>NW_027361722.1:1407500-2732500 GCF_039654945.1 Dendrobates tinctorius | reverse complement strand
TTAGTTACTATGACCGGGCAGCGCCGGGCTCTTCAGCTAGTTTCTTAATAAATAACATTTCCCACATGTTTACTTTACATCAGCACAATTTTGGAAGCAAAATTTTTTTTTGTTAGGAAGTTGTAAGGGTTAAAAGTTGACCAGCAAGTTCTCATTTTTACAACACAATTTACAAAACCAATTTTTTTAGGGACCACATCATATTTAAAGTCATTTTGAGGGGTGTACATGACAGAAAATACCCAAAAATGGCACCATTCTAAAAACTAGACCCCTCAAGGTGCTCAAAACCACATTCAAGAAGTTTCTTAACCCTTTAAGTGCTTCATGGGAACTAAAGCAATGTGGAAGGAAAAAATTAGCATTTCACTTTTTTTTGCAAAAAATGTACTTCAGAACCAATTTTTTTTATTTTCACAAGTGTTAAAAGAGAAAATCAACCACAAAATTTGTTGTAAAATTTCTCCTGAATACGCCAATACCCCATATGTGGGGGTAAACCACTTTTTCAGCACACGGCAGAGCTCGCAAGGGATGGAGTGCCGTTTGACTTTTTCAACTCAGAATTGGCTGGAATTGAGATCAGATGCCATGCTGCGTTCGGAGAGCCCTTAATGTGCCTAAACAGTGGAAACCTCCAACAAGTGACCCCATTTTGGAAACTAGACCCATTAAGAAACTTATCTAGATGTGTGGTGAGCACTTTGAACCTTCAAGTGCTTCACAGAAGTTTATAACGTAGAGCCGTGAAAATAAGAAATCCATTTTTTTTCCACAAACATGATCTTTTTGCCCCCAAATTTTAATTTTTATAAGGGTAACAGGAGAAATCATACCCCCACAGTTGTTGTGCGATTTGTCCTGAGTACGCCGATACCCCATATGTGGGGGGGAACCACTGTTTGGGTGCATGGGAGAGCTCGGAAGGGAAGGAGTGCCATTTTGGAATGCAGACTTTGATGGAATGGTCTGCGGGCGTCATGTTGCGTTTGCAGAGCCCCTGATGTGCCTAAATAGTGGAAACCCCCCACAAGTGACCCCATTTTGGAAATTAGACCCCTTAAGGAACTTATCTAGATGTGTGCTGAGTAGTGTTGAGCATTCCGATACCGCAAATATCGGGTATCGGACGATATTCGCTGTATCGGAATTCCGATACTTTTAGCATATCGAATACCGGAATCGGAAGTTCCCATAATGCTATGAGCCAGTTTGATTTGATTCAGCCACAATTCAGCCAATCCCCACAATTTTAAGTGTGCCCTGAGAACTCATTTATTCAGACTGGCCTATCGCCTCAACACATTAACCTAATCTATCCCTGTGTGGCACAGCCAAAAGTTTTACCATAACCAGGTTCCCTGCATCATGTTCCCACATGCTTTATGCATCCATTAGCCCTCCGTGTCTGTACTGTTACACACTTAACACTATGGCTGGTCCATACAATCAGAGCAACTGTTACCACCCACCTTTCTCCCTCTTTCCTCATAGACTGTAAGCTTGCGAGCAGGGCCCTCATTCCTCTTGGTATCTGTTATGATCTATGTGATTATTGTTATGCTGTAATGTCTATTGTCTGTACAAATCCCCTCTGAAATGTAAAGTGCTGCGGAATATGTTGGCGCTATAGAAATAAAATGTATTATTATTATTATTATATTATTCAGCCAATGGGAATCCTCAGAAGTGTGGGCACATCCTGTTAGGCATGTAGGCATGTTAACTATTGGCATGGCTGTGATTGGCTGCCGAAATGATGTCATGATGCACTATAAAAGCCACCGCCACCGCCATTTCTGGTTCACTCTGCTGTGAATTCAGTTAGGGACAGGCTGCTGCTGAAGACTCTGAGGGACAGTTAGTGATAGCGATTTTTCAAAATCATATTGTGCTTTACCCAGGCTACATAATCAACCACTGTAGCTTTCTTTTGCCTTGCAGCAGTGTTCACAGCTGTCTGCAAGGGCTGTGTGAGTGCAGCTCACGCTGTGTCCTGCAGGCACGTCTGCTTGTAGGCCGCCCAGCGTGTGTCACTGCCTCATACATATTTTTCTTTTATTGCTGCAAATTTTTCATTCTCCTATTAGTGTGCATCCATCCGTATCCATATACGTTGGTTGCAAACACTATAGGAGTAGAGAGCGGAGCCTTTCTGCAGCCTTTCAGTGCTAGTGCCCAGTTATCTGCACTGTTCACGGCTGTCTGAGAGGTCTCTGTGTGAGTGCAGCTCACGCTGAGTAGTGTGTCCTGCAGCCACGTCTGGTTGTAGGCCGCTCAGCGTGCGTCACTGCCTCATACATATTTTTCTTTTATTGCAGCTCATTTTTCATTCTCCTATTAGTGTGCATCCATCCGTATCCATCTACATTGGTTGCTTGCAAACACTATATAGGAGTAGATAGAGGAGACTTTTTTCTGGCTTGCGCACTTCAGCCGCAGCCAGATTAGTATTACCCTATTTTTTGGAGCCTCATCTTTTGCATTGTAGGTTACCTTCCTGCATTAATCTTTATTTTTAATAATCTTTATTTTTATATAGCGTTAACATATTCCACAGCGCTTTACAATTTGCACACATTTCCATCACTGTCCCCGATGGGGCTCACAATCTAAATTCCCTATCAGTATGTCTTTGGAGTGTGGGAGGAAACCGGAGTACCGGGAGGAAACCCACGCAAACACGGGGAGAACATACAAACTCCTTGCAGATGTTGTCCTTGGTGGCATTCGAACCCAGGACCCTAACCACTGAGCCACCGTGCTGCCCAGCTGCATTGTAATAGCTCCAAAAAGTTTGTGATACTATTGCTTTCAAATCTTTAGTGATATCCTTTTTGTTTTTTTGAAAATAAAAACCAAAATAAAGTTCACCAAACACTCCATTTGACAGTTGTGTAGGCCACATTAGCTCATATTAAAGTGTAGTCCACACACTTTATAAAATTAGTGCTTCTTTTACCTGTGAGCAGCTGTTCAGGAATAAGCACACTAAGCCCTTAGTACTTTTCTGCTTATCTTTATCAGTCTACCAAGATGAAGAAGACAGGGAGTAAGGCACGTGGGCAAAGGTGTGGAGTTTCAGCAGGGAGAGGACGTGGGGATTCTGCAGAGAGAGGATGTGGGGATTCTGCAGAGAGAGGATGTGGGGATTCTGGGCCTGCTGCGGGCACCAGTGAGTCAGCATCCCCCAGTTTTAGCAGGCAACAGTCCTTCATGCGCAGCTTTGTAGGACCTCGCCGTACCCCACTGCTGCGGGAGGAACAAATTGAAGCCGTTGTCGGATGGATGGCAGCTAACGCATCGACTTCAATGACTTCCACATCCTCTCAGGGCCAGAGCACTGAAGAGCAACCATCTGTATCTTCACCACCTGCCAAATTGCCAAGTCAGTCAGAGAGCCCTGTACAGGAGCCATCACAGTCTCTGCTTCTGTTCTCTTAATCTGTTGGCTTGGAAAGAGGGGGCCAGCCAAGCAGCATTCAAGAATGTGAAGAAGAGGGAGTATGCAGTGATGTGCAACTGCTTTGTCCCTCTGAATCTGAAGAGGCGGGTGGGCCAGTGCCTATGGTCAGCACACCTCAGTACGCATCAGATGATGACGAGACTCAGGTGCCACTTTCTGGTGCACACGGTGCTGGCGAGACTACCCAGGAGAAGCAGGTGTTTGAAGAGGGGAGTGTAGATGATGAGGTCCTTGACCCATCATGACGTGAGGAACAGGAAGGTGGTGGGAGCAGCTCTGAGGAAGAGATTCCCCGAACGGCCAAAACAGGAGGGAGAGGGAGGGGGCAGACTTGGTTGCCTGTAGCCTCCACTTCGGCACCCGTTAGGAGCATTCCTCTTCCAAAACCCAAAACGGGCGCTCCCAAGACTTGCAGTGCATGGTCCTTTTTTGACACAGTTGCAGATGACATTTGCTTTGTCAAATGCAAGCTGTGTCATCAGAAAGTCAAAAGAGGGAAAAATGTCAGCAACCTCAATACCACAAATATGTGGAAACATGTGCGGACCAAGCACGTGGTGGAGTTACAGAGACACACTGAAGACGTAGGCCAACCTACAGCACCACCTACCACCTCTTCAGCTCATGTTGTAGCTTCTTCCTCCAGCTCACACACAGCTGGTTCGGCTTTCTCACAGGATCGCCATGGAAGAACTTCTGGCACTGTTGTCCAGAGACCCAGTGACATTCCACCCACAGCACCACGTTCCCGTTCATCCTCACACTCCCAGGCCACTCTACAGCCATCGGTAGCACAGGCATGGGAGAAAAGGCGGCCATACTCGGCAAACCATCCCCGAGCACAGGCTCTGAATGCTGGCATTGTCAAATTACTGGCCCTTGAAATGCTCTCATTCAGGTTGGTGGAGACTGACACCTTCCGGAACTTCATGGCATTGGCAGTCCCACAATACACCATGCCAAGCCGCTTTTATTTCAGCAGGCAAGCCGTCCCTGCCCTGCAAAAGCATGTGGAGGGAAAAATTAAACATGCGCTACTAAACGCTGTCAGTAGCAAGGTCCACCTGACCACCGATGCGTGGACCAGTAACCATGGACAGGGAAGATACCTTTCCCTCACTGCCCATTGGGTCAATGTTGTGGAGCCGGGTACAGATCTGGAGAGTGGCGCTGTACGTGATCTGCCAACTCCAAGGATTGCAACAATCCAGTCTGTACACATTGACTCCTCCTCATACTCCAGTTCCTCAGAATCAGCGCTGCAGGAGCCTGTTACGACCGATATGAGCACAGCCGTGGCCAAACATCAACAGGCCGTACTGAAATTAATTTCTTTGGGGAATCGAAGCCACACAGCGCAGGAGCTCTGGAATGCCATCAAGCAGGAGATCGACGTGTGGTTTCTGCCAGCGAATCTCCAGCCAGGCTTGGTAGTGTGTGACAATGGCCGAAATCTGGTGGCAGCTCTGGGCCTAGGCAACCTCACTCACATCCCATGTCTGGCACATGTGCTCAACTTGGTCGTGCAGAGCTTTCTGAGGGACTATCGGGATCTTGATGCACTGCTGCACAAGGTCCGCATAGAGTGCGCTCACTTGCGGCGTTCCAGCACGGCAAGATCCCGCATTGCAGCTCTGCAGCACCGATTACGCCTTCTGGAACATCGCATCATATGTGACCTACCCACCAGGTGGAATTCAACGTTACATATGTTGGAGCGGTTGTGTGAGCAGCAGGCAGCAGTAATGGAGTACCAGCTGCATCAGGAGAAAACAAGTCGCACTGTGCGCCGGTCACACTTCAGCACCACTGAATGGGCCTCTATGAAGGACATCTGCCTCGTTTTGCATGCCTTCGATGATTCCACGCGGATGGCGAGTGCAGATGATGCACTAGTCAGCATGACTGTCCCCCTTATCTGCCTGCTTCAAAAAACACTGCAAGCACTAAGGGAGGAGGTTTTGGAAGAGGTGGAGGATGAGGAGTCACAAATGCCATCTGCTTCTGGACAGTCTGCGCTACGTGGTTCCTCACAAAGGCCTAGGCAGGGGACACTTTGTGAGGAGGATGAGGAGGAGTCAATGGAGGAGGAAGACATCTCTCCAGAGGAGGGAGGTACACAATGCTCTAGTAGTCAGTATGTACAGCGAGGGTGGGGTGATGCAGAGCAGGCAGAGATGACGCCTCAAGCAGGGGACAGCGCTTCTTGGGCATTTGGGAGTCTGCAGCAAATGGTTGATTTCATGCTGCAGTGCCTGAGAAAAGACCGCCGCATCGCCCACATTCTCAACACGGCTGATTATTGGGTGTACACCCTCCTAGATCCTCGCTACCGGGACAACTTACAAAGCCTCATAACACCGTTGAACCGGGAGCATAAAATGCGGGAGTACCAAGAGACACTGGTGCACTCCATCCTGTTTTCCATTCCACCGAGAGCAGTGCTGCTAGTGCTTTACAAAGCAGCTCTGTGCGTCGAGGCAGTGGAGGAAGCTCTGCACAAAGAGGGAGCAGAGGCAGCGCCTCAGCACAAGGCAAGACCAGTATGGCCCAAATGTGGCAAAGTTTTGTGTGCCTGCCACAAATGTCTACACCATCACAGACAGCTCCAGTCAGCAGGAGGCAACGTTTCTGTCAGATGTTGACAGACTACATGTCTTGCCCTCTCAGTGTACTCCCAGACGGCTCTTCCCCCTTCAAGCTTTGGGTCTGTAAGCTGGATACATGGCCAGAGCTTAGCTAGTATGCATGAGGTGCTGGCTTGCCCTGCTGCCAGTGTATTATCGGAACGCGTCTTTAGTGGTTTACTAACAGACCGTCGCAGGCGACTATCTTCCGATAACGTTGACCGGCTTACTTTTCTGAAAATGAACAAGGCCTGGATCTTGCCAGAATTTGCCAGTTCTCTTCCAGAATAAATAATTGGTTGGCAACAGTATCCTGGTCTCCTGTTGTGTTCATGTTTCTACCACCTGAACTGTAATCCCTGGGCTTCAACACTGCCAGTTGTTGCTCAGAAGTGCCATCTGCACAGAGAAAAACACATGCTCCTGTGTTAGTGGGGTTCAGTAACACCAGCTGCTCCCCTGCTGTGTGGACGGCAATGTCTTCTGCTTCCTCCACATTCACACTACTACTGCTTTCAAACTTGATCCAACTAGGCCTCTGCCTCCACTCTGTCTCTAGTATTTCCCCTGGCCTCCAACCCCGCCAGTTGCTGAAGTGGCGTCTGCACAATCCACACTTGTTCCTGTGTTACTGGGGCTCAGTCACGTCAGTTGATCCCCTGATGTGTGTCCGGCAATGTCTCCTGCTCTGTCCACATTCCCATTACTAGTAGTGGGAATGTGAACAGAGCAGGAGACATTGCCGGACACACATCAGGGGATCAGCAGACGTTACTGAACCCCAAGTAACACAGGAACAAGTGTGGATTGTGCAGACGCCACTTCTGAGCAGCAACTTGCGGTGTTTGGAGGCCAGGGTAAATACTAGAGACAGAGTGGAGCCAGAGGCCTAGTTGGAGCACCTTTAAAATAAGTAGTAGTCTACAACAGATATTAAACTTGATGAAATTAGGCCTCAGCCTACACCCTGATTGACCCTGGGTTCCAGCACCGTCAGCTGGTTCTCGGCAGTGTCTTTGGCACGGGTACTCCCTCCTGCCCAGCCTGGTTCCAGCACGCCAGCTGTTTCCGGGTAGTGTCAACGTCACTTTGCCACCAATACGTTGTCCTGTCGTGTTGCGGTCGGGTTAGCCGAGTCTATTGTGCCTGCAGTTTCGGTGCTTCCTATGTGGGCTGCGGTTTCTGGTAATAAAGGCTGGTTCCGTAGTGCCAATAGGACAAGCACCCCCTGTAGGACTGTGGGTTTCGGTAACTGCGGCTGGCTCGTGGCCTAGCAACTTTGTCTTTCATGGGTACCTTCTGCTACCCATCCGGGTTCCAGTACCATCAGCTGGTTCTCGGCAGTGCCTTTGGCCTAGGTGCCTCCTTCTCGGTATCCGAGTTCCAGCAACGTCTGCTGGACCTTGGTAGTGCTTTCTAGCACAGGTACCTCCTGCTTAGTAACCGTGTTCCAGCACCGTCAGCTGGTCCACGGTTGTGCCATTGGCTCTTGTTCCTTCTGCTGCCCCTCTGGGTTCCAGCACCGTCAGCTGGTCCTTGCTAGTTCCATTAGCTCTTGCAGCTTCTGCTACCCATCCAGGTTCCAGTACCGTCAGCTGGTTCTCGGCAGTTCCTCAGCCTTCTTGTACCTTCTGCTACTTTTCCAAGTTCAAGCTTGTGGAAATGGTTTTTGGTTCTCACTCTGGATCTCCATGACGATGACCCTGAAGATGACGACCCTGAAGACCACACCGAAGAAGACCAAAAAGATGACCCTGAAGAAGATGACCAAGAGGACAAAGAACATGAAGACAACCACCAAGATGCAGAACAACAAGAGACAGAAGACCAAGAAGCAGAAGAACAAAAAGCAGAAGAACATTAAGCATAAGACTAAAAATCAGAGCAAAAGATATTATCTAAATTATAAGCAGAAGAAGACTAAGCAGTGTATGGGGCGAGTCCGTTCCTCCTCGTGGTGCCCCTGGAAAATGCCTGCTTCTGCAGGCCAAACTGAACATGGACAAATCCTGTTGTAAATGTTTTGTGACAGGCAGAACGGAAGGTGTAATCTTCAAACTTTTATAGATAACAACTACAGGAATGCCTGTCACAAATAAGAATATGATGAAGAAGAATAGGAAGAAGATGAAGAAGTAGAAAATGAAGAAGAATAATCGTTGAATAAGAAGAATATGAATAATGTACAAAAAAAGAATAATAGGATGAAGGTGAAGAAGAAGTTGATGAAAAAGATGATGCTGCTGCTGCTGAGGATCACGAAGGAGAAAGTGTGGGAGAAGTAAAAAAGAAGGTGAAGAGCATGGAAGTAGTGAAACATACATATCTGACAAAATATAAAAAAGGTTAACATAGTCAATATCTTTGTAACTCCGAACGTCTTAAAATTTTTTTATTCCTGCTATTCCATTTGATTGGGCTAAACCTCTATGCCTTTAATGTCTCCTCCACCTCCCCCAATACATTCTACATTATTCTTAGTTGTTTTTCTTCATGTAGAATTAACCTACAAGGAAAGAAAGGGTTTTTTTTAATTCCGATATTTCTGTCCCATTGACTTGAATGGGACTTCCGGTATCGGAATCGGTGACACCCGATACTTTTTGGGTATCGGTCCGATCTAATCCGATCTGATATTTCTCAATATCGGGTAGTATCGCTCAACACTAGTGGTGAGCACTTTGAACCCCCAAGCGCTTCACAGAAGTTTATAAATGCAGAGCCGTGAAAATAAAAAGTCTATTTTATTTCCACAAAAATGATTTTTTAGACCCAATTTTTAGACTCCCAAAGTTGGTAAATAGTGGAAACCCCTCAATTCTTGCTCCAACCCTAAACCCAACACACCCCTAACTCTAATCCCAACCCTAATCCTAATCCCAATCCTAATCCTAACCCTAATCCTAGTTCGCCCTAACACTAATTCTAACCCGAGCCCTAACCCTAGCCCTATCCCTAGTCCAACCCTAACACTAACCCTAGTCCAACCCTAACCCTAAGCCTACCCTAGCCCTAGCCCTAACCCTAATGGAAAACTGAAAAAAAGTATTTTCTTTATTTCGTAATGTTGGGCTAACTAAGGGGGTGATAAACGTGGGGATTATGTACTATTTTGTTTATTTTGATCACGATGATAGTTTATCATCGTGATCAAAATGAATGAATGGAATCTGTCAGCCGGAGCCTGCAGATTCCCGGCGGGCGCACTGCGCATGCGCCTGCCATTTTCTCCGGATCCAAGATGGTGGTGCCCACCAGAGGACGCCGGCGGGACCACGGAGAGGTACCGGGGGGATCGGGGACCTTAGTTCTCTCTCCTCTGATGTGCAATCACATCAGCGGAAAGAGAAATTTAATGCATAATCGCGGCTATTTTTTTGTTTTTGCGGTCGCCGTTATAGGGTTAATAACAGCGATCGCAAAAGCGGGGTTGGTAAAAACCGACCGATTCATGTTCTCTGGGGTCTCGGCTACCCCCGGCAGCCGAGACCCCGGAGAAAATCCGACACTGGGGGCCGCTATTCACTTTCTCCACAGCGCCGTGAATTAGCGGCGCTGTGGTTTTAGTACAGTTAAATACCGCCGTTAAAAGGCGTCTCGGCGGTCGCTAAGGGGTTAAAGGGGTTGTCCGGGCTTTTCACATAATCTCAGTACATATCTGGGCTGTAGAATTATGACAATAAGTAATTTACTTTCTGTCACTAGTTTGCACGGTTTTCTAGATATTCTGAACAGAACGTTCAAGGGGGGGGGTGTTATGGCATTGAAATGAGAACTAGTCGTAACCTCCTACTCTACTCCAAACATGCCCTCTATAGCAACAACCCCACCCTCCATAGCTACAGGCCCTCCCCATCCACATGAAGCAGCCCTCATCACACAGTAACGAATCCTCCCCGCCGCTCCATTCCCCCCCGTCCCTGCCGCTCCATTCCCCCCCGTCCCTGCCGCTCCATTCCCCCCCGTCCCTGCCGCTCCATTCCCCCACCACGCCGGTCCGTCTCACCCAGTCTTCACATTGCCAGTGAAAGTTGCAGCAGGGAAGGAGCGGGTCATGTGACAGGCTCTGTGCGCGTCACTTCAGCCCGCCACCTAAGGATGTGGTCCATAGAGATAGATAGATATCAGATAAATTGATAAATAAATACCTACATAGATATGAGATACATAGGTAGATAATAGATAGATATGAAATACATACATAGCTGCTGGATAGATGTGACATACATTGATAGATAGATAGACACAAAGATAAGAGATAGAAATGACATACATACATTAAATATAGATTGAGACACATAGGCAGATGATAGAAACATAGATGGTAGATAGATATAAGATACACAGATAAATAACACTGGTCAACAGCATTTTTGGTGCCAAAGATATTTCATCGAATTTAGGGTATTTTTGGGGTGCTGATTCTGAATATGTCATCAGTTTTGCCAGATTGGCTCAAGTTTTTGAGATTTTTGGTATCTTATTTATAGCACTTGTTGGTAAATGCGACGCATCATCTCATTAATTTCTTTGGATTAGTACTTGAACTGAGCAGTTCTCAATATAGTTTTGTGTTAATTAGTGTTCTAAAAGTTTGTTCATAGCTTGATTTTTGCACTAACTTTATGTTGTTGTCTGTTTTCCAGTGAAAAGCATGAACTCATCAAGAAGAAGTTGTCTTAACGATCCAGACTCATTCTGTTACATTTGTGGTGAATACACACTGCCAAAACATAGAAGAAACATAACAGACTTCGTAAAAAAAGTGTATTTTGCCTATTTTGGGGTTATGCTTGGGGACCAAGACAAGTTTTGGGCACCACACATAGTGTGCAAAGCATGTATCGAATTATTACGAAAATGGAGCAAAGGACAAAGAAAAAGCTTCAAATTTGGTGTTCCAATGGTGTGGAGAGAGCCAAAAAATCATCATGATGACTGTTATTTATGGTAAACACAGGTACAGGCACATCTTCACAATGAGGGACAGGCCTTCTTGCAGATTCCATGTTACTCCCATTTTCGTTTCTTATGCTTATTGAATCCTTGCACTTGCACTGCACAGAAATAACAGTCATCATGATGATTTTTTGGCTCTCTCCACACCATTGGAACACCAAATTTGAAGCTTTTTCTTTGTCCTTTGCTCCATTTTCGTAATAATTCGATACATGCTTTGCACACTATGTGTGGTGCCCAAAACTTGTCTTGGTCCCCAAGCATAACCCCAAAATAGGCAAAATACACTTTTTTTACGAAGTCTGTTATGTTTCTTCTATGTTTTGGCAGTGTATATTCACCACAAATGTAACAGAATGAGTCTGGATCGTTAAGACAACTTCTTCATGATGAGTTCATGCTTTTCACTGGAAAACAGACAACAACATAAAGTTAGTGCAAAAATCAAGCTATGAACAAACTTTTAGAACACTAATTAACACAAAACTATATTGAGAACTGCTCAGTTCAAGTACTAATCCAAAGAAATTAATGAGATGATGCGTCGCATTTACCAACAAGTGCTATAAATAAGATACCAAAAATCTCAAAAACTTGAGCCAATCTGGCAAAACTGATGACATATTCAGAATCAGCACCCCAAAAATACCCCAAATTCATTAAAATATTTTGGACACCAGAAAAAAAAATTTTTTTCGTTGACCTGTGTAATAGATATACATTATAGAATAATATGTGTTTTTGTTGTGCTTACGTTGATACAATGTAAATTAAAGCACCTTTAAGTTAAATTTTTCCATGTTAATAAAAAGTTATTTTTTACCTACTTTGTTTTCATTTTACCACAGGTGGAGGGGCGAGTGCACACGGGAAAGAGAGAATACACAGGGGGTAGACAGCTCCAACGAGATAACACATGATGAAAGAAGACAGGAAGAGGAGAGAGAGAGCAGACAAGGGGGAGAGCACATGTGGCAGACAGGTCAAAGAAGAGAGAACATGAGAGACAGCACACAGGGGGCAGAAAGACAGTGCACAGGAGGGAGACACGTCAGAGGAGAGAGCACAGACGGGAGAACTGAGCACATGGTGGAAAGAGAGAGTGGATAGGAGGGTGAGCGCTTGAGGAGGAGAGATTCTCAGTGCTGCAAAGCCTGCCCCCATCTGGACGTCTCTGCACTCCCGATGCGATAGCATCGCGCCTCCATCTAGTATATATGTATGTATATATATATATAGTGACAAAGTCACTGATAAAGTACTGGAGGGAAGGTATGAGTATTTTACTCCAGCACACTACATGCTGTAAGAATTAAGCAAAGTTGCATAAATGGGATAAGTCTCCACCCCTCGCCTTGTGGGCCGTGCACATAAAAAGCCGTTCTCTGCAGCGTGTCCACATCGGGCATTACCTGTCTGAATCCTGCTCATATAGGTACTATACACATGATCAGGTTTTAAATACATCGGTTAGGGACTGCTCTGAGATGGGTATACCTTGACGTTTGGTGGAGCGGCTTAGTATACATTTTTTGCAAACAACATATCAACCAAATACCCTGTTTTGTTATCATCTTTTACTAGCACTAGAGATGAGCGACTTTGCCTTTTTTCGGGTCGAGTTGGGGTTCGCGAAACCCGACTTTCGCAAAAGTCGGGTCGAACGAAATCAGCCAATTATTGTGAAAAGTCGAAGGCCGACTGAAACACGAAACCCAATGCAAGTCAATGGGGAAGCAAAGTCGGCAGTGAGAGGAGGACAGGAAACACACCTACGGTGCCCATTTTAATGCCAAAAACATCAATTCTTCTTTCTTAAGCTTGTCAACCTTAATTTACTTCATAATACTAGTTAAGCACTGAAAACTGGGGGTTATTTGGCTAAAGTTGTGGGGGGGGAGGGCTGGCTCCAGGTTTTCATGTGTCCTGGGCCAAAGAGCGCCCCTTTAACACATACCACAACTCATGATGCTCCGATACGGCAGAGAAATAGCGGTATAGTACAATGAAAAATACCTCACTTTTTACATCTCATGACTGATATCCATTTTAAATTCTCCAATAGCTCCAAAAACGGACAGTAAATTACTCCATACAGTATTATGGGCACCGCATAGTGCGCTATACAGAGTAATGAGGCCCATATATTTCTCCATACAGAATCATTGGTCCCATATAATGTTCCATACAGTATATGATGAGCTCCACATAATGCTACAGTATATGTTGGTCCCCATGGGTGAAGCTCCACTGTCTTATGGGCCCAAATAATGCTCCATATATAATGGGCCCCATTTCAAATGCTCTAGTGTATAATGGGCCCTGTAAATGCTGCTCCAGTGTCTGATGTCCACCTTTGGAATGCTCCAGTGTATGGTGGGCCCCATATATCATTCTCCAGAGTATAGTGCTCCCCAAAAATTGCAGTCCCAACATTGAAAACAATTAAATAATTAAATAAGTCTCCTCGCTATGGAATCCCTGTACTAGTCTAGACTCCTTGTCGTCCCCATCTTCCATCTCTCTGCACTTGGACTGTTTAGGCAGAGGGCGTACAGACGTGATGTCATTGCGCTCTCTGACCAGAATGTCACTGTCAGGAAACACAGAAGATGTCATGGCGGTGGAGCAGGGAGAGGTAAGTATTTCAACTTTGCAAGTGCTGTGATCCTGAGCAAGCAGGGGGGGCCCCTCATAGTACGGCGGTGTGTCTGACGGCGGGCCCTCCCACCGGCAGAGACACTTTTGCATACTATGCGGGGCCCTGTGCCAGTGCTGTCGCCCATGAGTATGCCCCCCCACCTGCTCAAGGAACCTGCACTTTCATCTGCACCTTCCTCTTTGTCACCGTGTGAGGTGGTATAGTATGCGTGAAGGGGAACCTGAGTTTCCTCTGGGTCAGATTCTGGCTGTGTAGAGTGCGAGGGGAATGTAGTGGGCAGGAGGATGTTTCTCAGGGGGCAAGAGAAAATGTTGGCGTTCGAAGGTCAGGAACAGTGTTTGTGCGTGACTGTAGGGATGTGGATTTGCCAGAAACTG
Source organism: Dendrobates tinctorius (assembly GCF_039654945.1). Lineage (NCBI taxonomy): Eukaryota > Metazoa > Chordata > Amphibia > Anura > Dendrobatidae > Dendrobates > Dendrobates tinctorius. The sequence continues at coordinate 2,718,409 of NW_027361722.1, read as the reverse complement.
CTCCTCCACCCACCATGGGCAGTGCATCATTGACACCTGAAACATTGGCCCACATGTGCGATTATGCCTTGCGGACCCTAAAAAGGGACCCCCGCATTGCCAAAATGATGATGGATTACTACTACTGGCTGGCCAGCATCCTCGATCCGCGCTACAAAGGCAAATTACACAACATCATGCCACAGGAGAACCTAGAGATAATATTGGCAAACAAACAAGCAACTCTGGTAAACCGTTTGTTTGAGGCTTTCCCAGCACACAGCAGCGGTGCTGGTTCTCCCACGAGCCGTAGTGGGCACAATGGAAGAGGTGTTCGTGGTGCACACAGCAGAAGTGGCGTTGGAGACAGGGGTTTAATGACCATGTTGTGGACTGATTTCTCAAGTCCCGCTCACACGACTGCTAATACAGCATTGATTAAAAGTGACAGGAGACAGCAGTTGTCAACTATGGTTACAAACTACTTTTCCTCCCATATCGATGTTCTCCCTCACAGGTCATTCCCCTTTGACCATTGGGCCTCTAAACTGGACGCCTGGCCTGAATTGGCACAATATGCCTTACAGGAGCTCGCTTGCCCTGCTGCTAGTGTGTTATCTGAAAAAGTCTTTAGTGCTGCTGGATCAGTCTGACTCCTGACAGAAAAAAAGGACCCGTCTGTCAACCCAAAATGTTGATGATCTAACCTTCATTAACATGAACCATGCATGGGTTTCAAAGGATTTTGTCCCACTTTCCCTAGATGACACATAGGTTACCAGAAAAGTGTCTCGGTTTTTTCCTCCTCTTCCTTGGACTTGCCCAATTACGCCCTTTGCAGCAGCTGAATGTCCAGCCAACACATCTACATATGCCAATTTTTAAACCTCCATAACTGGGCTGCCCACCCCCCCTTCCCAATGGCTGGGGTCAAGACCTGGCGCACCCGGGCAAGTGCCGTTGCTCTGAACAGGTGAATGGGCCCACTGATGGCCAACGGCAATGGCACAGGGCCCCTCATGGTATAATACAGTGTCTCAGACGGTGGGAGGGCCCACTCACCGTCAGACACACCAGCGTACTATGAGGGGCCCTGTGCCAGTACCGTCGACCACGATTGTGCCCCCCCTGCTTGGTCATGGCCACAGCACTTGAAAGTTGCAATACTTACCTCTCCCTGCTCCACCACTGTGTAGTCTGGGCAGTTAAATCCTTCACAGGGACGGCCACTAGAAATTTGGTGTATTGATCGATGATGGTTAAGATGTAGCTATGGCCTGTCCTGCTGGCCTCTACCTTCAGATGATCAGTGGCTTCCATTTGAAATGGACGTCGACTTACAAGCGGATGCAGTGGTGGTTTATGATCACCTTTCACAGTTGTGATAGTCACAGACGTGTGACATTCCTGCCACCATTTTATAATGTCTCCTCTCTTGCCAATCCAACAGAATCGCCTACGGCCTGTGGCTTCTGTCTTTTGCACTCCAAAATGACCAGACACATCATGATAGAAAGTGAGGACCATGGGTACATCTCTCCCTGTGATCACAATTTGATGGAGACGAGTAACGGTGATGTGATCCACGCTACTGCGATAAAGATATCCTTTCTTCACAAAGAACCTTTTTCGCTTTCTCCACAGACACAGTAATTGAGGGTCTGCATCGCCTCTGCAACATCTACTGGGAGGTTTTCCAGCGATGAGTAATTCCAAAATTTCTGCTAACACTCGACCTTGTGACTATACTTGTATCCATGTAGTTTCCAGTAGCGGATATTCTTGACTGGCTTACTGAGATTGAAATATATACGAACATTTAAAAGTACCACAACACTGTATACTGGTGTACGCTATGAATACCTTTCCCTTTTTCTACTTTTTTAATTCTGGTGTAATACATAGTGAGCCTGTGAGTCTCTGTGTCTGACTCCGGAAGTATAGACAGAAATTTAACCCTAGACTGGACACACCTGGTATGTGCTGATACAGTACCTTGTTTCAAAAATTTGTATTAAGGTATCATCTGTAGTATAACCAATTGTGGGGGGGACCCTCTTCTTGCCACAAACAAACACGAGACTGAGACAGAGTTTGTATTGAACAGGTCCGTTTTTAGTGCCCATCCTTCTGTCGACAACAGCAATTCACCACAGCCGTTTCACATTTCTCTGTACACAGGCCCTGGTACCTTCACTTCCTTTGTAACTATAATCGTGGCGTCCTCTGTGGCTCTTCCACTGTGGCTGGCCTAGGCCCAACCACCACAGCGCTGCACCAGTCTGAGCACACCGTCCGTATGATAGCCCCAGGCCGTCTGCGTGTGCGGCTACCGTCCTCTGGCCCACCCCCCCCGTGACCGCCTCAACTGTCAGTCCTCTCTGGAGCCTTTCCACTGTCTCTATTTCCTCAGCAGAACTTCCTCTTTACTGTGCTCCCTTCGCTGACTGACTCTTCCAGAACCTTTCCTCAGCCTTTTATACTTCCAGTTCTGGTAACTCCGCCCACCATCACCAGCAGTTTCTCTGACCAAGGCCAGTTATTCAGTCCCACTTCTACACTCTCCACTGCCCTCCAATGGGCAAGCTAAAACACTGCACCCTTTCTCTTTATCTTAGCGGTTTCACACCTACACTGCGCTACACCTCTGCTTCTCACTACAGGCTGGTTTGTCTGTCAGTCCACCTTTCCTACATCATCCATAGTGAGTGAGCGTGTGTGGGTTATGCCTTCTATATATACGGTGAATCGGAGAAACAAATTTTTACACTATACTCGATACAGCTTGTATCTTGTTATACAGTACCTTTGTTCGACATTTAGCATTACGGTCCAATCCATACTGTGTAAGCGTCTGAGAGTGACTACGGGACTATTTATACGGAGATTTCAATTGTCCCCTAAAAAATATATACTTGCTGTCTAGTTATCCAGGAACTTTTTTACAACATTTTTTATTATGGTCAAAACTAAACTGAGTGAGCATCTGAGGGTGACTATGGAAATATATACCGATATTTTCAATTTGGCCAACACTGTATACAGCAGAACGCTTCTGATACAGTAACCATTTTAGCTATTTAGATTCTGGTGTAATCCATAATGAGCCTGTAAACATCTCTCTGTTACTCCGGCAATATATTTGGAACTTTAAGATTACCCCAACACTGTATACAGCTGAATGCTTGTGTTACATAACCCATTTACAGCTTTTCATATTCTTGTGTAATCCATACTGGGCCTGAGAGCATTTGTGTCTGCCTCCTGAAATGTATACGGAGAATCAGAATGTTTACACTATACTATACATACCTTGTATCTGGTGATACTGTACCCTTTTTCAACTTGTTATTTTATTGGGTAATCCATACTAAGCCTGTGAGCATCTGTGTATGCCTCATGAAATATATACGGAGATTTACTGTTATCCATAGACTGTATAGAGCTGTACGCTTCTGATACAGTACCATATATCTGCTGGTATTTTGGGTCCATTTTCAAAAACATGAGGAAGTATGGTGGAAGAGGACACTGATGTGGGCGTGGAGGGCCACCTGGTACTGATGGTGATGGTGGTGGTGCATCTGCTGGTAGTGCCAAAAGCACAATAGCGGCTAAGGCAGGAGGTGTTGAGCCAGCATCATGGTGTAGCTCTGAAAGGCCAGTAAGGCTCCCTTTTCTGGGAGTAGGTAGACTGCTTTTAAAGCCGGAGTATCAGGAACTGTTTGTGGCTTACATTGCTGAAACAGCCTCCAGCTCTATCGCCTCCTATTTTGAAGTTGTAAAAAATGCAAGCACTGAGTCGTAACTGCAGGCTTCTGGTCAGGAGCAACCCCTTTCCTTGTGTCCTTCACCCACACCAAAAGTGAAGGATGTGGAAGCACACACCTCAGATTACTCCATGGAGCTCTTTTCACATCCCATGCCTGGGTTAATTAAAAATAGGGCCCATCATGTACTGAAGCAATGTAAATGAGGCAGATCACACACTGGAGCAGCATCTAAGGGGCACATTATACACTGGAGCATAACAAATGGGGCCCATTATGTATGGAGCATTATTGGAGCCCATCAGACACTGGAGCATCATCCATGAATCCATGAGGCCCATCATGTACTGGAGCAATGTAAATGGGGCAGATCAGACACTGGAGCAGCATCTAAGGGGCACATTATACACTGGAGCATAACAAATGGGGCCCAATATATATGGAGCATTATTGGAGCCCATCATACACTGGAGCATCATCCATGAATCCATGAGGCCCATCATGTACTGGAGCAATGTAAATGGGGCAGATCAGACACTGGAGCAGCATCTAAGAGCCCCATTACACACTGGAGCATTACAAATGGGGCCCGTAATATTTGGAGCCCATCATACACTGGAGCATCATCCATGAATCCATGAGGCCCATCATGTACTGGAGCAATGTAAATTGAGCAGATCAGACACTGGAGCAGCATCTAAGGGGCACATTATACACATTACAAATGGGGCCCATTATATATGGAGCATTATGTGGAGCTCATCAGATACTGTATGGAACATTATATGTGACTAATTATTCTGTATGGAGAAATATATTGGGGCTCATTATTCTGTATGGTGCACTATGTGGTGGCCATAACACTGTATGGAGTAATATACTGTCCTTTTTTTTGAGCTATTGTACAATTTAAAATAGATCAGTCATGTCATGTAAGCAGTGAAGTATGTGTCATTGTACTATACATATATTTCTGTGCTGTATCGGAGCATCATGAGTTGTGGTATGTGTTTAGGGGGCGCTCTTTGGCCCAGGGCACATGAAAACCTGGAGCCAGCCCAACCCCCCCACAACTTTAGCAAAATAACCCTGTTTTCAATGCGTAACTATTATTAGGAAGTAAATTAAGGTTGACAAGCTTCAGTTATAAGAATTGATGTTTTTGGCATTGAAACGGGCACTGTAGGTGTGTTTCCTGTCCTCCACTCACTGCCGACTTTGCTTCCCCATTGACTTGCGTTGGGTTTCGTGTTTCAGTCGGCCTCCGACTTTTCACGATAAGGCCGATTTCGTTCGACCCGAAAAAAGGCAAAGTCACTCCTCTCTACTAATAATTTTAAGAAAAATGAAATCCCCGCCAAGTATTTTGAAACTACTGAGAAAGAAAGGCCTTTTTGTACTAACAATTCTGTGAATCGCAAACCTGCATTAGGACTAGAAGACATATAATTAAAATTATGCAAATTACAAAATTCCACCCATCGCTGCCATGCAGCTGAGTAATCTGCCCATGTTCTCTTCGATAGGGAATGCTCGATGAATTGAGGGATTATACTGAGATTATGTCTCAAATTGACTGAGGGCAGGGTGTTGCTTCTGTATCCGCATTGGGAACCTGTTGATAGAAATTTGACCACTGACCAAGACATAGAGACTTAACAAACAAAGCCTTCTCACTGTTACCTAGCTTTGCCTTAATCCATATATTATGCTTTAATCAAAGGACCACCTATTGTCTCAAAATCATGGCCGCCCAAGCGTTCTTAGAAGATAAAGTATTGACAGCAAAAACTGATCCTTGATTAGGTGAGAGGACAATTATCCTGTGATTTTGCAACAAAGACCCCCATAGTTGAATTGCTAAGAAAATTGAAAAAAGCTCGAGTACCACAATGTTCTTGGATATTTTCGGCTCAAGCCAAGCTTTAGGCCAAGTTTGAACTGACCAATGGGTTAGAAAAATGACTGCGCATCCTGTAAAAATGTCTACAGCAAATAGAAGAGGCAAAGAATCATCAGCAAACACAAAATTAGATTGTAAACAAGATCTACCATTGAACTCTGAGAGGAATCATAGCCATACTTTTACATCTTCTTTTATTTCAGAATTAACTCTAATGTGAGAAAATGGGGAAGAAAGGCCAGAAGTTGCATCGTATAGGCGTGTGGGGAGGAGGACCCCTATATAGTGATTGGGCTGGAACCAGGGGGACCACCATCAGGGTTATTGAAGAAACCACATCAGGGGGATTACAAAGGGAGACATGTGATTGAAGTTGTCAGGGCAACAGGGGGCGGGGCGAGGGTAAAAGGAGCAGGGGGCGCGCTAAGGTGGCAGTTGAAGGAGAGCCTGACAGGAAGGAGAGAGCCGTGCGGCAGAGAGAGGACTGTGGCAACTGACAGTGTGGAAAAGAGAGACAGGCAGGAGACTGAAAAGGGAAAATTTGAGACTGACCGAAGGTTGACGCGTAAGAGACTCTCCCCGGGAGTTTCCCCCCGCAAACGTTCAGATAAAGTGACGGCCGCTGATTCCCTCCGTGGTGTGACAGGACCGGGATCTCAGGCGACCGCTGCGACGACACAGCAATCCGGTACAGTGGCCAGGACACTGCCCCCCTGTCTTCTCCCACAGCTGCGGCCCCGTCATCACCGACCTCAGGGGACGTCACCTCGCTATAGGCGGCCGCAGAGCCCCGTCCCGGTTACTGAGGGGACACTGAGCAGAATTTGTTAACGTTTATGTTTTTGAAACTGCGTCATGACCTGGCTGGGGAACGAGCGCCTCTAAACGGACGTCTGGGAGATTGACCCCCCGAACAGTCTCTTCAGGGCCTGCTGTGCCCCCACCGTGCCAGCTTCTTCAGGGCCCGTTGTGCCCCACCGACCCCATTTCTTCAGGGCCCGTTGCGCCCCACCGTCCAGTTTCTTCAGGGCCTGTTGCGCCCCATCGTTCCGGTTTCTACAGGGCCCGTTGCGCCCCACCGTCCAGTTTCTTCAGGGCCTGCTGCGCCCCATCGTTCTGGTCTCTTCGGGGCTGGTCGAGCACAAGTCCTTCCGGGAAGTCGTGGATTACAAGGCAGCCACATCTGCAACCCCTGAGTGGTCGTGAACTCGAGCGACGCCCGGAAGGCTAAGTGTATTATAGAGAAAATAAGGACCCTTTTTGTTTTTAATGTTGTTTTACGAGTCCCTGCGAGGACAAATAGGTGTTTCCCCTTTGTCTGATTGAAGCAGTTTAGCCCTTGCGGCTTTAAAACTTATAAAAGTTTATTTCACCCCAAATTCAGTCTCGTGTCTCGTCACTGCATCCTGTGAGCCTGCTCAAACCTTACACTTGGCGTAGTCGGCAGGATGCAGTCTCCGAGCGCGGACAGTGGTGGCCCCGAACATGGGGGAGCTGTAAGCTCTGTAAATAATGAGGGTCCCCGTACCAGCATTTCATTGGGGGCCATGTTGAACAACCTGCCTAGATTCTCTGGCTCAAATACTATGCTATGGAGCTGGACAGAGCGGATGAGGGGGCTTTTTCGGATGCACCCAATGACCCCTGACCTGGAAGCTGAAGTGGCACTCATGGCCCTAGACGGGGAGGTGCGGAGGTCAGTGATGTTGAAACCTCCGGGGCACCGCAACACTTTTGAAAAGGTGTTGCAGATAGTGGAACAGACCCACGGGGATCCCACTAATGTGGGAGAGTTAAGGACCCGACTGTTTAGCCGGATGCAGGCAGAGGGGGAGAATGTACTCCAAGAGTTGCATACGGCTATTGAAAGAAAAGATGGGGTAGGGGTAGGACCTGTTGACATAACCCTACGTGACCTACTGGTGACTGGACTGCGAGATCCACTGATAAAGCAGGCTTTAAGGGAACGGATCAGAATGAATCCCCAAATCGACTTTTCAGAAGTGGGAAGTCAGGCACGGGTTCAGGAGCAAGAGCAGGGGATGGCGGTCCCCGTGGGGAAGGTCCGAGGTGTGGAGGCCTCCTCGAACACAGTTGAGGAACCTCAATGGGTGGAGGAGATGAAGCGTGAATTGAAAAATATAAAGAGCGAGTTGGCTGAAGTAAAGAGAAGAACCGAACCGGAGACTGGGCGACCCAGTGCTATTCCCGGTCCCTGGGGGTCACGCTCTCCGCGGGGTGGTCAATCTCTACCGGCCCGGTGTTATGAGTGTGGAGAACCAGGCCACTTCGCCCGAGAGTGTCCGCGGCGTGGGAGATACCCACCCCGGCGGCCATTAAACTAAAGGGCTCCGGGCTGGGGGGACGCCGCTCGGAGCCGAAAACCACAACTAGGGGTGGTGGAAGTCCCGAAGATTTGGTAGCAAAGTGTCCTGAAGTTTGGGCAGAAGTAGAGGGCCGGGCCGTCCGGTGTCTGGTGGACACGGGGTCACAAGTAACCACTATGCCCGCAGCGTACTTTCAACAAAACTTTCCGGAGGCAGCAAGGCCTCAGTGGGGGCCCATGATTAGACTAGTAGCCGCCAACCAACTGCCGGTTCCGGTTGCCGGGGTAGTGTGGGTGCAGGTGACGTTGTGCGGTAAACCCGTCGGCCACAGAGGGGTGGTGCTGACTCAAGGAGAAGCTGATCAACGACACCCCGTCACCCTAGGCATGAATATTTTAAAAGAGTTTGGTAACCTGTTGCTTAATGATCCCACACAAAAGACACTGAAGCAGTGGGGTTCTCACACAGCTCAGGGACAGGTATTCCAGCAGCTGGTGCGAGGTGCGCGGGTGCATCGGGACTGCCAGGAGGGTGAGGCTCTGGGCAAGGTCATCGCGACAGCGGCACCCCTGCTTGTGCTGCCTCCTGGACAGACAGTGGTGGCCCTGCCAATTCGGGCCCCGATACCTTTGGAAGGCGTAGAGGTGCAGGTGGAGCCGTGTCACTCAGAGCACTTACCTCCTGGCATACTGGTGGCCCGTTCCCTCGCTACGGTGCGAAAAGGAACCGCCCTGGTCCGCTGCGTTAACCTTGAAGACCGAGATATCATTCTGAAAGCACGGACTGTACTGGCGAAACTAGTAAAGCCTCTAGAAGAAGTGCTGCCCGCTGCTGCGGTTCAATTACGAGTACACCCCGAGGATCCTGGGGAGGTAACAATACGAACCCTACAGGCCCATGAAGTCTCGACACAAGAGAAGGGCCGAAATATTTTGGAGCAGATGCGGGCCGAGCTTTCTGGACTAACTGCGGCCCAACTTTCACAAGTAAAAGCATTGCTGGGACAGTACCATGAAGTATTTGCTAGTCATGAGGACGACTTTGGGTATACCACCGTCATCACTCATGAGATCCCCACAGCAGGAGCGGCCCCTATCCGAGAACGATATCGACAGATTCCGCCACAACTCTATCAGGAGGTGAAAACTTTGCTGGCTCAGATGCTACAAAAAGGGGTGATACGGGAAAGTCAAAGCCCTTGGGCGGCCCCCATCGTGTTGGTCCGGAAGAAAGATGGTACACTACGATTCTGTGTGGATTATCGTAAATTGAATGCTTGCACTATTAAAGACTCATACCCACTGCCCCGCATAGAAGAATCTCTGTCTGCATTGGGTAAAGCAACATATTTTTCGACCCTGGACTTGGCCAGTGGGTACTGGCAGGTGCCTATGTCAGAAGAGGACAGAGCTAAGACGGCGTTCATAGTGCCCATGGGACTGTTTGAGTTTAATCGAATGCCATTCGGGCTGGCCAACGCCCCCGGGACATTTCAGCGATTGCTGGAGCGATGTCAAGGGGATCTCAATTTTGAGGCCACGTTGATCTACCTGGACGACATCATCGTCTATGCCGCCTCCTTCGAGGACCACCTGAAGCGGTTGGGACAGGTACTCAGCCGGCTGCAAAAGTACGAGTTGAAGGTGAAGCCTCAGAAATGTCACCTATTTCGCTCTCAAATTGAGTATCTGGGTCATGTCGTTTCGGCAGAAGGTGTGAGGCCATCCCGGGAGAAGATTGCTGTTATCCAGGAATGGCCTACCCCCGAGACGGTGAAAGACATGCAGGCTTTTCTGGGGTTAGCTGGATATTACCGTCGTTTCGTAAAGAATTTTGCATGTCGAGCTCGAGCCCTGCATGACCTGCTGAAGGGGGCTTCTGCTGGGGCCAATGGGCGAAAAATCCAGAGGCAACACCCTCAGGAAGAGGCCTTCCGAGATCTCAAGGCTGCACTCTCGGTTGCCCCAGTATTGGCTTATGCGGATTTCTCTCAGCCGTTCATCCTGCACACTGACGGGAGTCTTCACGGGCTAGGAGCTGTGTTGTCACAGGTTCAGGATGGCCGGGAAAGGGTGATCGCATATGGAAGCCGTTCACTCCATGACTCCGAGCGTAACCCTGACAATTACAGCTCTTTTAAGCTCGAGCTCCTCGCAGTGGTGTGGGCTATGACGGAGAGATTCGCAGAGTACCTAGCGGGCTCCGAGGTGGTAGTGCGAACAGACAACAACCCACTGGCTCATTTGGAAAACGCCAAGTTGGGGGCTTTGGAGCAGCGATGGGTGGCCCGAATGGCGAAGTACAATTACAAGATTATTTACAAAAGAGGGGCCAAGAATGTTCATGCAGATGCGCTCTCTAGGATTCGACATACAACTCCCGGACAGAATCGAGACGAAGAATTAGAAGGAGAGGAAATACCGTTCGCTATTACCGCTGCCGTGCTCACCAATGTTGATGCAAAAGTATCTTCCCCAGAGGCCCACAGGGGCATCCTGGAACAATCTCGTGATAAGTGGATACAACAGCAACAAGAAGATGAAGAAGTTGGACTTCTCCGGACATGGGTCGCCGCTGGTCAATTACCCACTGATACTCAACAACAAGCTTTGACCCAAGACCTGTCGCTGATGCTGCGACAATGGGAGAGACTGATTATCCGAAGGGGATTACTGTACCGTAAGATCACTTCGCAAACAACCTCAACGACTGTTTGGCAGGTGGTTACGCCCGGAGCTAAACTACACGAACTGGCTCGAGAGGCTCACGAAAAAGGGGCCCACTTTGGAGTCAAAAAGACTTTGCAATGGTTACAACAGAAAGTTTATCACCCACGCTTGTCGGCTGTTGTGGACGAAGTTTGCCGTACTTGCCGCTTATGTGAATTGGCCAAACCGCCTGCTCAGAGGGCCGCAACACAGACGATTGTGACTTCAGAACCCTTGGAGCTCCTGACGGTGGATTATCTGCACATTGGTCCCGCATTCCAGGGATACGAACACTGCCTCGTCATGGTCGATCATTTCACCAAATTCGCTGTGGTTACCCCTACTCGAGACCAGACCGCGGAATCAGCCGCCTCCGCAATTTGCAGAAACTTTATACAAGTGTACGGCTGTCCTCAACGTATACATTCCGACCAGGGAGCATGTTTTTTGGGGAAAGTTATGGAGGAACTACATCATCTTTATGGGATTGATAAATCTTGGACTACACCATATCACCCGCAAGGGAATGGGGCTTGTGAGCGATTTAATCGGACATTGATTCAAATGCTACGCACTCTGGAGAGTGACAAGAAAGCTCGTTAGCCTGAATATGTTTCTGAATTAGTGTGGGTTTATAATAATCGGGTACATCGAGTAACGGGCTATACTCCTTATTTCCTGTTGTTCGGACGAGAGGGTAAAGGGATCACGGAGGTAGAGTTGGACCCCGAAGAGCCTCGGCCCTGGACCGGAGTGTCGTCTTGGGTCCGAAATCATCGCCACAGGTTGCAAACTCTTCACCAAATTGTACATACCAAACTTCAAGACTGGGAACACCCAGGGAAGAATATAACCTCCCCTCCCCATCTCCAAATCGGGGACCGTGTGCTTGTACTAGATCAACGCCCCCAGAATAAACTGGAGTCACGTTGGGAAGAGAGTCCTTAATCGGGTACTACGCCGTATCCATCCAGAAGGACCTGTATACGAAATACGGCCCGAGCAGGATGAAACACTGCCCACCCGCATTGTGCATCGTAATATGTTACGCCCGTGTATTTCCACCGACCCGAAGCAACTGGAACCCGTCCCGAAGACATCCGAACCGGAGTCCATATGCTGGGACTCGGACGACGAGGATTTCCCTCCAGTTCCCAAGGGCCCTCCACCCAATAATGAGCCAGTTGACACAATTGGCCCACCGGCATCTTGCAGCCCACCGACGTCCACCACCCCAGAAGATTCCACCCCAGTCGAACTTAGACGCTCCGAGCGGTCAACAGCCGGCAAACCCCCCGAACGGTATGAACAAGACCAGTACGTTTGGCAACAAATATTGACACCTTTACTGGCCAATCTCAATAGACTAACACCCTCGCCCGAGGACTGGCGAGCTTACAGGGTGGAGGAATGTGGGGAGGAGGACCCCTATATAGTGATTGGGCCGGAACCAGGGGGACCGCCATCAGGGTTATTGAAGAAACCACATCAGGGGAATTACAAAGGGAGACATGTGATTGAAGTTGTCAGGGCAACAGGGGGCGGGGCGAGGGTAAAAGGAGCAGGGGGCGCGCGAAGGTGGCAGTTGAAGGAGAGCCTGACAGGAAGGAGAGAGCCGTGCGGCAGAGAGAGGACTGTGGCAACTGACGGTGTGGAAAAGAGAGACAGGCAGGAGACTGAAAAGGGAAAATTTGAGACTGACCGAAGGTTGACGCGTAAGAGACTCTCCCCGGGAGTTTCCCCCCGCAAACATTCAGATAAAGTGACGGCCGCTGATTCCCTCCGTGGTGTGACAGGACCGGGATCTCAGGCGACCGCTGCGACGACACAGCAATCCGGTACAGTGGCCAGGACACTGCCCCCCTGTCTTCTCCCACAGCTGCGGCCCCGTCATCACCGACCTCAGGGGACGTCACCTCGCTATAGGCAGCCGCAGAGCCCCGTCCCGGTTACTGAGGGGACACTGAGCAGAATTTGTTAACGTTTATGTTTTTGAAACTGCGTCATGACCTGGCTGGGGAACAAGCGCCTCTAAACGGACGCCTGGGAGATTGACCCCCCGAACAGTCTCTTCAGGGCCTGCTGTGCCCCCACCGTTCCCATTTCTTCAGGGCCTGTTGTGCCCCACTGTGCCAGCTTCTTCAGGGCCCGTTGTGCCCCACCGACCCCATTTCTTCAGGGCCCGTTGCGCCCCACTGTCCAGTTTCTTCAGGGCCTGTTGCGCCCCATCGTTCCGGTTTCTTCAGGGCCTGTTGCGCCCCATCGTTCCGGTTTCTACAGGGCCCGTTGCGCCCCACCGTCCAGTTTCTTCAGGGCCTGCTGCGCCCCATCGTTCTGGTCTCTTCGGGGCTGGTCAAGCACAAGTCCTTCCGGGAAGTCGTGGATTACAAGGCAGCCACATCTGCAACCCCTGAGTGGTCGTGAACTCGAGCGACGCCCGGAAGGCTAAGTGTATTATAGAGAAAATAAGGAACCTTTTTGTTTTTAATGTTGTTTTACGAGTCCCTGCGAGGACAAATAGGTGTTTCCCCTTTGTCTGATTGAAGCAGTTTAGCCCTTGCGGCTTTAAAACTTATAAAAGTTTATTTCACCCCACATTCAGTCTCGTGTCTCGTCACTGCATCCTGTGAGCCTGCTCGAACCCTACAGGCGTCTGGAGAAGACACGACCCATAGGCATAATGCGGAGAGCAAAGGTTAACAAATCTAGAACAGATTGTAATACTTTCAAAGTAATTTTTTCTTTGGACTATATACCGGTTAGGGATTTCTGGAGTTTTAGCACCTTCTCCAATTCGATAGAGAGGGAAGGAAGAACAATCTTATCCTTAGCAATTGGTACACCGAAAAATTCACATATGGACAAGAATTTGTTAAGAGTAAATAGGCATGTTTACGAATCTGGGGGACCAATAAAAAAGGAAATCGTCTAGGTAGTGTAAAATACCAGAATCACTGCAGACCGATTCCAGTACCCAATGTAAAAAGGTTGAAAAGCTCTCGAAGTAAAAACACGACAGCGAAAAGCCCATAGGTAAACATTTGTCGAAAAAATACTCATTGTCAAAAGAGAATCCTAAAGAATTGAATCCATCCAGGTGAACCAGGAGAATTCTGAATGCAGACTTTATGTCTGATTTTGACAACAAGGCATCTTTTCCAAACCTCCTAATCAGATCAAGGGCTAAGTCAAAAGAAGAATAAAGCCCCCGTTACACATAGCGATATCGCTAGCAATATCGCTATGTCTGATACTTACCTACGACCGCTCCCCCGCTGCTCATCGCTGGTCGCACGAGAACGTCCTGGATCATTTCTCGTCGGGCGCTTCCTGTGGCGCCGACGAGCGACGCATGGACGCGGGCGGGAGGACGTCAGGATCGCCGTGTTTGACAAGTAAGTAGCGACCCCCGACCCCTGCGATGTCGCTGGTGAGATCTGCCTGTGTGGCAGCTCACTAGCGACCACTTAGCGATGCACCAGCGATCCATATCGTTGTCGGGATCGCTGGTGCAGCGCTAAGTGTAACGGTACCCTAACATACAGAACATGCAGACTTGTCTATTTCATCATTCAATGAAAAACCTTTCGGATATGACAAATGATGAATTAGACGGAAAGAACCAGATTCTTTTTTAGGAATGATACCTAGAGGGGAAATACGAAAATTAGTAAAAGGAGGAGAGGAAAATGGGCGTGCTACTCTGCCGAGGGAAACTTCATGGAAAATTTTTTCTTTAGCTACCTCTGGGTACGAGGATAAAGAAAGTAAATTCTTATGTAAAGTACAACCTGAACCATTGAAAGGGGGAATGTAAAAACCAAAAGAGAATCCTTTCAATATAAGCTCACTAATCTCCCTGTTTGGGTAGCTGTTTAGCCAAAACAGCGAGCTTGTTGTTGAGTGGTCTGCTTTTTAAAATTCAAAAGCACATATCATTTGAAAGGTGACTCACCAATCCCTGACTAATGCACTGGCAGGATGCAGCAGACCCCCATTATTAAAGGCTGGGGCAGCACAGGTGCATTCCACTGATGAGAACAGCCAGTAACCCAATATGGCCTCGCTGCCCAATGGAAAAAATGCACACAAATAAGGCTTGCATAAGACATAAGTCACACTGATAAGTGTGATGCAATAGTGTCTGAACAGCCTATTAATGACGCCCATAGTATTAGCAGGCGGGCTGCTGAGCACTGTATACATGCATCACACAGAAAAACCAAGCCAACATGAAGGGTTCTAGCTGCATCCTGCAAAAATGATAAAAAGTGCAAAAGGATAAATAGATATGGGGTATTAGTTACTATTTTGGCCAAAGCAGATAAGCTCACAACCCAACGTCAAGGGTCCCCAAATATTGTGAGTCCCTAACACTAAATCTAAGCGGCTCACATAAGGAAAAAATTCCAAAATTCAAAAAAACATATAATTTGAAAGGTGACTCACCAAACCCTGACTAATGCACTGGCAGGATCCAGCAGACCCCCATTATTAAAGGCTGGGACAGGCGTCATTAATAGGCTGTTCAGACACTATTGCATCACCCTTATCATTGTGACTTATGTCTTATGCAAGCCTTATTTGTGTGCATTTTTTCCACTAGGCAGCCAGGCCATATTGGGATTCTGGCTGTTCTCATCAGTGGAATGCACCTGTGCTGCCCCACCCCTTCATGACCCAGCCTATTTTGACCTTAATGACCTGGCCATTTTTGGCAATATTGACCAGTGTCCCTTTATGAGGTAATAACTCAGGAACGCTTCAACGGATCCTAACGATTTTGAGATTATTTTTTCGTGACATATTTGGCTTCATGTTAGTGGTAAACTTAGGTCAATAATGTTTGCATTTATTTGTGAAAAAAACAGAAATTTGGCGAAAATTTTGAAAATTTCGCAATTTTCACATTTTGAATTTTTAATCCGTTAAACCAGAGAGTTATGTGACACAAAATAGTTAATAAATAACATTTCCCACATGTCTACTTTACATCAGCACAATTTTGGAAACAAAAATTTTTTTTGTTGGGAAGTTATAAGGGTTAAAAGTTGACCAGCAATTTCTCATTTTTACAACAAAATTTACAAAACCATTTTTTTTAGGGACCGCCTCACATTTGAAGTCACTTTGAGGGGTCTATATGGCAGAAAATACCCAAAAGTGACACCATTCTAAAAACTGCACCCCTCAAGCTACTCAAAACTACATTCAAGAAGATTATTAACTCTTCAGGTGCTTCACAGCAACTAAAGCAATGTGGAAGGAAAAAATGAACATTTTAATTTTTCCAATAAAAATTTTCTTTTAGCATCAATTTTTTCATTTTTCACATGGGCCACAGGATAAAATGGATCCTAAAATTTGTTGGGCAATTTCTCCTGAGTACACCGATACCTCATATGTGGTCATAAACCACTGTTTGGGCGCACGGCAGGGCTCAGAAGGGAAGGAGCGCCATTTGACTTTTTGAATGGAAAATATGCTGGAATATTTAGCGGTTGCCATGTCACGTTTGGAGAGTCCCTGTGCGCCTAAACATTGGAGCTCCCCCACAAGTGACCCCGTTTTGGAAACTAGACCCTCCAAGGAACTTATTTAGATGCATAGTGAGCACTTTGAACTGCCAGGTCCGTAAAATTGATCCGTAAAAAAAAAAAAGGACTTTTTTTTCACAAAAATTTTATTTTAGCCTCAATTTTTGCATTTTCACATGGGCAATGGGATAAAATGGATCCTAAAATTTGTTGGGCAATTTCTCCTAAGTGCACAGATACCTCATATGTGGTCATAAACCACTGTTTGGGCACACGGCAGGGTCCCGAAGGGAAGGAGCACCATTTGACTTTTTGAATGGAAAATTAGCTCCAATCGTTAGTGGACACCATGTCGTGTTTGGAGAGCCCCTGTGTGCCTAAACATTGGAGCTCCCCCACAAGTGACCCCATTTTGGAAACTAGACCACCCAAGGAACTTATCTAGATGTGTGGTGAGGACTTTGAACCCCCAAGTGCTTCACAGAAGTTTATGACACAGAGCAGTGAAAATAAAAAAATAATTTTTTCTCCTCAAAAATGATTTTTTATCCCGCTATTTTTTATTTTCACAAGGCTAATAGGAGAAAATGGACCACAAAAGTTGTTGTGTAATTTGACCTGAGTGCATCGATACCCCATATGTCAGGGGAAACCACTGTTTGGGCGCATGGGAGAGCTCAGAAGGGAAGGAGCGCGATTTTGGAATGCAGACTGATGGGATGTTCTGCGGGCATCATGTTGCGTTTGCAGAGCCCCTGATGTGCCTAAACAGTAGAAACCCCCCACAAGTGACCCCATTTTGGAAACTAGACCCCCCAAGGAGCTTATCTAGATGTGTAGTGAGCACTTTGAACCCCCAAGTGCTTCACAGAAGTTTATAAACGCACAGCCATGAAAATAAAAAATATTTTTTTTTCCTCAAAAATTATTTTTTAGCCCGCTATTTTTTATTTTCACAAGGGTAACAGGATAAATTGGACCCCTAAAGTTGCTGTTCAGTTTGTCCTGAGTACGCTGGCACCCCACATGTGGGGGGAACCACTGTTTGGGCGCACGGCAGGGCTCAGAAGGGAAGGAGCGCCATTTGACTTTTTGAATGGAAAATTAGCTCCAATCGTTAGCGGACACCATGTCGTGTTTGGAGAGGCCCTGTCTGCCTACACTTTGTAGCTCCCCCACATCTCACCCCATTTTGGAAACTAGACCCCCTAAGGAAGTTATCTAGATGCATAGTGAGCACTTTGATCCCCCAGGTGCTTTACAGAAGTGTATAACGCAGAGCTGTGAACATAAAAATATTTTTTTTTCCTCAAAAAATGATTTTTTTAGCCCGCTATTTTTTATTTTCACAATAGTAACAGGAGAAATTTGACCCCAAAAGTTGTTGTCCAGTTTGTCCTGAGTACGCTGGTACACAATATGTGGGGAGGGACCACTGTTTGGGCACACGTCGGGGCTCGGAAGGGAAGTAGTGACGTTTTGAAATACCGACTTGATGGAATGGTCTGCGGGCGTCATGTTACGTTTGCAGAGCCCCTGATGTACCTAAACAGTGGAAACCCCCCACAAGTGACCCCATTTTGGAAACTAGACCCCCCAAGGAACTTATCTAGATGTTTGATGAGCACTTTGAACCCCCAAGTGCTTCACCGAAGTTTATAACTCAGAGCCGTGAAAACAAAAAAAATCATTTTTTTTCACAAAAATCATTTTTTTAGCCCCCAATTTTTTATTTTCCCAAGGGTAACAGGAGAAATTAGACTCCCAAAGTTGTTGTGCAATTTTTCCTGAGTATGCTGATACCCCATATGTGGGGGTAAACCACTGTTTGGGCACACGTCAGGGCTCGGAATGGAGAGAGTGCTGTTTGACATTTTGAATGCAAAATTGGCTGGAATAAATCGTGGCGCCATGTCGCGTTCGGAGACCCCGTGATGTGCCTAAACAGTGGAAACCCCTCAATTCTAACTCCAACACACCCCTAACCCAACCCTAATAATAACCCTAACCACAACCCTAACGCCAACACACCCCTAACCCTAATCCCAACTCTAACCCTAATCCCAACCCACCCCTCACCCTAATTCCAGCCCTCACCCTAATTCCAGCCCTCACCCTAATTCCAGCCCTAACCCTAATTCCAGCCCTAACCCTAATTCCAGCCCTAACCCTAATTCCAGCCCTAACCCTAATTTTAACCCTAACCCTAACCCTAATTTTAACCCTAACCCTAATTTTAACCCTAACCCTAATTTTAACCCTAACCCTATTTCTAACCCTAACCCTATCTGTAACCCTAATTCCAACCCTAACCCTAGTTCGAACCCTAAATGGAAAAAAAAAATATTTTTTTTATTTTATTATTTGCGCCTGGCTATGGGGGTGATAAAAGGGGGGTGTATTTACTTTTTTTTTCATTTTGATCACTGTGAGAGTGTATCACAGTGATCAAAATGAAAAATGAACGGGCAACCGGCAAATTCATGGGCGCCGCCATCTTGGACAATGGCAGGCGCACTGCGCATGCGCCCGCCATTTTGCAAGATGGCGGCGCCCATGATCCGGACGCCGGGAGCCACGGCGGGACACCGGGAGCACGATCGGAGGTCCCGGGGGGATCGGAAGGTGGGAGGGAGCGATAGGAAGGGGAGGGGGAGCAGATGACGACGGCAGCGACCGATCGCCACCGTCCATCGGTGGCGGGGGCCGATCGGCCCCGCCAATCGGTGTGTGGGGGGGTCGGGTGTCGGTGTCCAGCCATGTCCGATGCTATTGCAGCATCGGCCATGGCTTGATTGTAATATTTCACCAAATTTCATTGGTGAAATATTACAAATCGCTCTGATTGGCTGTTTCACTTTTAACAGCCAATCAGAGCGATCGTAGGCATGTGGGGGCTAAGCCACGCCCCCAGGGATTAACTGTAGCGTGTCCTCTGTGTGCGGGTCGGGTGACCTTTCAGTGACCCCGATCACCCGACCCGCAGGGGGGCTATTTATAGCATGACGCCTACGTAGGCGTCATAGGTCGTTTGGGCACGGCTTTTCATGACGCCTACGTAGGCATCATGGGTCGTGAAGGGGTTAATAATGGGGGTCTGCTGCATCCTGCCAGTGCATTAGTCAGGGTTTGGTGAGTCACCTTTCAAATGATATGTTTTTTTGAATTTTGGAATTTTTTCCTTATGTGAGAGGTCTGCTTTTTGAAACATTTGGACACTGGGTGAGCGTTACCGCAGAAGGAACACTCGTGTCGAAATCTACAGCTATTACTCCATTTACAGGAGGAGTCGTTAAACGCAAAGCAAAAACCTCGCTTAACAGATGGGTAAGATGTTTGCTTATTTGAATACTGATGCTGTGGGAGCATAAGGTTGATCCATAAACCAACGTCCTTTACGCCCCATTTAAGTTCCGGGTGCACAGCCAATTTCTGTCTAAAAGCTTCGTCATAGCTAAGCCAATGCGAAGCCACCAAAGTTCCTGTAAGCTTCCAATATAATATCCACGTACTGAAACAGCCTACTATACAGGTTTGGGAATTTTTCCCCGAGAACAGCCGAGTAAATCGAGAAGGCCTGAATCCAATTGTTGAATGACTTCAAAGAACCTCGTTTGGAATCATCGGATTCCGATTTATCCTTCTCGATCCTACCCGGCTGCTCCCTGCGAGGAAGTAATGAAAACAAATCAACGTATTTATTCTCCCAAATTAGCTCCTTTATGGAGGCATTTAGGTGAAAACCCAAGGGAGATAGCTAACAAGTAAGAGCCTCTTTAAATGGGTCTGAGGGGGTGTGTTATCTTTTGAAATATGACTATCAATCACCTTGGCAGAGCTAGCTGATGAGCTGGAAGCACTGACGGCTTCACGAAAAGCCTCGGCAAATAAATTCTTAATGACAGTTTTAAAATCGATAATCTGAGGGACAGACAGGGGGACATTTAAGTTCACACCCCTTCCTGATGTGTTCCCCACTTGTTCTTGATCCAAAGAACAGCCAGCCCTCGAATCCTGAGACACAGGGGAGAGCAGCTGAGACACACTGGATGCAGGACTGTCCTCTTCTTCCATGGGTGCCAGCGCCTGGTGGGCTGAAGACGGGTGTCTGGATTTAAGAGCCGGTGCGGTGCAGGGCAGCCCCGCCACCGCAGCGCTTTTACGGCCGTGGCAGGTACCTGCACCACCGGCGGCCGATGATGCCGTCACCGACGAGTCCCAATGATCGCGCCGAAAGTCTCGTGCCGGGCTCCAAGACTTCCTTGTTGGAGGGTGAGCGGAAGACGCGCGCGCTTCTTGTGCGTGTCTGGAGGAAGAGAATGGGGAGAATGTTGTTCGGGGCTTCCTCACTCTCGGGGCACTGCTCGACCTCAGGGGAATGGACGATTCTTCATTCGAGGTTGCGGAGAGGAGAGCGGATCCGGTAAAGGAGGGACGGCGTCCGGAGCTGCCTCAATAGGCTTCATAGCTAGGCAGCTCCTCAGCTAATCCTCTCCGTCCCTTTCTCCGGCCCTAGCGACAAGCTGCTGAAGTAGACTCTCCATTGAAGTAAGTTCTTAACCAATCTTCTTTCTTCATCCAACGACGTAATGGAGCAGAGCGTGACAAACAGGGCTATTTATAACCACAAAAAGCCCGCCAATTACAACACCAACCAATAAAAGACCGTTTAAAAAAGGCACCAAGAACTGGTTAGAACCAGTTTAGCTTGTGTACATGCATAACTTGAAACATTCATATGACCTCAGATTGACCCCAACATAGCCTTCCTTATAAAATAACGTAATGAAGATTATTCAGGGCCTAAGCGGCCATGAGTCCCCCCCTATATTAAACTTTGTTTTACGGGGGGAGGACTAACATTCTATCTGAATAGCGGTGTTGGGCAGGCGCATGTCAACACACCGTCTCACCTGCTCTGGAGTCTTTGGTTTTGGAACTAGCACAAGTGGAGAGACCCACGGAGTGGGACCAGTAACAGTTTCAATAACGTCCTCATCCATGAGCAATTGGAGTTCCTTTTTCTACCTTCTCTCTCAGGTGAAATGGAATCCGCCTGTGAGCCTGGGCTACTGGACGAACACTGTCATCCACATGAAGGTGTACTTGAGAGTTCTTTAGTTTTCCCAAACCACTGAATAGGGAGGGGAAGCTGTTCACCATGGCCTGTACGTCCAGATCCGCTGGGTCGGTTATAGTATGAATAATCTGGATGAGTCCTAGCTTCAGGGCAGTGTGATAGCTGAGAAGACAGCCTCCCGATCCTTGTAATGGGTGAAAAGTGGTTTTCTGCCTATTTTCTTTATAACTAAGTTCAGCGTCAAATTGTCCCATTGTACCTAGAGGTGTTTTAGATCCATATGGAAAGATTTTAGTATGTACCTGCTGTAAGACTGGCTTTGTTTTCAATTGTTCATATGCATTGCTGTCTATGATATCCACTGAAGCTCCCGTATCTATTGTAAAGGTGATATCCGTGTCGCCGATGGCGAGCGTGATGCAGGGAGACCGCACTGAGCTGGTGACAGAGGCCGTGAACACATAGTTCTCAGCCACAGACATTTCTTCTGTATCCTGATTTACCATTTTTATATTCGCCGGCTTTGTCATAGACAGAGGAGACTTGTTGTGCACTGACTTGTGTGGAGCCCCCAGGAGCATGGTCACCACAGTGGCATTGCCTTCCTCCAGGGAGGGTGATGTCAGGCTTGGAAGCAATGAAGGGTTTCTCTAGCAGTTAACCATGTCATGCAACACGGGTCCCACTCCAGGCCAGCAGAGGGAGCTCTGAACCAATACTAAGGGGAAGAGTTTCTCTCTGGTGGCTAGGAGGGGAAATTAGTCAGTGTGAGGAGGGCAACGAGTGTAGACGTGTGGAGAGAAGCTGGAGGTTGAGCTGAGGATAGAGAGCTCCCTCCCAGTGATAGCGCATGATCTGGAGCCTGGTCTCCATGGTTGTATGGATACTGAAGGTCCTGCAACAGAAACCAGAGGAATAGGAAGCTGCAAATGCTCTATTCCCACCTAAGAGTCGGAGGCACAACAGTGACGGGTGAGCCAAGAGAAATAGAGGGCTACAGCTGTCTGCCATACGAGGTAGATCCAAAAGGGAAGAAGAAGGAGGAACTTCAGTGTAACACAGTACTGCATGTATTTCAAGTAAGCGCTGGAGAGGAGACTACACAACCTATCTGATAGAGGGATTCCTAAGTTGCTTCCAGGCTAATCATCTCCTGTGCCATCTGTAATCTGGACTGCACTTACAAAGTAAAGGTAAAGAAACTACACTCTGCTGTGTCCTTGTCTTCTTCCTGCAACTTCTTCAACACTGCT
This sequence comes from Dendrobates tinctorius, assembly GCF_039654945.1. NCBI lineage: Eukaryota > Metazoa > Chordata > Amphibia > Anura > Dendrobatidae > Dendrobates > Dendrobates tinctorius. Next base: position 2,695,852 of record NW_027361722.1, on the reverse strand, counting down.
ACATCTCTGTGCCAGACACTGCACCCTCTTCCCCAACACCTATCCTCTTCATCTACTCTGATCTGGGACTACAGCCCTGCCTGTGGAGGGCTATAACATCACTGCTGCACCCCACCATCTGTCCCAGAGGATCTGTCTGCAGCGTCGGCTCAACACCTCCTTTGCCGAACACCACAGGTGGCGTCACAAATCACTCATAAACTTTATTTCATCACTCAAACCCCTTTTACATGGGCACCCAGGGCCACGGACCGGGTCACCGCTGCTGTGACACCTCCCTCTGAGAGACCGGCCCGATACCAAGTACCCCACAGCCCTGGGAGGGCGACCCACTTGCAGACAGCTACAAAATGGTTCCCGTTTCCACATTTACTGCATGTTTGTCCGATAGCTGGACATTTGTTCAGGTGGTGAGGGAAAGCTTGTCCACATCTATAGCATTTCTTCTGTGTCGGGGCTTGCTTGTCTTGTGCACTTTTATGTTTGAGATTATACACATGTAAATTATCCCCATTCTCCATTGCGGTGGCCTGATGATCTGCTATCTCTATAGCTCGGGCCATCTGGAGTAAATCACGAAGAGAGAGATCCGGCTGCAGTTCTTTACGCCTTATGTTATTAGACGAGCAGGTGACAATTACTTGAGTTAGGATTTCATCATCTACATCCGTAAATGCACATCCATGGGCTAGCTCTTTTAGCCTTGTGACATAGGTGTCGATGGATTCTTCTGGAAGCTGCTTAGCAATCCTGAACTTGTATCTCTCATATCTGATGTTCTGTTTGGGGTTGAAGTAGTCAGTGAGAGCTTTGGTGCAGTTGCTGTACGTGTCGGTCTCTGGTGCAGGTAACGTGCTGTATATGTCATATACGCCTGTGCCCGCGCAGTGCAGGAGCACGGCTTTCTTTCTTTTCTCCTCTTTATGTCCATAGCTTCCAGGAAATTCTCAAGCCGGTTTAGCCATTTTCTCCAGTTATGAGAGATTAATGACATCAGTCATATCAAAATGGGGGAACATGTGCAAGTAGTCAGCCATGATGGAGTCTCTCAGTGGCGCTGGTGTGTGAAGCGGTAAAGCAGGGGTTAGTACTCACAGCAGCAGGTGATTGGATCCCATCCTCGTCGCCACTTGTAATGTCCACACGGTATAAGGAATTCAAGAGAGAACGCTTTAACTGTACTTTATTCTTCTCCTTCTTCCTCCAGCACACAGCATCACATTTCCCTCATCAGGCTAAACTGAAACTCCCAACCCACTTCCTGTCTATAACCTTCCAGTCACAAGACTTCCTTTCTTAAAGAGACAGGTCAAATCATTATACATTACAGGTCCTGAACCAGTGGTGAAAGGTGATTGTCTCTCATAGTGGTCAGACACCTATCACCTTTGCTGGAACTGCAGGTTTCGGTTCCCCAATGTATTTCAGGGTAGTTGAAGTCCCCCATAATAATGACTTCTCCTTGAGTCGCAGCTTCATCTATTTGCTTTATGAGGATATTCTCTGTTGCTTCCATTATTTTTGGAGACTTATAACAAGCCCCTATCAGTAATTTACTATTTTTCCCCCCTCCCCTTATCTCCCCCCACAGGGACTCTACATTTTCATTAGGTTCATATATATTATCACGCAGGATGGGTTGTAAGGATGATTTTACATATAAACGCACGCCTCCCCCTCACTTATTTGTACGGTCATTCCAGAACAGACTACAGCCCTGTAAATTATCCGCCCGGTCACGGCTCTCGTCCAGCCATGTCTCGGATATCCCCACCATGGCAGAATTATGTTCCCACAACATTAACTCCAATTCCTCCATTTTGTTGGCGAGGCTTCTGGCATTAGTATACATGCACTTTATGTACAGTTGTGGCCAAAAGTATTGACACCCCTGCAATTCCGTCAGATAATATTCAGTTTCTTCCTGAAAATGATTGCAAACACAAATTCTTTGGTATTATTATCTTCATTTAATTTGTCTTAAATGAAAAAACACAAAAGAGAATGAAGCAAAAAGCAAAACATTGATCATTTCACACAAAACTCCAAAAAATGGGCCAGACAAAAGTATTGGCACCCTCAGCCTAATACTTGGTTGCACAACCTTTAGCCAAAATACTGCGACCAACCGCTTCCGGTAACCATCTATGAGTTTCTTACAATGCTCTGCTGGAATTTTAGACCATTCTTCTTTGGCAAACTGCTCCAGGTCCCTGATATTAGAAGGGTGCCTTCTCCAAACTGCCATTTTTAGATCTCTCCACAGATGTTCTATGGGATTCAGGTCTGGACTCATTGCTGGCCACCAGTATCCAGTGCTTTCTCTCAAACCATTTTCTAGTGCTTTTTGAAGTGTGTTTTGGGTCATTGTCCTGCTGGAAGACCCATGACCTCTGAGGGAGACCCAGCTTTCTCACATTCGGCCCTACATTATGCTGCAAAATTTGTTGGGAGTCTTCAGACTTCATAATGCCATGCACACGATCAAGCAGTCCAGTGCCAGAGGCAGCAAAGCAACCCCAAAACATCAGGGAACCTCTGCCATGTTTGACTGTAGGGACCGTGTTCTTTTCTTTGAATGCCTCTTTTTTCTCCTGTAAACTCTATGTTGATGCCTTTGCCCTAAAAGCTCTACTTTTGTCTCATCTGACCAGAGAACATTCTTCCAAAGCGTTTCAGGCTTTTTCAGGTAAGGTTTGGCAAACTCCAGCCTGGCTTTTTTATGTCTCGGGGTAAGAAGTGGGGTCTTCCTGGGTTTCCTACCATACAGTCCCTTTTCTTTCAGATGCCGACGGATAGTACGGGTTGACACTGTTGTACCCTCGGACTGCAGGGCAGCTTGAACTTGTTTGGATGTTAGTCGAGGTTCTTTATCCAACATCCGCACAATCTTGCGTTGAAATCTCTTGTCAATTTTTCTTTTCCGTCCACATCTAGGGAGGTTAGCCACAGTGCCATGGGCTTTAAACTTCTTGATGACACTGCGCACGGTAGACACAGGAACATTCAGGTCTTTGGAGATGGACTTGTAGCCTTGAGATTGCTCATGCTTCCTCACAATTTGGTTTCTCAAGTCCTCAGACAGTTCTTTGGTCTTTTTTCTTTTCTCCATGCTCAATGTGGTACACACAAGGACACAGGACAGAGGTGGAGTCAACTTTAATCCATGTCAGCTGGCTGCAAGTGTGATTTAGTTATTGCCAACACCTGTTAGGTGCCACAGGTAAGTTACAGGTGCTGTTACTTACACAAATTAGAGAAGCATCACATGATTTTTCGAACAGTGCCAATACTTTTGTCCACCCTCTTTTTTATGTTTGGTGTGGAATTATATCCAATTTGGCTTTAGGACAATTCTTTTTGTGCTTTTTCATTTAAGACAAATTAAATGAAGATAATAATAACAAAGAATTTGTGTTTGCAATCATTTTCAGGAAGAAACTGAGAATTATCTGACAGAATTGCAGGGGTGTCAATACTTTTAGCCACAACTGTAGCTCTCTGTACCTCTATTCTTTCTTAAATTATTAACTGTTCTAACCCCACCCCCCTTGCCACCCCCACCCCCAATGTCATTATTTGTGCCCAGGTCTCTATCTGCACTGTCTTCCCCTCCTATCAAAGGAATACCCTCCCCCCCGTCCCTAGTTTAAACACTCCTCCAACCTTCTAGCCATTTTCTCCCCCAGCACAGCTGCACCCTCCCCATTGAGGTGCAGCCCGTCCCTAGCGTAGAACCTGTAGCCAACAGAGAAGTCGGCCCAGTTCTCCATGAACCCAAACCCTCCTTCCTACACCAATTCCTGAGCCACTTATTAACCTCCCTAATCTCCCGTTGCCTCTCTGGCGTGGCACAGGAAGTATTTCCGAAAATACCACCTTGGAGGTCCTTGCTTTAAGCTTGCAGCCTAATTCCCTGAAATCATCTTTAAGGACCTTCCACCTACCTCTAACTTTGTCATTTGTGCCAATGTGCACCATGACCGCTGGATCCTCACCAGCCCCTCCCAGTAATCTGTCAATCCGATCAGTGATGTGTCGGACTCGAGCGCCAGGTAGGCAGCACACCGTTCGACGATCCCTGTCTTTGTGACAGATTGCCCTATCTGTTCCCCTAATAATTGAGTCCCCCACTACCAGCACCTGTCTGGCCTGCCCTGCTCTCCTATTTCCCCACTTACTGGAGCAGACACTCCTCTGGCTTTCAGAGGACATGCCTTGCTGCAGCAGTGCTACCCCTGCACTAACACTCCCCTCATCTGCCAACTTAGCAAACTTATTGGGGTGTGCCAGATCAGGACTAGCCTCCCTGTTGCTCTTCCCTAAACCCCGCCTTCTAACTGTCACCCAGCTAGCTGCTTCACTGTCCTGCAGCTCCAACCTAGCATCCCCCCTCATCTATCCCAGTGAGCGTCTGCTCAGTGAGCAGAAGACTCCTTTCCATATTGTCTATGGATCTGTGTTGCCAGCTGCACATTTAGATCCAGTATCTGGGCTTCTAAATGCACAGCGTGCTCACATCTCGCACAGCAGTATGCACCCTCGACCGGCTGTTCAAGGATTTCATACATGCGGCAAGACGTGCACTGGATGGCATTGGCAATAGTGGAGCACATCCTAATGGGGATTGCACCAGACAAAAAGATAAGCAAAAATAAATAAAAAGTATTAATAAAATATAACAGCAATTCAGTAATACCTCCCTTGGAAACTCCCTGAATCCAAAGTCACTGAATCACAAGTCACACACTTACCACAGTTTGCACCTACGCTCAGGTCACACTCAGCTCGTTCACACTCACTCAGGCAGAAGATTTAAAGAGATTTTTTTTTTCTTCCCTTCACCAGCACACCACCCTGCTGCTCAATGCACTTCCAAAAGGGAACAACTGATTCCTCTCCTTATTGGTTAAATCAAAGTTATCAGCAAAACTCTCAAATATCTCTGAATTTCTACACACATGGATTTTGTTATATGTAGGAATGATTTTGACAATTTTAACACATTTTTCCGAACTTTAATTTGGAGTTGGGCCTCTGAGACTTCTACGTTGTCGTTTATATTTAGTGGCCTTTATATATCAGTTCATCCTAAGTCACCTACGTCAGTTCTCATGTCTCCTCCATCTTTTCCTGTACCCGCAAACACAAGGTCACCTGCAGCAGCTGTTATAGACACGTGTCTCACATCTTGTTCAATCTCCACATTACAGTCACTCGGTAACATCACTAGCATCATTTGACAATATTTCTGCACAGTGAATGGGGTTCGGGTCCGCTCTGCTGGATGACAGGCTGTATGGAATCATCATGCAGCCTGCCATCTAGATGTAGCAGAGCCGAGTGATGTCACAACCTTCTGTCCTTGACTTTTCTGCAGCAAATACGCTGCAAGAAAAGTCAACCAGCGTATTTGCGTTTTTTTCACCATCCATTCAAGTCAATTAGTGAAAAACGCTGTAAAAAGTGACATGTTCTATGTCTAAAAACGCAGCAAAGCACAAAATCCTGATCACAAACCAAACAATCCGTGTGTATGAGAGTTCTGAAATCTCATAGGCTTTGCTGCTAATGAGAATGAATAGCACATATTGTGAGTTTGTAAAGACAAATGCAGACACTGCTGTTTATTAGAATGGCCCAATGTTCATTTTTTATTTTCTGTAAAGTAGTGAAAAATTATCTACTTTTCTCTTCATGTTTTGAACTAGAAAACAGTGTGTAATGCTCCCAGTGCTGGAAATATAAACTAGGAGAAAGACGATGAGTAACTCGTGTTTTTGAACACTTCTGCCTTGTGTGCGCTGTCCCACCTGAACGCACCACAAGCACCGAACCTTACTTGTCCGAACACCAGGAACTAACTCTCCGCTCAGCTCCATAAACTCCCATCCCCGAGCCGGCAGATTGTTATTCCTGTTATTCCCAGCTATCCACCCTGTTACTCCCCAAACGGGAGAGTGTAATAATTCATGTTACACAAGTCACATATTATAGAAAAAAACCTCGGCACACAGTATTGCATGAATCCAATATTTATTCTTCCAGAAAAACACGTATCGTTGGACCAAGATAATACAGACAAAAAAAGTATCGACATTTCGGCTACTCAGCCTTTCTCAAGATTTTATCTGCATAAACAGAGGTCCACATATATCACGATTAAGAATCCCTTCACATTCAATTCATATGGGTGATCAGTGAAAAAAGTCCCTGATTACAATATTAGCACGTCTGAGGAGTAACTAATCCAGTGATCATTACATGAATAATGAATCTCTCTGGTTCTGTCTCATTACAGCGACTCACCAGTAGAGACACTTGTGTCATGGGATGGAGACCTCAGAATCCGCGCTCCGTGTACATTGTGGGATCAGCTCCGCTGTGGATGATAGCGGTTCGTATACTATAGGGACCCCCATGTGCCTGACATAATGATAACAGGGGCTCAATAAGTTAGTGTTTTCTGTGTCTCTTGGACTTTGTTCACGCTATGTTTTTTTTTACGCTGTGTATTTTCACTGTATCACAATCGCAGCATCTCACGGTCCAGTAAACTGGATGGATTCATAGAAATCTTCTTTACTCGGCATATTCTGACCTGCGGTGCGAACGTCACATCCACAGCTCGTCACTTTCTCTTGCGGATACACTGAATTTTATGTGCAGATTTTTCCCATAGATTTGCATTAGATGAAGAAAATCTGCAGGTAGAAAAACACATGTAATCCGCACATGACTGAATCAATAAAGCTTTATCATAGCCAAATACCGGGAGGCATCAAACACAAAGCAGCTTTATTTCAAGAAAAGAAAAAGCAATAAAAACCGTATTGTCAAAAGTGCAATAAAAAAAGTATGTAAACAAAAAACTCACTAAAAACCACTAAGAATAACACACAAGTTACCTAATTTACATCGTATGTGCAGAAAGTATCCAAAAAAAATCTGCAACATTGAAAATTCACCAAGTTCTCATTGTGGGAACATCGCCTGAAAGAAGATTTAGAAGTTATTGTTACCGAAGTGGATAAATCCCGATCACCGGACACGAGCACATACGACCCCCGACTAACGTCTGCCCCTCCATAAATTCAGGAGCTGTAATGTCAGGAGTCAGGTATTATATGGTCCCACACATGCTGCATCTCATAACGTCCATTTATATAAATGGGTGCATATAATACATACGAACAGAATACTGCCGATATGGCGTCTGTTCTTAAAGGATCCATTTCAGTTAACAACCTCGGAGACTGGATTCTGTCTTTTTGATGTATAAAACTTGGAATAGGTCATCAGTTATAAACCGGTGAGGTCTCACACCCCGCACCCCCCTCAGTTACCAGCTGGGTGTAAACAGTGGACGGAGCAGAACCTCACAGCTCCACACACTGTGTAGTGGCCCCTCCTGGTACTGCAGATCAGCTCCATTCATACTCACTCACCACATCCCCTGCTGGTCACATGACTTTTTTTGTAGTGATGATGTCGGGTGACCATTGCAGACAATTCCTGAAAGAAAATTCAGACGCGATGAGAGTGACGGAGGCATTGACTTCATTGGGATAAGCAGAGCACAAAACATGAATCTTTGGACTTAATTTGTCCTTCTTTCTATCAGCGATCATCTTTTCAGCCAAACGAAAAAAAAGTGGTTTGGTACCGTGTTAGCCAGTGGAAAAAAATATATAAAGTGCTCTCAGTGAGAGAAACAAAATAGGAATCTTGTGGGTGTGATACCTTTTAATGTCTAACAAAATGTAGTGAATGATGTTACAAAGCAAGCTCATACCTCCCAACTTTTGAAGAAGGGAAAGAGGGACAAAGGCTGCGGCGCGCGCAGCATGGCAATTTTTAGGTCACACCGACCACACCCATTTCACAACAGGTCACACATGTCCACGCCCCAACCACACTCATTTAGCACTGCTGATCACACTGACTGGTACTGAGGGCACAGTGGCTGGCTCTGAGAAAAAGAAAGAAAAAACAGAGAGAGAAAAAAGAAATAGAGAGAAAGAAAGGAAAGAGCAATGGAAAGAAAGAACAGAGAGAGAAAGAGGGGAAGAAATAAAGAACAGAGAGAAAGAAAGAAGAAACAGAGAGAGAAAGAAAGAGAACAGAGAGAGAGAAAGAAAGGGGACAGAAAAAAGAACAGAGAGGGAGAGAAAAAGAGAGGGGAAAGAAAGAACAAAGAGAGAAAGAAAGAGAGAGGAAAGAAAGAACAGACAGAGAAAGAAAGAAAGAAAGAAAGGAAAAGAAAGAAAGAGGGGAAATAACAGAGAGAAAGAAAGAGGTGACAGAAAAAAAGAACAGAGTAGAGGGGAAAGAAAGAAAGAACAGAGAGAAAGAAAGAACGGAGAAAAAGAACAGAGAGAGACAGAGAAAAAGAAAAAAAGAACAGAAAGAAAGAAAGGGGAAAGAAAGAGAACAGAGAGAGAAAGAAAGAGGGGAAGAAATAAAGAACAGAGAGAAAGAAAGAAACAGAGAGAGAAAGAAGGAGAACAGAGAGAGAGAAAGGGGACAGAAAAAAGAACAGAGAGGAAGAGAGAAAAAGGGGAAAGAAAGAACAGAGAGAGAAAGAGAGGGGAAAGAAAGAACAGAGAGAGTAAGAAAGAAAGAAGGGAAAGAACAGAGCGATAGAGAGAAAGAAACAGAGAGAAAGAAAGAGGTGACAGAAAAAAAGAACGGAGAGAGAGAGAGAAAGAGGGGAAAGAAAGAACAGAGAGAAAGACAGAAAGAACAGAGAGAGAAGAAAGAAAAAAAGAACAGAAAGAATGAAAGAAAGAGGGGAAAGAAATTGAACAGAGAGAGAAGGAAAGAGGGGAAAGAAAGAACAGAGAGAAAGAAAGAAAAAAGACAAAGAGATAAAGAAAGAAAGAGGGGAAAGAAAGAGAACAGAGAAAGAAAAAGAGAGTGAACAGAAGAAAGAACAGCGAGAGAAAAAAGAAAGAGGGGAAAGAAAGAACAGAGAGGGAGAGAGAAAGAGAGGGGAAAGAAATAAAGAACAAAGAAAGAAAGAACAGAGAGAAAGAAAGATGGGAAAGAAAGAAAGAACAGAGAGAGAGAAAGAGAAAGAAAGAACAGAGAGAAAGAGAAAGAAAGAACAGAGAGAGAGAAAAAGAGCAGCAAGAGAAAGAGAGGAAAGAAAGAACAGCGAAAGAAAGAAAGAGCGGAAAGAAAGAGAAGAGAGAGAAAGAAAGGTTAGAGAGAGAAAGAAAAGAAAGAAAGAGGGGAAAGAAAGAACAGAGCGAAATAAATAACAGAGAAAAAAAAGAAAGATTGGAGAGAGAAAGAAAGAACGAACAGAGAGAGAGAGAAAGAAACAGAGAGAAAGAAATAAAGATTCTATGCAGATACTATAGCAGCCCTGCTCCCATTGTAGTACCCACCTGAGCCTCCTGGTGCAGGACATATGATCCGATCACATGGCCGGCATCCCCAAGTCCAAGGCAATCTCGCTGTCCGCTGTCAGAGGAGGACACGGTGATGGATCTGAAGCATTCCCTGAAGTACCTCCATGGTTCCATCACAATCTCCTAATGAAATTACCTCATTTCCGGTCAGCTTCTAGCACGTCACTTCCGGTGGAAAGTCACGTGTGAATTTTAAAGTGCTCCTAGGGGCTCCACCGTGTACTCCTGTGTCCGCGGGAAAAGTAAGCTCCCGGCCGGGGCAGTAGGGCAGACTCTCTCTCAAAATCGGGATTGTCCCGCTAGATCTGGGATGGTTGGGAAGTATGAATGCTCCCCACCATACACCCCATACACGCACGGCTCCGCACACCTCATACACACACAGTTCCGTTTTGTATGCCTTATACACACATGGCTCCACTCAGTACACCTCGCACACACACAACTCCACTCAGTACACACATGGATCCACTCTAAACCTCGTACACATGTGGCTCTGCTCTGTACACCTTGTACACACATGGCCACACTCTGTACACCTTGTACACACATGGATCCTCTCTGTAAACCGTGTACACATGCGGCTTTGCTCCATACACCTCATACACACGCGGTTCTGCTCTGTACACATCGTACACACGCGGCTCCACTCTGTACACACACGGCTCAGCTCTGTACACTTTGTACACACGGCTCAGCTCCGTACACTTCATACACACACGGCTCCGCTCTGTACACCTTTTACACACATGGCTCGGCTCTGTACACCTCGTACACACACTGCTCCGCTCCATACACACACGGCTCAGCTCTGTACACTTCGAACACACACTGCTCCGCTCCGTACACCTCGTACACACATGGCTCTGCTCCATACACCTCGTACACACGGCTCAGCTCTGTACACTTCGTACACACACGGCTCCGCTCTGTACACCTTGTACACACACGGCTCGGTTCTGTACACTTCGTACACACACTGCTCCGCTCCATACACACACGGCTCAGCTCTGTACACTTCGTACACACACTGCTCCGCTCCGTACACCTCGTACACACACGGCTCCGCTCCGTACACCTCGTACACACATGGCTCCGCTCCGTACACCTCGTACACACACGGCTCCGCTCCGTACACCTCGTACACACATGGCTCTGCTCCGTACACCTCGTACACACACGGCTCCGCTCCGTACACCTCGTACACACGTGTCTCCGCTCCGTACACCTCGTACACATGTGGCTCCACTCCGTACACCTCGTACACACACGGCTCCGCTCCGTACACCTCGTACACACATGGCTCTGCTCCGTACACCTCGTACACACACGGCTCCGCTCCGTACACCTCGTACACACATGGCTCCGCTCTGTACACCTCGTACACACGGCTCCGCTACGTACACCTCGTACACACACGGCTCCGCTCCGTACACCTCGTACACACATGGCTCCGCTACGTACACCTCGTACACACACGGCTCCGCTCCGTACACCTCGTACACACGGCTCCGCTACGTACACCTCGTACACACGCGGTTCCGCTCCATACATCTCATATACATAGGTCTCCGCTCCGTACACCTCGTACACATGTGGCTTTGCTCCGTACCTCTTGTACATATGACTCCGCTCCGTACACCTCGTACATACATGGCTCCGCTCCGTACACCTCGTACACACGCGGCTCCGCTCCATGCACTTTGTACACACACAGCTCCGCTCCGTACACCTCGTACACACATTGCTCTGCTACATCCACCCTGTAAACCCCTCCTGACCAAACACATAAACTCTCTTTCATCCAGCACCATAACAACCAGCACAGCAGAGTCCTGCATACACTGAGGCCCCTGATCATGTGACTCCTGACTCCTCCCCTCCTGTGACCTCATCACAGGTCCTGTGCGCAAAGAGCAGCCCAGCGACGTCATTGCTGGCTGTGAGGGGCTACGGTCGGTCTCTCTGGGAGGGTGAGGATGGGGTCGATGCATGGGGGGGTGGCTCAGTGTAGAGCGGGAAAAATAGACCCCGGGCGGGACGGTGGGGGGGGCATCAAAATCAGGACTGTCCTGTGAGAATCGGGACGGTTGGGAGGTATGAGCAAGCTTTCAAGACTGCTTTTGTCTTTTCATCAGGCTGATATAACAAAACATTTGAAGAAACCTAATTATATTCAGTAAACAGTACAGGCATGGTGTGATACATGGACATTTCAATAAACAAACACAGAGTTAGGCCTCTTTCACACATCAGTTTTTTGCCTTTAGGCGCGATCCGGCTTTTTTTTGTAAAACCGGATCCGGCAAAATGCAATGCCGGATCCAGTTTTTCCCCATTGACTTGCATTAGCGCCGGATCGCGCCGGATGGCATTGCGTTTCATCCGTTTTTTGCCGGATCCGGCAACTTGTCTCATTCCGGCGTCTGGAAAAAACGGCTACTGTAACGTTTTTTGTCTCCGGCGAAAAAGCCGGAAGCGCCGGATCCGACGCTTCCAGCTTTTTGCTACAATGAAAGTCTATGGGCGCCGGAATGCGCCGGATCCAGAAAAAGACGGATCCAGCCACCGGATCCGTTTTTTTTAAGTCTGCGCATGCTCAGATCCAATTGGCCAGCCCCCAGGAACAGATATAACCTACTAGACGGATCCAGCAAAAAAACGGATCCGTTTCTACAGTTCTCCAAAATTTATTCCGGATCCGTTTTTTCTAAAAATAGCCGGATCCTGCCTGACGGCAAAAAACTGATGTGTGAAAGTAGCCTAAAGAAAGAATCCTTAATTAGGTAAGATTAGATAAGTGGTGTGAAAGTTTTATGGACCCCATATGCATGTGAGGTCAAAGGTCTGGTGGTCCCTTCCTTGTTTTTGGAGGAAATAGCTCAGATTTAGTAGTGGGCCATAAATACTCCTGACAGATTGAGTCCTGTGTGAACAGAATCAAAGATGGTAACGAATTTGTATTCCCAGACTCTACGATGCTTCTGTGATTTGAAATTGCCTTTCAAAATGACAAGAAATGTTTGGCCACAGGTAAATGGGTTTTTTGTCTGTAACTGTATGACGATGAGACCTCATCCTTCTCTGTCTCTGTCCTGTTTCTCCAACATAGAGGCCACGCACAGGACATATATTGCATAGAATTAAACACCCCACATTGGAAGAGGAACATGTGAAGGTCCCGGGGATCTTATAGTCCTGCTGTGTGTTGGGGATTTGGATCTTGTCGTTGGTCTCTATATGAATGCAGGTTTTGCATCTTCTCCCATTGCAAGGATATGTCCCTCTTGGTGAATCTGAGGGCATTGAACTTCGGATAATGATGTTTCTTAGATTAGGAGGTTCCTGTAACATAGCAAGGGGGGGGTCTTTGAATAATATTTTTAACCGGTCATCCTTGTGTAGGATTTGGTGACGTTTCTTAGCCGTTTTTCTCAGTATTTTCTCAAAAACGGCTAAGAAACTTCACCATTGTCAGTCTGTTAGGATGAACACGATGGAAAAGTATGAGATGAATACAATAAGTGTGATGAATACGATATTCAGGTCGGGGAGGACGAGTCCAGTCATGTGAAAAGGAGAAGCTAATTACACCTGAGGTGATGTCATGTTGGCAATCTGTCTATAAACAAAGCTATAAAATCTGTGGCGAGCGCAGCATCGGATCACATCAATTCCAGAACACACAGCAGATCTGTTCCCAGCTGTGATCCGTCGTCTCGTCTAATAGTGACTATTTCTGAAGATGATACAGCGATGACTGTCAGGATCCTCGGGCTGATGGCCGTTTATTACCCAGGTACCTCCACCCAGCGCTCTGAATCTACAGTATGTTCTGTGTGTACAGGGTCATGTGTAGATCGATTCTACCTGACCAGTAAATTACCGGCGGGGAAAACGATCTACATTATTAATTTATCGGCGATCCGCTCTTTAGTTGGGTCAGATGGGGGCAGATTATGCGGAATATCCGGCTGAACCTTTCACAGATGAGATACAGGACTGCGTACTCAGTTGAGATACAGGACTGCGTACACAGATCAGATACAGGACCGCGTACACAGATGAGATACAGGACCGCGTACACAGATGAGATACAGGACCGCGTACTCAGATGAGATACAGGACCGCATACACAGATGAGATACAGGACTATGTACACAGATGAGATAGAGGACTGCGTACACAGATGAGATACAGGACTTCGTACACAGATGAGATAGAGGACTGCGTACACAGATGAGATACAGGACTTCGTACACAGATGAGATGTAGGACTGCGTACACAGATGAGATACAGGACTTCGTACACAGATGAGATATAGGACTGTGTACACAGATGAGATACAGGACTGCGTACACAGATGAGATACAGGACTGCGTACACAGATGAGATGTAGGACTGCGTACACAGATGAGATACAGGACTGTGTACACAGATGAGATATAGGACCGCGTACACAGGTGAGATACAGGACTGCGTACACAGATGAGATACAGGACTGCGTACACGATGAGTTAAAAGAATGCGTACACAAATGAGATACAGGACTGCGTACACAGATGAGATATAGGACTGCGTACACAGATGAGATACAGGACTGCGTACACAAATGAGATACAGGACTGCGTACACAGATGAGATACAGGACCGCGCACACAGATGAGATATAGGACCGCGTACACAGGTGAGATACAGGACTGCGTACACAGATGAGATAGAGGACTGCGCACACAGATGAGATAGAGGACTGCGTACACAGATGAGATAGAGGACTGCGCACACAGATGAGATAGAGGACTGCGTACACAGATGAGATAGAGGACTGCGCACACAGATGAGATAGAGGACTGCATACACAGATGAGATACAGGACTGCGCACACAGATGAGATAGAGGACTGCATACACAGATGAGATAGAGGACTGCGTACACAGATGAGATACAGGACTGCATACACAGATGAGATACAGGACTGCGCACACAGATGAGATACAGGACTGCGTACACAGATGAGATACAGGACCGCGTACACAGATGAGATACAGGACTGCGTACACAGATGAGATAGAGGACTGCGTACACAGATGAGATAGAGGACTGCATACACAGATGAGATATAGGACCGCGTACACAGATGAGATACAGGACTGCGTACACAGATGAGATAGAGGACTGCGTACACAGATGAGATAGAGGACTGCGCACACAGATGAGATAGAGGACTGCGTACACAGATGAGATAGAGGACTGCGTACACAGATGAGATACAGGACTGCGTACACAGATGAGATACAGGACTGCTCACACAGATGAGATACAGGACTGCGTACACAGATGAGATACAGGACCGCGTACACAGATGAGATACAGGACTGCGTACACAGATGAGATAGAGGACTGCGTACACAGATGAGATATAGGACTGCCTACACAGATGAGATACAGGACTGCACACACAGATGAGATACAGGACTGCGCACACAGATGAGATAGAGGACTGCGCACACAGATGAGATACAGGACTGCGTACACAGATGAGATATAGGACCGCGTACACAGATGAGATACAGGACTGCGTACACAGATGAGATAGAGGACTGCGTACACAGATGAGATACAGGACCGCGTACTCAGATGAGATACAGGACCGCATACACAGATGAGATACAGGACTATGTACACAGATGAGATAGAGGACTGCGTACACAGATGAGATACAGGACTTCGTACACAGATGAGATAGAGGACTGCGTACACAGATGAGATACAGGACTTCGTACACAGATGAGATGTAGGACTGCGTACACAGATGAGATACAGGACTTCGTACACAGATGAGATATAGGACTGTGTACACAGATGAGATACAGGACTGCGTACACAGATGAGATACAGGACTGCGTACACAGATGAAATGTAGGACTGCGTACACAGATGAGATACAGGACTGTGTACACAGATGAGATATAGGACCGCGTACACAGGTGAGATACAGGACTGCGTACACAGATGAGATACAGGACTGCGTACACGATGAGTTAAAAGAATGCGTACACAAATTAGATTAGATTAGATTAGATTAGATAAACTTTATTGATCCCGGAGGAAATTACAGTATTACAGCAGCAGAACAAAGATCAAGAACATTACAAGAACAATACACACTTTACAAAATAAGTCTATATGGACAGCAGATGCGGATAGACTGGTACTTGTAACTCACCAATTCCCCCCCATACACTTTGAACTTCATTTAGTCTTGGGATGCTTTACACTTATACATTTGTTAAACATCCCCACAGCTGTCGGAACAAACGATTTTCTATATCTTTCCTTTTTACACATTAGTTGGAGTAGACGCTTGCTGAATGTGCTCTTTTGCTTCGCAAACAGTTCATAGAGCGGGTGTGTATTGTTGCTCATTATAGCCTTGCATTTCTTAGTAATTCTATCCTCTAATACCTCCTCGAAAGTCCTGAGTTGTAGACCCACCGCCGCACTAGCCTTCTTGATAAGTTTATTCAGCTTATTCGCGTCAGCTGTGCGCACACTACTACCCCAGCATATAATTGCATCAAAGATTGCACTCGCCACAATGGATTGGTAGAACATTTCAAGCATTTTGCTACACACATTAAACGACCTTAACTTCCTTAGGAAGTAAAGTCTACTCATCCCTTTCTTGCAAACCTTCTCCATATGGCACCTCCAATCAAGCTTGCTGTCCAGGTGAACCCCCAAATATTTGAAATTCTCCACCATCTCCACATCCTGACCATCAATAGTGATAGGTAAGCAATCCTTCATGCACCTTCCATAACTCAACACCAGCTCCCTGGTTTTCTTTACGTTGAGTTCTAAATGGTTAGCCTGGCACCAGTCAACAAAGTCCAAAACCACCCTTCTGTATTCCTCCTCCCCCCGGTCTCTCTCAATACCTCCGACTATCACTGAGTCATCAGAGTACTTCTGAAGGTGACAAAGGTCTGATTTATACTGAAAATCAGCTGTGTATAACGTAAAAAGGAATGGCGACAGCACCGTTCCCTGAGGGGCTCCAACACTACTCCGCACACTATCCGATACGGCCGCCCCCAACCTCACAAACTGTGGCCTGTCCGACAGATAATCAATGATCCAATTCACTAGTCCCTCATCAACCGCCATTTCAACCAGCTTTTTACGTAATAATAGTGGCTGTAAGGTGTTGAATGCACTGGAGAAATCGAAGAACATGGCACGCACAGTGGTTCTATCATTGTCCAAAAAGGAATGTACTGTTTGTAGTAGATACGCTACAGCATCGTCCACCCCCAGACTCTGCCGATACGCAAACTGAAGGGGGTCCGTAAAAGCAGACACCCTCGGACACAAGTAGGCAAGTACAATTCTCTCCAAGGACTTCATCACATGCGATGTTAAGGCCACCGGTCTATAGTCATTATGGGAGCTCGGGAAGGTAGTCTTGGGAACCGGCACCAGGCAAGAAGTCTTCCATAGAACTGGTACTCTCTGTGATTGTAAGCTCCAGTTAAACAGGTGCTGGAAGACAGTGCACAACTGATTCGCACACACTCTGAGGACACGTGGACAGATACCATCAGGCCCTGCTGCTTTACCCATGACCAGCTTACTAAACTGTTCCCTCACATCATTTTCGGAGATCAAGAAAGACTCCGACTTTGAGATACAGGACTGCGTACACAGATGAGATATAGGACTGCGTACACAGATGAGATACAGGACTGCGTACACAAATGAGATACAGGACTGCGTACACAGATGAGATACAGGACTGAGTACACAGATGAGATACAGGACCGCGCACACAGATGAGATATAGGACCGCGTACACAGGTGAGATACAGGACTGCGTACACAGATGAGATAGAGGACTGCGCACACAGATGAGATAGAGGACTGCGTACACAGATGAGATAGAGGACTGCGCACACAGATGAGATAGAGGACTGCGTACACAGATGAGATAGAGGACTGCGCACACAGATGAGATAGAGGACTGCATACACAGATGAGATACAGGACTGCGCACACAGATGAGATAGAGGACTGCATACACAGATGAGATAGAGGACTGCGTACACAGATGAGATACAGGACTGCATACACAGATGAGATACAGGACTGCGCACACAGATGAGATACAGGACTGCGTACACAGATGAGATACAGGACCGCGTACACAGATGAGATACAGGACTGCGTACACAGATGAGATAGAGGACTGCGTACACAGATGAGATAGAGGACTGCATACACAGATGAGATATAGGACAGCGTACACAGATGAGATACAGGACTGCGTACACAGATGAGATAGAGGACTGCGTACACAGATGAGATAGAGGACTGCGCACACAGATGAGATAGAGGACTGCGTACACAGATGAGATAGAGGACTGCGTACACAGATGAGATACAGGACTGCGTACACAGATGAGATACAGGACTGCTCACACAGATGAGATACAGGACTGCGTACACAGATGAGATACAGGACCGCGTACACAGATGAGATACAGGACTGCGTACACAGATGAGATAGAGGACTGCGTACACAGATGAGATATAGGACTGCCTACACAGATGAGATACAGGACTGCACACACAGATGAGATACAAGACTGCGCACACAGATGAGATAGAGGACTGCGCACACAGATGAGATACAGGACTGCGTACACAGATGAGATATAGGACCGCGTACACAGATGAGATACAGGACTGCGTACACAGATGAGATAGAGGACTGCGTACACAGATGAGATACAGTACTGCGTACACAGATGAGATAGAGGACTGCGTACACAGATGAGATATAGGACCGCGTACACAGATGAGATAGAGGACTGCGTACACAGATGAGATACAGGACCGCGTACACAGATGAGATAGAGGACTGCGTACACAGATGAGATACAGGACCACGCGCACAGATGAGATACAGAACCGCGCACACAGATGAGATACAGGACTGCCCACACAGATGAGATATAGGACCGTGTACACAGATGAGATACAGGACTGCGTACACAGATGAGATATAGGACCGCGTACACAGATGAGATACAGGACTGCGTACACAGATGAGATAGAGGACTGCGTACACAGATGAGATACAGGACCACGTACACAGATGAGATAGAGGACCGCGTACACAGATGAGAAACAGGACTGCACACACAGATGAGATATAGGACCACGTACACAGATGAGATACAGGACCGCGTACACAGATGAGATAGAGGACCGCGTACACAGATGAGATACAGGACCGCGTACACAGATGAGATACAGGACCGCGTACACAGATGAGATAGAGGACTGCGTACACAGATGAGATATAGGACTGCGCACACAGATGAGATAGAGGACTGCGCACACAGATGAGATACAGGACTGCGTACACAGATGAGATATAGGACCACGTACACAGATGAGATACAGGACCGCGTACACAGATGAGATAGAGGACCGCGTACACAGATGAGATACAGGACCGCGTACACAGATGAGATACAGGACTGCGTACACAGATGAGATAGAGGACTGCGTACACAGATGAGATACAGGACTGCGCACACAGATGAGATAGAGGACTGCGCACACAGATGAGATACAGGACTGCGTACACAGATGAGATATAGGACCGCGTACACAGATGAGATACAGGACTGCGTACACAGATGAGATAGAGGACTGCGTACACAGATGAGATAGAGGACTGCGCACACAGATGAGATACAGTACTGCGTACACAGATGAGATAGAGGACTGCGTACACAGATGAGATATAGGACCGCGTACACAGATGAGATAGAGGACTGCGTACACAGATGAGATACAGGACCACGCACACAGATGAGATACAGGACCGCGCACACAGATGAGATACAGGACTGCCCACACAGATGAGATATAGGACCGTGTACACAGATGAGATACAGGACTGCGTACACAGATGAGATATAGGACCGCGTACACAGATGAGATACAGGACTGCGTACACAGATGAGATAGAGGACTGCGTACACAGATGAGATACAGGACCACGTACACAGATGAGATAGAGGACCGCGTACACAGATGAGAAACAGGACTGCAGACACAGATGAGATATAGGACCGCGTACACAGATGAGATACAGGACCGCGTACACAGATGAGATAGAGGACCGCGTACACAGATGAGATACAGGACCACGTACACAGATGAGATAGAGGACTGCGTACACAGATGAGATAAAGGACCGCGTACACAGATGAGATATAGGACTGCATACACAGATGAGATATAGGACCGCGTACACAGATGAGATACAGTACTGCGTACACAGATGAGATATAGGACCGCGTACACAGATGAGATACAGGACTGCATACACAGATGAGATAGAGGACTGCGTACACGATGAGAAACAGGACTGCACACACAGATGAGATATAGGACCGCGTACACAGATGAGATACAGGACTGCGTACACAGATGAGATAGAGGACTGCGTACACAGATGAGATACAGGACCGCGTACACAGATGAGATATAAGACCGCGTACACAGATGAGATAGAGGACTGCGTACACAGATGAGATATAGGACCGCGTACACAGATGAGATACAGGACTGAGTACACAGATGAGATACAGGACTGCGTACACAGATGAGATATAGGACTGCGTACACAGATGAGATACAGGACTGCGTACACAGATGAGATACAGGACTGCATACACAGATGAGATATAGGACTGCGTACACAGATGAGACACAGAACTGCGTACACAGATGAGATACAGGACTGCGTACACAGATGAGATACAGGACTGCGTACACAGATGAGATACAGGACTGCGTACACAGATGAGATACAGGACTGCGTACACAGACGAGATACAGGACTGCGTACACAGATTAGATACAGGACTGCGTACACAGATTAGATACAGGACTGCGTACACAGATGAGATACAGGACTGCGTACACAGATGAGATACAGGACTGCGTACACAGATGAGATACAGGACTGCGTACACAGATGAGATATAGGACTGCGTACACAGATGAGATTCAGGACTGCGTACACAGATGAGATACAGGACTGCGTACACAGATGAGATACAGGACTGCGTACACAGATGAGATACAGATCTGTGTACACAGATGAGATACAGGACTGTGTACACAGATGAGATACAGGACTGAGTACACAGATGAGACACAGGACTGCCTACACAGATGAGATACAGGACCGTGTACACAGATGAGATACAGGACTGCATACACAGATGAGATATAGGACTGCGTACACAGATGAGATACAGGACTGCGTACACAGATGAGATACAGGACTGCGTACACAGATGAGATATAGGACTGCGTACACAGATGAGATACAGAACTGCGTACACAGATGAGATACAGGACTGTGTACACAGATGAGATACAGTTCTGCGTACACAGATGAGATACAGGACTGCGTACACAGATGAGATAGAGGACTGTGTACACAGATGAGATACAGGACTGCGTACAGAGTTGAGATACAGGACTGCGTACACAGATGAGATACAGGACTGCGTACACAGATGAGATATAGGACTGCGTACACAGATGAGATACAGGACTGCGTACACAGCTGAGATACAGGACTGCGTACACAGATGAGATATAGGACTGCGTACACAGATGAGATAGAGGACTGCGTACACAGATGAGATACAGGACTGCGTACACAGATGAGATATAGGACTGCGTACACAGATGAGATACAGGACTGCGTACACAGCTGAGATACAGGACTGCGTACACAGATGAGATACAGGACTGTGTACACAGATGAGATATAGGACTGCATACACAGATGAGATACAGGACTGAGTACACAGATGAGATACAGGACCGCGTACCAGGGCTGTGGAGTCGGAGTCGGAGTCGTGGAGTCGGAGTCGGAGTCGGTGCTCATTTTGGTGGAGTCGGAGTCGGAGTTGGAGTCGGTATAAAATGGACCGACTCCGACTCCTAAAGTATATAATAAATTGGGTACAGTAATTCAATGCAGAATGTGCTGAATATTTTTTCATAGGAGTTTGGGAAAGTTATGAAATGTCCTATAAATGACTGTTCTATTCCTGATCTAAGGCTACATTCACACACAGCGTTTTTCCTGTGTTTTTTGAGGATACGTTTTTCAGCTGCAAAAGCAGATCAGCTTTTTAAAAAACTGCATCACCTGAAAGGTTTTTGAGCTCATAGATAATGTTTTCAATAGCAAAAGCAGATTAGAATTCTGCTCTATCTATATATCCATATCTGTCTATCCATATCTTATCTGTACCAAAAAGAATGAAAGCCGGGTAGTACACCAATATATATTCTGTTCTATCTAAATATCTTGATTATTGGATCATAAAAATGATTAAATGTCTGAGGTTCACATTGTACTACAATAAATTTTTCACTTAAATATAAGCAATATATGTGGGAGTCGGAGTCGGAGTCGTGGAGTCGGAGTCGGAGTTGGAGTCGGAGTCGGTGTAAGGGAAATTGAGGAGTCGGAGTCGGAGTCGCAGGTTTGGCTTACCGACTCCACAGCCCTGCCGCGTACACAGATGAGATAGAGGACTGCATACACATGAGATATAGGACTGCGTACACAGATGAGATACAGGACTGCGTACACAGATGAGATACAGGACTGCATACACATGAGATATAGGACTGCCTACACAGATGAGATATAGGACTGCCTACACAGATGAGATATAGGACTGCGTACACAGATGAGATGTAGGACTGCGTACACAGATGAGATACAGGACTGCGTACACAGATGAGATACAGGACTGCATACACATGAGATATAGGACTGCCTACACAGATGAGATATAGGACTGCCTACACAGATGAGATATAGGACTGCGTACACAGATGAGATGTAGGACTGCGTACACAGATGAGATACAGGACTGCGTACACAGATGAGATACAGGACTGCGTACACAGATGAGATACAGGACTGCGTACACAGATGAGATACAGGACTGCGTACACAGATGAGATACAGGACTGCCTACACAGATGAGATATAGGACTGCGTACACAGATGAGATGTAGGACTGCGTACACAGATGAGATACAGGACCGCGTACACAGATGAGATACAGGACTGCGTACACAGATGAGATACAGGACTGCCTACACAGATGAGATACAGGACTGCGTACACAGATGAGATACAGGACTGCCTACACAGATGAGATATAGGACTGCGTACACAGATGAGATACAGGACTGCCTACACAGATGAGATACAGGACCGCGTACACAGATGAGATAGAGGACTGCGTACATAGATGAGATACAGGACTGCCTACACAGATGAGATATAGGACCGCGTACACAGATGAGATATAGGACTGCATACACAGATGAGATATAGGA
The DNA here is from genome assembly GCF_039654945.1 of Dendrobates tinctorius. Lineage (NCBI taxonomy): Eukaryota > Metazoa > Chordata > Amphibia > Anura > Dendrobatidae > Dendrobates > Dendrobates tinctorius. Next base: position 2,672,968 of record NW_027361722.1, on the reverse strand, counting down.
CTGCGTACACAGGTGAGATACAGGACTGCGTACACAGATGAGATACAGGACTCCGTACACAGATGAGATACAGGACTGCGTACACAGATGAGATACAGGACTGCCTACACAGATGAGATACAGGACCGCGTACACAGATGAGATATAGGACTGCATACACAGATGAGATATAGGACTGCATACACAGATGAGATACAGGACTGCCTACACAGATGAGATACAGGACCGCGTACACAGATGAGATAGAGGACTGCGTACACAGATGAGATACAGGACTGCCTACACAGATGAGATATAGGACTGTGTACACAGATGAGATGTAGGACTGCGTACACAGATGAGATACAGGACTGCGTACACAGATGAGATACAGGACTGCGTACACAGATGAGATACAGGACTGCCTACACAGATGAGATATAGGACTGCGTACACAGATGAGATGTAGGACTGCGTACACAGATGAGATACAGGACCGCGTACACAGATGAGATACAGGACTGCGTACACAGATGAGATACAGGACTGCCTACACAGATGAGATACAGGACTGCATACACAGATGAGATACAGGACTGCCTACACAGATGAGATATAGGACTGCGTACACAGATGAGATACAGGACTGCCTACACAGATGAGATACAGGACCGCGTACACAGATGAGATAGAGGACTGCGTACATAGATGAGATACAGGACTGCCTACACAGATGAGATATAGGACCGCGTACACAGATGAGATATAGGACTGCATACACAGATGAGATATAGGACTGCGTACACAGGTGAGATACAGGACTGCGTACACAGATGAGATACAGGACTCCGTACACAGGTGAGATACAGGACCGCGTACACAGATGAGATACAGGACTGCCTACACAGATGAGATACAGGACCGCGTACACAGATGAGATATAGGACTGCATACACAGATGAGATATAGGACTGCGTACACAGATGAGATACAGGACTGCCTACACAGATGAGATACAGGACCGCGTACACAGATGAGATAGAGGACTGCGTACACAGATGAGATACAGGACTGCCTACACAGATGAGATATAGGACTGTGTACACAGATGAGATGTAGGACTGCGTACACAGATGAGATGTAGGACTGCCTACACAGATGAGATACAGGACTGCCTACTCAGATGAGATATAGGACTGCGTACACAGATGAGATACAGGACTGCCTACACAGATGAGATACAGGACCGCGTACACAGATGAGATAGAGGACTGCGTACACAGATGAGATACAGGACTGCCTACACAGATGAGATATAGGACTGCGTACACAGATGAGATGTAGGACTGCGTATACAGATGAGATACAGGACTGTGTACACAGATGAGATACAGGACTGCCTACACAGATGAGATACAGGACCGCGTACACAGATGAGATAGAGGACTGCGTACACAGATGAGATACAGGACTGCCTACACAGATGAGATATAGGACTGTGTACACAGATGAGATGTAGGACTGCGTACACAGATGAGATGTAGGACTGCGTACACAGATGAGATACAGGACTGCCTACTCAGATGAGATATAGGACTGCGTACACAGATGAGATACAGGACTGCCTACACAGATGAGATACAGGACCGCGTACACAGATGAGATAGAGGACTGCGTACACAGATGAGATACAGGACTGCCTACACAGATGAGATGTAGGACTGCGTACACAGATGAGATGTAGGACTGCGTATACAGATGAGATACAGGACTGTGTACACAGATGAGATACAGGACTGCGTACACAGATGAGATACAGGACTGCCTACACAGATGAGATACAGGACTGCCTACACAGATGAGATATAGGACCGCGTACACAGATGAGATGTAGGACTGCGTACACAGATGAGATGTAGGACTGCGTATACAGATGAGATACAGGACTGTGTACACAGATGAGATACAGGACTGCGTACACAGATGAGATACAGGACTGCCTACACAGATGAGATACAGGACTGAGTACACAGATGAGATACAGGACTGCCTACACAGATGAGATACAGGACTGAGTACACAGATGAGATATAGGACCGCGTACACAGATGAGATGTAGGACTGCGTACACAGATGAGATGTAGGACTGCGTATACAGATGAGATACAGGACTGCGTACACAGATGAGATGTAGGACTGCGTACACAGATGAGATGTAGGACTGCGTATACAGATGAGATACAGGAATGCGTACACAGATGAGATGTAGGACTGCCTACACAGATGAGATATAGGACCGCGTACACAGATGAGATGTAGGACTGCGTATACAGATGAGATACAGGACTGCGTACACAGATGAGATGTAGGACTGCGTACACAGATGAGATGTAGGACTGCGTATACAGATGAGATACAGGAATGCGCACACAGATGAGATGTAGGACTGCCTACACAGATGAGATATAGGACTGCGTACACAGATGAGATACAGGACTGCGTACACAGATGAGATACAGGACTGCGTACACAGATGAGATATAGGACTGCCTACACAGATGAGATATAGGACTGTGTACACAGATGAGATACAGGACTGCGTACACAGATGAGATATAGGACTGCCTACACAGATGAGATATAGGACTGTGTACACAGATGAGATATAGGACTGTGTACACAGATGAGATACAGGACTGTGTACACAGATGAGATACAGGACTGCCTACACAGATGAGATGTAGGACTGCGTATACAGATCAGATACAGGACTGCGTACACAGATGAGATATAGGACTGCCTACACAGATGAGATATAGGACTGTGTACACAGATGAGATACAGGACTGCGTACACAGATGAGATATAGGACTGCCTACACAGATGAGATATAGGACTGTGTACACAGATGAGATATAGGACTGTGTACACAGATGAGATACAGGACTGTGTACACAGATGAGATACAGGACTGCCTACACAGATGAGATGTAGGACTGCGTATACAGATCAGATACAGGACTGTGTACACAGATGAGATATAGGACTGTGTACACAGATGAGATACAGGACTGTGTACACAGATGAGATACAGGACTGCCTACACAGATGAGATGTAGGACTGCGTATACAGATCAGATACAGGACTGCGTACACAGATGAGATATAGGACTGCCTACACAGATGAGATATAGGACTGTGTACACAGATGAGATACAGGACTGCGTACACAGATGAGATATAGGACTGCCTACACAGATGAGATATAGGACTGTGTACACAGATGAGATACAGGACTGTGTACACAGATGAGATACAGGACTGCCTACACAGATGAGATGTAGGACTGCGTATACAGATGAGATACAGGACTGTGTACACAGATGAGATGTAGGACTGCGTATACAGATCAGATACAGGACTGCGCACGCAGCTCAACATCTCCATGCAGAACAGCTGCTCCATCTAGTCCAGAAATAAGAGAAAACCAGCTGAGCTGTGGCGGTCCGTGGCGTGTGGAAGCAAGGAGAACGTGTAGTCAGCATGTGTCACAGATGAAGAGAAAAAAAAAATTCTCCAGCTTCTATATGATCCAAAACTTTATTTATTTAAAAGGAATCATGTAAAGACATTTCACATGAATAGTGCAGCAATGCTGTGCGTTTCGAACACAGTACTGTGTTCTTTCTAAAAGCTACATATCATTTAATGCACAAACTTTTTATACACAGCACCAGCCAATGAAAATCCTTAGCACATATCATGTGACAAAATAATTAAAACCATGTGTGACAGAACACAATTCAGAAAATAAACAAAAAACGCAAAGAAAAATGTGAAAAAACAACAATGAAAAATACACAAAATACATCTATAACGGTTGTACATTAATAATGGTACATTAACGCTCTGCGTGCATTGACACCAGCAGGACAACAGGTTCCCAGATCGAACATCCAGTAAGCTTCTTGTGTAGAGTTGAGCGAAACGGGCCGGTCAAATTCATAAGTCGCCAACTTTCGCTGAAGTCGGGTTTCATGAAACGAAACCCGACCATAGCGTGAGGTCGGCCATGAGGTCGGCGACCAGAGTGCCAAAGTCGCGTTTCAAATGATGCTTCCAGCGCCCTTTTTCAGTTAATGATGGAGGACGCACACTGTGGGCAACGCGATGACATGGGCAGCGGTCACCACCATCTTGGAGAAGGGCATGCAAGTGATTGGCTTGCTTTGTGTGGCGTCACAGGGGCTATAAAAGGGCGTGGACGCCGACCGCCATCTTACTTCTGCTGATCTTAGCATTAGGGAGAGGTTGCTGCTGATTCTGTAGGGAGAGCGTTAGGCAGGGAAGAAGAACAAAAAACTGCTTCTGCTGCTAGCGATTTTCACTGCGCAGCACAACAGTTAGTGTGCAGTGACAGGGGAGGATATATTTTTGTGCATCAGCTCTGTTGGTTATTAGGCTGCCTTATAAGGCTGTGTTCACACACAGCTTTTTTTTAGCGGTTTTTACCACGGTTTTCACTATAAAACCGCTAAAAATAAGCTTCCCATTCATTCCTATGCATTTTGCACTTTCTGTGCACATTGATGCGTTTTTTACCGCGAAAAAACCGCATCGCGGTAAAAACCGCAGCATGCACATTAATTTTGCGTTTTTTTCCGCGGTTTAGGCTTCTCCCATGCTTTTAGAAACCGCTGCGGTAAAAAACGCATCAAAAACGCATCAAAACCGCGCAAAAAACGCCGCAGAAAAATAGGTGCGGTTTCTGGGAAGGGATTCAGGTTTTTGTGCAGAAATTTTCTGCAACATGTGCACTTACCCTAAGGCTCCCTGATAGCTGCATTGCTGTTTGCACACTGCTGAGCAGACTGCTTTTTTAAAAGCAAAAATACTTTTCTTCCTCTTTTCTGCACAGTTACCAAGCGTTCATTTTTCCACCCTTTTGTGTGCAGCAGTCCTGCTTATTAGGCTGCCTGCTGCCATACTTGGACTGAGAGCATCATTGTCAGCCTCCTAAAATCTCTAGGGAGATTTAAATTCTTCCCAATACTATATACACTTTGTACTTTGTCATACACCAGCCAATTTCATCCTGTTAAATTGAGGTGTAATCTATATTGGGCCTGAGATAATAGTTCAGCCTCCTAATAATAATAATAATCTTTATTTATATAGCGCCAACATATTCCGCAGCGCTTTACAGTTTAACAGTTTCAAAACATAAGTCATAAGTAACAACATTAACAATACAATAATTAAAGCAAAATAAGACGAAATAAGACGACCCTGCTCGTGAGAGCTTACAATCTACAATCTACAGCTCCTAAAATCTCTAGGGAGATTCAAATTCTCCCCAATGCTATATACACCTTGTACCTTGTTTTACAGTACCATATACCTGGCGGTATTTTGGGTACATTTTCCCAAAAATGAAGAAGTATGGTGGAAGAGGCCGTGAACATGGGCGGGGGTTGCCAGCTGGTACTGATGGTGGTGGTGGTGCATCTGCTGGTAGTGGCAAAAGCACAATAGCACCTAATGCAGGAGGTGTTGAGCCTGCGTCATCGTCTGGCTCCACAAGGCCTCGAAGGCTCCCTTTTCTGGGAGTAGGTAAACCGCTTTTAAAGCCGGAGCTTCAGGAACAAGTTTTGGCTTACATTGCTGACATAGCCTCCAGCTCTATCGCCTCCTCTTCTGAAGTTTCAAAAAATAAAAGCACTGAGTCATCAGTCGAGGCTCCTGGTCAGGAACCACACCTTTCCTTGTGTCCTTCACCCCTAGCAAAAGTGAAGAATGTGGCAGGCCACACTACAGATTACTCCATGGAGCTCTTTTCTCATACCATGCCTGGGTTATCTAGTCAAATCGTGAATTCCCCAGTCCAAGATGAATCTGACATGGAGTGCACTGATGCACAGCCGCTGATAGATGATTCTGCTGGTACATTCACTCAGAGCACTACATTGTCCTCGCAGTGTACAGAGCCAGATTCTGACCCTGATGAGACTCAGGTGCCCCTTCCCGCACACTATACCACCATACACGGTGACACAGAGGAAGGTGCACATGACATTGAAGAGGAGGTGATTGATGACCCAGTTGTTGACCCAGATTGGCATCCATTGGGGGAAGAGGGTGTCGCTGCCAATAGCTCAGAAGAGGAGGAGGAGCATCAGCAGCAGGCATCGACATTGCAACAGCTGTTATCTGGCAGGCCCGGAGCAGTCCAAAAACGGGCTACAAAAACCAAAAGAGTTGCAGGACAGCTTGGCCAGACGGTCAAATTAGCACAGCGTGCAAGGCCTCAAAATGTCTTCCATAGTAGGAAGAGTGCAGTGTGGCAGTTTTTTGAGCAAAATCCTAATGATCAGGCAAAGGTTATCTGTAAGGCCTGTTCCACACATCAGTTTTTTCAAATCAGTCAAAATCCGCCAAAAAGTGAAAATGGCGGATCCGCTAAAAATGTGTAAAACGGATGACAGCGGATGGTACGGATCCGTTTTTTGACGGATCCGCTATACGGATTTTTGTACGGATCCGTCAAAACCCGGATCCGTTCCATCTGCTGGCATCTGTTTTTTCCATCCGTTGGGTCCGTTTACTGACGGATCCGTTTTTCCACACCTCCAAAATGGGATGCTCCCAAATATGATTGGCTCTTGGAAAATGCTCCCAAATGTGATTGGCTCCTGGAAACTAGGGGAAACTATATCTAGGGTGTTGTGATACAATATCTTTGAAAGGTTTTTGAGCTAGTGGCAGTGATGGAAGGAGTCATTGTGAATATTAGCAGCTTCTGTGTGGAATTTGATCTTCACTGCAATCGGTTGGCAATTATTGCTCTCCAGAGGGAGAAAAGAAGACTGCGAATCCTGGGTCTGAGGAGACGACGGCAGTGGATTCATCCGATAAATGTGCAGAGGTTTACCCATGGCGTGTTTTCTACTACACTGTATCTGGAATTGAAGGATAACCCGGACAAGTTCTTTATGTGCGGATGAGACAGGACTTGTTCGAGATTTTGGTGGAGCGTGTTGGAGCACAAATCCGGAGAAGAGACACCTACATGCGGTTTTCTGTATCACCGGCGGAGCGTTTGATGGTGACCCTTCGGTAAGTTATCTATTTTTTAAAATGTTTCAGATTCTGCAGACTTTTATTGTTATGTTATGACTTGTAGTTTGTATTAATTTTACTTTTTTTCCCTTTTTTTTTACCAGATTCCTGGCAACTGGAGAATCCTTCACCTCCCTCCATTACCAGTTCCGGATTGGGATATCGACAATATCTGGAATAGTCCAACAGACCTGCCGGGCGTTGTGGGATTGTCTACACCAGGAGTACATCCCACAGCCAACACAGGAGAGGTGGCTGGAGATTGCCGACAACTTTGAGCAAATCTGCCAGTTTCCAAATTGTGTTGGTGCGGTGGATGGGAAGCATATCAGGATTGTGAAACCCATCGGATCTGGATCAGAATTTTTCCACCACAAGAAATTCTTTTCAATTGTACTTATGGCCATTGCAGACGCAAAATGCAAATTTATTGCTGTGGACATTGGTGCATATGGTCGATCAAATGATTCGCAGGTAATCAAGATGTCTGCAATGGGCCGTCGTTTGTATGGAGACGATTTTGAGTTCCCACCTCCAAAACCACTCCCTGGAACAACAGGCCCACCAATGCCATTTGTGTGTGTTGGTGACGACGCATTTCAACTCTCCAAACATCTTCTCAAGCCATATGGAAGTCATGGATTGACACACCACAAAAAAATATTTAACTATCGATTGACCAGAGCGCGAAGAGTGGTGGAGTGCGCTTTTGGGATTTTAACTGCAAAATGGAGAGTGCTGTTGACGGCCATAAAAATGAAAACAGACTGTGGATGAGGTGGTGAAGGCGAGTGTCATCCTGCACAACTTTGTACTTTCAAAGGAACCTGTTTCCATAGAAGAAAATCTGTACGAAACCACCTTGTGGGATTGTCAGCAGACAAGTGTTCGGAGTACTGGGTCAGTGTCAAGTATGAGTGACAAATTTGCGGATTATTTTCTGTCACCAGAAGGAAGAGTCGACTGGCAAGATGACAAGGTATAATTTTTTTTTTTTTTTTTTTTTTTTTTTACCAAGGTTCCTTTTTTGGATAAGAAAAACTTTAGTAATTTTTCCTTTTTTAGTTTTGATACCTTTACACAAATTGTGGGTAATAACAGTGTTGTGTTTTATTACCTGTACACCACCAGTGTACTTTGAAATGTTACCACGTGTTGTGTATTTGTATCTGTACACCACCGGTGTACTTTCAACCTTTTACCAAGAACTTAAGAAAAAAGGACACTACACAATAAAATTCTTTTGAAACAAAAACATGTTTATTTTGCAATTATTTTCAAACTTATATACTGTTTAGTAATTTTGATAAAGCTTTTTTAATATTTTTTTTAAAAAATTAGATATATAACAAATTCTTGGACAACATTACAGATGCCGGTATTGTTGGGTGGAGATATCATCGGAGGGGTTAACAGGGTTGACCACATCGAGGGGGGGGGACGACTGGGAAGGGAGTTGGTGAGGATCAGAAGTGGAAGGGGGTTGAAAACATGAGGTTGGGATGGGAGTTGATGGACAGAGGAGGTTTGTGGGAAGATTGAAGGTGTGTGTGGTGGTGGGTATGGTGAGGGCATTGGGGTATAATGCAATGGGGAAGGAAGGTACTGGGAAGAATGGAATGGGGAACTAGAGAAAGGAGAGGGAGTGGTAGGAGGATGGATGGTGGTAGGATGTTGGATGGTGGTGGAAGGATGGATAGTGCAAGGATGGACGGGGGAAGGATGAACAGAGGGAGGATGGACAGAGGGAGGATGTGATGGAATAGGTGCATGGGTAGAATGGGATGCTTCGGACACTGCAGCCACTAGAACATTGTGACAGGCTTGTATCACACGCATCTGCTGGTGAGTACTTAAACCTTCCATTTGCCGGACAACTGACTGAAAAAAAATATGTCTCAGCGTCTGGTTTGACTCTGCATTCATCCATTCCATGTAGCTTCTGAGTTCCATGATACTTTGATTGATCATGGTCAACCCAGAAGATAACTGTTGTCCATAAATGTGGAAACCATTCTGGACAGATGAGTTCAGACTCAAACAGTCAGACAAGGTCATCCTTTCCTGACCTCTCAGACGCTGCCGGTCAGAACCAAAAGTTGGTCGAGATGTTGCGGCAGTGTCAGAGGGGTGGGGCAAAGGGTACTGTAAATCGTCACCAGCAGCTTCCTGTGATGAAGTCTGCCCTGCTGCTCCAGTGCTGGTGGAGGGGATAGAGGGACGAGACAAGAGGGAAGGTACAGAGGGGTCGGATACCTCGATGTGGTCACCGGGGGCGGTCTCCAAATGGATCCCTCCAGAGGGAGGCAACTCAGATGCAGGCTCCCGAGTGCTGCACATGGTGCTAAAAAAAAGAAAAAAAATATATATTAATATATTTATATTTCATTTAACATTGCTGAAAAAAAAAATTGGTTAAACATGTAAACATTTGTACTACAGAAATGGTGTGTGGAATATTTACCTTCTGCTCACCATCGTTGACCGGAGGAACGACAGGGCTCTGTAGTGTTTATACTGGGTGCTCCTGCGTCCTCCCGATCCACTCGGGGCCTGCATCTCCTTGTTGAAGTCCCTCTTGAAGCAATCCCTGAGCGACCGCCACCGTATGATAACCCTGTCACCTGTGAAGGAAAAAAAAAAAAAATTGGTTAGTATTCAACACTTCACATGCTGTAATATAGGTTACTGAAATTGGAATACTTACGCACAAAATCCCTGGCCCTCGCATCGAGCTCCTCCCAGTTCTCTACAACCACCGAACACACCTCATCCCAGAGCCGTCGGGTGGTTGGTTGGTCGGCATGGAAGCGGTTTGCCATGTTCCACAGCGGCTCCCGTGGTTCCACAACCTCAATGAGGGCGTCCACATCAATGATGATTCCCTCTTCCACATGTCTGTGGGGAGCACGCTGTGAAACCTGTGAAGGAAAAAAATAAAACAAAAAAAAAATTATTACATTCAAACACATGATGTTCATTAATCAATCACCCAAATAAAGGGTTACTTACCGTTCGCCAACCACCAGATGAATCACCTTGACGATGATGGGATGTCCTGGGAGTAGCTCTAGTGCGGGCACCGGATTCTGAAGACTGTAAAAAAAAAATGAAAAAAAAATTTCTGGTTGGATGGATGCATAGTTATTGTGTGTGCTGTGATGAATGTTTGTGTTGGGTGTAGCATTATGTATGTATGTATGTATGAATGTGAGTTTTTGTATGTGCTAAACTTACACTCTGCGCGTCCCCTCCTTGCATTTCTCCACCCTACATGTCTCCTCCTGGAAGCTCCTCAGATTCAGATTCCTGTGAAAACATAATACATGCATATATTGTTAAAAAAAATTAGGAAAATAATATTAAAAAAAAAAAATTATATTACCTCAGTTCGCTGATGCTGTGAGGGGGAGCTCCCAGAAGAAGACATATTAAACTGCTGTGGTTTTGCTGGCGGTTCTGCTGCAACCTTGCTGACTGAATCTGTAAGTATAAAGGCACTGTAATTCCCTGAAACTCTCACTGAGAGTATACCCAAGTGTTTGCATGTATGTAATTCCCTGAAACTCTCACTGAGAGTATACCCAAGTGTTTGCATGTGTGTAATTCCCTGAAACTCTCACTGAGTATCCCCAAGTGTTTGCCCTGAAACTTTCACTGAGTATACCCAAGTGTTTGCCCTGAAACTCTCACTGAGAGTATACACAAGTGTTTGCCCTTAAACACTCACTGAGATTATACCCAAGTGTTTGCATATGTGTAATTCTTTGAAACTCTCACTGAGAGTATACCCAAGTGTTTGCATGTGTGTAATTCTTTGAAACTCCCACTGAGAGTATACTCAAGTGTTTGCATGTGTGTAATTCCCTGAAACTCTCACTGAGAGTATACCCAAGTGTTTGCATGTGTAAATTCCCTTACAATCTCTCACTTGAGAGTATAACCACACTTGTATACCAAAAACCATCACTTAATGTAACCTTTTTTTACACGTATAGTCATACTTAATTTTACCTGGTTTTAAAATAATACAACGGACAGTTTTCAAAAACAGTTTTTATTAAAAAAAAAAGTTTATATTTTTTTACACAAGTAGGAGCTACTCTGCTCTTTATTTTAAATGCCACCATAAATGAAAAATAAAAAAACAGTGATATACTACAGTAACACCACATACAATACACAACACAATCACAGCACAATTGCAAAAATACAAATAACATTACAGTACTATGACAATAAAATGCAGTACACATGCAACAGAAAAACAATTAAAGTATGAAAAAAAAGCATAATAAAAATACACACACACACAGACATGCAACACTGGGAGGCCACGAACATACATGCAGGAAGGCAGACCACACACACACAGGCAGGCAAGCCACAGACACACACAGACATGCCCCACACAAATTGGTTTTATATTCACACAATAATTGCAGGCTTTGCTAGCAGACTGTTCGTCCTGGCTGGCAATGGCAGGCCGCTAGGTCCTGGCTTGGTGCTGGGCAGGTCTCTTGCTCCTAGGCTTGTGGTTCCACGGGGCTTGTGGTTCCAGGGGTCTTGCTGCTGGGCAGGTGCTGTCTCTTTCTCCTCAGTGTGGCTGGTGCCGGATGTCTGGGCCCAATGATTAATTAGCCCACCTTATATAGTTTTTGGACTGTCTGGAAAAGTATCTTTTTATCTGAGCATGCTCAGTGCGATTTAGCGGATTCCGCAAAATAACAGTTCCCGGCGGATCCGCCGCCCATTCTACCGCATGGCGGACGATGGTGAATCCGCCGTGATCCGCCATTTTGACGGCGCCAGAAAACGTTGCAAAGTCCGTTCACCTCAGACAGAATCCGCCAGGAATCTGGCGGATCCGCCGAATAGCGGACGTAACGGACGACCATCCACCAAAATCCGCCACTAATGTATCTCTATGGGAAAAAATGGCGGATCCGCCACAAGAAAAGCGGATCAGCCAATTTCAAATTTTGGCGGATTTTGACTGATGGTGAAAAACTGATGTGTGAAACAGGCCTAAGAAGTGCGCAAAGACCTTTAGCCGAGGGAAAATTCTGAGAAATTTGAATACCAGTTGCATGCTTAGAGGTGGATCACACTTCCGTTTTTTGACGTCCATTAAAATCCGTCGGTTTCCGTTAAAAAAACAGATCCATCATTTTTTTGGAGGATCCGTTTTTTTCCCATAGACTTGCATTAGTTGCTAAAGCGGAGCCGTAAAAAAAACGGATCCGGTAGCATCCGTTTATGGCAAAACGGAAACGGATCCGTTTTTTCAAAAACTGATGTGTGAAACAGGCCTTAGACATTTAACCACCATGCACTTGCAAGCGTGGACGGACTACCAAACCTCACGTACCACATGTGCACCTGCTCCGAATGAAGGTAGTCAGCAATGCTACATTGCTTCCCCCACTGTAAGCCCACCGGTTAGCACACCACCAGCAGCAAATGTTGAGGTGTCGTCGCAAGGCCAAAGCAGTCAGGGAATCACAATATTATTGCTACGAAAGACTGAATCTAGGCCATCAGCAAGACCACCAACACCATCACTATCACCAACCCTCTCTCAGTCCGCCATGTCCACCGCTAGTTCCACCATATGCAGCTCTCAAGTCCAGCTCACCCTACCAGAGACTCTGAGTAGGACTCATCCTCTCATCCGCGTACACTGTGTTTGAACGCCCACATTGCCAAACTAATCTTGTTAGAGATGATGCCCTATCGGTTGGTTAAAAGCGCAGCTTTCCGCGAACTAATGGCCTACGGAGTACCATGCTATGACCTACCCAGACGGCACTTCTTTTCTCGAAAAGCCATCCCAGCCCTCCACCTTCATGTGAAAGACCACATTGTCCATGCACTCAAGCAATCAGGGAGTGGAAAGGTGCACCTCACAACAGATGCATGGTCCAGTAGGCATGGCCAGGGCCGCTACGTGTCCATCACTGCGTACTGGGTTAATGTGGTGGATGCAGGGTCCACAGGGGACAGCGGTGGTGGGACAGTGCTGCCTAGCCCACAGTATAGGAAACAGTTGGCTGTAGGCGTTCGACCCTCCTCCTCCTCCAGAAGCGAAAGCTCTTCCACAGAGCGCAGTCGCACGAGCACTCCATCCGCAGCTGCCAGTGTTGCAAACGAGGTGTCCCACTATCGAACAGCTAGTGCTAAGCGTCAGCAGGCTGTGTTGAAGATGATGTGTTTGGGCGACAACAGACACACCGCGGAGGTACTGGCCGACTACTTGCAGCGACAACCTGAGTCATGGCTGGGCAGTCTACATCTTGAGGCAGGCAAGGTAGTTAGTGATAACGGCCGGAATATTGTGGCAGCCATAGCTGTTATGATTGAGTAACCGAGGAGGAAAAACAAGACAACAAGCTAAGTCTCAGAAAACCAGAGAAGTTGGTAGCTATGCAGATTGCAGATCCCTAATCTTAACAACACAACTAGAAGCAGTCGTGGAGCATTCCTATGTTGTTCCTAGACACCTCATCACAACCGGAGAACTACATAAGCCTAAAGCTGGAACAGAGAAAAGCTAACTGCCCCAGAGCAGACCCCAAAGGAAAGACAGCCCCCCACATGTATTGACGGTGAAGCAAGGTGAAAGCACAAACAGGCAGGAAAATAGGCTGAGCAAACGATGGGGCCCAAACTAACTAGAAAGGACAGGAAAGGAAAGATACTGTCTGCAATCTGCCGAAAACCCTACAAAAATAATGTCCAACACTTCTGATAACAAAATTAACCCTGAAGTCACTAGACTTCTCCCACTATATCAGCACTCTGAAATATTCTGAGACAGAGCAAAAAGAGGCCAATCTAATAAGGGACAAAAAAAGACAATTTGGCAAATAAGTGTGGAAATCCAGACCAGTCCAGCCGGACTGGCTGACCACACAAAAACTGAAATGACCAACAAGAGCAAGTGAGAACATTAGCAAAAAACAAACTTATCTTGAGAAGACTGGAACAGAGCTGAGTCCTAGACCTGAGATGCAGACTAAATCACCAGCAATAGGATAGGGCGTCGGCTGTCTTATATCCACTCAGATCCTCCAGAGATCCAATCGTTAGCTTCCTCACCAGGTGGCAGATCACTACCACTTAAGCCAACCTCTCCACCTCCTGTCACTAACAGAGGGAGAACTGAAGGGGAACTCACAACTGGTGGAGCAGAAAATGAGCTCATAACAGTACCCCCCCCTTGAGGAGGGGTCACCGAACCCTCATCCAAGCCACCAGGCCGATCAGGATGGGCCCGGTGAAAAGCACGAACCAATTTATTGGCATGAATATCAGAGGCAGAGACCCAAGAATTATCCTCCTGGCCATAACCCTTCCATTTGATCAAATACTGGAGTCTCCGTCTAACCAAACGAGAATCCAATATTTTCTCTACCTCATATTCCATATTGCCTTTAACCAACACAGGGTCAGGAGGCGCCGCCACAGGAACTACTGGCTCAAAAAACCTCTTCAACAGTGATTTGTGAAATACGTTATGGATTTTGAATGTAACTGGAAGAGCCAGTCGAAAAGAAACAGGATTAAGAATCTCCAAAACCCTATAAGGTCCAATAAATCTTGGCTTAAATTTTGGAGATGCAACCTTCATAGGAATATTCTTAGATGACAACCAAACCATATCACCCACTTTAAACCGGGGACCAATGGTCCTATGCCGGTTTGAAAAACGCTGGGCCTTTTCCTGAGAGAGTGACAATTTATCCACCACTTGGTCCCATATCTGCTGCATTCTAGCAACCACAGTGTCCACACCTGGGCAGGACAAAGATTCCACTTGCCCTGAAGAGAATCGAGGATGAAACCCCAAATTACAGAAAAAGGGTGACATCAAGGTGGCAGAACTAGCTCTATTGTTCAGCGCAAATTCGGCCAAGGGCAAAAATGAGACCCAACCATCTTGATCAGCAGATATAAAACATCTTAAATAAGACTCCAGGGTCTGGTTTGTTCTCTCAGTCTGCCCATTGGTCTGGGGATGAAACGCAGAGGAGAAGGATAACTGAATTCCCAGATTGGAACAAAAGGCTTTCCAAAATCTGGAAACAAACTGGACCCCTCTATCGGACACAATGTTCTCAGGAATCCCGTGTAACCGAACCACCTGTTGTAAAAACAAGGGTACCAACTCAGCGGAAGATGGTAATTTTGGGAGTGGTACAAGATGAACCATCTTCGAAAATCTGTCACAAATTACCCAAATAACAGTCATTCTCTGAGAGACAGGAAGATCAGAAATAAAATCCATTGAGATATGGGTCCATGGCCTCTTGGGCACCGGCAGGGGCATCAGCAACCCACTAGAACGAGAACAGGGTTTAGACCGAGAACAAGTCCCACAGGACTGTACAAAATTCCTGACATCACGAGATAAGGCAGGCCACCAAAACGACCGACTCACCAAATCTCTGGTACCAAAAATACCTGGATGACCAGCCAATGCGGAGCAATGGACTTCAGACATCACTCTCCTTCTCCACTGGCCCGAAACATACAATCTTCCCATAGGGCAACTCTCAGGTTTATCCTCCTGAAACTCCTCCAGGGCGCATCTCAAATCGGGCGAAATGGCAGAAAGAACTACCCCCTCACCTAGGATAGTAGTAGGCTCAGTCACATTAAGAGAATCAGCAAAGAAACTTCTAGAAAGGGCATCTGCCTTAACATTCTTAGTGCCCGGAAGAAAAGAGACCACAAAGTTAAAACACGTGAAAAACAAGGCCCATCTAGCCTGTCTAGGATTCAAGCGTTTGGCCAACTCCAGATAAGTCAGATTCTTGTGATCGGTGAGGACCACAAATTGATGTCTAGCTCCCTCCAACCAATGTCTCCACTCCTCAAATGCCCATTTCATAGCCAACAATTCCCGATTCCCCACGTCATAGTTGCATTCAGATGGGGAGAACTTTCGAGAAAAGAAGGCACAGGGATTCATCTTAGAAGTCACAGGGTCTTCTTGGGACAAAACAGCTCCTGCACCAATCTCAGAAGCGTCTACCTCCACTTGAAATGGAAGTGAGACATCAGGTTGCCGTAAAACTGGAGCTGAAGTAAACCTCCGCTTAAGCTCCTGAAATGCTGAGACAGCCTCAGGAGACCAATTCAGCACATCAGCTCCCTTCTTGGTCAGATCAGTCAGTGGTTTGACAATACTAGAAAAATTACCTATAAATTTACGATAGAAATTAGCAAAACCCAAAGACTTCTGAAGAGCCTTCAAAGAAGTAGGCTGAACCCAATCATAAATGGCCTGTACCTTGGCCGGGTCCATTTCAATAGTCGATGGAGATAAGATAAATCCCAAAAATGAAATCCTCTGTACGCCAAACAGACATTTCGATCCCTTAACAAACAGGGAATTCTCCCTCAAAATCCGAAACACTGTCCGGACATGTTCCACATGGGAATCCCAATCACTAGAAAAGATCAAAATATCATCCAGATATAAGATCAAAAACTTATCCACAAAGTCTCGGAAAATATCATTCATAAAGGACTGGAAGACAGAAGGGGCATTGGAGAGCCCAAAAGGCATCACCAGGTACTCAAAATGTCCCTCCGGAGTATTAAACGCCATCTTCCATTCATCCCCGTGCTTGATGCGAATAAGATTATACGCCCCCCTGAGGTCAAGCTTAGTAAACCAGCAGGCACACTTAACTCTGGAGAATAAATCAGACATCAGTGGTAACGGGTACTGATATTTAACCGTCATCTTGTTATGGGAACGATAATCAATACACGGCCTTAATGAACCATCTTTCTTGGCCACAAAAAAAAAACCAGCACCCAAAGGTGACGAGGATGGTCTAATATGACCCTTCTCCAATGACTCCTTAATATAGGATCGTATAGCATCATGTTCGGGTACAGATAAGTTGAAAAGCCGACCCTTGGGAAATTTACACTCAGGCATCAACTCAATCGCACAGTCATAACTCCTATGAGGGGGCAAAGACATAAACTTACTCTCACTAAATACATCAGAGAATTCAGCCAGATAATCAGGAATATCATGAGACTGAGGAGAGGTGGAGAAAACAGGAGCGTCCCTAAGAACACACTGACAGCCCCAACTCACCACAGACCCAGACTTCCAATCCAAAACTGGGTTATGAGTTTGCAACCAGGGGAACCCCAGAACAATAGTATCATGCAAATTATGCAGCCCCAAAAATTTGCAATTTTCCTGGTGGTCTGGGGCAACTCGCATTATCACCTGGGTCCAAAACTGAGGTTTATTCTCCGCCAAAGGAATGGCATCATTACCCCTCAAAGGAATAGGCGTCTGCAGAGGCATCATGGACAAACCACAACGTTTAGCAAAGTCCAAATCCATCAAATTCAGAGCGGCTCCAGAATCCACAAAAGCCTTAGTGGAAAATGTGGATAAGGAGCAGATCAGAGTAATTGCCAAAAGGAACTTAGGTTGTATACTGCCCACAGCAAATGTGTGTGCAAAACGTTTCTCTCGTTTAGGGCAGACAGAAATACTATGAGAGGCATCTCCACAGAAAAAACACAGCTTATTACGTCTTCTAAACTCCCGATGTTGCGCCCTAGACAAAACCCCATCACATTGCATAGGTTCAGACATTTGTTCAAAAGGTGGCAGCGCCTCCCGTGTGTTTTTACGCTCACGTAAACGCCGATCAACTTGAATGGCTAATGCCATAGAGCCATCCAGACCAGAGGGAACAGGAAATCCCACCATAACATCTTTTACGGTCTCTGATAAACCTTTCTGAAAGAGGGCTGCCAATGCACAATCATTCCATGTAGTAAGGACCGCCCACTTTCGGAATCATTGACAATATAACTCTGCAGGATCCTGACCCTGGTTTAATGCCAACAGGGTTCTCTCAGCCTGATCAACGGAATTAGGTTCATCATACAGTAACCCCAAGGCCTGAAAAAATGCATCCACATTAGTCAGAATAGGATTTTCAGGTGTCAGAGAAAACGCCCAATCCTGGGGATCGCCGCGCAGCAAGGAGATGACAATTTTAACCTGCTGCGCAGAGCTTCCCGATGAGTTACGCTTCAAAGCAAGAAATAATTTACAATTATTCTTAAAATTCAAAAATTTAGCCCGATCCCCAGAAAACACATCAGGAGTAAGGATCTTGGGTTCAACAGCATGTGACTGAGCGAGATAGGCGGAGATTCCCTGCACTTCAGCAGCGAGCTGCTGCACACGATCAGACAATTGTTTAATCTCCATTAAGAAAAAAAAAAATCCTCCTACGGCCCCAGAGAAAAAGAGGAAAAAAAATGCATATATATAAAAAAAAAAATTCTGACACTTTCTTTTTTTTCTCCGTTTTTCTTTTTTTTTTCTTTCCTTCTTTTGAGTATCCTAGAATCTGCGGTGTGGCTGGTGATTCTGATATGATTGAGTAACCGAGGAGGAAAAACAAGACAACAAGCTAAGTCTCAGAAAACCATAGAAGTTGGTAGCTATGCAGATTGCAGATCCCTGATCTTAACAACACAACTAGAAGCAGTCGTGGAGCGTTCCTATGTTGTTCCTAGACGCCTCATCACAACCGGAGAACTACATCAGCCTAAAGCTGGAACAGAGAAAAGCTAACTGCCCCAGAGCAGACCCCAAAGGAAAGACAGCCCCCCACATGTATTGACAGTGAAGCAAGGTGAAAGCACAAACACAGGCAGGAAAATAGGCTGAGCAAACGATGGGGCCCAAACTAACTAGAAAGGACAGGAAAGGAAAGATACTGTCTGCAATCTGCCAAAAACCCTACAAAAATAATGTCCAACACTTCTGATAACAAAATTAACCCTGAAGTCACTAGACTTCTCCCACTATATCAGCACTCTGAAATATTCTGAGACAGAGCAAAAAGAGGCCAATCTAATAAGGGACAAAAAAAGACAATTTGGCAAATAAGTGTGGAAATCCAGACCAGTCCAGCCGGACTGGCTGACCACACAAAAACTGAAATGACCAACAAGAGCAAGTGAGAACATTAGCAAAAAACAAACTTATCTTGAGAAGACTGGAACAGAGCTGAGTCCTAGACCTGAGATGCAGACTAAATCACCAGCAATAGGATAGGGCGTCGGCTGTCTTATATCCACTCAGATCCTCCAGAGATCCAATCGTTAGCTTCCTCACCAGGTGGCAGATCACTACCACTTAAGCCAACCTCTCCACCTCCTGTCACTAACAGAGGGAGAACTGAAGGGGAACTCCCAACTGGTGGAGCAGAAAATGAGCTCATAACACATAGCTCTTTCAAAACTCAGACACATACCTTGCCTGGCTCACACCTTGAACCTGGTGGTGCAGTGCTTCCTCAATAATTATCCGGAGTTAACAGCCCTGCTCCATAAGGTGCGAAGACTGTGCTTGCACATCCGCCAGTCGCCCGTACACTCCAGGCGTATGCAAAAGCTGCAGCGATTGCTCCACCTTCCCAAGCACCGCCTAATTATCGACGTTGCAACAAGGTGGATCTCCACTCTGCACATGGTTGAGAGGCTGTGAGAACAGATGCAAGCTGTAATGCATTTGTGGGAGGATACACGGGCAGGCAGTTTGAGGGCAGACGTGGAGTTGTCTGGTGTGCAGTGGTCGAAGCTGAAAGACCTCTGTAAAGTCCTTCAGTGTTTTGAGGAATGCACACGGCTGGTAAGCGCAGACGACGCCATCATAAGCATGAGCATCCCACTTATGCGTCTGCTCATGCAAACTTTGACGCACATTAAGGAGCAGGCGTCTGCAGCTGAGGAGGAAGAGGAAGAGGAGGAGGGAAGCCTTGATGACAGTCAGCCATTGTCTGCTCAGGGAACTCTCCTGGACGAGGTGGAGGAACAAGAGGAGGAGGAGGAGGAGGAGGATGATGGGGATGATTATTTACGGGAGGAGGATGCTTCTCAGGGGGCAAGAGAAAATGTTGGCGTGGCAAGGTCATGTACAGGGTTTGTGCGTGACTGGAGGGATGTGGATTTGCCAGAAAGTGATCCTCCACCCAGCACTCGCAGTGCATCATTGACACCTGGCACATTGGCCCACATGTGTGATTATGCCTTGCAGATCCTAAAATGGGACCCCTGCATTGCCAAAATGATGAACGATGACGACTACTGGTTGGCCAGCATCCTGGATCCACGCTATAAAGGCAAATTCCAAAACATCATGCCACAGGAGAACCTAGAGCTAATATTGGCTAACAACCAAGCTACTCTGGTAAACCGTTTGTTTGATGCATTCCCAGCACACAGCAGCGGTGATGGTTCTCACATGAGCCATAGAGGGCAACATGGAAGAGGTGTTCGTGGTGCACACAGCAGAAGTGGCGTTGGAGACAGGGGTTTCATGACCATGTCGTGGATTGATTTTTCAAGTACCGCTCACACGACTGGTAATACTGCATCGATTGAAAGTGACAGGAGACAGCTGTTGTCAACTATGGTTACAAACTGCTTCTCCTCCCATATCGATGTTCTCCCTCACAGGTCATTCCCCTTTGAATATTGGGCCTGTAAACTGGACACCTGGCCTGAATTGGCACAATATGCCTTACAGGAGCTCGCTTGCCCTGCTGCTAGTGTGCTATATGTTAGGAGTGGCGGAAGGCACTAAATAAAAATATAATTAAAGTGCCTTTGCCACCCGGGGTTCACCGTGTGGAAGCTGGAAAACCGCAGCTAAGTGAAGGCAGAGCAATCTGGCGGCAGTGTGCAAGGGTTAAACTGCACCCAATTGCACTAAGCAAGCTCTGTTATAGTCATAGAGGCTGCAAGCAAAAACCAAACACAGTAGCGCTGAGTCTGTTTAAAGTCACAGACTCTCAGCGATGCACACGCGGTATTTATGGTCACAGGAGTAGCCTTAGACAGCAGGACTACTCCGTCTAGACCTACCGTAGAGATAAGTGTGCGTGGTGTCGCAACTGCGAACGCCCGGCAGGACTGCAATAGTAGTGCGGCGATAATTGCGCCGCTGGCAAAACGCCGCTAACACGCTGGCGCAATGCGGATGCTAAGCTGCTGAGATAGATGGAGCAAAATGCGCGCTGGCGCTAGCGCTGCTACTGGCAGTAACTCATACACTCACACAGACGTAGTATCAGAGGGAAGGGGTTTCATAATAAGTCATTCACCAGTCCAAGCATCCATCAACAAACATACAGCAGCAAGTATGAAATACTAGCGCATGGCGGAACAGCCATGCGCGCTTTTTATAGCGAATGGGACCTTCCGGAAATCTCCAAGGGAGTATGTCCCATGAGCATGCTCAGATGAGGGAACAAAGGACAGCCTCTGGAGAGAGTTGCCGCAGGGCAATGTCCTCTGCAATCTCCTCTGCAGCCGGAAAAGCGCAGGAGACTGCAGAATGTGAGGATCTAGATTTCAGCAAAGGAGAGGCAGAAATCTGACTACTAACATTACCCCCCCTCGTAGGGCCCCCTCCTCCCTGAGCCCTCTGGACCATCAACCTGTGCCCTGTGGTGGCATAGGGCACAATCTCGTCCGAAGGCGAGCTTGGTGTCCTGGTAGGTGAGACGGTAAACCGGGACACCTGGACGGTATCAGTCGGGGCTAGGTCAGCAGGTCTCAGAAGAGACACCTGGGAGATGGTGGGAGCGGTCGATGCAACGGAGCGTCGCCGTGAGTTGGCAGCCGTCGCCACCCTCTGCCTAGGAAGGCTATCCTGAGCACATGAGGTGCATGCCTGGATAAATCTTTTGATGTCCCAAGCCCTGTGCGGCCACCAATACGCGCCGGCCAAGAGCTTCATGGTTTGCATATAGCCCCGATGGTTGTGCGCATGGGACGCGTGTGCCCAGGCGAGAACCTGAGTCCTAAGGTGAGGAGGGACAAAGGTCTCGATGACCGGTTCAGAATCCGAGCATTGTGGGTAGCTGGCTTCCTGAGAAGCAGCACACACATGGTAACAACCGCAAAGGGACTCCTGGGTCGGAACTGTATCAAAACCGGTACGAGACACCTCCATGGGCTCTGGGGGCAGAACCTCTGGCTCAGGCAGCTCAAGAGGTTCAAAAAATTTGGGAGCCGAGCTAGGTCTCCGCTTGGAGTGAGCCCGCTCCATACCGCGCTCCGAAAAATGGAGGTCGATACGCGAGGAGACAGAAATTAGCTCCTCCAGGCTGGTGGGGACCTCTCTAGTTGAGAGCATCCTTGACATGCTCCGCTAGTGTGGCGCCCCAGGAGTATGGCCACCACAGTGGCTTTGCCTTCCTCCAGGGGAGGGTAATGCCAGGCTTGGAGGCAATGATGGGTCTCTCTCACAGTCAATCCTTACATGCAACACAGTTCCACTCCAGGCCAGCAGGGGAAACTCTGAACCAGGATTAAGGGGAGGAGTGCTCCCTGAGGGCCAGGAAGAAGGAGTGGTCAGTTAGTCTGCGGAGGGTGAAGTGTGCAGACGTGGAGGAAGAAGCTGGAGGTTGAGCTGCAGAAGGCGAGCTCCCTCAGCTTTAGAGTGCACGAACTGGAGCCTGGTCTCCACGGTGGTACGGATACTAACAGTCCTGCCACAGAAACCAGAGGAGTAGGAGGCTGTAAATACCCTGCTCCCGTCTAAGACTTGAGGCACAACAGCAAAACGGATAGAGAGCCGGGAGTAAAGAGTCCCCGAGATAGGCTACAGCTGTCTGCCGTGCAAGTAGAGTTCTAGGAACATCTGACAGGAGGAACTTCAGAGTAACTAAGTACTGGAGTGCTTCACACCACAAGCGCTAAGAAGGAGACTGCACAGCCCATCTGTGAGAAAGAATCCCTGAGTTGCTTCCAGGCTAAAGGACCCTGGACTGCAGTTACCAAGTAAAGGTATAGAAATTGCTCCCCGCTGTGTCTTGTCTGCTTCCTACCCTGTCAGCACTGCTACATCCCCGTGTCAACCACATCTACACTGCCCTGGGACAACAGCTTCACCTGTGGGGAGCTACACCATCCTTGCTGCACCACATCATCAGTCCCAGTGGATCTGCATGCAGCATTGGCTTAACATCTTACTTACCAAACACCACAGGTGGCATCACAAACTATCCATATAAGCTACATCATAAACCACCATTGATTTGGGCGCCCAGGGCCACGGACCAGGTCTCTGCTGCTGTGACACATCCCCCTGACACCAGCCCGGTACCGAGTACCCCACAGCCCTGGGAGGGCGACCCAATTTGGCGTCACAAACAGGATTACGGAGCCCGGTATCCCTGGGTCCTGTGTGCCATAGACTGTGTTTGTGAAAAAAAAAACTGTGTGAGAAATTGCTGCCATTGCCGCGCTGCTTGGCGTGCGCGGGAAGAAAGAGGCGGGCCTTCGTGGGCAGAGCCTGCCGCAGAGCGCGAAGAAGCGAAGTGCCGCGCGGGAAGAGAGGACAGTGCGTGAGAGGAGGAGGAGCTGAGGCCTACAGCCCGGAGCATCGGGCCTGTGAAGCGGACGCCGGTGAGCTCCCATAACCCCCGGCCCTAGCCAACGTTAACTAGGGGGGAGAGAGAGTGTCCACGCCAGGCGGCGGTGCAGCGGTGGGCGCCGTTGCCAACCCCGCGGCCCCGCCAGGAGGAGCACCCACCGCAGTGGTCCCCATCATGCCGCTGTCTATGCCCTACATACCAGGAGCGGCCTGGCTACCGCAGTACTCGGGTGAGTCACATACCCTGAGTGAATTTAAAGAGAGACTGTGCAGTTTGTTTAAAGTATACCCTCTGACTGAGAACCAGAAAGTGAATATCGGGTGCAGCACAGAGAGAGGTGAAAGCCTGGCAGGACACTGATAAAGAGACTGTTGCAAAGGTCCTGGCCAAACTGAAGAGCACTTTTGACACCGGCACTGCAGCTGAAATCAAGATGAGGTTCTTTGGCTGTAAGCAGAGGGCACAGGACAGTATCAGGGACTATGCTCTCAACCTGCAGGAGGTGCTGCGCGCAGTTAAACAAGTTGATCCTGACAGTGTGAAGGAAGAAGATAAACTGTTAAAGGAGGAGTTCATCGAAGGACTCATGTCCAGTACCCACCGAGGACAGTTGCGCATCATAACCCTGCTAGACCCTGATCTGGACTTTGCTAATTTCAAGGACAGGGCTATGCAGGTACTGCAGGAATCCACTGACAGCCGTCCAGCGCCCACTAGGCGTCCAGCGATCACCTACCATCAGGAAGCCACATCCTTTCCTTCCATCCCTGTGGAAGCTGATGCACAGACTCTGGATAAAGACCCAACTGAGGAGCTGCGTCTTTAGGTCCAGGAGTTGACCAAAGGGATGGCTGCACTTACCAAAACCATGCAGTCCCTGCAGGTGTCCCCCAAAGAAAAAATGCAGCTTGCTTCCAGTCCAAAGGATGTCCCGTGGCTCCGGAGGAGGAGAACCCCACCACTTCGATGAAGGAACAACGATCGCTATGACCAGGACGGGCGTCCCATCTGTCGGCGCTGCTACAAGGCAGGTCATCTTGCAAGGTACTGTCCTTTAAAAGAGCAACCCCTGGGGCAGAGGGCCAACCCCCAGGAGTAGGATCCCCAGGCCCAAGGAACTGGAGAGCCAAGTATGTGGGAGGGAGACCAATCCTTCCCGTGGTGATTGACGGTATCCCCATAAACGCTTTGCTGGACACTGGCTCCCAGGTGACCACCATGCCCTATATTCTTTACAAGAGGTATTGGGCTGATTCTGAACTCACCCATGGTCCCACTGATGAACTGACAGTAGTTGCTAGTAATGGTCAGACCTTACCGCAGAATGGATGTAAGGAGATTGCTGTTAAAGTGGGGAGGGTGGAGTTAAAGTCTCAAGGTCTGATAGTTGGTGATATTGATCGACGTGAATGTAATCCCATGATGACTCTTGGCACAAATGTAATTGAAAACTGTCTGTCCGAGGTTATTGTCTTGTTGTAACAGGTGGCTGAGACTGCTGGTTCCGGAGAACAACGAGTCCTGCAGAAAGAGGTCCGAGCCCTGATGCAAAGACAACAGGTAGAACTCTCTGGCGGAGAGATTGGCAGTGTCAGAGTGAGTGATGCTTTCCCCATTGCAATACCCCCCAGATGTGAAATGTTGGTATGGTGTTGGGCAGCCATAGGCCTTAGAGGGAGGGATTATCAGGCATTGGTAGAACCAGTATACTCCGAAAGCAGGCCCACGGTCCTGACAGCCAGAGGGGTGTTTGATGTCAGAAAAGGGAGAGTACCTGTACGTCTTTTGAATTGTGGGGAAGAGGAGGCCACAATACCTCGGTACGCCACAGATGCTAAGCTGCTCACGGTTATTAACAACTCTTTGCAGGCAGCAGAACCCTTGGTCTTATCCGATCAGATGGAGGACAAAGGCTCTGTGAAACAGCCAGAGGAGTGGTGACAGCAACTGCAGGTGGGAACTGACTCTACACCTTCATACCAGAGAAATGGGGTTTACAGAGTGACACAAGAGTATGAGCGGGTATTCAGGAAACACCCACTAGATTTTGGGCAGGCAAAAGGGGTCCAACATCATATCCCCACGGGGGACCATCCACCCATAAAGGAGAGGTACAGACCTATACCCCCAACACAGTACCAGTGTGCTAAGAGTATGTTGAGGGAGATGAAGGAGGCTGGGGTTATTAGAGACAGTTGTAGCCCCTGGGCAGCTCCAATAGTTTTTGTAAAGAAAAAGGATGGTACCATGAGAATGTGTGTTGATTACAGGAAAATTAACAGCATTACACATAAAGATGCCTACCCATTACCTAGAATTGAGGAATCATTAGCCGCACTTAAAACTGCTAACTACTTTTCCACCTTAGATCTCACTAGTGGGTATTGGCAGGTTCCCGTGGCAGAGGCAGACAAGGAAAAAACAGCATTTACCACCTCAATGGATCTCTGTGAGTTCAACTATACGCCATTCGGGCTCTGCACCACCCCAGGAACATTTCAACGGCTGATGGAGTGCTGCCTGGGACACATGAACTTTGAGACGGTCCTGTTGTACCTGGATGATGTCATTGTTTTCTCCAAAACCTATGAAGATCATCTGGAGCACCTGGCTGAAGTGTTTTAAGCTTTGTCCAATTTTGACCTGAAGTTCACGTGAAGCCCTCCAAATGCCACCTCCTGAAGCCCAAGGTACAGTACCTCGGTCATGTGGTCAGTGCAGAAGGTGTGGCACCAGATCCTGACAAAGTTACAGTCATCCGGGACTGGCCGAAGCCCAGCAACCTTCATGAAGTGCGCCAATTCCTTGGACTGGTAGGCTACTACCGAAGATTCATCAAAGGCTTTACCAAAATAGCCACCCCAATGCAAAACCTTCTGGTGGGGCAGTCCAAGAAGACCAAACAGAAAAATTCCACCTTTGAATGGACTGAAGAGTTGGAGAGATCATTCGCTCGGCTGAAGATGGCTCTCCTAGGTGACGAGGTTCTGGCTTACCCAGATTATGACAAACCCTTTGTGCTGTACACAGATGCTAGCAACGTGGGACTAGGAGCAGTACTGTCACAGAATGGAAAGGAAAGAGTGATCTCCTACGCCAGCAGGAAGCTGCGCCCCACTGAAAGGAACCCTGATAACTACAGTTCTTTCAAGCTGGAGTTCCTTGCCATAGTCTGGGCTGTCACCGAAAGGTTCAAACATTACCTAGCCTCCGCCAAGTTCACTATCTTCACGGACAACAATCCGTTGACACATTTGGACACTGCAAAACTAGGTGCACTGGAACAGCGATGGATGGCTCGGCTATCGAACTATGAGTTTACCATCAAGTACCGGGCAGGGCACAAGAATGCCAATGCTGATGCGCTGTCCTGAATGCCTAACCTACCAGATGCAGGAGAAGACCCTGAGGCTCTTGAATAGATAGAGCTACCTCCCTTCCACCGGCCACTTGCGGCCCAACATGGTCAAGGAGTGAGGAACCGACGGTCTGGCTTGAAGGAGGTCACCCTGAACCCCTTGCCCCATAATGATTGGGCAGAGACGCAAGATAGTGACCCTGCAGTCCATCTGGTGAAAGAGCTGCTGACCCAAGCTGACTCACGTCCAGAGTCGGATGCTCCTGAAGAAACTCAGCAGTTGTGGAAGGAGAGAGGCCGGCTGCTCATTTATGAAGGGAAGCTGTGTCGGAGGAGTATCAATGCCCGCACTCATGAGCTGGTTTGGCAGGTGATAGTCCCAAAGAGAGAGGCATCAATGGTCCTGGAAGCATACCACAATGGAGCTGGACACTTCAGATGGAAGAAGTTGGAAGTATTGCTCCGAGAGATGTTCTACTGGGCTGGTATGAGGAAAGCCATTGAGAGGTGGTGCCGGGAGTGTGGACAATGTAACCTGCGCAGAAAGGATCGAGACAGCCAGAGAGCTCCCCTGCAACCAATCATCACCAAACAGCCCCTCAAGTTGGTAGCCCTGGACCATGTGAAGCTGGTTCCAAGCCGGTCGGGCTACATCTATATGGACCACTACTCAAGATTCCTGGTAGTTGTGCCTGTCAAAGATCTAACTGCCAGGACAGCAGCCAGAGCCTTCCAACAGCACTTCTGTAGGCCACATGGGTATCCTGAAAGAGTACTCACAGATCAAAGTCCAGCTTTCGAGGCAGAAGTGTTCCATGAGTTCTGCAACTTGTATGGTTGTAAGAAGATCCGGACAACACCTTATCACTGGATCTTAAAAAAAAAGTATCGGTATCGCCGATTCCGATACCGGGAACCAATGCAAGTCAATGGGGCCAAAATATCGGAATTAAAAAAAACCCTTTCTTTCCTTGTAGGTTAATTCTACATGAAGAAAAACAACTAAGAATAATGTAGAATGTATTGTGGGAGGTGGAGGATACATTAAAGCCATAGAGGTTTAGCCCAATCAAATGGAATAGCAGGAATTAAACTTTTTTTTTAAAGACGTTAGGAGTTACAAAGATATTGACTATGTTAGCCTCATTTATATTTTGCCAGACATGTATGTCTTCTTCTTCTTTCTTCTTCTTTCTTATTCTTCTTCCTTTTTTTACCTTCTTCTTCTTCTTCTTATTCCTTTTTTTACCTTCTTCTTCTTATTATTCCTTTTTTTACATTCTTCTTCTTCCTTTTTTTTCATTCTTCTTCTTCCTTTTTTTAAATTCTTCTTCTTCTTCCTTTTTTTAAATTCTTCTACTTCCTTTTTTTACATTCTTCTTCTTCTTCCTTTTCTTCCATTCTTCATATTCTTCTTATTCAACAATTATTATTCTACATATTCAACTTCTTCATCTTCTTCCTATTCTTCTTCATCATATTCTTATTTGTGTCAGGCATTCCTGTAGTTGTTATCTAGAAAAGTTAGAAGTTTACACCTTCCGTTCTGCCTGTCACAAAAGATTTACAACAGGATTTGTCCGCGTTCAGTTTGGCCTGCAGCAGCAGGCCTTTTCCAGGGGCACCACGAGGCGGAACGGACTCACCCCCATACACTGCTTAGTCTTCTTCTGCTTATAAATAAGATATATCATAGAATATCATTTGCTCAGAGTATTAGTCTTATGCTTAATGTTCTTCTGCTTTGTTTTTTTGTGCTTCTTTGTCTTCTCTCTCTTGTTGTTCTGCATCTTGGTGGTTGTCTTCCTGTTCTTTGTCCTCTTGAACCAGCTGACGGTACTGGCACCCGGAGGGGCAGCAGAAGGAACAAGAGCCAATGGCACTACCGAGGACCAGCTGACGGTGCTGGAACCCGGTTACTAAGCAGGAGGTACCTGTGCTACAAAGCACTACCAAGGACCAGCAGACGTTGCCAGAACTCGGATACCGAGATGGAGGCACCTTGGCCAAAGGCTCTGCAGAGAACCAGCTGACGGTGCTGGGAATGTGGACAGAGCAGGCGACATTGCCGGACACACATCAGGGGATTAACTGACCGGACTGAACACCTGTAACACAGGAACAAGTGTGGATTGTGCAGACGCCACTTCGGAGCTGTAACTGGCAGGGTTGGAGGACAGGGGAAATACGAGAGACAGTGGAGCCACAGGCCTAATTGGAGCACGGTTAAAAATCAGTAGTAGTAGGACTGTGTAGGCAGCAGGAGACTTTGCCATCCACACAGCAGGGGATCAGCTAGCGTTACTGAACCCCACTGAAACACGGGAGCAAGTGTCTCTTTCCGTGTGGACTGCACTTCCGAGCTATAACTGGCTGTGTTGAAGCCCAGGAAATAGGAGGGTGTAGGCAGAGGCCTACTGTCTTTGGAATGCGGAGACAAGAGGAGAGACTGCCATCCACACAGCAGGGGAACAGCTGGCGTTACTGAACCCCACTGAGACACGGGAGCAAGTGTCTCTTTCCGTGTGGACGGCACTTCCGAGCTACAACTGGCTGTGTTGAAGCCCAGGAAATAGGAGGGTGTAGGCAGAGGCCTACTGTCTTTGGAATGCAGAGACAGCAGGAGAGACTGCCATCCACACAGCAGGGGAACAGCAGACGTTACTGAACCCCACTGAGACACGGGAGCAAGTGTCTCTTTCCGTGTGGACTGCACTTCCGAGCTATAACTGGCTGTGTTGAAGCCCAGGAAATAGGAGGGTGTAGGCAGAGGCCTACTGTCTTTGGAATGCGGAGACAAGAGGAGAGACTGCCATCCACACAGCAGGGGAACAGCTGGCGTTACTGAACCCCACTGAGACACGGGAGCAAGTGTCTCTTTCCGTGTGGACGGCACTTCCGAGCTACAACTGGCTGTGTTGAAGCCCAGGAAATAGGAGGGTGTAGGCAGAGGCCTACTGTCTTTGGAATGCAGAGACAGCAGGAGAGACTGCCATCCACACAGCAGGGGAACAGCTGACGTTACTGAACCCCACTGAGACACGGGAGCAAGTGTCTCTTTCCGTGTGGACGGCACTTCCGAGCTACAACTGGCTGTGTTGAAGCCCAGGAAATAGGAGGATGTAGGCAGAGGCCTACTGTCTTTGGAATGCGGAGACAGCAGGAGAGACTGCCATCCACACAGCAGGGGAACAGCTGACGTTACTGAACCCCACTGAGACACGGGAGCAAGTGTCTCTTTCCGTGTGGACGGCACTTCCGAGCTACAACTGGCTGTGTTGAAGCCCAGGCAAAATCTGGGTGTAGGCTGAGGCCTACTGTCTTTGGAATGCAGAGACAGCAGGAGAGACTGCCATCTCCACAGCAGGGGAACAGCTGGCAGTGCTGAACCCCACAAACACTTGAACGAATGTGTTTGGCTCTGTGGAGACGACACTTCTGAACACCAACTGACACTGTTGGAGCCCAGGATTAGGCGAGGAGCAGGCTGGGGCCTACTGGATTTTGGCAGGTGTAGGCAGCAGGAGACTTGCCATCTCCACAGCAGGGGAACAGCTGGCAGTGCTGAACCCCACAAACACTTGAACGAATGTGTTTGGCTCTGTGGAGACGACACTTCTGAACACCAACTGACGCTGTTGGAGCCCAGGATTAGGCGAGGAGCAGGCTGGGGCCTACTGGATTTTGGCAGGTGTAGGCAGCAGGAGACTTGCCATCTCCACAGCAGGGGAACAGCTGGCAGTGCTGAACCCCACAAAGACTTGACCGAATGTGTTTGGCTCTGTGGAGACGACACTTCTGAACACCAACTGACGCTGTTGGAGCCCAGGATTAGGCGAGGAGCAGGCTGGGGCCTGTTGCTTTTGGCAGGTGAAGGCAGCAGGAGACTTGCCATCTCCACAGCAGGGGAACAGCTGGCAGTGCTGAACCCCACTAACACTTGAACGAATGTGTTTGGCTCTGTGGAGACGACACTTCTGAACACCAACTGACGCTGTTGGAGCCCAGGATTAGGCGAGGAGCAGGCTGGGGCCTGTTGCTTTTGGCAGGTGTAGGCAGCAGGAAACTTGCCATCTCCACAGCAGGGGAACAGCTGGCAGTGCTGAACCCCACAAACACTTGAACGAATGTGTTTGGCTCTGTGGAGACGACACTTCTGAACACCAACTGACACTGTTGGAGCCCAGGATTAGGCGAGGAGCAGGCTGGGGCCTGTTGCTTTTGGCAGGTGAAGGCAGCAGGAGACTTGCCATCTCCACAGCAGGGGAACAGCTGGCAGTGCTGAACCCCACTAACACTTGAACGAATGTGTTTGGCTCTGTGGAGACGACACTTCTGAACACCAACTGATGCTGTTGGAGCCCAGGATTAGGCGAGGAGCAGGCTGGGGCCTACTGGATTTTGGCAGGTGTAGGCAGCAGGAGACTTGCCATCTCCACAGCAGGGGAACAGCTGGCAGTGCTGAACCCCACAAACACTTGAACGAATGTGTTTGGCTCTGTGGAGACGACACTTCTGAACACCAACTGACGCTGTTGGAGCCCAGGATTAGGCGAGGAGCAGGCTGGGGCCTACTGGATTTTGGCAGGTGTAGGCAGCAGGAAACTTGCCATCTCCACAGCAGGGGAACAGCTGGCAGTGCTGAACCCCACAAACACTTGAACGAATGTGTTTGGCTCTGTGGAGACGACACTTCTGAACACCAACTGACGCTGTTGGAGCCCAGGATTAGGCGAGGAGCAGGCTGGGGCCTGTTGCTTTTGGCAGGTGAAGGCAGCAGGAGACTTGCCATCTCCACAGCAGGGGAACAGCTGGCAGTGCTGAACCCCACTAACACTTGAACGAATGTGTTTGGCTCTGTGGAGACAACACTTCTGAACACCAACTGATGCTGTTGGAGCCCAGGATTAGGCGAGGAGCAGGCTGGGGCCTACTGGATTTTGGCAGGTGTAGGCAGCAGGAGACTTGCCATCTCCACAGCAGGGGAACAGCTGGCAGTGCTGAACCCCACAAACACTTGAACGAATGTGTTTGGCTCTGTGGAGACGACACTTCTGAACACCAACTGACGCTGTTGGAGCCCAGGATTAGGCGAGGAGCAGGCTGGGGCCTACTGGATTTTGGCAGGTGTAGGCAGCAGGAGACTTGCCATCTCCACAGCAGGGGAACAGCTGGCAGTGCTGAACCCCACTAACACTTGAACGAATGTGTTTGGCTCTGTGGAGACGACACTTCTGAACACTAACTGACGCTGTTGGAGCCCAGGATTACGCATGCCGCATGCAGAGGCCAATGGGCAGCGGTTTTTATGGAGGTTGTTGACTACTATTGATTCTAACCATGCTCCACTTAGGCCTCTGGCTCCACTGTCTCTACTTTTTACCCTATAAGAAAAAAATCCGGCACTCCCAAATGCAAAAAGAAGTTCCTTTTTATTTTTCACAGCTTAATAATCCACATGATGTACATTCAATAACGTTTCGGTCTCTATAATGGACCTTCTTCAGACATGTGGAGCTGTGAGAATCGTCACGTGCAGGAAAACATGCGCTGTCAGTTGTATGCTGCCATAAGAAAAAGTGCGCCTACTGGTTATGGGAATGTGGACAGAGCAGGAGACCTTGCCGGACACACATCAGAGGATAAACTGATGGGACTGAGCCACAGGAACACAGGAACAAGTGTAGATTGTGCTGACGCCACTTCAGAGATGTAGATGGCGGGGTTGGAGGCCAGGGGAAATAGTAGAGTCAGTGGAGCCAGAGACCTAAGTTGGGCACGGTTAAAAATCAGTAGTGGTTTGAATGTTGATGGAGCTGGTGACTTTGCCGTCCACATAGCAGGGGATCAGCTGGCGTTACTGAACCCCACTAACACAGGAGCTAGTGTGTTTCTCTGTGCAGACGACACATCTGAGCAACAACTGGCTGTGTTGAAGCACAGGGATTATAGTTCAGGTGGTAGAAAAATGAACACACCAGCAGACCTGGATACAGTTGCCAACCACTAATTTAGTCTGTAAGAGGAATGGCAAAGTCTTTTGAGATCCAGGCCTTGTTCATTTTCAAAAAAGTCAGCCGGTCAACATTATCGGAAGATAGTCGCGTGCGACGGTCTGTTAGTACACCACCTGCGGCACTAAAGACGCGTTCCGATAATACACTGGCAGCAGGGCAAGCCAGCACCTCCAATGCATACTGGCTAAGCTCTGTCCATGTATCCAGCTTAGAGACCCAAAACTTGAAGGGGGAAGAGCCATCTGGGAGTACAGTGACAGGGCAAGACATGTAGTCTGACACCATCTGACGGAAGCGTTGCCTCCTGCTGACTCGAGGCGTCGCTGATGGTGTAGACAATTGTGGTGGACACACAAAACTTTGCCACATTTGGGCCATAGTGGTCTTGCCTTGTGCTGCGGCGCTGCCTCTGCTCCCTCTTTGTGCAGAGTTTCCTCCACTGCCTCGACGCACAGAGCTGCTTTGTAAAGCACTAGCAACAATGCTGTCGGGTGGAATGGAAAACATTATGGACTGCACCAGTGACTCTTCGTACTCCCGCAGTTTACGCTCCCGGTTCAACGTTGGTATGAGCCTTTGTACGCTGCCCCGGTAGCGAGGATCTAGGAGGGTGTACACCCAATAATCAGCCGAGACGAGAATGTGGGCGATGCGGCGGTCGTTTCTCAGGCACTGCAGCATGAAATCAACCATGTGCTGCAGACTCCCAACTGCCAAAGAACCGCTGTCCCCTGTTTGAGGCGTGACCTCGGCCTGCTCTGCATCACCCCACCCTCGCTGTACATACTGAGTAGAGGTTTGTGTACCTCCCTCCTCTGGAGAGATGTCTTCCTCCTCCATCGACTCCTCCTCATCCTCCTCACAAAGTGTCCCCTGCCTAGGCCTTTGTGAGGAAACACGTAGCGCAGACTGTCCAGAAGCAGATGGCATTTGGGACTCCTCATCCTCCACCTCTTCCGAAACCTCATCCCTTAGTGCTTGCAGTGTTTGTTGAAGCAGGCAGATAAGGGGGACAGTCATGCTGACTAGTGCATCATCTGCACTCGCCATCCGCGTGGATTCATCGAAGGCACGCAAAACGAGGCAGATGTCCTTCATAGAGGCCCACTGAATGGTGCTGAAGTGTGAACGGCGCACAGTGCGACTTGTTTGCGCCTGATGCAGCTGGTACTCCATGACTGCTGCCTGCTGCTCACACAACCGCTCCAACATATGTAACGTTGAATTCCACCGGGTGGGTAGGTCACATATGATGCGATGTTCCGGAAGGCCAAATCGTCGCTGCAGAGCAGCGAGGCGCGATCTTGCCGTGCTGGAACGCCGCAAGTGAGCGCACTCTATGCGGACCTTGTGCAACAGTGCATCAAGATCCGGATAGTCCCTCAGAAAGCTCTGCACGACCAAGTTAAGCACATGTGCCAGACATGGGATGTGTGTGAGGTTGCCTTGGCCAAGAGCTGCCACCAGATTTCGGCCATTGTCACACACTACCAAGCCCGGCTGGAGATTCGCTGGCCCAAACCACACATCGCTCTCCTGCTTGATAGCATTCCAGAGCTCCTGCGCTGTGTGGCTTCGATTCCCCAAAGAAATTAATTTGAGTACAGCCTGTTGACGTTTGGCCACGGCTGTGCTCATATCGGTCGTAACAGGCTCCTGCTCTGCTGTTTCTGAGGAACTTGAGTAGGAGGAGGAGTCTATGTGTACAGACTGGAGTCCTGCAATCCGTGGCGTTGGAAGAACACGTACAGCGCCACTCTCCAGATCTGTACCCAGCTCCACAACATTGACCCAGTGGGCAGTGAGGGAAAGGTATCGTCCCTGTCCATGGTTACTGGTCCACGCATCGGTGGTCAGGTGGACCTTGCTACTAACGGCGTTTAGTAGCGCATGTTTTATTTTGCCCTCAACATGTTTCTGCAGGGCAGGGACGGCTCGCCTGCTGAAATAAAAGCGGCTGGGCACGTTGTATTGGGGGACTGCCAATGCCATGAAGTCCCGGAAGGTGTCAGTGTCCACCAGCCTGAATGACAGCATTTCAACTGCCAGAAGTTTGGCAATGCCAGCATTCAGAGACTGTGCTCGGGGATGGTTTGCCGAGTAAGGGCGCCTTTTATCCCATGCCTGTGCTACCGATGGCTGTGATGGATGGGAACGTGCTGCTATGGGTGGAATCTGACAGGGTCTCCGGACAACAGTGGCAGAGGTTCTTCCTTGGCGATCCTGTGAGGAAGCCGAACCAGCAGTGTGTGAGCTGGAGGAAGCGGCCCCAACACGAACTGAAGAGGTGGTAGGTGGTGCTGTACGTTGGCCTACGTCTTCAGGGTGTCTCTGCAACTCCAACTCGTGCTTGGTGCGCACATGTTTCCACATATTTGTGGTATTGAGGTTGCTGACATTTCTCCCTCTTTTGACTTTCTGATGACACAGCTTGCATTTGACAAAGCAAATGTCATCTGCAGCTGTGTCAAAAAAGGACCACGCACTGCAAGTCTTGGGAGCGCCCGTTTTGCCTTTGGAATGAGGAATGCTCCTAACGGGTGCCGAAGTGGAGGGTACAGGCAACCAAGTCTTCCCCCTCCCTCTGCCTCCTGTTTTGGCTGGTAGGGGAATCTCTTCCTCCGAGCTGCTCCCACCACCTTCCTGTTCCTCACGCCATGATGGGTCAAGGACCTCATCATCTTCCCTCCCCTCTTCAAACAGCTGCTTCTCCGGGGTTGTCTCGCCAGCACCGTACGCACCAGAAAGTGGCAACTGAGTCTCGTCATCATCTGATGCGTACTGAGGTGTGCTGACCATAGGCACTGGCCCACTCGCCTCTTCAGATTCAGAGGGACAAAGAAGTTGCGCATCACTGCATACTCCCTCTTCTTCACATTCAGGAATGCTGCTTGGTTGGCCCCCTCTTTCCAAGCCAACAGATTCCGAGAACAGAAGTAGAGACTGTGATGGCTCCTGTCCATGTCTCTCTGACTGCCTGGGCACTTTGGCAGGTGGTGAAGAGACAGATGGTTGCTCTTCGGTGCTCTGGTCCTGAGAGGCTGTGGAAGTAATTGAAGTCGGTGCGTTAGCTGCCATCCATCCGACAACGGCTTCAATTTGTTCCTCCCGCAGCAGTGGGGTACGTTGAGGTCCTACAAAGCTGCGCATAAAGGACTGTTGCCTGATAAAACTGGGGGATGCTGACTCACTGGTGCCCGCAGCAGGCCCAGAATCCCCACGTCCTCTACCTGCAGAATCCCCACGTCCTCTCCCTGCAGAATCCCCACGTCCTCTCCCTGCTGAAACTCCACGCCCACGCGCCTTACTCCCTGCCTTCTTCATCTTGCCAGACTGCTTAAGATAGGCAGAAAAGTACAAAGGGGGGCCTTAGTGTGCTTATTCCTGAACAGCTGGTTACAGGTACAAGAAACACTAATTTTATGAAGTGTGTGTGTGTGGACTACACTTTAATAGGAGCTGATGTGGCCTACACAAGTTCCAAATGTAGTGTTTGGTGAACTTTTTTTGTGGTTTCTTTGTTGGAAACAAACTCAAAGTATGTGAACAAAGAATTGAAACTGATAGTATCACCAACTTTTTGGAGCTATTACAATGCAGGCAGGTAACCTACAATGCAAAAGATGAGGCTCCAAAAAAATTGGGTAATACTAATCTGGCTGCGCCGGCAGGGCACAAGCCAGAAAAAAAGGCTCCTCTATCTACTCCTATATAGTGTTTGCAACCAACCAATGTTGATGGATACGGATGGATGCACACTAATAGGAGAAGAAAAAATGAGCTGCACTCAAAGACAAATATGTGTGAGGCAGTGACGCACGTTGAGCGTCCTACAACCAGACGTAGCTGCAGGACACTCTACTCAGTGTGAGCTGCACTCACACACAGTCAAGAGACCTCTCAGACAGCCGTGAACAGTGCAGCTAAGTGGGCACTGGCACTGACAGGCTGCAGAAAGGCTCCGCTGTGTACTCCTATATAGTGTTTGCAACCACCGTAGATGGAGATGGATGGATGCACACTAATAGAAGAAAAAATGAGCTGCACTCAAATAAAAATATGTGTGAGGCACTGACGCACGCTGAGCGTCCTACAACCAGACGTAGCTGCAGGACACACTACTCAGCGTGAGCTGCACTCACACACAGTCAGAGACCTCTCAGACAGCCGTGAACAGTGCAGCAAAGTGGACACTAGCACTGAC
The DNA here is from genome assembly GCF_039654945.1 of Dendrobates tinctorius. NCBI lineage: Eukaryota > Metazoa > Chordata > Amphibia > Anura > Dendrobatidae > Dendrobates > Dendrobates tinctorius. The sequence goes on along the minus strand of NW_027361722.1, from coordinate 2,635,840 downwards.
AGGCTGCAGAAAGGCTCCGCTGTCTACTACTAGTGTTTGCAACCAACGTATATGGATACGGATGGAAGCACACTAGATTGAAATTATGTAAAAAATGCAGCTCAAAAATTAAAAGATGTATGAGGCAGCAGTGAGGCACGCTGGGCAGCCTACAACCTGACGTGGCTGCAGGACACACTCCACAGCGTGAGCTGCACTCACACAGCCCTTGCAGACAGCTGTGAACACTGCTGCTAGGGCAAAGAAGGCTACAGTGGTGGTTTATGTAGCCTGGGTAAAGCACTAGATGTTTGGTGGAATCGCTATTTCTAACTGTCCCTCACAGTCTTCTACAGCAGCCTGTCCCTAACTGAATTCACAGCAGAGTGAACCAGAAATGGCGGCTGCGGTGGCTTTTATAGTGCATCATGACATCATTTCGGCAGCCAATCACAGCCATGCCAATAGTTAACATGCCTACATGCCTAACAGGATGTGCCCACACTTCTGAGGATTCCCATTGGCTTAATCAAAGCAAGCAGGCTCATAGCATGATGGGAACTTCCGATTCCGGTATCCGATATGACGAAAGTATCAGAAGTCAGTATCGGAATTCCGATACCGCTAATATCGGCCGATACCCGATACTTGCGGTATCGGAATGCTCAACACTACTTATCACCCACAGACCAATGGCATGTGTATGAAGATGAACCAGGTAGTGATGGACCTACTGAAGACACTGCCCTTGGAGGAGAGGAATCTGTGGCCAGAGAAATTGCCAGATCTGGTGGATCTCTACAACCATATCCCAGTGAACTCCACCAACTCTACTCCAGTCTACCTAATGAAAGCAAGACCTGGTAAGCTGCCCATTGACTTGGACATGGGAGTCCTCACGCCGGAAGCCACGTCCCCAGATGCTGACTGGGACACAGAAAGGCAGCAACAGTACAGAAGAGTACAGGAGTGTGTGGAGAAGAGCCTGGCCCAAGCAAGACAAAAGCTGGAGAAGCTTTACAATCAGAATGCACCTGCTGTTCCCTTTTAGCCGGGAGAGCAAGTCCTCAAAAGGAAGAGGAGGTTGCACAAGCTGGATGATCAATGGGATGCTGAACCTTATACCATTCTGCCCTCAAACTTTGATAATACTAAAGTATGCCTTGTTAGTAAAGATGGAGGAGAGACCTCGGCAGCGGTATCCAGGGATCATTTGAAGTTATGCCCTGACCAGTTGAAAGAAAGAACGGAAGAATCAGAAAACCTCCAACCCATAGAGGCAGAAGAGAAGGTCAACACAGTGCTTGGGGAGTTCCCTGCGAATTGGACTAAAATTAATGATGCAATAGTGGTGCCAGTGTTGCTGTTTCCCCAATTGGTAGCACAGGAAGATGTGACTCAAGAGAATCAGGAAAAATGGGTAGCAGGTGCCACACCAGCAGTGGAGCCAGAGAACCCTCGCCCTGCCAGTGGTGAACCTGTAGTGCCCTTGGTGAGTCTAAGAGGTCACAGTCAGTCTAGTATCCCTGTGTTACATAGAACTCTGTTATGAATGAGTCACCGGAGGAGGAAAAAACAAAAATACAAGCTAAGTCCAGAAAACCGGAGAGGTTGGTAACTAGCGGATTGCAGACCCCTGATCCTATCCACCACAACTAACAGTAGCCGTGGGGGGTTCCTACGGTGGTCCTAGACCCCTCGTTCACAGCCGGAGAACTAAATAAACCTAAAGAAAGAAAGGGGAAGTCTAAACTGCCCCAGAGCAGACCCCAAAGCAATAGACAGCCCCCAACATGTATTGACGGTGAAAACAGATGAAAACACAAACACAGACAGAAAGACAGGCTGAGCAAACGATGGGGCCCTCACTAACTAGATAGAACAGGAAAGAAAAGCAACTGTCTGCAATCACGCAAAAACCCTGCCAAAAATAATGCCAACACGTCTGATAGAAAAGGCCCTGAAGTCACTAGACTTCAAAATCACTATATCAGCACTCAGGTATATTCTGAAAACAGAGCAAAGAGATCAACTGATCAGAGACAAAAATGGAGTTCAGCCAGTCCCAGCCAGGGCTGGCTGAACACAAACACTAAGTAAACCAGACAAAATCTCATGGAACAATAGCAGAGCAAAAACTTAGCTTTAGTAGACAGGACTAAACTGGAAGCCAGAGCTCAGAGCTCAGAGCAGAGAGGATCATCAACAACCCTACAGGGCGTCGGCTGCCTTATATCCACTCAGATATTCCTGATGTCCAATCACAATCCACCTGTTCAGATGACAGGTTTTTCCCATCCAAATCAGTTTCACTACCTCCTTTCACCAGCAGAGGGAGTTCATCGGACATCAAAGGTGAAGGAGAAAATGAGCTCATAACAGAACCCCCAGTAGTGTATCCAGTACATTACCCACTACACCAGTCTTACGCAGGTCTACCCGCAGTACACAAGGGATACCACCCCTCAGATATCGCATATAGTTAAATGTAAATGTTGAAATTGTGTATGTATATATGTAACTGTTCTCAAGCTTTTGTACCTACAGGTAACCTGTAAGAGTTCTCTTTTTGAAGTTACCAGTTTTGGTTTATGGACACTGAACCACAGGACTTGTGTGTGGTCAAAAACTTTATTTATAAATAGTTACCATTTGCCCAGGAATGGACCACGGACATTGATGCTGAACTTATCATCATAGGGCCATTTTTGGAAACACTTGGTTTTTGTACATTTTTCCCTTTTTGAAATCTTGTACAAATATTATTGTCTAACTGTTTAAATGTTTTATATGTTTTCATGTTTTTGTTCAGCCCAGGAGTGCTGACTTCCACTAGGGGGAAATGTGGCGCCCCCAGGAGTATGGCCGCCACAGAGGCTTTGTCTTCCTCCAGGGGAGGGTAATGCCAGGCTTGGAGGCAATGATGGGTCTCTCTCACAGTCAATCCTTACATGCAACACAGTTCCACTCCAGGCCAGCAGGGGGAACTCTGAACCAGGATTAAGGGGAGGAGTGCTCCTTGAGGGCCAGGAGGATTGAGTGGACAGTTAGTCTGCGGAGGGTGAAGTGTGCAGACGTGGAGGAAGAAGCTGGAGGTTGAGCTGCAGAAGGCGAGCTCCCTCATCTTGAGAGCGCACGAACTGGAGCCTGGTCTCCACGGTGGTACGGATACTAACGGTCCTGCCACAGAAACCAGAGGAGTAGGAGGCTGTAAATGCCCTGCTCCCGTCTAAGACTTGAGGCACAACAGCCGGGAGTAAAGAGTCCCCGAGATAGGCTACAGCTGTCTGCCGTGCAAGTAAAGTTCTAGGAACATCTGACAGGAGGAACTTCAGAGTAACTAAGTACTGGAGTGCTTCACACCACAAGCGCTAAGAAGGAGACTGCACAGCCCATCTGTGAGAGAGAATCCCTGAGTTGCTTCCAGGCTAACCTGCTCCGTTACCATCTGTAATCAGGACCCTGGACTGCAGTTACCAAGTAAAGGTATAGAAATTGCACCCCGCTGTGTCTTGTCTGCTTCTTACCTTGTCGGCACTGCTACATCCCCGTGCCAACCACATCTACACTGCCCTGGGACTACAGCTTCACCTGTGGGGAGCTACACCATCTTTGCTGCACCACATCATCAGTCCCAGTGGATCTGTGTGCAGCGTTGGCTTAACATCTTACTTGCCAAACACCACAGGTGGCGTCACGAACTATCCATATAAACTACATCATAAACCACCATTGATTTGGGCGCCCAGGGCCATGGACCGGGTCACTGCTGCTGTGACAAATCCCCCTGACACCGGCCCGGTACCGAGTACCCCACTGCCCTGGAAAGGCGACCCACTAGCCCAAGCCAAAAAACGGGGATAAGGGCTTTGTCGGACCACTCCAGCTCGGACGCCAGTGTCCGAAAACGGACGGCATACTGGCTAACTGAGAGCGACCCCTGAGTCAATGTGAGTAACTGCAGAGACTAGAGTTGAGCGACTTTTGTTTTTTTAGGGTCGCGTTTCGTTTCGTGGCTAAATTTGTGGGGGGGGAGGGCTGGCTGCAGGTTTTCATGTGCCCTGGGCGAAAGAGCGCCCCTTTAACACATACCACAACTCATCATGCTCCGATACGGCAGAGAAATAGCGGTATAGTACAATGAAAAATACCTCACTTTTTACATCTCATGACGAGGCCCATCTATTTCTCCATACAGAATCATTGGTCCCATATAATATTTGAAACAGTATATGATGAGCTCCACATAATGCTACAATATATGTTGGTCCCCATGGATGAAGCTCCACTGTCTTATGGGCCCAAATAATGCTCCAAACATAATGGGCCCCATTTCTAATGCTCTAGTGTACAATGGGCCCTGTAAATGCTGCTCCAGTGTCTGATGTCCACCTTTGGAATGTTCCAGTGTATGGTGGGCCCCATCTATCATTCTCCAGAGTATAGTGCTCCCCAAAAATTGCTGTCCCAACATTGAAAACAATCAAATAAGTCTCCTCGCTAGGGAATCCCTGTACTTGTCTGGACAGGTGCTGTAGCTTGCTTAACAGCTCGCCAGCCGTTCTCACGCCCAGTATGGATTGCACGTGATTGCACAAAGGTGAGAAAGGGTACCGTATCCCTGGATAACATGTATGGATAGCGTACACATTCAAAATATATGTCTATACAGCATGAGGCAGGCTCAGACGTTGTTAGGCCCAGTATGGATTGCACGTGATTGCACAAAGGTTAGAAAGGGTACCGTATCCCCGGATAACATGTATGGATAGCGTACACATTCAAAATATATGTCTATACAGCATGAGGCAGGCTCAGACGTTGTTAGGCCCAGTATGGATTGCACGTGATTGCACAAAGGTGAGAAAGGGTACCGTATCCCTGGATAACATGTATGGATAGCGTACACATTCAAAATATATGTCTATACAGCATGAGGCAGGCTCAGACGTTGTTAGGCCCAGTATGGATTGCACGTCATTGCACAAAGGTGAGAAAGGGTACCGTATCCCTGGATAACATGTATGGATAGCGTACACATTCAAAATATATGTCTATACAGCATGAGGAAGGCTCAGACGGTGTTAGGCCCAGTATGGATTGCACGTCATTGCACAAAGGTTAGAAAGGGTACCGTATCCCCGGATAACATGTATGGATAGCGTACACATTCAAAATATATGTCTATACAGCATGAGGCAGGCTCAGACGGTGTTAGGCCCAGTATGGATTGCACGTTATTGCACAAAGGTTAGAAAGGGTACCGTATCCCCGGATAACATGTATGGATAGCGTACACATTCAAAATAAATGTCTATACAGCATGAGGCAGGCTCAGACGGTGTTAGGCCCAGTATGGATTGCACGTCATTGCACAAAGGTTAGAAAGGGTACCGTAGACCCGGATAACTTGTATGGATAGCGTACACATTCAAAATATATGTCTATACAGCATGAGGCAGGCTCAGACGGTGTTAGGCCCAGTATGGATTGCACGTCATTGCACAAAGGTTAGAAGGGGTACCGTATCCCCGGATAACATGTATGGATAGCGTACACATTCAAAATATATGTCTATACAGCATGAGGCAGGCTCAGACGGTGTTAGGCCCAGTATGGATTGCACGTCATTGCACAAAGGTTAGAAGGGGTACCGTATCCCTGGATAACATGTATGGATAGCGTACACATTCAAAATATATGTCTATACAGCATGAGGCAGGCTCAGACGGTGTTAGGCCCAGTATGGATTGCACGTCATTGCACAAAGGTTAGAAAGGGTGCCGTATCCCTGGATAACATGTATGGATAGCGTACACATTCAAAATATATGTCTATACAGCATGAGGCAGGCTCAGACGGTGTTAGGCCCAGTATGGATTGCACGTCATTGCACAAAGGTTAGAAAGGGTACCGTATCCCCGGATAACATGTATGGATGGCGTACACATTCAAAATATATGTCTATACAGCATGAGGCAGGCTCAGACGGTGTTAGGCCCAGTATGGATTGCACGTCATTGCACAAAGGTTAGAAGGGGTACCGTATCCCCGGATAACATGTATGGATAGCGTACACATTCAAAATATATGTCTATACAGCATGAGGCAGGCTCAGACGGTGTTAGGCCCAGTATGGATTGCACGTCATTGCACAAAGGTTAGAAAGGGTACCGTATCCCCGGATAACATGTATGGATAGCGTACACATTCAAAATATATGTCTATACAGCATGAGGCAGGCTCAGACGGTGTTAGGCCCAGTATGGATTGCACGTCATTGCACAAAGGTTAGAAGGGGTACCGTATCCCCGGATAACATGTATGGATAGCGTACACATTCAAAATATATGTCTATACAGCATGAGGCAGGCTCAGACGGTGTTAGGCCCAGTATGGATTGCACGTCATTGCACAAAGGTTAGAAAGGGTACCGTATCCCCGGATAACATGTATGGATAGCGTACACATTCAAAATATATGTCTATACAGCATGAGGCAGGCTCAGACGGTGTTAGGTCCAGTATGGATTGCACGTCATTGCACAAAGGTTAGAAAGGGTACCGTATCCCCGGATAACATGTATGGATAGCGTACACATTCAAAATATATGTCTATACAGCATGAGGCAGGCTCAGACGGTGTTAGGCCCAGTATGGATTGCACGTCATTGCACAAAGGTTAGAAGGGGTACCGTATCCCCGGATAACATGTATGGATAGCGTACACATTCAAAATATATGTCTATACAGCATGAGACAGGCTCAGACGGTGTTAGGCCCAGTATGGATTGCACGTCATTGCACAAAGGTTAGAAAGGGTACCGTATCCCCGGATAACATGTATGGATAGCGTACACATTCAAAATATATGTCTATACAGCATGAGGCAGGCTCAGACGGTGTTAGGCCCAGTATGGATTGCACGTCATTGCACAAAGGTTAGAAGGGGAACCGTATCCCCGGATAACATGTATGGATAGCGTACACATTCAAAATATATGTCTATACAGCATGAGGCAGGCTCAGACGGTGTTAGGCCCAGTATGGATTGCACGTCATTGCACAAAGGTTAGAAAGGGTACTGTATCCCCGGATAACATGTATGGATAGCGTACACATTCAAAATATATGTCTATACAGCATGAGGCAGGCTCAGACGGTGTTAGGCCCAGTATGGATTGCACGTCATTGCACAAAGGTTAGAAAGGGTACCGTATCCCCGGATAACATGTATGGATAGCGTACACATTCAAAATATATGTCTATACAGCATGAGGCAGGCTCAGACGGTGTTAGGCCCAGTATGGATTGCACGTCATTGCACAAAGGTTAGAAGGGGTACCGTATCCCCGGATAACATGTATGGATAGCGTACACATTCAAAATATATGTCTATACAGCATGAGGCAGGCTCAGACGGTGTTAGGCCCAGTATGGATTGCACGTCATTGCACAAAGGTTAGAAGGGGTACCGTATCCCCGGATAACATGTATGGATAGCGTACACATTCAAAATATATGTCTATACAGCATGAGGCAGGCTCAGACGGTGTTAGGCCCAGTATGGATTGCACGTCATTGCACAAAGGTTAGAAAGGGTACCGTATCCCCGGATAACATGTATGGATAGCGTACACATTCAAAATATATGTCTATACAGCATGAGGCAGGCTCAGACGGTGTTAGGCCCAGTATGGATTGCACGTCATTGCACAAAGGTTAGAAAGGGTACCGTATCCCTGGATAACATGTATGGATAGCGTACACATTCAAAATATATGTCTCAGGAGGCAGGCTCAGACGGTGTCAGGCACAGTATGGATTTGACGGCCCAGATTACACAGCGGAGGAGCAGGGAGAGGTAAAGATTGCAAATGCTGGGGCCCTGGCCAAGCAAGGGGGGCCCACTCGTGGGCATCGGTACTGGCACTGGGCCCCTCATAGTACAGCGGTGTGTCTGACGGCGGGTGTGCACCACCACCGTCAGAGACACTTGATTGCACTATGAGGGACCCTGTGCCAGTGCCCGCGCCCAAGAGTCGGCCTACCCACCTGTCCAGGGCAACGGCACTCGCACGGTGTCGTGCGGTAGGTGGTGACCCCGGCCATGGGGGGGAGGCAGCACAGTTATGGAGTTTTAGAAAGTGGCATATGTTGATGTTGGACATTCAGCTGATGCAAAAGGCGAAATAGGTGAAGTACCAGGAAGAGGTGGACCAAAGCAAGCCATTTTTCTGTCACCCTATGTGTCATCAGGGGAAGGTGGGACAAAATCCTTGGAAACCCATGCGTGGTTCATTTTAATGAAGGTTAGATCATCCACATTTTGGGTTGACAGACGGGTCCTTTTTTCTGTCAGGATTGATCCAGCTGCACTGAAGACTCTTTCCGATAGCACACTTGCAGCTGGGCAAGCGAGCTCCTGTAAGGCATATTGGGCCAATTCAGGCCAGGTGTCCAGTTTAGCGGCCCAATAGTCAAAGGGGAATGACCTGTGTGGGAGAACATCGATATGGGAGGAAAAGTAGTTTGTAACCATAGTTGACAACTGCTGTCTCCTGTCACTTTCCATCGATGCAGTATTACCAGTTGTGTGAGCGGTATTTGAAAAATCAGTCCACAACATTGTCATGAAACCCCTGTCTCCAATGCCACTTCTGCTGTGTGCACCACGAACACCTCTGCCAAGCTGCCCCCGGCCCGTACGGCTCTTGTGAGAACCATCACCGCTGCTGTGTGCTGGGAATGCCTCAAGCAACCGATTTACCAGAGTTGCTTGTTTATTAGCCAATATTAGGTCAAGGTTCTCCTGTGGCATGATGTTTTGTAATTTGCCTTTATAGCGTGGATCCAGGATGCTGGCCAACCAGTAGTCGTCATCGTTCATCATTTTGGCAATGCGGGGGTCCCTTTTTAGGATCCGCAAGGCATAATCTGACATGTGGGCCAATGTTCCCGGTGTCAATGATGCACTGCGAGTGCTGGGTGGAGGAGCACTTTCTGGCAAATCCACATCCCTCCAGTCACGCACAAACCCTGTACCAGACCTTGCCACGCCAACATTTTCACTTGCCCCACGAGATGCATCCTCCTCCCCTAAGTAATCATCCCCATCATCCTCCTCCTCCTCTTCTTCCTCCACCTCGTCCAGGAGAGGTCCCTGAGCAGACAATGGCTGAATGTCATCAAGGATTCCCTCCTCCTCTTCCTCCTCATCAACATTGGCTGCAGACGCCTGCTCCTTAAGGTGCGTCAAAGTTTGCATGAGCAGACGCATAAGTGGGATGCTCATGCTTAGGATGGCGTCGTCTGCGCTTACCAGCCGTGTGCATTCCTCAAAACACTGAAGGACTTTACAAAGGTCTTTCAGCTTCGACCACTGCACGCCTGTCAACTCCATGTCTGCTCTCAAAGTGCCTGGCCGTGTATCCTCCCACAAATGCATTATGGCCTGCCTCTGCTCGCACAGCCGCTCCACCATGTGCAGGGTGGAGTTCCACCTTGTTGCAATGTCGATAATGAGGCGGTGGTTGGGAAGGTGGAGCAATCGCTGCAGCTTCTGCATACGAACGGAGTGTACAGGCGACCGGCGGATGTGCACGCACAGTCTTCGCACCTTCTGGAGCAGGGCTGTTAACTCCGGATAATTTTTGAGGAAGCACTGCACCACCAGGTTCAAGGTGTGAGCCAAGCAAGGTATGTGGCTGAGTTTTGAAAGGGCTATGGCTGCCACAAAATTACGGCCGTTATCACTAACTACCTTGCCTGCCTCAAGATGTACACTGCCCAGCCGTGACTCAGTTTGTCGCTTCAAGTACTCGGCCAGCACCTCGGCGGTGTGTCTGTCGCCCAAACACATCATCTGCAACACAGCCTGCTGACGCTTTCCACTAGCTGCTCGATAGGGGGACACATCGTGTGCAACAGTGGCAGCTGCAGATGGAGTGCTCGTACGACTGCGCTCTGTGGACGAGCTTTCGCTTCTGGAGGAGGAGGAGGAGGGTCGAACGCCTACAGCCAACTGTTTCCTATACCGTGGGCTAGGCAGCACTGTCCCCCCACCGATGTCCCCTGTGGACCCTGCATCCACCACATTAACCCAGTGCGCAGTGATGGACACGTAACGGCCCTGGCCATGCCGACTGGACCATGCATCAGTTGTGAGGTGCACCTTTCCGCTCACTGACTGCTTGAGTGCATGGACAATGCGGTCTTTCACATGATGGTGGAGGGCTGGGATGGCTTTGCGAGAGAAGAAGTGGCGACTGGGTAGGTCATAGCGTGGTACTGCATAGGCCATGAGTTCGCGGAAAGCTGTGCTTTCCACCAACCGAAAGGGCATCATCTCAAACGAGATTAGTTTGGCAATGTGGGCGTTCAAACCCAGTGTACGCGGATGAGAGACTGAGTACTTTCTTGACCTACTCATAGTGTCTGGGAGGGTGAGCTGGACTTGAGAGCTGCATATGGTGGAAGTAGCGGTGGACAGGGCGGACTGAGAGAGGGTTGATGATGGTGATGGAGTTGGTGTTCTTTCTGATGGCCTAGAATCAGTCTTTCGTTGATATAACAGTGGGATTCCCTGACTGCTGTGGCCTTGCAACGACACCTCAACATTTGCTGCTGTGCTAACCGGTGGGCTTACAGTGGGGGAAACAATGTAGCGTTGCTGACTACCTTCGTTGTGATCAGTTGCACATGTGGCACTTGAGGTTTGGTGTTGTGTCCACGCTTGCAAGTGCATGCTGGTTAAATGTCTATAAGCATGCAACTGGTATTCAAATTTTTCAGATTTTTCCCTCGGCTAAAGGTCTTTGCGCACTTCTTACAGATAACCTTGGCCTGATCATGAGGATTTTGTTCAAAAAAGTGCCACACTGCACTCTTCCTACTTTGGCAGACATTTTGCGGCCTAGCACGCTGTGATCTTTTGACCCTCTGGACAAGCTGTTCAGCAACTCTTTTGATGTTTGGAACCTGTCTTTGGAGTGCTCCGGGCCTGCCAGATAACAGCTGTTGCGATGTCGATGTCTGCTGTGGATGCTCCTCATCTGAGCTATTGGAAGCAGCACCCTCTTCCCCCAATGGATGCCAATCTGGGTCAACAACTGGGTCATCCATCACCTCCTCTTCTATGTCATGTGCACCTTCCTCTGTGTCACCGTGTATGGTGGTATAGTGTGCGGGAAGGGGCACCTGAGTCTCATCAGGGTCAGAATCTGGCTCTGTACACTGCGAGGACAATGTAGTGCTCTGAGTGAATGTACCAGCAGAATCATCCATCAGCGGCTGTGCATCAGTGCACTCCATGTCAGATTCATCTTGGCCTGGGTAATTCACCATTTCACTTGATAATCCAGGCATGGTATGTGAAAACAGCTCCATGGAGTAATCAGTAGTATGGCCTGCGTCATCCTTCAATCTTGGTTGGGGTGAAGGACACAAGGAAAGGTGTGGTTCATGAACATGAGCCTCCAATGACGACTCAGTGCTTTTACTTTTTACAACTGAAGAAGAGGAGGCGATAGAGCTGGAGGCTGAGTCAGCAATGTAAGACAAAACTTTTTCCTGATGCTCTGCCTTTAAAAGCGGTTTGCCAACTCCTAGAAAACTAAGCGTTCGAGGCCTTATGTAGCCAGACGATGACGCAGGGTCAGCACCTCCTGCATTCGGTCCTATTTTGCTCTTGCCACTACCATCAGATCCACCACCAACACCATCATTACCAGCTGCCAACCCCCGCCCAATTCCACGGCCTCTTCCACCAGCCTTCCTCATTTTTGGTAGAAATGTAGACAAAATCCAACAAACTATATAGTAATGTAAAACAAGGTACAAGGTGTCTATAGGACAGGGGAGTTTTAGAATTTCTGCACACACTTGTGGACAGTGGACACTTGTGGATTGTGTGAGGCCCACTGACATCTGAGCGCTATGTGACACGCTCGATGGCACAGCTGCCTGTGACCAAAGTGACGAGAGGATAATGGAGATTTTGAATCTCTGCGTACACTTTTGGACACTGGACACTTGTGGATTGTGTGAGGCCCACTGATATCTGAGCGCTATGTGACACGCTCGATGGCACAGCTGCCTGTGACCAAAGTGACGAGAGGATAATGGAGATTTTGAATCTCTGCGTACACTTTTGGACACTGGACACTTGTGGATGGTGTGAGGCCCACTGATATCTGAGCGCTATGTGACACGCTCGATGGCACAGCTGCCTGTGACCAAAGTGACGAGAGGATAATGGAGATTTTGAATCTCTGCGTACACTTTTGGACACTGGACACTTGTGGATGGTGTGAGGCCCACTGATATCTGAGCGCTATGTGACACGCTCGATGGCACAGCTGCCTGTGACCAAAGTGACGAGAGGATAATGGAGATTTTGAATCTCTGCGTACACTTTTGGACACTGGACACTTGTGGATGGTGTGAGGCCCACTGATATCTGAGCGCTATGTGACACGCTCGATGGCACAGCTGCCTGTGACCAAAGTGACGAGAGGATAATGGAGATTTTGAATCTCTGCGTACACTTTTGGACACTGGACACTTGTGGATTGTGTGAGGCCCACTGATATCTGAGCGCTATGTGACACGCTCGATGGCACAGCTGCCTGTGACCAAAGTGACGAGAGGATAATGGAGATTTTGAATCTCTGCGTACACTTTTGGACACTGGACACTTGTGGATGGTGTGAGGCCCACTGATATCTGAGCGCTATGTGACACGCTCGATGGCACAGCTGCCTGTGACCAAAGTGACGAGAGGATAATGGAGATTTTGAATCTCTGCGTACACTTTTGGACACTGGACACTTGTGGATTGTGTGAGGCCCACTGATATCTGAGCGCTATGTGACACGCTCGATGGCACAGCTGCCTGTGACCAAAGTGACGAGAGGATAATGGAGATTTTGAATCTCTGCGTACACTTTTGGACACTGGACACTTGTGGATGGTGTGAGGCCCACTGATATCTGAGCGCTATGTGACACGCTCGATGGCACAGCTGCCTGTGACCAAAGTGACGAGAGGATAATGGAGATTTTGAATCTCTGCGTACACTTTTGGACACTGGACACTTGTGGATGGTGTGAGGCCCACTGATATCTGAGCGCTATGTGACACGCTCGATGGCACAGCTGCCTGTGACCAAAGTGACGAGAGGATAATGGAGATTTTGAATCTCTGCGTACACTTTTGGACACTGGACACTTGTGGATGGTGTGAGGCCCACTGATATCTGAGCGCTATGTGACACGCTCGATGGCACAGCTGCCTGTGACCAAAGTGACGAGAGGATAATGGAGATTTTGAATCTCTGCGTACACTTTTGGACACTGGACACTTGTGGATGGTGTGAGGCCCACTGATATCTGAGCGCTATGTGACACGCTCGATGGCACAGCTGCCTGTGACCAAAGTGACGAGAGGATAATGGAGATTTTGAATCTCTGCGTACACTTTTGGACACTGGACACTTGTGGATGGTGTGAGGCCCACTGATATCTGAGCGCTATGTGACACGCTCGATGGCACAGCTGCCTGTGACCAAAGTGACGAGAGGATAATGGAGATTTTGAATCTCTGCGTACACTTTTGGACACTGGACACTTGTGGATGGTGTGAGGCCCACTGATATCTGAGCGCTATGTGACACGCTCGATGGCACAGCTGCCTGTGACCAAAGTGACGAGAGGATAATGGAGATTTTGAATCTCTGCGTACACTTTTGGACACTGGACACTTGTGGATGGTGTGAGGCCCACTGATATCTGAGCGCTATGTGACACGCTCGATGGCACAGCTGCCTGTGACCAAAGTGACGAGAGGATAATGGAGATTTTGAATCTCTGCGTACACTTTTGGACACTGGACACTTGTGGATTGTGTGAGGCCCACTGATATCTGAGCGCTATGTGACACGCTCGATGGCACAGCTGCCTGTGACCAAAGTGACGAGAGGATAATGGAGATTTTGAATCTCTGCGAACACTTTTGGACACTGGACACTTGTGGATGGTGTGAGGCCCACTGATATCTGAGCGCTATGTGACACGCTCGATGGCACAGCTGCCTGTGACCAAAGTGACGAGAGGATAATGGAGATTTTGAATCTCTGCGTACACTTTTGGACACTGGACACTTGTGGATGGTGTGAGGCCCACTGATATCTGAGCGCTATGTGACACGCTCGATGGCACAGCTGCCTGTGACCAAAGTGACGAGAGGATAATGGAGATTTTGAATCTCTGCGTACACTTTTGGACACTGGACACTTGTGGATGGTGTGAGGCCCACTGATATCTGAGCGCTATGTGACACGCTCGATGGCACAGCTGCCTGTGACGAAAAAGGGACGAGAGGATAATGGAGATTTTGAATCTCTGCGTACACTTTTGGACACTGGACACTTGTGGATGGTGTGAGGCCCACTGATATCTGAGCGCTATGTGACACGCTCGATGGCACAGCTGCCTGTGACCAAAGTGACGAGAGGATAAGGGAGATTTTGAATCTCTGCGTACACTTTTGGACTCTGGACACTTGTGGATGGTGTGAGGCCCACTGATATCTGAGCGCTATGTGACACGCTCGATGGCACAGCTGCCTGTGACCAAAGTGACGAGAGGATAATGGAGATTTTGAATCTCTGCGTACACTTTTGGACACTGGACACTTGTGGATGGTGTGAGGCCCACTGATATCTGAGCGCTATGTGACACGCTCGATGACACAGCTGCCTGTGACCAAAGTGACGAGAGGATAATGGAGATTTTGAATCTCTGCGTACACTTTTGGACACTGGACACTTGTGGATGGTGTGAGGCCCACTGATATCTGAGCGCTATGTGACACGCTCGATGGCACAGCTGCCTGTGACCAAAGTGACGAGAGGATAATGGAGATTTTGAATCTCTGCGTACACTTTTGGACACTGGACACTTGTGGATGGTGTGAGGCCCACTGATATCTGAGCGCTATGTGACACGCTCGATGGCACAGCTGCCTGTGACCAAAGTGACGAGAGGATAAGGGAGATTGGATTGCTTTTAAAAAAGCAGTTTGCGGAGCAGTGGGTAAACAGCAATGCCAGCGTGTCAGGAAGCCTTAAAAGGCAGCCCAACAACCAACACCACTGATACACCACAATATAGCCTCCCCATGCACTGCACACACAGTGACTTGTGTGTTGTGCAGGCCAAATCGCTAGCAGCAGAAGCAGTTTTTTTGTCTTCTTCCCTGCCTAACGCTCTCCCTACAGAATCAGCAGCAACCTCTCCCTATACTAAGATCGGCAGAAGTAAGATGGCGGTCGGCGTGCACGCCCTTTTATACCCCCTGTGACGCCCACCAAAGCAAGCCAACCACTTGCATGCCCTTCTGAAAGATGGTGGTGACCCGTGCCTATGTCATCACGTTGCCCACATTGTCCGTGGATCCTGATTGGCTGAAAAAGAGCGCAAAACAAACTTTTGAAACGCGACTTTGGCGCGTAAGTCGCCGACCTCGTGGCCGACCTCATCCTAGGGTCGGGTTTCGTTTCATGAAACCCGACTTTGCCAAAAGTCGGCGACTTTTGAATTTTTTCGACCCGTTTCGCTCAACTCTAGCAGAGACGTGTCATGCGTGACCCGTGGGCCGAGGAAGACCTGCTTGATGGCCATTAACAGGTGCCCTGCGGTCCGTATCTCAGAATCACCGCGCTCCCACAAAGGCGTAGCCCATTCCAGAGCCTTGCCCGACAGTAGGGATAAAACAAATGCCACCTTGGCCCGTTCTGTGGGGAATTGCGCAGCCAGCAGCTCCAGATGGATTGAGCACTGGCTGATGAAACCCCTACAGGAGGCGCCATCCCCGGAGAACTTATCGGGTAACGGGAGGCGGGTGACTGTCGGTGCAAAGGTGGACACGGACATACGGCCCATCGCATCAGTTAGAGCCTGTACAGCAGCATCCGTAGCCTGTGCAGCGGCAAGAGCCTTCTCGAGGGTGAGTAACCGGTTCTCAAGCTGCCGTATGCACTGCATAAGTTGCTGCTGATCTGCCATCACTAGCCAGACCCTGGCGCTAGTATTATGTTATGAGTGGCGGAAGGCACTAAATAAAAATATAATTAAAGTGCCTTCGCCACCCGGGGTCCACCGTGCGGAAGCTGGAAAACCGCAGCTAAGTGAAGGCAGACCAATCTGGCGGCAGTGTGCAAGGGTTAAACTGCACCCAATTGCACTAGGCAAGCTCTGTTATAGTCATAGAGGCTGCAAGCAAAAACCAAACACAGTAGCGCTGAGTCTGTTTAAAGTCACAGACTCTCAGCGATGCACACGCGGTATTTATGGTCACAGGAGTAGCCTTAGACAGAAGGACTACTCCGTCTAGACCTACCGTAGAGATAAGTGTGCGTGGCGTCGCAACTGCGAACGCCCGGCTGGACTGCAATAGTAGTGCGGCGATAATTGCGCCGCTGGCAAAACGCCGCTAACACGCTGGCGCAATGCGGACGCTAAGCTGCTGAGATAGATGTGGAGATGCTCATTGTACTGGTGCAGGAGCGGCCAGAAATCTGGGACCAACGTGATGCCCATTATGCGAACCGGGCAAGAAAGGAGGCGTCATGGAGGCGCATATGTCGCCAGATGTTCCATGATTTTGGTGATCGGCCACGTGAGGAGCAGCAGAAACTGAGTAAGTACAAGCCAAAAAATGATTAAAATTACCTCACATCAAAAACTGCATATAGAATCAGCCCCCCCCTTCCTGTGCTTGTACTTTTTTCCTCATGAGGCGGGTAGATTTTGATGTGACCCATGGTTTTACACTGCCATCATTTGGCGCAGGGCACAAGCTCCTCATCCTCCTAGCCAACCAAGTTATTAAGTGTAGTTACTTGATACATGAACTATTGTGACCCTGTGTATCTGGCCTGGATGGGCCAATTAGATATGCCACCCTGGGTAGAAAGCACACCCCAGAAGGCCACATGCCTAGACTACTGGTAGCAAATTAGACCTATCAAATATGTGAAATTGAGAATCTTTCCTGTCACATTGCAGTGGAAGATGTGATGAGACGCTGGCGCAGCATCCGCGATCAGTACAGGCGGGAACGTCAGCAGCGGTCCAGGAGTGGTGATGCGGGCCACCTAAAGCGGAAATACATTTATTATGACCGCCTCTCCTTCCTCGCCCCTATTCTGGATCTGAGACCGTAAGTAAATACCTCACACCACATTACACAGATACTTTACAGGGCCAAAAATATTGATTTATTTTTGGCTCTGTTCTATTTCATAACAGAACTCAGTCCAACCTTACGGAGAGAGGAACTGGCTCAGATACAGAGCCCATCATTGATCCTGTAGGGGATGAGGTGGCTGGCCCATCTTCTCCCCCTACAAGAAGCATGGGTGAAGAATCCTCTCAGGAAAACCCAGTGCCTGCGCCAGAAACCCCACCACCAGGACCACATCCACAACCAGGACCGTCTGCTGCTGCACCATCAGCCATACAGGAGGAGCAGGGCAACATGAGCAGCAGCCCAACTGCCCAGATCCGGGGCTCCCCACAGCCTGCTGGACCATCCCGGCGAGGAAGAAGAAGGCGCCATATCCCTGCCCAAGATACCCGTACCAATGTGGACACAGGGGTCCTCAACTATCTGTCTAGAGTGAATACAGATGATGGTGAGGAGGCATACTCACGTAGCCTGGCCCTTTATCTTCGTGCCCTTTCCCGTGTGGTGAGGCTCCGTATTCGAGGATGTTTTCAGATCCTGCTTGATGCAAGCACACCCCCAATACCCCATATGAGTTATTTGAATATCTGGAGAGGTGGCAGCTTTCCCCCAGAAATCTAATGCGCCTTAGATCACCCACACAGATGCTTGCTCAAGCAGGCTCTGAGGATCCTCAGATACGTGGGCCTACACCTCATCCCCTTCCTCCCCCTACCCAACCTTTCCAACAGCAGCCACATATGTCTGCCTCTGGCCAACCCCACCAATATGGCCACTTTTTCCCACCCAGTGTTGGAGGCTGGTCCCAACCTGGTTGGGGACGACATGGCTATATTGGTGGGTATGAGACACGGGCCTACCAGCCCCAACAAGAGGCCCCTGTTCAGTATCACTCTGGCCAGTACCAAGCCCAAGCCCAGGAGGCAGTACAATACCCACATCATGGGCAACAGTATGCCCCCACACAGGGCGATGGGCAAGTTGGGCAAAGTAGCCAGCACCAAACACAGGCTGGTCTTCCGCCTTCTCCTCCCCCAACATACCAAACTTTATAATCTTTCCATTTTGTTATTCCCTAATGTTATTTTTTGTTATTTTCTATGTTTGAAAATTTTATTGTGACACAATGTTCACATCTGCAAAAAGGCCAAATTGGCCCATTGCCACATTTGTGATATGGCAAGAATATGTTTTGCTTTAAAACAAAACAAAAAAAAAAAAGGCAAAAGTAAACATTTGTCTACTACATTTTACGTCTCTGTCTCAATTCAAAAAAACCGTGTCAGCAAACTAACATACGCTTACCAATGCAATTCAACAGTCATAGAATCAGAAGGGGAAGAAATATATATATTTACACACACATAAACTAAAATATTATAACATAGATACAGCATGCTCTTGCCAAGAAGTTTCCCTCAGGTGACAAAGTAATTTGTGAAAATATCACGCACTTTGAGGCCAGAGAGCGGTCTACGTTGAGGGATGATAGGTGGTCTCACCCTGTGCACATTGTCCGGCCTACGCACAACACCAGCAGAGGAGGAACAATCATGTATCCTGGTGAAGTTATGAAGAACCACACAGGCTTTCACTACTTCATTAACATTTTGCTCACTCAGCTGAATGGCAGACTGGAGTACCCGCCATTTGGCACAAAGAATGCCAAAGGAACACTCCACCAGTCGCCTAGCACGTGACAGGCGCAAGTTAAAAATTCTGCGCCTGTGGTCAAGGTTGCGCTGGGGATATGGCCTCATGACATTGCACGTTAACTGCATACTTCCGCTACAGTGATGACCTACTAATAATCTGGAAAGGCTCAGAGGAGGACTTGCTCACCTTCCACAACAACTTCAACAAGTTCCACCCAACCATCAAGCTCACCCTCAACTTTTCAAAATCCCAAATCCATTTTCTGGACACAACTATATACATCAAAGACAATACCGTACGAACGACTATTTACCATAAACCCACAGGACGTCCGGCATACCTGAGATGGAACAGCTTTCATCCGAGACACACAAAAAAATCAATAATCTACAGTCAAGCTCTAAGGTACATTCGGATCTGTTCAGACAATGAGGATAGAAAACTACAACTACTATCACTCAGAAAAACATTCCTACACCAAGGATATCATCCACTTGTAATTGATGAACAAATCCACAGAGCTACAAGGATCCCAAGAAGCAGCCTCCTGGATTACAAACAGAAGGAGGAAAACATCAGGGTGCCGCTTGTGGTCACGTACAACCCTCACATGAACATTTTAAGGAAAATTGTCTCTGACCTCCAACCCTTATTCCACAGAGACCACAAACTGAAAGCAATATTCCCGGAACTGCCACTGCTGTCCTACAAACAGCCTCCCAACCTAAGGAATATCCTTGTCAGAAGTACCCTCACATCACCTTCAGAGACAGGCACAGTCCCTGTAACAGTAAGAAATGCAAGACCTGCCCCCACATATCACCAACAGATAAAGTCCCCATACCCAACACAAATCAGGACTATAAGATCATGGACTCTTTCTCATGTCAATCCTTCAATGTCGTGTACATGACACAGTGTACAAGGTGCAATGCAGGGACATACATCGGGGAAACTAAGCAAAAACTACAAACAAGGATGAATAGACATACGATAAAGACTGAGCTGGACACACCTGTAGGGATACACTTCTCTAGACCTGGACACAGCTTGGTAGATCTAAAAGTCCTAATATTGAAAGGTCATTTTAATAGTGACAGAGGAAGGAAGATTTGGGAGTTTAAATTTATAAATATGTTCCAATCGCTAACAATAGGACTGAATTTGACACCTGGGTTCATGACTCATTACATGGACACAGTTCACACCTCCACAAGAAGGTCTTCAGATCTCTAATAGAACACTTGGTCCTCATCTACATGTGTAACAAAAACCTTAATTTGATTTCCTTGGCCTGTCTATAGCTAGCATCATCTCATGTCCTGTTGTAATTCCTATTTAAATGTTGCCATCTCTTCTCAGTAATTCACTTGTAATCTAGCCTGATGAAGGGGCCGCCTGAGCCCTGAAAGCTTGCAAATATAATTTCTCTGGTTAGCCAATAAAGGTATCACACCTTGAATACTTTTCTCAATTTTTTTGGGGGGGACATAAGTATTTGCATCTATTTTTCTGGCTAACACGGTACTACAATTTTATTTTGTATTGTACATCGTAACAATAGGATAAGAAGGTAGGAAGTTCGGCAAGTTACTCTGACACATTAAGGGCAGAGTTTAATGCATGCACTTAGGATGAAAAAAAAAGATGCTTAGGTCTGATCTCTAGCTTATCTGGGTGTTGACATATCTCCATTTTAATAAATAAATGTATCCACCATGGAATCAATTTTATCCATTAAGTCTTTATTGGTCTTATTGAACTTGGACTTTAACTAGTTCCAGAAATTACCACCCTGGCAAAACTGGATGTCGTTAAGATATTTTTCTTGAAATGCCAGACTTCTGGTCTTTTTGAGTATGCAGGATCAATTTTCCATGACCTTTGATGGCACCATAAGAGGAAACACTGACCTTGGCCTGGGCCCTTGAGGTTACAGTAAATGCACCATCTGAGGGCAAAAGGATATGTTTGGACAGTTTGCTTCAAGCCACATCCACTTTGCGGGGGAGGGGGGAAAGGGGGAGTCAACCAGTCAAGATTCTGTTCCCTCATCCAGAAACAAGCGGAGCATGAATCTTTTGGACAACATGGAGACTCTGTCTTCAGATTTCCACTGCGTGGTCATAAAGCTGAGAAGTCATCCACTTTGAAGACCCTGGGCACCTTAGAGGTTGAGGCTTGCTCATCCCTCTGGGCGGTTTCAAGGTCCTCCTATCGGGTTACCCAAATAAGTGTGCAAGGTTTTTTTCCCCAAGTCAAAAAGATTAAGCTTTTTAAGTATGGTCTTGGATGAGATCTTCTGTGAAGGCATTATGGGTACTCGGTACCGGGCCGGTGTCAGGGGGATGTGTCACAGCAGCGGTGACCCGGTCCATGGCCCTGGGTGCCCAAATCAATGGCAGTTGTTATTTGTAGTGTAATAGTTCGTGACGCCACCTGTGGTGCTCGGCAAGAGGGATGTTAGGCCGACGCTGCATGCAGATCCTCTGGGGCTGGTGGTGTGTTGCAGCCTAGTTGGTGTAGCTCCCCACAGGTGAAGCTGTAGCCCCAGGGCAGTGTAAGTGGAATAGATGAGAATAGGCGCAGGCAGTGTGAAAACTGGTACCCAGATGTAGCAGTGCTGAGTGTGCTGGAGCAAGAATGAATGGAGGACACCAGGGCTTGTAGTTCCAACGCTTTACTCAGTCAGTGGTGCACACAGGTGCCTGCCTCCATGCTGTGTCCTCCGGGTCAGGGACTCAGTCAACCCCCAGGCAAGATGGAAGGCTCCTCTCCAACACTCCGCCAACATGTACCTTTCTGAACGTCTCCTCTATTGCGCCTTTAAGTGTGAAGATCACCAAGCCCTAAGTTACGCTGGAGTTCCTCCTGACAGATGTTCCTGTGTTCTCTACTCGTATGGCAGACAGCTGTAGCCAGCTTCAGGGACTCCCTTCTCCTGAGTCCCGGCTCTCTATACAGATGCTGTTGTGCCCCAAGTCTTAGATGGGAGTAATGCATTTACAGCCAACTACTCCACCGGTGTCTGCTGCAGAACCATAAGTGTCCATACAACATCGGGGACCGGGCCCGGCCTTGCACTGAGAACCTATAGGCAGGGTTCTTCTTCCAACCCACGTCTCCTCTCTGTTCTCTACTCCTTCGTTCCGTACATGTCTCACTTTCTATGGAAGCTTAGGTTACGGTTCTACGTCTTTCTCCTTTCTCTCCTTTCCCGTGCCAGCTGGCCCAGGTCACTGGGGCAGCTGCAGCACTCCTTCCTCCATCCCTTCTTCCAGGGATACTCACTCCTCCCGGAGTGTCCTACTACTCCGCCAACCTTCTGTCTGACTCAGACTGGCCTCTAATCCTACACTTTACCAATCTTTTATATGCCTTAACTCCACCCACCTCCCAGCACGTCCAGTGTTCCAAGCAGGGAACCACCAAAGGTGCTCTGCTACACTATAAGTACAAAGCCACTTGTGGATGTGCAGAACTACCCTGTGTGTGTGGGGTGCGGGTGTTGGAGCGTGGAAAGGAGTTCCCACCTTACCTGGATGGTGGGGCACCACACCTTAGGAGAAGGTGCAGTACCTCTTTGGCGACTGAGCCTCAGGGGTACCACAATTACATAATGTAGGTTTTGAATAGTTATAGACAAACGTTAAGATAACCTGGTTGTGGAGAAATGCGGGGTCGGCAGGCAACTAAGTCTGCTAGCCGAAACCACATGGACCAGGGTTTGTCCCGCCTAACGCCCGCTCTCCCATTAAACGTGGGCATAACGCTACAGAGACAATGCAGGGTTGGGGTAAAACAGTGTGGCAATACTTTATTGAATCACAACTCCCAATAGCAAACAGAACAGTCCCAGCAATTACCCCCATGATGGTGCACATTACTGGGTCTCACCCTTCCCTTCCGATGATTCGCCGGGATAATGGTAGATGATACGTCAGAGTTCCCTGGGTCGCAATGTAGGTAAAGCAGGTTCGCGGGATGCAGTGACGAGACACGAGACAGATGTAACTTTTGGTGGTGGCTTTTATATATATAGATGCCGATAGGGCTATCCTGAGCAACCAAACAAGATAACAACAATTGTCCTCGCAGGGACCAAACACAAAGAAACATGAATAATGCGAACACGACTAACCTGGCAAAGGCCGGTCACTATAGGGCCGCAAATATGGCTGACTACGGGTCCTTAGTTACTATGTGTCACTTAGCCATTCTGACGTCCCACGACGTGCTGTACGATGGTGCTTTGGCGTCGCAGCCGCTGGGCCCAGCCGCCGAGGATCTGGCGAAGGCTCCGGGCGTTCCTGCGCCCAGGCGAGGCGGGGGCACAACAGGCCCAAGGAGAGTCCTTTGGCGGGGTAGCTCCCCACAGAGGCAGCGGGATACTGCCTGTTAGCGGGAGAATGGACACCGTAGCCCCCAGGCAGGGACGGGCTCCAGTGATGCGGCGTGGCGGCTGGTAGGCCGCTGGCGCAGCCTGGGGCTGTGCTAGGAGTCCCCCGGATGGCGAGGGTCAGGCCCCAACGTGGACTGAAGCGGGGTGGAGGCGGCTGCGGGCGGCAAAGGGCAGGCCGCAGCCGTGAGCTGGAGTGAAGCGGCAACGGCCGCAGGCGGCAGCGGACAGGTCGCAGCCGCGGGCTGAAGTGAAGCCGTGGTCTTTCGTCGGTCGGCTCGGTGCCGTCTCCTCACGGTCCTCAGTGAGTCTCCCTCCCGTCTCTCCTGCCGCTGTCTTTCTCCCTGGTGGCTGCTGGAGGCTCTTGCTCCCTGGCGCCCTTGAGGTCTCCTGCTCCTCCGCTGCCGATCTGCTGACTCACCACAGCTTGCATCCTCCGCCCCTTTTATATTAGCTCCTCCCCCAACCATTCTGGAAGTCTCTGCCATCCGTCCTCTAATTCTGTCCCCCGGAAACAGACCCCCCTTGGAACCTTGGTGACGGTCCCCTTGGTTCCGGCCGGGACACGCGGTGGGGGCCCTTCCTCCTACAGCTATTCCACCTGTGACACACACAGAGAAGAGGTAATGTCAAGCGTGGGGAGATGACCGTCCATAGAGTCCATACAAGGTCCAAAGCCAGTTGACGAAAGAGTCACCACCTGGCTTATCTGACCATCTCCATCATACCAGGCAACCAGCGGGTCCCAAACCTGGCTTTCTCCAAACATATCCATGGTTCAGCAATGGTCACTGGATCAGATCTGTATCCTTCCAACTGGAGCCGAAAACCCCTAGGTTGTTTCATATAGAATCATAGATCCGTGTCCCTCGTGATGGTGCCATGATGAATTGGCTGCAGTCCTGTCTCTCGTCAGTTGAGTGTTTTGCAGAATGTCCAATAGGTAGCTCTCTGTGTGATGAGATCTCTGAGTCTTTTTATACCCAAGGCATGTAAGCTATTTTTAGAATTACCCAATGTCCTTCAGACCACCCTCACATTCTTTCCCTCTCTACATTTGAAGTTAGCAAACTGGTTCCAGAATACAATGCAAAATTAGCATATCAGCACACCTCAATAGTCAATGATAAATACACACTATGTTATATGGTATATCAACTTACAAGTCACTATTACAAACTTATAAAATATGTTAAATGGTACATCATGCTGCAAGTCTGTCCTCCTGACCCACCAGAAGTCAACACTAGAGTTGAGCGACTTTTGGTTTTTTAGGGTCGAGTTTCGTTTCGTGAAACCCGACTTTTCCAAAAGTCGGGTCGAGCAAGATCGTCCGATTATAGGGAAAAGTCGGGGTCATCCCGAAACACGAAACCCAATGTAAGTCAATGGGGAATAAAAGTCGGCAGTGAGAGGAGGACAGGAAACACACCTACAGTGCCCATTTGAATGCCAAAAGCATCAATTCTTCTTACTTAAGCTTGTCAACCTTAATTAACTTCATAATACAAGTTACGCACTGAAAAATGGGGGTTATTTGGCTAAAGTTGTGGGGAGGGGGGGGCTGGCTGCAGGTTTTCATGTGCCCTGGGCGAAAGAGCGCCCCTTTAACACATACCACAACTCATCATGCTCCGATACGGCAGAGAAATAGCGGTATAGTACAATGAAAAATACTTCACTTTTTACATCTCATGACAAGGCCCATCTATTTCTCCATACAGAATCATTGGTCCCATATAATGTTTGAAACAGTATATGATGAGCTCCACATAATGCTACAGTATATGTTGGTCCCCATGGATGAAGCTCCACTGTCTTATGGGCCCAAATAATGCTCCAATCATAATGGGCCCCATTTCTAATGCTCTAGTGTATAATGGGCCCTGTAAATGCTGCTCCAGTGTCTGATGTCCACCTTTGGAATGTTCCAGTGTATGGTGGGCCCCATCTATCATTCTCCAGAGTATAGTGCTCCCCAAAAATTGCTGTCCCAACATTGAAAACAATCAAATAAGTCTCCTCGCTAGGGAATCCCTGTACTAGTCTGGACTCCTCGTCGTCCCCATCTTCCATCTCACTGCACAGTATTTCAACCTTGCAAGTGCTGTGATCCTGAGCAAGCAGGGGGGGCCCACTCGTTGGCGACGGCACTGGCACAGGGCCTCTGATAGTACGGTGGTGTGTCTGATGGCGGGTGGGCCGAACCTGCACTTTCATCTTCAGCTTCCTCTTTGTCACCGTGTAAGATGGAACTGTATATGGGAAGGGTAACCTGAGTTTCATCAGGGTCAGATTCAGGCCGTGTAGCGTGCGAGGGGAATGTAGTGGTCTGGGTCATTGTATCAGCAGATTCATCGAGCAGTGGCTGGGCATCAGTGCACTTGTGTCGCCCCCAGGAGTACGGTCGCCACAGTGGCATTACCTTCTTCCTAGGGAGTGTGATGTCATGCTTGGGAGCAACGAAGGATCTCTCTAGCAGGTTAACTGATTGGGCGGCGTTATTCCCACGAGTCATGACCCTCCAAACAGCGTTCATGAAGGCAAAGTGTTTGTTTTACGTGGGCAGTATGGTTGCAAAGCTGAACCTTAAAGGAATGTCCAGAAGGGCACCACCAGGATTGGAGCCTACGGTTAAATTCGACTCCACCTGGGAAACCTCAACCATGCCAGCTACAGAACAGATGCACACATTGCAAGCTTAATTCCGTTAACGAACGAGACTCTGTCATGCCCCGCGGTCCGAGTCCGGCTTACTAGAGGGACACGTGAGGCTCTGGCACATGAGATTGGCCAATAACTGGTGTGTCATGCCCTTACATGTCCGTGGCTGCATGTGCGCTACACTGAAAAGGCCAGCGTTTGTCGCTTACAGGTGCAGATAACCCGCTGAACAACGTTAGTGATGGGGATCACTGATTACAATTATTACCCGCGAACAATGATTTCCCAGTAAGTGCAGGTCAACCGCAGTTCCGGAATTAGGCCTAACCGTCATTCCTGAAAAAATGAAAAACTTACGTGTGCAAACCACAGGTGCTGTAGCTTGCTTAACAGCTCGCCAGCCGTTCTCACGCCCAGTATGGATTACACGTGATTGCACAAAGGTGAGAAAGGGTACTGTATCCCCAGATAACATGTATGGATAGCGTACACATTCAAAATATATGTCTATACATCAGGAGGCAGGCTCAGACGGTGTTAGGCCCAGTATGGATTGCACGTGATTGCACAAAGGTTAGAAAGGGTACCGTATCCCCAGATAACATGTATGGATAGCGTACACATTCAAAATATATGTCTCAGGAGGCAGGCTCAGACGGTGTTAGGCCCAGTATGGATTGCACGTGATTGCACAAAGGTTAGAAAGGGTACCGTATCCCTGGATTACATGTATGGATAGCGTACACATTCAAAATATATGTCTCAGGAGGCAGGCTCAGACGGTGTTAGGCCCAGTATGGATCGCACGTGATTGCACAAAGGTTAGAAAGGGTACCGTATCCCTGGATAACATGTATGGATAGCGTACACATTCAAAATATATGTCTCAGGAGGCAGGCTCAGACGGTGTTAGGCCCAGTATGGCTTACACGTGATTGCACAAAGGTTAGAAAGGGTACCGTATCCCCGGATAACATGTATGGATAGCGTACACATTCAAAATATATGTCTCAGGAGGCAGGCTCAGACGGTGTTAGGCCCAGTATGGATCGCACGTGATTGCACAAAAGGTAGAAAGGGTACCGTGTCCCTGGATAACATGTATGGATAGCGTACACATTCAAAATATATGTCTATACATCAGGAGACAGGCTCAGACGGTGTCAGGCACAGTATGGATTGCACGTGATTGCACAAAGGTTAGAAAGGGTACCGTATCCCTGGATAACATGTATGGATAGCGTACACATTCAAAATATATGTCTCAGGAGGCAAGCACAGACGGTGTTAGGCCCAGTATGGATTGCACGTGATTGCACAAACGTTAGAAAGGGTACCGTATCCCCAGATAACATGTATGGATAGCGTACACATTCAAAATATATGTCTCAGGAGGCAGGCTCAGACGGTGTTAGGCCCAGTATGGATTGCACGTGATTGCACAAAGGTTAGAAAGGGTACCGTATCCCTGGATAACATGTATGGATAGCGTACACATTCAAAATATATGTCTCAGGAGGCAGGCTCAGACGGTGTTAGGCCCAGTATGGATTGCACGTGATTGCACAAAGGTTAGAAAGGGTACCGTATCCCCGGATAACAAGTATGGATAGCGTACACATTCAAAATATATGTCTCAGGAGGCAGGCTCAGACGGTGTTAGGCCCAGTATGGATTGCACGTGATTGCACAAAGGTTAGAAAGGGTACCGTATCCCCGGATAACAAGTATGGATAGCGTACACATTCAAAATATATGTCTCAGGAGGCAGGCTCAGACGGTGTTAGGCCCAGTATGGATTGCACGTGATTGCACAAAGGTTAGAAAGGGTACCGTATCCCCAGATAACATGTATGGATAGCGTACACATTCAAAATATATGTCTCAGGAGGCAGGCTCAGACGGTGTAAGGCCCAGTATGGATTGCACGTGATTGCACAAAGGTTAGAAAGGGTACCGTATCCCCAGATAACATGTATGGATAGCGTACACATTCAAAATATATGTCTCAGGAGGCAGGCTCAGACGGTGTTAGGCCCAGTATGGATTGCACGTGATTGCACAAAGGTTAGAAAGGGTACCGTATCCCTGGATAACATGTATGGATAGCGTACACATTCAAAATATATGTCTCAGGAGGCAGGCTCAGACGGTGTTAGGCCCAGTATGGATTGCACGTGATTGCACAAAGGTTAGAAAGGGTACCGTATCCCCGGATAACATGTATGGATAGCGTACACATTCAAAATATATGTCTCAGGAGGCAGGCTCAGATGGTGTTAGGCCCAGTATGGATCGCACGTGATTGCACAAAGGTTAGAAAGGGTACCATATCCCCAGATAACATGTATGGATAGCGTACACATTCAAAATATATGTCTCAGGAGGCAGGCTCAGACGGTGTTAGGCCCAGTATGGATTGCACGTGATTGCACAAAGGTTAGAAAGGGTACCGTATCCCCAGATAACATGTATGGATAGCGTACACATTCAAAATATATGTCTCAGTAGGCAGGCTCAGACGGTGTTAGGCCCAGTATGGATTGCACGTGATTGCACAAAGGTTAGAAAGGGTACCATATCCCTGGATAACATGTATGGATAGCGTACACATTCAAAATATATGTCTCAGGAGGCAGGCTCAGACGGTGTTAGGCCCAGTATGGATTGCACGTGATTGCACAAAGGTTAGAAAGGGTACCGTATCCCCGGATAACATGTATGGATAGCGTACACATTCAAAATATATGTCTCAGGAGGCAGGCTCAGACGGTGTTAGGCCCAGTATGGATCGCACATGATTGCACAAAGGTTAGAAAGGGTACCGTATCCCCAGATAACATGTATGGATAGCGTACACATTCAAAATATATGTCTATACATCAGGAGGCAGGCTCAGACGGTGTTAGGCCCAGTATGGCTTGCACGTGATTGCACAAAGGTTAGAAAGGGT
This sequence comes from Dendrobates tinctorius, assembly GCF_039654945.1. Lineage (NCBI taxonomy): Eukaryota > Metazoa > Chordata > Amphibia > Anura > Dendrobatidae > Dendrobates > Dendrobates tinctorius. The sequence continues at coordinate 2,606,940 of NW_027361722.1, read as the reverse complement.
ACCGTTTCCCCGGATAACATGTATGGATAGCGTACACATTCAAAATATATGTCTCAGGAGGCAGGCTCAGACGGTGTTAGGCCCAGTATGGATTGCACGTGATTGCACAAAGGTGAGAAAGGGTACCGTATCCCTGGATAACAAGTATGGATAGCGTACACATTCAAAATATATGTCTATACATCAGGAGGCAGGCTCAGACGGTGTTAGGCCCAGTATGGATTGCACGTGATTGCACAAAGGTTAGAAAGGGTACCGTATCCCCAGATAACATGTATGGATAGCGTACACATTCAAAATATATGTCTCAGGAGGCAGGCTCAGACGGTGTTAGGCCCAGTATGGATTGCATGTGATTGCACAAAGGTTAGAAAGGGTACCGTATCCCCAGATAACATGTATGGATAGCGTACACATTCAAAATATATGTCTATACATCAGGAGGCAGGCTCAGACGGTGTCAGGCCCAGTATGGATTGCACGTGATTGCACAAAGGTTAGAAAGGGTACCGTATCCCCAGATAACATGTATGGATAGCGTACACATTCAAAATATATGTCTATACAGCATGAGGCAGGCTCAGACGGTGTTAGGCCCAGTATGGATTGCACGTGATTGCACAAAGGTTAGAAAGGGTACCGTATCCCTGGATAACATGTATGGATAGCGTACACATTCAAAATATATGTCTCAGGAGGCAGGCTCAGACGGTGTTAGGCCCAGTATGGATTGCACGTGATTGCACAAAGGTTAGAAAGGGTACCGTATCCCCGGATAACATGTATGGATAGCGTACACATTCAAAATATATGTCTCAGGAGGCAGGCTCAGACGGTGTTAGGCCCAGTATGGCTTGCACGTGATTGCACAAAGGTTAGAAAGGGTACCGTTTCCCCGGATAACATGTATGGATAGCGTACACATTCAAAATATATGTCTCAGGAGGCAGGCTCAGACGGTGTTAGGCCCAGTATGGATTGCACGTGATTGCACAAAGGTGAGAAAGGGTACCGTATCCCTGGATAACAAGTATGGATAGCGTACACATTCAAAATATATGTCTATACATCAGGAGGCAGGCTCAGACGGTGTTAGGCCCAGTATGGATTGCACGTGATTGCACAAAGGTTAGAAAGGGTACCGTATCCCCAGATAACATGTATGGATAGCGTACACATTCAAAATATATGTCTCAGGAGGCAGGCTCAGACGGTGTTAGGCCCAGTATGGATTGCATGTGATTGCACAAAGGTTAGAAAGGGTACCGTATCCCCAGATAACATGTATGGATAGCGTACACATTCAAAATATATGTCTATACATCAGGAGGCAGGCTCAGACGGTGTCAGGCCCAGTATGGATTGCACGTGATTGCACAAAGGTTAGAAAGGGTACCGTATCCCCAGATAACATGTATGGATAGCGTACACATTCAAAATATATGTCTATACAGCATGAGGCAGGCTCAGACGGTGTTAGGCCCAGTATGGATTGCACGTGATTGCACAAAGGTTAGAAAGGGTACCGTATCCCTGGATAACATGTATGGATAGCGTACACATTCAAAATATATGTCTCAGGAGGTAGGCTCAGACGGTGTTAGGCCCAGTATGGATTGCACGTGATTGCACAAAGGTTAGAAAGGGTACCGTATCCCCGGATAACATGTATGGATAGCGTACACATTCAAAATATATGTCTCAGGAGGCAGGCTCAGACGGTGTTAGGCCCAGTATGGATCGCACGTGATTGCACAAAGGTTAGAAAGGGTACCGTATCCCCAGATAACATGTATGGATAGCGTACACATTCAAAATATATGTCTATACATCAGGAGGCAGGCTCAGACGGTGTTAGGCCCAGTATGGCTTGCACGTGATTGCACAAAGGTTAGAAAGGGTACCGTTTCCCCGGATAACATGTATGGATAGCGTACACATTCAAAATATATGTCTCAGGAGGCAGGCTCAGACGGTGTTAGGCCCAGTATGGATTGCACGTGATTGCACAAAGGTTAGAAAGGGTACCGTATCCCTGGATAACAAGTATGGATAGCGTACACATTCAAAATATATGTCTATACATCAGGAGGCAGGCTCAGATGGTGTTAGGCCCAGTATGGATTGCACGTGATTGCACAAAGGTTAGAAAGGGTACCGTATCCCCAGATAACATGTATGGATAGCGTACACATTCAAAATATATGTCTCAGGAGGCAGGCTCAGACGGTGTTAGGCCCAGTATGGATTGCATGTGATTGCACAAAGGTTAGAAAGGGTACCGTATCCCCAGATAACATGTATGGATAGCGTACACATTCAAAATATATGTCTATACATCAGGAGGCAGGCTCAGACGGTGTCAGGCCCAGTATGGATTGCACGTGATTGCACAAAGGTTAGAAAGGGTACCGTATCCCCGGATAACATGTATGGATAGCGTACACATTCAAAATATATGTCTCAGGAGGCAGGCTCAGATGGTGTTAGGCCCAGTATGGATTGCACGTGATTGCACAAAGGTTAGAAAGGGTACCGTATCCCCAGATAACATGTATGGATAGCGTACACATTCAAAATATATGTCTATACATCAGGAGGCAGGCTCAGACGGTGTCAGGCCCAGTATGGATTGCACGTGATTGCACAAAGGTAAGAAAGGGTACCGTATCCCCGGATAACATGTATGGATAGCGTACACATTCAAAATATATGTCTCAGGAGGCAGGCTCAGACGGTGTTAGGCCCAGTATGGATTGCACGTGATTGCACAAAGGTTAGAAAGGGTACCGTTTCCCCGGATAACATGTATGGATAGCGTACACATTCAAAATATATGTCTATACATCAGGAGGCAGGCTCAGACGGTATCAGGCCCAGTATGGATTGCACGTGATTGCACAAAGGTTAGAAAGGGTACCGTATCCCCGGATAACATGTATGGATAGCGTACACATTCAAAATATATGTCTCAGGAGGCAGGCTCAGACGGTGTTAGGCCCAGTATGGATCGCACGTGATTGCACAAAGGTTAGAAAGGGTACCGTATCCCCAGATAACATGTATGATAGCGTACACATTCAAAATATATGTCTATACATCAGGAGGCAGGCTCAGACGGTGTTAGGCCCAGTATGGCTTGCACGTGATTGCACAAAGGTTAGAAAGGGTACCGTTTCCCCGGATAACATGTATGGATAGCGTACACATTCAAAATATATGTCTCAGGAGGCAGGCTCAGACGGTGTTAGGCCCAGTATGGATTGCACGTGATTGCACAAAGGTTAGAAAGGGTACCGTATCCCTGGATAACAAGTATGGATAGCGTACACATTCAAAATATATGTCTATACATCAGGAGGCAGGCTCAGATGGTGTTAGGCCCAGTATGGATTGCACGTGATTGCACAAAGGTTAGAAAGGGTACCGTATCCCCAGATAACATGTATGGATAGCGTACACATTCAAAATATATGTCTCAGGAGGCAGGCTCAGACGGTGTTAGGCCCAGTATGGATTGCATGTGATTGCACAAAGGTTAGAAAGGGTACCGTATCCCCAGATAACATGTATGGATAGCGTACACATTCAAAATATATGTCTATACATCAGGAGGCAGGCTCAGACGGTGTCAGGCCCAGTATGGATTGCACGTGATTGCACAAAGGTTAGAAAGGGTACCGTATCCCCGGATAACATGTATGGATAGCGTACACATTCAAAATATATGTCTCAGGAGGCAGGCTCAGATGGTGTTAGGCCCAGTATGGATTGCACGTGATTGCACAAAGGTTAGAAAGGGTACCGTATCCCCAGATAACATGTATGGATAGCGTACACATTCAAAATATATGTCTATACATCAGGAGGCAGGCTCAGACGGTGTCAGGCCCAGTATGGATTGCACGTGATTGCACAAAGGTAAGAAAGGGTACCGTATCCCCGGATAACATGTATGGATAGCGTACACATTCAAAATATATGTCTCAGGAGGCAGGCTCAGACGGTGTTAGGCCCAGTATGGATTGCACGTGATTGCACAAAGGTTAGAAAGGGTACCGTTTCCCCGGATAACATGTATGGATAGCGTACACATTCAAAATATATGTCTATACATCAGGAGGCAGGCTCAGACGGTATCAGGCCCAGTATGGATTGCACGTGATTGCACAAAGGTTAGAAAGGGTACCGTATCCCCGGATAACATGTATGGATAGCGTACACATTCAAAATATATGTCTATACATCAGGAGGCAGGCTCAGACGGTGTCAGGCACAGTATGGATTTGACGGCCCAGATTACACAGCGGAAGAGCAGGGAGAGGTAAAGATTGCAAATGCTGGGGCCCTGCCCAAGCAAGGGGGGCCCACTCGTGGGCGTCGGTACTGGCACTGGGCCCCTCATAGTACAGCGGTGTGTCTGACGGCGGGTGTGCACCACCACCGTCAGAGACACTTGATTGCACTATGAGGGACCCTGTGCCAGTGCCCACTCCCAAGAGTCGGCCTACCCACCTGTCCAGGGCAACGGCACTCGCACGGTGTCGTGCGCTAGGTGGTGACCCCGGCCCTGGGGGGGAGGCAGCACAGTTAGGGAGTTTTAGAAAGTGGTATATGTTGATGTTGGACATTCAGCTGATGCAAAAGGCGAAATAGGTGAAGTACCAGGAAGAGGTGGACCAAAGCAAGCCATTTTTCTGTCACCCTATGTGTCATCAGGGGAAGGTGGGACAAAATCCTTGGAAACCCATGCATGGTTCATTTTAACGAAGGTTAGATCATCCACATTTTGGGTTGACAGACGGGTCCTTTTTTCTGTCAGGATTGATCCAGCTGCACTGAAGACTCTTTCCGATAGCACACTTGCAGCTGGGCAAGCGAGCTCCTGTAAGGCATATTGGGCCAATTCAGGCCAGGTGTCCAGTTTAGCGGCCCAATAGTCAAAGGGGAATGACCTGTGTGGGAGAACATCGATATGGGAGGAAAAGTAGTTTGTAACCATAGTTGACAACTGCTGTCTCCTGTCACTTTCCATCGATGCAGTATTACCAGTTGTGTGAGCGGTATTTGAAAAATCAGTCCACAACATTGTCATGAAACCCCTGTCTCCAACGCCACTTCTGCTGTGTGCACCACAAACACCTCTGCAAAGCTGCCCCCGGCCCGTACGGCTCGTGTGAGAACCATCACCGCTGCTGTGTGCTGGGAATGCCTCAAGCAACCGATTTACCAGAGTTGCTTGTTTATTAGCCAATATTAGGTCAAGGTTCTCCTGTGGCATGATGTTTTGTAATTTGCCTTTATAGCGTGGATCCAGGATGCTGGCCAACCAGTAGTCGTCATCGTTCATCATTTTGGCAATGCGGGGGTCCCTTTTTAGGATCTGCAAGGCATAATCTGACATGTGGGCCAATGTTCCCGGTGTCAATGATGCACTGCGAGTGCTGGGTGGAGGAGCACTTTCTGGCAAATCCACATCCCTCCAGTCACGCACAAACCCTTTACCAGACCTTGCCACGCCAACATTTTCACTTGCCCCACGAGATGCATCCTCCTCCCCTAAGTAATCATCCCCATCATCATCCTCCTCCTCCTCTTCTTCCTCCACCTCGTTCAGGAGAGGTCCCTGAGCAGACAATGGCTGAATGTCATCAAGGATTCCCTCCTCGTCTTCCTCCTCATCAACATTGGCTGCAGACGCCTGCTCCTTAAGGTGCGTCAAAGTTTGCATGAGCAGACGCATAAGTGGGATGCTCATGCTTAGGATGGCGTCGTCTGCGCTTACCAGCCGTGTGCATTCCTCAAAACACTGTACGACTTTACAGAGGTCTTTCAGCTTCGACCACTGCACACCTGTCAACTCCATGTCTGTTCTCAAAGTGCCTGGCCGTGTATCCTCCCACAAATGCATTATGGCCTGCCTCTGCTCGCACAGCCGCTCCACCATGTGCAGGGTGGAGTTCCACCTTGTTGCAATGTCGATAATGAGGCGGTGGTTGGGAAGGTGGAGCAATCGCTGCAGCTTCTGCATACAAACGGAGTGTACAGGCGACCGGCGGATGTGCGCGCAGTCTTCGCACCTTCTGGAGCAGGGCTGTTAACTCCGGATAATTTTTGAGGAAGCACTGCACCACCAGGTTCAAGGTGTGAGCCAAGCAAGGTATGTGGCTGAGTTTTGAAAGGGCTATGGCTGCCACAAAATTACGGCCGTTATCACTAACTACCTTGCCTGCCTCAAGATGTACACTGCCCAGTCATGACTCAGTTTGTCGCTTCAAGTACTCGGCCAGTACCTCGGCGGTGTGTCTGTCGCCCAAACACATCATCTGCAACACAGCCTGCTGACGCTTTCCACTAGCTGCTCGATAGGGGGACACATCGTGTGCAACAGTGGCAGCTGCAGATGGAGTGCTCGTACGACTGCGCTCTGTGGACGAGCTTTTGCTTCTGGAGGAGGAGGAGGAGGGTCGAACGCCTACAGCCAACTGTTTCCTATACCGTGGGCTAGGCAGCACTGTCCCACCACCGCTGTCCCCTGTGGACCCTGCAACCACCACATTAACCCAGTGCGCAGTGATGGACACGTAACGGCCCTGGCCATGCCGACTGGACCATGCATCAGTTGTGAGGTGCACCTTTCCGCTCACTGACTGCTTGAGTGCATGGACAATGCGGTCTTTCACATGATGGTGGAGGGCTGGGATGGCTTTGCGAGAGAAGAAGTGGCGACTGGGTAGGTCATAGCGTGGTACTGCATAGGCCATGAGTTCGCGGAAAGCTGTGCTTTCCACCAACCGAAAGGGCATCATCTCAAACGAGATTAGTTTGGCAATGTGGGCGTTCAAACCCAGTGTACGCGGATGAGAGACTGAGTACTTTCTTGACCTACTCATAGTGTCTGGGAGGGTGAGCTGGACTTGAGAGCTGCATATGGTGGAAGTAGCGGTGGACAGGGCGGACTGAGAGAGGGTTGATGATGGTGATGGAGTTGGTGTTCTTTCTGATGGCCTAGAATCAGTCTTTCGTTGATATAACAGTGGGATTCCCTGACTGCTGTGGCCTTGCAACGACACCTCAACATTTGCTGCTGTGCTAACCGGTGGGCTTACAGTGGGGGAAACAATGTAGCGTTGCTGACTACCTTCGTTGTGATCAGTTGCACATGTGGCACTTGAGGTTTGGTGTTGTGTCCACGCTTGCAAGTGCATGCTGGTTAAATGTCTAAGCATGCAACTGGTATTCAAATTTTTCAGATTTTTCCCTCGGCTAAAGGTCTTTGCGCACTTCTTACAGATAACCTTGGCCTGATCATGAGGATTTTGTTCAAAAAAGTGCCACACTGCACTCTTCCTACTTTGGCAGATATTTTGCGGCCTAGCACGCTGTGATCTTTTGACCCTCTGGACAAGCTGTCCAGCAACTCTTTTGATGTTTGGAACCTATCTTTGGAGTGCTACGGGCCTGCCAGATAACAGCTGTTGCGATGTCGATGTCTGCTGTGGATGCTCCTCATCTGAGCTATTGGAAGCAGCACCCTCTTCCCCCAATGGATGCCAATCTGGGTCAACAACTGGGTCATCCATCACCTCCTCTTCTATGTCATGTGCACCTTCCTCTGTGTCACCGTGTATGGTGGTATAGTGTGCGGGAAGGGGCACCTGAGTCTCATCAGGGTCAGAATCTGGCTCTGTACACTGCGAGGACAATGTAGTGCTCTGAGTGAATGTACCAGCAGAATCATCCATCAGCGGCTGTGCATCAGTGCACTCCATGTCAGATTCATCTTGGCCTGGGTAATTCACCATTTGACTTGATAATCCAGGCATGGTATGTGAAAACAGCTCCATGGAGTAATCAGTATTATGGCCTGCGTCATCCTTCAATCTTGGTTGGGGTGAAGGACACAAGGAAAGGTGTGGTTCATGAACATGAGCCTCCAATGACGACTCAGTGCTTTTACTTTTTACAACTGAAGAAGAGGAGGCGATAGAGCTGGAGGCTGAGTCAGCAATGTAAGACAAAACTTTTTCCTGATGCTCTGGCTTTAAAAGCGGTTTGCCAACTCCTAGAAAACTAAGCGTTCGAGGCCTTATGTAGCCAGACGATGACGCAGGCTCAACACCTCCTGCATTCGGTCCTATTTTGCTCTTGCCACTACCATCAGATCCACCACCAACACCATCATTACCAGCTGCCAACCCCCGCCCAATTCCACGGCCTCTTCCACCAGCCTTCCTCATTTTTGGTAGAAATGTAGACAAAATCCAACAAACTATATAGTAATGTAAAACAAGGTACAAGGTGTCTATAGGACAGGGGAGATTTTGAATCTCTGCAGACACTTGTGGACACTGGACACTTTTGGATTGTGTGAGGCCCACTGATATCTGACCGCTATGTCACAGGCTCGATGGCACAGCTGTGACCAAAGTGACTAGAGGATAAGGGAGATTTTGAATCTCTGCACACACTTTTGGACACTGGACACTTTTGGATTGTGTGAGGCCCAATGAATATCTGAGCGCTATGTGACAGGCTCGATGGCACAGCTGTGACCAAAGTGACTAGAGGATAAGGGAGATTTTGAATCTCTGCACACACTTTTGGACACTGGACACTTTTGGATTGTGTGAGGCCCAATGAATATCTGAGCGCTATGTGAAAGGCTCGATGGCACAGCTGTGACCAAAGTGACTAGAGGATAAGGGAGATTTTGAATCTCTGCACACACTTTTGGACACTGGACACTTTTGGATTGTGTGAGGCCCACTGATATCTGAGCGCTATGTCACAGGCTCGATGGCACAGCTGTGACCAAAGTGATTGGAGGATAAGGGAGATTTTGAATCTCTGCACACACTTTTGGACACTGGACACTTTTGGATTGTGTGAGGCCCAATGAATATCTGAGCGCTATGTGACAGGCTCGATGGCACAGCTGTGACCAAAGTGACTAGAGGATAAGGGAGATTTTGAATCTCTGCACACACTTTTGGACACTGGACACTTTTGGATTGTGTGAGGCCCACTGATATCTGAGCGCTATGTCACAGGCTCGATGGCACAGCTGTGACCAAAGTGACTAGAGGATAAGGGAGATTTTGAATCTCTGCACACACTTTTGGACACTGGACACTTTTGGATTGTGTGAGGCCCAATGAATATCTGAGCGCTATGTGACAGGCTCGATGGCACAGCTGTGACCAAAGTGACTAGAGGATAAGGGAGATTTTGAATCTCTGCACACACTTTTGGACACTGGACACTTTTGGATTGTGTGAGGCCCAATGAATATCTGAGCGCTATGTCACAGGCTCGATGGCACAGCTGTGACCAAAGTGACTAGAGGATAAGGGAGATTTTAAATTTCTGCACACACTTTTGGACACTGGACACTTTTGGATTGTGTGAGGCCCAATGAATATCTGAGCGCTATGTGACAGGCTCAATGGCACAGCTGTGACCAAAGTGACTAGAGGATAAGGGAGATTTTGAATTTCTGCAGACACTTTTGGACACTGGACACTTTTGGATTGTGTGCGGCCCAATGAATATCTGAGCGCTATGTGACAGGCTCGATGGCACAGCTGTGACCAAAGTGACTAGAGGATAAGGGAGATTTTGAATCTCTGCACACACTTTTGGACACTGGACACTTTTGGATTGTGTGAGGCCCACTGATATCTGAGCGCTATGTCACAGGCTCGATGGCACAGCTGTGACCAAAGTGACTAGAGGATAAGGGAGATTTTGAATCTCTGCACACACTTTTGGACACTGGACACTTTTGGATTGTGTGAGGCCCACTGATATCTGAGCGCTATGTCACAGGCTCGATGGCACAGCTGTGACCAAAGTGACTAGAGGATAAGGGAGATTTTGAATTTCTGCAGACACTTTTGGACACTGGACACTTTTGGATTGTGTGAGGCCCACTGATATCTGAGCGCTATGTGACAGGCTCGATGGCACAGCTGTGACCAAAGTGACTAGAGGATAAGGGAGATTTTGAATCTCTGCACACACTTTTGGACACTGGACACTTTTGGATTGTGTGAGGCCCAATGAATATCTGAGCGCTATGTGACAGGCTCGATGGCACAGCTGTGACCAAAGTGACTAGAGGATAAGGGAGATTTTGAATTTCTGCAGACACTTTTGGACACTGGACACTTTTGGATTGTGTGAGGCCCAATGACTATCTGAGCGCTATGTGACAGGCTCGATGGCACAGCTGTGACCAAAGTGACTAGAGGATAAGGGAGATTTTGAATTTCTGCAGACACTTTTGGACACTGGACACTTTTGGATTGTGTGAGGCCCACTGATATCTGAGCGCTATGTCACAGGCTCAATGGCACAGCTGTGACCAAAGTGACTAGAGGATAAGGGAGATTTTGAATCTCTGCACACACTTTTGGACACTGGACACTTTTGGATTGTGTGAGGCCCAATGAATATCTGAGCGCTATGTGACAGGCTCGATGGCACAGCTGTGACCAAAGTGACTAGAGGATAAGGGAGATTTTGAATTTCTGCAGACATTTTTGGACACTGGACACTTTTGGATTGTGTGAGGCCCAATGAATATCTGAGCGCTATGTGACAGGCTCGATGGCACAGCTGTGACCAAAGTGACTAGAGGATAAGGGAGATTTTGAATTTCTGCAGACACTTTTGGACACTGGACACTTTTGGATTGTGTGAGGCCCAATGAATATCTGAGCGCTATGTGACAGGCTCGATGGCACAGCTGTGACCAAAGTGACTAGAGGATAAGGGAGATTTTGAATCTCTGCACACACTTTTGGACACTGGACACTTTTGGATTGTGTGAGGCCCAATGAATATCTGAGCGCTATGTCACAGGCTCGATGGTACAGCTGTGACCAAAGTGACTAGAGGATAAGGGAGATTTTGAATCTCTGCACACACTTTTGGACACTGGACACTTTTGGATTGTGTGAGGCCCACTGATATCTGAGCGCTATGTCACAGGCTCGATGGCACAGCTGTGACCAAAGTGACTAGAGGATAAGGGAGATTTTGAATCTCTGCAGACACTTGTGGACACTGGACACTTTTGGATTGTGTGAGGCCCAATGAATATCTGAGCGCTATGTGACAGGCTCGATGGCACAGCTGTGACCAAAGTGACTAGAGGATAAGGGAGATTTTGAATCTCTGCACACACTTTTGGACACTGGACACTTTTGGATTGTGTGAGGCCCAATGAATATCTGAGCGCTATGTGACAGGCTCGATGGCAGAGCTGTGACCAAAGTGACTAGAGGATAAGGGAGATTTTGAATCTCTGCACACACTTTTGGACACTGGACACTTTTGGATTGTGTGAGGCCCACTGATATCTGACCGCTATGTCACAGGCTCGATGGCACAGCTGTGACCAAAGTGACTAGAGGATAAGGGAGATTTTGAATCTCTGCACACACTTTTGGACACTGGACACTTTTGGATTGTGTGAGGCCCAATGAATATCTGAGCGCTATGTCACAGGCTCGATGGCACAGCTGTGACCAAAGTGACTAGAGGATAAGGGAGATTTTGAATCTCTGCACACACTTTTGGACACTGGACACTTTTGGATTGTGTGAGGCCCAATGAATATCTGAGCGCTATGTGACAGGCTCGATGGCACAGCTGTGACCAAAGTGACTAGAGGATAAGGGAGATTTTGAATCTCTGCACACACTTTTGGACACTGGACACTTTTGGATTGTGTGAGGCCCACTGATATCTGAGCGCTATGTCACAGGCTCGATGGCACAGCTGTGACCAAAGTGATTGGAGGATAAGGGAGATTTTGAATCTCTGCACACACTTTTGGACACTGGACACTTTTGGATTGTGTGAGGCCCAATGAATATCTGAGCGCTATGTGACAGGCTCGATGGCACAGCTGTGACCAAAGTGACTAGAGGATAAGGGAGATTTTGAATCTCTGCACACACTTTTGGACACTGGACACTTTTGGATTGTGTGAGGCCCAATGAATATCTGAGCGCTATGTGACAGGCTCGATGGCAGAGCTGTGACCAAAGTGACTAGAGGATAAGGGAGATTTTGAATCTCTGCACACACTTTTGGACACTGGACACTTTTGGATTGTGTGAGGCCCACTGATATCTGAGCGCTATGTCACAGGCTCAATGGCACAGCTGTGACCAAAGTGACTAGAGGATAAGGGAGATTTTGAATCTCTGCACACATTTTTGGACACTGGACACTTTTGGATTGTGTGAGGCCCAATGAATATCTGAGCGCTATGTGACAGGCTCGATGGCACAGCTGTGACCAAAGTGACTAGAGGATAAGGGAGATTTTGAATCTCTGCACACACTTTTGGACACTGGACACTTTTGGATTGTGTGAGGCCCAATGAATATCTGAGCGCTATGTCACAGGCTCGATGGTACAGCTGTGACCAAAGTGACTAGAGGATAAGGGAGATTTTAAATTTCTGCACACACTTTTGGACACTGGACACTTTTGGATTGTGTGAGGCCCAATGAATATCTGAGCGCTATGTGACAGGCTCGATGGCACAGCTGTGACCAAAGTGACTAGAGGATAAGGGAGATTTTGAATTTCTGCAGACACTTTTGGACACTGGACACTTTTGGATTGTGTGCGGCCCAATGAATATCTGAGCGCTATGTGACAGGCTCGATGGCACAGCTGTGACCAAAGTGACTAGAGGATAAGGGAGATTTTGAATCTCTGCACACACTTTTGGACACTGGACACTTTTGGATTGTGTGAGGCCCACTGATATCTGAGCGCTATGTCACAGGCTCGATGGCACAGCTGTGACCAAAGTGACTAGAGGATAAGGGAGATTTTGAATTTCTGCAGACACTTTTGGACACTGGACACTTTTGGATTGTGTGAGGCCCACTGATATCTGAGCGCTATGTGACAGGCTCGATGGCACAGCTGTGACCAAAGTGACTAGAGGATAAGGGAGATTTTGAATCTCTGCACACACTTTTGGACACTGGACACTTTTGGATTGTGTGAGGCCCAATGAATATCTGAGCGCTATGTGACAGGCTCGATGGCACAGCTGTGACCAAAGTGACTAGAGGATAAGGGAGATTTTGAATTTCTGCAGACACTTTTGGACACTGGACACTTTTGGATTGTGTGAGGCCCAATGACTATCTGAGCGCTATGTGACAGGCTCGATGGCACAGCTGTGACCAAAGTGACTAGAGGATAAGGGAGATTTTGAATTTCTGCAGACACTTTTGGACACTGGACACTTTTGGATTGTGTGAGGCCCAATGAATATCTGAGCGCTATGTGACAGGCTCGATGGCACAGCTGTGACCAAAGTGACTAGAGGATAAGGGAGATTTTGAATCTCTGCACACACTTTTGGACATTGGACACTTTTGGATTGTGTGAGGCCCACTGATATCTGAGCGCTATGTCACAGGCTCAATGGCACAGCTGTGACCAAAGTGACTAGAGGATAAGGGAGATTTTGAATCTCTGCACACACTTTTGGACACTGGACACTTTTGGATTGTGTGAATCCCAATGAATATCTGAGCGCTATGTGACAGGCTCGATGGCACAGCTGTGACCAAAGTGACTAGAGGATAAGGGAGATTTTGAATTTCTGCAGACACTTTTGGACACTGGACACTTTTGGATTGTGTGAGGCCCAATGAATATCTGAGCGCTATGTGACAGGCTCGATGGCACAGCTGTGACCAAAGTGACTAGAGGATAAGGGAGATTTTGAATTTCTGCAGACACTTTTGGACACTGGACACTTTTGGATTGTGTGAGGCCCAATGAATATCTGAGCGCTATGTGACAGGCTCGATGGCACAGCTGTGACCAAAGTGACTAGAGGATAAGGGAGATTTTGAATTTCTGCAGACACTTTTGGACACTGGACACTTTTGGATTGTGTGAGGCCCACTGATATCTGAGCGCTATGTGACAGGCTCGATGGCACAGCTGTGACCAAAGTGACTAGAGGATAAGGGAGATTTTGAATCTCTGCACACACTTTTGGACACTGGACACTTTTGGATTGTGTGAGGCCCAATGAATATCTGAGCGCTATGTGACAGGCTCGATGGCACAGCTGTGACCAAAGTGACTAGAGGATAAGGGAGATTTTGAATTTCTGCAGACACTTTTGGACACTGGACACTTTTGGATTGTGTGAGGCCCAATGAATATCTGAGCGCTATGTGACAGGCTCGATGGCACAGCTGTGACCAAAGTGACTAGAGGATAAGGGAGATTTTGAATTTCTGCAGACACTTTTGGACACTGGACACTTTTGGATTGTGTGAGGCCCAATGAATATCTGAGCGCTATGTGACAGGCTCGATGGCACAGCTGTGACCAAAGTGACTAGAGGATAAGGGAGATTTTGAATCTCTGCACACACTTTTGGACACTGGACACTTTTGGATTGTGTGAGGCCCACTGATATCTGAGCGCTATGTCACAGGCTCGATGGCACAGCTGTGACCAAAGTGACTAGAGGATAAGGGAGATTTTGAATTTCTGCAGACACTTTTGGACACTGGACACTTTTGGATTGTGTGAGGCCCACTGATATCTGAGCGCTATGTCACAGGCTCGATGGCACAGCTGTGACCAAAGTGACTAGAGGATAAGGGAGATTTTGAATCTCTGCACACACTTTTGGACACTGGACACTTTTGGATTGTGTGAGGCCCAATGAATATCTGAGCGCTATGTGACAGGCTCGATGGCACAGCTGTGACCAAAGTGACTAGAGGATAAGGGAGATTTTGAATTTCTGCAGACACTTTTGGACACTGGACACTTTTGGATTGTGTGAGGCCCAATGAATATCTGAGCGCTATGTGACAGGCTCGATGGCACAGCTGTGACCAAAGTGACTAGAGGATAAGGGAGATTTTGAATTTCTGCAGACACTTTTGGACACTGGACACTTTTGGATTGTGTGAGGCCCAATGAATATCTGAGCGCTATGTGACAGGCTCGATGGCACAGCTGTGACCAAAGTGACTAGAGGATAAGGGAGATTTTGAATTTCTGCAGACACTTTTGGACACTGGACACTTTTGGATTGTGTGAGGCCCAATGAATATCTGAGCGCTATGTGACAGGCTCGATGGCACAGCTGTGACCAAAGTGACTAGAGGATAAGGGAGATTTTGAATTTCTGCAGACACTTTTGGACACTGGACACTTTTGGATTGTGTGAGGCCCAATGAATATCTGAGCGCTATGTGACAGGCTCGATGGCACAGCTGTGACCAAAGTGACTAGAGGATAAGGGAGATTTTGAATCTCTGCACACACTTTTGGACACTGGACACTTTTGGATTGTGTGAGGCCCAATGAATATCTGAGCGCTATGTGACAGGCTCGATGGCACAGCTGTGACCAAAGTGACGAGAGGATAAGGGAGATTTTGAATCTCTGCACACACTTTTGGACACTGGACACTTTTGGATTGTGTGAGGCCCACTGATATCTGAGCGCTATGTCACAGGCTTGATGGCACAGCTGTGACAAAAGTGACTAGAGGATAAGGGAGATTGGATTGCTTTTAAAAAAGCAGTTTGCAGAGCAGGGGGTAAACAGCAATGCCAGCCTGTCAGGAAGCCTTAAAAGGCAGCCCAACAACCAACACCACTGATACACCACAATATAGCCTCCCCTTGCACTGCACACACAGTGACTGGTGTGTTGTGCAGGCCAAATTGCTAGCAGCAGAAGCAGTTTTTTTTTCTTCTCAGCAGGACAAAAAAAAAAAATTGGGATTGCTTTTAAAAAAGCAGTTTGCGGAGCAGTGGGTAAACAGCAATGCAGGAATGTCAGGAAGCCTTAGAAGGCAGCCCAACAACCAACACCACTGATACACCACTATATAGCCTCCCCTTGCACTGCACACACAGTGACTGGTGTGTTGTGCAGGCCAAATCGCTAGCAGCAGAGGCAGTTTTTTTGTCTTCTTCCCTGCCTAACGCTCTCCCTACAGAATCAGCAACCTCTCCCTATACTGAGATCGGCAGAAGTAAGATGGCGGTCGGTGTGCACGCCCTTTTATACCCCCTGTGACGCCCACCAAAGCAAGCCAATCACTTGCATGCCCTTCTGAAAGATGGTGGTGACCCCTGCCTATGTCATCACGTTGCCCACAGTGTCCGTGGATCCTGATTGGCTGAAAAAGAGCGCAAAACAAACTTTTGAAACGCGACTTTGGCGCGTAAGTCGCCGACCTCATCCTAGGGTCGGGTTTCGTTTCATGAAACCCGACTTTGCCAAAAGTCGGCGACTTTTGAATTTTTTCGACCCGTTTCGCTCAACTCTAGTCAACACACCTAAATCCAAAAGCCAATATACAGATAAAAAGTAAATTCTTCTTGGTTGGCAAAACATAGTCATCTGGGTAATTAAGATATACCGTACTTGTTATCTGCACCTCAAAAACATTTCTAGAATTCGACCTTTTCTTACTTTTGGCTCCGCAAAAACTCTTACTGTTTCTCTTATTCATTCTCGTCTCAACTATTGTAACTCTCTTCTAATCGGTCTCCTTCTTACCAAACTCTCCCCCCTCCAATCCGTCCTGAATGCTGCAGCCAGGATCATATTCCTTACCAATCGTTACACCGATGCCTCTACCTTGTGCCAGTCATTACACTGGCTACCCATCCACTCCAGAATCCAGTACAAACTTACTACCCTCACCCACAAAGCTCTCCATGGCTCAGCAGCATCCTACATCTCCTCCCTTGTTTCAATATACCACCCTACCCGCGCCCTCCGTTCTGCTGATGACCTGAGGTAAGCATCCTCAATAATCAGAACCTCCCACTCCCGTCTCCAAGACTATACACGTGCTGCGACAATTCTTTGGAATGCACTTCCCAGGTCAATACGATTAGTCCCCAATCCCCACAATTTTAAGCGTGCCCTGAAAACGCATTTATTCAAACTGGCCTATCGCCTCAACACATTAACCTAATCTATCCCTGGGTGGCACAGCCAAAAGTTTTACCATAACCAGATTCCCCGCATCATGTTCCCACATGCTTTATGCATCCATTAGCCCTCTGTGTCTGTACTGTTACACACTTAACATTATGGCTGGTCCATACAACCAGGGCAACTGTTACCACCCACCTTTCGTGTCTCCCTCTTTCCTCATAGACTGTAAGCTTGCGAGCCGGGCCCTCATTCCTCTTGGTATCTGTTATAATCTATGTGATTATTGTTATGCTGTAATGTCTATTGTCTGTACAAGTCCCCTCTGAAATGTAAAGTGCTGCGGAATATGTCGGCGCTATAGAAATAAAACTTATTATTACTCTAGTTTTTTCACACTGGTACTTGCAAGTAGCTCAAAGTCTGATGCAAATAGTTATGGAGTATGATATCTGAGGCCATGTCAACATGATGCATTTTTCCTGCGGATCCGCAAAGTGATTTACAGTACAATGTAAATCAATTAAAAAAAAAAAACGCTGTGCAGACGCTGCGTTTTTTTCCGCGCGTTTTTTGTGCGGTACAAAAAATGCAGCATGTCACTTCTTTTGTGCGGTTTTCCACCTGCTCCATTCTCCAAATCCGCAGGGGGAAAACCGCAAAAAACCGCACAAAAACAGGAAGAAATCCGCAGGAAAAATGCAGGTCATTTGACCTGCGGATTTCTTCAAATCTGCACGGAAAAATCCGCAGGAGGAAAATCCACGTGTGCACTTAGCCTGAAAAGACTATAGGAGCTGAGATAAGCAACTTTAACAAGGTGGTTATGCAGAATATTTAATTTGCATCTATTATTACAAAACTACCTGAAATTTTATAATAAAAAAGCCCAAAATAAGCTCTATAGCAAACAAATACTGATTGTGTGAGTATACCTCCAGAGTGTTCTGACTTTAAGACGACCACTAATTTATCTTATTGAATGAGCTAATAGCCAGATTACCCCCATTATAGCCCCATTGGGAATTCTACATACATTGCTCCTCGACCACACAGAGCTTCAGTGGCATGGAAAGTCATAGTAACTTAACTAGATTATCTGGTGGGCAAATTTATGGTGGTATACAATGACAATACTCTAATTTATTCCCCTGATTTGGGGACACATCAGGTACACGTCAGGCAGGTACTAAAAATCTACAAATATTATAAGATAATAAACCGTAGGCTAAACTTCAGAAATAAATGATTGCCATTCAGGAGGTGCAATTCTTAGGATACCTGGTGTCAGCTGCTAGATTTTGGATGGTCCCTGAGAAGGTCCATCAAGTACTGGAATGGGATCTTCTGCAAAATCTAAAAGCCCCACAGAGCTTTCTGGGGTTTGCCCAGGTAGCAAAGCTGCTTCGGAGGTTATAATCCTACAGAAAACTGGAAGCATACACCAAATATTGAAAAGAAAAATACATCTTTATTTCGAAAACACATTAAAAGATAAATAACGGAGATACATGTGCAAAAATATACTGCTTGTCACACGTCATATAAGATAGATTGCTGCATAAAGTGCTTATGCTATTAAATCAAAGTGTCATTATACTCAATATACTGTATATGTTTTTAGAGAACTACCAGCACATATTTAGTATATAAAAAAAAAAATTAGTGACACATCCCCCAGGAAGAAGCTAATGTAAAACGTGCGTCGGGGTGTCTCAACTGCATCACAGGTCATGTATACATACATTTGGGTTTATCTTGCTTCTTGACCACCTTAATTCCATTTGCGACTTGTTCACTATAATGTGTGCTCTACCAATTTTTGCTGCTATGCATACTTGCACCTTGTTAGAAACTCTGTATTAATAGATAAATGTATTATAATGGATGAATTTTTTTAAATCTATTATAGATTAGATAGCTATGCACTAAGCACTTTCTGTGGTAATAAGTGACTTTTATCTGCATGTAAGTATAATTGAGCTTAATATTTACTATGTTGATATTTAAAAAGAATTAGTAATTTATTTAAGTGTCACTAAATATATTTTATATGCTAAATATGTGATGGTAGTGCTCTAAAAACATATATATTGAGTATAATGACACTTTGATTTCATAACATAAGCACTTTATGCAGCAAGATATCTTATGTGACCTGTGACAAGCAGTATATTTTTGCACATGTATCTCTGTTATTTATTTTTTAATGTGTTTTCTAAATAAAGATGTATTTTTCTTTTCTAGGCTATTAATATCTGCCCTCAGTCACTGGCTTGCCCTCTCTGGCGGAGAAAATTGGGCGGGAGCCCACGTCAGTTTTTCCCGTGAATTAATCCTTTAATTTAACACCTACAGCTCCAAAACTTCACACACATACAGTACACTACTAACATTATTAGTGAGGGACATATATAAATATAACGGATATGCAATGGTTTACTGTATGTAACCATGTCTCATATCCTGTCGTGTTCTGTAATGATTTTACAGATGCCGACAGTTGAATTTTCACCTATTCTGCCATCTATGAAATATATATATACAGTGCCTACAAGTAGTATTCAACCCCCTGCAGATTTAGCAGGTTTACACATTCGGAATTAACTTGGCATTGTGACATTTGGACTGTAGATCAGCCTGGAAGTGTGAAGTGCACTGCAGCAAAAAAGAATGTTATTTCTTTGTTTAATTTTTTTTTAAATTGTGAAAAGTTTATTCAGAGGGTCATTTATTATTCAACCCCTCAAACCACCAGAATTCTGTTTGGTTCCCCTAAAGTATTAAGAAGTATTTCAGGCACAAAGAACAATGAGCTTCACATGTTTGGATTAATTATCTCTTTTTCCAGCCTTTTCTGGCAATTTAAGACCCTCCCCAAACTTGTGAACAGCACTCATACATGGTCAACATGGGAAAGACAAAGGAGCATTCCAAGGCCATCAGAGACAAGATTGTGGAGGGTCACAAGGCTAGCAAGGGGTACAAAACCCTTTCCAAGGAGTTGGGCCTACCTGTCTCCACTGTTGGGAGCATCATCCGGAAGTGGAAGGCTTATGGAACTACTGTTAGCCTTCCACGGCCTGGACAGCCTTTGAAAGTTTCCTCCCGTGCCGAGGCCAGGCTTGTCCGAAGAGTCAAGGCTAACCCAAGGACAACAAGGAAGGAGCTCCGGGAAGATCTCATGGCAGTGGGGACATTGGTTTCAGTCAATACCATAAGTAACGTACTCCACCGCAATGGTCTCCGTTCCAGACGAGCCCGTAAGGTACCTTTACTTTCAAAGCGTCATGTCAAGGCTCGTCTACAGTTTGCTCATGATCACTTGGAGGACTCTGAGACAGACTGGTTCAAGGTTCTCTGGTCTGATGAGACCAAGATCGAGATCTTTGGTGCCAACCACACACGTGACGTTTGGAGACTGGGTGGCACTGCATACGACCCCAAGAATACCATCCCTACAGTCAAGCATGGTTGTGGCAGCATCATGCTGTGGGGCTGTTTCTCAGCCAAGGGGCCTGGCCATCTGGTCCGCATCCATGGGAAAATGGATAGCACGGCCTACCTGGAGATTTTGGCCAAGAACCTCCGCTCCTCCATCAAGGATCTTAAGATGGGTCGTCATTTCATCTTCCAACAAGACAATGACCCAAAGCACACAGCCAACAATACCAAGGCCTGGTTCAAGAGGCAAAAAATCAAGGTGTTGGAGTGGCCTAGTCAGTCTCCTGACCTTAACCCAATTGAAAACTTGTGGAAGGAGCTCAAGATTAAAGTCCACATGAGACACCCAAAGAACCTAGATAACTTGGAGAAGATCTGCATGGAGGAGTGGGCCAAGATAACTCCAGAGACCTGTGCCGGCCTGATCAGGTCTTATAAAAGACGATTATTAGCTGTAATTGCAAACAAGGGTTATTCCACAAAATATTAAACCTAGGGGTTGAATAATAATTGACCCACACTTTTATGTTTAAAATTTATTAAAATTTAACTGAGCAACATAACTTTTTGGTTTGTAAGATTTATGCATCTGTTAATAAATCCTGCTCTTGGGTGAAGTTTGAAGCCTCTAACTTATTTGCATCTTATCAAACCTGCTAAATCTGCAGGGGGTTGAATACTACTTGTAGGCGCTGTATATACATAAATAAATCAAAAAAAGGGCAGCACTACCAAAATTATATAGTTGGTGCAAAACCTATTCAGCAGTGTCCAAACAGCCAAATTAACAAAAGTAAAAAAAAATAGGCAGCACTCAAATTAAATGTGAAAAAAAGTGGATACTTTACTGATCCTCAAGTGGCAACGTTTCAACGGTGACCCGTCTTTATCAAGGCTTGATAAAGACGGGTCACCGTTGAAACGTTGCCACTTGAGGATCAGTAAAGTATCCACTTTTTTTCACATTTAATTTGAGTGCTGCCTATTTTTTTTACTTTTATATATATACATATATACCTATACTATGTGTATACATGTATACTATATTAAACTTGTCAGTGTATATTTACAGTACACCGCACTGAATGGCCGGCTTTTCTAAAGGACAGTAGTGTCCTACGCCGCGCTGCAGTAGCAGTCCACTTAAGCGTTCGCGGCTGCGACACTACACACACGGTAGGTCTAGAAGGACTTAATACCGCCATCTTTGGCTATTCCTGTGACCTTATACCGTGTGTGTAACTACTCTGAGTACTTGTGACCTTAACAGGCTCAGCTCTTTTGTTTATGTTCTTAGGCATCTCTGTGATTTAACAGAGATTGCTCTGTGCACTTGGGTGACGGTTAACCCTGTGCACAATACCGCCGTATTGCTTCTGCCACCACTTAGCAGCGGTTATTTCACCTACTGCACGGTGGACCCCGAGCGGCGAACGCACTTTATTTATATTTTTTATTTAGTGCGTTCCGCCGTTCCTAACATAATACTAGCGCCAGGGTCTGGCTAGTGATGGCAGAACAGCAGCAACTCTTGCAGTGCATTAGGCAGCTTGAGGGCCTGTTGGCCACTCTTGAGAGGGCTCTCTCAGCTGCGCAATCCACCAAAGCTGCTGTGCAAGCAATCACTGACGCGGTTACGCGTATGTCCACGTCCTCCCACGCGCCGACAGTTACCCACCTCCCGTTGCCCGACAAATTTTCTGGCGATGGCGCCTCCTGTAGAGGTTTCATCAGCCAGTGCTCTATCTAGCTGGAGCTACTGGCTGTGCGATTCCCTACTGAGCGGACCAAGGTGGGGTTTATTGTCTCCCTTCTGTCGGGCAAGGTGGAGTGGGCTACGCCACTATGGGAGAGAGGTGACCCAGAGGTTCGGACTGCTGCTCAGTTTTAACAGCTATTAAGCAGGTCTTCCTCGGTCCACGGGTCATGCACGACACCTCTCTTCAGCTTCTGGCTTTGACCCAGGGATCCCTCTCGGTTAGTCAGTATGCCGTTCATTTTCGGACACTGGCTTCCGAGCTGGAGTGGTCTGACAAAGCCCTTATCCCTGTGTTTTGGAGAGGTTTGGCGGAGCACGTCAAAGATGCTCTCTTTACCAGAGAGGTACCCGCAACTTTGGAGGAGCTGATAGCCATTTCCACCTGCATTGACCTCCATTTTTCGGAGCGCGGTATGGAGCGTGCTCAATCCAAGCAGAAGGTTACCTCAGCTCCCAACTTTTTTGAGCCTCTGGAACCACCCGAGCCAGAGATTCCACCCCCTGAGCCCATTGAGGTGTCTCGCGCCGTTCTCGAGGTGT
The DNA here is from genome assembly GCF_039654945.1 of Dendrobates tinctorius. NCBI lineage: Eukaryota > Metazoa > Chordata > Amphibia > Anura > Dendrobatidae > Dendrobates > Dendrobates tinctorius. The sequence goes on along the minus strand of NW_027361722.1, from coordinate 2,584,220 downwards.
GTCCGGCACAAGACTCCATTTGCGGTTACCGTTGTCAACATGCTGTTGCTCCAGACAACAGCGCCCCGCAATGGCCAAACTCTGTGCCGCAGGGTAAGACCTTTGTCCCTCATCACCTTCGGCCGAGGGTTCTCGCGTGGGCACACACTTCCAGGAGGGGTGGTCACTGCGGCTATATGCAGACCACAAAACTCCTGGCTAGGTCTTATTGGTGGCCGCACAGGGCTCGGGATGTAAAAAAATATATTCGGGCCTGTGCCTTTTGTTCACGGGATAGCCTCTGCAAACGGAGAGTGGCGACGACCGCCGACACACGGCGGCGTCCCACTTTAACTTCCGCTCCCATTGTCTCCCATGTGTCCCTTCTTAAACCTGGCGATCTTGCCATCCCTGATGCCTTCTGCGTGTCCCGGGTTTCCTTGTCAACTACCCGGACATCAGACTTGCCTTCGGACGAATCTGACACCTACACCACTAATAGGCACAAGTTGGTGGGTCGGAAGTCTCAGGGAGGGAGGGGCCCTAGGGGGGGTAATGTTAGGAGTCAGGTTTCTGCGGTCGTTATGCAGGAATCCAGACCCTCACATTCTGCAGTCTCCTGCTGTTTATCTACTGCAGAGGAGATTGCAGAGGAGATTGCCTTGCAGCAAATCTCTCCAGAGGCTAAGTCCTTCCATCCACCTTCTGAGCATGCTCATGAGACGATCTCCCATTGGAGATCAGGAGTCATGTGCTCAGGTCCCTCTCCAGATCTCATTGGTCCATCTCGGAGATCTGGAAGCTTCTGGAAGGTCCCAGCTGCTATAAAAAGCGCGCATGGCTGTTCTGCCATGCGCTAGTATAGACTATACTTACTGCTGTGTGAATGACGATGAATGCATGATTCTGGTGAATGACTCATTTGAAACCCCTACCCTTTGATATTACGCTTGTGTGAGGGATTGAGTTTAGTACCAGCGCCAGTGCGCCTCTGCTTCATTGTCCACAGCTGCTAGCGTCCGACATTGCGTTTGCGTCTAGCATTGTCGTATAGCGGCAGTGTCCTACACCGCGCTGCAGCAGCAGTCCACTTAAGCGTTCGCGGCTGCGACGCTACACACGCGGTAGGTCTAGAAGGACTTAGTACCGCCATCTTTGGCTATTCCTGTGACCTTATACCATGTGTGTAACTACTCTGAGTACTTGTGACCTTAACAGGCTCAGCTCTTTTGTTTATGTTCTTAGGCATCTCTGTGATTTAACAGAGATTGCTCTGTGCACTTTGGTGACGGTTAACCCTGTGCACAATACCGCCATATTGCTTCTGCCACCACTTAGCAGCGGTTATTTCACCTACTGCACGGTGGACCCCGAGCGGTGAACGCACTTTAATTATATTTTTTATTTAGTGCGTTCCGCCGTTCCTAACAGAACTAGTGCCACATCAGACAGGAGCGATACAGTTGGTTCATAATGCCACCGGCCCAGCAGGAAAGTGCCACCCCTGTCCCTGGGTCCCAGTGAACAGGAGGAAAAAGGGTGGAGCGCCATGCTGTCAGCATGTCTCAGCCAATAAAGCCCCTTCCTTACTTCTGCTCACCGGGCCAGATACCCAAGTAAGGGTAGTAATGTTCTGATGCATGGGCGGACATACAGCCGGTTCAATCTGTGCGGCAGCACCGGGGTCCAGAGGCTCCAGGGGGCCCCTGCAGGGCGGCTAATAATGAGGGCAATCTGGCTAGTTTCACCGGACCCGAGGCTCCGGGGGCCCCTGACCAGATTGCCCTCATGTGCGGCGGGCAGTGAGCGATCCCAGCATCTCCACTGCCTGCAAGAGAAAATAGCAGGAGCCGAGCTGCAAGGATCTGTCCTGCTTCCTGCCCGGCGCAGCGCTTCCTGTCTGACACAGAGAGGAGCGCCGCTGGATGACGTTATCATTCAGCGGCCACCTGTGCTAGAGCGAGGAAGCGCGGGCACCGGTGGTGCTGCAGACAGGTGAGAGATGGTGTGTGTGTTGTATGTGTGTGTGTAGAGATGAGTGGTGGTGTGTGTGCATGCATAGCGCTGCGGGAGAATATGCAGAGAGGTGAATGGTGCTGTGTGTGTGTCTGTGTGTGTAGGTGGTGGAGAGGGGAATGATGGGGGTGATGGGGAGACGGCAATGATGGGATGATGGGGAGAAGGCAGTGATGGGGAGAAGGCAATGATGGGGCTATGGAGAAGGCAATGATTTGGAGTGATGGGGAGAAGACAATGATTTGGAGTGATGGGGAGAAGGCAATGATGGGAGTGATAGGGAGAAGGCAATGATGGGGGTGATGGGGAGAATGCAATGATGGGGGTGATGGGGAGAAGGCAGTGATGGGGGTGATGGGGAGAAGGCAATCATGGGAGTGATGGGGAGAAGGCAATCATGGGGTGATGGGGAGAAGGCAATGATGGGGGTAATAGGGAGAAGGCAATGATGGGGGTGATGGGGAGAAGGCAATGATGGGAGTGATGGGGAGAAGGCAATGATGGGAGTGATGGGGAGAAAGCATTCATGGGAGTGATGGGGAGAAGGCAATCATGGGAGTGATGGGGAGAAGGCAGTGATGGAGAGAAGGTAATGATGGAGAGAAGGTAATGATGGGAGTGATGGGGAGAAGGCAGTGATGAAGAGAAGGTAATGATGGGGGTGATGGGGAGAAGGCAATGAGGGGAGTAATGGTGAGAAGGCAATGATGGGGTGATGGAGAAGGCAATGATGGGAGTGATGAGGAGAAGGCAGTGATGGAGAGAAGGTAATGATGGGGTGATGGGGAGAAGGCAATGATGGGGGTGATGGGGAGAAGGCAATGATGGGGGTGATGGGGAGAAGGCAATTGTGGGAGTGATGGGGAGAAGGCAATGATGGGGGTGATAGAGAGGGCAATGATGGGGTGGTAGGGGAGAAGGCAATGATGGGATGGTGGGGAAAAATAAATGATGATGGGGTGGTGGGGGAGAATGCAATGGTGGTGGTGGAAAGGGCAGTAATGGTGGTGGGGAGGAGGAAATGATGGAGGTGGTGGAATGGGCAATGATGGGAGTGGTGTGGGAGAAAGCAACGATGGTGGGGGAAAAGGCAATGATGGAGATGGTGGAATGGGTAATGATGGGAGTGGTGGGGGAGAAAGCAAAGATAGTGATGGGGGAGAAGGCAATGATGGGATGCGAGGGGAGGAGGACAATAAGGGGTGTGGGGGATTGGAGTGGGAGCAAGGGGAACTTATAATGGCCTTAGGAACAGGGGGAGGTGGAGGAAGACGTTATCGCTTATTATGTATAACACTGTCCCTTAGTATATAGTGTACTCACTTATTATGTCTAACAGTCCCTTAGTATATAGTGTACTCACCATGTCTAACATGGTCCCTCAGCATATAGTATACGTACTTATTATGTATAACAAAGTCCCTTAGTATATAGTGTACTCACTAATTCTGTATAACACCATCCTTAGTTACATAGTTTCCTCTTTTATTATGCATAACACCATTTCTTATTACGTACCATCCTCTCTAGTTATATATGGTGCCGTCCCTTATTATATAGCTTCCTCTGCTGTTATGTATAGTGTTGTCTTTTACACAGTGTAATCTTGTTAATTTTGTTATTCACAGCGCCCTCTATTATTACATAGTCCCCTCTCATTTTAGATATAAAATGACTGCTGATCGAGGAGCCGGTGACCAGACAACCAATCCATCAGCTCCTCCATTAGAAAGGAAGCTTTCCCGTGCTCCATCAGCCATCATTGCATTATACAGCTAACAAGAGGACGCTATGTAATAAAAAACAGGGCTCTATATAATCCAATATGTAAGGGACGGTACTGTACATAACAAGAGAGGGCACTGTGTAAGGTACAGAAATATACATAAAAAAGGAGAAAATGTAATATATATACACATGTATGTGTGTGGCTATATACAGTACAGACCAAAAGTTTGGACACACCTTCTCATTCAAAGAGTTTTCTAATAATAATAATAATAATAATTTTATTTCTATAGTGCCAACATATTCCGCAGCACTTTACATTATAGAGGGGACTTGTACAGACAATAGACATTACAGCATAACAATAATCACATAGATCATAACAGATACCAAGAGGAATGAGGGCCCTGCTCGCAAGCTTACAGTCTATGAGGAAAAGAGGAGACACGAAAGGTGGATGGTAACAATTGCTTTTATTGTTTTTATGGTTTGGACCTTCCCTAGTGTAAGAATCTGATATTCCTGTTGCTGCATGAACCAGTTAACAGTCTAAATATGTAACAGTACAGACACAGAGGGCTATTAAATGCAAAAAGCATGTGAGAACATGATGCGAGGAACATAGTTATGGTAAAAAATTTAGAAATGAGCCACACAGGGATATTTACGTTAAGGCGATACGCCAGTCTGAACAAATCAGTTTTTAAGGCACGCTTAAAACTGTGGGGTATGGGGATTAATCGTACTAGCCTGGTTAGTGCATTCCAAAGAATTGGCGCGGCTCGTGAATAGTCTTGGAGATGGGAGTGGGAGGTTCTGATTAATGAGGATGTTAACCTCAGGTCATTAGCAGAACGGAGGGCACGGGTAGGGTGGTAGGCTGAGACAAGGGAGGAGATGTAGGGTGGTGCTGAGCCATGGAGAGCTTTGTGGGTGAGGGTAATAAATTTATACTGAATTCTGAAGTGGATGGGTAGCCAGTGTTTTCTTTATTTTCATTACTATGAAAATTGTAGATTCACTCTGAAGGCATCAAAACTATGAATTAACACATGTGGAATTATATAATTAACAAAAAAGTGTGAAACAACTAGTTTCTTCAAAGTAGCCACCTTGCCAAGAGTGTGCAAAGCAGTAATCAAAGCAAAATCTGGCTACTTATATAAGACATATTTTCAGTTGTTTCACACTTTTTTGTTAATTATATAATTCCTCATGTGTTAATTCATAGTTTTGATGCCTTCAGAGTGAATGTACAATTTTCATAGACATGAAAATAAAGAAAACTCTTTGAATGAGAGGTGTGTCCAAACGTTTGGTCTGTACTGTATATATACAAATATATGTAGCTTTGTTGCCATAAAAGGGAAGGGGAACATTGTGACAGTGTCCAAAATTCGTGACTGTCCCGCTGGACCTGGGATAGGTGGGAGCTATGCTTATTCTACCACTCTTACTTTGTGTCTACACAGCTCTCCTTACCCTGGCAATACCACTACTCTCATCAGGAGGAGTCTATGTGCGGAGAAAATCAGACATCACCGACTGCAGCATGAAATGTCCTCATACTGACGGCGTTCTAGACCTATACAGAGAATGTGGAGGTCACGAGACGCGACTACTGGAGCTGTGGTGTGATACTATGTGGCACTCTAATCGCTACCAGCCCAGACTCCTCTATAACATGAGCACCGGGTGCTGGAGCCTGAGAGACGTCGAGAACAACGACTCCTGTGTGTACAATGTGGTGTATTACGGGGATAATGGAAGATTCCTGACCACGGTACCCATCACTGTACTAGGTAAGAGCTGATAATAACCACAGAGCTTGCACTATACACCCTTAGGAGGCCCAGGTCCATGACTGGAGGTGACCGACCTTCTCCTGATACTTCCAGATCCAGTTATGATCTCCACCATAACCAGTAACAGCAGCCGGCCGGGTGAAGACATCGCCGTGAGCGTCCAGTTTTATGGAGAGGAGACGGTGGTGACCTGGGAGGTAGACGGGGGGCAACTCCCTGACCGATACCGGCTGATAGATGATAATAAGACGGTGATAATTCCGAGAAACGACGCAGGGAGGAGACTCCGTGTCCGGATCACAAACCCAGTCAGTGAGGAGACACGGGAATATCAGTTGGAGATTACAGGTAAAAGGAGTAGTACTGGGATATTATATGTACCCCACATCTTCTATACCCCATGTACTGGAGATTACAGGTAAGAGGAGTATTACTGGGGTATTATATGTATCCCACACCTTCTATACCCCATGTACTGGAGATTACAAGAGGGAGGGTATTACTTGGGTATTATAGGTGCCCCACATCTTCTATACCCCATGTACTGGAGATTACAGGTAAGAGGAGTATTACTGGGATATTATATTTACCCCACACCTTCTATACCCCATGTACTGGAGATTACAGGAGGGAGGGTATTACTGGAGTATTATAGGTGCCCCACATCTTCTATACCCCATGTAATGGAGATTACAGGAGGGAGGGTATTACTGGAGTATTTTAGGTGCCCCACATCTTCTATACCCCATGTACTGGAGATTACAGGTAAGAGGAGTATTACTGGGATATTATATGTACCCCACACCTTCTACAACCCATGTACTGGAGATTACAGGAGGGAGGGTATTACTGGGGTATTATATGTGCCCCACATCTTCTATACCCCATGTGCTGAAGATTACAGGTAAGAGCGTATTACTGGGGTATTATATGTACCCCACACCTTCTATACCCCTTGTACTGGAGATTACAGGCAAGAGGGTATTACTGGGGTATTATATGTACTCCACTCCTTTTATACCCCATGTACTGGAGATTACAGGTAAGAGTGCTTAACTGGGGTATTATATGTACCCCACACCTTCTATACCCCATGTAATGGATATTACAAGTAAGAGGGTATTCCTGGGTTATTATATGTTCCCCACACCTTCTATACACCATGTACTGGAGATTACAGGAAAGGGGGTATTACTGGGGTATTATATGTACCCCACACCTTCTATACCCGATATACTGGAGACTACAGGTGATATGGCATAACTGGGGTATTATATGTACCCCACACCTTCTATACCCCATGAGCTGGAGATTACAGGTAATAGGGTATTACAGGGGTATTATATGTACCCCACACCTTCCATACCCCATGTACTGGAGATTACAGGTAAGAGGAGTATTACTAGGGTATTATATATATCCCACAACTTCTATAACCCATTTACTAGAGATTACAGATAAGAGGGTATTACATGTATCCCACACCTTCTATACCCCATGTACTGGAGATTACAGGTAAGAGGGTATTACTGGGGTATTATATGTTCCTCACACTTTCTGTACCCCATGTACTGGGAATTACAGGTAAGAGGGTATTACTGGGGTATTATATGAACCCCACACCTTCTATACCCCATGTACTGGAGATTATAGGTAAGGGGGTATTACTGGGGTATTATATGTACCCCACACCTTTTATACCCCATGTACTGGAGATTACAGGTAAGAGGGTATTCCTGGGGTATTATATGTACCCCACACCTTCTATACCCCATGTACTGGTGATTACAGGTAAGGGGGTATTACTGGGGTATTATATGTACCCCACACCTTCTTTACCCCATGTACTGGAGATTACAGGTAAGAGGGTATTACTGGGGTATTATATGTACCTCACACCTTCTATACCCTATGTACTGGAGATGATAGGTAAGAGGGTATTACTGGGGTATTATATGTAACCCACACCTTCTATACCCCATGTACATATGTAATTGTAATGTAAAATGTCTGTAAGGTATGATGTTTTCTGTTGGAACCTTCCAGAATCTCCCCTTTCCTTCTGAGGACATTGTAGACTGTCAGCTGCAGCATTCCCCTCACCTCCCCCCTCTGCCTGCTGGTAACAGGAAACTGGGCATTTCCTCTCGAAGCCTCCTCCTTCCCCATCCACCCCAGCACAGCTAAGTGGAAAGGATGTCCCTTTGTTCTGAAACCACGAGGTTTGAAATACAGGTATAGGAAATATTAAAGAAGCCTAGCGTGCGCTTTGCTCATGACAGTGATATAAAACCCACATTTCTGCGAAGGGCACAAGGCCAGCTTTCTAATTCCTAATTTTCACAGTTATAACCGCTCCAGAAACTGAGATATGGATTGCTCCCAAATGGAGTGTCTTAATTATGGCATGATTGGTGTTAGTGGATTCTATTCGGTAAATCACAAACAATGATACCATATATGTGTCTGGCTATTATAAAGTTTTAGTAAAGAATCATAACTTAGAGAAAGGGGGGTTGGACCTCACCAGACCGCCCATTTCGTGAGATCACAGACCCTGGACTATAAGGTATTCCCTACCAAATTCCAGGCAGTTGGAGCTACAGAGTCCGTGCTGACAAGACGTGCAGATGAGTGGAGACGTGTGGCTCCGCCTTCTCCCCCCACATGGTCTGTCTGATACCGACTAAGCACATGTGAGTGTTAGTGTCTGTCTTTTTAATCACTTTATGTTATATTTGTATTGTACATATTTAATGTCTCAACTTTATAACAACTTTTATCTGTATAATCACTGCCCACATTTTGGGAATAAATGATAAAATCTATTAGCTCTGTCTCCATGCTCTAAGAAATGAACTATGCGCCATTTTTAGATAATTACGCTACTGTTCGGGTTGGCTTAGAACCCCTCCATTAAGTCTATAACTTAAGTGGAGAAACCTGGAGCTGGTGGCAGCATGGTGTGTGCGGTTGGTTAGGCTGGTTGGCAGTCCGTAAGGGTCTTATATTGCTGAATAAGGGGGGCTGTGGCCCAAAGCATTGATAATTCGTTCCCTTACTGCAGTAGTCTAATTGCCCGTGCACAACAAGCAGCCCATCCGGCGACTAATTATCCTAGGTGCAGTTCCCTGACTGACCTGAGGGTAAGGGGGCGCCGGAGAGCTGCGAGTTCCAAAGTGGAACTGAGAAAGTGGGATATACATAAATCCCCGCAGTTCTTGGAAGGTTGTTAGCAGTGGTGGGGCATCCAAAATACCCCCCTGTGGTAAATTGTTAGAGCAAGATTAGCTTGCTGTGTTTTGGTCACATGGTGCCAGTGGTGGGATAACTAAGATAAGCCCCCACTGTGCCTGTGATAGTCGTGTGCCGGCAGTGCGTCGCGTCCCTCCATCCGCTGACAAACCCGTGTCAGTGGTGGGATCGTGACGTATTGTTGGCACAGGCTGCGCTGTCCATCACAATTTGGTGGCAGCGGTCTGCTGTACATCACATATTGATGGCAGAGCGGTGGGATAATCCTAGAGCATTAGTGATTTGGTTGGAGCAATCATTCCTTTCATTTAAGACCTGCAAGGTTCCTGCGGGAATCCTGCATCATAGGTTTTGGAGAACAGACTCAGTGGTTACTAGTCCTGAGACATTTTTGTGTACTTGAGAGTATTCCCTCCCTTTTTCTTCGTTTTTCTTTTCTATCTTTTATTTGGCAACCATGGCGGCGATGGGAGCAGAGTGGTATAAGCAGCAGAAAAAGGAAACTCTTGCTGGGTTATGCACGTACCGGGGCCTTGTTGCCACGAACCAGAACAAAGACCAACTGATCGTGGCTCTGGTGCAGCTGGACAACACCCAGAGCCCAGCGGGCGCAGGAGCCAGCCCCAGCCAAGGTGGTACCGCAGCTGAGGTCCAACCACCATATGCCGGTCCCACCTGCAACCAGGCCAGGCTGGACCCCTACCTGCAAGCGGCCTTGAATGCATTCCCTGCCGAAGATCATGATGGACGTCTGAAGCTGATCCAGCAAGCTCAGGAGAGAGCGGAGCAGAGAGCTGAGCGCCAAAAAGAGGCTGAGAGAGCCAAGCGCCAGGCGCAGAGGGCCCATGAGCTGGAGATGCTCCAGCGGGGGAGAAATGCCCCCACAGCCCGAAGCAGTGAGCCCAGCAGCGTCCAGACTCCTAAACCCCGGCCAGAGCATTTTCCCATGATGGAAAAGGACGGGGACTTGGACACGTTCCTGCAAGCCTTTGAGAAAGCCTGCAGACAGTACCAGCTGCCTAGAGACCAATGGGCAAGGTACTTGACCCCAGGGCTAAAAGGCAAAGCTCTGGAGGCGTTTGCTTCTCTTCTGCCAGAAGATGACGACGACTATGGTGCCATAAAGCAGGCCCTGATCGCCAAATACCGGCTGACACCTGAGGTATACCAAAAGAAGTTCCGGAACCTCCAACGTGGCCTACACGATAGCTACAGTGATGTGGTGCAAGGACTCAGGACCCACTTTGACCAGTGGATCCATGGACTGTCCATTGATTCCTTTGAGCTGCTACGGGACCTGATGATCAAAGACCAGTTCCTGCATCTCTGCCCAGCTGAGGTCCGACAGTTCATCCTGGACTGCAAACCAACGAATGCGGACAAAGCGGCGACAGATCGCCGACAACTATGAGGCCAACCGGAAGCCAGAGACGCGGAGGCCAGTCACCACCAGCTGGAGAGGGGGTAAGCCTGCAACCAACCCTAGTGCCCCAGCTGGCCATCCCTCCGGAGGCCCTGTCCCTGTTGCCAACACCAGGCCTACTACTGACAGTCGCCTGTGTTACCACTGTCACCGGCCTGGTCACCTCAGTTTCACCTGTCCGGGGAAGCCGAAGAACCCCCCAGCCAAGGCCTCTGGGCCCAACGCCTCTGTTCTTTTGGTGGGAGGTGTGGTTGGGAGGATTGACGACAACGTTCAACCTGTCCAGGTGGGGCCCGTCTTGCTACAGGCCTCAAGGACACCGGGGCAGAACGAACCCTCATCTGTCCTGGACTGGCGACCCCTGAAGAGATTGTTGAGGGGAAAACCCTGACTGTCACCGGGATTGGGGGTACCCGCTGTCCCTTGCCAGTGGCCTGGGTATTCCTTGATTGGGGTGCTGGGAGCGGGGTGAGGGAAGTGGGAGTGTCTGAAAACCTGCCCACTGATGTTTTATTGGAGACTGACTTGGGGAGGATGGTTGCATACTACGTCCCTGACACCCTCCCCAACCTGATAATAAGTTTAACGTTAACCCTGATGATGATGATGATGACGGGAAACTGAATGTGTTACCTGCTGATGACTTGATGAGTAATGAGGCAACTAATAACCATTCTCTCCCCAGGAATGATGCTGATGGTGATGTAACTGTACCAAAGAAATCTGATAACCATTCTTTTCCTAGAAATGATGATGTATCTGTGCCGACTGAACCCGTTTACCATTTCTTTGAAATGGTAGATGTGTCCACAGGTACCGAAGTGCTCGGCCCCGTCACTCTGCGGAGTGAGACGGCTGAGGAACCCCTGGCAGGAGCGAGCAACGGTGCTCAAGGAAATGGGGAAGTGCATGGGGACCATGAGAAAGGTAATGCCATGCAACTGACCAGTGCCACCGAGGAAGGTAACTGGCCCATAAGTAGCACTGCTCCTGAAGTGTTGGGGGTGGATGGGGAGGTGGGGCCCATAGCAGCACCGATTGGTGGGTCTGTAGAAATCCCCAGGGAGACAGCATACGTAGCAGCTGTCACACGCAGTCAGAGTTCCCAGATCGCAGGTAGCTCCCTGTCTTCTGGACCCTCTTCTGCTACAGGAGAGTCTGAACCAGAGGTGAACCCAGAGCAGGTTCCAGAAGGTCCCAGTAAGGGAGGGACCCTGACGTCACTTCTGGTAGCCTCCAGCAAGGAGTTCCAGGCTGCTCTGCACTCAGATGCAAGCCTGGAGAAATTGAGAGGTCTCGCCGAGACGCCCACCTCCGAGTCTGTTAAGGAGAGGGTGTTCTGGGAACGAGGAAGGTTGTACCGGGAGACAGTACCCGGAGATTCCCAAAAGGAGTGGTTGAGGGAAAGACAGCTGGTCGTCCCCCTACAGTTCAGAACTGAGTTGTTGCGGATTGCCCATGAGATTCCACTCGCTGGACACTTGGGGATCAGCAATACAAAGGCACGGCTGTCTCAACACTTCTATTGGCCCAAGATGGGGACAGACGTAATACAATACTGCCACTCCTGTGGCACCTGTCAAAAAGTGGGTAAGGCGGGGCCTGCCCTTAAGGCTCCCCTTATTCCTTTGCCGGTGATAGAGGAGCCATTCCAGAGAATAGCGGTGGACATTGTAGGCCCACTGGCCGTCCCCAGCAGCTCCGGAAAGCAATACATTCTCACCGTGGTAGACTACGCTACCCGGTACCCAGAGGCAGTAGCTCTGTCTTCACCCAGGGCAGATAAGGTGGCTAACGCACTGGTGACCATCTTTTCAAGGATAGGATTTCCCAGGGAGATGCTTACTGATCAAGGGACCCAATTCATGTCTCGCCTAATGGAGGCTCTCTGTGAAAAAATGCAGGTGAGGCACCTGGTATCGAGTGCGTATCACCCACAGACTAATGGTTTGTGTGAACGCTTCAACGGTACCCTCAAACAGATGCTCCGCATGCTGGTTGAGACCCAAGGGCGTGACTGGGAGTGGTACCTCCCACACCTGCTGTTCGCTTACAGAGAAGTTCCCCAGGCCTCGACCGGGTTCTCCCCCTTCGAGCTCCTGTATGGCAGGCGAGTCCGGGGACCCCTTGGGTTGATAAGAGAATCCTGGGAAGATGAGCCAAACCCCACAGAAGTGTCCATCGTGGATTATGTCATGCGCTTCCGTGACAAGATGCAGACCTTGACGCAGTTGGTGCATGACAACATGATGCAGGCTCAGGCTGACCAGAAGCACTGGTACGACCAGAACGCCCGGGAGCGGACCTACCAGGTGGGTCAAAAGGTGTGGGTGCTGGTCCCCGTACCAACGGATAAGCTTCAGGCAGCCTGGGAAGGCCCATACGTCGTCCACCAACAGCTCAACCCGGTCACCTACGTGGTCACGCTTGACCATGCTCGGGGTAGGCGCAAGGCCTTTCACGTCAATATGCTGAAGGCGCACCACGAACGTGAAGCTTGCGTCCTACCAGTCTGCAACCTGCCCGAGGATGGGGGGAAGATCCCCTCCTGGACATGCTGGCCCAAGCCAAGGCCAATGGGTACCTTGAGGACATGGAGATAAGTGGTTTGCTAACCGTATCTCAGCGGTCACAGTTGGTGGAAACCCTGGAACCCTTCCAGGTCGTGTTCACCAACCGACCTGGGAGGACGGAGTTAGCAGTTCATGAGGTGGACACCGGGAATCACGCCTCACTACAGCGAACACCTTATCGGATCTCTGAGGAGGTGCAACAGGTCATGCGCCAAGAGATCAATGAGATGTTAAGGCTGGGGGTGATTCGACGGACAAAAAGCTCGTGGGCCTCACCTGTAGTCCTTGTGCCTAAAAAGGATCGAACCACCCGGTTCTGCGTGGACTACAGGGGGCTCAACGCCATCACAACCTCTGAGCGGTTGGCAAAAGCAAGGTACATATCCATCTGAGTCGGGGATACTGGCAGATTCCCTTGAGCCCTGAGGCGCAGGAGAAATCCGCCTTTATCACCCCCTTTGGACTGTACGAGTCCACAGTCAAGCCCTTTGGCATGAAAAATGCCCCTGCCACTTTCCAGCGGATGGTCAACCACCTGCTCCGGGGACTGGAGGAGTACGCGGTGGCGTACTTGGACGACATCGCCATCTTCAGTTTCATCTGGGAGGAACACCTTCAGCATCTCCAGGAGGTGCTCAAGCGTCTTCACCAGGCAGGCCTGACTATCAAGCCGGGAAAGTGCCAGATGGGCATGAGCGAGGTCCACTACCTGGGGCACCGGGTAGGCGGGGGTTCCATGAGTCCGAAGCCAGAAAAGGTGGACGCAATCACGTCCTGGCCCACCCCCAGGACCAAGAAACAGGTGAAGTCCTTCTTGGGCACTGCAGGGTACTATAGGCGGTTTGTACAAGACTAAAGCGCCTTTGCAAAACCCTTGACTGACCTCACCAAGCAGAGGCTACCCCAAACAGTCAACTCAACAGATGACTGTGAGGCGGCCTTCCAAGCTTTGAAAGCAGCCCTGTGCAGCTCTCCAGTGTTGAGAGCAGTCGACAGCAGCCGCCCGTTTCTGGTACAGACCGACACCAGCAAGTTTGGCCTCGGTGCTGTGCTCAGCCAGGTCGACTCTGGGAACCAGGAGCACTCCTTGTTGTACCTGAGCCAGAAACTTTTGCCGAGGGAAGTGGCATACTTGACTATTGAGAAGGAGTGTCTGGCCATGGTGTGGGCACTGCAACGTTTGCAGCCCTACCTGTACGGGCACACCTTCATGGTGGTAACCGACCACAACCCTCTGAGCTAGTTGCACACAGTGTCCGAAACCAATGGAAGGTTGCTCTGCTGGAGCCTTGCCCTTCAACAGTACGACTTTACTGTACACCACAAAAAGGGCAGCGAACATGGTAATGCCGATGGGTTGTCCCGCCGGGGCGAACCCGCTGAGGTGCGCATGGCCGATAACCGTCAGGTAATGCCTCCGTAGCGCCCTCTAAAAGGGGGAGGTGTAATGTAAAATGTCTGTAAGGTATGATGTTTTCTGTTGGAACCTTCCAGAATCTCCCCTTACCTTCTGAGAACATTGTAGACTATCAGCTGAAGCATTCCCCTCACCTCCACCCCTCTGGCTGCTGGTAACAGGAAACCGGGCATTTCCTCTCGAAGCCTCCTCCTTCCCCCATCCACCCCCAGCACAGCTAAGTGGAAAGGATGTCCCTTTGTTCTGAAACCACGAGGTTTGAATACAGGTATAGGAAATATTAAAGAAGCCTAGCGTGCGCTTTGCTCATGACAGTGATATAAAACCCACATTTCTGCGAAGGGCACAAGGCCAGCTTTCTAATTCCTAATTTTCACAATTATAACCTCTCCAAAAACTGAGATATGGATTGCTCCCAAATGGAGTGTCTTAATTATGGCATGATTGGTGTTGGTGGATTCTATTCGGTAAATCACAAACAATGATACCATATATGTGTCTGTGCGAACTTCCCTCGTGAAGATATGGCTATTATAAAGTTTTAGTAAAGAATCAGAACTTAGAGAAAGGGGGGTTGGACCTCACCAGACCACCCATTTCGTGAGGTCACAGACTCTGAACTATAAGGTATTCCCTACCAAATTCCAGGCAGTTGGAGCTACAGAGTCCGTGCTGACAAGACGTGCAGATGAGTGGAGACGTGTGGCTCCGCCTTCTCCCTCCACATGGTCTGCCTGATACCATCTAAGCACATGTGAGTGTTACTTTCTGTCTTTTTAATCCCTTTATGTTATATTTGTATTGTACATATTTAATGTCTCAACTTTATAACAACTTTTATCTGTATAATCACTGCCCACATTTTGGGAATAAATGATAAAATCTATTATGCTCTAAGAAACGAACTATGCGCCTTATTTAGATAATTACGCTACTGTTCGGGTTGGCTTCGAACCCCTCCATTAAGTCTATAACTTAAGTGGAGGAACTAGGAGCTGGTGGCAGCGTGGTGTGTGCGGTTGGTTAGGCTGGTTGGCAGTCCGTAAGGGTCTTATATTGCTGAATAAGGGAGGCTGCGGCCCAAAGCATTGATAATTCCCTTACTGCAGTAGTCTAATTGCCTGTGCACAACAAGCAGCCCATCCGGCGACTATTTATCCTAGGTGCAGTTCCCTGACTGACCTGAGGGTAAGGGGGGCGCCGTAGAGCTGTGAGTTCCAAAGTGGAACTGAGAAAGTGGGATATTCATAAATCCCCGCAGTTCTTGGAAGGTTGTTAGCAGTGGTGGGGCATCCAAAATACCCCCCTGCGGTAAATTGTTAGAGCAAGATTAGCTTGCTGTGTTTTGGTCCCATGGTGCCAGTGGTGGGATAAGTAGAGATAAGCCCCCACTGTGCCTGTGATAGCCGTGTGCCGGGCCTGCGTCGCGTCCCTCCATCTGCTGACAAACCCGTGTTAGTGGTGGGATCGTGACGTATTGGTGGCACAAGCTGCGCTGTCCGTCACAATTTGGTGGCAGCGGTCTGCTGTACATCACAGAAATGTATACTATAAAGGTAATACAGTGATCACCAATGATATTATACATGAGCTCTGCATATAGTGTCAGTGTACAGGTAATACAGGGATCACCAGTGACATTATGAACAGGAGTTCTGTATATAGTGTCAGTGTATAGGTAATACAGGGATCAGCAGTGACATTATACACAGGAGCTCTGTATATAGTGTCAGTGTACATGTAATACAGTGATCACTAGTGACATTGTACACAGGAGCTCTGTATATAGTGTATAGTGTACTGGCAATACAGTGATCACCAGTGACATTATACACATGAGCTCTGTATATAGTGTCAGTGTACAGGTAATACAGTGATCACCAGTGACATTATACACTGGAGCTCTGTGTATATTGTCAATGTACAGGTAATACAGTGATCACCAGTGACATACACAGGAGCTCTGTATATAGTGTCAGTGTACAGTTAATACAGTGATCACCAGTGACATTATACACAGGAGCTCTGTATATAGTGTATAGTGTACAGGTAATACAGTGATCACTGTTATGAATGGGTCACCGAGGAGGAGAGCAGGCCCCGGCTAAGCCACAGAAAACCAGAGAGGTTGGTAACTAAGCGGATTGCAGACCCCTGATCCTATCCACACAACTAGCAGTAGCCGTGGAGCATAACTACGATGATCCTAGATGCCTTGACACAGCCAAAGAGCTAACTAAGCCTAAAGCAAGAAAGGGGAAATCTAAACTGCCCCAGAGCAGACCCCAAAGGAATAGATAGCCCCCAAACATATATTGTCGGTGAGACAAGATGAAAACACAAACACAGGCAGGAAAATAGACTGAGCAAATGATGGGGCCCACACTGACTAGACAGGACAGGAAAGGAAAGACACTGTCTGCAATCACGCAAAAACCCTGCAAAAAGTCCAACACTTGTGATGCACAAAAACACTAAAGTCGCACGACTTCACCCCCACTAATCAGCACTCTGGTATATTCTGAAAGCAGAGCAAAAAGAGACCAATCTAACAGGGGACAAAACAAACTGGCATAAGCAATAACATGGGGCGGTGATTCAGCAAGCCCCAGCCGGAGCTGGGTGACCCGCACAAAGCAGAGATAGACAAAACCAAATCAAATGCAAACAGAATAGCAAATGAACCACTTAGCTGAACATGTAGGGACAGAGCTGGATACATCAGACCGCAGGAGGCACAGGAAGAAAATCACCAGCAGGGATAGAGGGAGTCGGCTGTCTTAAATCCCAGTCTGAAACCCCAGATCTCCAATCATCATCCTCATTATCAGGTGGCAAGCCTCTGTTAATCAGATCAGCTCCATTACCTCCAGTAACCATCAGAGGGAGCCCAGAAAGAGAACTTGCAACCCCTCTGTCCATCTGACCAGCTCCACTACCTTCAGCAATAACTAGAGGAAGGCAAGAAAGCGAATTCACAACAGTACCCCCCCTTGAGGAGGGGTAACCGAACCCTCATCCACGCCACCAGGCCGATCAGGATGGGCACGGTGAAAACCACGAACCAATCTTTCGGCATGAATGTCAGAAGCAGAGACCCAAGAATTATCCTCCTGGCCATAACCCCTCCATTTGACCAAGTACTGGAGTCTCCGTCTAGCCAAACAAGAATCCAATATTTTCTCTACCTCATACTCCAAATTGCCTTTAACCAAATACAGGGTCAGGAGGCCCCGCCATAGGAACTACTGGTTCCACAAACCTCTTCAACAAAGATTTATGAAACACGTTATGGATCTTAAACGTAACTGGAAGAGCCAATCGGAAAGAATCGGGATTAAGTATTTCCAAAATCTTATAAGGTCCAATTGTCTTGGCTTGAATTTTGGAGACGCAACTTCTTAGGAATATTCTTTGAAGCCAACCAGACCATATCACCCACTTTAAACCGGGGACCAATGGTCCTATGCCGGTTGGAAAACCGTTGGGCTTTTTCCTGAGAGTGGGACAACTTATCCACCACTTGGTCCCAAATCTGCTGCATTCTCTCTACCACAGAGTCCACACTTGGACAGGCCGAAGATTCCATCTGCCCTGAAGAAAATCGAGGATGAAACCCAAAGTTACAGAAAAAGGGCGACATCAAAGTGGCAGAACTAGCTCTATTGTTTAGCGCGAATTCGGCCAAGGGCAAAAATGAGACCCAGTCATCCTGATCAGCAGATATGAATCATCTCAAATAGGACTCCAAAGTCTGGTTTGTTCTCTCCGTCTGCCCATTGGTCTGAGGATGAAATGCAGAGGAGAAAGATAACTGAATTCCCAGTTTGGAACAAAAGGCTCTCCAAAATCTGGAAACAAACTGGACTCCTCTGTCCGACACAATGTTCTCAGGAATCCCGTGCAACCGAACCACCTGTTGTAAAAACAAGGGCACCAACTCAGAAGAAGATGGCAACTTTGGGAGTGGTACAAGATGGACCATCTTAGAAAATCTATCACAAATCACCCAGATAACAGTCAATCTCTGAGAGACAGGAAGATCGGAAATAAAATCCATTGAGATATGGGTCCATGGCATCCTTGGCACCGGCAGGGGCATTAACAACCCACTAGAATGAGAACAGGGCTTGGACCGAGGACAAGTCCCACAGGACTGCACAAAATTCCTGACATCACGAGATAAGGCAGGCCACCAAAAAGACCGACTCACCAAATCCATGGTACCAAAAATACCTGGATGACCAGCCAACGCGGAGCAATGAATTTCAGACATTACTCTTTTCCTCCACTGGTCAGGAACATACAATTTTCCCATAGAGCAACGTTCAGGTTTGTCCTCCTGAAATTCCTCCAGGGCTCGTCTCAAATTGGGTGTGATGACAGAAAGAGCTACCACTCATTTAGAATGGTAGTAGGCTCGGTCACATCAAGAGAATCCGCAAAGAAACTCCTAGAAACGGCGTCCGCCTTAACATTCTTAGTGCCTGGAAGAAAAGAGACCACAAAATTAAAACGTGTGAAAAACAAGGCCCACCTAGCCTGTCTAGGATTCAAGCGTTTGGCTGATTCAAGATAAATCAAATTCTTGTGGTCGGTAAGGACCACAACTTGATGTCTAGCTCCCTCCAGCCAATGTCTCCACTCCTCAAATGCCCATTTCATGGCCAACAATTCCTGATTCCCCACGTCATAGTTACGTTCAGATGGAGAGAATTTTCGAGAAAAGAAGGCACAGGAATTCATCTTAGAAGTCACCGGATCTTTTTGGGACAAAACGGCTCGTGCACCAATCTCAGAAGCATCTACCTCCACCTGAAATGGGAGTGAGACATCAGGTTGCTGTAGAACCGGAGCAGAAGTGAATCTCTGCTTAAGCTCCTGAAATGCCGAGACTGCCTCTGGAGACCAATTCACAACATCAGCACCATTTTTGGTCAAATAAGTCAGTGGTTTAACAATACCAGAAAAATTACTTATAAATTTACAGTAGAAATTAGCAAAACCCAAAAACTTCTGGAGAGCCTTCAAAGAAGTGGGCTGAACCCAATCATAAATGGCCTGTATCTTGGCCGGGTCCATTTCAATAGCAGATGGGGACAAAATGAACCCCAAAAATGAAATCCTGTGTACACCAAAGAGGCACTTCAATCCCTTAACATACAGAGAATTTTCCCTCAAAATCCAGAACACAGTCCGGACATGTTCCACATGAGAATCTCAATCACTGGAAAAGATCAAAATATTATCCAGATAGATGATCAAAAACTTCTCCACAAAGTCCCGGAAAATATCGTTCATAAAAGATTGGAAGACAGAAGGGGCATTAGTAAGCCCAAAAGGCATCACCAGGTACTCAATATGTCCCTCCGGAGTATTAAACGCCGTCTTCCATTCATCCCCGTGCTTGATGCAAATAAGATTATACGCCCCCCTGAGGTCAAGCTTGGTAAACCAACAGGCACTTTTAACTCTGGAAAATAAATAAAAAATCAGGGGTAACGGGTACTGATATTTAACAGTGATTTTAAGGGAACGATAGTCAATACATGGCCTTATTGAACCATCTTTCTTGGCCACAAAAAGAAAACCAGCACCTAAAGGTGAAGAGGATGGTCTAATATGACCCTTCTCCAACGACTCCTTGATATAAGATCGCATAGCATCATTTTCGGGTACCGATAAGATGAAAAGCCGACCCTTGGGAAATTTACACCCAGGCATCAACTCAATTGCACAGTCATAACTCCTATGAGGAGGAAAAGACGCAGACTTACTCTCACTAAATACATCAGAAAAATTAGCCAAATAGTCAGGAATATCATGAGACTGGGGAGAGGTGGAGAAAACAGGAGTGTCACTAAGAACACATTGACAACCCCAACTCACCACAGACACAGATTTCCAATCCAAAACAGGATTATGAGTTTGCAACCAAGGAAAACCCAGAACAATAGTATCATGCAAATTGTGCAACACCAAAAATTTATAATTTTCTTGGTGGTCCGGCGCGACCCACATTATCACCTGAGTCCAAAACTGGGGCTTATTCTCCGCCAAAGGAGTAGCATCAATACCCCTTGTTACAGTTGTGCTATGATGGGAAAGGATACTGAAAAAACCCGGAAGTGGACCCTCTGGGTCACGGCTCCAGAGCCCCCGCGGACGAGTGGACCAGGTGGAGCCACCCCCTATACAGGGAGTGTTAGGGGCAGGCCCACAGGGGAAGGAACAGTGACAGCCGGAGCCAAAGGGGCGACTGGGGTAGGTAACAGGGAGACAGAGGTAGAGAGCCTGGGCAGTAGCAGGACTGGAAGTTGCTGAGACCACGGAGCGAGAGAGACATAGAGACCAGGAGGACCAGGGGATGACGAAGGCTGGAGGCTGTAAGAGAGAAAGATATGTAGTAACAGCGCGGACAGTACCTTCAGAGTGGACAGACAAGGAGACCGACAGACAAGACGTATCAAGAGGCTACCAGGGATGGTGGTACGGAGGGAGACACAGGAGCAGGGCCAGAGACTAGGACACAGAGCAAGCAAGAGAAGGAGTACACGAGCTGCCAGAGGTAGCGCAGACAGTAGACAAGGTAGCTGAGAGGGGCCTGCAGAAAGAGTGAACGCTGGCCAAGAGGACAGCGTCACCACATCGGATAAACAGGCATCTTACCTGGGAAGACGCCCAGAAGAAATAGACGGTGGGCGCCGCCATGTTGGGGGCGGGGCCAAACGCGTCAGAGATCCCAGGAGTCAGAGCGCCGGGTGAACGCAGGTGCACTGAGCCAACGCCGGGGACACCGAACATCAGGAGCAGGAGCGTGCCGTGGAGCGGGGGCGCGCCGGGATCGTGCAGGTAAGTAACGGCGCCGGCGGGGAGGCATGACCCCCCTCAAAGGGATAGGAGTCCGCAGGGGTATCATGGGAAAACCACAATGTTTAGCAAAGTCCAAATCCATCAGATTCAAAGCTGCTCCTGAATCTACAAAAGCCTTAGCAGAAAATGTAGACAAGGAGCAGATCAGGGTAATTGCCAAAAGGAACTTAGGCTGTACACTGCCCACTGCAAATGTGTGAGCAAAACGCTTTTCTCGTTTACGGCAGACAGAAATAGTATTAGAGGCGTCTCCACAGAAAAAACACAGCTTATTATGCTTTCTAAACTCCTGGCGTTGCGCCCTAGACAAAGCCCTATCACATTGCATGGGTTCAGACGTGTAGTTTTACGTTCACGTAAACGCCCATCAATCTGAATGGCCAATTACATAGTCGTCAAGACCAGAGGGAACAGGAAATCCCACCATAACATCTTTTACGGTTTCTGCCAAACCCTTCCGAAAGAGAGCTGCTAGGGCATCATCATTCCATTTAGTAAGGACCGCCCACTTTCAGAATTTTTGACAATATATCTCTGCAGAATCCTGACCCTGGTTCAATGCTAATAAGGTTTTCTCAGCTTGATCAATAGCATTAGGTTCATCATACAGCAACCCCAAGGCTTGAAAAAACACGTCCACATTAGCCAGAATAGGATATCCGGGTGTCAAAGAAAAGGCCCAATCCTGGGGAGATGACAATTTTAATCTGCTGCACAGAGCTCCCCGATGAGTTAGGTTTCAAAGGAAAAAATAGTTTACAATTATTCTTAAAATTCAAAAATTTAGACCGCTCCCCAGAAAACACATCAGGAGTAGGGATTTTTGGTTCAACAGCAGATGATTGAGCAAGATAGGCAGAAATTCCCCGCACTTCAGCAGCGAGCTGCTCAACACGATCAGACAATTGCTTAGTCTCCATTTAGTGAGAAGAAAAAAAAAAAATCTCCTGCACCCCCAGAAAAAAAGAGGAAAAAATTCTGACCCTTTTTTTTTTTTTAAATTCTTTCCTTCTTTAGAGTACCCTAGAGTCTACAGTTAGGCTGGTGATTCTGTTATGAATGGGTCACCAAGGAGGATAGCAGGCCCAGGCTAAGCCACAGAAAACCAGAGAGGTTGGTAACTAAGCGGATTGCAGACCCCTGATCCTATCCACACAACTAGCAGTAGCCGTGGAGCATACCTTCGATGATCCTAGACGCCTCGGCACAGCCGGAGAGCTAACTAAGCCTAAGGCAAGAAAGGGGAAATCTAAACTGCCAGAGCAGACCCCAAAGGAATAGATAGCCCCCAAACATATATTGTCAGTGAGACAAGATGAAAACACAAACACAGGCAGGAAAATAGACTGAGCAAATGATGGGGCCCACACTGACTAGACAGGACAGGAAAGGAAAGACACTGTCTGCAATCACGCAAAAACCCTGCAAAAAGTCCAACACTTGTGATGCACAAAAACACTAAAGTCGCACGACTTCGCCCCCACTAATCAGCACTCTGGTATATTCTGAAAGCAGAGCAAAAAGAGACCAATCTAACAGGGGACAAAACAAACTGGCACAAGCAATAACATGGGGTGGTGATTCAGCACAGCCCCAGCCGGAGCTGGGTGACCCGCACAAAGCAGAGATAGACAAAACCAAATCAAATGCAAACAGAATAGCAAATGAACCACTTAGCTGAACATGCAGGGACAGAGCTGGATACATCAGACCACAGGAGGGACAGGAAGAAAATCACCAGCAGGGATAGAGGGAGTCGGCTGTCTTAAATCCCAGTCTGAAACCCCAGATCTCCAATCGTCATCCTCATTATCAGGTGGCAAGCCTCTGTTAATCATATAAGCTCCATTACCTCCAGTAACCACCAGAGGGAGCCCAGAAAGAGAACTTGCAACCCCTCTGTCCATCTGACCAGCTCCACTACCTTCAGCAAAAACCAGAGGAAGGCCAGAAATCGAATTCACAACAGATCACCAGTGATATTATACACAGGAGCTCTGTATATAGTGTATAGTGTACAGGTAATACAGTGATCACCAGTGACATTATACACAGGAGCACTGTATATATTGTCAGTGTACAGGCAATACAGTGATCACCGGTGACATTATACACAGGAGCTCTGTATATAGTGTATAGTGTACAGGTAATACAGGGATCACCAGTGACATTATATATAGGAGCTCTGTATATAGTGTCAGTGTACAGGTAATACAGTGATCACCAGTGACATTATAGACGTCTCTAGAGGAAGTACTTCATCTTCACTTTTTTCTTCATCAGCACGGACCGCCATTACTTCTTTTGTCTCTGCAGAAAATAACACTCAGACATCTATATCTGATCCCTTTTATAGCACATTCCTTGACTTGTACACTATTCCAGATGAAGAAAAAAAGCAACATAATCCCACCCTGCACAGTAACAGGATCCCCCTTTTGTTCCCCCCAGTATTTTAAAAAATAAATTATAGCAGAGCAATCTAACACCCTGACCATCCAGCACCCTAGCAATCCAGCTGAAGCCCTCTGTTCCTGGCACCGATTCACCCCTATATCCTTGGACCCATGTCAAGCCACATGTGCAGAAGGAGAGGAAAAAAAAAGATTCTTCCTCGGACCCACATTCTGTTGAAATCAGCCGGCCCCCTCTATGTCCTGCTTGGGGACCTGCCAAGGACACTGGCCTATCAGAGAATTCTCCGCTGTCCTGATGGGCCAGTGTTCTCCACCTATTTTAGTTAGACACAGGAACGCTGTCTACCACCTGGTTTATTAAAGATACAGCATAAACCAGTGCAACATTAGCAAAATAAACATGGCCTAAAAGGGAAGCAGAGCATAACATATGACACAGTCCTTCTTGCTGTGGGAATCTGCCTGCTTCTGAAACAATCAAAAGGGTCAGCTTTCTTTAACATCAAAACCACAACTCCTGAGCTTTCACCTCTAGACACCCCCAGCACTGAAAGCGCTAAAAGCTCCTCTGGATTCCTCCCAATCTACAGCTGTTCAATCAACCTAGAACTAAACATGGCTGATTAACCCCTCTTGGCACTTAGTGTGCTGGAGCATTTTCCTATGTCCATATCACTGAAGATAACAACTTCAGTGAAACATAGCTCCCCTCCAGTACTTTGCCAGTGACTTTTGCCAGTCATAATATATAATTTTTTTTTTTTACTTCATTCCTCTATGGGACTTTTATCTTTTATTACTTTGATCACTGGCATAATGCACTGCAATGCTTTTATACCTGTCAGTGTTACACTAACAGAATCCTCTTACACCGTTCTCCTGGCATGGTTTAACAGGCCGCCATAGCTGGCGGACCTGGAGGTCGTCATTTGATTTCGGGTTGCCATAACATCCATTGGCTGTCTGCAATTACGTCTTCTAAATACTGTGATCAATATTGATTGTGGTCCCGAGAGGGTTAAACAGCCGGGTCGGTGCAGGCATTGCTCTTGGTTGTGTCCGGCGGAGCTCAGCTATCAGCTCCAGTGCCCTCACGGTCACCAGGAAGTACTGGTACGTTCAATTTCAGGAAGGGGTTATGCATAATTGGTGTCATCTCCCCTCTCACCGGCAGAGACACTTTTGCGTACTATGAGGGGCCTTGTGCCAGTGCCGTCGCCCATGAGTATGCCCCCCCACCTGCTCAAGGAACCTGCACTTTCATCTGCACTTTCCTCTTTGTCACCGTTAAGGTGGTATAGTATGCTGGAAGGGGAACCTGAGTTTCATCAGGGTCAGATTCTGGCTGTGTAGAATGCGAGGGGAATGTAGTGGTCTGGGTCAATGTACCAGCAGAATCATTGAGCAGTGGCTGGGCCTCAGTGCAGTTGTGGCGCCCCCAGGAGTACGGTCGCCACAGTGGCATTACCTTCCTCCTAGGGAGTGTGATGTCATGCTTGGGAGCAACGAAGGATCTCTCTAGCAGTTAAACCAACACACAACACAGTTCCCACTCCAGGCCAGCAGGTAGAGCTCTGAACCTGACTGCTGAGGAGCTGCTCTCTGTGGTCGGGAGGAGGGAAGTTAGGGCAGTCTGTGAAGGGAAGGGGAAGTGTGTGGACGTGAGAAGGGGAGCTGGAGGATGAGCAGAGTTAAGGCTCACTCCTAGCTTGAGCGCATGGCCCGGATTCTGGTCTCCGAGTTTGTAGGGACACTGACGGTCCTGCAGCAGAAACCAGAGGAAGTAGTAGCTGTAAATGCTCTGTTCCCAACTAAGGCTCGGAGGCCCCAGCAGCGAAGTGTGTGAGCCAGAAGGAAAAGGCTACGACTGCCTGCCATACGAGAAAGTTCCAAAAGAGAGTCAACAAGGGGAACTTCAGTGAACTCAGTACTGCGAATACCTCAGATAAGCGTTAGAACGGAGGCCACACTACCTATCTGCAGAGAGAGAATTCCTAATTTGCTTCCAGGCTGACCAACTCCTTCTCCATCTGTACTCTGGATCCTGGACGGCACTTACCAAGTACAGGTAAAGGAACTGCACGACTGTGTCTGTCATCTTTCTCAGGCGCCTGGCACACGGCTCTGCTGCATCCTGCACTGCACACCATCTACCAACTCTTTCATCTGCCCTGCGACTACGGCCCTACCTGTGCAGGGCTTCTACATCTTAGCTGCACCACAACATCTGTCCCAGAGAAGCGACACTGCAGCGCTGGTCAATCTGATCAGAAACCACAGGTGGCGTCACGTATCATTCACCTATAAACGTTATTCACCCCTTTGCATGGACGCCCAGGGCCAAGGACCGGGTAACCACCACCGTGACACATCTGTTGTGAGTTCATTTTTCGGTCCACCAGTTGTGAGTTCTCCTTCCAGGCTCCCTCTGGTGGTAACTGGAGGTAGTGAGGCTGATTTAATCAGTAGAAATCTGCCACCTGATAATGAGGATGACGATTGGACCTCAGGAATCTCAGACTGGATTTAAGACAGCCGACGCCCTAGTCTGGTGCTGGTGATTCCTTCTGGCTTCTCAGGTCTTGGTTTGTTTTCAGCTCTGTTCCAGTCATCTAAAGCTAAGTTTTTCTGCTAATGTTCACACTTGATTTTGTTGGTCTATTCAGTTTTTTGTGTGGTCAGCCAGCCCTGGCCTCTTTTTGCTCTGTCTCAGAATATTTCAGAGTGCTGATATAGTGGGAGAAGTCTAGTGACTTCAGGGTTAATTTTGCTATCAGAAGTGTTGGACTTTATTTTTGTAGGGTTTTTTGCAGATTGCAGACAGTGTCTTTCCTTTCCTATCCTTTCTAGTTAGTTTGGGCCCCATCGTTTGCTCAGCCTATTTTCCTGCCTGTGTTTGTGCTTTCATCTTGTTTCACCATCAATACATGTGTGGGGGCTGTCTTTCCTTTGGGGTCTGCACTGGGGCAGTTAGTTTTCTCCTTTTCTTGCTTCAGGCTTATTTAGTCCTCTGGCTGTGACGAAGCGTCTAGGACCATCGTAGGTACGCTCCACGGCTGCTGCTGGTTGTGTGGTTAGGATCAGGGATCTGCAATCTGCATAGTTACCAACCTCTCTGGTTTTCTGTGACTTAGCTTGTTTTGTTTTTTTCTCCTCGGTGACCCATTCATAACACACATCCCTCTGAGACACTGGCCCGGTACCGATTAACCCCACTGCCCTGGCTGACGACCCACACTCCATGTCAGATTCATCTTGGACTGGAGAATTCACGATTTGACTTGATAACCCAGGCATGGTATGTGAGAAAGAGCTACATGGACTAATGTGAAGTGTGGCCTGCTGCATCATTCTCTTTTGTTGGGGGTGAAGGACACAAGGAAAGGGGTTCTTCCTGACCAGGAGCCAGCACTTGACGACTCA
This sequence comes from Dendrobates tinctorius, assembly GCF_039654945.1. Taxonomy (NCBI): domain Eukaryota; kingdom Metazoa; phylum Chordata; class Amphibia; order Anura; family Dendrobatidae; genus Dendrobates; species Dendrobates tinctorius. The sequence goes on along the minus strand of NW_027361722.1, from coordinate 2,557,311 downwards.
GTGCTTGCATTTTTTTAAACTTCAGAAGAGGAGGGCATATTAGCTGGAGTCTGTTTCGGCAATGTAAGCCAAAACCAGTTCCTGATGCTCCGGCTTTAAAAGTGGTTAACCTACTCCCAAAAAAGGTAGCCTTCCAGGCCTTCCGGAGCCAGACCATGACGCAGGCTCAACACCTCCTGCCTTAGCTGCTATTGTGCTTTTGCCACTACCAGCAGATGCTCCACCACCACCACCAGTACCAGCTGGCAACCCACATTCACGGTCTCTTCCACCATACTTCCTCATTTTTGGGAAAATGTACCCAAAATACCACAAGCTATATGGGACTGTAAAACAATTTACAAGGTGTATATAGTATTGGGGAGAATTTGAATCTCCCTAGAGATTTTAGGAGGCTGAACTATTATCTCAGGCCCAATATAGATTACACCTCAATTTAACAGGATGAAATTGGCTGGTGTATGACAAAGTACAAGGTGTATATAGTATTGGGAAGAATTTAAATCTCCCTAGAGATTTTAGGAGGCTGACAATGATGCTCTCAGTCCAAGTATGGCAGCAGGCAGCCTAATAAGCAGGACTGCTGCACACAAAAGGGTGGAAAAATGAACGCTTGGTAACTGTGCAGAAAAGAGGAAGAAAATTATTTTTGCTTTTAAAAAAGCAGTTTCACAGCAGTGTGCAAACAGCAATGCAGCTATCAGGGAGCCTTATAAGGCAGCCTAATAACCAACAGAGCTGATGCACCAAAATAGAGCCTCCCCTGTCACTGCACACAAACTGTTGTGCTGTACAGTGTTAAGCGCTACAAGCAGAAGCAGTTTTTTTTGTTCTTCTTCCCTGCCTAACGCTCTCCCTTATTCAGAATCAGCAGCAGCTGCAGCCTCTCCCTAATGCTAAGATCAGCATAAGTAAGATGGCGGTCGGCGTCCCCGCCCTTTTATAGCCCCTGTGACGCCACACAAAGCAAGCCAATCACTTGCATGCCCTTCTCCAAGATGGTGGTGACCGCTGCCTATGTCATCGCGTTGCCCACAGTGTGCGTCCTCCATCACTGGCTGAAAAAGGGCGCTGGAAGCATCATTTGAAACGCGACTTTGGCACTCTGGTCGCCGACCTCACGCTATGGTCGGGTTTCGTTTCATGAAACCCGACTTCAGCGAATGTCGGCGACTTATGAATTTGACCGGCCTGTTTCGCTCAACTCTACTCCTCACCTTGGCATGCCAGAGCCGGTATGTCACTCTCTACAAGGAGAATCGTTACCCCTTAGACCTCTGTCCCAGTTTTGTATCGCTGTAATTGTACAGAGCTGTTTCCACGTCCTTTTTACTGCACAATGGACTCTGTAAAAACAAAAGCCAATAAACAATGGTGGAATTGTATTCAGAATTGAGAGTCCTCAGTGGTTGATACCTTTTAATGGCTAACTGAAAAGATGGTAACACATTGCAAGCTTTCGAGACTACTCAGGTCTCTTCTTCAGGCTAGACTAATACAAAATCTGAAGAGTCATATTTATGCACAATACAACACAGAAAAAATGCAATGGATAAGACAAGTGACGTGAAGCAGAACTATCAGTATGGGAGAGGGATACAGGAAAGATGTATATCTTTGTACCATGTTAGCCAGTAGATAGAAAAATATTCAGAATTGAGAGTCCTCAGTGGCTGACACCCTCCAATGGCCAACTGAAAAGATGGCAACACATCGCAAGCCCTCAACACCACCCAGGTCTCCCCACCAGGCTAGACCAACACAAAATCTGAAGAGTCACACACCCATGCACAACACAGCATAGAAAAAATGCAACAGACAAGACAAGCAACGCGAAGCAGAATCATCAACATGGGAGAGGGAGAAGCACAAACACTGGACCAGTACATAGACAAGGAGTCCGGATGTCCCACAGTCCCCCGATTGGGGACTCCCAAAGTGCTGCAATGCCTCCACAATGCCCCACAAGCAAACTCCTCAATTGATGCAAAAAGACACAAATCCATGCGACACATTCACTCCAGCACCGAGAGTGCCAAAGGCCGCCATAAATTTATGACAACCTTTGACACTCTCAGTGCCGGAACGAATGCGTCGCACGGACCCACGTCTTTCCACATCAATCAAGGAACCCGCCTGCAAGACCCTGCGGAGGCACCACAACACACCAGGAGACCCCAACCAGAGGACTACAAAACATCCGGACTCCCCATCCATGTACCGGTCCAACATCCACGCTTCTCCCTCTCCCATACCGACAGCTCGGCTCCACGCCACCCGTCCCATCCATTGCATTTCCTCCACGCTGCACTGTGCACAAACATGTGACTCCTCAGATCCTGCACCAGTCCAGCCCGATGAAGAGACCTGAACAGTCTTGAAAGCCCGCAATGTGTCACCATCCCTCCAGCCAGCCACCAAAAGGCATCAACCACTGAGGACTCTCAACTCTGAACACTTGGTGGAATTGTAGTGTTTTTTTCACAAGCTCATTCCACTTGGAGTCTTTCCCCATTTTTCCGTGCCATCTAGTAGAATCAAAAAAATCCAGTGGTCATGAAGGGGTTATTTGTTGTGCGAGTGTAGCCCCTTCTGTGGAGCCCCCAACCATTAGTGGAATTAATTCTCGCACTTCCTTAAGTCTTCCGGAAAGTTTTATTAGTATAATGTATTGTTTCCTACTCTCTGATGTTATAACCAGGGGTGTGGGGGGGTCATCTTCTAGTCCCAGAAAATCTGGTGGCTGCAGTAGATTCTGTTTTCCTCCTGTCGCCGGCCGCTCTGATTTATCTTCTTTCTCCCATCAGCAGATTTTCCTGTTGTTGCTGTGGTTGTTCCTGTTGCTGTGCTACTGATCGTCTTTTCTGTGATCTTTTGGGTAAGTCGTGTTGGGCGATTTCCTGGATAAATATGGGTCGCCCTCCCAGGGCTGTGGGGTACTCGGTACCGGGCCGGTGTCAGGAGGATGTGTTACAGCAGCAGTGACCCGGTCCGTGGCCCTGGGCGCCCAAGTCAATGGTGGATGATGTTTGTAATGTAGTTTATATGGATAGTTCATGACGCCACCTGTGGTGTTCGGCAAGTGAGATGTTAGGCCAACGCTGCTTGCAGATCCACTGGGACTGATGGTGTGATGCAGCAAAGATGGTGTAGCTCCCCACAGGTGGAGCTGTAGCCCCAGGGCAGTGTACAGTAGATGTGGTTGGCACGGGGATGTAGCAGTGCTGGAAGGATAGGAAGCAGACAAGACACAGTGGGGTGCAATTTCTGTACCTTTACTTGGTAACTGCAGTCCAGGGTCCTGATTACAGATGGTAACGGAGCAGGCTAGCCTGGAAGCAACTCAGGGATTCTCTCTCACAGATGGGCTGTGCAGTCTCTTTCCTAGCGCTTGTGTGGTGTGAAGCACTCCAGTACTTAGTTACTCTGAAGTTCCTCCTGTCAGATGTTCCTAGAACTCTACTTGCATGGCAGACAGCTATAACCTATCTCGGGGACACTTCACTCCCGGCTCTCTATCCGTTTTGCTGTTGTGCCTCAAGTCTTAGATGGGGGTAGGGCATTTACAGCCTCCTACTCCTCTGGTGTCTGTCGCAGGACTGTTAGTATCCGTACCACCGAGGAGACCAGACTCCAGTTCTTGCGCTCTCAAACTGAGGGAGCTCGCCTTCTGCAGCTCGACCTCCAGCTTCTCTCTCTACGTCTGCTCACTTCACCCTCCGCAGACTAACTAACTAATCCTACCTCTTGGCCCACAGAGAGCACTCCTCCCCTTAATCCTGGTTCAGAGTTCCCCCTGCTGGCCTGGAGTGGAACTGTGTTGCATGTATGGATTGACTGTGAGAGAGACCCATCATTGCCTCCAAGCCTGGCATTACCCTCCCCTGGAGGAAGGCAAAGCCAGTGTGGCGACCATACTCCTGGGGCCGCCACAAATATAAGATATAAAACTGTGGAGATGACGAGGAATCTACTAGATCTGTGATCTCTTATGTTTCTAGTATATGAGGAAGAAGAAGAAGAGATTGGAGTCCAGGACTGAGGATCTGGAGATGAACAGTCAAGGAAATTATTGTCTCGTCCCCTCACCCACCCCCGGAGCCGCTCCTGCAGGTGCCGTTATGTTCATTATTTTACAGTTTATCTGATGCTACATTCCTGATACCATTCATACAGAATAGGGATAGTAGTCACATGACTGATCACGTGATTGGAGGGACGCCGGCTCTAGGAGTCACCGGCAGAACTACTGGAACTGTCATTATAACGAGGCTTTCACCATGTACATTACTGGGCCTGTCCAATGCCGGCAAACACCAGACACTACAATCCGGTGGTCACATGTTCCGCTCCTTTCACCTCAGACCCCCCTGAAGATGCCACGTGATGAAACACGTTGGGCCGGCCGATGCTACATGTTATATACAGTGGATGTGGAAAGTGTTCACACCCCTTTACCTTTTTCACTCTGTTTCATTGCAGACATTTGGTAAATTCAAAAAAGTTCATTTTTTCCTCATTAATGTCCACTCTGCACCCCATCTTGACTGAAAAAAACAAATGTAGAAATTTTTGCAAATTTATTAAAAAAAGAAAAACTGAATTATCACATGGTCATAAGTATTCAGACCCTTTGCTCAGACACTCATATGTAAGTCACATGCTGTCGGCAGCCAGATGAACAGTGTAAGGAGTGAGAACAGCACCACACACTAGGTAGTGGCCATTGTCAGTACTGCAGCTCTGCTCCCATGGAAGTAAATGTGATCTGAGCTGCAGAACATCTGACTACCACCAGAGCTGCTAACAGTTGTCAGACCCCCATCTATCCAATAATAAGGACTTTTCCCTAGGGATAAATCATGAATTAATAATTAGCGCACACCCCCTTATAGCAGTGGACCCCAAACTTATGGCTACAGAAAGCACACGGAGGCCGTGTGTCCTCCTATCTTATCGGCAGTATATTACCTCCAAGGGTTGCCACTTTACCCCTATTGGGTGTTCCTATATCAGGCACTCTCTCCACACGATGACATCCAGCTTCAGGCTCCCTCTGATTAGTATCATCTCCAGCTTACAATACTTATTTCTCCCTGCCAGTACCTGCACACACAGATCTGCTATTCTGTGCAGAGCGACTCACAAACGTCACCATCTGGAGACCATCGCTTCATAGGAGGCTGCCAGCTTGTTGCACCAGATCTAGCAGACAGTGATGAGCCACGCATCTAGGGTTCCAGAGCCGCAGGTTTGGGACCCCCGCTTTATAGTGATGGAAACTAGAGATCTGCCACCCTACATCCGAGCGTGTCAGAAAGGTGAACACACACATCACTAATACAATCTCCGCACAGCCGGATCGCGGCTCTCAGGACGACGTTCTGGGGCTTCTTTTCATTGAGAATATAATAGAGGCGATACATTGTATGTGATTGATAAGAGGGATATTTTATTTAGGCCTTTCCCTCAGTTATGGGAACCTGTCACCATGAAATGTCATCTAGTCTGCAGGAGGAGTAGATAGTGATGGGAACGGCTGCAGTACCGAGAATCCCAGAGCAGAAGATTAGATGATTAATGCACGGATTATACTGAATATGGACTCATGAAACGATACATCAATCTGCTCAGCTCCCCGGTCTATAACATGGGCCTGCACACTGGGCAGCATTTTTATGGAGAGGGTCCAGGCTGGTTACTAACAGTAATAGTTAGGAAGGCTGAAAAAAGCCATGTGTCTATCCAGTTCAGCCTATATCCCGTAACAACAAATCCCCAGATCTACGCATACCTCCCAACTTTTAAAGAATGGAAAGAGGGACAAAGGCTGTGGCGCGCACAGCGTGCTGCCGCAAATTTTAGGCCACGCCCTCGACCACACTCATTTCACAACTAGTCACACCCATGTCCACGCCCAACCGCACCCATTTAGCACTGCTGATCACACTGACTGGTACTGAGGGCACAGTGGCTGGCATTATGGGCACAGTGGCTGGTACTGTGGGCACATTGACTGGTACTAAGGAAAAGAAAGAAAACGGAGAGAGAAAAAAGAAAACAGAGAGAAAGAAAGGAGAGCGAGAGAAAGAAAGAACGAACAGAGAGAGAAAGAACAGAGAGAAGAAAGAACAGAGAGAAGAAAGAAGAAAGAACAGAGATAGAAAGAAATAGGGGAAAGAAAGAACGGAGAGCAAAAGAAAGAACAGAGAGCGAAAGAAAGAGGGGAAAGAAAGAAAGAAAGAACAGAGAGCGAAAGAAAGAACAGAGAGAGAGAGATAGAAAGGGGAAAGAAATAAAGAACAGAGGAAAATAAAGAGGGGAAATAAAGAAAGAATAGAGAAAAAGAAAGGGAAAGAACACAGAGAGAAAGAAAGAAAGAGGGGACAGAAAAAAACAGAGAGAGAGAAAAAGAAAACAGAGAGAAAGAAAGAAAGCGAGGAAAGAAAGAAGGAAAGAAAGAAAGAAGGAAAGAAGGGAAAGAAAGAACAGAGAGAGAAAGAGAAAGGAAGAACAGATAGAAAAAAGGGGAAAGAAAGAACAGAAAGAAAAAGGGGAAAGAAAAAAAGAAAGAACAGAGAGAGAAAGAAAGAGGGGAAAGAAAGAACAGAGAGAGAAAGAAAGAAAGAAGTAACGAAAGAGAACAGAGAGAAAGAAAGAGGGGAAAGAAATAGAAAGAAAGAAAGAGGGGAAAGAAAGAACAGAGAGAGAGAAAGAAAAGAGAAAGATTAGAGAGAGAAAGAAAGAACAGAGAGGGAAAGAAAGGGGAAAGAAAGAAAGAAAGAACATAGAGAAAGAAAGAGGGGAAAGAAAGAAAAAACAGAGAAAAAGAAAGAACAGAGTAAGAGGGGACAGAAAAAAGAAGCAGAGAGAGAAAGAAATAACAGACACAGAAAGAAAGAGGGGAAAGAAAGAACAAAGAGAACAGATAGAAAGAAAGAACACAGAGAGAAAGGGAAAGGAAGAACAGAGAGCGAAAGAAAGAACAGAGAGAGAGAAAGAAAGGGGAACAAAAGAACAGAGAGAGAGAAAGAAAGAAAGAAAGAATGAGGGGAAAGAAAAAAGAATAAACAGAGAGAGAGAAAGAACAGAGGGAAAAAGGGGAAAGAAAGAACAGAGAGAGAAAGAGGGGACAGAAAAAAGAACAAAGGGAAAGCGAAAGAAAGAGGGGAAAGATAGCAAGAACAGAGAAATAAAGAGGGGAAAGAAAGAAAGAATAGAGATAAAGAAAGAAAGGAAGGAAGGAAGGAAGGAAGGAAGGAAGGAAGGAAGAAAGAAAACAGAGCGATAGAGGGAAAAGAAAGAACATAGAGAGAAAGAAAAAGAAAGAAAGGGGAAAGAAAGAACAGAGAGACAGAGAAAAAACAGAGAGAAAGAAATAAAGAAGGAAAGAAAGAAAAAACAGAAAAGGAAAGAAAAAGAAAGAGGGGAAAGAAAGAACAGAGAGCAAAAGAAAGAACAGAGAGAGAAAGAAAGAGGGGAAAGAAAGAAAGAACAGAGAGCGAAAGAAAGAACAGAGAGAGACAGAAAGGGGAAAGAAATAAAGAACAGAGGAAAATAAAGAGGGGAAATAAAGAAAGAATAGAGAAAAAGAAAGGGAAAGAACACAGAGAGAAAGAAAGAGGGGACAGAAAAAAACAGAGAGAGAGAAAAAGAAAGAACAGAGAGAGAAAGAAAGAAAGTGGGGAAAGAAAGAAAGAAGGGAAAGAAAGAACAGAGAGAGAAAGGGGAAAGAAAAAAAGAAAGAACAGAGAGAGAAAGAAAGAGGGGAAAGAAAGAACAGAGAGAGAAAGAAAGAAGTAACGAAAGAGAACAGAGAGAAAGAAAGGGAAAAGAAATAGAAAGAAAGAAAGAGGGGAAAGAAAGAACAGAGAGAGAGAAAGAACAGAGAGAGAGAAAGAAAAGAGAAAGATTAGAGAGAGAAAGAAAGGGGAAAGAAAGAAAGAACAGAGAGAAAGAAAGAGGGGAAATAAAGAAAAAACAGAGAAAAAGAAAGAAAGAACAGAGTAAGAGGGGACAGAAAAAAGAAACAGAGAGAGAAAGAAATAACAGACACAGAAAGAAAGAGGGGAAAGAAAGAACAGAGAGAACAGATAGAAAGAAAGAACACAGAGAGAAAGGGAAAGGAAGAACATAGAGCAAAAGAAAGAACAGAGAGAGAGAAAGAAAGGGGAACAAAAGAACAGAGAGAAAGAAAGAGGGGAAAGAAAAAAGAATGAACAGAGAGAGAGAAAGAACAGATGGAAAAAGGGGAAAGAAAGAACAGAGAGAGAAAGAGGGGACAGAAAAAAGAACAAAGGGAAAGCGAAAGAAAGAGGGGAAAGAAAGCAAGAACAGAGAGAGAAAGAAAGAGTGGAAAGAAAGAAAGCATAGAGATAAAGAAAGGAAGGAAGAAAGAAAGGAAGGAAGAAAGAAAACAGAGCGATAGAGGGAAAAGAAAGAACATAGAGAGAAAGAAAGAAAGAAAGAAAGGGGAAAGAAAGAACAGAGATAGAGGGGAAAGAAAGAACAGAGAGACAGAGAAAAAACAGAGAGAAAGAAATAAAGAAGGAAAGAAAGAAAAAACAGAAAAGGAAAGAAAAAGAAAGAGGGGAAAGAAAGAACAGAGAGCAAAAGAAAGGACAGAGAGAGAAAGAAAGAGGGGAAAGAAAGAAAGAAAGAACAGAGAGCGAAAGAAAGAACAGAGAGAGAGATAGAAAGGGGAAAGAAATAAAGAACAGAGGAAAATAAAGAGGGGAAATAAAGAAAGAATAGAGAAAAAAAAGGGAAAGAACACAGAGAGAAAGAAAGAGGGGACAGAAAAAACAGAGAGAGAGAAAAAGAAAGAACAGAGAGAGAAAGAAAGAGGGTAAAGAAAGAAAGAAAGAAGGGAAAGAAAGAACAGAGAGAGAAAGAGAAAGGAAGAACAGAGAGAAAAAAGGGGAAAGAAAGAACAGAAAGAAAAAGGGGAAAGAAAAAATGAAAGAACAGAGAGAGAAAGAAAGAAAGAGGGGAAAGAAAGAACAGAGAGAGAAAGAAAGAAGTAACGAAAGAGAACAGAGAGAAAGAAAGAGGGGAAAGAAATAGAAAAAAAGAAAGAGGGGAAAGAAAGAACAGAGAGAGAAAGAACAGAGAGAGAAAGAAAAGAGAAAGATTAGAGAGAGAAAGAAAGGGGAAAGAAAGAAAGAACAGATAGAAAGAAAGAGGGGAAAGAAAGAAAAAACAGAAAAAGAAAGAACAGAGTAAGAGGGGACAGAAAAAAGAAACAGAGAGAGAAAGAAATAACAGACACAGAAAGAAAGAGGGGAAAGAAAGAACAGAGAGAACAGATAGAAAAAAAGAACACAGAGAGAAAGGGAATGGAAGAACAGAGAGCGAAAGAAAGAACAGAGAGAGAGAAAGAAAGGGGAACAAAAGAACAGAGAGAAAGAAAGAAAGAGGGGAAAGAAAAAATAATGAACAGAAAGAAAGAACAGAGGGAAAAAGGGGAAAGAAAGAACAGAGAGAGAAAAAGGGGACAGAAAAAAGAACAAAGGGAAAGCGAAAGAAAGAGGGGAAAGAAAGCAAGAACAGAGAGAGAAAGAAAGAGGGGAGAGAAAGAAAGAATAGAGGTAAAGAAAGAAAGAAAGAAAGGAAGAAAGAAAGAAAACAGAGCGATAGAGGGAAAAGAAAGAACATAGAGAGAAAGAAAGAAAAAGAAAGAAAGAAAGAAAGAAAGGGGAAAGAAAGAACAGAGAGATAGAGAGAAAGAAAGAGGGGAAAGAAAGAACAGAGAGACAGAGAAAAAAACAGAGAGAAAGAAATAAAGAAGGAAAGAAAGAAGAAACAGAAAAGGAAAGAAAAAGAAAGAGGGGAAAGAAAGAACAGAGAGAAAGAAAAGAAAGATTATAGAGAAAGAAAGAACAGAGAGAGGGAAAGACAGAACAGAGAATGAGAAAGAAACAGAGAGAAAGAAAGAGCAGAGAAAGAAAGAAACAGAGAGAGAAAGAAAGAAATAAAGAAAGATTCTATAAAGATACTATAGCAGCTCGGCTCCCATTCTAATGCCCACCTGAGCCTCCTGGTACAGGACATATCATGATCCGCTCACATGGTCGGCATCCCCGATTCCAAGGCGATCCGGCTGTCTGCGCTGTCGGAGAAAGACACGGTCATGGATCTGAAGCATTCCTGGTTCCGTCACAATCTCCTCATGAAATTATTTCATTTCTGGTCAGCTTCCAGCACATCACATCCGGTGGACCGTCATGTGCGAGTTTTAAAGTACTTCACGGGGCTCCGCCGTGTACTCCTGTGTCCATGGGTAAAGCCCGCTTTGTATGCCTCGTACACACTTGGCTCCACTCCGTACATCCGGTACACATAAGGCTTCACTCCGTACACACAGGGCTCCGCTCCGCATACCCCATACACACGCTGCTCCACTCTGTACACCCCATACACACGTGGCTCCGCTCCGTACACCAAGTACACACACGACTCTGCTCCGTACACCTCATACACGCGCAGCTCTGCTCTGTACACCTCGTACACGAGCGGCTCCACTCCGTACACACGTGGTTTCGCTCTGTACACCTCGTACACGCGCGGCTCCCCTCCATATACCTCGTACACGTGTGGCTCCCCTCCGTACACCTCGTACACGTGTGGCTCTGCTCCGTACACATTGTACATGCGTGGCTCCTCTCCGAACACACACAACTCTGCTATATCCAGGGGAAGAGTCTTGAGGAGATCATTTGCATATTCCCAGTGCCTTCTTGGATAAGTGAAGAGTCTCCGCGAGCTCAACGATCACTGGGTTTTGGCCGTTGCAGCTGAAAAGAGGAAATCGGAAAACCAGGGGAAGAGTCTTGAGGAGATCATTTGCATATTCCCAGTGCCTTCTGGGATAAGTGAAGAGTCTCCGCGAGCTCAACGATCACTGGGTTTTGGCCGTTGCAGCTGAAAAGAGGAAATCGGAAAGCCAGGGAAAGAGTCTTGAGGAGATCATTTGCATATTCCCAGTGCCTTCTTTCATCGTTTTTAAGAAATCTCAAGATGGAAGAGGCCAGGAGCCATTTGGTGAGCTGCATTTCTTGCTACATGTTCACAGATTTACCAGTGGAAAAGCCAAACTTCACATGCCACAAATGCAGCTTGTGTCCCTGTTGGAGGAAAAGTTGCAAAATCTCGAAGAGAGATTAGCTAGGTTGAAGATCATTAAGGAAGGTGAAGGGTTCTTGGACAGAGCAGAATTATCTCTTCATGTTACAGAAAGAGAAGAAATTCGAAGTGCACCTGAAGAAACAGAGGAATGGAGACATGTGACCCAGAGAAGCAGGAGGATCAGGAGGCAGTCAGCACCCATACTGCTCAGAAACCAGTACCAGGCTCTCACGCAGGAAAACGATGAAGAAATACATCAGGATAAGACTTTGCCCACAAACAGCAACCTTGTACGCCTTCAGAGTCCTCCTGGATGGAGAAAGAAAAATGTTGTGAAGAAGAAACGGAGAGTGGTGGTCATGGGGGATTCCCTGCTGAGAGGAACAGAGGCCGCTATCTGCAGACCGGATATAACTTCAAGAGAAATGTGCTGTCTTCCAGGTGCAAAAATTAAAGATGTGTCTGACAGGATATCAGGACTCTTCAGACCTACAGATGACTACCCATTCCTGCTACTACATGTGGGGACAAATGACACCGCAAGAAACGACCTGGAAATCATCTGCAGAGACTTTGAAGACTTAGGCAAGAAAGTGAAAGAACTGGGAGCGCAGGTGGTCTTCTCTTCCATCCTCCCAGTGGATGGCCATGGAACAAGGAGGTGGAATAAGATTCTGCAGGTGAACAACTGGCTACGTCGATGGTGCCGTCAGCAACGATTTGGATTTCTGGATCACGGAGTGAACTACTTATACGATGGACTACTTGCTAGAGATGGGGTGCACCTTACGAAGACTGGAAAGCATGTATTTGGAAGTCGCCTTGCTACACTTGTAAGGAGAGCTTTAAACTAGAACAACATGGGAAGGGAAGCAAAAGACCCGAAAAAGCCATACACCTGACAAATGCTACTGAGAACTCTGCTATTAGAAGTGGAAAGGAAGAACAAAGACGAAAGAATCTAATTAATAAAAATATTGGAGAAAGAGAAACCAATCACAAACTAAAATGTTTCTATACTAATGCACAAAGCATGGGCAACAAACAAGTAGAATTGGAACTACTAACACAGGAAAAGAAATATGATGTCATTGGAATCACTGAAACTTGGTGGGACAATACACATGATTGGAATACAAGACTAGAAGGATACAACTTATTTGCAAGAAACAGACTTGATAAACGAGGAGGAGGTGTCGCATTGTATGTTAGAAACGCGTATATCTGCACAGAGATTGAAGCTTCAGAGACTGGGAGTTCTGTGGAAACTGTTTGGGTAAGAATACAAGGACAGAACAATGGAAAGGACACCATTGTAGGCATTTACTACAGGCCGCCTGTGCAAGCTGAAGATATAGATGAACTCTTTATGCATCAGATGGCCAAGTTCTCCAAAAAATATGATATAGTTGTCATGGGAGATTTCAACTATCCAGACATTTGTTGGGAATCTCTCTCAGGCAAAACTAACAGGTCAAGGAACTTCTTATCCTCTCTTGCTGACAACTTTATCTTCCAAAAGGTAAGGGAAAAAACAAGGGGAACTGCTACCTTGGATCTAATCCTTATAAACAGGGAGGAAATGGTTGAGGAGGTAAAAGTGGCTGGGACCCTAGGAGGTAGCGACCATGATATTTTAGAATTTTGGATAACTAGAGGAGGAAGACCTGTGAAGACTCAGACGTCAAGGTTAGATTTCAGAAAGGCAGATTTTAAGGGATTCAGAAAGAGAATTGGAGGGATCCAATGGCTGGATATCCTTAAAGACAAAAATGTCCAGGAAGGATGGGAAATCTTGAAAAATGAAATTCTCAAAGCACAATTGTTAACAATTCCGAAAAGAGGGAAGAATAGGAAGCATTTAAGGAAACCAGGATGGATGAACACAGAACTTAAGCACATGCTAAGAAGGGAGAAAGAAATGTTTATAAAATGGAAAGAGGGAGGCATATCTAAAGAAGAATATAATGCTGTCTGCAGAACCTGCAGGGCACAAATAAGATTATCTAAAGCTGAAAATGAATTGAGGCTTGCAAGAGATGTCAAAAGCAATAATAAAGGATTTTGGGGATATGTCAAAAGTAAAAGAAAAGTCAAAGATGCTATAAGATTTTTACAGGATGAAAATGATGAAATGGTAAGACAGGATGTTGAGAAGACCGAACTTTTAAATTCCTATTTTTCATCTGTTTTCTCTCAGAAAGGAAATGTAACATCAACTGTTCTTCACTGTCCTATTAAGGGAATAGAAGAATCCAGGATATCTATAAACAGAAAGATAGTGAGGAAACACTTAGCTAACCTAAATGAATTCAAGTCTCCAGGTCCAGATGAATTACACCCCAGAGTACTGAAGGAGATAGCAGAAGAAATTTTTGAACCCCTCTCCATAATCTTTGAAAATTCTTGGAGAACAGAAGTCCCAGAAGACTGGAGAAGAGCAAATGTTGTTCCTATCTTCAAAAAGGGGAAGAAGGTGGACCCAGGCAACTATAGGCCGGTGAGTCTGACTTCTATACCAGGAAAGATCTTTGAACAAATTATTAAACAACATGTATGTCAGTACCTGGATAAGAATGAAGTGATTAAACAGAGTCAGCATGGGTTTGTAACTAATAAATCATGTCAGACTAACTTATTTTCCTTCTATGATGGAATCACTGATTGGGTGGATCAAGGAAATGCTGTAGATATAGTATATCTTGACTTCAGCAAAGCATTTGACAAAGTATCTCATACAATCCTTATTGAAAAAATGACTAAGTATGGAATGGACAAGGCAACTGTTAGGTGGATTCATAACTGGCTTAGTGATCGGACCCAAAGAGTGGTCGTAAATGGCTGCACATCCAGTTGGAAGAATGTCTCAAGTGGGGTACCACAGGGCTCTGTCCTGGGCCCTGTATTGTTCAACATCTTTATCAACGATTTAGATGAAGGAACGGAGGGTAAACTGATTAAATTTGCTGATGACACAAAGCTAGGAGGGATAGCTAATACTAGAGAAGAGAGAGAGAAGATTCAAAAAGATATAAATAAACTGGAGAAGTGGGCAGCAACTAACAGAATGGTTTTTAACAGGGAAAAATGCAAAGTACTACATCTGGGCAATAAAAATGAAAAAAGCATATACAGAATGGGAGGAATAGGGCTAAGCAACAGCACATGTGAAAAAGACTTGGGTATACTAATAGATCACAGACTGAATATGAGTCAACAGTGTGATGCAGCAGCAAAAAAGGCAAATGCAATTCTAGGATGTATTAACAGAAGCATACAGTCTAGATCACGTGAAGTCATTATTTCCCTCTACTCCTCTTTGGTCAGACCTCATCTGGAATATTGTGTCCAGTTTTGGGCACCACATTTTAAAAAAGAAATCAACAAACTGGAGCAAGTTCAGAAAAGAGCGACCAGAATGGTGACCGGTCTGCAAACCCTGTCTTATGAGGAAAGGTTGCAGGATTTGGGAATGTTTAGTTTGCAAAAGAGAAGACTGAGAGGAGACTTAATAGCCGTCTACAAATATCTAAAGGGCTGTCACATTGTAGAAGGATCAACTTTATTCTCATTTGCACAAGGAAAGACTAGAAGCAATGGGATGAAACTGAATGGAAGGAGACACAGATTAGATATTAGAAAAAACTTTTTGACAGTTAGAGTGATCAATGAGTGGAACAAACTGCCATGAGAAGTGGTGAGTTCTCCTTCAATGGAAGTCTACAAACAGAGGTTGGACAGACATCTGACTGGGATGATTTAGCGAATCCTGCTTTGAGCAGGGGGTTGGACCAGATGGCCCAGGAGGTCCCTTCTAACTCTACAATTCTATGATTCTATGGGGCCTGGTGATTAGGGGGGCCTGACCACGCTAGCAGCCCGGTCCGTGCTAGGGCCCCCTACATTTTATTCAGGCTTCTCCAGCTTTATATTAAATGAAAACCCAGCACCTGCCGGGCCCCCCGGGCAGGCCCCCCCGTGCACAATTGGCGAGCCACAGCACCACCCTCACATGATGTCACACACTGCTCTGCTCCACGTCCTCATTACAGTGCAGAGGAGCAGAGCAGCCTGCTGCAGTGTGCCATGTGGTACAGAGAGGCAATGGGAGGCTGTAGTCAGAAACGCGGAAGACGGTGGACGTTGGCAGGGTAAGGTAAGTAGACTGTGTCTCTGCGGGGGAATGCTTTAACCCTATGGGGTCATCCTCTAGGTCAGTGATATTCAGCCTGCGGCTTTGAAGCCGCCAGAATGCTACAAGTACCAGCATGCCCGGTCATCCACATTCTCTAGGTCTTCACGTTGTACTGCCCACTGCCTGGATCCTGGCACCATCCTCACCACGATCCACCACCAGTCACCCTGTTGTCAAACTCCACTTGCTGGCTGTACCCAGCCCTCCATATTCTCCTCCGTGGGCATCTCCACCCACAGTGCTGGCATCACCGGTCTATGCCTCATCTTCAATGTTTACTGCTCTGAGCCCACAATCCGAGATCAGAAGTCAGGACGCCCTATCTGACGGTGCAGGACAAATTGTACCAAGTCTAAGGAAGGAAAGCCACTGGTTACTCTTATCAGGGACCCCCCATATCCTGGGGGAGACCCCATACCCTAGGGGGACAAAAGAGACCCTTGTCCTAAAAAAGACAGCTGGGACCCCTATATCCTGTTATATCCTGAGGGGGCAAAGGCTGTATATCTAGCGGGGGGGTAGAAGGAACCCCTGTATCAGGCAGGGGGGCAGGAACACTTTATCCTAAGGGGCAGAGGCCCCTATATCCTCGAGAGGGGGGGGCAGAGACCCCTATATCTAGGTGTTACCAAACTCTCCCCTCTCCAATCCGTCCTGAATGCTGCAGCCAGGATCATATTCCTCACCAATCGTTACACCGATGCCTCTACCTTGTGCCAACTATAGCGTGGCACTACCACAAGGCGCACAAGTAGGTTACCCAGACCGAAGTGAATAATAAAGTAACTTGGCACTCAACTGAATGATCCTTTATAAATGAAGTTTTTATTTGTTATGCAGTCCTAGAAGAGACGTTTCGGCCTACAATCGGCCTTCGTCAGTCTGATATAGTAAATGCAAAATAGATACAAAAACAAGAAATCATAACAGGTCTTCATAATTAATACAATGATGTCAAGCACACATTTTTTCAATATTCGTTCGGACATGTAATCTAAACCTTAGAATAATACATGGTAAAAAATCTCATCGAAAATCCCAGAACATACAATGACAATGTAATAGAACAAACTGACGGCACATCTAGAACTAGTCTGAATAGGTGCATACCAAAAGGCAACTTACATATTAAATAGAAAATGGTAGCACACCAAATATGAAATAAGTGAAATATGAATAACAAAATGGCTTTTGTAATCTTGAAAAACATATGAGATACTTAGCACAAAATTTGGCCAAAAGATGTGAGCCCATTCACCAGCGACAAGGTGATCTCAGATTGAATGGGTCCCTATACTGACTGCCTGGTGAGAACTGACCTCTGGCTAGTAACATGATAAAGCCTGTATATATAGGACGATAGGAACCAAACATGTGATTGAATGCGATTAAAATCACCACTTGATGAAGGGCGGAGTGCTCAGTCAGAAAACCAGTATACAAGTAATAGAACAAACTGACGGCACATCTAGAACTAGAAATGTATTACTAAAGCCATTTTGCTATTCGTATTTCACTTATTTCATATTTGGTGTGCTACCATTTTCTAATTTAATATGTAAGTTGCCTTTTGGTATGCACCTATTCAGACTAGTTCTAGATGTTTCAATGGAGCACAATAGCTCCTCTTTGTTCCTGGAGTACATGACAGCGCTCAGATGAATACATGTCACGTGTGGGGACTGGGAGGAGCTATTGTGCTCCCACTGACGGAAAGGGCTGATAAATGTGTTACACCTATGGATATGAAAGAGATGTTGCATTCCAAATACCGGAAAGGAACAGCAAATACAGTGGGGCAAAAAAGTATTTAGTCAGTCAGCAATAGTGCAAGTTCCACCACTTAAAAAGATGAGAGGCGTCTGTAATTTACATCATAGGTAGACCTCAACTATGGGAGACAAACTGAGAAAAAAAAATCCAGAAAATCACATTGTCTGTTTTTGTTTCATTTTATTTGCATATTATGGTGGAAAATAAGTATTTGGTCAGAAACAAAATTTCATCTCAATACTTTGTGATATATCCTTTGTTGGCAATGACAGAGGTCAAAAGTTTTCTGTAAGTCTTCACAAGGTTGCCACACACTGTTGTTGGTATGTTGGCCCATTCCTCCATGCAGATCTCCTCTAGAGCAGTGATGTTTTTGGCTTTTCGCTTGGCAACACGGACTTTCAACTCCCTCCAAAGGTTTTCTATAGGGTTGAGATCTGGAGACTGGCTAGGCCACTCCAGGACCTTGAAATGCTTCTTACGAAGCCACTCCTTCGTTGCCCTGGCGGTGCGCTTTGGATCATTGTTATGTTGAAAGACCCAGCCACGTTTCATCATCAATGCCCTTGCTGATGGAAGGAGGTTTGCACTCAAAATCTCACGATACATGGCCCCATTCATTCTTTCATGTACCCGGATCAGTCGTCCTGGCCCCTTTGCAGAGAAACAGCCCCAAAGCATGTTTCCACCACCATGCTTTACAGTAGGTATGGTGTTTGATGGATGCAACTCAGTATTCTTTTTCCTCCAAACACGACAAGTTGTGTTTCTACCAAACAGTTCCAGTTTGGTTTCATCAGACCATAGGACATTCTCCCAAAACTCCTCTGGATCATCCAAATGCTCTCTAGCAAACTTCAGATGGGCCCGGACATGTACAGGCTTAAGCAGTGGGACACGTCTGGCACTGCAGGATCTGAGTCCATGGTGGCGTAGTGTGTTACTTATGGTAGGCCTTGTTACATTGGTCCCAGCTCTCTGCAGTTCATTCACTAGGTCCCCCTGCGTGGTTCTGGGATTTTTGCTCACCGTTCTTGTGATAATTCTGACCCCACGGGGTGGGATTTTGCGTGGAGCACCAGATCGAGGGAGATTATCAGTGGTCTTGTATGTCTTCCATTTTCTAATTATTGCTCCCACAGTTGATTTCTTCACTCCAAGCTGGTTGGCTATTGCAGATTCAGTCTTCCCAGCCTGGTGCAGGGCTACATTTTTGTTTCTGGTGTCCTTTGACAGCTCTTTGGTCTTCACCATAGTGGAGTTTGGAGTCAGACTGTTTGAGGGTGTGCACAGGTGTCTTTTTATACTGATAACAAGTTTAAACAGGTGCCATTACTACAGGTAATGAGTGGAGGAAAGAGGAGACTCTTAAAGAAGAAGTTACAGGTCTGTGAGAGCCAGAAATCTTGATTGCTTGTTTCTGACCAAATACTTATTTTCCACCATAATATGCAAATAAAATGAAAAAAAAACAGACAATGTGATTTTCTGGATTTTTTTTTCTCAGTTTGTCTCCCATAGTTGAGGTCTACCTATGATGTAAATTACAGACGCCTCTCATCTTTTTAAGTGGTGGAACTTGCACTATTGCTGACTGACTAAATACTTTTTTGCCCCACTGTATGTTGCGCCTCCATAATGTGATAGTTACTAGCGTGGATGTGTGCAAAAATAAAAAAATATAAATAAATAAAAATTGTGTAGCAATCGTGGGTAAGAGACTCATTATATTTTATTTTTATAAACACTAAATTTTGATCACATCAAAGCGGCATGGCGATGACAGGTTGGCTCATGCGCAGTGATGCCTTTAGGGTATATACACCGCCCATCGGCAGGACCAATGCGCGGTAAGCTGGACTGTATACTTCCGGTTGAAGATGTACACATTGTGTTGTCTTCAATCTTCCGAAACCGGAAGTAAAATACAGCAGGTAATCATCTGATGTGCACGCTAATCAATCGGCTGACACGCATGGTATACCAGCTGATTCACCCTCGGCACCTTATAAAATGGCGGTCAGTGATCACAAGCTCCATGCATCATACCATATAGGGGATTGTCCTAGGCTATCGAAGTGCATCTGGGTCGCCCTCCCAGGGCTGTGGGGTCCTCGGTACCGGGCCGGTATCAGGGGGATGTGGTGTCACAGCAGCGGTGACCCGGTCCGTGGCCCTGGGCGCCCAAATCTATGGTGGATTGTAGTTAATAAAGTGGAATAGTTCATGACACCACCTGTGGTGTTTGGCAAGCATGATGTTAAGCCAACGCTGAGTGCAGATCCTCTGGGGCTGATGGTGTGTTGCAGCATAGATGGTGTAGCTCCCCACAGGTGAAGCTGTAACCCCAGGGCAGTGTATAGGCGCAGGTGGTGTGAGGAATGTTGGTACCTAGATGTAGCAGTGCTGACGGTGGTGGCGCACAAACGAATGGAAGACACCAGGGCTTGTAGTTCCAAAGCTTTACTCACAGTCCATGGTACACACTGGTGCCTGCCTCCGTGCCGTGTCCTCCGGGGTAGAGACTCAATCAACCTCCCGGGCAAGTCAGGATTCTCGTCTCCAACACTTCGCCAACATGTACATTTCCTGAATGACTCCTCTATTGCGCCTTAAAGTGTGAAGAGGTCCAGTACCGTGGTACTCTGAAGTTCCTCCTGTCAGATGTTCCTAACAACTCTACTCGTATGGCAGACAGCTGTAGCCTCTCTCGGGGACTCCCTTCTCCGGAGTCCTGGCTCTCTATTCAGTTGCTGTTGGGCCCCGAGTCTTGGATGGGAGTAATGCATTTACAGCCAACTACTCCACCGATGTCTTCTGCAGAACCATAAGTGTCCATACAACCTCGGGGACCAGGCACCGGCCTTGCGCTATGAACCTATAGGCAGGGTTCATCTTCCAACCCACAACTCCTCTCTGTTCTCCTACTCCTTCGTTCCGCGCTGTTCCTTCTCTCTCTTATGGAAGCTCAGGTTGCAGTTCTACGTCTTTCTCCTTCTGTTCCTTTCCCGTGCCAGCTGGCTCAGATCACTGAGGCAGCTGCAGCACTCCTTCCTCCATCCCTTCTTCCAGGGATTCCCCACTCCTCCCGAGTGGCTTCCTTCCTCCCTAACCTTCTGTCAGACTGACCTGTAATTCTAAACCTTCCCAACATTTTATATATCTAACTCCACCCACCTCCCAGCACATCTCGTGTTACGAAGCAAGGACCCATGAAAGGTACTCTGCTATCCTCTAAGCATGGAGCCGCAACGGGGTCCTGCTGAACTATCCTGTGTGTGGGTGCAGGTGTTGGAGTGTGGAAAGGAGTTCCCAACTTACCTAGTTGGTCGGGCACTACACCTTAGGAGAAGGTGCAGTACCTCTGTGGCGACTGAGCCTCAGGGGCGCCACACATCTCTCAGTATCACACACCTAAGCTTAGTACTCCATTTTATCTTATCACTCCTGATGAACCTCGGAAGAGGGAAACGCGTTGAGTTTGTTTGGAGTCTGAATTGTACGATTACAGATAAACTTTTGGAGCTAATGAATGGGCTATTGAATTGTTTTGCGCCATGAATTGCATGATTACACACAAATGGGACCTTTTTATCTAGAGTCCATCTGTGGCATCACCATTGATCTGTTTTTAAACTAATATCTTTTGTGTGGTGTGAACTAGATGAACACAGGCTAACTATACCAATTTGGAGTTATGAACATCCCCTTCTATTTTTCATCTTTTATGGTTGGGTTACCTAGCCCCTGTCTGCTGTGAATTGTATGATATTTAAATGCTATAGATTGCTGTGGACATCTGCTCTCAATTTTTTGAATGTTATATACAACACGGCGTAGGTGAATCTTTACACGTGTGTAGGGGTTTGCTGTGTATTGATGTATGTATCAGTGACCTGTGTGCCACATGCTTGGTGAGAGAATTGGATTGGCTTTTAGTTTGCAAAAGAGAAGACTGAGAGGAGACTTAATAGCTGTCTACAAATATCTAAAGGGCTGTCACATTGTAGAAGGATCAACTTTATTCTCATTTGCACAAGGAAAGACTAGAAGCAATGGGATGAAACTGAAGGGGAGGAGACACAGATTAGATATTAGAAAAAACTTTTTGACAGTTAGAGTGATCAATGAGTGGAACAGGCTGCCACGAGAAGTGGTGAGTTCTCCTTCACTGGAAGTCTTCAAACAGAGGCTGGACAGACATCTGACTGGGATGATTTAGCGAATCCTGCTTTGAGCAGGGGGTTGGACCAGATGGCCCAGGAGGTCCCTTCCAACTCTACAATTCTATGATTCTATGAATATCTGGTCTCCTAATAGAGGCTATGTTTGTCCCCACAATTTTTTTACTGCTGGAGGACTTTATTGAACAACATCTTAGTTCCTGAATAGGATATTAGATACATTAGATCTTTACCAATATAGACATCAAGAAAAAGAAGATTTTTCTAGTATAGGGACAAAGAAAGAAGAATTTATCAAATTTTGACAGTCTATTCTAGCATAGCAGTATTTTTTGAAGATTAGCCAAGAAGACCTTATCTGAACCATCTTATTCTTTCTCACCTAGTGTTTTCAACTCTTATCACATCCCTGCCACTATAGGGTTAGCAGTGAGAGCCGTCGTGGAGTGGGGGGCCAATTGTGCAGGTCCTAGGGCTCCAACCTCCACTGACAGGAAGGGTCACACAGGCCATTGTGGGGATAGGCACCTCCCCAGGGTGTTCATTTCTTTGGGTATGATACAATACTAATTTTAGTGTTATCAATTTTGTATTTCTGTAATAAAGCTTTAACTTTTTAATAGGTATTTGAGATAACTGTGAGCCGCTGGATTTTTGATCTCGTACCAAAATAATTTTTTTGAAAACTGTGTTACATGCAAAGTTATAGATATCGTTAACAGTAAACAGATTTACAATGACGGACTGTTACAGAGGGGAGAGGACCCTGTCCTTGCGGACTTACATTCTACGGGATAGTAAGGAAGAGACAGAAGGTCGGGGTTGCAGCAGCTCTGGTGGTGATGAGGCGGCAGCTCTGGTGGTGGTGAGGCGGCAGAATGGTTATTGCAGGCTGTAAGCTTTCCTGAAGAGATGGGTTTTCAGGATCCGTTTGAAGGATCCGAGGGTGGTGGATAATCGGACATGTGGAGGCATGGAGTTCCAGAGGATGGGGGATATTCGGGAGAAATCTTGGAGGCGGTTGTGTGAGGAACGAATAAGTGTGGTGGAGAGTAGGAGGTCTTGGGAGGATCAAAGATTATGTGAGGAAAGATATTGGGAGATTAGTTCAGAGATATAGGGAGGGGACAGGTTGTGGATGGCTTTGTAGGTCAGTGTTAGTAGTTTGAACTGGATTTGTTGAGGAATTGAGAGCCAGTGGAGGGATTTGCAGAGGGGAGAGACAGGGGAGTAGCGAGGAGAGAGGTGGATTAGTCAGGCAGCAGAATTGAGGACAGACTGGAGTGGTGCAAGAGAGTTAGCAGGGAGGCCACAGAGGAGAGTGTTGCAGTAGTCAAGGCGGGAGATGATGAGGGTATGTACAAGAGTTTTAGTAGATTGAGGACTGAGGAAGGGATGGATTCTGGAAATATTTTTGAGTTGGAGGCGACAGGAGGTGCCAAGAGTTTGGATGTGTGGTTTGAAGGACGGGGCAGAGTCGAGAGTTACTCTGAGGCAGCGGATTTCAGGTGCGGGAGAGAGCGTGATTCCGTTTACCATAATGGATAGATCGGATAGGGAGGGTACGTGAGATGGAGGAAAGATGATGAGTTCAGTTTTGTCTCCATTGAGTTTTAGGAAGGGAGAGGAGAAGGAGGATATGGCTGATAGACACTCCGGGATTCTGGATGATTGATAGCGTTCTCTGTATAACCCTGCCCACAACACTGGCAACTTTCTGCCTATACATAGTGTTCACAGAAAACTGCCAATCACTTTTGTGGGCAAGGTGATAGGGAAGACTGCAAATCTAGTGGGGGCGGGGTTATCAGAACACGTGAGGCTATGTGCACACATTGCAGATTTGCCTGCATAATTTTCTGCACAGAATCTGCATCTCTTGGCCGAATCCGCAGGTCAAAATCTGCGCGTATTGGATTTACTGCAGATTCTTTGTGGATTGCCATGCTTTTTTACCCCTGCGAATTTCTATAATGGAATGAGTGTAAGGCTATGTACCCACGTTGCAGAGATGCTGCAGAAATTTCGGCAGCATTTCTGAAACTCCCACCACGGGAAAACGCATGCGAATTCGCATGCATTTTCCTGCAAAAAACAAGCGTTTTTCCCGCGATTTTCACGTGCAGAATTCCAAGCGATTAGAAGCATTGCTTCGCTTGGCATGTGATTGACAGGTTGGTCACACTCGTCATATATAGTGTTTGACTAATGTGACCAACTTTTTACTATTGAGGCTGCCTATGCCGCATCAATAGTAAAAGATAGAATGTTAAAAATAATTTAAAAAAAATAAAAAATCATGATATTCTCACCTTCCGACTTCCCGCACAGACTTTCCGATCCTCAGCGATGCTCCCATTCCCAGCGATGCGTTGCGAGACCTTTGATGACGTAGCGGTCTCGTGATACTGTAGCGGTCTCGCAAGACTGCTACGTCATCACAGGTCCTTGCCGCAAAATCTGCAACGTGGGTACACAGCCTTAGAACGCATGCGGATCCGCATAAAGAATTGACATGCTGCTTAAAATAAACTGCTGTGGATTCCGTGCGGAATTTTCAGCAGCATGGGCACAGGTTTTTTTTTCTCCATTGTTTTACATTGTACTGTTAATCACTTGCGGATAATCCGCTCTGGATCCGCAGCAAATCTGCAGCGTGTGCACACACCCTGAATGTGGAGGACTACATAGCCTTCTCTAGTGATAATCTGCTCATAATTATTTGACTGCTGGCTGTAGTGTTGACATATTGCCGAAAGTAGGGTCTCTGCCTCTACATGAGGCTGCTCTCAAATTACAGGGCAAAAACCTGCTGACAGATTCCCTTTTGAAGAATGGGTCGTCAGTATATTGTGACATCATTGTGATGATGGATCTGATTGTTTCCTTCTAGATCATCCTGATGAAATCACAGAACTGTTGGATATGCACAGGGATCCTATGAGGACAGATGAGGATCAAAGGTACATAAATGTTTATGGGATCCGAACAATAAAGAGTATTTAGAGAAGGAAGATGTGACCTAGAGAATATTTAGCATAAATTGTCAGAAGAGAAAATATAGTGTGAGGAGAATAATTGCTCCGGCACACTTACCGTATATCTACAGACCGTCACTCCGGCACACTTACCATGTATCCATAGATATATCCATCAGTACGGCCCACTTACCGTGTAGCTATACTCAGTCAGTCCTGCACACTTACTGTGTATGTACAGACCATCAGTCTGGCACACTTACCGTGTATTGAGAACAGCAGAAATTAAACTTACAGTTGCTTAGATGGTCTGTAGGCTACCATGTGGGGAGGAGGCGGGGTCACACGTCGCCCTGCATCTGGGAGTCCTTTAGGCATGAAAACCTCCAGCTCTACTGAATCATTTTTGGGAGGTAATGTCTTATAGTTTTGGGTTTATGACATCATGAAAGGGGCAGTCTGGAGAGGGTCAGCCCCCTACTCTTGGAGTTACAATCTAACTACAAAACTTATTATAACTATATCTCGTAGAGGGTACCTCGTATAGACACGCACCCGATATTCTTTTTAGCCGGTCGAATACAATAATTCAAAACCAAACATGCAGTAGTTATGTTACACCGTTTAGGAGAAATCCAGTTCTCCATTTCTGCTTAGAACTTCGCAAGAGCCACTGCAGTGAAGCCGGGTCAGCGCATATCACAGAAATGTCCGTTTCATTTTTCTGTCGCGAACAGAGTCTGCGCTATAGCTTTGCTAATATCTCCCATTCACATGCTTCCCCCGCATGGCTCAAACAAAGACATTCTTTCCCCTGCCTGTGCAGGAGGGGGAAGAGAGAGAGAGCTGCTGGCACAGGAAATGTCTGGTGTCCTATTACAAGCAGACACATAGCTGTGGGGAAAAAAGGAGGGGGCTGCAGCTGTGACAGGCTACAGTGTCATCTGTAGTGTAACAATGGGAGATTCTGGAATGTTCCAGCAAAATCATATCTTACTTATCATTACACTATGTATCTATAGACATATCCATCAGTCCAGCACACTTACCGTGTATCTATAAACAGTCAGTCTGGCACACTTATCGTGTATCTATAGACACTTCCATTAGTCCGGCACACCTACCGTGTATCCATCAGTCCGGCACACCTACTGTGTATCTGTAAGGTACCAGAAGGGCGGTAGCAATGGAGAAACTGCTGCTCCATTGCGCCCTGGCGCTTTACAGGAAAATTGAATTCCAATCCCAATGTGCTGCCACTTGTGGGGTGTGTCATGCTCACTTGTAGGCCACAGGCCAGTGGCGTAGCGTGGGGGGGGCGGTCCGCCCCAGGCGGCACGTGTGTGGGGGCGGCGCGGCAGCAGCAATTCCTCTCCCCTGTGGAGAGGAGATCTAAATCTTGTTCACGGGCAGCAAACACTCAACCACCTCCATGATGCCCCACAGCAGCACCAGCTACCTCCCCTCCTCCCAGTCAGAGAGCCGCAGCTCGGTCACGTGACGCAGAACGTCACCTCTGTGCGCAGTCACATGACCCCGCTGACATCATCAAATGCTTCCGCCGTTGATGTTTAGCTAGTAACAACAACAGACCGTGGAGCCGGTGTCAGTCGTACCGGAACTAGCGGCGCTGAGTCAGGTAAGGGCGGCGGCGCCGTTATTACACCTCCACAAACTATTGAGCCGCATAACCTGCCGGTGACAGCAGAGAAGCAACGTGACTGCCGTGTGTGCGACATTAGTGTACTAGGGGATGTGACCTGACAGCAGGGTACTCCTGTCACTGGCAATAGTCAGCAGGCAGAGCGCTGTGCACCTGTCCTGTGCTCCCCAGTGCTGGGAGGCCTGCGGAGACTTACAGTGGTCAGCATTCACTGGCAGCAAGCAGAGGTATGAGAAATGGGGCAGAGAAAGTACAATCTGCATGCGAAACCCTCATCTTCTCCCTGCTATCCTGATCAGATGTCCTCAAGCGCAGGCCCCCTATTCTTACATAGGTTACAGTGCTCAGCTGCTGCTGAACCTCTTTTTTGCATATGAAGAACGACTGCATGGTTTCGTGTACGGACGACCATCTCTGGAACCCGATTGTTTCAGGCCTCCGGTCAGAGTCCCATTTCACTTTCCATTGTAAGTTTTATAACTTAATTTTTTTGATCACTTTTCAATCCATTTTCTTTTGGGGGGAAGCAAAGTTTACTCCTTCCCTCACCCCCCCTAAAAAAAACAAATTCTATTTTTTTTTCATTGTTCACCTTATGGGATAAATGTTGTAATATTTCATTAATTGGGACAGTCATGCACATAGCTATTTTATTTTCCTTTTTATTTATTCTTTTTTTAGATTTTGATAACATTGTGGGAGAGTGGTGATCATTTTTAATGTTTTTTTCCCCCTATATTCAATATTTTTTTTAATTCTACTAGGGGATACGAGCAACATCTAAGGGTATGTGCACACAACATTTTTTTGGATGTTTTTCCAGAATAGTCATCTTATTTGCGGAAGCAAATACAGTTTTGTTTTTTTTTTTGTTTTTTTTTTTACTTTTCTAAGCAGTAATCACCCGAACAATGCTTAGGTCACTTCTTTTAGCTCTTTATTTGAAATATATTGTGCTTTTTCAGGCGGGTTCCAGGTGAAATCCGTTTCCTCCCCCGACCCATGTGGCCCATGGCCAAAGATACCAGTTAAAAACCCTGCAGTAAAGGGTTTTGGTGTGTCAGGGTCAGTTTAGTTTGTTTTTTGCAAAAGTGTAGAGCTCCACCTGTGTGAGGCAACACAGGCAAGCAGAGCCAAACAGCCAAGGGAGCTGAAAGGCCTGCCACCCTCAGCGTACACGACGGTTTAGGATGTAGTCTGTCCTGTACCCGGCTGCGATCCGGAGGTGGACTATATTGTGCTCGGCTGTGAACCGGTGGTGGACTGGCGTGTTTATTGGCTGCAATCGTGAAGATATGTTTCGCGGCTGCGATCCGTAAGATATCGTGTGCTGTGTATATTTGTGAGTTGAGCATTAAAGAGACTTTCGTTGCGGAACTAGTTGAGTGTTTGCTGCCCGTGAACGAGATTTAGATCTCCTCTCCACAGAGGAGAGGAATTGCTGCCGCGCCGCCCCCACACACGTGCCGCCTGGGGCGGACCACCCCCCACGCTACGCCACTGCTCTTCGGATGCTTCCGGATTATCAACGACCAAAGGGGCGGCAAATTTTTCGACCTCCCCAGGCGCCACAAACAGTTGCTACGCCACTGCCACAGGCTTCTGATGTCTTCTGGTCTCCATTTCCAGGAGCCGCTGCACATAAATAACGTTTCAACACACTTAATTTTTCTAGACAGTTCCAGTTCATCAGACTGTAACACGCAGTATTGGGCGGCACACTTCACTTCTCATGTCTTGTTTCATTAATACAGTACAATTTCAGCATTCCTATTCGTTCCTCCTGGACTATCCCTGCGTTTACTAATCTTGTCAGCCTCAGGGAATTCCCGTCCAGTTCTGCACTACACCTGAGATCCATTACCATCCCTCAGGGCTGCCACCAGAAATTTCAGAGCTCTATACTGGCAACATTTTCGGGCCCCCTTGACACTCCGTATACCCCAGCTCCTCCTCCACCCCATAAACCTTCCACTGTCCCACCGCCCATTCTTGGAAAAACTCCAATTCTTAACCACATTCTCACCAATCATACATTAACAGTTCTCATCGAACACCAGTTCACATGCTTAGTCATACATTTGTCCCGCATACAAGGGACAAATAACGCCACACCATGACCAGACAACATATTACCACTAAATAAGGACCGAATACTACAATACTGATCATAAATAAAAAAACACAATACTAATATTACCATAAGTGCCATTATACACAGGAGATCTGTACATTGTACATAGTGTATAGTGTCAGTGTACAGGTAATACAGCGACTCACGAGTGATATTATACACAGGGGCTCTGTATATACAGTAGTGTCGTTGTACAGGTAATACAGTGATCACCAGTGACATTATACACAGGAGCTCTGTATATAGTGCCAGTGTACAGGTAATACAGCGATCACCAGTGACATTATACATAGGAGCTCTGTATATAGTGTCAGTGTACAGATAATACCGTGATCACCAGTGACATTATACACAGGAGCTCTGTATATAGTGTCAGTGTACAGGTAATACAGCGATCACCAGTGACATTATGCACAGGAGCTCTGTATATAGTGTCAGTGTACAGGTAATACAGTGATCACCAGTGACATTATACACAGGACCTCTGTATATAGTGTCAGTGTACAGGTAATACAGTGATCACCAGTGACATTATACACAGGAGCTCTGTATATAGTGTCAGTGTACAGGTATTACAGTGATCACCAGTGACATTATGCACAGGAGCTCTGTATATAGTGTCAGTGTACAGATAATACAGTGATCACCAGTGACATTGTACACAGGAGCATTATATATAGTGTCAGTGTACAGGTAATACAGTGATCACCAGTGACATTATACACAGGAGCTCTGTATATAGTGTCAGTGTACAGGTAATACAGTGATCACCAGTGACATTATACACAGGAGCTCTGCATATAGTGTCAGTGTACAGGTAATACAGTGATGACCAGTGACATTATACACAGGAGCTCTGTATATAGTGTCAGTGTACAGGTAATACAGTGATCACCAGTGACATTATACACAGGAGCTCTGTATATAGTGTCAGTGTACAGATAATACAGTGATCACCAGTGACATTATACACAGGAGCTCTGTATATAGTGTCAGTGTACAGGTATTACAGTAATCACCAGTGACATTATACACAGGAGCTCTGTATATAGTGTCAGTGTACAGGTAATACAGCAATCACCAGTGACATACACAGGAGCTCTGTATATAGTGTCAGTGTACAGGTAATACAGTGATCACCAGTGACATTATACACAGGAGCTCTGTATATAGTGTCAGTGTACAGGTATTACAGTGATCACCAGAGACATTATACACAGGAGCTCTGTATATAGTGTCAGTGCACAGGTAATACAGTGATCACCAGTGACATTATACACAGGAGCTCTGTATATAGTGTCAGTGTACAGATAATACCGTGATCACCAGTGACGTTATACACAGGAACTCTGTATATAGTGTCAGTGTACAGGTAATACAGTGCTCACCAGTGACATTATACACAGGAGCTCTGTATATATTGTCAGTGTACAGATAATACAGTGATCACCAGTGACATTATACACAGGAGCTCTGTATATGCTGTATAGTATACAGGTAATACAGTGATCACCAGTGACATTATACACAGGAGCTCTGTATATGCTGTATAGTATACAGGTAATACAGTGATCACCAGTGACATTATACACAGGAGCTCTGTATATGCTGTATAGTATACAGGTAATACAGTGATCACCAGTGACATTATACACAGGAGCTCTGTATATAGTGTCAGTGTACAGGTAATGCAATGATCACCAGTGACATTATACACAGGAGCTCTGTATATAGTGTATAGTATACAGGTAATACAGTGATCACCAGTGGCATTATACACAGGAGCTCTGTATATACTGTATAGTATACAGGTAATACAGTGATGACCAGTGACATTATAAACAGGAGCACTGTATATAGTGTCAGTGTACAGGTAATACAGTGATCACCAGTGACATTATACACATGAGCTCTGTATATAGTGTCAGTGAACAGATAATACAGTGATCACCAGTGACATTATACACAGGAGCTCTGTATATGCTGTATAGTATACAGGTAATACAGTGATCACCAGTGACATTATACACAGGAGCACTGTAGATAGTGTCAGTGTACAGGTAATGCAATGATCACCAGTGACATTATACACAGGAGCACTGTATATAGTGTCAGTGTGCAGGTAATACAGTGATCACCAGTGACATTATACACAGGAGCTCTGTATATAGTGTATAGTGTACAGGTAATACAGTGATCACCAGTGGCATTATACACAGGAGCTCTGTATATACTGTATAGTGTACAGATAATACAGTGATCACCGGTGATATTATACACAGGAGCTCTGTATAGAGTGTCAGTGTGCAGGTAATACAGTGATCACAAGTGACATTATACACAGGAGCTCTGTATATATTGTCAGTGTACAGGTAATACAGGGATCACCAGTGACATTATACAGAGGAGCTCTGTATATAGTGTACAGGGAATACAGTGATCACCGGTGACATTATACACAGGAGCTCTGTATATAGTGTCAGTGCACAGATAATACAGTGATCACCAGTGACATTATACACAGGAGCTCTGTATATACTGTATAGTGTACAGGTAATACAGTGATCACCAGTGACATACACAGGAGCTCTGTATATAGTGTCAGTATACAGGTAATACAGTGATCACCAGTGACATTATACACAGGAGTTCTGTATATAGTGTCAGTGTACAGGTAATACAGGGATCACCAGTGACACTATACACAGGAGCTCTGTATATAGTGTCAGTGCACAGGTAATGCAGTGATCACCAGTGGCATTATACACAGGAGCTCTGTATATACTGTATAGTGTACAGGTAATATAGTGATCACCGGTGACATTATACACAGGAGCACTGTATATAGTGTCAGTGTGCAGGTAATACAGTGATCACCAGTGACATTATACACAGGAGCTCTGTATATAGTGTATAGTGTACAGGTAATACAGTGATCACCAGTGGCATTATACACAGGAGCTCTGTATATACTGTATATTGTACAGATAATACAGTGATCACCGGTGATATTATACACAGGAGCTCTGTATAGAGTGTCAGTGTGCAGGTAATACAGTGATCACTGGTGACATTATACACAGGAGCTCTGTTTATAGTGTACAGGTAATACAGAGATCACAAGTGACATTATACACAGGAGCTCTGTAAATATTGTCAGTGTACAGGTAATACAGGGATCACCAGTGACATTATACAGAGGAGCTCTGTAAATAGTGTACAGGGAATACAGTGATCACCGGTGACATTATACACAGGAGCTCTGTATAGTGTCAGTGCACAGATAATACAGTGATCACCAGTGACATTATACACAGGAGCTCTGTATATAGTGTCAGTGTACAGGTAATACAGTGATCACCAGTGACATTATACACAGGAGCTCTGTATATAGTGTCAGTGTACAGGTAATACAGTGATCACCAGTGACATTATACACAGGAGCTCTGTATATAGTGTCAGTGTACAGGTAATACAGTGATCACCAGTGACATTATACACAGGAGCTCTGTATATAGTGTCAGTGTACAGGTAATATAGTGATCACCAGTGACATTATACACAGGAGCACTGTATATAGTGTCAGTGTGCAGGTAATACAGTGATCACCAGTGACATTATACACAGGACCTCTGTATATAGTGTCAGTGTACAGGTAATACAGTGATCACCAGTGACATTATACACAGGAGCTCTGTATATAGTGTCAGTGTACAGGTAATACAGTGATCACCAGTGACATTATACACAGGAGCTCTGTATATAGTGTCAGTGTACAGATAATACAGTGATCACCAGTGACATTATACACAGGAGCTCTTTATATAGTGTCAGTGTACAGGTATTACAGTAATCACCAGTGACATTATACACAGGAGCTCTGTATATAGTGTCAGTGTACAGGTAATACAGCGATCACCAGTGACATACACAGGAGCTCTGTATATAGTGTCAGTGTACAGGTATTACAGTGATCACCAGAGACATTATACACAGGAGCTCTGTATATAGTGTCAGTGCACAGGTAATACAGTGATCACCAGTGACATTATACACAGGAGCTCTGTATATAGTGTCAGTGTACAGATAATACAGTGATCACCAGTGACATTATACACAGGAACTCTGTATATAGTGTCAGTGTACAGGTAATACAGTGATCACCAGTGACATTATACACAGGAGCTCTGTATATGCTGTATAGTATACAAGTAATGCAGTGATCACCAGTGACATTATACACAGGAGCACTGTATACAGTGTCAGTGTACAGGTAATGCAATGATCACCAGTGACATTATGCACAGGAGCTCTGTATATAGTGTATAGTGTACAGGTAATACAGTGATGACCAGTGACATTTTACACAGGAGCTCTGTATATAGTGTCAGTGTACAGGTAATGCAATGATCACCAGTGACATTATACACAGGAGCTCTGTATATAGTGTATAGTATACAGGTAATACAGTGATCACCAGTGGCATTATACACAGGAGCTCTGTATATACTGTATAGTATACAGGTAATACAGTGATGACCAGTGACATTATACACAGGAGCACTGTATATAGTGTCAGTGTACAGGTAATACAGTGATCACCAGTGACATTATACACAGGAGCTCTGTATATAGTGTCAGTGTACAGATAATACAGTGATCACCAGTGACATTATACACAGGAGCTCTGTATATGCTGTATAGTATACAGGTAATACAGTGATCACCAGTGACATTATACACAGGAGCACTGTAGATAGTGTCAGTGTACAGGTAATGCAATGATCACCAGTGACACTATACACAGGAGCTCTGTATATAGTGTCAGTGTACAGGTAATACAGTGATCACCAGTGGCATTATACACAGGAGCTCTGTATATACTGTATAGTGTACAGGTAATACAGTGATCACCGGTGACGTTATACACAGGAGCACTGTATATAGTGTCAGTGTGCAGGTAATACAGTGATCACCAGTGACATTATACACAGGAGCTCTGTATATAGTGTATAGTGTACAGGTAATACAGTGATCACCAGTGGCATTATACACAGGAGCTCTGTATATACTGTATAGTGTACAGATAATACATTGATCACCGGTGATATTATACACAGGAGCTCTGTATAGAGTGTCAGTGTGCAGGTAATACAGTGATCACTGGTGACATTATACACAGGAGCTCTGTATATAGTGTACAGGTAATACAGAGATCACAAGTGACATTATACACAGGAGCTCTGTATATATTGTCAATGTACAGGTAATACAGGGATCACCAGTGACATTATACAGAGGAGCTCTGTATATAGTGTACAGGGAATACAGTGATCACCGGTGACATTATACACAGGAGCTCTGTATATAGTGTCAGTGCACAGATAATACAGTGATCACCAGTGACATTATACACAGGAGCTCTGTATATACTGTATAGTGTACAGGTAATACAGTGATCACCAGTGACATACACAGGAGCTCTGTATATAGTGTCAGTATACAGGTAATACAGTGATCACCAGTGACATTATACACAGGAGTTCTGTATATAGTGTCAGTGTACAGGTAATACAGGGATCACCAGTGACACTATACACAGGAGCTCTGTATATAGTGTCAGTGTACAGGTAATACAGTGATCACCAGTGGCATTATACACAGGAGCTCTGTATATACTGTATAGTGTACAGGTAATATAGTGATCACCGGTGACATTATACACAGGAGCACTGTATATAGTGTCAGTGTGCAGGTAATACAGTGATCACCAGTGACATTATACACAGGAGCTCTGTATATAGTGTATAGTGTACAGGTAATACAGTGATCACCAGTGGCATTATACACAGGAGCTCTGTATATACTGTATAGTGTACAGATAATACAGTGATCACCGGTGATATTATACACAGGAGCTCTGTATAGAGTGTCAGTGTGCAGGTAATATAGTGATCACCGGTGACATTATACACAGGAGCACTGTATATAGTGTCAGTGTGCAGGTAATACAGTGATCACCAGTGACATTATACACAGGAGCTCTGTATATAGTGTATAGTGTACAGGTAATACAGTGATCACCAGTGACATACACAGGAGCTCTGTATATAGTGTCAGTGTACAGGTAATACAGTGATCACCAGTGACATTATACACAGGAGTTCTGTATATAGTGTCAGTGTACAGGTAATACAGGGATCACCAGTGACATTAAACACAGGAGCTCTGTATATAGTGCCAGTATACAGGTAATACAGTGATCACTGGTGACATTATACACAGGAGCTCTGTATATAGTGTCAGTGTACAGGTAATACAGTGATCACCAGTGACATTATACACAGGACCTCTGTATATAGTGTACAGTTAACACAGTGATCAACAGTGGCATTATACACAGACTTTCTTGGTTCCCCATCAGTCTATAGGAAGGGAACACAGTCCATTGTGTGTTTCCTCCCCCTGCTTGCTGCAAATCAGTCCTTGGCGAGGGTATAAGCCCCTCCAGTGGTTGCAATGGCTCTGCAATCCAGCAGAGGGAGGTGCAACGGGTGCAATCAAACTGGATAGGAGAAAACTTTCATTTCTGGCCATGTGTGGACACACCACCAGGGAAGTCCTAAATCCTGTGGATTTCCTGACCCACTCAAAGTCCAACTCCTGTTCCTGTCTGATTCTGGTTTCCACCTTCGTGCACAGATCCGAATGGTCCTTACTAGGTGTGTTGAAGTTCTTTTTAACTAGAGGCCCACAAGCCAACAGCAGCTCCAGCAATCCAGGAGCACAGTCCATGAAATCCTGACCCGGCTGGAACCTCAGGTCATCTGTTTCCTCTCCTACCCCCTTTTGCGAACAAAAGTCCCTCTAATAGTACAATGTCGCCCACGTGACATGCTCAGAGTTCCATGTGGCAAGGTTCATGGAGGGCATGAGGCAAAGTCTAGGGGGAAGTGGGACAGAGTCCATGGGGCAAAGTGCACGGTTCTTAGGGACAGAAAAGGGTTTGGGACCCTTTAGCTGTTCACAGTCATTTAATCTGTCAGGGAAATGCCAAACGTGCTTAAAACAAAACAGGTGGGAGGGAGAACACAAACATTTTTCGACTGTTTGGCTAACAACGGGGATCCCGGTCGATGCTGGGCCTTTTGCCCACAGGAATGTAAAACTGTTCCTCTCCTTTCTTTCTCCATGCAATGAGCACAACTGAACTTTCAGGGCTGATCCTCCACTTCCAGCCACCATTTTAGATACTGCTCTCAGACCCAAGTTTCTTTGGTGCCTTACATTCCAACGTACATGGTTGAATAAGACTGTGGCCAGAGAGCGCTCCCTGCTTCCTATAGGCCTGAGGCTTTCATGCTTGCTGTGGAGGAAGCAGTGCTGGAGGCTGTCTCTCCACTGCTCTTGCGGGTGCATTCGGTAGGGCTTGGGGGTGTAGGAGCCTTGGCTATGAGCATCTGGCAACCTTGGGGTTTCACCTCTTCCGGCCTTACTTCCGTCACCGCCACCGCGTTGTCATGTCCTCCACCGGTACCAATACTTACCTGTGCGAACCCGTGCGTACCTCCCGGCGTGCACCCGCTCCATGGCGCACTCCCGCTCCTGACATCCGGCCTCAGCGACGTCGGTCCCGCGCTCCTGCGCCCGATGCTCTGCCTAGTTCCTGTGACGCGGTGACTCCACCCCAACATGGCGGCGCCCACCGTCTTCTTCTTTACGGCGTCTTCCCAGGTAAGACGCCTGTGTATCGTTGTGGTCTCACTGTCCATCTGGCCAGCATTCTCTATGTTCCCAGGCCCTTTATCTTTTCCTTGCCTGTCCTGCTTGTGTTGTCTTTGGTTGCTGTTGTGCGCACTTCTTCGCCACCGCCTTGTCCCTGTTCTTGTCTTGCCTCTGGCTCCTTCCCTTGCTTCTGTCTCTGAGGTCCTAGCTGTGTACCGGCTGCCATTGTTCTCCTAGTCTGTCTTACCTTATGTCCTAACCTCTTTTGTTATCTCTCTTTCAGTCTCCTGCTTCCTCCAGTCCTAAGTGCTCCACGTTCCTCTCCAGCTCCGTGTCCACTGTTACCCAGCTCTGCTGTCCCGCCGACTCTCCACCATAGTCTCCCTGGTGCTCACCCAGTCGCCCCTTTGGCTCCGGCTGTCGCGGTTCCATCCCTTGTGGGCCTGCCCCTAACACTCCCTGTATAGGGGGTGGCTCCACCCGGTCAGCTCGCCCGCAGGGGCTCTGGAGCCGTGGCCCAGAGGGTCCACTCTGGGTTGCGATAACTTTATCTGCCATCTTAGCACTATCCGTAACACGCGTACCATCTTCTCGGCCAACCCTCATTCACAAAGCGGGGACGCAGTCTCCTGTTTGCAGTGCGACCCTGTAATGTTGTGAGCCGGCATTCACATACACCAGGCTACTGGTCACATGTTCCAGGATAACATTGTACCTTTTCTTGGGGTCAAAGTATCTTACACAACCAATGGTCACCCGGTTTCCGACCGCTCAGTCTCTGAGAAGACCTAATTGGGCTCGCCCCCATTTCTCCCTCCTCATCTTCCCTGTGAAGACTCCCACCACTCACTTTGCCTTAATGGGTTTGGGGTTGGAGGCTCCCTCTCCATGAACCCTTGTGGTCGGTGTATAAAGGCTGCTTCCTAGACCGGCACCTCCTTACAGGACTGTGATGTACTCTCCAGCCAGGATGCCATCAGATCCATCAGGCGATCTGCCCTGCCACACTGGGGCCTCAGCCACACTGACCGGGCTGCCTCCACCTCTGGACCAGACTCTGATTAGGACCTTCGGTGGGACCTCTGGTGACATCAGCTAGTAGTGCTCACAGGGTGTCCAGTGTACAGCAGATCTAGTAATGCTCACATGGTGTCCAGTGTACAGAAGATCTATTAGCGCTCACGGGGTCTCCAGTGTATAGCTTATGTCCACTCTGCACTAAGTGCTACTTATATGTGCATCCCCCACCCTCGGATACTGGAACGGCCATTCTTGTCACCTTCTTCCACACCAGTCCCCCGGCGCTGTGAGCTAGTCAATAATGTCTGTAGAGGGCCAGTCATTGTGACCATACAGACTGTACACCGGAGCGCCCCCTAATGTTATTTTCCCATACACTGTCCTCCCGTTGCTGGAGATGTGACATTGGTGGCTAGTGCCGGTCGCACCAGGTGCCGTCCATGATCTGAGCTGTAATGTAACCGTTCCTGTATGATTATTTTTGCTGCTTATATAGCGCCATCATATTCCACAGCGCTGTATAGGGGCAGACCGAGCAAAACACAAGGAGAACACACAAACTCCTTGCAGATGTCGTCCTTGGTGGAATTTGATCCCAGGACTGAACCAGCGTGTAATATACAAGTGCTTCTCACAAAATGAGAATATCATCAAAAAGTTAATTTTTTCAGTTCTTCAATACAGACAAATATTCAGGATTGAGAGTCCTCAGTAGTTGATACCTTTTAATGGCTAACTGAAAAGATGGTAACACATTGCAAGCTTTCGAGACTACTCAGGTCTCTTCATCAGGCTAGACTAATACAAAATCTGAAGTCACATATTTATGCACAATACAGCCTAGAAAAAATGCAACAGATAAGACAAGTGACGTGAAGCAGAACTATCAATATGGGAGAGGGAGAAACATAAATATAAACATTGGACCAGTTCATAGATAAGGAGTCTGGATGTTTTATGGTCCTCTGATTGGGGTCTAGTTCTGTGTTGCCCCCACACGGTTTTAAAAGGAAATTCCTTAATTGATGTAAAAAGACATAAATCCATGCGACACATTCATTCCAGCACTGAGAGTGTCAAAGTTCGTCATAAATTTGTACTCCCAAACTCGTCTCTCTCTCTGAGATGTGAAGTTACCTTTCAATACCAGTAATTTCATATCCACGCTGCTGTGATCAGGGATACAGAAATGTTTTGCCACAGGTAGATCCATTCTTTTTTCTCTTATTGTGTGACGATGAGCATTCATCCTTGTTCTAAGCTTTTGCCCTGTCTCCCCCACATACAGACCCCCAGTTGGACATTTAGTACAAATAATTAAGTACACCACATTAGATGTAATGCAGCTGAAAGTACCTGGGATCTTGTAGTCCTGATGTGAGTCGGGGATCTTTATCTTGTCCGTGGTCATTATAGATGGACAGGTTTTACATTTTTTCTGGTTGCAAGGAAAGGTTCCTGCAGCTGTTGGAGAGGACCGGGAGCTTCTGACAATGATGCTTCTTAAATTTGGGGGCTGCCTAAAGCACAGTAGTGGGGGGTCTGGAAAAATGGATTTTAATCGGGCATCTTTTTGTAGTAAAGGTTGTAATTTCCGTGCAGCTCCCCTTAGCACTTCCAGATTTGGATTGTAGGTGACTACTAGAGGCACTTGGTTATTTTCTTCTTTAGCTTTGTAATGTAGCAGGTGATTCCTTGACATTCTGGTGGCTCTTGTAATTTGGTTTTCAATTGTTCTTGGATGGTAACCCTGATTCAAAAAGGTCTTTTTGAGGCGACCAAGGTGTTTGTCTCTATCCATGGGGTTGGAACATATACGATTGTATCTGATGGCTTGGCTATAGATAATAGAGTTCTTTATGTGTTTTGGATGGAAACTGTCCCATTTAAGGTATGTTGGACGGTCGATTGGCTTCTGATACAGGGATGTCTCTATTTCATTGTTTTTTAGCTTAATGATGGTGTCCAAAAAATTAATCTCTGTACTGGAGTAGTTGAGTGTTAAATTGATGGTGGGATGAAATTGATTAAACTGTTCGTGGAACGTCTTTAGCTGTTGATATTCTAATCATCTGGACGGAGTCTGAGCAACAGCTAAAGACGTTCCACGAACAGTTTAATCAATTTCTTCCCACCATCAATTTAACACTCAACTACTCCAGTACAGAGATTAATTTTTTGGACACCATCATTAAGCTAAAAAACAATGAAATAGAGACATCCCTGTATCAGAAGCCAATCGACCGTCCAACATACCTTAAATGGGACAGTTTCCATCCAAAACACATAAAGAACTCTATTATCTATAGCCAAGCCATCAGATACAATCGTATATGTTCCAACCCCATGGATAGAGATGAACACCTTGGTCGCCTCAAAAAGACCTTTTTGAATCAGGGTTACCATCCAAGAACAATTGAAAACCAAATTACAAGAGCCGCCAGAATGTCAAGGAATCACCTGCTACATTACAAAGCTAAAGAAGAAAATAACCGAGTGCCTCTAGTAGTCACCTACAACCCAAATCTGGAGGTGCTAAGGGGAGCTGCACGGAAATTACAACCTTTACTACAAAAAGATGCCCGATTAAAATCCATTTTTCCAGACCCCCCACTGCTGTGTTTTAGGCAGCCCCCAAATCTAAGAAGCATCATTGTCAGAAGCTCCCTGTCCTCTCTAACAGCTGGAGGAACCTTTCCTTGCAACCAGAAAAAATGTAAAACCTGTCCATTTATAATGACCACGGACAAGATAAAGATCCCCGACTCACATCAGGACTACAAGATCCCAGGTACTTTCAGCTGCATTACATCTAATGTGGTGTACAGTACTTAATTATTTGTACTAAATGTCCAACTGGGGGTCTGTATGTGGGGGAGACAGGGCAAAAGCTTAGAACAAGGATGAATGCTCATCGTCACACAATAAGAGAAAAAAGAATGGATCTACCTGTGGCCAAACATTTCTGTATCCCTGATCACAGCAGCGTGGATATGAAATTACTGGTATTGAAAGGTAACTTCACATCTCAGAGAGAGAGACGAGTTTGGGAGTACAAATTTATGACGAACTTTGACACTCTCAGTGCTGGAATGAATGTGTCGCATGGATTTATGTCTTTTTACATCAATTAAGGAATTTCCTTTTAAAACCGTGTGGGGGCATCACAACACAGAACCAGACCCCAATCAGAGGAGCATAAAACATCCGGACTCCTTATCTATGAACTGGACCAATGTTTATATTTATGTTTCTCCCTCTCCCATATTGATAGTTCTGCTTCACGTCACTTGTCTTATCTATTGCATTTTTTCTAGGCTGTATTGTGCATAAATATGTGACTCTTCAGATTTTGTATTAGTCTAGCCTGATGAAGAGACCTGAGTAGTCTCGAAAGCTGCAATGTGTTACCATCTTTTCAGTTAGCCATTAAAAGGTATCAACTACTGAGGACTCTCAATCCTGAATATTTTTCTATCTACTGGCTAACACGGTACAAAGATATACATCTTCCCTGTATTAATACAGACAGTGACTCTCCTGTATTCTATAGAGTCATTACACACAGAGTGATCTATTTCACGGGTTTATTTCTGGTAATGTTGATGATTATGGCTTACAGCCAATGAAAACCCAAAAGTCATTATCTCAGTACATTAGAATACTTTATAACACCAGCTTGAAAAATGATTGTAAAATCTGAAATGTTGTCCTACTGACATGTATGATCAGTAAATGCACTCAATACTTGGTCAGGCTACTTGTGCATCAATTACTGCATCAATGTGGCGTGGCATGGAGGCGATCAGCCTGTGGCACTGCTGAGGTCTTTATCAAAGCTACCATGCCACTGAATCACGAAACATTATAAAGTGGCTAACACCAATCGCATGTCAGATTCTCATCACGATTCAAGGTCCTAAGAAGAAAAAAAACATAAACCACTGAACAGTGAATGGACATATTTACAAGTGACATATCTAGATATATAAAACTCAAAATCTGTACTAGCCCGCTCTATACAAATCCACAGTTCCTATACATATACAGTTGTGGCCAAAAGTATTGACACCCCTGCAATTCTGTCAGATAATACTCAGTTTCTTCCTGAAAATGATTGCAAACACAAATTCTTTGGTATTATTATCTTCATTTAATTTGTCTTAAATGAAAAAACACAAAAAGAATTGTCCTAAAGCCAAATTGGATATAATTCCACACCAAACATAACAAAGAGGGTGGACAAAAGTATTGGCACTGTTCGAAAAATCATGTGATGCTTCTCTAATTTGTGTAAATAACAGCACCTGTAACTTACCTGTGGCACCTAACAGGTGTTGGCAATAACTAAATCACACTTGCAGCCAGTTGACATGGATTAAAGTTGACTCAACCTCTGTCCTGTGTCCTTGTGTGCACCACATTGAGCATGGAGAAAAGAAAGAAGACCAAAGAACTGTCTGAGGACATGAGAAACCAAATTGTGAGGAAGCATGAGCAATCTCAAGGCTACAAGTCCATCTCCAAAGACCTGAATGTTCCTGTGTCTACTGTGCGCAGTGTCATCAAGAAGTGTAAAGCCCATGGCACTGTGGCTAACCTCCCTAGATGTGGACGGAAAAGAAAAATTGACAAGAGATTTCAACGCAAGATTGTGCGGATGTTGGATAAAGAACCTCGACTAACATCCAAACAAGTTCAAGCTGCCCTGCAGTCGAAGGGTACAACAGTGTCAACCCGTACTATCCGTCGGCATCTGAATGAAAAGGGACTGTATGGTAGGAGACCCAGGAAGACCCCACTTCTTACCCCGAGACATAAAAAAGCCAGGCTGGAGTTTGCCAAAACTTACCTGAAAAAGCCTAAAACATTTTGCAAGAATGTTCTCTGGCCAGATGAGACAAAAGTAGAGCTTTTTGTGCAAAGGCATCAACATAGAGTTTACAGGAGAAAAAAAGAGTCATTCAAAGAAAAGAACACAGTCCCTACAGTCAAACATGGCGGAGGTTCCCTGATGTTTTGGGGTTGCTTTGCTGCCTCTGGCACTGGACTGCTTGACCGTGTGCATGGCATTATGAAGTCTGAAGACTACCAACAATTATTGCAGCATAATGTAGGGCCCAGTGTGAGAAAGCTGGGTCTCCCTCAGAGGTCATGGGTCTTCCAGCAGGACAATGACCCAAAACACACTTCAAAAAGCACTAGAAAATGGTTTGAGAGAAAGCACTGGAGACTTCTAAGGTGGCCAGCAATGAGTCCAGACCTGAATCACATAGAACACCTGTGGAGAGATCTAAAAATGGCAGTTTGGAGAAGGCATCCTTCAAATATCAGGGACCTGGAGCAGTTTGCCAAAGAAGAATGGTCTAAAATTCCAGCAGAGCATTGTAAGAAACTCATTGATGGTTACCGGAAGCGGTTGGTCGCAGTTATTTTGGCTAAAGGTTGTGCAACCAAGTATTAGGCTGAGGGTGCCAATACTTTTGTCTGGCCCATTTTTGGAGTTTTGTGTGAAATGATCAATGTTTTGCTTCATTCTCTTTTGTGTTTTTTCATTTAAGACAAATTAAATGAAGATAATAATACCAAAGAATTTGTGTTTGCAATCATTTTCAGGAAGAAACTGAGTATTATCTGACAGAATTACAGGGGTGTCAATACTTTTGGCCACAACTGTAATGTGAAGGTGAAAATAAGTGCTGAGGGGAAAACAACAGTTGTGACTGACAGGGGCGGATTATAGCGACGGCACCAAAGAGTCGCTGCTACAGGGGCCGCACCACCACACACAACACACAAACATTTCACAAACACCATACAAACATCACACAGACAGCACACATACACCAACCCACAAGCACAACACCACACAAACACCACCCCACAGATACCACACGCACATGCATGCATGAAAACACACTCAGATGGATGCACCCTATACACACGGACGAACATTACTGAGCAGCAATATTGGTCAGGCGAAAGATGCCTCATAGTAAGATTGTCATTATTGCTTACTATACAGGGAGCTGTCATCATTGAAGCTACTGAGGTAAAATGAAAGCTGAGCTCTGATTGGTTGCTATGGGCAACTAGACAAGTCTGCCTGTGAGGCGGCTTTCATTACTGAGATGTGAGCTCCTTCAGGTCATAGTAGTACAGTGTGAGGGCTGCTCTTTATTTACTATTCATCTCTTATCAGTGTCAGGTGAATAATTAGGCTGTGTGCACACGCTGCGGATTTTGCTGCGGTTCCGCAGCGGTTTTGGCCGCTGCGGACCCACAGCAGTTTTTGCTGCGGTGTACAGTACCATGATTCCCTATGGGAATCAAAAACCGCAGTGCAGACGGTGCGGAATTTTCCGCGCGGATTATCTGCGGTTTTCAATCCGCAGAAAGAATTGACATGTCAGTTCTTTCTGCGGATTCCGCTGCGGTTTGCCATCTCCTCCATTGAGGAGATGAAAAACCGCAGGTAAAACCGCAGGGCAATCCGCAGGTAAAACCGCAGGGCAATCCGCAGGTAAAACCGCATTTGACCTGCGGTTTACAAAATCCGCGAGGATGAATCCGCACCTAATCCGCAGCGTGTGCACACACCCTAAGAAAGCAAATTGTGTCAAAAAGAAAAGTGAACAACGTGACTCGCGGCTTGAAAAGAAACGGATGAGACAGGCTAAATGTAAGGCAGCAGAGACATCAGAGCAACGGAAATATCGTCTTCACAAGAATCGGATGAGGCACGCTGAAGCAAGGAATATGGAAATATCTGAACAAAAGGATGAATGTTGTGAAAATGATCGCATACAACATATGCAACGTGTGCAAAGATTTAGGCTATGTGCACACAGTGCGGATTCTACTGCGGATCCGCAGTGGATTTGACCCTGCAGATTCACAGCAGAACTGCATGTGATGTACAGTAGCATTATAGGCTATGTAAAACAAAATCCGCTGTACACATGCTGCTTTTTTTCACGCAGATTTGGTGCGGAATGAAATATGCAGCATGTCACTACTTTTGTTCGGTTTTCCTGCAGTTTTCCACCTGCTCCATTCTAGAAATCCGCAGGTGGAAAACCGCACAAAAAAT
The DNA here is from genome assembly GCF_039654945.1 of Dendrobates tinctorius. Classification (NCBI taxonomy): domain Eukaryota; kingdom Metazoa; phylum Chordata; class Amphibia; order Anura; family Dendrobatidae; genus Dendrobates; species Dendrobates tinctorius. Next base: position 2,513,419 of record NW_027361722.1, on the reverse strand, counting down.
GCACTAAATCCGCAGGAAAAATGCAGGTCATTTGACCTGCGGATTTAGTAAATTCTGCTTGGAAAATTCCAAAGCAGAATATGCACCGTGTGCACACAGCCTTAGGCTAAGTGCAGACGGACTTTTCTGCCCTGCGGATTTTTCCGCGCAGAATTGAAGAAATCCGCAGGTCAAATGACCTGCACTTTTCCTGCGGATTTCTTCCTTTTTTCTTGCGGTTTTCCCCCTGCGGATTTCCCCCTGTGGGTTTGGAGAATGGAGCAGGTGGAAAACCGCACAAAAGTGACATGCTGCATATTTTGAACCACAAGAAAACCGCGCGGAAAAACCAGCAGCGTCTGCACAGCGTTTTTTTTTCTATTGACTAACATGCTACTGTACATCACAATGCGGCTATGCAGCGTTTCTGCGCGGTAAAATCCGCTGTGGATCCGCTGGAAATCTGCATCGTGTGCACATGGCCTTAGGCAGCCTGATTTGCGTTTGAAAGCATTTCACTACAACCCAATTCAAGACTGTAGGTCACATCAGAAAGTCATAATTGGCAAAATGGACATAATATGCAAACATTGTCAAGCAAAGAATTTTAACTTGGAATCACCTGGTATGTGCTGCTCAAATGGCAAAGTCAGTTTGCCACCTTTAGATCTACCTCCTGAACCACTTCTTTGATACGTGCCAGGAACAACTCCCGAGTCCAAACAGTTTCTGCAAAATATTAGGAGATACAATTCATGTTTCCAGATGACATCCTTTGGTACGACAGCTGGACTCCAGGAAGCAGGATTTATGCCAACTTTTAAAGTCCAGGGCCAAATATATCACAAAACTGGTTCAATGCTTCCTGTACCAAATGAAGATCCAAAGTTTTTACAAATGTATTTTTTGGGAGACGAACAAATGCAAGCTGATAGATGTTGTGAAGCTAAACTTGAGACAAAAAAAGAGATTGTGTTGAATTTGCAAAGATTTTTCTATCAGCACAATCAGTTAGTAAACCTTGTCAGAATAACCTTAGAAAGAATGCCAAGTGATGAATATCAAGTTGTAATAAGAGCAGACAAGACACCGGTTGGCGAGCATGAAAGGCGATTTAATTCTCCCACTGTTAACGAAGTAGCTATTCTAATGGTTGGACAGGACTTTCAAAGCTGAGATATAATTACCGTATATACTCAAATATATAAGTGAAGAAACAGCCGCACTCAAAATATGATTTATCAAAAGCATAACGTAGATGAATTTATTGAGGTCTCCACAGAAGTAATAAAGTATCAAGGTAACGTTTCGACCCTGTTATGGGTCTTTATCAAACCTCACTGCAAAAGATAGATATACACAAAATTAGTCACAAGAAGTAACATGGTGAAAGTGCTGTACAGAAGTGAATAGTTTACAAAATATATAACATACTCAAAAAATGTACACAGAACATATAAACATACAGAGATGTCCATATATCAAAGGAATATAGAATACAGCGTTAAGGTGCAGGCTAGGATTACAATTTCGGAACGACACGGTACAGAGGCCCAATAAGGAGGCAGTACAACTGTTATACTTAATAATGGGGCAGTGTAAACATACAAACTGACCTTACGTACAAAAATGGATTATAAAGGAGAGGCCACAGCAGAATAGTACAAAGATCCCAGATAGGGTTGTAAAAGAGGGAAGTGATAACGCATAAGGGAAAAAACAAGTAGCAGTGGCAGCACTCCAGACAGTGTCCATATAAAGTAAATGAGACATACCTATGTGAAATACAGAGAAGGACAAAGGTCCTGATAGGGGCTGCAGGAACAGAAGTCGTGCATAAGGTATACAGTATGTTTGAAGATGCAGACGTAGAGGCTGTGCTGGGAGGCATATCTGAAGGTCCTGAGCAAAAGCGCCGTCTGTGGTGATGTGTGAAGACATTGGTGGTCAGTGGGTTAATGTAGCCCAGAGGCCGGAAATGAGGATGGAGACTGGAGAGTGGGAGGTGGTGGGTGCGCAGTATGCATGTTGAGGGGCAGGCTTGGAGCGCTGAAAGAAGCGTGCGCAGTAGCATCAGCTGTGTTGATGGAAGAGCCGCGGGCGCATGCGCTGTAAGGGTGCAGGAGGAGAAGAACGCGCGCCTGCGAATTAGTACAGTTGCGTGAATACAGGCGCCACTGGGGCATGCGCAGTTGCGCTAAGGGGAAAGTAAGGGTATGGGCACCTTGGGAGCATGCGCAGTAGCACGGACGCTCGAGTACAGAGACTCTGAATGGTGTGCGCTGTGGGAGGAGGGCACAGGGGAGAGGGAAAAATAAGAGGATTAAGGAGCAAGAAGAGAGTAATGGGAGAATATGAAGAGGAGGAAAAGAGGAGGGGAAGGAGAGAGACAAGTAATAGGCTAGAAAATAAAAATGGGAATAAGGAAATATGTTTACACTGCCCCATTATTTACTATAAGGCTTTGTGCGCACGTTGCGTTTTTTTAGCATTTTTCCCCTACGAAAACGCTATGAAAACGCATCCCATGCAATCCTATCGGATTCCGCAATGCTGTGCTAATGCTGCGGATTTTTCCACTGCGGAATCTCATAGCGGTAAAATCCGCAGCATGTTCATTCTTTGTGCGGAATCAGGGCAATTCCGTACCCATAGGATTGCATTGAAACACTCACTTTACGTATGTGGCTATGCCCAACATGCGTAAAGTGAGCACTTCATGTACGGATGGTTCCCAGGGTCTGGAGGAGAGGAGACTGTCCTCCAGGCCCTGGGTACCATATTCCTGTAAAAAATAGAATTAAAATAAAGAATAGTAATATACTCACCCTCTGATGGCCCCCGGAGTCCTTCCCGCCTCTCACCATGCTCCCGGCACCTTCTGGTCCTAGTGATGCTTTGCGTGAATGGCCTGTAATGACGTTGTGCTCTCGCGAGCGTGATATCACAAAGGTCCTTCGCACAAAGTATCGCTGGGACCGGAAGATGCCGGGAGCGCCGCTGAGGAGATTGGGGGCCGTCGGAAGGTGAGAATAACCATTTTTTTATTTTATTTTTTAATTATTTTTAACATCCTATCTTTACTATTGATGCTGCATAGATAGAATCATAGAATCATAGAATCATAGAATCGTAGAGTTGGAAGGGACCTCCTGGGCCATCTGGTCCAACCCCCTGCTCAGAGCAGGATTCGCTAAATCATCCCAGTCAGATGTCTGTCCAGCCTCTGTTTGAAGACTTCCATTGAAGGAGAACTCACCACTTCTCGTGGCAGCCTGTTCCACTCATTGATCACTCTAACTGTCAAAAAGTTTTTTCTAATATCTAATCTGTGTCTCCTCCCATTCAGCTTCATCCCATTGCTTCTTGTCTTTCCTTGTGCAAATGAGAATAAAGTTGATCCTTCTGCAATGTGACAGCCCTTGAGATATTTGTAGACAGCTATTAAGTCTCCTCTCAGTCTTCTCTTCTGCAAGGTAAACATTCCCAAATCCTGCAACCTTTCCTCATAACACAGGGTTTGCAGACCGGTCACCATTCTGGTCGCTCTTTTCTGAACTTTTATTCTCATTTGCACAAGGAAAGACTAGAAGCAATGGGATGAAACTGAATGGGAAGAGACACAGATTAGATATTAGAAAAAACTTTTTGACAGTTAGAGTGATCAATGAGTGGAACAGGCTGCCACGAGAAGTGGTGAGTTCTCCTTCAATGGAAGTCTTCAAACAGAGGCTGGACAGACATCTGACTGGGATGATTTAGCGAATCCTGCTTTGAGCAGGGGGTTGGACCAGATGGCCCAGGAGGTCCCTTCCAACTCTACGATTCTATGATTCTATGATTCTATGATTCTATGATATGATTCTAACTTGCTCCAGTTTGTTGATGTCTTTTTTAAAATGTGGCGCCCAAAACTGGACACAATATTCCAGATGATGGCCGGTGGACACCGCATCTGGAGGCACGTTTGCCCCTCTCCTATATAGTCGACAAGCTCATTACCTGAGAGAGATTCTCCTCATAACTGAAGGTCACATTGACTGAAACGTCTTTTTCGTGTACTACAATAAACCGCTTTGCAAATACCTTTAAGTTGAGTGCTAGGTTTATATTTGTTGCTTTAACGGTTTGGGAACCTAACCTTAGCACCATCTTGAGTTGTGCTCACGGTGTTCTTTTTATAAGTATTCCAGATGAGGTCTGACCAAAGAGGAGTAGAGGGCAATAATGACTTCACGTGATCTAGACTGTATGCTTCTGTTAATACATCCTAGAATTGCATTTGCCTTTTTTGCTGCTGCATCACACTGTTGACTCATATTCAGTCTGTGATCTATTAGTATGCCCAAGTCTTTTTCACATGTGCTGTTGCTTAGCCCTATTCCTCCCATTCTGTATATGCTTTTTTCATTTTTATTGCCCAGATGTAGTACTTTGCATTTTTCCCTGTTAAAAACCATTCTGTTAGTTGCTGCCCACTTCTCCAGTTTATTTATATCTTTTTGAATCCTCTCTCTCTCTTCTCTAGTATTAGCTATCCCTCCTAGCTTTGTGTCATCAGCAAATGTAATCAGTTTACCCTCAATTCCTTCATCTAAATCGTTGGTAAAGATGTTGAACAATACAGGGCCCAGGACAGAGCCCTGTGGTACCCCACTTGAGACATTCTTCCAACTGGATGTGCAGCCATTTACGACCACTCTTTGGGTCCGATCACTAAGCCAGTTATGAATCCACCTAACAGTTGCCTTGTCCATTCCATACTTAGTCATTTTTTCAATAAGGATTGTATGAGATACTTTGTCAAATGCTTTGCTGAAGTCAAGATATACTATATCTACATCATTTCCCTGATCCACCCAGTCAGTGATTCTGTCATAGAAGAAATTAGGTTAGTCTGACATGACTTATTAGTTACAAACCCATGCTGACTCTGTTTAATCACTTTGTTCTTATCCAGGTACTGACATACATGTTGTTTATGTGAGGTAGCGCTGTTATTCAGATAGGGGATCCTCGCTAGACAGAGAATAAAACACATCCAGCACCGGGTTTTCCACAAAACCATAACTCCATACGGTTTATTCAGCAGCATAAACCAAAGCAAGCAACATAAACAACAGCTTAGCGTCCATGACAGAGTTCAGCTCTGTAATCCCTGTGGTCACACAGGTTACACAATGTCCAGCATACACAGGCTGTTCAGCCTCAGTGTTATCTCACCCATGTCATGGTTCCTTCACCATCATGCGGCAGACGTCCATTCCCTCCAGGGAATTCTCAGGCACGTGCAGCCATTAACACAGCGTTCCCTTGCTGTCAGAAGGCAGCCCCATCTCACTCAGACGGGACCTTCCACACTGGACCAACCAGGTCCCAGCATTCACCTCATGTGACCTACCCTGGCCACATTATATGGTCCATAGCCACGCCCACCGGGTCACATGACTATGACCTCATCACAGGTCCTTCACACACACATATACACTTTACAATAGCGTTATTAAACACACCCCCTGGGTGGGTTTGTAGGTAACTAGTCCCTGACACATTGAACCAGCACCTCAGCAGTATCACTGCTGATTAACACACACATAAATCTCCATCTCAAGGCCACCCACCTTGAGATACATAACGGTCATTCAGTATCTTGCCATTCATCCACTCTCCTGGGACATCCAAATAGCGCCCCCTAGTGGAAACAGTGGTCACTACACCACATTTAATAATTTGTTCAAAGATCTTTCCTGGTATAGAAGTCAGACTCACTGGCCTATAGTTTTACTATTATCAATAGTAAAAAGTTGGTCACACTTGTCAAGCACTATGCTTGTGACCAACCTGTCAATCACTTTTCCAGGCGATGCTTGAAATCGCTTGGAAAGCGCAAGCATTCTGCAAGCTAAAAACGCTTCTGTTTTGCGGGAAAACACATGCAAATTCCGCATGCGTTTTACCCGCGGCAGGAGTTGCGGAAATGCTGTGGACATTTCCGCAGCATTTCCGAACTTGTGCATATAGCCTAACAGTTGTATTGCCTCCTTATTTGGCCTCTGTACCGTGTCAACCACAATTTGTTCCTAAATTGTAATCCTAGCCTGCACCTTAACGCTGTATTCTATATTCCTTTGATATATGGGCATCTCTGTATGTTTATATGTTCTGTGTACATTTTTTTAATATGTTATATATTTTGTAAACTATTCACTTCTGTACAGCACACACACCCTTGTACAGCACTTTCACCATGTTACTTCTTGTCACTAATTTTGTGTATATCTATCTTTTGCAGTGAGGTTTGATAAAGACCCATAACAGGGTCGAAAAGTTACCTTGATACTTTATTACTTCTGTGGAGACCTCAATAAATTCATCTATGTTATGCATTTGATAAATCATATTTTGAGTGTTTCTTCATTTATATGACTCTAAATGGACTAGCTCCAGCTTCAGCCTGCACCTGCCCTACACTTAACAGAGTGCACGCCATTTATCTATAAATATACTCAAGTATAAGCTCACCTGAGTATAAGCCGAGGCACCTACTTTTGCCACGAAAAACTAGGTCAGCTTATTGACTCGAGTTTAGGCCAGGTATGCATTGTCCCCTCATCCCTATGTGGACCTGTGCAAGAGCCACGACAGGCAGCAAAGAAGAAGACGTCACAGTTAGAAGATGGGAGGCGCCGGACCGCAACACCCATTGGACCAAAACCGGCCCGCCCCTGGGTGAGTATAATCTAAGTCCTTTTTCTTATCTTTCAGGTTACATCAGGGGCTTATCTACAGCATTACAGAATGCATTACAGAATGCTGTGGATAAGCCCCTGATGTCGGTGCTGGCAGCTGATAGACGAAAAATAGGTGACAGATTCCCTTTAAATTAGATATATCGTAAAGATGTTCCGCAATGCGTGTTTCTAATTTCCAGGATGTGCAACCTACATATGCTTTGTTGCAAGCCTTCAGCTCGTCTGCATTGTTGGGTCTGGTGTCTCATCTTCCTCTTGACAATACTCCATAGATTCTCTATGGGGTCAAGGTCAGCAGAGTTTGCAGCCAATCAAGCCCAGTGATACTGTTGTGTGTACACCAGGTATTGGTACTTTTGGCCGTGTGGACAGGGGCCAAGTCCTGCTGGAGAATGATATTTCCATCTCCATAAAGCTTGTCGGTAGAGGGAAGCATGAAGAGCTCTAACATGTCCTGGTAGTCGGCTGCGCTGACTTTGGTCTTGATAAAACACAGTGGACCTACACCAGCAGATGACATGGCTCCCCAAACCATCACTGATGGTGGAGACTTCACACTAGACCTCCAGCAGCTTGGATTATGGCCTCTCCACTCTTCCTCCAGACTCTGGGACCACTGACAACAGTCCGGTTCTTTTCCTCCTTGGCCCAGGTAAGACTCTTCTGGCGTTGTCTATTGGCCATGAGTGGCTGACACAAGGAATGTGACACTTGTAGCCCATGTCCTGGATACGTCTGTGTGTGGTGTGAAGCAATGACTCCAGCAGCAGTCCACTCCTTGTGAATCCCCCCCCCCCCCACATTTTTGAATGTCCTTTTCTTAACAATCCTTTCCAGGCTGCGGTTATCCCGGTTGCTTGTGCACCTTTTTCTACCACACTTTTTCCTTCCACTCCATTGTCCATTAATATTCTTGGAAACAGCACTGTGTGAACATCCGGGTTCTTTAACAATGACCTTTTGTGGCTTCCCCTCCTTGTGGAGTGTGTCAGTGACGGCCTTCTGGACATCTGTCAGATCAGCAGTCTTCCCCATGATTGTGGAGCTACTGAAACAGACTAAGGGACCTTTATAAACACTTAGGAGCCTTTACAGGTGTTTACTGTTAATTATTCTAATTTCCCGAGATAATGACTTTTGGGTTTTCATTGGCTGTAAGCCATAATCATCAACATTAACAGAAATAAACACGTGAAATAGATCACTCTGTGTGTAATGACTCTATAGAATATAGGAGAGTCACTTTTCGTATTGAAGAACTGAAATAAATTAATTGTTGGATGATATTCTAATTTAGTGAGAAGCACTTGTATGTCCTCTACCCCATGCTTACTAGGCTCTTACTACCTCTCAGACATTAACTCTTCCTTCCCTGGACCTTCATGCTCATGGAGCTTAATCACATTCAGCCCTCTATAACTTATCATTTCCTTACAGATCATCTGGAACAGAAGAAGACCCCGAATATGAGCAAACTCCACAACGGGATAAAGAGGACGACTAGGGATGAGCGAGTAGTGAAATACTCGGACTCGCTGTACTCGTTACGAGTAGCTCTTAATACTCAGGTACTCGTAACGAGTAGCTAGTCCAATATAAGTCTATGGGAAATGCGAGTAATGGGCTCTGTGTGTGTGTGTGTGTGTGTGTGTGCGGGGCTGTGCTGGCCTGTGCGGGACTTTATCCAGGCTGTGCGGGGACTGTGCCGGGCTGTGCAGGGACTGTGCTGGGCTGTGCGGGGACTGTGCTGGGCTGTGCGGGGACGGTGCTGGACTGTGCAGGGCTGTGCGGGGACTGTGCCGGGCTGTGCGGGGACTGTGCTGGGCTGAGCAGCGACTGTGAGGGCTGTGCCGAATATTGCGAGGCGAGTAGTGAAATTTACTCGCCAGGATTCGAGTACCGTGAGTACTGAATCCTAACGAGTATACTCGCTCATCCCTAAGGACGACATCTATGTAACAGAGCAGCAGTGACCAGAGCCGTACTGTTGTGAACTCATTTTCTGGTCTGCCTCTGGTTTCTGGCGAGGGAGCTGGTTGTGCTGACAGAGGAGTTGTGAGTTCTCTTTCCGGGCTCCCTCTGGTGGTGGCAGGAGGTAATGATGCTGATCTAATTAATAGAGACCTGCCACCTGATAATGAGGATGAGGATTGGACATCTGGAGTCTCAGACTGGATTTAAGACAGCCGACTCCCTATTGCCATGCTGGTGATTTTTTCCTGCCTCGTGAGGTCTTAGTTTCCAGCTCAGTTCCTGCCTTCTCAAGCTAAGTTGTTCTCTGCTTATGTTCTCATTTGATTTGGTTTGGTCTATTCAGTTTTTTGTGTGGTCAGCCAGCCCCGGCTGGGGCTGTGCTGAATTTCCATTCTTATGTCATTGTATGTGCTAGTTTGCTTTTTGTCCCTTATTAGATTGGCCTCTTTTTGCTCTGTTCTCAGAATATGCCAGAGTGCTGATATAGTGGGAGAAGTCTAGTGACTTCAGGGTATTTTTTGCTATCAGAAGTGTTGGACATTTTTGCAGGGTTTTTTGGTGTGATTGCAGACAGTATCTTTCCTTTCCTGTCCTTTCTAGTTAGTTTGGGCTCCATCGTTTGCTCAGCCTATTTTCCTACCTGTGTTTGTGCTTTCATCTTGTCTCATCGTCAATACATGTGTGGGGGCTGTCTATTCCTTTGGGGTCTGCTCTGGGGCAGTTTTAGATTTCCCCTTTTCTTGCTTTAGGCTTATTTAGTCCTCCGGCTGTGACGAGGCGTCTAGAATAATCGTAGGTACGCTCCACGGCTGCTGTTAGTTGTGTGGTTAGGATCAGGGGTCTGCAATCTGCGTAGTTACCAACCTCTCTGGTTTTCTATGACTTAGCTTGGTCTTGTTTTCCTCCTCGGTGACCCATCCATAACACCGTACATTATAAGGACACAAATTAATGGAAGAAAGTCCATAGTGGATCCATTATAACAACTGGGAAAACACGTACAGGGCCAGCCTTAGGCTAAATGGTGCCCGGTGCAAAAATGCTCTTTGGTGCCCCGCCTCATCGTTGGGTTACTTAGAATACATGCGCTGCATGTTTGTATATGACAGGAACCCTATACAGTGTATGGAGCGGTGATCTGCTTCACTGCTGGCCACAGAGACCTGCGTCCAGCTGAACATGGGGTGTCAGACCTACACTATACTGTACATACCTGATACTATGTTCAGTTGGAGTGATAGCGTTTATTGTAACTCAGGAAGCATTACAAGCGTTGTACCAAGTTTACCCATCCACAGAATGGGGGATAACTTTCCGAATGATGGGGACAACCACTGAGAACCTCATCAATCTTTTGAAGAGGGTTTTGCAGGGCCCTGTCAGAAGGGAGCAAAGGTTTAGCATGTAAACCTCCACTCCATATATTCTTAATGGAAGTGCTAGAAAGAGGCGAGCACAGCCCTCGCTTACCTCCTGCACTCCTATTGGAAATGGATGGCGTGCAGGTGCTTATGTTCAACCTCGGCTCCATGCACACGAGTCTCTTCAGATCCCCATTTTCAGGATCAGTGGGAGCTCCAGTGGTAGGACATCCAACAATCAGCAACTTATTCCCTATCCTGTGATAAGGGATGTTGTTTAGGCTTGATAAAACCCCTTTAATTCCCCCATAGACAGCTGACAAATAAGACATTAGTGCTTGGCCAAACAATGTTCTCTAAGACAGCTGCTGCCAGACTCCTCTGTCCCCTCCAGATTCTTCTGGCAGTGACATATCACCCAGAGAAATACAGGATCAGCTGTTGAAAATCTCACTTTCTGGATCCTTCTATGGGAGGCTCCAATGCACATGTGACTGTTGGCCGATCTAATGTGTAAGAAAACTGTTACAGATTTAAGAAATGAAGACAGAAACAAAATTTATATATACAGTATATAAAAAAACTTCCTTCTCACCCCTTAATGGGGGTGGTCTTTGTTGTCCTTTCTCATTCTCGGTTCCTCTACCAGAGGCCTGGGAGTGTGAGGGTTCTGCGCAGGATCTTAGTTGATCCCAGCATTGCGCTATTCTGCACAGAGAGCTCAGATGTTTCTCCTGGGATCTGTTGTAGCCATTTTCTCATCATAGGGGTCACTTCTCCAAGTGCTCCTGTCAGCACTGGGATCACTGTGGCCTTCACCTTCCTCATCTTCTCCAGTTCTCCTTTGAGGCCCTGGTATTTCTCCAGCTTCTCATACTCCTTCTTTCTGATGTTGCTGCCACATCTATTATGATTGCTGTCTTCTGGTCCTTGTCTACTATCACAGTGTCTGGTTAGTTAGCCAACACCTGCTTATCTGTCTGGATCTTGAATTCCCTCAGGATTTTAGCCCTTTCATTCTCCATCACTTTCTCTGGGGTCTCCCACCTGGTCTTAAGGGGGCTTAGCCCACATGCTGCGCAGATGTTCCTGTATACAATTCCCGCTACTTGGTGCTGGCGTTCAGTATACGCTGTTCTTGCATTTTGCATCCTGCCACTATGTGTTGGATGGTTTCTGAGGTTTTTTGCATAGTCTGCACCTTGAGTCTTGTCTTGTGTGGTAGATTCCTGCTTCTATGGATTTGGTACTTAGTTCTTGCTCTTGTGCTGTTATGATTGGTGCCTCTGTGCTGTCTTGGAGTCCAGCTTTCTCCAGCCATTGGTAGGATCTCTCCATGTCAGCCACCTCCATTATCTGTTGATGGTACATCCCATGCAGCGGCTTGTCTTGCCATGGCACTTCATGTTCCTGCTCTTCCTTCCAGATCTGTTGTTGTTGCTGCCTTAGGCTTTCTCTCAGCATCTCATATTTTGGTGCCATTTTTCTGATGTATTTCTGGATACTCCTTGTTTCATCCATGATGGTGGCTTGGATGCTTATCTAGCCTCGACCACCCTCCTATCTGTTGGTATACAATCTTTGGGTGCTGGACTGAGGATGGAGACAGCCATGCTTTGTGAGGAGCTCTCGTATCTTCACATCTGCAGCTTCCATCTCTTCTTTTGGCCAGCACACTATGCCAGCAGGGTATCTGATAACTGGCAGGGCATATGTATTGATGGCGAGGATTTTATTCTTCCCATTGAGCTGGCTCTTCAGGACCTGTCTCACCCTTTGATGGTATTTGGATGTTGCTGCTTTCCTCGCCTCCTCATCATGGTTATCGTATCCCTGTGGGATGCTGAAGTACGTGTAGCATGTCTGTACATCTGCTATGTGCCCTGCTGGTAATTCCACTGCATCAGTCTTGATTACCTTTCCTCTCTATTACCAACCGGCCACACTTCTCCAGTCCGGAGGACATCCCGATGTCTTCACTGTAGATCCTTGTCAGGTGGCTCAGTGAATCGATGTGTCGTTCATTTCTCGCATACAGCTTGATGTCATCCATGTAGAGGAGATGGCTGATGGTACTTCCACTCTTGAACTTGTATCCATAGCCAGACTCTGTAATTATCTGACTGAGGGGGTTCAAGCCTATGCAGAACAGCAATGGTGACAGTGCATCACCTTGGTATATGCAGCATTTGATGGTCACTTGTGCTAGTTGTCTTGAGTTGACTTCCAATGTTGTTCTCCATTGCCCCATTGAGATTCTGAGGAAGGTTCTTAATTTCCGTTTGACATTGTAGAGAGAGAAGCTTTCACAGATCCATGTGTGTGGCATTGAGTCATAGGCTTTCCTGTAGTCAATCCAGGCTGTGCTGAGATTGGTCTGTCTGGATCTTGAGTCTTGAGTGACTGCTCTATCTACTAGGATCTGGTGCTTGAGCCTCTGGTGTCGGTCCCGATGCCTTTCTGAGCTGGATTCATGTACTGATTCACATGGTTCTGTAGCTTGGTGCTATGTTGCCCGACATATATACAAAGTTCAGATTTTTTTGTAACCATTAAAATAAAAAAACCCTTATGTTTTGTATCACCATAATTGTACTGTCCTGAAGAATCATGTTGTCAGGTCATTTTCACCACATAATGAACGGATCAGCCCCGATACCTATTAGACAATCCTGCCAATAATTCCGGCTTTGGCTGACTTTAGTCTAATGTGTTTGGAGGATTTTAGTATGAAACATACAGCCCCTTCACCATCAGGTGTGCAGACAGGGGGTTGGACCAGATGGCCCAGGATGGCCCAGGAGGTCCCTTCCAACTCTACGATTCTATGATTCTATGATTCTATGATTCTATGACATATACACTGGGTCTAGCAACCTCATGAAGACCTTACCACGGCAGCATTGCTCTGGGCACTGACAGCGCTGGTGAGAGACCTCTGTAGGAAAAACAGGTGACTGAAATAAGAGTGTCCTGTCTGTCAGACACAGGAGTCGGCGGAGAACTGGGAGGGAGGAAAGGAGAACTGCAGGTGACTGACATAAGAGTGGTCTGTTAATCAGACACAGGAGATGGGTGTCACGCCGTTCTGTCTGTACCTGGTTGTCGGCGTGACAATGCATGTCTTTGCTTTAACCCTTTGCTCCTTCCCCCTAATTGAGCTGGGATACTACTGGTTGTTACCTGTATGGAGCCTGCTCAGTTCCCTGCTCTGCTACGTAGCTGTACATGTGTTGTAATGTCTTTGCTCTGCTGCTTGACCATCCTCATGTGCGGTCCCTGGTTGCTGCTGTGGAAGCTATCCGCAGGTTGCGAGGTCATTTGCAGCTGGTGCATGACTTTCCACGTGTGTCTAGGCTTGCAGACGCTGCCAGGTGCTCTAAGCCTCAGTTCCTGCACTGACTGTGTGTAATGTAAAATGTCTGTAAGGTATGACTTCTAGAATCTTCCTGTAATGTAAAATGTACTGTAAGGCATGATTCTGTTGGAACCTTCCAGAGTCCTCCATTCTAGGAGAAAATCTTGTCACATAGCTTGAAGCATCCCCCCTCCTTAACAGCTCTGTGTCCACATTGGTAATAGGACACTTCCTGCTACAAGCATTTGGCCCCTCTCCACAGAAAAGAATGTTAATTAGTTAAGGGAAAGGATTCCTTTGTTCTGGCCACGAGGCTGGATGCAAGTATATGAGAGGTATTAAAACAAGTCATATTGCAAAAACCATACATCACAGAGATATAATAATCACATTTCCGCGAATGGCACAAAACCAGCTTGTCTAACCTTTAATTTTCACGGCTCTGATCCCTCCAGAAACTGAGATATGGATTGCTCCCAAATGGAGTGTCTTAATTATGGCATGTGTGATGTTGTTTTATTGTATTCAATAAACTACAACCAATGAGGCCCTCAGTGTGTTGATACGAACTTCCCTCGTTAAGATATGGTTATCATAAGTTTTTTTAGTTAATTGGCAACTTGGAGAAAGGGGGGCTGAACTTCTGCAGACTGCCCTTTTCGTGATGTAGCCGACCCTGGGCTATAAGGTACCCCTCCCTTACAGTGCTTCAGTTGAAGCTGGAGTTTGATGCTGACAAGACGTGCAGATATCTTGGGATGTCTGGCTAAGCGGCCCATCCCCCAGCCACATGGTCTGCCTAATACCAACTAAGCACATGTAAGTGTTACTCTTCGTTTTAATCCTTGTTGTTTTAATATTCGCATTGTACATATTTAATGTCTCAATTTTATAACAACTTTTATCTGTGTAATCACTGCCCACATTTTGGGAATAAATGATAAAATCTATTAGTTTGTCTCCATGCTCTAAGAAACGAACTATGCACCTTTTTTTAGATAATTACGCTACTGTTTGGGTTGGCTTCGAACCCCTCCATTAAATCTATAACTTAAGTGGAGAAACCAGGAGCTGGTGGCAGCATGGTGTGTGCGGTTGAGTAGGCTGGTTGGCAGTATGGAAGGGTCTTATATTGCTGAATAAGGGGGGCAGCGGCCACAGCATTGATAATTCCCTTACTGCAGTAGTCTAAATGCCTGTGTACAACAACCAGCCCATCCGGCGACTAATTATCCTAGGTGCAGTTCCCTGACTGACCTGAGGGTAAGGGGGGCACCAGAGAGCTGCGAGTTCCAAAGTGGAACTGAGAAAGTGGGATATACATAAATCCCCGCAGTTCTTGGAAGGTTGTTAGCAGTGGTGGGGCATCCAAAATAACCTCCCTGCGGTAAATTGTTAGAGCAAGATTAGCTTGCTTTATATTTTTGTCACATGGTACCAGTGGCGGGATAACTAACATAAGCCCCCACTGTGCCTGTGATAGCCGAGTGCCGGCAGTGCGTCGCACCCCTACGTCCACTGACATACTAGTGTCAGTGGGGGGATCGTGACATATTGATGGCACAGGGCGTGCTTTGCGCCGTTGTTCGTCACACTGTGCTGCAATGGTTTCTGTGTGTGCTTAGGGTGTGCGCAGCCACACCTCCCCTGCTTTTATCAGGGTTAGTGTGTGTACTTGAAATGCTGTCCCCAGCCAATTGCTGAGGGGCAGCTCCTATATAAACTTCCCCTTCGCTGCTGGGTGGGGCCAGAGCTACTCACAAAGCTCCTGAACTTTGCTATGTGTGTTTTGTGTCTGTGTCCCTGGACCTCTCCTGTCTCTGTTTTGGTATCAAAGTCCCTGACTTGATTCCTGCTTTGTCTTGTTCCTGCGCCCTGCCCTGGAGGCAGTATATCCAGGCCTGAATCCTTGATCCTGTACCTGTCCTGTACCTGACCCTGTCTGAACTGTGTCTGCTGTTATGTTTCTGGAATCCCTCTGTATTTGGAGCCTCGTACCCAGTGACTCTGAGTCCTTTGTAACCGGTGTTTCTGCTGAGCATCTACTACCCTGTGCTCTGATTGCCATGTGGTGCTAGCTCCATGCAGGCCCAGCAATCCTGCGGTTCTAGCACCATCACGCTTGAGTTCCTTCCTAGGTCCGATGCCCGGAGCCTGATGACTGCAGTGGTGTCCTGATGTCCAGCCTGTGTCCTGACCCTGATGTCTAGCCTGTGTCCTGACGTCCTGATGTACCCTTATGTCCTGCCTGTGTCCCGATGTCTCGCCTATGTGTGCCTCGGTGATCTGTTAGTGCCTTGGGGTCCACTGGGTGGTACCCTTCTGGGAGGTGTGGAATCGGGAGCCTGGCATAGCCCTTTTTCGTCTATGTACTGTGTGACTTTAAGTAAACTTTATGTTCTTTATACAGTACCTGAAGTTGTGCAGTGTTATCTAGTCCTACTTGTCTTCTTTGTCCACATTCTCAGCTGCCACAGAATCTCGGTCGCTGCCCTTCTCTAGTTTGGGTAGGATTGTGCCCCCCTCTGTGGTATAGAGGGTCCACATTGCATCCCTGGGGGACGCCCGCCCCTCACCGTCGGCGTGGAGGCGCCTGCTGGGCCGCGGACACAGTCCGTGACAATGGGCAGAGAACAGGGAGGGAAGGCAGGAGAACTGCAGGGCAGGTGACTGACATAAAAGTGACCTGGCAGTCAGACACAGGAGATGGACGGACAACAGGGAGGGAGGGCAGGAGAATTGCAGGAGACTGACTGGTGACCGGTCAGTCAGACACAGGAGGCGGATGGAGAACAGGGAGGATCAGAGAACTGCAGGTAACTGAATAAGAGTGACCTGTCAATCAGTCACAGGAGCGAGTGGACAACGGAGGGAGAGAAGGAGAACTGCAGGTGACTGAATTAGAGTGACCGGTCAATCAGACACAGGAGGCGGGAGGACAACAGGGAGGAGGGCAGGAGAACTGCAGGTGACTGACATAAGAGTGACCTGTCAATCAGGCACAGGAGGCAAGTGGAGAACAGGGAGGAAGTGCAAGAGAACTGCAGGTTTAACGTCCGACCCCAAAGCACTTGCTGCTCATTTGCATATGATTTCAATGCTGGATTTCTCAAACTGCAAACCAGATTTCTACAACCAAGCAAAGGATTTAATCAGCATTAAAGCTCCCGTACATGCATGTCATTAGTTTGCAGTATAAATCTCATTACAGGTTTCTTTTAACCTCTTCCCAACATGGCAAATTTTCATTTTTTTCCTACCCCTGCCTCCAACCAGGGCCGGCTTCAGGTTTTCTTGGGCCCCCTGCGATAGATTCTCAGTGGGCCCCTTTAGCACATACCACGATTCTTGATGCACAGATAAAAAATATTGGTATAATACAATGTCAAAAATTTCACTTCTTACATTATATAAGTGACATCAATAGCTCAGAAACCGGACAGTATAGTTCTCCATACAGTATAATGAGCACCACATAGCCCTCCATACAGTATTATGGGCGCCACATAGCCCTCCATACAGTATAATGGGCACCACATAGTCCTCCATACAGTATTATTGGTACCACATAGTCCTTCATTCAGTATTATGGGCACCACATGGTGCTGCATACAGTATAATGGGCACCAAATAGTGCTGCATACAGTATTATGGGCACCACATAGTCCTCCATACAGTATTATGGGTAGAGATGAGCGAATATGTCAATTTTCGGATTTACTATTACCGAATTTGCAATATTCAACCAATTAATTCGTTGAATATTCGCCGAAAATAACTGAATTTCATTCATATCAATGGGAGGCAAAAACAAATGCATGCATAACACCTTATAACGGCCCCAAATGCTGCCAAAACGCATCAAATGAGGGACAGAAAGCTGGAAAGTGGCCTCAATTCACCCACAGTACAGATTTTTTTGCATGGCACTGCAGCAATCAGCCAGGCATGAGGTATCGGAGTCTTACACTACACCCAATCTAACAGATTGGCACCCAACCAGGAGTGTTCACATTTTAAAAAATGAGGGCCTTACACCACCAAATTGGAATAACCGTCACAAGAATAGAAATAGTATAACTGGGACTGACACGTCTTCCACTACAGCTAACCCAGCAGATGTAGACCAACCATTACTGTTCACATTTCCACAAATTTGTGTTAACATCAGCAGCAGCAGCAGCAGGCACAGAAGCCACACTAAAGATATCACAGTGTGCAGTTACGTGACATTAATGCATCACAATAAAAAATGCAATATTTCCTAGTCTGTACAGTCTGTGATTGGGGTGCAAAACTCCTTGGAGATCCATAACTTGTTCATCTTGATGAAAATTAGGTGGTCTACACTTTAAGGGGACAGCTGGCAGCGCTTATCCATCAGGACACCACCAGCAGCGCTGAAGACACATTCTGAGAGAACGTTGGCTGCCGGGCACGATAAAACCTCCAAGGCATGTGAGGTGAGCTCAGGCCACTCATCCATTTTGGAAGACCAAAATGTGAAAGGATCCAAACCCTCGCCTGATGGTATTGATATTCAGTTCTAGATACTCCTGCAACATCCTCTCCATTTGTTCACCACGTGTAAGACTTGGACTCTGTTGGGCTAGTGCACGAGTTGGTCTAAAAAAGTGTCAATGGACTCACAGAAATTGCTTCTTCCACGGTTCCACCACTGCTGTTGCTGCTAATGTTTTGGCATTGACGAGTTGACGTGCCGAAGGTTGGAAATCTAGAGCTGCTGTCTTGAGGAAAAGCTTTCTTAAGGTTGTGTAAAAGCATGTTACGATACTCCAGCATTCACGGGTCCCTTTCTAGGGTGGGAATCATCTGGCAAAATTTGGTTTTATAACATGGATCTAACAAAGTGGAAACCCAGTAGTCAGCATTATTCCTAATCAAAACTATAGGGGGATCATGTTGCAGATAGTGCAGCAAGAAGGCACTCATATGTCGGGCTGTACCATGAGGTCCAAGCCTATGCGGTGTTGATGGCTGGGTAACACTGATGCTTGTTTCCTCCGTCCCCTACCGCCACCACAAACAGCAAAAAGGGCAGGATTATTCTCTTCATCTGACAGTTGCTCACCCATCACCTTTTCCTCATTTGTTCCTCGGATCTTGCACCTTCGATAACAGTTTGTCTATTATCACCAGCCCCCCTTGACAGCAGTACCCCACCCTCCCTTGGCACCCACCTGTGTGACGACAGTCAGGAACTTAGAGTCAATGTTATCCCTTCCGCATCCTCCTCTGCTTCCTCCTCTTCTTCTGAGACCACCATCTCCTCCCGCAGGCTATTCAAAGTCTGCTCCAGCATATACATGATCGGAATAGTGATGCTGATGATGGCATCATCAGCGATAACCATCTAAGTAGCCATTTTGAAACTGTGCATAAGGGTACTGAAGTCCTTAATTGGTGCCCACGCTGTAAACGTGTTATGCGCCACATCCATACTGCTTTGGCCCTGGCTATACGACATGACATACTGCGTCAGGGCTCGTTGCTGCTGCCACAGTTGTTGCAACATGTGCAGAGTGAAATTCCACCGTGTTGGCACATCGCATATCAACCTGTTAACTGGCATAGACAAAGACCTCTATATCGATGCAAGTCGATGACCTGAGGGGTGCGAACGGCGGAAATGAGCACACAACTTACGTGCTTTCTGGAGCAGCTCTCCCAGGTCAGGATAGTGGCAGAGAAAACGCTGTACCACCAGGTTGATGATGTGGGCCATGAAAGGCACATGTGTGAGCTTGCCTCGCTGTAGGACCGCCACCAGGTTTGCACCGATACCGTGCACAACTCTTCAGCTGTATGACTGCAATCTACAAGGCATATCAATTTTAAAACTGCCTGATTGTGGTGAGCCCTGTCTGCGCAGTACGGAGGTGCTGGGGATTTGCTCTGCACTGTTAAAATTTTTGTCTTGTTAAGACAGAGGTTGAGGGTGCAGGTGGAGGCCCTAGAGAAGATACAGGAGGAGGCAGAAGCAGTGGAGGAAGTGTTAAATGTAGAGGTTTGTCCTGCAAGCCTTGGGGATTCCAAGACTTGTGGAGCAGTGCCTGTCCCCACAGTCACTAGAGTCACCCAGTGCCCAGTCAGCGAGATGTAACGCCCTTGGCCATGCTTACTCGTCCAAGTGTCTGTGTTGAAATGTACCCTGGCAGATAAATTTAGTCAAGGAATGGGTGATGTTGTCTGCGATATTCTAGTGTAGCGCATGCACAGTTTTCTTAGAAGAGTAATGGCGACTGGGTAATTGGTACTGGGGGACTGCGACGTCCATCAGCTTTCGGAAACCATCTGTATCTACCAGGTGGAAAGGAAGCATTTCCGTGGCCAACATATTGGAGATAGTGGAGTTCAATCTCTTAGCTTTGTCATGCGCAGGAGGAAACCATCTTTTACGTGACCACAACTGCGGGACAGTGGGCTTGCTGCAGTGCTGAGAGCGAGCGGAGTATGTTGAACCGGACAAACCGATTGCCGTGAGAGGCGCAGGCGGAGATGCTTCGGTGGATTGAGAAAGTTATCGTGTGTTCATTTTCTAAGACAGGTCAAAAACAACAGGCAGGTCCGCTTCCGTTACAGCTGACGGCAGGCTCTCAGTCAGTGTGACTGGTGCAGGTAAAAAACTCGAGGTTCTGCGGTAGGAGACCTGCGTCACAATACTTGGCACGGTAACAGAGGAGGAGGAAGAAGCAGCAGATGCGATTGATTGGGCGGCTGATGGTTGTTGAGGTCCGCTGGTCCACATTTTTGCCCGGTGGGACTCCCACAGTAACGCATGTTGATTGCGCATGTGAAGGTTCATACATGTAGTAGTCAAATTATTGCACTTTTTACCTCGACTCAGTTTTTGGAAGATTACGTGAGTTGGCTCATCCTTTGCAGTGTCAAAAACGGTCCAGGCTAGGCAACTCTTGCCACCCCTGCGCGCTGCAGACCCACGGATGCTGCTGGTGACAGGGATGCATTGCTCATAGTGGCTGCATCACTACGTATCTGTGACGTACGGTGCAACATAACCTCCTTTTCTTCCTTCTCAGAAGACCTACTCAGCTGTGTGCCCTATGTTCATGCCAACTGGGATGTAACACTTCATCATCATCCTCTGTGTATCACTTTCCTCACCCTTGGAGTCACTCTCTCACTCTTTCTGCCCTGACAGCACAGTACAGTGTGAGCCTCAGATATCTGAGTTTCATCAGGATCACCCCCCCCCCGGGGGTTAACGTCTGATGACGAGGGTCAGGATGCTGTTCGGACCCTACTTCATCCTGCCTCGGATCCAAGCTGAAAAAAATTTGGGCATCGGTGCAGATTTCCTTCTCTTGACTCTGTGAAGCTTTTGAGTACACTTCTGATGACCGTGGCATAGAATGTACAGTCAATTGTACAGTTGGGTTTTAACCATTCAGGGATTTATCAGCATACAGTAATTCAAATAAGAATCAGAAGTATATGCCAGGGTTGATTAGAATAAATATTTTAATCATCTATTCCATAAAATTAAAAAAAAAAAAAAAAATTCTCTTTCCTTTTCATGTTTTTAATGTTTCAAATAGATTTTAATATTGGTTTAATTAAAGATTTAGATTTTTTTAATTGAGAGATTTTAGGATTGTGCATTTCAATAATGAATTTTTAGTCTTTCACATGCAATACAATGGAGTTTTTTCTCTTTCATATATTCAGTTACAACTTCACCTCTTTTGATTCATATATACAGTATATAGCAGTAATGAAGCAGCACCAATGATTAAACTGATATGGAAGAGGTAAATTAGATAAGCAGTCTGCCCAGTAGTTTGTCATCCGCTAATACAATCTAGCGGATCAGTGAAGCATTAGGGAGATGAACTCGGATATAAGCAGGTAGTGGCAGTGCAGGAGCTACATCTTGAGAAAGAGGGACGAGTCTCTCGAAACGCGTCGGGATTGGCCCTGCACATGTCCGTAAACATGGACAGGTGACGTCACTGCTAACTACGCCCCCACTCATCACGTTACCTACACGGCGGCGCCATTGGCCGAGGCTCGCCACCAGAACCCAGCACGAGCTGAGGGGATACTTCTGTGAACGGGAGGACACTCCCCATCTTTGTATCACTTCAAATACTGCATCTCTAGACTAGTTTCACATTTGCATCTTTGTGCGCAGGGCATTGTACGCATGCAAAAACGCACATGCGTTTTTGCATGCGTTTGCGTTTTTATGCGCATGCGTTCTCTAGATGTCACATTTCACAAGAGGAAAATCCTTGAAAAATCCTTGTAACAGACTCCACCAATGGGACATCAAACAATGTTTCTTTGTCTAGGGGGTGGTTTAAACCAGTGTCTAGACTTATTTACTCAAAAAACGCATGCGTACACAACTACAGATGAACGCATGTCCATGCGCACGCCTGCGTTCCCATAGACTGTAACGCGTTATTTTGTTGCATTCCGTGCGCAATGCGTTTTTTTGACGCCTTTTGGCGGACCCAAAAATGCAACATGTCGCGTCTGGCGCATCTAGACGCACACCTGGAAAAACCGCAAGCGCATGAAAACGCAGACGAACGCATGCAAACGCAAGACCATGCGTGCGCCATGTTAAACATAGGTACGCATGGCGCATGCACATGGATGCGCACAAAAACGCTAAAGTGAAACCAGCCTAACTGGACATTCACAAATTCCGGGCACATTCAAGTAAGTGCCACCCCCCCCCCTGATCTTTTTGGCGCTTGACCAACTGTGGGTCAGCAGTCACATTGCTATTCGGTATAAGTGCGGCAGCCTACTTATACACTTATTTGTTAACCATTATTGCAGGCAGAACTGCACACTTTATCTGCCAGCTGCTTCCAACACAGGCAAAATACAGTTGGCGCCAGTGTGTTTTTACAATTGAATTTGCAGGTCACCCTTTTAAGGAAGGTGAAAAGAGAAACCGCTATTAAACGGTTATACAATGCTATAGAAATGAGCCTGCACCCGCTAAAACAATTAACGAGTCTTGAACAATTGACAAAATCAAGTTTTGCATTCTTTATGAGGAAAAAAAGCGCAAAGTAGTGGCAAAAGAAAAAAGTTCCGTCCATGAGGTCAGCAAAGACCTGATGTTCCCTTCTCTTCTCCTTCGCTTCTCAGACAATTATTCCTTCTCTTGTGGGACCAAACCGGATGTCCCAATCAGCAATCCTGGGGACCTGGAGATCCAATTTGTCACAAAAGGATGACAGATCTTGTAGGGAGCGCAGAGTCGCTGACATGCCCTCTCTCCGGGCAAAAGGGCAAAAGGGCTACCCCACCTATAGGGGATGTTGAGATCCTTCAGCATGGACAATAAAGGCTGGAGGAGTCTCCTCTTTTGTAAAGTTATGCTTGATAGGTCCGGGAATAATTGAATGGCGGTGTCCTGATACGAAATCTCCTTCAGGCTATGTGCCCACGTAGCAATTTTTAAGCGTTTTTGCCGCGATTTTCAGCGCGAAAACGTTTAAAAATCGTGTACAGAACGCCCCCCATGCATTCCTATGGCATTCCGCACATGCTGTGCTAATGCTGCGCTTTTTTCCGCGGCAGAATCGCTTCGCGGAAAAAAACGCAGCATGCTCATTCTTTTGTGCGGAATCGCAAAGAATTGCCGCGATTCCGCACCCATAGGAATGCATGAGAATCGCTTACTTCCCGCATGTGGCTATGCCCACCATGCAGGAAGCTAAGCGTCTCATGTGCAGTTGGTACCCACGGTGTGGAGGAGAGGAGACTTGTCCTCCAGGCCCTGGGTACCATACCCCTGTAAAAAAAAGAATAACAAATAAAAAAATCGGGGTATATTTACCTTCCGACGTCCCGCGCTGCATTCCCGGCCTCAGCGTTCCCAGTAATGCCTTGCGGCACGGTCCTGTGATGACGTAGTCTCGCATTACTCTAGCGGTCTTGTGAGATCGCTATAGCAACGCGAGACCAACGTCATCACAGGTCTCGCTGGGAACGGGAGCGTCGCTGAGGCTGCGCGGGACGTCGGAAGGTGAATATACCCCGATTTTTTATTTTTTTATTATTTTTAACATTATATCTTTTACTACTAATGCTGCATAGGCCGCCTCAATAGTAAAAATCCGGTCACACTTGTCAAACACTATGCTTGATGAGGGTGACCAACCTGTCAATCACTTTCCAAGCGATGCTTCAAATCGCTTGGAAAGTGCTTGAATTCCGCACGTGAAAATCGCGGCAAAAACGCGAACATAATCGCGGAAAAAAACGCGCGTTTTCTGGGAAGGAGTCCGGTTTTGAGGGTCCGGTTTCAAACGCTACGTGGGCACATAGCCTCAGGGACCTGGCCTTCCTCATAATCCTCTCCTTAATTTCAAAGCCATGGAGACAGCAAATAATGTCTCTTGGGAAAGGAGAAGCTCCTTTGGGCTGTAAGTCCCGATGTGCCTGGTCTAATTTAACCCCTTCACGACCTTCGCCACACTAGTACTGCTCTGCGGGAACTGCATTTCTGACCAGAGCAGTATTAGTATGGCTAAGAGTGCCGCAGTGATTGGGTGCAGGCCTGAGCAAAGGGTCTGAATACTTATGACCACGGGATATTTCAGTTTTTCTTTTTTAATAAATTTGCAAAAATTTCTACATTTGTTTTTCTCAGTGAAGATGGGGTGCAGAGTGGACATTAATGAGGAAAAAAATGAACTTTTTTGAATTTACCAAATGGCTGCAATGAAACAAAGAGTGAAAAATGTAAAGGGGTCTGATTACTTTCCGTACCCACTGCACCTCTGAAAACCGACCTGACTCCCCAGGAGACCTAGGGGCTACACCATCCCTCTTTCGTCTAATGGAGGAATCGGAGTCAGGGAACAGTAACCTTGGCTCCACTTCTTCCATTACTAATTTTTTTTTTCTATTCCCGAGGTAATACATACCTACTTACAACAAATACCCACTAAGGAGGATCTTGGGGTCCTCATCTCGGAGGTGAAATCTACATACAGATCCGAGATCGCTGTGTTGTGTCAGGATATTCAATTTATTGTGGAACGTGTAGGGTCATTTGAAGGAGCCCACGACGACACACATAAATATTTGACTCTGCCCCAGGAATCCATGTCCACCCAGGCAGAAGCTCTTAGGCCTGTTTCACATTTCAGTTATTTGACGTCAGTCAAAATCCGCCAGATTGTGAAAAAACGGTTCCACTTCCATTTTGGCACAGGATCCGTTTTAACTCCAAAGTTCATGAAATTTAAAGTGAAACGAGAGAGATTTGCTGCCAGAACAGAATTTGGGGTTACATATCATGAAAAGAAATTGTTCCGGGCATGCTCAGTAGAAAAAGGCGGATCCGTTGGCGGATTCCGTCAATTAACGGTTGGCAACGGATCCGCCGCCCATAGGCGTCCATTCAAACGCATGGTGGACAGCGACGGATCCGTTGCTATCCGCGGTTTTCACAGACACAAAAAACGTTTCATTGTCCATCCACTCAAAAGAGCGGACGCCAAACTTTTGACGGATTCGTCAAAAAAAACGGATGCAACGGATGACCATCCGTCAAAATCCGCCACAATGCAAGTCAATGGGAAAAAACGAATCCGCCAAAAAAATGGCGGATACGTTTTTTGCAAAAAGGCGGATTTTGACTGACGTCAAAAAACTAAAGTGTGAAACAGGCCTTAGTCTGCTAATCGGCATCTAGAGGACCTCAATAATAGAGGACGATGTAATAATATCCGTTTAAGGGGCCTTCTCGAACAAGAGGGAAATGAGGACCTCCCAAAAATTTTGGAATCCATCTTTAATAGAATCCTAAGCCTTCCAAACACTAACAAAATGAAGCTAGATAGCGCTCACCACGCTCTAAGGCCAAAGGGGTCCTCAGCCTTACCACGTGACATTACATGCTGCGTTCACGACTTTGCTGCTAAAGAAGCTGTTGTCGCCAAGGCACGCACAACGCGAAACCTGGACTATAAAGGATCAGCTTTTCAGCTATTCCCGAATCCGGGATAATGGATCGCCCGCCAGGGCAGTGGGGTACTCCGTACTGGGCCGGTATCTCAGAGGGAAGTGTCACAGTAGCGGTGACCCGGTGTCCCGGTCCGTGGCCCTGGGCGCCCATGTAAAAGGGGTTAAGAGTGGCTGGTGAAAGTTTATAAGTGGATGATACGTGACGCCACCTATGGTGCTCGGCAATGAAGGGGTTAAGCTGACGCTGCAGGCAGATCCTCTGGGACAGATGGTATAAGGCAGCAAGATGTAATAGCTTCCCACAGATGGAGCTGTAGTCCCAGGGCAGTGGTAATAGGTGTTGAGGAAGAGGGTGTAGTGTCTGGCACAGAGATGTAGCAGTGCTGGAGGGTTTGCAGGAAGAGGGCAATGACACAACAGGGTGCAGTTTCCGTTACCTTTCCTTTGCTTTGTAAGTGCAGTCCAGGGTCCAGATTACAGATAGAACAGAGGCTGGTCAGCTTGGAAGCAACTCAGGAGTCTCTCTATCAGATGGGTTGTGTAGTCTCCTTTCTAGTGCTTTCTGAGGTACATGCAGTACTGAGTTACACTGAAGTTCCTCTTGCTTGTTCTCTTTTAGAACTCCCTCGTATGGCAGACAGCTGTAGCCTCCTTCTCCTGGCTCACCCGTCGCTGTTGTGCCTCCGAGTCTTATGTGGGAACAGAGCATTTACAGCTTCCTATTCCTCCAGTTTCTGCTGCAGGAACACCAGTATCCGTACACCCTTGGAGACCGTACTCCATACCATGCGCTACAGCTAGAAGTGAGCCTGCAATCTGCTCAATCCTCCAGCTCGTCTCCTCACATCCACACACGTTTCCCTCCTCACATGAACTGACTAATTTCCCCTTCCCGGCCCAAGAGAGCAGCTCTTCCCCCAGTTTTGGTTCAGAGCTCCCTCTGCTGGCCTGGAGTGGGAACTGTGCTGTGTGTTGTATTTAACTGATAGAAAGACCCTTTATTGCTTCCAGGCCTGACATCACACTCCCTAGGAGGAAGGTAATGCCACTGTGGCGACCATACTCCTGGGGGCGCCACAATAACATTGCAAAAAAGGTGACATCTTCTCCCCCTTCTCTCCAATCTACAGGAGCGTCACATCATCTATCGATAGGGATTCTCCTTCTCTCTCACAGCTAGGCTGGAGGGGCGATCAGCATCCTTGAAAGTTTATAGTGACTTGCCCTCCTTCTGCAAAACTTTAAACATTCCGCTTCCAGAGATCGCGGACTGGGCACTAGGCTTACCATCACCTTCCCCTCCCCGACTGTGGCAAACAAGTCAAAAGAAACGAGGAAGCCCAAACTCCGCTCAGCCCTCTTCACCACCCATGAGACAAGAACCACCATGACTTACACAAAGTCTGCTTTATTTTTTCTCTGCATTTTGGGCTTCCACTGTGGCAGTATAGGGATATCATATCTAAGTTTTGTACTGCTTTATAATTTAGCCCACATAAATATAAGATTTAGTTGCCGGGACTTTCTTCCCCATTATCACTTACTTGTCTGATTATCCTAATTGTTGCCTATAATAGTGTAAAAATAATTTTTAAAAAATTCCTAAATAAATAAAAAAAAATTCCCTAATAAATTCTTTTTTTGTAAATAAAAAACAAAAAAACAATAAAAGTACACATTTGGTATCGCCGCATCCGTAACGACCCGCCCTATAAAACTGTCCCACTAGTTAACCCCTTTAGTGAACCCCTTAAAAAAAAACAAGGCAAAAAAGAATGCTTTATCATCATACCGCCGATCAAAAAGTGCAATAACGCAGATCAAAAAGACGCATATAAATATCCATGGTACCACTGAAAACGTCATCTTGTCCCGCAAAAAACGAGCCGCCACACAGCATCATCAGCGAAAAAATAAAAAAGTTATAGCTCGCAGAATAAAGCAATGCAAAAATAATTATTTTTTATATAAAATTGTTTTCATTACATAAAAGCACCAAAACATAAAAAAACGACCTAAATAAGGTATCGCTGTAACCGTACTGACCCGAAGAATGAAACCGCTTTATCAATTTTACCGCACGCGGAATGGTGTAAACGCACCCCCCCAAACGAAATTCATGAATTTTGTTCATTCTGCGTCCCAAAAATCGGAATAAAAAGCGATCAAAAAATGTCACATGCCCAAAAATGGTACCAGTAAAAACGTCAACTCGTCCCGCAAAAAATAAGACCTCACATGACTCGGTGGATCAAAATATAGAAAAATTATAGCTCTCAATATGTGGTGATGCAAAAACTATTTTTACAATAAAAAGCGTCTTTTAGCGTGCGACAGCCGCCAAACATAAAAACCGCCATATATAGTAAATCAAACCCCCCGTTATCACCCCCTTAGTTAGGGAAAAATAATAAAATTAAAATAAAATTAAAAAAATAAAATAAATGATTATGTTTGTGGAAAAAATATGATTTTTTTATTTTCACGCCCGGGCATTATAAACTTCTGTGAAGCACTTGGGGGTTCAAAGTTCTCACCACATATCTAGATAAGTTCCTTGGGGGGGGGGTCTAGTTTCCAAAATGGGGTCACTTGTGGGGGGTTTCCACTGTTTAGGTACATCAGGGGCTCTCCAAACGTGACATGGCGTCCGATCTCAATTCCAGCCAATTATGCATTGAAAAAGTCAAACGGCGCTCCTTCCCTTCTGAGCTCTGCCATGCGCCGAAACAGTGGTTCCCCCCCACATATCAGGTATCAGCGTACTCATGACAAATTACACAATAACTTTTGCAGTCCAATTTCTCCTGTTACCCTTGGTAAAATTAAAAAAAATTGGACCTGAAGTATTTTTTTTGGTGAAAAAAAGTTAAATGTTCATTTTGTTTTAAACATTCAAAAAATTCCTGTGAAGCACCTGAAGGGTTAATAAACTTCTTGAATGTGGTTTTGAGCACCTTAAGGGGTACAGTTTTTAAAATGGTGTCACTTTTGGGTATTTTCTATCATATAGACCCCTCAAAGTGGCTTCAAACGTGATGTGGTCCCTAAAAATAAAATGTTGTTGTAAAAATGAGAAATCGCTGGTCAACTTTTAACCCTTATAACTTCCTAACAAAAAAAAATGTTGGTTCCAAAATTGTGCTGATGTAAAGTAAATATGTGGGAAATGTTACTTGTTAAGTATTTTGTGTGCCGTATCTCTGTTATTTAAGGGCATGAAAATTCAAAGTTGGAAAATTGTGAAATTTTCAAAATTTTCACCAAATTTCCATTTTTTCCACAAATAACAGCAAGTCATATCAAAGAAACTTTACCACTAACATGAAGTACAATATGTCACGAGAAAACAGTGTCAGAATCACCGGGATCCATGGAAGCTCCAGAGTTATGACCTCATAAAGGGACAGTGGTCAGAATTGTAAAAATTGGCCCGGTCATGAACGTGCAAACCACCCTCGGGGGTAAAGGGGTTAAATGACGTAATTACTGAAGAGGAAATTAAGGATGTGATCCATAACCTTCCAAATAGGAAGACCCTGAGACCTGATGGTCTGTCCTACTTATACTACAAGACCTTCCAGGATGAACTTTTCCCTATATTAATTCCCCTTTTCAATTCTTTGCTTCAGGGAGCCCCGATCCCTGACTCCATGCTACACTCCTTTATAACATTGATTCCCAAACCAGGCGAGGATAGACTAGACTGAAAGAACTATAGATTGATTGCCCTTCTCAATTCAGATGTTAAGATATTCACAAAAATTTTACCCATACGTCTGATTCGGTGGTTGCCTTATATGATCCACAAAGATCAAGCGTGATTTGTCCCTTTTAGACAAGGCGGTGACAACATCAGAAGGGCAATTGATCTCAGAAATAGTTAAAAAATATGGGGAACCTACTCTTCTCCTGAGTGTAGACGTTGGAGAAGGCGTTTGATCGTCTCAATTGACCTTTTATGCTTAAAGGGAAGGTGACGTGATTTTAATTTTTGTATTAATAATTACTGATTATACAATCAATTATTTTTAATACAAAATTAAATTAACTACTTTAATAGTTTTTTTTTAATTGACATTTATGTGTGCCACTGGGGGCTGCCATTTTGACTAGTGTGGGCGCGTGTGTCTGGGAACGACACTTGCATACCTCACTTACAGCAGCAATGGGCATAAGAGCCAAAGGTCGGACTCCGACCGCATCTCTTACACTGAGGCCGCTCCTCCTGCCTCTCAGCTGTGACCTGGGCATACACTCCTGGGCTGTCCAGGTCACAGCTGTGGGAGATCACGATCATTTTCTTGTAGCCCGTAGTGTATGCTGTGGGCTTTATTTTCCTGTCATCGCTCAGTGCGTGCGATGACAGGAGCAGCCAGTAAGACCACTGGTCAGATCGCTGCGGGGTCATGCTATCATGCTGGCGGTACACTGACAGGAAGTAATCCTCCCGCAGTGTATCATTGCACCGCCGTGAGCGTTCACCGGAGTTCATCAGCTCCGGTGCTTTCACTTACGGCACTACCACTGTGAGACCTTTCCCACGCAGCAGTGGTGCCGTAAAGCACTGGAGATGATGAACTCCGGTGAACTCTTACTGTAGCTCAATAATACACTGCGGGAGGATTACCTCCTGTCAGTGTATCACCGGCTGTCTTTGAGAGCAGCCACATCACTGATCAGGATTATCATGGAATATTATGGATTACTTTCTAGGCAGACAGGTGAGGAATATTTGTGGTTTATTGTTTTATTTTTGTTGCAGGAGACGAAGGCATCAGTGGATTAGGCGTTCAGTAAGTATGGTTTAATTAAGATTATTAAAGGAGTCTGTGTAATTATTTCAAATAAAGGACTTTATTTTGGCTGTGTCTTTATTTACCATATAACTATAGAATTAGAAATTACTGGTAAAAGCCTATGTATGATCATTCTGCTAACGCTCTTACATAGGCAGGTGACAATGTGTGCCTAGGTTTGTGTGTGTTTGTGCTTACTTATCGGCTTAGTAAAGAGGGTGTTGGGATGAGTGTGAGCGGTAGCGTCAGAGCGTGAGCATGAGTGAGTGTGAACGTCAGCCTAAGTGTGAGCACCAGCATGTGAGTGTGAGTGTGAACATCAGAGCATTAGAGTGTAAGCGTCAGCATGAGTGTGAGCGTCAACGTGAGCTTGAGTGTGAACATCAGCTTGTGAGCTTGAGTGTGAATGTCATAGCGTGAGCATGTGAGTGTGAGCGTCAGCGTGTGAGCAAGCATCAGCATATGAGCGTGAGTGTGACTGTCAGCGTGTGAGCGTGTTTGTCAGCATGAGTGTGAGCATCAGCATGTGAGTGTGAGCATGAGTGAGTGTAAGCGTCAGTGTGAGTGTAAGCGTCAGTGTGTGTGAGCATCAGCGTGAGCATGAGTGTGAGCGTCAGAGTGTGAGCATCAGTGTGTTAGCGATAGCGTGTGAGCGTGACTGTGAACGTCAACGTGTGAGCGTGAGTGTGAGCCTGTCAGCATGTGAGCATAAGTGTGAGTGTCAGCGCGAGTGTGAGCGTCAGCACCAACTAACAGAATCCTTGCTGCTTGCCATCCTCGGTGTATTGCAATCTCCTATTTTGCACTGTCACTTTAAAATTTTCCATAGAAGGGAGGATGAGGTATGTATTTCTAAGGGAGTGCAGGGCGCAGGAGCGGGATTCCGGGGACACAACTGACGTTGAAGGGAGGGAGCAAGTATTGTAATGAGAGTGTTTTGTAATGGATTCAAAGGATTGTAATGAATAAGAAAATGCTCAAACAAGAATTGAATATACTAAATTGATTTACTTAATAAATGAAAAGATTAAATAATAAACAATATAAACAAATACATATGAATCAGAAACAAGCATTATTCATACAATACATTATTCAGGTAGAAATCCCATCACTGATTGTCCATCTCTCCCTCGGAATCTCTGTCTCTCACATCTCCTCCCCCCTGCTCTCTCTGTGTAACTCTTTATATGTATTGAGAGGCTTTGATGTCCCGACTCCCGAGGTATGTCTACTGCAGCCTGAAACTGCCTCGAATTAGGAGAAACATCTCCTGGGAAAGGTCTAATTAGTATCTTTGAGTGTCAAAGGTCCTTTGTTTAGAAGATAAGTGTTAAGGTAATAAAAGCCAGTTATTTGCCCTCCTTGGACAATTTGAACAAGTTTCAATGACCTTACCTTCAGGGAGGTTTGCAGAAGGATATATATATTTTATATATCGAACTGAATGAAACCATATCAATAATTAGTAAAATAATTAATTGGAGTGTTGAAACCATTAAAAATAACTCGCATTATACAGGAGAGGAGGTGGGGATTTCTTCCAGGCACCGCACGCCCCAGAGCCTGGAAGAAATTATTAGCATAAAGACAGAATATAACATTTCTCCACAACAAGATCATTAATATGAGACATACACAGGGCCGGCATCAGCACCCGGGCAAGTGCCGGGGCCCTGGCGAGACGTGGGGGCCCACTCACGCTGTCTGAGATACCCACCGCCACGCCCCCCATGTACCGACCCCATCTGCGCCCTACCCGAGGGACCCACGCAGCCCCTTACAGCCAGCAATGATCATCGCTTCGGCTGTAATCTTGTGTGCGGCACAGGACCTGTGATGAGGTCACAGGAGGGGAGGAGTCAGGGGTCACATGATCAGGGTGGCTGCAGGACTCTGCTGTGCTGGTTGCGTCATTATGGTGCTGGTCTGGATAAGGTAAAGTTTATGTGTGGGGTCAGGAGGGGTTTACAAGGTGGATGTAGCAGAGCCATGTGTGTACGAGGTGTACGGAGCGGAGCCGAGTGTGTACGAGGTGTACGGAGTGGAGCCGTGTGTGTACGGGGTGTACGGAGCGGAGCCGTGTGTGTACGGGGTATACCGAAGAAGAGCTGTGTGTGTGCGAGGTGTACGGAGCGGAGCCGTGTGTACGAGGTGTACGGAGCGGAGCCGTTTGTATGAGGTGTAAGGAGCGGAGCCGCGTGTGTACGAGAAGTAAGGAGCAGAGCCGTGTGTGTACGAGGTGTACCGGAGCAGAGCCGTGTGTACGAGGTGTACGGAGCGGAGTCGTGTGTGTACGAGGTGTACCAGAGCAGAGCCGTGTGTGTACGAGGTGTACGGAGCTGTGTGTGTACAAGGTGTACAGAGTGGAGCTGTGTGTGTACGAGGTGTACAGAGCAGAGCCGTGTGTGTACGAGCGAGGTGTACAGAGCGAAGCCGTGTGTACGAGCGAGGTGTACAGAGCGGAGCCGTGTGTACAGAGCGGAGCCGTGTGTGTACGACCTGTATGGAGCTGTGTGTGTACGAGGTTACGGAGCAGAGCCGTGTGTGTATGAGGTGTACGGAGCCGTGTGTACAAGGTGTATGGAGCTGTGTGTGTGTACGAGGTGTACGGAGTGGAGCCTGTTGTGAGTTCGTTTTCCCCTTCACCATTAAGGTCTGATGAAATCCCTCTTCTGGTGAAGGAAGGTAGTGAGGCTGATTACAAACCATCTGAGCAGAATCATGATGAATGGCTGCCTGGGATCGCAGACTGGATATAAGTCAGCCGACGCCCGTCTGCCTTGCAGGTTATTCCACTCAGAGATTCTTGGAGACCAGTCTGATTCCTGCTCCTCTGAAAGCTAAGTTTTTCTGCTCTACTTTTTGCATTTGTGTTTTGGTTTTGCCTTGTTTGTCTGGAATGCTGCCTCTCCCGGCTGGGTGAGCTGTATTTCTTTTTGCTCTGTCTTCAGATATTTCCAGAACACTGATATAGTTTTTGAAGCTTAGCGTCTTCAGGATTGTTTTCCTTATCAGCCTGTTGGCCCTGTTTTTGAGAGGGTTTTGGCGGATTGCAGACAGCAACTGTCCTGTCCTTTTCTATCTAGTTAGCATGGACCCCATCATTTGCTCAGCCTATCTTTCTGTCTGTGTAAGTGTTTTTCCATCTCGCTTCACCGTCATTATATGTTGGGGGCTGCCTATTGCTTTTGGGGTCTGCTCTGGGGCAGTTTAGATTTCCCTTTTCTGTCTTTAGGCTATGTAGATCTCCGGCTGTGATCGAGGAGTCTAGGGCACCGTAGGAACCCCCCACGGCTACTGCTAGTTGTTGTTAGATTCAGGGGTCTGCAATCCGATAGCTGCCAACTTCTCTGGGTTTCTGGACTTAGCTATCAATGCTGTTTTTTCCTCCTACGGTTACTCAGTCATAACAGAATAACCTGCCATAGCGCTGATCCTAGGGTACTCAATAGCAGGAAAGAATTGTAAAAAAAAAAAAAAAAAAAAGTGTGTATATTTTTTCCTCTATATCTCTGAGGCTGTAGGTGGATTTTTTTTTTCTCTCAATGGAGATAAAGCAATTGTCTGATCGTGTGGAGCAGCTCGCTGCGAAAGTGCGGGGAATTTCCGCCTACCTTGCTCATTCACATGCTGCTGAACCAAAGATCCCTACTCCGGATGTGTTTTTTGGGGATCGGTCTAAATTTCTGAATTTCAAAAATAATTGTAAATTATTTTTTGCCTTGAAGCCTACATCGTCAGGGAGCTCCGCGCAGCAGGTTAAAATTATCATCTCGTTGCTGCGTGGCGATCCCCAGGATTGGGCGTTTTCTTTGAAACCAGATGATCCTATTCTGACTAGTGTGAACGCATTTTTTCAAGCCTTGGGGCTGTTGTATGACGAACCTAATGCTATTGATCAGGCTGAAAAGACCCTGTTGGCACTGAGCCAGGGTCGAGATTCTGCAGAATTATATTGTCAAAAATTCCGAAAGTGGGCGGTCCTTACTACCTGGAATGATAATGCCTTGGCAGCTCTCTTTCGGAAAGGGTTGTCAGAAGCCGTAAAAGATACTATGGTGGGATTTCCTGTTCCCTCTGGTCTTGACGATTCTATGTCATTAGCCATTCAGGTTGATCGGCGTTTACGTGAACGCAGGATTGCACGGGAGGTGTTGCCACCTGTTGAACAAGTGTCGGAACCTATGCAATGTGATAGAGTTTTGTCCAGGGAGCAACGTCAGGAGTTCAGAAGGCGTAATAAACTGTGTTTTTTCTGTGGAGATGCCTCGCATATTATTTCTGGCTGTCCTAAACGAGAGAGACGTTTTGTCCACACGTTTTCTGTGGGTGGTGTTCAACCTAAGTTTCTTCTGGCAATTACTCTGATCTGCTCCCTGTCCACATTTTCCGCCGAGGCTTTTGTGGATTCGGGAGCAGCCCTGAATTTGATGGACTTGGATTTTGCTAAACGTTGTGGATTTCCTATGACACCTCTGCGGACGCCTATCCCTTTGAGCGGGATTGATGCTACTCCTTTGGCGAAAGATAAACCTCAGTTTTGGACCCAGGTGGTAATGAGGGTCGCCCCAGACCATCAAGAAAATTGCAGGTTTTTGGTGTTACATAATCTGCATGATACCATTGTTCTGGGGTTTCCCTGGTTGCAAATTCATAACCCAGTTTTGGATTGGAAATCTGTGTCTGTGGTGAGCTGGGGTTGTCGGTGTGCCCTTAGTGAGGCTCCGGTTTTTTCCACCTCTCCTCAGTCGCATGATGTTCCTGACTATTTGGCGGACTTTTATGATGTATTTAGTGAGAATGAGTCTGCGTCTTTGCCTCCTCATAGGAGTTATGACTGTGCTATTGAACTGAGTCCGGGGTGTAAATTTCCTAAGGGCCGGCTCTTCAATTTATTTGTACCCGAGCATGAGGCTATGCGATCCTATATTAAGGAGGCGTTGGAGAAGGGTCATGTTAGACTATCCTCTTCGCCCTTAGGTGCCGGTTTTTTTTTCGTGGACAAAAAGGATGGTTCATTAAGGCCTTGTATTGATTATCGTGCCCTCAACAAAATTACTATTAAATATCAGTATCCGTTACCCCTGATTTCGGATCTATTCTCCAGAGTTAAAGGTGCGTGCTGGTTTACCAAGCTTGACCTCAGGGGGGCGTATAATCTTATCCGCATTAAGCATGGGGATGAATGGAAGACGGCGTTTAATACCCTGGAGGGACATTTTGAGTACCTGGTGATGCCTTTTGGGCTCACTAATGCCCCTTCTGTCTTCCAGTGCTTCATGAACAACATTTTCCGTGACTTTGTGGATACATTTTTGATTATCTATCTGGATATTTTGATTTTCTCCAAGGATTGGGATTCTCATGTGGAACATGTTCGGACTGTGTTTCGGATCTTGAGGGAGAATTCTCTGTATGTCAAGGGATCGAAATGCCTTTTTGGGGTACAGAGGATTTCTTTTTTGGGATTTATTTTGTCTCCGTCAACTATTGAAATGGACCCGGCCAAGGTACAGGCCATTCATGATTGGGTTCAGCCCACTTCTGTGAAGGCCCTCCAGAAGTTTTTGGGTTTTGCTAATTTTTATCGGAAATTTATAGCAAAATTTTCTAGTATTGCAAAGCCATTGACTGATCTGACTAAAAAGAGTGCTGATGTGTTGAATTGGTCTCCGGAGGCTGTTTCTTCCTTCCAGGAGCTGAAGCGAAGATTCACTTCTGCCCCGGTTTTGCGGCAACCTGATGTCTCACTCCCGTTCCAGGTAGAGGTGGACGCTTCTGAGATTGGTGCTGGAGCGGTTTTGTCCCAAAAGGATCCTGTAACATCTAAGATGAATCCCTGTGCTTTCTTTTCCCGAAAGTTCACTCCATCTGAACGTAACTATGATGTGGGGAATCGGGAACTGTTAGCCATGAAATGGGCATTTGAGGAGTGGAGACATTGGTTGGAGGGAGCTAAACACCAAGTTGTGGTCCTCACTGATCACAAGAATTTGATTTACCTGGAATCGGCCAAACGCTTGAACCCTAGACAGGCTAGGTGGGCCTTGTTTTTTACACGTTTTGATTTTGTGGTCTCTTTTCTTCCTGGCACTAAGAATGTCAAGGCAGACGCCCTCTCTAGGAGCTTCCTTGCTGATTCTCCTGTAGTGACCAAGCCTGCTACCATCTTAGGCGATGGGGTAGTTCTTTCTGCCATCTCGCCCGATCTGAGACGTGCTCTGGAAGAATTCCAGGAGGACAAACCTGAGCGTTGTCCCAGTGGAAGGTTGTATGTTCCTGACCAGTGGAAGAAGAGAGTGATGTCTGAAGTTCATTGCTCTGCATTGGCTGGTCATCCAGGTATTTTTGGTACTAGAGATCTGGTGAGTCGGTCTTTTTGGTGGCCCGCCTTGTCTCGTGATGTCAGGAATTTTGTGCAGTCCTGTGGGACTTGCTCCCGGTCTAAACCTTGTTCTCGCTCTAGTGGGTTGTTGATGCCTTTGCCAGTCCCCAGGAGGCCATGGACCCATATTTCTATGGATTTCATCTCTGATATGCCTGTCTCCCAGAGAATGACTGTTATTTGGGTGGTTTGTGATAGGTTCTCTAAGATGGTTCATCTTGTACCACTCCCTAAGTTGCCATCTTCCTCTGAGTTGGTGCCCCTGTTTTTGCAACAGGTGGTTCGCTTGCATGGGATTCCTGAGAACATTGTATCTGACAGAGGAGTTCAATTTGTGTCTAGATTTTGGAGGACTTTCTGTTCCAAGCTGGGAATTCAGTTGTCTTTCTCCTCTGCTTTTCACCCTCAGACCAATGGGCAGACGGAGAGAACAAACCAGACCTTGGAGTCGTATTTGAGATGTTTTATTTCCGATGATCAGGATGATTGGGTTTCATTTTTGCCCTTGGCCGAATTTGCTTTAAATAATAGAGCTAGTTCTGCCACTTTGATGTCACCTTTTTTTTGTAACTTTGGGTTTCATCCTCGATTTTCTTCAGGGCAGGTGGCGTCTTCTGCCTGCCCAGGTGTTGACACTGTGGTGGAGAGAATGCACCAGATCTGGGACCAAGTGGTGGATAAGTTATCTCTCTCCCAGGAAAAGGCCCAGCGATTTTCCAACCGACATAGGACCATCGGTCCCCAGTTTAAGGTTGGTAATATGGTCTGGTTATCATCAAAAAATATCGCTATGAAGGTGGCTTCTCCTAAGTTTAAGCCTAGATTTATTGGACCTTACAAAATTTTGGAGATTATTAATCCGGTATCTTTTCGTTTGGCTCTTCCTGTCACATTTAAAATTCATAATGTGTTTCATAAGTCCTTGTTGAAGAGGTTTGTTGAACCAGTTGTTCATGGGGTGGCACCTCCGGACCCTGTATTGGTTGAAGGTAACATGGAATATGAGGTAGAGAAGATACTGGATTCCCGTCTGGCTAGACGGAGACTCCAGTATCTGGTTAAATGGAAGGATTATGGTCAGGAGGATAATTCCTGGGTCTCTGCCTCTGATATTCATGCCAAAAGATTGGTGCGTGCCTTTCATCGGGCTCACCCTGATCGCCCTGGTAGCGTGAATGAGGGTTCGGTGACCCCTCCTCAAGGGGGGGTACTGTTGTGAGTTCGTTTTCCCCTTCACCATTAAGGTCTGATGAAATCCCTCTTCTGGTGAAGGAAGGTAGTGAGGCTGATTACAAACCATCTGAGCAGAATCATGATGAATGGCTGCCTGGGATCGCAGACTGGATATAAGTCAGCCGATGCCCGTCTGCCTTGCAGGTTATTCCACTCAGAGATTCTTGGAGACCAGTCTGATTCCTGCTCCTCTGAAAGCTAAGTTTTTCTGCGCTACTTTTTGCATTTGTGTTTTGGTTTTGCCTTGTTTGTCTGGAATGCTGCCTCTCCCGGCTGGGTGAGCTGTATTTCTTTTTGCTCTGTCTTCAGATATTTCCAGAACACTGATATGGTTTTTGAAGCTTAGCGTCTTCAGGATTGTTTTCCTTATCAGCCTGTTGGCCCTGTTTTTGAGAGGGTTTTGGCGGATTGCAGACAGCAACTGTCCTGTCCTATCTTGTTAGCTTGGGCCCCATCATTTGCTCAGCCTATCTTTCTGTCTGTGTAAGTGTTTTTCCATCTCGCTTCACTGTCATTATATGTTGGGGGCTGCCTATTGCTTTTGGGGTCTGCTCTGGGGCAGTTTAGATTTCCCTTTTCTGTCTTTAGGCTATGTAGATCTCCGGCTGTGATCGAGGGGTCTAGGGCACCGTAGGAACCCCCCACGGCTACTGCTAGTTGTTGTTGTTAGATTCAGGGGTCTGCAATCCGATAGCTGCCAACTTCTCTGGGTTTCTGGACTTAGCTATCAATGCTGTTTTTTCCTCCTACGGTTACTCAGTCATAACAGGAGCCGTGTGTGTACGAGGTGTACGGAGCGGAGCTGTGTGTGTACGAGGTGTACGGAGCGGAGCCGTGTGTGTACGAGGTGTACGGAGAGGAGCCGTGTGTGTACAAGGTGTACAGAGCAGAGCCGTTGTGTGTACGAGGTGTACGGAGTGGAGTCGTGTATGTACGAGGTGTACCGGAGCAGAGCTGTGTGTGTACAAGGTGTACAGAGCGGACATGTGTATGAGGTGTACGGAGCAGAGCTGTGTGTGTACGAGGTGTACGGAGCGGAGCCGTGTGTGTACGAGTGAGGTGTACAGAGCGGAGCCGTGTGTGTACGAGCGAGGTGTACAGAGCGGAGCCGTGTGTGTACGAGCGTGGTGTACACAGCAGAGCCGTGTGTGTACAAGGTGTACGGAGCGGAGCCGTGTGTGTACGAGCGAGGTGTACAGAGCGGAGCCGTGTGTGTATGAGCGAGGTGTACAGAGCGGAGCCGTGTGTGTACGACGTGTATGGAGCTGTGTGTGTATGAGGTGTACGAAGCCATGTGTGTACAAGTTGTATGGAGCTGTGTGTGTACGAGGTGTACGGAGCAGAGCCGTGTGTGTACGAGGTGTACGGAGCGGAGCCGTGTGTAAGAGGTGTAAGGAGCGGAGCTGCGTGTCTACGAGGTGTAAGGAGCGGAGCCATGTGTGTACGAGGTGTACGGAGCGGAGCCGTGTGTGTACGAGGTGTACGGAGCGGAGCCGTGTGTAAGAGGTGTAAGGAGCGGAGCTGCGTGTGTACGAGGTGTAAGGAGCGGAGCCATGTGTGTACGAGGTGTGCGGAGCGGAACCGTGTGTGTATGAGATGTACGGTGTGGAGCCCGGAGCCATGTGTGTACGAGGTGTACGGTGCAGAGCCACATGTGTACAAGGTGTACAGAGCGGAGCCATGTGTATACGAGGTGTACGGATCGGAGCCGTGTGTGTACGAGGTGTGCGGAGGGAAGCCATGTGTGTACGAGGTGTACGGAGCGGAGCTGTGTGTGTACGAGGTGTACGGTGTGAAGCCCGGAGCCATGTGTGTACGAGGTGTACGGTGTGGAGCCTGGAGCCATGTATGTGCGAGGTGTATGGTGCGGAGCCGCATGTGTATTAGGTGTACGGAGCGGAGCCATGTGTGTACGAGGTGTACGGAGCGGAGCCATGTGTGTATGAGGTGTGCGGAGCCGCATGTGTACGTGGTGTACGGAGCCGTATGTGTACGTGGTGTACGGAGCGGAGCCGTGTGTGTACGAGGTGTACGGAATGGAGCCCTGTGTGTACGGAGCTGAGCCGTGTGTTTATGGAGCGGAGCAGAGCCGGCGGTGTACGGAGTGAAGCTGTGTGTGTACAAGGTGTACGGAGCGGAGCCGTGTGTGTACGAGGCATACAAAGTGGAGCCGTGTGTGTACGAGGTGTATGGTGGGGAGCATTTATACCCAACCGTCCCGGATCCAGTGAGACAGTCCCGATTTTGAGAGAGAGACTGCCCCAGCCGGGAGCTTACTTTTCCCGCGGACATAGGAGTACACAGCGGAGCCCCAAGGAGCACTTTAAAACTCGCACGTAACGTTCTACCGGAAGTGACGTGCTGGAAGCTGACCAGGTAATTTCGGGAGGAGATTATGACGGAACCATGGAGGCACTTCAGGGAATGCTTCAAATCCATCACCGTGTCCTCCTCTGACAGCGTGGACAGCGGGATTGCCTTGGAATCGGGTTTGTCGACCATGTGAGCGGATCATATGTCCTGCACCAGGAGGCTCAGGTGGGCACTACAATGGGAGCCGGGCTGCTATGGTATCTTTATAGAATATTTCTTTCTCTGTTTCTTTCTCTCTCTGTTCTTTCTCTCTAATCTTTTTTTTTCTCTCTGCTCTTTCTCTCTCTCTGCTCTTTCTCTCTCTCTGTTCTCTTTCTTTCCCCACTTTCTTTCTTTCTTTCTGTCTCTGTTCTTTCTCCCTCTCTCTGTCTGTTCTCTTTCCTCTCTTTCTCTCCCTGTTCTCTTTCTTTCTTTCCCCTCTTTCTTTTTCTCTGTTCTTTCCCCTTTATTTTTAAGTCTTCTTTTGTCCCTAAATGCTCATATAGATATTATAATGTCTGGCGTCATTCCACCAACCCGAATAACAACAAAAGGTATTACTATTGCATTCCATAAATCTCTCCCCCTCCACGTCTTGGAGTCAAGGACCGATTCTGAGGGTAAATTTATTTACTATCTATTGCTAACAGGAAAATTGTAATTGCTAATGTTTATTTTTTCAACACAGATAAAAAATCTTTTGGTGTCAGGGTCCTACGGGCATTGGACAAGTTCCGTTATGGACTGACGTGAGTTGGAGTAGTGATACTGCAACCAATAGGGGCAGCACCAGCAGGTATCGTAGTCAGGAAATAGCCAGAGGTCGGTACACGGAGCAGCAGTGTAGTTAGGAGGATAATCAATACAGAGGAGGACAATTTTATATTTCTGGAGGATTTATGTAAACTAGAAGCTTGGGCTGATAAATGGCAAATGAGCTTTAATGGGGATAAATGTAAGGTCATGCACTTGGGTAGAACGAACAAGATGTATAATTATGTGCTTGTAAAACACTGGGAAAAACCATCAACAAACAAGACCTGGGTGTATGGGTGGACGACAAACTCACATTTAGTGGCCAGTGTCAGGCATCTGCTGCAAAGGCAAATAAAATAATGGGATGCTTTAAAAGAGGCATAGATGCTCATGAGAACATAATTTTACCTCTATACAAGTCACTTGTGCGACCACACTTAGAATACTGTGTACAGTTCTGGTCTCCGGTGTATAAGAAAGACATAGCTGAACTGGAGCGGGTGCAGAGAAGAGCGACCAAGGTTATTAGGGAACTAGGGGGTCTGCAATACCAAGACAGGTTATTACACTTGAGGTTATTGAGTTTGGAAAATCGAAGGCTTAGGGGTGATCTTATTACAATGTATAAATATATGCGGGGACAGTACAAAGACCTTTCTAATGATCTTTTTACTCTTAGACCTGTGACAGGGACAAGGAGGCATCCTCTACGTCTGGAGGAAAGAAGGTTTAAGCATACTCACAGACGCGGATTCTTTACTGTAAGAGCAGTGAGACTATGGAACTCTCTGCCAGGCACGAAGGTACGCCGAAACGCGCGTCGGGGCTGGCACATCCCGAGGACCTCTGTTATATCCAGGTACTGCACGCAGTATTTAGTGTGTAAGTTCACTTGTTCACTTTTTTCATGATTTCCACGCTACTATTATTTATTATATTAGAGCTAAGATTGCTCCTTTATCCGTTATTTTAGGTTAACACACCATCTTAAAAAATTATTTCACTTCACGCACTGTATATTTATTTGTGAATATATTATATTGTCACTTTGTATATTTATTTTATACTGTATCAGTGTATGTGCATGTATGTATATTTCGATTCTTCTGGTCCTCGGTAGTGCCTTATGGCATTGACCCCCATATTTTATTCATATTTTATATATATATTTTTTGTATATGATAATTATCAATAAATTATATTTGGACATTTTTTCTTGGTGTTTTTCGTTGTGAGTGCAAGAGAGCACGGAAACCACGACTGGGGCACCGGCAGGCGGTACCGGCTGGAGGCACAGGCAGGCGGGCACGACTAGAAGCAGCACGGCTGAGGCACAGACAGGCGGAAACCACAATAGCACTGGACAGCGAGCACGGCTGAGGCACACAGGCAGGCACGACTAGAGGCGGCACGGCTGAGGCACAACAGGCGGGCACGGGTCGACCAGGCGCGTGCAAGAGGGCACACAGCCACAAGGCAGGGCTAGGCAAAGGTACAGGACAGAGACGCGTGCGAGATAGCACGGCAAAGCCTGGTACGAGAGGTGCAAGAGCGCACGAAAAACGGAGACTAGACACAGAGACATGGTCCTGCGCATGCAGAGGGCATGCCAGGGGCAGAGTTCAAGGCAAGGTCCTGCGCGTGCAGAGGGGCACGCCAGGGTCAGAGTTCAGGACAGAGACATAGAACTAGCAGCGGAGCGTAGGCCGAAGCCCAGAGCCTGGTCAAGGCGGAGCCTTGAGACTAGACACGGAACATAAGACGAACAACAAGGCAAGGAAGAGCTTAGGCAAGACATAGCGAAACAGGCTAAGGCAGAGAACAGAGGAAGTACTACAAGGCAAAGCATAGCAAGGACAAACACAACACGAAAGACAACACAAGACATGGCATGAGACAAGAGACAGAGTACAAGCACAGAGGGTGTGCAGAGATGCACGACAGGGCAGAGTGCAGGGGCACAGAATACAGGGAGCGACCGAGCAGACCAAGCAGCCATTCAGGGAAGCAACACAATACTCAGGCACCGACCATAGGAAGGGGCGGTCTGATATAGCACCATAGCACCTGAACTTCTGGGTCAGGACTAGGGAAGGACTTCCGGTTCAGATCCTCCTGGGTCATAGAGAGCGTTGCTATATCAGACTGGCTGGACAATAGAGAAGGTCACATGATCAGGGGCTCCAGGAATACAGAGGATTGCAGAATCAGCCAGTGCTGGAACATAGGAAAGGTCACATGATCAGGGGCTCCAGGAATACAGAGGATTGCAGAATCAGAGCAGAGACGGATGGTTACCTAGCCGTGGTGTGCAGCCATGAGGTAAGGCGCGTGTGCACACTGCTCCAGGCATCTTGCAGCACAACAGTCACGAAGTGCGTGTGCACACTGCTTCCAGGGGTCTTGCTGCATAAGACATAACGGGCATGATAGTTCAGTGCACGTGCACACTACTCCAGGAGTTATGCGGCATACCAGACATGACCAGCATGATAGTTCGGTGCGCGTGCACACTGCTCCAGGCATCTTGCAGCACCACAGTCAGGAGGTGCGTGTACACACTGCGAGACCCGCGGAGCGCCCGCATTGACCCGGACCTGGGGACAATGAGGCATGACAGGCATGACAATGGGGATCATGAAGCACAAGCAGCATGGCCGGCATGACGGGCATGACAGAGGATAAGCAGCAGGTGGAAAGAAGCTAAAGATTGGGAGCTCAATAATCTTGCAACGAAGGAAATGCAG
Source organism: Dendrobates tinctorius (assembly GCF_039654945.1). Classification (NCBI taxonomy): domain Eukaryota; kingdom Metazoa; phylum Chordata; class Amphibia; order Anura; family Dendrobatidae; genus Dendrobates; species Dendrobates tinctorius. Next base: position 2,469,735 of record NW_027361722.1, on the reverse strand, counting down.
GGCCAGGTTTAAGTTGGGTGTTCAATCAGGAGATCAAGGGGTTGAGACAATCAGGAACAGCAAAAGTACTAGTATCTGGTTTAGCAAGAAACTGTACAGTAAGCTGAATAGTTCAGAGGGAAGAGCTGACATCTGGTGCACAAGAGCTGCCGGGTTCAAGATCTGACAAGTTCACTGGGGGGTTCTTCTATCATACTGGGAGGAGACTTCAACATTCCCTTTGAACCCTCCATTGATTCCTCGACAGCTAAGTCATCTGTTCATTCTACTATCAGAAAATGCTCGTGAAGCTTTAGTGGACCTCTGGTGTGTACTTCATCAGGGCCAAAAAGAATTTAGACCCCAGTTATTCACAACCCCTATAGCTATATAGATTACATCTTTACGTCTCACAGTCTTTTGGATTTCTCTGCTATGTCCTCTATTGACGGTTTTATGGTCCAGCCACGTACCAGTTTTGGGGTCAATTGTTTTACCTTGCAATATCAAAAACTTCTCTTAGAGACTTAATGGCCATCTGCTGCGCGATCAGACTTGCAATAAAGAGGTTGAGGAGCCACATTTAACGCCCATCATGAAAATGACAATGCAAGCCCCACCATTAAATGGGAGGCGCTGATGTGTCCTGAGAAGGATATTTTTTATTGCACATGGCACCAGACTTAAAAAAGAAAAGTCTGAATCTCTTGGGTCACTGATTATCTTTCTGACCCAATTCTATCAAAATAGTCCCAAAGCTAAAATAAACCACAAAAGCGCGCCCATAGGGCCTTACCAGTGCAGATATAATGAATATAAATTAAATTGTGCAGGGTACTCACCCTCAATAGTTGTGTAAAGCCACAACTACTGTATGCGCTTAGCAGGGGCTGACTGGCAAGTTTTAGCCTGGGGGGCAAGCACAATGCAGTGGCCCACTGTGATGCGGGCCGCGGCCCTTCTGTCACCCCTTTTTTCGAATATGAGCTGCCGGCATTGACATCAGGGGCTTATCTACAGTATTCTGTAATGCATTCTGTAATGCTGTAGATAAGATCCTGATGTAACCTGAAAGATAAGAAAAATGAGTTAGATTATACTCACCCAGGGGCGGTCCGGGTCCGGACCGATGGGTGTCGCGGTCCTGTCCAGCGCCTCCCATCTTCTAACGGTGACGTTCGCTTCTTTTCTTCCTGTCATGGATCCTGCACAGGCGCACTGCTCTGCCCTATTGAGGGCAGAGCAGAGTCCTGCAGTGCGCAGGCGCTGGGAGAGGTCCGGTGCCTGCGCACCGCAGTATTGTGCTCTGCTCTGCCCTCAGCAGGGCAGAGCAGAGCGCCTGCGCCGGAGCCACGACAAGAAGGAAAAAAGAGGACGGCATAGCATGAAGATGGGAGGCGCCGGACCGCAACACCCATCGGACCAAGACCGGACCGCCCACCGGTAAGTATAATCTAACGTGTTTTTCTTCTTTTTCAGGTTACATCGGGGGCTTATCTACAGCATTACAGAATGCATTACAGATAAGCCCCTGATGTCAGTGGCGGCAGCTCATATTTGAAAAAAGGGGTGACAGATTCCCTTTAAGGCTTCGGTCTCCTGTAGTAGCACTTGAGTATAGCACATGTGCAACAGAAGTACACCTAACAACCCATTTCATAAAAATGGTTGAGGAACAATAAATACTTATCAATAGAAAAAAGGCTCTGTTAGTGTATCACCACCGAAAACATAAGTAAGTGCTCAATTAACAAATTTATTTCTCTCATTTGCTTCATATCAGCGTGTCAGCCAGGGGTCCACAGCATCCCATAACATTGATAACAGCACAAATCCTGCCATGCTGCAGGTCCAGCTCTCTGAACCCTTGGCACACTATACCACCACCGTCAGTACATGGTAATAGTACAGTAATTTTACTAACTTATTGGTAGTGGTTGTAGTAGTGCCTATACAACCAGCCGATAATTAAGAGACCACCACATCCAATCCCTGTCATGGCCGCCCATTCTCCAGACCTGAACCCCACTGAAAACCTCTGGAATGTAATCAGGAGGAAGATGGAGAGTCACAAGCCATCAGACAAAGAAGAACTGCTTTCATGTGTGTACCAGGAGAGGGATAAGGTCACCCAAAAGCCGTGTGAGAGACTGGAGGAAAGCAGCCAAGACGCAGGAAAGCTGGGGTTAACAATCATGGGGAATCCACAGAATACTGATCTCTGAACTCTTCCTGAGTTAAAACATTAGTATTGTTGTTTCTAAATGATTATGACCTTGTTTCCTTCGCATTATTTGAGGTCTGAAAGCACGCGAAGCGGAGGCAGGGAGAGAAGCACAGTGACAGGGAACAGGACGAAGAGAGTATGTGGTGTTTTTTCCTTATGTGAATGGGCCATTTGGGTGGGCATGGGAAGGCTATGGGGGTTACGACATGGTGCTGCACACCTGGGGTGACATGAGGGGGTGATATGGTGCTGCTGCTGCACATAGTGTATATAGGGAGGGTGTGTGGGACTCATGCAGTATATATATGGGGAGGCTGTGTGGGGCTCATGAAGTATATAGGGAGGCTGTGTGGGGCTCATGAAGTATATAGGGAGGCTGTGTGGGGCTCATGCAGTATATAGGGAGGCTGTGTGGGGCTCATGAAGTATATAGGGAGGCTGTGTGGGGCTCATGCAGTATATAGGGAGGCTGTGTGGGGCTCATGCAGTATATAGGGAGGCTGTGTGGGGCTCATGCAGTATATAGGGAGGCTGTATGGGGCTCATGCAGTATATAGGGAGGCTGTGTGGGGCTCATGCAGTATATGGGGAGGCTGTGTGGGGCTCATGCAGTATATGGGGAGGCTGTGTGGGGCTCATGCAGTATATAGGGAGGCAGTATGGGGCTCATGCAGTATATGGGGAGGCTGTGTGGGGCTCATGAAGTATATAGGGAGGCTGTGTGGGGCTCATGCAGTATATAGGGAGGCTGTATGGGGCTCATGCAGTATATGGGGAGGCTGTGTGGGGCTCATGAAGTATATAGGGAGGCTGTATGGGGCTCATGCAGTATATGGGGAGGCTGTGTGGGGCTCATGCAGTATATAGGGAGGCTGTATGGGGCTCATGCAGTATATGGGGAGGCTGTGTGGGGCTCATGCAGTATATAGGGAGGCTGTGTGGGGCTCATGCAGTATATGGGGAGGCTGTGTGGGGCTCATGCAGTATATAGGGAGGCTGTGTGGGGCTCACGCAGTATATGGGGTGGCTGTGTGGGGCTCATTCAGTATATGGGGTGGCTGTGTGGGGCTCATGCAGTATATGGGGAGGCTGTGTGGGGCTCATCTAATATATAAAGCTCAAGTGTGTGTATGTATGTATGTGTGTGTGTGTGTGTATGTCCGGGATTGGCATCCGCACCGTCGCAGCTACAGCCACAAAATTTGGCACAGTCACACGTCTGGACCCCGAGAGCGTCCTAAGCTATGTGGCGAGGCGAAATTTTAACCCGGCGCGTTCCAATTCACCAAACAAACGGGATTATGGGATGGAGGATATGTATGATGGGTATATGGGCACAGGACTATGGGATGGCGGATATGTATGATGGGTATATGGGCATGGGACTATGAGATGAAGGATGTGTGATGGGTATAAGCACTCGACTATGGGATGGCGAATATGTATGATGGGTATATGGGCACTGGACTATGGGATGGAGGATGTGTGATGGGTATATGGGCACTCGACTATGGGATGGAGGATATGTATGATGGGTATATGGGCACGGGCCTATGGGATGGTGGATATGTATGATGGGTATATGGGCACGGGACTATGAGATGGAGGATGTGTGATGGGTATATGGGCACTCGACTATGGGATGGAGGATATGTATGATGGGTATATGGGCACGGGACTATGGGATGGAGGATAATTATAATTTGCTATAACTAACCACAGTTAGTTACTATGCCCGGGCAGCGCCGGGCTCTTCAGCTAGTGCTGTATATATAGGGAGGCTGTGTGGGTCTCATGCCGCATATAAGGGGCTGTTGGGGGCGCTCATACAATATACTGAAGGGGCTGTGCTCGGGTTCAAATGATATATGGGGGGTGTTGGCATTCCTAATTCTGCTCAAGATACAATTCTGATACAATTAATATTAATAAAATTATCAATAATATAATAATTATAAAATATCAATGCTAATATTGTGAAGAATTAATTTGGGCCTATTGGTTCGGCCCTCCACGACAGTCATGGTCTCTCATGTGGCCCCTCAGGAAAATTAATTGCCCACCCGTTATAGAGGGTCACATCCACAACACAGAGGGTCACATCCACAACACAGAGGGTCACATCCACAACACAGAGGGTCACATCCACAACACAGAGGGTCACATCCACAACACAGAGGGTCACAAACATTATAGACGGTCACATCCACATTGTATAGAGTCACATCCACATTTTAGAGGGTTACATGATGTGACCCTCTAAAATGTGGATGTGGTCCTCTAAAATGTGGCTGTGACCCTCTAAAATGTGGATATGACTATCTAAAATGTGGATGTGACCCTCTGTAATGGGGATGTGGCCCTCTAAAATGTGGAGAAAGAACAGAGAAAGAAAGAACAGAAAGAAAGAAAGAACAGAGAAAAAAGAAAGAGGGTAAAGAAAGAAAAAACAGAGCGAAAGAAAGAACAGAGAGAGAGAAAGGAAGAGGAGAAAGAGAGAACAGAGAGAAAGAACAGAGAGAGAAAGAAAAAAGAAAGATTAGAGAGAGAAAGAAAGGGGAAGGAAAGAACAGAGAGAGAGAAAGGAAGAGGGGAAAGAAAGAACAGAGAGAAAGAAACACAGAAAGAAAGAAAAAGAAAGATTAGAGAAAGAAAGAACTGAGAGAGAGAGAAAGAAACAGAAAGAAAAAGAAAGATTCTATAAAGATACTATAGCAGCCCGGCTCCCATTGTAATGCCCACTTGAGCCTCCCGATGCAGGACATATCATGGCCGACATTCCCGCTGTCCGCGCTGTCGGAGGACACAGTGATGGATCTGAAGCATTCCCTGAAGTGCCTCCATGGTTCCATCACAATCTCCTCCCGAAATTACCTCATTTCTGGTCAGCTTCTAGCACGTCATTTACGGTGGAACATCATGTGCAAATTTTAAAGTGATCCTCGGGGCTCCGCCGTGTACTCCTGTGTCCATGGGAAAAGCTCCCAGCCGGGGCAGATTCTCTCTCAAAATCGGGACTGTCCCGCTGGATCTGGGACAGTTGGGAGGTATAAATGCTCCCCACCATACACCTTGTACACACATGGCTCCGCACTCCTCATACACACATGTTCCGCTTTCTATGACTCGTACACACACGGCTCAGCTCCATACACACAGGGCTCAGTTTCGTAAACCCCGTACATACGCGGCTCCGCTCCGTACAACCCATACACACGGCTCCGCTCCGTACACACATGGCTCAGCTCCGTACACCTCGTACACACGCGGCTCTGCTCCGTACACATGCGGATCCACCCGGTACACACATGGCTCTACTCTGCTCCGTACACACACGGCTCAGCTCCATACACACAGGGCTCCGTTTCGTAAACTCCGTACATACGTGGCTCCGCTCCGTACAACCCATACACACGGCACCGCTCCGTACACACGCAGCTCCGCTCTGTACACACATGGCTCGGCAAAATACACACGCGGCTCCACTCCGCACACCCCATACACACACAGCTCAGCTCCGTACACCTTGTACACACACGGCTCTGCTCTGTACACCTCGTACACATGGCTCCGCTCCGTACACTTTGTACACACAGGGCTCCGCACAATACACTTCGGAGCAGAGATGCGTTTGTACGTACACCTCGTACACACGCGGATCCGCTCCGTACACCTCGTACACACGGCTCCGCTCCGTACACCTCGTACACACGTGGCTCCGCTCGGTACACATGCGGCTTGGCTCCGCTCCATACACCTCGTACACATGGCTCCGCTCCGTACACCTCGTACACACACGGCTCTGCTCCGTACACCTTGTACACATATGGCTCCGCTCCGTACACCTCGTACACATAAGCCTCCGCACACCTCGCACACACGCGGCTCCGCTCCGTACACCCCGTACACACACACGGCTCTGCTCCGTACACCTCTTACACACGCGGCTCCGCTCTGTACACCTTGTTCACACGCGGCTCCGCTCCGTACACCCTGTAAACCCCTCCTGACCCCACACAGAAACTTTACCTCATTCAGCAGGATGACAACCAGCACAGCAGAGTCCTGCAGTCACTGAGGGCCCTCATCAAGTGACCCCTGACTCCTCCCCTCCTGTGAGCTCATCACAGGTCCTGTGCAAACAGGAGAAGAGATTAGAGAACTACACTACTGCTCCAATCCCAGCGTGCCGCCGGCTGCCATGGCAACGCGGTATCAGCCTAAAGTCAGTGCAGTGACTGAGTCCTGCCCCGCGCTGTGTCTCCTCTGTGTGTGGCCGGCCGTTCACTCTCCTCTCCACTACCGCGGGCCACGGTCATGTTTTTTTCAATCATGTATGTACACGCTGCGGCTGCTGGGCGGGCAAGCGGCGTGGCCCTGTCTGATACTAATTAACCGGCCCAGGGGGCAAATGCCTCTCTGCCACCCGGCCCAGTCACATGCAATGAAGCTGCAGCAGGAGGGTGTAGACAGACAGCGTCTGCTTCAATTACTCAAAGAGGAGATCCCAAGAGGGAAAAAAAACACCAGATTCCTGCGCTGCTATACACAGAAATGTACATTGACCTGAAGAAGAAGTCACTGAATGGACCTCGAAACGCGTTGTCTCTGTATGTACCATTAATAAAGTACTGATATCGGAACCAATTTCTACAATCTACTGGACTTCCTCTATTTGATGGTTGAAATATAGCAGCGCGGGAATCTGGTGTTTTTTTCCCTCTTGGGATCTCCTCATTGAGTAATAGTCCCAAAGCAAAAGAAGGCAGTAAAGTGCTGACAAGTCGCGATCCCCTGATGTAGTCAAGGCAGAGAGATCTGAGACAAATCCTAAAGTGGGGCTGTCTACACTGGGGCCATATATAGAGCAGCCATGTACAGAGGGGCCGTATATAGAGCAGCCGTCTACAGAGGAGCCGTATATAGAGCAGCCGTCTACAGAGGGGCCAAAAAATAGAGCAGCCGTCTACAGAGGGGCCGTATATAGAGCAGGCAACTACAGAGGGGCCGTATATAGAGAAGCCGTCTACAGAGGGGCCGTATATAGAGCAGCCGTCTACAGAGGAGCCGTATATAGAGCAGCCGTCTACAGAGGAGCCGTATATAGAGCAGCCATCTACAGAGGGGCCGTATATAGAGCAGCCGTCTACAGAGGGGCCGTATATAGAGCAGCCGTGTATAGAGCAGCCATGTACAGAGGAGACGTATATAGAGGAGCTGTCTACAGAGGAGCCGTATATAGAGAAGCCGTCTACAGAGGAGCCGTATATAGAGCAGCCGTCTACAGAGGAGCCGTATATAGAGCAGCCATGTACAGAGGAGCCGTATATAGAGCAGCCGTCTACAGAGGAGCCGTATATAGAGCAGCCATCTACAGAGGAGCCGTATATAGAGCAGCCGTCTACAGAGGAGCCGTATATAGAGCAGCCGTCTACAGAGGAGACGTATATAGAGCAGCCGTCTACAGAGGAGCCGTATATAGAGCAGCCGTCTACAGAGGAGACGTATATAGAGCAGCCGTCTACAGAGGAGCCGTATATAGAGCAGCCGTCTACAGAGGAGCCGTATATAGAGCAGCCGTCTACAGAGGAGCCGTATATAGAGCAGCCGTCTACAGAGGGGCCGTATATAGAGCAGCCGTCTACAGAGGGGCCGTATATAGAGCAGCCGTCTACAGAGGGGCCGTATATAGAGCAGCCGTCTACAAAGGGGCCGTATATAGAGCAGCCGTCTACAGAGGAGCCGTCTACAGAGGGGCCGTATAAAGAGCAGCCGTCTACAGAGGGGCCGTATATAGAGCAGCCGTCTACAGAGGGGCCGTATATAGAGCGGCCGTCTACAGAGGGGACGTATATAGAGCGGCCGTCTACAGAGGGGCCGTATATAGAGCAGCCGTCTACAGAGGGGCCGTATATAGAGCGGCCGTCTACAGAGGGGCTGTATATAGAGCAGCCGTCTACAGAGGGGCCGTATATAGAGCGGCCGTCTACAGAGGGGCCGTATATAGAGCGGCCGTCTACAGAGGGGCCGTATATAGAGCGGCCGTCTACAGAGGGGCCGTACATAGAGCAGCCGTCTACAGAGGAGCCGTACATAGAGCAGCCGTCTACAGAGGAGCCGTACATAGAACTGCCGTCTACAGAGGCCCCGTACATAGAGCAGAGCAGCCGTCTACAGAGGAGCCGTACATAGAGCAGCCGTCTACAGAGGGGCCGTATATAGAGCAGCCTTCTACAGAGGGGCCATATATAGAGCAGCCGTCTACAGAGGAGCCGTCTACAGAGGGGCCTTACATAGAGCAGCTGTCTACAGAGGAGCCGTACATAGAACTGCCGTCTACAGAGGCCCCGTACATAGAGCAGAGGAGCCGTCTACAGAGGAGCCGTACATAGAGCAGCCGTCTACAGAGGGGCCGTATATAGGGCAGCCGTCTACAGAGGGGCCGTATATAGAGCAGCCGTCTACAGAGGGGTCGTATATAGAGCAGCCGTCTACAGAGGGGCCATATATAGAGCAGCCGTCTACAGAGGAGCCGTATATAGAGCAGCCGTCTACAGAGGGGCCGTATATAGAGCAGCCGTCTACAGAGGGGCCGTATATAGAGCAGCCGTCTACAGAGGGGCCGTATATAGAGCAGCCTTCTACAGAGGGGCAGTATATAGAGCAGCCGCCTACAGAGGAGCTGTCTACAGAGGGGCCGTACATAGAGCAGCCGTCTACAGAGGGGCCGTACATAGAGCAGCCGTCTACAGAGGAGCCGTACATAGAACTGCCGTCTACAGAGGCCCCGTACATAGAGCAGAGCAGCCGTCTACAGAGGAGCCGTACATAGAGCAGCCGCCTACAGAGGAGCCGTACATAGAACTGCCGTCTACAGAGGCCCCGTACATAGAGCAGAGCAGCCGTCTACAGAGGAGCCGTACATAGAGCAGCCGTCTACAGAGGGGCCGTATATAGAGCAGCCTTCTACAGAGGAGCCGTCTACAGAGGGGCCTTACATAGAGCAGCTGTCTACAGAGGAGCCGTACATAGAACTGCCGTCTACAGAGGCCCCGTACATAGAGCAGAGGAGCCGTCTACAGAGGAGCCGTACATAGAGGAGCCGTCTACAGAGGGGCCGTATATAGGGCAGCCGTCTACAGAGGGGCCGTATATAGAGCAGCCGTCTACAGAGGGGCCGTATATAGAGCGGCCGTCTACAGAGGGGCCGTATATAGAGCGGCCGTCTACAGAGGGGCCGTACATAGAGCAGCCGTCTACAGAGGAGCCGTACATAGAGCAGCCGTCTACAGAGGAGCCGTACATAGAACTGCCGTCTACAGAGGCCCCGTACATAGAGCAGAGCAGCCGTCTACAGAGGAGCCGTACATAGAGCAGCCGTCTACAGAGGGGCCGTATATAGAGCAGCCTTCTACAGAGGGGCCATATATAGAGCAGCCGTCTACAGAGGAGCCGTCTACAGAGGGGCCTTACATAGAGCAGCTGTCTACAGAGGAGCCGTACATAGAACTGCCGTCTACAGAGGCCCCGTACATAGAGCAGAGGAGCCGTCTACAGAGGAGCCGTACATAGAGCAGCCGTCTACAGAGGGGCCGTATATAGGGCAGCCGTCTACAGAGGGGCCGTATATAGAGCAGCCGTCTACAGAGGGGTCGTATATAGAGCAGCCGTCTACAGAGGGGCCATATATAGAGCAGCCGTCTACAGAGGAGCCGTATATAGAGCAGCCGTCTACAGAGGGGCCGTATATAGAGCAGCCGTCTACAGAGGGGCCGTATATAGAGCAGCCGTCTACAGAGGGGCCGTATATAGAGCAGCCTTCTACAGAGGGGCAGTATATAGAGCAGCCGCCTACAGAGGAGCTGTCTACAGAGGGGCCGTACATAGAGCAGCCGTCTACAGAGGGGCCGTACATAGAGCAGCCGTCTACAGAGGAGCCGTACATAGAACTGCCGTCTACAGAGGCCCCGTACATAGAGCAGAGCAGCCGTCTACAGAGGAGCCGTACATAGAGCAGCCGCCTACAGAGGAGCCGTACATAGAACTGCCGTCTACAGAGGCCCCGTACATAGAGCAGAGCAGCCGTCTACAGAGGAGCCGTACATAGAGCAGCCGTCTACAGAGGGGCCGTATATAGAGCAGCCTTCTACAGAGGAGCCGTCTACAGAGGGGCCTTACATAGAGCAGCTGTCTACAGAGGAGCCGTACATAGAACTGCCGTCTACAGAGGCCCCGTACATAGAGCAGAGGAGCCGTCTACAGAGGAGCCGTACATAGAGGAGCCGTCTACAGAGGGGCCGTATATAGGGCAGCCGTCTACAGAGGGGCCGTATATAGAGCAGCCGTCTACAGAGGGGCCGTATATAGAGCAGCCGTCTACAGAGGGGCCATATATAGAGCAGCCGTCTACAGAGGAGCCGTATATAGAGCAGCCGTCTACAGAGGGGCCGTATATAGAGCAGCCGTCTACAGAGGGGCCGTATATAGAGCAGCCGTCTACAGAGGGGCCGTATATAGAGCAGCCTTCTACAGAGGGGCAGTATATAGAGCAGCCGCCTACAGAGGAGCCGTCTACAGAGGGGCCGTACATAGAGCAGCCGTCTACAGAGGGGCCGTACATAGAGCAGCCGTCTACAGAGGAGCCGTACATAGAACTGCCGTCTACAGAGGCCCCGTACATAGAGCAGAGCAGCCGTCTACAGAGGAGCCGTACATAGAGCAGCCGCCTACAGAGGAGCCGTACATAGAACTGCCGTCTACAGAGGCCCCGTACATAGAGCAGAGCAGCCGTCTACAGAGGAGCCGTACATAGAGCAGCCGTCTACAGAGGGGCCGTATATAGAGCAGCCTTCTACAGAGGGGCCATATATAGAGCAGCCGTCTACAGAGGAGCCGTCTACAGAGGGGCCTTACATAGAGCAGCTGTCTACAGAGGAGCCGTACATAGAACTGCCGTCTACAGAGGCCCCGTACATAGAGCAGAGGAGCCGTCTACAGAGGAGCCGTACATAGAGCAGCCGTCTACAGAGGGGCCGTATATAGGGCAGCCGTCTACAGAGGGGCCGTATATAGAGCAGCCGTCTACAGAGGGGTCGTATATAGAGCAGCCGTCTACAGAGGGGCCATATATAGAGCAGCCGTCTACAGAGGAGCCGTATATAGAGCAGCCGTCTACAGAGGGGCCGTATATAGAGCAGCCGTCTACAGAGGGGCCGTATATAGAGCAGCCGTCTACAGAGGGGCCGTATATAGAGCAGCCTTCTACAGAGGGGCAGTATATAGAGCAGCCGCCTACAGAGGAGCTGTCTACAGAGGGGCCGTACATAGAGCAGCCGTCTACAGAGGGGCCGTACATAGAGCAGCCGTCTACAGAGGAGCCGTACATAGAACTGCCGTCTACAGAGGCCCCGTACATAGAGCAGAGCAGCCGTCTACAGAGGAGCCGTACATAGAGCAGCCGCCTACAGAGGAGCCGTACATAGAACTGCCGTCTACAGAGGCCCCGTACATAGAGCAGAGCAGCCGTCTACAGAGGAGCCGTACATAGAGCAGCCGTCTACAGAGGGGCCGTATATAGAGCAGCCTTCTACAGAGGGGCCATTTATAGAGCAGCCGTCTACAGAGGAGCCGTCTACAGAGGGGCCTTACATAGAGCAGCTGTCTACAGAGGAGCCGTACATAGAACTGCCGTCTACAGAGGCCCCGTACATAGAGCAGAGGAGCCGTCTACAGAGGAGCCGTACATAGAGGAGCCGTCTACAGAGGGGCCGTATATAGGGCAGCCGTCTACAGAGGGGCCGTATATAGAGCAGCCGTCTACAGAGGGGCCGTATATAGAGCAGCCGTCTACAGAGGGGCCATATATAGAGCAGCCGTCTACAGAGGAGCCGTGTATAGAGCAGCCGTCTACAGAGGGGCCGTATATAGAGCAGCCGTCTACAGAGGGGCCGTATATAGAGCAGCCGTCTACAGAGGGGCCGTATATAGAGCAGCCTTCTACAGAGGGGCAGTATATAGAGCAGCCGCCTACAGAGGAGCCGTCTACAGAGGGGCCGTACATAGAGCAGCCGTCTACAGAGGGGCCGTACATAGAGCAGCCGTCTACAGAGGAGCCGTACATAGAACTGCCGTCTACAGAGGCCCCGTACATAGAGCAGAGCAGCCGTCTACAGAGGGGCCGTATATAGAGCAGCCTTCTACAGAGGGGCCATATATAGAGCAGCCGTCTACAGAGGAGCCGTCTACAGAGGGGCCTTACATAGAGCAGCTGTCTACAGAGGAGCCGTACATAGAACTGCCGTCTACAGAGGCCCCGTACATAGAGCAGAGGAGCCGTCTACAGAGGAGCCGTACATAGAGCAGCCGTCTACAGAGGGGCCGTATATAGGGCAGCCGTCTACAGAGGGGCCGTATATAGAGCAGCCGTCTACAGAGGGGCCGTATATAGAGCAGCCGTCTACAGAGGGGCCATATATAGAGCAGCCGTCTACAGAGGAGCCGTATATAGAGCAGCCGTCTACAGAGGGGCCGTATATAGAGCAGCCGTCTACAGAGGGGCCGTATATAGAGCAGCCGTCTACAGAGGAGCCGTATATAGAGCAGCCATCTACAGAGGAGCCGTATATAGAGCAGCCGTCTACAGAGGGGCCGTATATAGAGCAGCCATGTACAGAGGAGCCGCATATAGAGCAGCCGTCTACAGAGGAGCCGTATATAGAGCAGCCATCTACAGAGGAGCCGTATATAGAGCAGCAGTCTACAGAGGAGCCGTATATAGAGCAGCCGTCTACAGAGGAGCCGTATATAGAGCAGCCGTCTACAGAGGAGCCGTATATAGAGCAGCTGTCTACAGAGGAGCCGTATATAGAGCAGCCGTCTACAGAGGAGCCGTATATAGAGCAGCCGTCTACAGAGGAGCCGTACATAGAGCAGCCGTCTACAGAGGGGCCGTATATAGAGCAGCCGTCTACAGAGGGGCCGTATATAGAGCAGCCGTCTACAGAGGGGCCGTATATAGAGGAGCCGTCTACAGAGGGGCCGTATATAGAGCAGCCGTCTACAGAGGAGCCGTATATAGAGCAGCCATCTACAGAGGAGCCGTCTACAGAGGGGCCGTATATAGAGCAGCCGTCTACAGAGGAGCCATCTACAGAGGAGCCGTATATAGAGCAGCCATCTACAGAGGAGCCGTATATAGAGCAGCCGTCTACAGAGGAGCCGTATATAGAGCAGCCGTCTACAGAGGAGCCGTATATAGAGCAGCCGTATATAGAGCAGCCATCTACAGAGGAGCCGTACATAGAGCAGCCGTCTACAGAGGAGCCGTACATAGAACTGCCGTCTACAGAGGAGCCGTACATAGAGCAGAGCAGCCGTCTACAGAGGAGCCGTACATAGAGCAGCCGCCTACAGAGGAGCCGTACATAGAACTGCCGTCTACAGAGGCCCCGTACATAGAGCAGAGCAGCCGTCTACAGAGGAGCCGTACATAGAGCAGCCGTCTACAGAGGGGCCGTATATAGAGCAGCCTTCTACAGAGGGGCCATATATAGAGCAGCCGTCTACAGAGGAGCCGTCTACAGAGGGGCCTTACATAGAGCAGCTGTCTACAGAGGAGCCGTACATAGAACTGCCGTCTACAGAGGCCCCGTACATAGAGCAGAGGAGTCGTCTACAGAGGAGCCGTACATAGAGCAGCCGTCTACAGAGGGGCCGTATATAGAGCAGCCGTCTACAGAGGGGCCGTATATAGAGGAGCCGTATATAGAGCAGCCGTCTACAGAGGAGCCGTATATAGAGCAGCCATCTACAGAGGAGCCGTCTACAGAGGGGCCGTATATAGAGCAGCCGTCTACAGAGGAGCCATCTACAGAGGAGCCGTATATAGAGCAGCCATCTACAGAGGAGCCGTATATAGAGCAGCCGTCTACAGAGGAGCCGTATATAGAGCAGCCATCTACAGAGGAGCCGTATGTAGAGCAGCCGTATATAGAGCAGCCATCTACAGAGAAGCCGTATATAGAGCAGCCGTCTACAGAGGGGCCATATATAGAGCAGCCGTCTACAGAGGGGCCGTATATAGAGGAGCCATCTACAGAGGGGCCGTATATAGAGCAGCCGTCTACAGAGGAGCCGTCTACAGAGGGGCCGTATATAGAGCAGCCATCTACAGAGGAGCCGTCTACAGAGGGGCCGTATATAGAGCAGCCGTCTACAGAGGGGCCGTATATAGAGCAGCCGTCTACAGAGGATCCGTATATAGAACAGCCGTCTACAGAGGAGCCGTATATAGAGCAGCCGTCTAAAGAGGAGCCGTATATAGAGCAGCCGTCTACAGAGGGGCCTTATAGAGCAGCCGTCTACAGAGGATCCGTATATAGAACAGCCGTCTACAGAGGAGCCATATATAGAGCAGACGTCTACAGAGGAGCCGTATATAGAGCAGCCGTCTACAGAGGAGCCGTATATAGAGCAGCCGTCTACAGAGGGGCCGTATATAGAGCAGCCGTCTACAGAGGAGCCGTATATAGAGCAGCCGTCTACAGAGGGGCCGTATATAGAGCAGCCGTCTACAGAGGGGCCGTATATAGAGCAGCCGTCTACAGAGGATCCGTATATAGAACAGCCGTCTACAGAGGAGCCGTATATAGAGCAGACGTCTACAGAGGAGCCGTATATAGAGCAGCCGTCTACAGAGGAGCCGTATATAGAGCAGCCGTCTACAGAGGGGCCGTATATAGAGCAACCGTCTACAGAGGGGCCGTATATAGAGCAGCCGTCTACAGAGGGGCCGTATATAGAGCAGCCGTCTACAGAGGGGCCGTATATAGAGCAGCCGTGTATAGAGCAGCCATGTACAGAGGAGACGTATATAGAGGAGCTGTCTACAGAGGAGCCGTATATAGAGCGGCCGTCTACAGAGGGGCTGTATATAGAGCAGCCGTCTACAGAGGGGCCGTATATAGAGGAGCCGTCTACAGAGGGGCCGTATATAGAGCAGCCGTCTACAGAGGAGCCGTATATAGAGCAGCCGTCTACAGAGGAGCCATCTACAGAGGAGCCGTATATAGAGCAGCCATCTACAGAGGAGCCGTATATAGAGCAGCCGTCTACAGAGGAGCCGTATATAGAGCAGCCGTCTACAGAGGAGCCGTATACAGAGCAGCCGTATATAGAGCAGCCATCTACAGAGGAGCCGTATGTAGATCAGCCGTATATAGAGCAGCCATCTACAGAGAAGCCGTATATAGAGCAGCCGTCTACAGAGGGGCCATATATAGAGCAGCCGTCTACAGAGGGGCCGTATATAGAGGAGCCGTCTACAGAGGGGCCGTATATAGAGCAGCCGTCTACAGAGGAGCCGTCTACAGAGGGGCCGTATATAGAGCAGCCATCTACAGAGGAGCCGTCTACAGAGGGGCCGTATATAGAGCAGTCGTCTACAGAGGGGCCGTATATAGAGCAGCCGTCTACAGAGGATCCGTATATAGAACAGCCGTCTACAGAGGAGCCGTATATAGAGCAGCCGTCTACAGAGGAGCCGTATATAGAGCAGCCGTCTACAGAGGGGCCGTATATAGAGCAGCCGTCTACAGAGGGGCCGTATATAGAGCAGCCGTCTACAGAGGAGCCGTATATAGAGCAGCCGTCTACAGAGGATCCGTATATAGAACAGCCGTCTACAGAGGAGCCGTATATAGAGCAGACGTCTACAGAGGAGCCGTATATAGAGCAGCCGTCTACAGAGGAGCCGTATATAGAGCAGCCGTCTACAGAGGGGCCGTATATAGAGCAGCCGTCTACAGAAGAGCCGTATATAGAGCGGCCGTCTACAGAGGATCCGTATATAGAGCGGCCGTCTACAGAGGGGCCGTATATAGAGCGGCCGTGTACAGAGGGGACGTATATAGAGCAGCCGTCTACAGAGGATCCGTATATAGAGCAGCCGTCTACAGAGGAGCCGTATATAGAGCGGCCGTCTACAGAGGGGCCGTATATAGAGCGGCCGTCTACAGAGTGGCCGTATATAGAGCTGCCGTCTACAGAGGATCCGTTTATAGAGCAGCCGTCTACAGAGGAGCCGTATATAGAGCAGCCGTCTACAGAGGAGCCGTATATAGAGCAGCCGTCTACAGAGGAGCCGTATATAGAGCAGCCGTCTACAGAGGAGCCGTATATTGAGCAGCCGTCTACAGAGGAGCCGTATATAGAGCAGCCATCTACAGAGGGGCCGTGTATAGAGCAGCCGTCTACAGTGGATCCGTATATAGAGCAGCCGTCTACAGAGGAGCCGTATATAGAGCAGCCGTCTACAGAGGAGCCGTATATAGAGCAGCCGTCTACAGAGGAGCCGTATATAGAGCAGCCGTCTACAGAGGAGCCGTATATAGAGCTGCCGTCTACAGAGGATCCGTATAAAGAGCAGCCGTCTACAGAGGAGCCGTATATAGAGCAGCCGTCTACAGAGGAGCCGTATATAGAGCTGCCGTCTACAGAGGAGCCGTATATAGAGCAGCCGTCTACAGAGGAGCCGTATAGAGAGCAGCCGTATATAGAGCAGCCGTCTACAGAGGAGCCGTATATAGAGCAGCCGTCTACAGAGGGGCCGTATATAGAGCAGCCGTCTACAGAGGGGCCGTATATAGAGCAGCCGTCTACAGAGGGGCCGTATATAGAGCAGCCGTCTACAGAGGAGACGTATATAGAGCAGCCGTCTACAGAGGAGACGTATATAGAGCAGCCGTCTACAGAGGGGCCGTATATAGAGCAGCCGTCTACAGAGGGGCCGTATATAGAGCAGCCGTCTACAGAGGGGCCGTATATAGAGCAGCCGTCTACAGAGGGGCCGTATATAGAGCAGCCGTCTACAGAGGGGCCGTATATAGAGCAGCCGTCTACAGAGGAGCCGTATATAGAGCAGCCGTCTACAGAGGATCCGTATATAGAACAGCCGTCTACAGAGGAGCCGTATATAGAGCAGCCGTCTACAGAGAGGCCGTATATAGAGCAGCCGTCTACAGAGGGGCCGTATATAGAGCAGCCGTCTACAGAGGATCCGTATATAGAACAGCCGTCTACAGAGGAGCCGTATATAGAACAGCCGTATATAGAGCAGCCGTCTACAGAGGAGCCGTATATAGAGCAGCCGTCTACAGAGGATCCGTATATAGAACAGCCGTCTACAGAGGATCCGTATATAGAACAGCCGTCTACAGAGAGGCCGTATATAGAGCAGCCGTCTACAGAGGGGCCGTATATAGAGCAGCAGTCTACAGAGGAGCCGTATATAGAGCAGCCGTCTACAGAGGAGCCGTATATAGAGCAGCCGTCTACAGAGGGGCCGTATATAGAGCAGCCGTCTATAGTGAAACTGTCTACAGAGGGGCCGTCTACAGTGGAACCGTCTACAGAGGGGCCGTATATAGAGCAGCCATCTACAGAGGGGCTGTATATAGAGCAGCCATCTACAGTGGAGCCGTATATAGAGCGGACGTATATAGAGCAGCCGTCTACAGAGGATCCGTATATAGAGCAGCCGTCTACAGAGGGGCCGTATATAGAGCAGCCGTATATAGAGCAGCCGTCTACAGAGGAGCCGTATATAGAGCAGCCGTCTACAGAGGAGCCGTATATAGAGCAGCCGTCTACAGAGGGGCCGTATATAGAGCAGCCGTCTACAGAGGAGCCGTATATAGAGCAGCCGTCTACAGAGGAGCCGTATATAGAGCAGCCGTCTACAGAGGAGCCGCATATAGAGCAGCCGTCTACAGAGGAGCCGTATATAGAGCAGCCGTCTACAGAGGGGCCGTATATAGAGCAGCCGTCTACAGAGGAGCCGTATATAGAGCAGCCGTATATAGAGCAGCCGTCTACAGAGGGGCCGTCTACAGAGGGGCCGTATATAGAGCAGCCGTCTACAGAGGAACTGTATATAGAGCAGCCGTCTACAGAGGGGCCGTATATAGAGCAGCCATCTACAGAGGAGCCGTATATAGAGCAGCCGTCTACAGAGGAGCCGTATATAGAGCAGCCGTCTACAGAGGAGCCGTATATAGAGCAGCCGTATAGAGAGCAGCCGTCTACAGAGGGGCCGTCTACAGAGGGGCCGTATATAGAGCAGCCGTCTACAGAGGAGCTGTATATAGAGCAGCCGTCTACAGAGGGGCCGTATATAGAGCAGCCATCTACAGAGGAGCTGTAGATAGAGCAGCCGTCTACAGAGGAGCCGTATATAGAGCAGCCATCTACAGAGGAGCCGTATATAGAGCAGCCATCTACAGAGGAGCCGTATATAGAGCAGCCGTCTACAGAGGGGCCGTATATAGAGCAGCCATCTACAGAGGAGCCGTATATATAGAGCAGCCGTCTACAGAGGGGCCGTATATAGAGCAGCCGTCTACAGAGGAGCCGTATATAGAGCAGCTGCCTACAGAGAAGCCGTATATAGAGCAGCCGTCTACAGAGGGGCCGTATATAGAGCAGCCGTCTACAGAGGAGCCGTATATAGAGCAGCCATCTACAGAGCAGCCGTATATAGAGCTGCCGTCTACAGAGGGGCCGTATATAGAGCAGCCGTCTACAGAGGGGCCGTATATAGAGCAGCCGTCTACAGAGGGGCCGTATATAGAGCAGCCGTCTACAGAGGGGCCGTATATAGAGCAGCCGTCTACAGAGGGGCCGTATATAGAGCAGCCGTCTACAGAGGGGCCGTATATAGAGCAGACGTCTACAGAGGGGCCGTATATAGAGCAGCCGTCTACAGAGGGGCCGTATATAGAGCAGCCATCTACAGAGGGGCCGTATATAGAGCAGCCTTCTACAGAGGAGCCGTCTACAGAGGGGCCGTATATAGAGCAGCCGTCTACAGAGGGGCCGTATATAGAGCAGCCATCTACAGAGGGGCCGTATATAGAGCAGCCGTCTACAGAGGGGCCATATATATAGAGCAGCCGTCTACAGAGGGGCCGTATATAGAGCAGCCGTCTACAGAGGGGCCGTATATAGAGCAGCCGTCTACAGAGGAGCCGTATATAGAGCAGCCGTCTACAGAGGAGCCGTATATAGAGCAGCCATCTACAGAGGGGCCGTATATAGAGCGGCCGTCTGCAGAGGAGCCGTATATAGAGCGGCTGTCTACAGAGGGGCCGTATATAGAGCAGCCGTCTACAGAGGAGCCGTATATAGAGCAGCCGTCTACAGAGGAGCCGTATATAGAGCAGCCGTATAGAGAGCAGCCGTCTACAGAGGAGCCGTATATAGAGCAGCCATCTACAGAGAGGCCGTATATTGAGCAGCCGTCTACAGAGGGGCCGTATATAGAGCAGCCGTCTACAGAGGGGCCGCATATAGAGCAGCCGTCTACAGAGGATCCGTATATAGAGCAGCCATCTACAGAGGAGCCGTATATAGAGCAGCCTTCTACAGAGGGGCCGTATATAGAGGAGCCGTCTACAGAGGGGCCGTATATAGAGCAGCCATCTACAGAGGGGCCGTATATAGAGCAGCCGTCTACAGAGGGGCCGTATATAGAGCAGCCGTCTACAGAGGGGCCGTATATAGAGCAGCCGTATAGAGAGCAGCCGTCTACAGAGGAGCCGTATATAGAGCGGCCGTCTACAGAGGAGCCGTATATAGAGCGGCCGTCTACAGAGGAGCCGTATATAGAGCGGCCGTCTACAGAGGGGCCGTATATAGAGCGGCCGTCTACAGAGGAGCCGTACATAGAGCAGCCGTATAGAGAGCAGCCGTCTACAGAGGGGCCGTATATAGAGCAGCCGTCTACAGAGGAGCCGTATATAGAGCAGCCGTATAGAGAGCAGCCGTCTACAGAGGGGCCGTATATAGAGCGGCCGTCTACAGAGGGGCCGTATATAGAGCAGCCGTCTACAGAGGGGCCGTATATAGAGCGGCCGTCTACAGAGGAGCCGTATATAGAGCGGCCGTCTACAGAGGAGCCGTATATAGAGCGGCCGTCTACAGAGGGGCCGTATATAGAGCAGCCGTATAGAGAGCAGCCGTCTACAGAGGAATCGTATATAGAGCGGCCGTCTACAGAGGGGCCGTATATAGAGCAGCCGTATATAGAGCGGCCGTCTACAGAGGGGCCGTATATAGAGCAGCCGTCTACAGAGGAGCCGTATATAGAGCGGCCGTCTACAGAGGAGCCGTATATAGAGCGGCCGTCTACAGAGGAGCCGTATATAGAGCGGCCGTCTACAGAGGGGCCGTATATAGAGCGGCCGTCTACAGAGGGGCCGTATATAGAGCGGCCGTCTACAGAGGAATCGTATATAGAGAGGCCGTCTACAGAGGGGCCGTATATAGAGCAGCCGTCTACAGAGGAGCCGTATATAGAGCAGCCGTCTACAGAGGAGCCGTATATAGAGCAGCCGTATAGAGAGAGGCCGTATATTGAGCAGCCGTCTACAGAGGGGCCGTATATAGAGCGGCTGTCTACAGAGGGGCCGTATATAGAGCAGCCGTCTACAGAGGAGCCGTATATAGAGCAGCCGTCTACAGAGGAGCCGTATATAGAGCAGCCATCTACAGAGAGGCCGTATATTGAGCAGCCGTCTACAGAGGGGCCGTATATAGAGCAGCCGTCTACAGAGGGGCCGTATATAGAGCAGCCGTCTACAGAGGATCCGTATATAGAGCAGCCATCTACAGAGGAGCCGTATATAGAGCAGCCTTCTACAGAGGGGCCGTATATAGAGGAGCCGTCTACAGAGGGGCCGTATATAGAGCAGCCATCTACAGAGGGGCCGTATATAGAGCAGCCGTCTACAGAGGGGCCGTATATAGAGCAGCCGTCTACAGAGGGGCCGTATATAGAGCAGCCGTCTACAGAGGGGCCGTATATAGAGCAGCCGTATAGAGAGCAGCCGTCTACAGAGGAGCCGTATATAGAGCGGCCGTCTACAGAGGAGCCGTATATAGAGCGGCCGTCTACAGAGGAGCCGTATATAGAGCGGCCGTCTACAGAGGGGCCGTATATAGAGCGGCCGTCTACAGAGGAGCCGTATATAGAGCAGCCGTATAGAGAGCAGCCGTCTACAGAGGGGCCGTATATAGAGCAGCCGTCTACAGAGGAGCCGTATATAGAGCAGCCGTATAGAGAGCAGTCGTCTACAGAGGGGCCGTATATAGAGCGGCCGTCTACAGAGGAATCGTATATAGAGCGGCCGTCTACAGAGGGGCCGTATATAGAGCAGCCGTCTACAGAGGGGCCGTATATAGAGCGGGCGTCTACAGAGGGGCCGTATATAGAGCAGCCGTCTACAGAGGAGCCGTATATAGAGCGGCCGTCTACAGAGGAGCCGTATATAGAGCGGCCGTCTACAGAGGAGCCGTATATAGAGCGGCCGTCTACAGAGGGGCCGTATATAGAGCGGCCGTCTACAGAGGGGCCGTATATAGAGCGGCCGTCTACAGAGGAATCGTATATAGAGAGGCCGTCTACAGAGGGGCCGTATATAGAGCAGCCGTCTACAGAGGGGCCGTATATAGAGCGGCCGTCTGCAGAGGGGCCGTATATAGAGCAGCCGTCTACAGAGGGGCCGTATATAGAGCGGCCGTCTACAGAGGAGCCATATATAGAGCAGCCGTATAGAGAGCAGCCGTCTACAGAGGGGCCGTATATAGAGCAGCCGTCTACAGAGGAGCCGTATATAGAGCAGCCGTATAGAGAGCAGCCGTCTACAGAGGGGCCGTATATAGAGCGGCCGTCTACAGAGGAATCGTATATAGAGCGGCCGTCTACAGAGGGGCCGTATATAGAGCGGCCGTCTACAGAGGAGCTGTATATAGAGCGGCCGTCTACAGAGGGGCCGTATATAGAGCGGCCGTCTACAGAGGAGCCGTATATAGAGCGGCCGTCTACAGAGGGGCCGTATATAGAGCAGCCGTCTACAGAGGGGCCGTATATAGAGCAGCCGTCTACAGAGGAGCCGTATATAGAGCAGCCATCTACAGAGGGGCCGTATATAGAGCAGCCGTCTACAGAGGGGCCGTATATAGAGCAGCCGTCTACAGAGGGGCCGTATATAGAGCAGCCGTCTACAGAGGAGCCGTATATAGAGCAGCCGTCTACAGAGGGGCCGTATATAGAGCAGCCGTCTACAGAGGGGCCGTATATAGAGCAGCCGTCCACAGAGGAGCCGTACATAGAGCAGCCGTCTACAGAGGGGCCGTATATAGAGCAGCCGTCTACAGAGGGGCCGTATATAGAACAGCCGTCTACAGAGGGGCCGTATATAGAGCAGCCTTCTACAGAGGAGCCGTATATAGAGCAGCCGTCTACAGAGGGGCCGTATATAGAGCAGCCTTCTACAGAGGAGCCGTATATAGAGCAGTCGTCTACAGAGGGGCCGTATATAGAGCAGCCGTCTACAGAGGGGCCGTATATAGAGCAGCCGTCTACAGAGGGGCCGTATATAGAGCAGCCGTCTACAGAGGGGCCGTATATAGAGCAGCCGTCTACAGAGGGGCCGTATATAGAGCAGCCGTCTACAGAGGGGCCGTATATAGAGCGGCCGTATACAGAGGGGCCGTATATAGAGCAGCCGTCTACAGAGGGGCCGTATATAGAGCGGCCTTCTACAGAGGGGCCGTATATAGAGCAGCCGTCTACAGAGAGGCTGTATATAGAGCAGCCGTCTACAGAGGGGCCGTATATAGAGCGGCCGTCTACAGAGGGGCCGTATATAGAGCAGCCGTCTACAGAGGGGCCGTATATAGAGCGGCCGTCTACAGAGGGGCCGTATATAGAGCGGCCGTCTACAGAGGGGCCGTATATAGAGCGGCCGTCTACAGAGGGGCCGTATATAGAGCGGCCGTCTACAGAGGGGCCGTATATAGAGCAGCCGTCTACAGAGGGGCTGTATATAGAGCAGTCGTCTACAGAGGGGCCGTATATAGAGCAGCCGTCTACAGAGGGGCCGTGTATAGAGCAGCTGTCTACAGAGGGGCCGTATATAGAGGAGCTGTCTACAGAGGGGCTGTATATAGAGCAGTCGTCTACAGAGGGGTCGTATATAGAGGAGCCGTCTACAGAGGGGCCGTATATAGAGCAGTCGTCTACAGAGGGGCCGT
The DNA here is from genome assembly GCF_039654945.1 of Dendrobates tinctorius. Lineage (NCBI taxonomy): Eukaryota > Metazoa > Chordata > Amphibia > Anura > Dendrobatidae > Dendrobates > Dendrobates tinctorius. Next base: position 2,446,436 of record NW_027361722.1, on the reverse strand, counting down.
ATATAGAGCAGCCGTCTACAGAGGGGACGTATATAGAGCGGCCGTCTACAGAGGGGCCGTATATAGAGCAGCCGTCTACAGAGGGGCTGTATATAGAGCAGCCTTCTACAGAGGGGCCGTATATAGAGCAGCCGTCTACAGAGGGGCCGTATATAGAGGAGCCGTCTACAGAGGGGCCGTATATAGAGCAGTCGTCTACAGAGGGGCTGTATATAGAGCAGCCGTCTACAGAGGGGCCGTATATAGAGCAGCCGTCTACAGAGGGGCCTTATATAGAGCAGCTGTCTACAGAGGGGCCGTATATAGAGGAGCCGTCTACAGAGGGGCCGTATATAGAGCAGCCGTCTACAGAGGGGCCGTATATAGAGCAGCCGTCTACAGAGGGGCCGTATATAGAGCAGCTGTCTACAGAGGGGCCGTATATAGAGGAGCCGTCTACAGAGGGGCCGTATATAGAGCAGCTGTCTACAGAGGGGCCGTATATAGAGCAGCCGTCTACAGAGGGGCCGTATATAGAGCAGCCGTCTACAGAGGGGCCGTATATAGAGCAGCCGTCTACAGAGGGGCCGTATATAGAGCAGCCGTCTACAGAGGGGCTGTATATAGAGCAGCCTTCTACAGAGGGGCCGTATATAGAGCAGCCGTCTACAGAGGGGCCGTATATAGAGCAGCCGTATATAGAGCAGCCGTCTACAGAGGGGCTGTATATAGAGGAGCCATCTACAGAGGGGCCGTATATAGAGCAGCTGTCTACAGAGGGGCCGTATATAGAGGAGCCGTCTACAGAGGGGCCGTATATAGAGCAGCTGTCTACAGAGGGGCCGTATATAGAGCAGCCGTCTACAGAGGGGCCGTATATAGAGCAGCCGTCTACAGAGGGGCCGTATATAGAGCAGCTGTCTACAGAGGGGCCGTATATAGAGCAGCTGTCTACAGAGGGGCCGTATATAGAGGAGCCGTCTACAGAGGGGCCGTATATAGAGCAGCTGTCTACAGAGGGGCCGTATATAGAGCAGCCGTCTACAGAGGGGCTGTATATAGAGGAGCCATCTACAGAGGGGCCGTATATAGAGCAGCTGTCTACAGAGGGGCCGTATATAGAGCAGCCTTCTACAGAGGGGCCGTATATAGAGCAGCCGTCTACAGAGGAGCCGTATATAGAGCAGCCGTCTACAGAGGGGCCGTATATAGAGGAGCCATCTACAGAGGGGCCGTATATAGAGCAGCCGTCTACAGAGGAGCCGTATATAGAGCAGCTGTCTACAGAGGGGCCGTATATAGAGCAGCTGTCTACAGAGGAGCCGTATATAGAGCAGCCGTCTACAGAGGGGCCGTATATAGAGCAGCCGTCTACAGAGGAGCCGTATATAGAGCAGCTGTCTACAGAGGAGCCGTATATAGAGCAGCTGTCTACAGAGGAGCCGTATATAGAGCAGCCGTCTACAGAGGGGCCGTATATAGAGCAGCCGTCTACAGAGGAGCCGTATATAGAGCAGCTGTCTACAGAGGGGCCGTATATAGAGGAGCCGTCTACAGAGGGGCCGTATATAGAGCAGCCGTCTACAGAGGGGCCGTATATAGAGCAGCTGTCTACAGAGGGGCCGTATATAGAGGAGCCGTCTACAGAGGGGCCGTATATAGAGCAGCTGTCTACAGAGGGGCCGTATATAGAGCAGCTGTCTACAGAGGGGCCGTATATAGAGGAGCCGTCTACAGAGGGGCCGTATATAGAGCAGCTGTCTACAGAGGGGCCGTATATAGAGCAGCCGTCTACAGAGGGGCTGTATATAGAGGAGCCATCTACAGAGGGGCCGTATATAGAGCAGCTGTCTACAGAGGGGCCGTATATAGAGGAGCCGTCTACAGAGGGGCAGTGTATAGAGCAGCTGTCTACAGAGGGGCCGTATATAGAGCAGCCGTCTACAGAGGGGCCGTATATAGAGCAGCCTTCTACAGAGGGGCCGTATATAGAGCAGCTGTCTACAGAGGGGCCGTATATAGAGCAGCCTTCTACAGAGGGGCCGTATATAGAGCAGCCGTCTACAGAGGAGCCGTATATAGAGCAGCCGTCTACAGAGGGGCCGTATATAGAGCAGCCGTCTACAGAGGGGCCGTATATAGAGCAGCCGTCTACAGAGGAGCCGTATATAGAGCAGCCGTCTACAGAGGAGCCGTATATAGAGCAGCCGTCTACAGAGGGGCCGTATATAGAGGAGCCATCTACAGAGGGGCCGTATATAGAGCAGCTGTCTACAGAGGGGCCGTATATAGAGCAGCCGTCTACAGAGGGGCCGTATATAGAGCAGCCTTCTACAGAGGGGCCGTATATAGAGCAGCTGTCTACAGAGGGGCCGTATATAGAGCAGCCGTCTACAGAGGGGCCGTATATAGAGCAGCCGTCTACAGAGGGGCCGTATATAGAGCAGCCGTCTACAGAGGGGCCGTATATAGAGCAGCCGTCTACAGAGGGGCTGTATATAGAGCAGCCGTCCACAGAGGAGCCGTATATAGAGCAGTCGTCTACAGAGGGGTCGTATATAGAGCAGCCGTCTACAGAGGGGCCGTATATAGAGCAGCCGTCTACAGAGGGGCCGTATATAGAGCGGCCTTCTACAGAGGGGCTGTATATAGAGCGGCCTTCTACAGAGGGGCCGTATATAGAGCGGCCTTCTACAGAGGGGCCGTATATAGAGCAGCCGTCTACAGAGGGGCCGTATATAGAGCGGCCTTCTACAGAGGAGCTGTATATAGAGCAGCTGTCTACAGAGGGGCCGTATATAGAGCGGCCTTCTACAGAGGAGCCGTATATAGAGCAGCTGTCTACAGAGGGGCCGTATATAGAGCGGCCTTCTACAGAGGGGCCGTATATAGAGCAGCCGTCTACAGAGGGGCCGTATATAGAGCGGCCTTCTACAGAGGAGCCGTATATAGAGCAGCTGTCTACAGAGGAGCCGTATATAGAGCAGCTGTCTACAGAGGAGCCGTATATAGAGCAGCCGTCTACAGAGGGGCCGTATATAGAGCAGCCGTCTACAGAGGAGCCGTATATAGAGCAGCTGTCTACAGAGGGGCCGTATATAGAGGAGCCGTCTACAGAGGGGCCGTATATAGAGCAGCCGTCTACAGAGGGGCCGTATATAGAGCAGCTGTCTACAGAGGGGCCGTATATAGAGGAGCCGTCTACAGAGGGGCCGTATATAGAGCAGCTGTCTACAGAGGGGCCGTATATAGAGCAGCTGTCTACAGAGGGGCCGTATATAGAGGAGCCGTCTACAGAGGGGCCGTATATAGAGCAGCTGTCTACAGAGGGGCCGTATATAGAGCAGCCGTCTACAGAGGGGCTGTATATAGAGGAGCCATCTACAGAGGGGCCGTATATAGAGCAGCTGTCTACAGAGGGGCCGTATATAGAGGAGCCGTCTACAGAGGGGCAGTGTATAGAGCAGCTGTCTACAGAGGGGCCGTATATAGAGCAGCCGTCTACAGAGGGGCCGTATATAGAGCAGCCTTCTACAGAGGGGCCGTATATAGAGCAGCTGTCTACAGAGGGGCCGTATATAGAGCAGCCGTCTACAGAGGAGCCGTATATAGAGCAGCCGTCTACAGAGGGGCCGTATATAGAGCAGCCGTCTACAGAGGGGCCGTATATAGAGCAGCCGTCTACAGAGGAGCCGTATATAGAGCAGCCGTCTACAGAGGAGCCGTATATAGAGCAGCCGTCTACAGAGGGGCCGTATATAGAGGAGCCATCTACAGAGGGGCCGTATATAGAGCAGCTGTCTACAGAGGGGCCGTATATAGAGCAGCCGTCTACAGAGGGGCCGTATATAGAGCAGCCTTCTACAGAGGGGCCGTATATAGAGCAGCTGTCTACAGAGGGGCCGTATATAGAGCAGCCGTCTACAGAGGGGCCGTATATAGAGCAGCCGTCTACAGAGGGGCCGTATATAGAGCAGCCGTCTACAGAGGGGCTGTATATAGAGCAGCCGTCTACAGAGGGGCCGTATATAGAGCAGCCGTCTACAGAGGGGCTGTATATAGAGCAGCCGTCCACAGAGGAGCCGTATATAGAGCAGTCGTCTACAGAGGGGTCGTATATAGAGCAGCCGTCTACAGAGGGGCCGTATATAGAGCAGCCGTCTACAGAGGGGCCGTATATAGAGCGGCCTTCTACAGAGGGGCCGTATATAGAGCGGCCTTCTACAGAGGGGCCGTATATAGAGCGGCCTTCTACAGAGGGGCCGTATATAGAGCAGCCGTCTACAGAGGGGCCGTATATAGAGCGGCCTTCTACAGAGGGGCTGTATATAGAGCAGCTGTCTACAGAGGGGCCGTATATAGAGGAGTCGTCTACAGAGGGGCCGTATATAGAGCAGCCGTCTACAGAGGGGCTGTATATAGAGCAGCCGTCTACAGAGGGGCCGTATATAGAGGAGCCGTATACAGAGGTGTAAGGTGAGGCTGGACAGACATCTGTCTGAGAAGGGTTAGTGACTCCTGCAGTGAGCCGGGGAATGGACACCCCGGGGTCTCTTCCATCGCCACCATTCTGGGTCTGCCGTCTACTAGTGATGGGTAGCTCCCGAAGGAGCCGGCTCTTTATAGTGAATCATATGAGCCGGCTCCTGGCAGGGAGCCAATTGAAATTTAAACGGCTCTTTGCCAGTTCACGTTCCACAGTCAGGCCCCTCTTGCCCCGCCCCTCCCGGCAGTAGTCACTCTGATCTTATCCAGGAGACTGAGAAAGAATGCATGCTCCTCCTGCTGCCGCACATAGCACTGACTCACAGCCCCGCCCCCTCCAATCTGTGACAAGCATTCCTTGCCCTCTTGTGATTGTTTTTAAGTTAACACACACGCTGTTATTTTGGAAATTATCAGGTTTAAAGGGGTAGGCTCAATTCTTACCTTTCCCGGCTCCAGCGTTGCATTTTCTCTTCTGCCCCTGCCTCAGGGGCCGGAGATGCGACAGGCATGACATGCGCACAGAACTCCGTGATTGGCCTCCGGGGACCGATCGCACAGCTCCGTGCTGTCACCGCCCGACCCACAACGGCACAAATTCCTTATCTAAATCCGCCTGGATGCAGATGTGACATGTGACGCTGCAGTTTTACTGTTTGCAGCAGACGGCCCACAGCGAACTTGCGAAGTGTGAAGGTAGCTTTAAAATGTGGCACTGATAATTAGGGTCTTGTTGCTATTTTGCATGTTTGTGTTTGTTAAAGTTTTTACAGCAAATATAAAATCTGGTTATTCTGGAAACTATTCTGTTTTATGTCATAAATTGGCACATGTGTAGATTTTTACTAAAAGGTATACAATCATGGGTTAACACATACCAGAATTTGGCTTCAAATTTAAAGCCAAAGGTAATAGGAAATGAAGAGCCGTTTTCGGAGCCAAAAGAGCCGGCTCACAAAAAAAACGCATTTTACCCATCACTACCGTCTACAGCTCCCCAATCTACAGTCACCATGGTTACCAACCAGTCTCCGCCCTCAGTACGTGACGTAGTTCCTGTTTCCAGACGTCACTTCCGCCTTCTTCCCAGACGCTGTCTGGTCGCGTCTGTGCGATGTCGCCGATCGCTTTGGTCCGGTTTGCTCGGTTCCCAAACCCCCCGAGGCCGCACCCTATACTCCTCCCTCAGGGCGGGGTGATCTCCGCTCAGTGACCGGGCAGGCTGTGTCTATATGTATAGATAGTGGGTGGAAACTTCTGGTGTCACCTGTGTGTGTACACAAGCGATCGGATCCTCCTTTTACCCCATTGAAAATTAACCAGTTTTTATAAAGATTCACATATATAGGATCACTGAGTTCAGAATCTCCAGATCTATCAAAGTTTAAATTAATCCAATTGGTAAATGCCGAAACAAGAAAAAAAAATTAAATGTCAAAATTGTGGGGGGCTGTCTGCTGCCACCAGCACATTGCAATAAGAGGCGATCAAACCATCATATCTGCCCAAAATGGGATCCATGGAAACGTCCGCTTAGGAGCAAAAAATATCAGGAAAAGGTGACAGAAGCAAAAATGTTTTACACCCAAATATCTGATTTTTTTTTTTTTTTTTTTTTTTTCCACCACTTAAAAAAATCACTTACCATGTTTGGCATCTCTGTACTCGTACTGACCTGGAGAATCAGACTGCCAGGTCAGTTTTGCCAAATTGTGAACGTGGGAAACAAAAAAAAATGCAAATAACTGAAACTGCACTTTTATGGAGTTTCACTCCATTTGGAAGCTTTTCCCCTGTTTTCAAGTGCTTCACATGATAAAATGAATGGTGTAAATTACTAACCCGATTGATACTGGCCAATTACTTCAAAGAAAAAATTGACCAGATCCGACAGGAAATTATCTCCCAATCCCCTCATACCATGCACTGTCCTCCCTCCCCCACTGCATCTAACTCACTCTCTGATTTTGAACCAGTCACAGAAGAAGAAGTAAGCAGGCTCCTTGCATCTTCTCGCCCAACTACTTGCACCAGTGACCCATTTCCGTCACATCTCCTCCAGTCCCTTTCCCCTGCTGTGACCCCTCACCTAACTAAAATATTTAACCTCTCTCTCTCTTCTGGTATTTTTCCCTTCTCATTTAAGCATGCCATCATACATCCACTACTTAAAAAACCATCCCTCGACCAAAACTGTGCCGCTAACTATAGACCTGTCTCTAATCTTCCCTTCATCTCTAAACTCCTGGAACGCCTGGTCCACTCCCGTCTTATCCGCTATCTCTCAGAAAACTCTCTTCTCGACCCTCTCCAATCCGGTTTCCGCTCTTTACACTCCACTGAAACTGCCCTCACTAAAGTCTCTAATGATCTGCTAACAGCTAAATCTCATGGTCATTACTCCATGCTAATTCTCTTGGATCTCTCTGCAGCATTCGACACTGTGGATCCTCAGCTCCTCCTCACTATGCTCCGTTCCATTGGCCTCAAGGACACCGTTCTCTCCTGGTTCTCCTATCTCTCCGACCGCTCCTTTACTGTATCTTTTGCCAGTTCCTCCTCCTCTCATCTTCCCCTTACTGTTGGGGTCCCCCAAGGATCGGTTCTAGGCCCCCTCCTCTTCTCCTTGTACACTGCCCCTATTGGTCAAACAATCAGTAGATTTGATTTCCAGTACCATCTCTATGCTGACGACACCCAATTATACGCTTCTTCTCCTGACATCACGCCAGCCTTTCTAGAAAACACCGGCGATTGTCTAAACGCTGTGTCTAATATCATGTCCTCACTATATCTGAAACTGAACCTGTCAAAGACTGAACTCCTGGTGTTTCCTCCCTCTACTAATGTACCTATACCCGACATTGCCATTTCTGTGTGTGTTTCCACTATTACTCCCCAGCAACAGGCCCGCTGTCTTGGGGTCATACTTGATTCCGAGCTTTCCTTTGCCCCCCACATTCGATCACTGGCTCGCTCTTGTCATCTGCACCTCAAAAACATTTCTAGAATTCGACCTTTTCTTACCTTTGACTCTGCAAAAACTCTTACTGTTTCTCTTATTCATTCTCGACTATTGTAACTCTCTTCTAATCGGTCTCCCTCTTACCAAACTCTCCCCCCTCCAATCTGTCTTGAATGCTGCAGCCAGGATCATATTCCTCACCAATCGTTACACCGATGCCTCTACCTTGTGCCAGTCATTACACTGGCTACCCATCCACTCCAGAATTCAGTATAAACTTATTACCCTCACTCACAAAGCCCTCCATGGCTCAGCACCACCCTACATCTCCTCCCTTGTTTCAGTATACCACCCTACCCGCGCCCTCCGTTCTGCTGATGACCTGAGATTAGCATCCTCAATAGTCAGAACCTCCCACTCCCGTCTCCAAGACTTTACACGTGCCGCGCCAATTCTTTGGAATGCACTTCCCAGGTCAATACGATTAGTCCCCAATACCCACAATTTTAAGCGTGTCCTGAAAACGCATTTATTCAGACTGGCCTACCACCCCAACACATTAACCTAATCTATCCCTGTGTGGCAGAGCCAAAAGTTTTACCATAACCAGGTTCCCCGCATCATGTTCCCACATGCTTTATGCATCCATTAGCCCTCTGTGTCTGTACTGTTACACACTTAACATTATGACTGGTCCATACAATCAGGGTAACTGTTACCACCCACCTTTCGTGTCTCCCTCTTTCCTCATAGACTGTAAGCTTGCGAGCAGGGCCCTCACTCCTCTTGGTATTTGTTATAATCTACTGTATGTGATTATTGTTATGCTGTAATGTCTATTGTCTGTACAAATCCCCTCTGAAATGTAAAGTGCTGCGGAATATGTCGGCGCTATAAAAATAAAATTTATTATTATTATATTATTATTACTGTCCTGCGCCGCCCCTTGCGTCCTGTCCTGCGCCGCCCCTTGCGTCCTGTCCTGCGCCGCCCCTTGCGTCCTGCCCTGCGCCCCCCTTGCGTCCTGTCCTGCGCCGCCCCTTGCGTCCTGCCCTGCGCCCCCCTTGCGTCCTGTCCTGCGCTTTCTTTTGTGATTGCTGAGCGCTCGTGTGGGTAGGCGACACAAAACCTCTGCAGAGCAATGAAGCAGAGCTGCAGCGCAGGAGCGGAGCGGTTGGGTCAGTAACGCTGCTTGTTTTTCTTTAAGCCGCTTACCTGTGACTTTTGCCAATCGTAGAAATCCCCTCTGTCTGCATCGCCCGTTGTGGCTGCCATTTACATCTGATCGGCCTCACAAATCTCCTGTATATTGGTGAAATAATTGGGAGAACGTGGCGTCAGATCGCTGGTCTGTGCCAGATGGAGGGAAATCTGCTACCGGCGTCTCTACAGATGATTCCCACAAACCGATCATCCTCTTGTGTCTACACAGGTCTCGTTATCCTGACCGCACTACAGCTCTCATCAGGAGGAGTCTATGTGCCGAGAGGATCAGACATCACCGACTGCAGCATAAAATGTTCTCATGAAAACGATGTCCTGCAGCTGTACAGAGAATGTGGAGGAGACAAGACCCAACTGCTGGAGTTCTGGTGTGATACTATGTGGCTCCGTATTCGCCATGAGCCCAGACTCCTCCATAACACGAGCACCGGGTGCTGGAGCCTGAGAGACGCCGAGAAGAACGACTCCGGTGTGTACAGAGTGGTGTATGACAATGCGGCGTATGGCATCAGTCTGAAATCCCTGAAAACGTTAGTAGTCACTGTACTAGGTAAGAGCCGCTGATGATGGCCGCAGAGCTCGCGCTCTACAGGGAACTTGTCTAATTGCTGTGTGTGGAGTCTGGAAAGAATTTGTCCCTAATATGGAGCTATTAGCCTCTGCCCCTGGGGTTTTTCCTTCCTCTGGATCAACATGTTATATGTTGGTCACAATGGGCTGATGTCTACCACCAACTTTAAAGGGGTACTCCAGGGACATAAAAATAAAGTTTGTCCTGTCCCAGCCCTCACATATTATAAAAGCAAAGAGATGCCCAGTGCAGTTTTTGATCTTTATAACCTTTATAATCCAGTGTGATATGAGCTGCTCCTCACTGCTCCCCCATCCCGTCTGGGTCATTACATGTACACTAGTGTTCAGCTCCTCCTGTCAGTAACAGCCAGCCTGAGAAGAGGGGGATGTGGACGCTCCCGCTGTTCTCTGCACAGATGCCGCTCTTATCAATAGACTGGCTGATAATAGCGGGGAGCCGCACACTGCTGTTATGTCCCAGAAGGAGGGGTGAGCAGTGAAGAGAAGCTGCTGTTACACCAGCCCCCTGATAATGGCTACTGTCATGGAGCAAGCCATGCCTCCTCATTTCGGACTCGGGTCCATTATCAGGGGGCTGGTGTGTCCTCACTGCACTGCTCAACCCCTCCATCTGGGACATTACAGAAGCTGCTGTTACATTGAGTTACTAGGGATATAAATATCATAAAAGGCCACTTGGCATCTCATCTTTATAGTCTGTGAGGAAAGGGACAGTACAAAAAATTCTCTCCCTGGAGTACCCCTTTAAAACTATGAAGAACTAAGCTGCATATACCAGATGAGGACCCACTATTGTAACGTCACTTTACATCCCTGTCACACTGGTTCATGCCACATATTATGGACGACAATATTCTGCTCGCCTGAGAAGCCGCATTATGCCGTTATTTAACCTGCTCTTCAATTATCATCAGATTGTTCTCTACAAGCAATTCCTAGTTTTACTCTTCCTAGAACAAAGTCCAAAAAACCTATATATCCACAGCTCCTCTGTAGTCACACTCTCTGTATATACTATATATCCACAGCTCCTCTGTAGTCACACTCTCTGTATATACTATATATCCACAGCTCCTCTGTAGTCACACTCTCTGTATATACTATATATCCACAGCTCCTCTGTAGTCACACTCTCTGTATATACTATATATCCACAGCTCCTCTCTAGTCACACTCTCTGTATATACTATATATCCACAGCTCCTCTGTAGTCACACTCTCTGTATATACTATATATCCACAGCTCCTCTGTAGTCACACTCTCTGTATATACTATATATCCACAGCTCCTCTGTAGTCACACTCTCTGTATATACTATATATCCACAGCTCCTCTCTAGTCACACGCTCTGTATATATTATATATATATCCACAGCTCCTCTGTAGTCACACGCTCTGTATATACTATATATCCACAGCTCCTCTGTAGTCACACTCTCTGTATATACTATATATCCACAGCTCCTCTGTAGTCACACTCTCTGTATATACTATATATCCACAGCTCCTCTCTAGTCACACGCTCTGTATATATTATATATATATCCACAGCTCCTCTCTAGTCACACGCTCTGTATATATTATATATATCCACAGCTCCTCTGTAGTCACACTCTCGTTCGGCGGGGGGTGGCGCGGGCTCGGGGGCGTCCGCGGCATTGCTGGGGCGTCAGCTTCCGCCGGAGGTGGGGGCCGCGGGTGCTGGCTGATGACGCGGCCTGGTCGCGCTGTGGGCCGCGGCTGTGACGTCAGCGGTGTGTGCCTCTTGGGGAGCCGGGCGGCCGGGGCATGCGTGGCGTGCCCGGCCGGGGGTTTCCGGTCCCCGTCGGGGGGGGGGGGGAGAGAAGCTGGACGCCAGGATAAGTACTCGGCAGGCCGAATGAATGACACCTGTGGGCCCCAGAGGGGGCGGTACCGGGAGTGGCCGGCTAATTAACTGCCTCAGGTCAGTGGAGAGGCTCTTTTGGCCCTGTGTTATCTCAGGATGGCGCCGCAGGAGCAGCCATAGCCTCGGGACGAGCCACAGACACGGCCTCAAGCTTCAGAGAGGCCCCAGCAGAGATCTAGCAGCCGCTCTGAGAAACGTGGGGATACTCAGAGGGCGAAACCTGAAAAGTCCACGAGCCGTAAAGGATCGGCAGCTCCGATGGACCCCCCCACAGAACCCGGTACTGCGCTGTTAACAGCCAGGGTAAGTGAGCTACGAGAAAGTTCACCTTGCTGATTCTCTGCCCCCCTTATGTTCCCCCTCTCTATTCTGCCAGGGGAAGAAGTGCTCTGGGGAGAGCAAGCACAGAGAGTGTGCTGAATGCGGGGTTTCCCCTCCCAGACGGTCAGGGAGGGAAGCTGCATACATCGCCTGGTCTCAGAAGAGACTGCTGACTTGACCTCCAGTATAGGGGAGATACTCGGACAGGAGGTTAGGGGTTCGGTTAGATCCCTATCTCCAGTTACAAGGTCCAGAAAAGAAAAAAAAAATATCCCCCGTTCTGGTCTCCGATAGTGACTCGTGGGAGTTAAAATCAGATTCATCATCATCTGAATCCAGATCGGGCCACTCCTGTTTCCCACTAGAACAGGTCAATCATCTAGTAAAGGCGGTAAACACCACAATGGAGATTGAGGAGACCCCGGTAGAAAAGTCAGTACAAAATTCAATGTTCCAGGGATTGGACTGGAAAAATCGAAGGTCCTTCCCATTGGTAGACAAGATTAGTGCCCTTAATACAAGGAGTGGAAAAAGCCCGAGAGAAAAGGCTCCCTATCTCCTGCCTTCAAAAGAAGGTATCCATTTGAAGAAACAGCTTCATCCTCATGGGACAAAGCCCCAAGATTGGACGCGGCCTGCTGGACAGGAAGGCAGGCGGGTTCCTTAAAGGAACCTGGGAAACATCAGCTGGAGCCCTACGGCCAGCAGTTGCGGCCACATGCACCGCCAGGTCCTTAATGGTATGGTTGGACCAGTTGGAAGAGCAGATTAGAGATAAAGTCCCAAGGCAGGACATTCTTTTCTCCCTCTCTACAGCCCGGGGAGCGGCGGCCTTCCTCTCAGACGCATCGGCTCGGTGCAGTTAGCGGCCAGATCCGCAGCCCTCTCCAATGCCGCCCGTAGGGCCTTGTGGCTCAAATGCTGGCCAGGTGACATGCAGGCCAGATCAAAGTTATGCGGTATCCCATGCGAAAGGGATTTACTTACTTGGTAAAGTGCTGGATGAGCTCTTAGAGAAGGCTGGCCACAGCAAGAAACACTTTCCCTATTTAGGAAGACCGCTTTACAGAAGAGACTCCTTCAGAAGGTGGTTTGATCGTAGGAGAACAACAAGGGAAAGACCCAGATATGACCCCAGGAGGAAAGGTAGGGGGTATATGTTTAATACCCCTCAGGACCGCAGCGATCCCAAATGACTGCCAGACCAGGTGGGAGGGAGGTTGTTGTCCTTCTACCCAGCCTGATCTCGTATTTCGAATAGTCCGTGGATACGGAGCATCATTAGAACAGGACTGAGGTTTGAATTCCAGCAGACTCCGTGTGAAAAGTTTCTTCTAACCCCTATCCGTTCTGCATCTACAGAACAGAAGGCGTTGGAGGCGGAGATCCAGGATCTTCTCCAGAAAGGTGTCTTGGTGAAGGTTCCTGAGCTACAAAGAGGTAAGGGGTTCTACTCCCCCCTCTTTCTAGTTAAAAAGCCGGCCAGCTCCTTCCGCACCATTATTAATCTCAGAAGCCTCAATGAATTCATTGAAATTCACTCTTTCAAAATGGAGTCGGTAAAATCTGCAATTAAACTGCTATTCAGTGGGTGCTTTATGGTAGTCTTAGACCTTAAAGACGCCTATTATCATGTCCCGATACACGCAGATCATCAGCAGTTCCTAAGGGTGGCTGTTTCACTGGGCAGAGTTGCATGTGGCCGCAACTGCTGGCCGTAGGGCTCCAGCTGATGTTTTCAATACAGGGCACTTCCCTTCGGGGTAGCAGTGGCATCCCGGGTCTTCAAGAAGATAATGGCGGAGGTTATGGCTCACTTGCATGAACAGGACATTCTCGTGATCCCCTATCTAGACGGTCTACTAATTGTGGGGCACTTGGAATCTCACTGCACCGCCCAATTAGGGCGGGTAATATCCAGCCTTCAGGGTTTAGGTTGGATCATTAATTTAAAAAAAAAAAAAAGTCACGTCTGCAACCCCTAAAAGTACAACAGTTCCTCGGCCTTATCATAGACTCTGATATTCAGGAGTGTCGGTTACCAGAATCTAAAGTATTCAACATTCAGCTTCAAATACGCAGGGTAATAGATAATCCATCGCTTACCCTTAGAGGGGCAATGTCACTGTTGGGCTCTCTTACGGCAGCTATACCAGCAGTACTCTGGGCCCAATTCAACACCAGAACCCTGCAGTGGGACATCTTGTACAACACCTGTCAGCTAGAGGGTTGCCTCGAGGGTAGAGTTACCTTATCTAACGATACGATTCAGTCCCTACGTTGGTGGTCGCTGATTTCAAATCTGCGGAGGGGTGTTCCTTGGGTAAACCAGATCTCCACGGATGCTAGCCCCAGGGGCTGGGGGGCTCATATGGGAGATAACTGGGTCCAGGGAGCGTGGTCACCGTCAGAACCAAAATTCTCCTCTAAACCTTAAGGAGCTGTTAGCAGTGGAGCGGGCTGTAAGTGCCTTCCTTATGTCCCTACAGACCGAACACGTCAGACTATTTTCAGACAACCAGATTGCCGAGGTTCTCCTATCCCTTACAGCGCTGCATATTAAAGGAAAACAAAATTTAACAGCCGATTTCCTAAGTCGCAACAGGCTCAAACAGGGAGAGTGGGCATTAAAAAGGGCCATCTTCGGACAGATCGTACACAGGTGGGGACTCCCAGAAATAGATTTGTTTGCCAGCAGAAGGAACAGACATCTCCCTATGTTTTGTTCTCTGGATCCCAGAGAGAACCCATATGCAGTGGACGCTTTCCTGATTCTGTGGAGCTTCAGCCTAGCATATGCCTCCCCCCCCCCACTGAATCTGATTCAGATGGTGCTGAGAAAGATCCGGGAAGACAGGGCCCACATTATCCTAGTTGCCCCGTTCTGGCCCAGGAGGTCATGGTTTCCTTGGCTGAGGAAAATGTCTGTATCCCAGCCATGGATTCTCCCCGAGCTCCTGGACCTTCTGTCCCAGGGTCCAATATATCACCCACGAGTCTCCAACTTACATCTAGCGGCATGGAGTTTGAGGGGGAGCTGCTAAAAAAGAGGGGGTTTTCCCGAGGACTAGTCAACACCCTCTTAAAAAGTAGAAAAGCCTCCACAACAAATATCTACGCCAGAGTCTGGAAAATATTTTTTTAGCAGTCTCGGGGGCGGAGGTTGGTCAGATAATCCGCATTATTCAGATACTGGATTTCCTTCAGAGGGGGTTGGAGACGGGTCTAGCCACAAATACGCTTAGAGTCCAGGTTTCGGCTCTGGGGGCATTTTACAACTGCAACTTAGCAAACAATTACTGGGTGGCAAGATTTATTAAAGCAGCAGCGAGATCCACACCCATCATAAAACATAGGCTGGTTCCAGGGGACCTCAACTTAGTTTTATCAGCTCTTACAGAGCCTCCCTTTGAGCCTGTTGATTCTGTCCCCATAAGGATCCTTTCGTTCAAGGCTGCCCTGTTGGTTGCCCTAATGTCAGCCCGGAGGGTTAGTGATCTACAAGCCCTTTCTAGAATACCGCCATACACCCAGTTTAGAGAAGATAGGGTCATCTTAAAGCCAGACCCCTTATATTTACCCAGTCGCCTCAAAATTCCATAGACTACATGATAGTCCTCCCGTCCTTCTACCCGAACCCCATTAACCCGACCGAGCAGAAGCTCCATTCCCTAGATGTGAGACGGTGCCTCCATAGTTACATTTCGGCCACAGAACCATGGAAGAGGGACAATACCCTGTTTGTATCTTTTCAGGAAGTTAGAAAAAGACTTAGTGTCCAAAAGCACCCTAGCTAGGTGGATTAGGGAGGCTATCTCTTTTGCTTATACAGCAGGTGGGCTGGAGGTTCCGGAAAGCATAAGGGCGCACTCTACTCGGTCCGTGGCTTCATCCTGGGCAGAAAGATCGGAACTATCCATCGAGGACATATGTAAGACAGCCACGTGGTCCTCTCCATCCACGTTTAACCACTATAGATTGGATTTAGGCGGGTCCGCCGACCTCACGTTTGGGAGAAAGGTGCTTGAGGTAGCTATCCCTCCCTAGAGTTCTCTTCATCTCTGCAAATCTCTCGTGGTGCTGTCATGGTGACTGAATAAATGCTCAGCTACTTACCGGTAGCGGTGTTTTTCAGGAGCCCATGACAGCACCTCTACATTCCCTCCCTCTGCGCTCACGTCTTGGATCAGCACCTTTACCAAAGTTAAAAATTTGTCACGGGAGTAGAGAATATTTAGTTTGACTGCATATATGAATTGCTACTAACCAGGGAGGTCCTCTCATGCTCTGTAATCCAACTGAGGCGGGAGAGAGGGCCGCCCTTTCTATGTCTGTAGGTTTCCTGTCCCCGAAGGGCGGATCCTCTCTCGTGGTGCTGTCATGGGCTCCTGAAAAACACCGCTACCGGTAAGTAGCTGAGCATATCCACAGCTCCTCTCTGTAGTCACACGATCTGTATCTAATATATAAAGCTCAAAGTGTGTATGTGTGTATGTATGTGTGTATGTCCGGGATTGACATCCGCACCGTCGCAGCTACAGCCACAAAATTTGGCACAGTCACACGTCTGGACCCCAAGAGCGTCCTAGGCTATGTTGTGAGGCGAAATTTTAAACCCGCGCGTTCCAATTCACCAAACAATTTTGCCCCTATCTACATACTGGGGAAAAATGTGTGTGCGCGTCAAGCCCCGCCCCTCATTATGTCATAATGCCACTATTTGCATACTGGGGAAGCAGTGTGTGCGTATCAAGCCCCGCCCCTCATTGTGATTTCACAATGGTTGCCATGGCGACGCTGACGTCATAGGTTGCAAGCCTTGCCGCCGCTCATTATGATGTCATAATGGTTGACTATGGGATGGAGGATATGTATGACGGGTATATGGGCATTGGACTATGGGATGGAGGATATGTATGACGGGTATATGGGCACGGGACTATGAGATGGCGGATATGTATGATGGGTATATGGGCACTCGACTATGGGATGGAGGATGTGTATGATGGGTATATGGGCATGGGACTGAGATGAAGGATGTGTGATGGGTATATGGGCACTCGACTGCTGGGGTGCTGGTGCTCCTTTCTGCTCTGAGCTCTTGCAACCAGCCTTGTTCCTGTCTACTGAAAGCTAAGTTTTGCTCTCTTATTTTTCATGAGATTTTGTCTGTTTACTTAGTGTTTGTGTTCAGCCTGTCCTTGTTGGGACGGGCTGAGCTCCATTTTTGTCGCTGATCAAGTTGATCTCTTTGCTCAGTCTTCAAGAATATACCTGAGTGCTGATATAGTGATTTTGAAGTCTAGTGACTTCAGGGCCTTTTTCTAACAGACGTGTTGGACATTATTTTTGGCAGAATTTTTGCAGATTGCAGCCAGCATCTTTTCTGTCCTTTCCTATTTAGTTAGTTGGGCCCCATCGTTTGCTCAACCTGTGTTTGTGTTTTCATCTGCTTTTCACCAACAATACATGCTGGGGGCTGTCTATTGCTTTGGGGTCTGCGCTGGGGCAGTTTAGATTTCCCCTTTCTTTCTTTAGGCTTATTTAGTTCTCCGGCTGTGAACGAGGGGTCTAGGGCACCGTAGGAACCCCCCACGGCTACTGTTAGTTGTGGTGAATAGGATCAGGGGTCTGCAATCCGATAGCTACCAACCTCTCCGGTTTTCTGGACTTGGCTTGCATTTTTGTGTTTTCCTCCTTCGGTGACTCATTCATAAACACCCATGCCCACATACCCATCCTCCATCCCATAGTCCCGTGCCCATATACCCGTCATACATATCCTCCATCCCATAGTCCAGTGCCCATATACCCATCACACATCCTCCATCCCATAGTCAACCATTATGACATCATAATGAGTGGCGGAGCTTGCAACCTACGATGACATCAGTGTCGCCATGGCAACCATTGTGACATCATAATGAGGGGCGGGGCTTGATACGCACACACTTTCCCCAGTATGAAGACAGGGGCAAAATTGTTTGGTGAATTGGAACGCGCGGGGTTAAAATTTCACCTCACAACATAGCTTAGGATGCTCTCGGGGTCCAGACGTGTGACTGTGCCGAATTTTGTGGCTGTAGCTGCGACGGTGCGGATGCCAATCCCGGACATACAAACACACATACACACACACACACACACACACATATATACACACACACACTTTGAGCTTTATATATTAGATACAGAGCGTGTGACTACAGAGAGGAGCTGTGGATATATAGTATACTAGCTGAAGAGCCCGGCACTGCCCGGGCATAGTAACTAACTGTGGTTAGTTATAACAAATTATAATTATCCTCTATCCCATAGTCCCGTGCCCATATACCCATCATACATATCCTCCATCCCATAGTCCCGTGCCCATATACCCATCATACATATCCTCCATCCCATAGTCCCGTGCCCATATACCCATCATACATCCTCCATCCCATAGTCCAGTGCCCATATACCCATAATACATATCCTCCATCCCATAGTCCCGTGCCCATATACCCATCACACATATCCTCCATCCCATAGTCCCGTGCCCATATACCCATCACACATATCGTCCATCCCATAGTCCCGTGCCCATATACCCATCATACATATCCGCCATCTCATAGTCCCGTGCCCATATACCCATCACACATCCTCCATCCCATACTCAACCATTATGACATAATAACTAAGGGGGTGATAAATGGGGGTTTGCTTTACTATTTATAGCGGGTTTTTATTATTGGCTGCTGTCACACGCAGACTTTTTTTATTGCAAAAAATTAGTTTTTGCATCACCACATATTGAGAGCTATAATTTTTTATAATGGAATATGATGGCACTATATAGGGCTGTGGAATGTGATGGTGCTATATAGGGCTGTGGAATATGATGGCGCTATATAGGGCTGTGGAATATGATGGCGCTGTATAAAGGGCTGTGGAATATGATGGTGCTATATAGGGCTGTGGAATATGATGGCGCTGTATAAAGGGCTGTGGAATATGATGGCGCTGTATATAGGGCTGTGGAATATGATGGCGCTGTATATAGGGCTGTGGAATATGATGGCGCTATATAGGGCTGTGGAATATGATGGCGCTATATAGGGCTGTGGAATATGATGGCGCTATATAGGGCTGTAGAATATGATGGCGCTATAGAGGGCTGTGGAATATGATGGCACTATATAGGACTGGAATATGATGGTGCTATGTAGGGCTGTGGAATATGATGGCACTATATAGGGCTGTGGAATATGATGGCGCTATATAGGACTGTGGAATATGATGGCACTATATAGGGCTGTGGAATATGATGGCGCTATATAGGACTGGAATATGATGGCGCTATATAGGACTGGAATATGATGGTGCTATGTAGGGCTGTGGAATATGATGGCGCTATATAGGACTGGAATATGATGGTGCTATATAGGGCTGTGGAATATGATGGCGCTATATAGGGCTGTGGAATATGATGGCGCTATATAGGGCTGTGGAATATGATGGCGCTATATAGGGCTGTGGAATATGATGGCGCTATATAGGGCTGTGGAATATGATGGCGCTATATAGGGCTGTGGAATATGATGGCGCTGTGTATAGTGCAGAAATAACACTGAACAGATTGTTTTACTTCACAAGGGCAGTTGCAAATAATGAATTCGGTTAAATGAATTAGGTTAAAACATCGGGTTCATCAAAATCATGTCCACGTGAAAAAAAAAAAAATAACCTTACTTGGTTTTGTCTCTTATCTGTTGCTGACCGACCTTCTCCTGATACTTCCAGATCCAGTTCTCATCTCCAACATCACCAGTAATAGCAGCCGGCCGGGTGAGGACATCGCTGTGAGTGTCCACTACTCTGGGGAGGAGGCGACTGTGACCTGGTTGATGGATGGGGGGCTTCTCCCTGACCGATACCGACTGATGGATGATAACAGTACGATGATTATCCCGAGAGCCCAGAGAGACGACGCCGGGAGGAGACTCCGAGTCCGGATCACAAATCCAGTCAGTGAGGAGACACGGGAATACCAGCTGGAGATTACAGGTAAGAGGGTATTACTGGGGTATTATATGTACCTCACACCTTCTATACCCCATGTACTGGAGATTACAGGTAAGAGGGTATTACTGGGGTATTATATGTACCCCACACCTTCTATACCCCATGTACTGGAGATTACAGGTAAGAGGGTATTACTGGGGTATTATATGTACCCCACACCTTCTATACCCCATGTACTGGAGATTACAGGTAAGAGGATATTACTGGGGTATTATATGTACCCCACACCTTCTATACCCCATGTACTGGAGATTACAGGTAAGAGGGTATTACTGGGGTATTATATGTACCCCACACCTTCTATACCCCATGTACTGGAGATTACAGGTAAGAGGATATTACTGGGGTATTATATGTACCCCACACCTTCTATACCCCATGTACTGGAGATTACAGGTAAGAGGGTATTACAGGGGTATTATATGTACCCCACATCTTCCATACCCCATGTACTGGAGATTACCGGTAAGAGGGTATTACTGGGGTATTATATGTACCCCACATCTTCCATACCCCATGTACTGGAGATTACCGGTAAGAGGGTATTACTGGGGTATTATATGTACCCCACACCTTCTATACCCCATGTACTGGAGATTACCGGTAAGAGGGTATTACTGGGGTATTATATGTACCCCATACCTTCTATACCCCATGGCTGTGGAATATGATGGTGCTATATAAAGGGCTGTGGAATATTAGGGTGCTATATAGGGCATACCACCACCCCAACCACTCCACATACCAGACCTCTGCCCTTCCCTAATAACCTCCCTCTCCAACATCACAGAAGGAGAGCTTACTCCTCTCCTTTCCAAATCACACCTCACCACCTGTGCACTTGACCCCATCCCTTCCTACCTGCTCCCCAACCTCATTAACATTATCATTCCAACCCTAACCCATCTCTTCAACCTATCCCTATCTTCTGGTACCTTCTCTGCCTTCAAACATGCCACCATCACACCCATCCTCAAAAAATCAAACCTTGACCCAACTGCTATGGCCAGCTATCGCCCCATATCACTGCTCCCGTTTGCTTCCAAACTCCTTGAACAGCATGTCCATGCCCAACTTTCCTCCCACCTCTCGTCTAACTCCCTCCTTGACATCCTCCAATCTGACTTCCGCCCTCACCACTCCGAAACTGCCCTGACCAAAATTACTAATGACTTACAGCCAAAGCTAACAGACAGTTCTCCATCCTCCTCCTTCTCCACCTGTCCTCTGCCTTCGACACAGTCGACCACTGTCTACTGCTACAGATTCTTTCTTCCCTTGGCATCAAAAGACCTTGCCCTGTACTGGATTTCCTCATACCTATCTGACCGCACATTTAGCGTTTCTCACTCCCACACTACCTCTTCATCCCGCCCTCTCGCTGTTGGAGTCCCCCAAGGCTCTGTCCTGGGGCCCCTACTTTTTTCCATCTATACTCTTGGTCTAGGACAACTCATAAAGTCCCATGGCTTCCAGTACCACCTGTATGCAGATGACACTCAGATCTACCTCTCTGGCCCAGATGTCACCTCTCTGCTGTCCAGAATCCCGGAGTGTCTATCAGCCATATCCTCCTTTTTCAACTCTCGCTTCCTGAAACTCAATGTAGACAAAACTGAACTCATCATGTATCCTCCATCTCGCGTATCTTCCCTACCCGATCTATCTATTATGGTAAACGGCATCACGCTCTCTCCACCTGAAATCCGCTGCCTCGGAGTAACTCTCGACTCTGCCCTGTCCTTCAAACCACACGTCCAAACTCTTGCCACCTCCTGTCGCCTCCAACTCAAAAATATTTCCAGAATCCGTCCCTTCCTCAGCCCTCAATCTACTAAAACTCTTGTACATACCCTCATCATCTCCCGCCTTGACTACTGCAACACTCTTCTCTGTGGTTTCCCTGCTAATTCTCTTGCACCACTCCAGTCTGTCCTCAGTTCTGCTGGCCGACTAATCCACCTCTCTCCTCGCTACTCCCCTGTCTCTCCCCTCTGCAAATCCCTCCACTGGGTCCCAATTCCCCAACAAATCCAATTCAAACTACTAACACTGACCTATAAAGCCATCCACAACCTGTCCCCTCCCTATATCTCTGAACTGATCTCCCAGTATCTTCCCTCACGTAATCTTCGATCCTCCCAAGACCTCCTACTCTCCTCCACACTTATTCGTACCTCACACAACCGCCTCCAAGATTTCTCCCGAATAGCCCCCATCCTCTGGAATTCCATGCCTCAACACGTCCGATTATCCACCACCCTCAGATCCTTCAATCGGAACCTGAAAACCCATCTCTTCAGGAAAGCTTACAGCCTGCAATAACCATTCTGCCGCCTCACCACCGCCTGAGCTGCTGCACCCCCGACCGTCTGTCTCTTCCCCACTATCCCATAGAATGTAAATTCGCAAGGACAGGGTCCTCTCCCCTCTGTACCACTCTCATTGTAAATCTGTTTACTGTTACGATATCTATAACTTTGTATGTAACCCCTTCTCATGTACAGCACCATGGAATTAATAGCGCTATATAAATAAATAATTATACATGTGTTTTTACTCTTCGCCACGACAGCACCCACTGGAGGTATCGGATCCGCCCATTTGGAACAGGAAACCCTACAGGAAAGATAAAAGGGGCGGTCCGCCTTTCCTCCTCAGTTTTGGTTTCCTGTTCCAAATGGAGCAGGATCCTGCAGGATCTTACCCGGGCCATGCATCCGCCTGTGCGGTCTCCTCGGGAACGGCAGGGGCTGCGGTCCGGAAGCAGCGTCGGGGGAGATTCCGTTTGACGGCTCCCCCCTCGTCTGATGGCATAGTGGTAATGACCGGGTCCGGGGAGGGCCGCCTGGTCTTACCAGGGAGCGGGCCGGGCCGGTCCGGCATCCGGGGGATCCCCCCCCCCCCAATCGGTGGGGATATAGCGTGGAGGTGAGGCCATGAGCGCGCGAGCCGCGCGTGTGAGTAGCGGTGGCGCGGAAGCCGGCCGGCACCCGACGCTCCTATACCCCGGAAGTAATGGTTGAACTTCCGGGGTAGGATGGCGATGACGCGGCGCATGCGCCCTGTGACAAGGCGACTTCCGGGGGCACGACAAGAAGAAAGATAAAACAGCGCTGCAGCGCTGCATCGTTGGAACCATGTCGTCCCCAGCAGGGGATTCAGCTGGGGGCAACTCCACCAGGGACCGCAGCGCCAGGACAGAGACTGCCCGCAGGAGCGAGGCAGCAGAAACCCGATCCAGACCGTCTCAGCCATCCGACCCGGTATTAAGCTTCACTGGGTGGTTGTGCAAAGTATATACTCTATCTATTAAGCTAACCTCCTCCCTCCCCCCCCCCCCCCTCTCTCTTTACCTTTGACCTCTCACTTCAGTCAAAGAAAAAAGAAAAAACTAAACATAAAGAATGCGCATTATGTTCAGATCCTCTCCCTGACTCCTACCCCAAAAAACTCTGCAAACAATGCATGAAAGAGACCAGGCAGGGGTCGACGCTATCTTCCAAAGATATCCGAGCCATAATTAGGGAGGAAATACAAGCCATCAACCGCGCCAGCACTCCCGCAGAGTCCAGTCATAAGAAACAGGTCACTGTTAGTTCAGAGTCAGAGGAAGAACAGGAGTTAAACTCAGGCTCCGCATCCACGTCCTCATCGTCATCCTCGGAGATGGAAGGACGCGCATGTTTTCCACTGGACAGCGTAGATAACCTTGTAAAAGCGGTTAGAAATACTATGGGATGTGAAGAAGAAAGGGGAGCCCAAACCGCGCAGGACATTATGTTTGCGGGATTGGCAGAGAAAAAGAGGAGATCATTTCCGGTGATACCGGCAATTAAGGACCTCATCAAAAGAGAGTGGGAGAAACACGACCAGAGGGGTTTTCTCCCATCAGCTTCAAAACGGAAATACCCGTTCACTGATGAAGATCTATTAAAATGGACTAAAGTACCAAAGGTGGATGCCGTCATATCCTCCACTTCCAAACAGACCTCGATCCCGGTCGAGGACGCAGGATTGTTAGCAGACCCATTAGACCGAAAGGCTGAATCTTCGCTCAAAAGGTCCTGGGAATCCACCACCGGGGTATTTAAACCCGCAATAGCCAGCACATGTACTGCTAGATCAATGCTGGTATGGCTAGATCAATTAGACCAGCAGATTGAGCAAAGAGTGTCAAGGGAGAAACTGCGTGCAGCCATCCCGTTGATAAGAGGTGCAGCTGCCTTTATGGCAGACGCTTCAGCGGACACCCTAAGACTGGCAGCGAGGTCGGCAGCCCTGGTGAATAACGCCAGATGCGCGCTGTGGATAAAGAGCTGGAAAGGGGATGCACAATCAAAATCCAAAATTAGTGCAACCCCATACGAGGGTGAGTTCCTCTTTGGAAAAGCCTTAGACGAAATTCTCGCCAAGGCAAAAGAAAGGAAAAAGGCCTTCAGTGATTCTCCCATTCCGTTTTATAGGAAAACCTTTAAAAGACGGCCATTCGGGAGAAGAAGGCAATCGGACAGAACGAACAGATGGGCCACGAAAGACGAAAAGCAGAAGGGTACCATCTTCAGAGGGCCAACATATAGGAGAGATAAAAATTAAGAGTTTAGACCCACCGGTTGGGGGTAGATTAAAATTTTTTTTTACCAAGTGGGAACAAATTACGTTAAACCCATGGATTTTGAACATAATCAAGGAAGGAATAAAGATTGAATTCCTTCGGATCCCCTATGAGTTCTTTGTTATAACTCGCCTTAATTCCTCAGTTCAGCAAAAGGCTCTCGAAGACGAGATTCGAGTCCTATTAGCTAAAAAAGTTTTAGTTGACGTCCCTGAGGAACAACAGGGTAGAGGTTTTTACTCTCCCCTGTTTTTGGTGCCTAAACCAGACGGTACGTTTAGAACCATTATTAATTTAAAGAAGCTAAATTCATTTATAAAAAATTATAATTTCAAAATGGAATCAATTAGATCCACTATAAAGCTTCTTTTCCCAAATTGCGTAATGGCAGGGATTGATTTAAAAGATGCTTATTATCATCTCCCTATACACAACAGATTCCAGAAATACCTAAGAGTCGCAGTGGAAGTCCAGGGAAGGATTCGTCATTTCCAATACGCGGCAATGCCCTTCGGGCTTTCCACGGCACCAAGAATATTTACCAAGGTGATGGCAGAAGTGATGGCCTACCTTCGCCAAAAAGACACACTAATTGTGCCATATCTAGACGACTTCCTAATAATTGGGAATTCAGTCAAACAATGTACTGAACGCGTAACTGACGCAATCTCCTCTTTTCAGAGCCTTGGCTGGATCATCAATATCCAAAAGTCCAGACTCGATCCGCAATCTCTCCAGACATTTCTAGGATTTCAACTAGATTCCTTTACCCAGAGATGTCTACTACCTCAGGTAAAAATCACCCTCACAAAACAAAAAATACAAGCAGCTATAGATAAACCACGTGTATCCTTGAGAGAAGCAATGTCACTATTAGGATCACTAAATTCTTGCACCCCGGCAGTCCGGTGGGCCCAGTACCATGTCCGTACGCTACAACACCAGATCCTCCAAGAGGATAAGCGACATAGTGGTCATTTGCAGAGCAAAATAACCCTGTCACAAGAAGTCTTGACTTCCCTAGAGTGGTGGTTAGACGATAACCATTTATGTTCAGGAGTTCCATGGGTTATAGTTCCATCCTGTATCGTAACCACCGATGCCAGTCCCCAGGGCTGGGGTGCCCACATGGAGAATGGGTTTCGTCAGGGAAGGTGGAGTAAAGAGGAATGCGATTACTCATCTAATTTAAAAGAACTGACTGCAGTGTTCTATGCTCTATACAACTTCCTTCCGCAGCTCCAACAGAAGCATGTAAGGATCCTGTCGGACAACACCACCACAGTGGCATATATAAACAGACAAGGAGGAACTCGATCAGAGACTCTGATGTCTTCAGCGTCAAGAATTTTAAACTTAGCAGAAAACTATTTTTTGTCCCTCTCGGCCCTTCATATCAGAGGCGAGAGCAATCAAAAGGCAGACTTCCTAAGCCGACACACTCTACGACAAGGAGAGTGGTGCCTCAATCGGAAGGTCTTCAGGGACATAGTAGCCTCATGGGGACAACCCGAGGTGGACCTTTTCGCCACAAAGGAGAACAGGCAGATAAAAACATTTGCCTCCCTATCTCCGTCAGATCACCCAGACATACTGGACGCCTTTCTGACTCCATGGAATTTCAACCTGGCGTATGCGTTCCCCCCATTGATCCTCCTACCTCAAGTAATTCGGAAGATCAGAGACGACAAAGCAAGAATAATCTTAATAGCACCGTTCTGGCCAAAAAGACCGTGGTTTTCGTGGCTGCAGATTATGTCAATAACAGATCCTTGGATCCTTCCGACTGCCAACCTACTCTCCCAAGGCCCCTTTTTCCACCCTCAAGTGCTCAGCTTGCACTTGACGACGTGGAATTTGAGAGGCAGTTATTGAGGACAAGAGGATTCTCGGAGTCCTTAATTACTACACTACTACAAAGTAGAAAACAGTCCACAACCCAAATTTACACTAGAATATGGAAAAAATTTCTTCAATTCCATACAGTACCTCATACAGCAGAAGTTCCGATAATCCCAATCTTGGAATTTCTGCAGAAGGGGAAAGACTTAGGCTTAGCAGTAAATACACTGAGAGTACAAATATCGGCATTAGGAGCACTATATGGCCATAATATAGCAGGCAACAAGTGGATAACTCGTTTCATTACAGCATGTGAACGAATAGCTCCAATCCACATACCCTCCGTCCCTACATGGGATCTAAATCTGGTCTTAGACGCCCTAACGGTAGACCCCTTTGAGCCGATCGACACAATACCCTTCAAATACTTAGCACTTAAAATGGCCCTCTTAGTATCACTGACCTCAGCTAGAAGAGTGGGTGATATCCAGGCCTTGTCAATAGATCCACCCTTTTTCCAAGAATACCAAGACAGATTGGTATTAAAACCAGACCCTGCCTACCTGCCAAAAGTGGCAACAAAATACCATAGATCTCAGGAGATACTCCTCCCAACCTTCTATAAAAATCCCTCTACTCCGGAAGAGCAGAAGTTCCATACTCTGGACGTCAAAAGAACTGTCCTAAAATGTATTGAGAGGTCCAACAGTTGGAGGCAGAGTAGGGCCCTATTTGTTTCATTTCAGGGCTGTAAGAAGGGGTATGGAGTCACGAAGAGCACCATTTCCCGGTGGATCAGAGAGGCCATTCGTTTAGCCTACTCCACAAAAAACGAAGATCCTCCAGGGAACATCAGGGCGCATTCCACCAGGGCAATGGCAACCTCTTGGGCGGAAAAGGGAGATGTTCCGATTGAAACTATATGTAAGGCGGCAGTTTGGTCATCCCCTTCTACCTTCTATAACCACTACAGACTTGATCTTTCATCAACCTCTGACTTAAGCTTTGGCAGGACTATCCTTGGCACGGTGGTCCCACCCAGGTGATGGTCTCTGGAATCTCTCCAGTGGGTGCTGTCGTGGCGAAGAGTAAAAAGCCGGATTACTTACCGGTAATGCTCTTTTAATGAGTCCACGACAGCACCCGTTCACTTTCCCCCCTAAGGATATCAATAGTTAAAGTATATTAACCAAATAATGGATAAGAAAGATGTTAAAATAAGAGAACATTGCCTAATCCTTGGCGGTCCTTCTGGTACTCTGAAACGAAAAACTGAGGAGGAAAGGCGGACCGCCCCTTTTATCTTTCCTGTAGGGTTTCCTGTTCCAAATGGGCGGATCCGATACCTCCAGTGGGTACTGTCGTGGACTCATTAAAAGAGCATTACCGGTAAGTAATCTGGCTTTTCCTACCTGCAGATTTTCTTCATCTAATGCAAATCTATGGGAAAAATCCTCACATAAAACTCAGCGCATCCGCAAGAGAAAGTATAGGGCTGTGAAATATGATGGTGCTGTGTATAATGCAGAAATAACATTGAACAGATTGTTTTACTTCACAAGGGCAGTTGCAAATAATGAATTAGGTTAAAACATCGGGTTCACCATAATCATGTCCACGTGAAAAATAATTAACCTTACTTGGTTTTGTCTCTTATATGTTGCTGACCGACCTTCTCCTGATACTTCCAGATCCAGTTCTCATCTCCAACATCACCAGTAACAGCAGCCGGCTGGGTGAGGACATCGCTGTGAGCGTCCAGCTCTCTGGAGAGGAGGCGACTGTGACCTGGGAGGTGTACAGGGGGACTTCTCCCTGACCGATACCGACTGATAGATGATAATAGGACGGTGATAATTCCAAGAGCCCAGAGAGACGACGCCGGGAGGAGACTCCGAGTCCGGATCACAAACACAGTCAGTGAAGAAACCCAGGAATACAAGCTGGAGATTACAGGTAAGAGGGTATTACTGGGATATTATATGTACCCCACACCTTCTATACCCCATGTACTGGAGATTACAGGTAAGAGGGTATTACTGGGGTATTATATGTACCCCACACCTTCTATACCCAATGTACTGGAGATTACAGGTAAGAGGGTATTACTGGGGTATTATATGTACCCCACACCTTCTATACCCAATGTACTGGAGATTACAGGTAAGAGGGTATTACTGGGGTATTATATGTACCCCACACCTTCTATACCCAATGTACTGGAGATTACAGGTAAGAGGGTATTACTGGGGTATTATATGTACCCCACACCTTCTATACCCAATGTACTGGAGATTACAGGTAAGAGGGTATTACTGGGGTATTATATGTACCCCACACCTTCTATACCCCATGTACTGGAGATTACAGGTAAGATGGTATTACTGGGGTATTATATGTACCCCACACCTTCTATACCCCATGTACTGGAGATTACAGGTAAGGGGATATTACTGGGGTATTATATGTACCCCACACCTTCTATACCCCATGTGCTGGAGATTACAGGTAAGAGGGGTATTACTGGGATATTATATGTACCTCACACTGGTCCAATAAACCCCGATGTCTGGACAGATGAATGTTGAATTTTGCACAAAATCATAGTCTCCAAGTTGTCTTTTTTTTTTTCTTTTTTTCCCTTAGAGTAAAAAGTTTCCCGATCATTATGTTACCTGTGTCTCTTATTCTGTGCGCAAAAATAACATTAAGCGATTTTGTACTTGACAAGGGCAGTCGCAAATGAAGAATTGAGTTTAAAACATCTGGTTCACCAAAATCATGTCCATGTGGAAAAAGTGACCTTATTTAGGTTCCCTTAGTTAGCAGCAGGGCCGTGGAGTCTGAGTCGGAGCTCATTTTGGTAGAGTTGGAGTCGGTATAAAATGGTCCGACTCCTAAAATTATAATAAATTGGGTACAGTAGTTCAGTGCAGGATGTGCTGAATATTTTTTCATAGGAATTTGGGAAAGTTATGAAATGTCCTATAAATGACTGTTCTATTCCTGATCTAAGGCTACATTCACACACAGCGTTTTTGCTGCGTTTTTTGAGGATACGTTTTTCAGCTGCAAAAGCAGATCAGCTTTTTAAAAAACCGCATCATCTGAAAGGTTTTTGAGCTCATAGATGTTTTAAATAGCAAAATCAGATTAGAAATCTGCTCTATCTATCCACGGTGAAGTGAGCAGCTGGCTTTGAGGCGTCAAGCCACTGCTGAAGATGGTGAAGGTAGCAGCTGGCTCTGAGGTGTCGAGCCACTGCTGAAAGGTGATCTGGTGCTGCACTCTGCTGCCTGATGAATGCAGCAGAGAAAGATAAGTTTTTGGTGTATCCCTAACAGGAAATTGGGTTAGTTGATTTGTGGAGGGTGAGACTTATTGGGGAAAGGGGGTACTCATGTTATTTACCGTCACATAGCACCCTGTCTAGAATAGACATGGCTTTGGGAAATGAGATGATGGATTCAATGGTGAAGGTGAGGTACCTGCCTAGGGCAGTCTCGGATCACTGCCAAGTCGAGGTGGAGTTGCGGTCGGCGGAGACACTGGTTGAGTGCAGGGGAGAGCGGAAAATTCACCCTAACTGGTTGAATGGCTTAGATCTAGAGGGAATACAACGGGAGGTGGTGGAGTATTTTAACTCTAATGAGGGTAGCGCTGAGATGTCTATTGTCTGGGATGCTATGAAGGTGTATCTGAGAGGGTTATTATTTAGGGATATTAGTAGATGTAAGGCAAAGACTAAGCAGCTGGAGAAGGAAGCGATAGAGAGGTTAAAGGAAGCTGAGGACGAAATGGTGACTCTCAACACGGTGGAAGCTAGAAATAGAATGAAGGTTGCACAAAAGAATGTAGATAAAATCTTCCTAAACCGAGCTGAAAGGAGAAGGGAATTCCAGCAGCTGGCTTTTTATCAAGATGGTGAGTGTGGGACACATGTTGTCGCTGGTGGCTTCGGCCCAGAGGGTACCTCACATGTGCATTCTCTGTTTTCGGGGGATGGAACTAGAGTGTCGGAAAGTGCGGACATTTTGAATGTTTTCACTGAATTTTACACAGATTTGTACTCCTCTTGGGCGGGAGAAATATCTGAGAAATAAACTCTGGCGAAGGGTTAAACAAATTCGGGGGGTTACTGCCCTGACCCGATTCTCGCCAATTTGGGATAATAATAATCTACCAGAATTCAGATGCATGGGAAGACTGGGCGAATGGCAAGATAGAGGGATCCATTTTGTTTTCCAGTTTGTGGACCCACAGGGACTGAAATCCTTTTCTCAGTTACAATCGGAATTTGGGCTCAGAGATTCGGGTGGGTTCCATTATACACGGATGGAGCACGCATTTATAGCTCAGTGTAAGAGTTGTAATCTTGAAATACAGGGGGATATTGTCTTGGAGTATGTATGTGGGAAGGGGTCTACAAGTGGGGTTATATCCTCTTTGTATGGGGATCTGTTGCATGCTTTCCTATGGAAATTCCCAATTGGCGCCAGGGCCAAGTGGGAGGGTCATTTGGGCCCTTTGGAGGATGAGAGATGGGAATCCGCTCTGGGGTGGATCACGGATCACGAAATTATTGCTGAGTGAGCCGTATAGACTGTCTCAGCTCTATATAATACACAGTGTACAAGTCCCCGGATGTACTGTTCAAGGCTGGTCTAAGAACATCATCTGTATGTCCCCGATGCCGAAACGAAGGTGCAGGTATATTTCATATGATGTGGACGTGCCCGAGGTTGTTTTCTTTCTGGATGGTGGTCTTGTGTCGGGTAGAGGGAGCGTACAGTTGCGTGGTTCCAAAGGATCCAGTGGTATGTTTGTTGGGTGATGTGGATGAGATTATAGTAGATAATACCTTGAAGACAGCAATAGCCAGACTACTCTACACGGCTCGGAAAGTGATTGCGAGAAATTGGATACAAGAGGAGCTGCCCTCGAGAGGAGAATGTCTGTCTTAAATATGTGAAAAATACCATTATGCTAGAAAAGGGGGTATACAAAATTAGAGGGAAATTGGCGTTATATGAAAAGCTATGGTTGCCTTGGCTAGAGTTTGGTTAAGATCTCGGATATATGCTGGGGGGCCTGGAGGTACCTTGAATATGTGAGATGCTACCTGTAATGTCACGAATAGTGGAAGGATTTTACTATCCTTTATTTTTCTCTACAGATGAAGAATATATGGACAATACAAGCGGTCTAATAGGGTTTGGGGGGGTTAATACATGGGGGCGTTAATATGTTAAAATGATTACCTTTGCAAAATTTGTATTCTGATGTTTTTTCTGAATAAAAATCTACGTGAGAAAAAAAAGATCACACCAAAGACAGTCAGATGTAACCTCTATTTGATCAATCTATGGCACAGCTCCAAGAGAGCTTTATTAATCCAAACATAGGCTTATATATCCCATAAGGGGGCTTGGTTAGCTCTAATATGGGAGTGATCAGGTGTATTCCATTGGTTAATGGGTTGGGCAGTGAGCTAGTCCGTGAGCGGATCCATGAGGTCATCAGGCTGGGTTGGTCCATGAGGTCATCAGAGTGGGCGTCATCATGGGCGGATCCATGAGGTCATCAGAGTGGACGTCATCTTGGATACCAGCACATGGTGTGTGGTGAAACAGGAAATGGCATCCATCTTTAGTGTCACACTTTGATCTGAAAAAGCTCATGTAAAGTGAAATACACTTTTTGGATAGTTCCTCTCAATCTCTTATGTCTTGAGGTTAATTAAGTGTTTGATCTTAAGGCTCTCCTCAGCACTCCTGTACCTTCAGATACATAATCATTATCACGTAAAGCATGCACATTCACATCGTTAGCATTAACATTACCCTCAGTATCAGATCGGTGAGGGTTGTCGGGGACATAATACGCAAACATCCCACTTTCTCCACCCCTCTCCCGACACCCCAATCGGGGCTGGCTCCAGGTTCTCCTGGGCCCCGGGTGAAAGAGTATGTAGGCCCCTTTAACACATACCACTATTCATGATGCACAGATATAGCAGAGAAATATAGGTATAGTACAATACCAATGAATTCACTTCTTACATTACATGAGTTATAGCTATTGTACATTCTACAAGTCAGAAACCGGCGAATCCTCACAGCACACAGGACATAGTGACTGCAGACTTATCATTTTAGACCGGACAGTATAGTATATTGCTGTATACAGAAGAATGAGCCCTATATATTGCTCTATACAGTATGAGCCCTATATATTGCTTCATACAGTATAATGAGCCCCATATATTGCTCTATACAGTATAATGAGCCCCATATATTGCTCTATACAGTATAATGAGCCCCATATATTGCTCTATACAGTATAATGGGCCCCATATATTGCTCCATACAGTATAATGGGCCCCATATATTGCTCCATACAGTATAATGGGCCCCATATATTGCTCCATACAGTATAATGGGCCCCATATATTGCTCCATACAGTATAATGGGCCCCATATATTGCTCCATACAGTATAATGGGCCCCATATATTGCTCCATACAGTATAATGGGCCCCATATATTGCTCCATACAGTATAATGGGCCCCATATAATGCTCCATACAGTATGGGCCCCATATAATGCTCCATACAGTATGAGCCCCATATAATGCTCCATACAGTATGAGCCCCATATAAAGCTCCATACAGTATGAGCCCCATATAATGCTCCATACAGTATAATGAGCCCCATATATTGCTCCATACAGTATGAGCCCCATATATTACTCCATACAGAATAATGAGTCCCATATATTGCTCCATACAGTATTATCAGCACCTCATTGTGCTCCATACAGAATGAGCCCCATAAATTGCTCCATACCGAATAATGGACCCCATATAATGATCCATACAGTATAATGAGCCCCATATAATGCTCCTTACAGTATCATGAACCACATACATTGCTCCATACAGAATAATGGGCTTAATATAATGCTACATAAAGAATAATGGCCACATATAATGCTCCATACAGTATGAGCCCCATATATTGCTTCAAACTGTATAATGGGCCCTATATAATGCCCCATATGTAATAGGCCCCATATAATATGCCATACAGTATAGGTTGGGGCCCCATAGAGTAAAACTGTGCCGCTAACTATAGACCTGACTCTAATCTTCCCTTCATCTCTGAACGCCTGGTCCACTCCCGTCTTATCCGCTCTCTCTCTTTGACAACTCTCTTCTCGACCCTCTCCAATTTGGTTTCCACTCTTTACACTCTACTGAAACTGCCCTCACTAAAGTCTCTAATGATCTATTAACGGCTAAATCTAATGGTTATTACTCCATGCTAATTCTCTTGGATCTCTCTGCAGCATTCGACACTGGATCATCAGCTCCTCCTCACTATGCTCCGCTCCATTGGCCTCAAGGACACCGTTCTCTCCTGGTTCTCCTCCTATCTCTCTGACCGCTCCTTCACTGTATCTTTTGCTGGTTCCTCCTCTTCCCCTTACTGTTGGGGTTCCTCAAGGATCGGTTCTAGGCCCCCTCCTCTTTTTGTACACTGCCCCTATTGGTCAAACAATCAGTAGATTTAGTTTCCAGTACCATCTCTATGCTGATGACACCCAATTATACGCTTCTTCTCCTGACATCACGCCAGCCTTTCTAGAAAACACCGGCGATTGTCTAAACGCTGCGTCTAACATCATGTCCTCACTATATCTGAAACTGAACCTGTCAAAGACTGAACTCCTGGTGTTTCCTCCCGCTACTAATGTACCTTTACCCGACATTGCCATTTCCGTGTGTGGCTCCACTATTACTCCCCAGCAACATGCCCGCTGTCTTGGGGTCATACTTGACTCCGAGCTTTCCTTTGCCCCCCACATTCGATCACTGGCTCGCTCTTGTCATCTGCACCTCAAAAACATTTCTAGAATTCGACCTTTTCTTACCTTTGACTCTGCAAAAACTCTTACTGTTTCTCTTATTCATTCTCGTCTCGACTATTGTAACTCTCTTCTAATCGGTCTCCCTCTTACCAAACTCTCCCCTCTTCAATCTGTCTTGAATGCTGCAGCCAGGATCATATTCCTCACCAATCATTACACCGATGCCTCTACCTTGTGCCAAGAGTGTGCAAAGCAGTAATGAAAGCAAAAGGTGGCTACTTTGAAGAACCTAGAATATAAGACATATTTTCAGTTGTTTCCAACTTTTTTGTTAATTATATAATTCCACATGTGTTAATTCATAGTTTTGATGCCTTCAGAGTGAATCTACAATTTTCATAGTCATAAAAATAAAGAAAATTCTTTGAATGAGGTGTGTCCAAACTTTTGGTCTGTACTGTATATACAGTATATCTCAGCATTGACATCGCTCTTTCACGTCGTGTTTTCCCTAACCCTGGGCGTTTCAAATTTTACTGCAGACTTGGACTAACAGAAATGTGTTTCTCTCCCCAGGTCATGGTCGGTCAGTCTCTTTTCCTGGTGTTTGTGTTGCTGTTGGAATAGTGTCTCTAGTTGTGGTGATGACTTGCATCGCTCTGCTACTAGAGGTGAGAGTTTCTGTATCTCAGACCATCATCCGGCCCTGACCATTATGATCTCGGGCACTACATATCACCCATCATCCAGCACTGACCTCCCTGATGCCGGTCACTACACATTCCTCATTGTCCTCTTGTCCTCTCCTGTTAGTCTCCATTTTGGCACCTTCTCCTGTACAGACCAGTGACTGCAGTGGTAGTTGTGGTCTCTGGGGCTCAGGCCCTATACGTAGCACAGAGCAGATTGCACGTTTGTATTTCAGGGAACAGGTGAAGAATTTTTCGCCCTGGTGTTGTCCATTATACTCATCCAGCTCAAGTGTGAGACCAGATTATTATAAATGTCTTACAAGAAAACAAAATCTCCACATAATGTCACCATAACCCGTCCTGTAAAGTATCATCTATACCAAAAGGAAAGTGAGAACTGGAATAGATGAAACAATTAGTGATATTTGTATTTTACTCAGTCTTCACTGCAACAAAATGCTGCCGAACAATAAAGAAAAACCCCGCTCTCTGTTCAACTCCCTCAATCTAATATATAAAGCTCAAAGTGTGTTTGTCCGGGATAGGCATCCGCACCGTCGCAGCTACAGCCACAAAATTTGGCACAGTCGCATGTCTGGACCCGGAGAGCGTCCTAAGCTATGTTGTGAGGCGAAATTTCAACCCCGGGCGTTCCAATTCACCAAACAATTTTGCCCCTGTCTACATACTGGGAAAAAAGTGTGTACCAAGCCCCGCCCCTCATTGTGATGTCATAATGCCCCTATTTGCATACTGGGGAAGCAGTGTGCGCGTATCAAGCCCTGCCCATCATTATGATGTCACAATGGTTGCCATGGCGACGCTGATGTCATAGGTTGCAAGCCCTGCCGCCGCTCATTATGATGTCATAATGGTTGACTATGGGATGGAGGATATGTATGATGGGTATATGGGCACTGGACTATGGGATGGAGAATATTTATGATGGGTATATGGGCACGGGACTATGGGATGGAGGATATGTATGATGGGTATATGGGCATGGGACTATGGGATGGAGGATGTGTGATGGGTATATGGGCACGGGACTATGGGATGGAGAATATGTATGATGGGTATATGGGCATGGGACTATGGGATGGAGGATGTATGATGGGTATATGGGCATGGGACTATGGGATGGAGGATATGTATGATGGGTATATGGGAACGGGACTATGGGATGGAGGATATGCATGATGGGTATATGGGCACAGGACTATGGGATGGAGGATATGTATGATGGGTATATGGGCATGGGACTATGGGATGGAGGATGTGTGACGGGTATATGGGCACTCGACTATGGGATGGCGAATATGTATGATAGGTATATGGGCATGGGACTATGGGATGGAGAATATGTATGATGGGTATATGGGCATGGGACTATGGGATGGAGGATGTGTGATGGGTATATGGGCACTCGACTATGGGATGGAGAATATGTATGATGGGTATATGGGCACGGGACTATGGGATGGAGGATATGTATGATGGGTATATGGGCACAGGACTATGGGATGGAGGATATGTATGATGGGTATATGGGCACGGGACTATGGGATGGAGGATATGTATGATGGGTATATGGGCATGGGACTATGGGATGGAGGATGTGTGATGGGTATATGGGCACTCAACTATGGGATGGAGGATATGTGTGATGGGTATATGGGCACGGGACTATGGGATGGAGGATATGTATGATGGGTATATGGGCACGGGACTATGGGATGGAGGATATGTGTGATGGGTATATGGGCACTCGACTATGGGATGGAGGATAATTATAATTTGCTATAACTAACCACAGTTAGTTACTATGCCCGGGCAGCGCCGCGCTCTTCAGCTAGTAAAAGGATAAAACTCAACTGAGTCCTTGCCGCCCCTGGACGCTCTCATTAAATTCATTTCATTGTGGTTGTGAAGACTGAAGAAAGTTTGTTAACAAAATGTGTAAATAACGGAGAGGGTCAGCAATGATTACTGATTGTTTCCATAAGAATCTGGATCTCACTGGGTCTGTACATGGGACTAGTGCGACGATGAGGATGTCCGCACAGGATAGTGGGAGGTGATAACTAATAACCAGACTAGATGTGGAGGTGACCCCTGTCTTTTTTCTTAAAGTGCCAGTGTTGTAAGAAGACAGAGACCGAAGATGTGGAGAGACGCACGGAAGAAACCGGAGGTCAGAACAGCTCCTCACAGACGGGTACTGATCACATCTGTGTCTTGTGATTGTAGGGAGGACGGATCAGCTCCTCACAGACGAGTACTGATCACATATGTGTCTAGTGATTGTAGAGGATGGATCAGCTCCTCACAGACGGGTACTGATCACATCTGTGTATAGTGATTGTAGGGAGGATGCAGCAGCTCCTCACAGACGGGTGCTGATCACATCTGTGTATAGTGATTGTAGAGAGGAGGGATCAGCTTCTCACAGATGGGTACTGATCACATCTGTGTATAGTGATTGTAGGGAGGACGGATCAGCTCCTCACAGACGAGTACTGATCACATCTGTGTATAGTGATTGTAGGGAGGACGGAGCAGCTCCTCACAGACGGGTGCTGATCACATCTGTGTATAGTGATTGTAGAGAGGAGGGATCAGCTTCTCACAGATGGGTACTGATCACATCTGTGTATAGTGATTGTAGGGAGGACGGATCAGCTCCTCACAGACGAGTACTGATCACATCTGTGTATAGTGATTGTAGGGAGGACGGAGCAGCTCCTCACAGACGGGTGCTGATCACATCTGTGTATAGTGATTGTAGAGAGGACGGAGCAGCTCCTCACAGATGAGTACTGATCACATCTGTGTATAGTGATTGTAGGGAGGACGGATCAGCTCCTCACAGACGAGTACTGATCACATCTGTGTATAGTGATTGTAGGGAGGACGGAGCAGCTCCTCACAGACACGAGTACTGATCACATCTGTGTATAGTGATTGTAGGGAGGACGGAGCAGATCCTCATAGACGAGTACTGATCACATCTGTGTATAGTGATTGTAGGGAGGACGGAGCAGCTCCTCGCAGACGAGTACTGATCACATCTGTGTATAGTGATTGTAGGGAGGACGGAGCAGCTCCTCACAGACGAGTACTGATCACATCTGTGTATAGTGATTGTAGGGAGGACGAAGCAGCTCCTCACAGACACGAGTACTGATCACATCTGTGTATAGTGATTGTAGGGAGGACGGAGCAGCTCCTCACAGACGAGTACTGATCACATCTGTGTATAGTGATTGTAGGGAGGACGGAGCAGCTCCTCACAGACGAGTACTGATCACATCTGTGTATAGTGATTGTAGGGAGGACGAAGCAGCTCCTCACAGACACGAGTACTGATCACATCTGTGTATAGTGATTGTAGGGAGGACGAAGCAGATCCTCATAGACGAGTACTGATCACATCTGTGTATAGTGATTGTAGGGAGGACGGAGCAGCTCCTCGCAGACGAGTACTGATCACATCTGTGTATAGTGATTGTAGGGAGGACGGAGCAGCTCCTCGCAGACGAGTACTGATCACATCTGTGTATAGTGATTGCAGGGAGGACGGAGCAGCTCCTCGCAGACGAGTACTGATCACATCTGTGTATAGTGATTGTAGAGAGGACGGAGCAGCTCCTCACAGACGGGTGCTGATCACATCTGTGTATAGTGATTGCAGGGAGGACGGAGCAGCTCCTCGCAGATGAGTACTGATCACATCTGTGTATAGTGATTGTAGGGAGGACAGAGGTGATGACGTCTTATCTCCCAGTCACCACCTGGTTACATACAGCACAATCAGCAAGTGTTAGTGCTGTATCCCAGAGTGTTGTGATGGAGGGAGCTGTGATGTGTAAGAATGAGGCCATCAGAGGGCGACTGTACAGTGCGCCCCCTAGTGATATATTCTCATACACCATTCTCCCGCAGGATGTGATGTCTGTAATCGGTGCGGCTTCGTCAGGCGCTGTCCTCGATCTTCTGAGCCTTAACACAACCCTCTCCCACCTATGTCCTCTCGCCTGGTTGTCTCCGTCCTATCCTGTTATTACTGGTATCTTGTCATCCCTCAGACATTAACCCTTCCATCCTATGGAGCTTTATCACACAGAGGCTTCTAATAACTGATTTTATTTCCTTACAGATCGTCCTGGAGAGAAGAGGAGTCTCCTCATCACGATCTGCAAAATATGGGAGAGAATAAGGAGGAACCCAGAGTATGAAGAAACCCCGCAGAGGGATGTAGAGATGGATGTCCTGTCTGTGCCAGCGGCAGAGACCGGGAGGGTTACACTATAACACTACAGGAACTTGTCACTATTCACTGTGATTACTGGATGTAAGGCTATGTGCACACGTATGCAGAAATTTCTGCATAAAAACCTGACTCCCTTCCCAGAAAACGTGCGTTTTTTGCGGGTTTTCTTCTGCGCGTTTCCAGAGCCATAGAAAATAGCTAGAAACGTGGAATTTCCTGCGAAATTAATGAGCATGCTGCGTTTTTTTTTTCGTGGTAAAAAACGCATCAATATGCCCAAAAAGTGCAAAATGCATAGAAATGAATGGGAAGCTTATTTTAAGCGTTTTTTTGAGCGGATTTTTTGGCAAATCCGTGAAAAAAACGCTGCATGTGAACACAGCCTAAAATGTTGGGATTTTGCTTTACTTACTGTTTTGTACATGAAATTGTAATAGCGATTATTTTTATTTTTTCCCAGTTAGGGTATTTTATCGTTAGCATTTTGATAACTTTTTAAGCTATTTGTATTAATGGAGAGTATGTGGATAAAGAGATTTATATTTATAATGTATTTATCACCGTTGCACTTTTTATAAAGAAACATTTCTACATCTATGACCATGTAATGGACGATAAACTGTTCGTCGTCCTGATTATTATCGCCTCATTTCTTCCCCTGCAGTAGATCGTCAGCGGGGGAAAAGTATTGGGGGCTTTGCGGTTTATTTGCCTCACTGACAGTTTAAGAGCCTTTAGGAAATATTTTAATAAATGGCCGAGCACCTTAACCCCTTCACCCCCAGCCTGTTTTCACCTTTATTACCAGGACAATTGTTTTCAGTTCTGACCACTGTCACTTCATGTAGTAATAACGCTAAAGCTTCAGCCCATCCCAGTGATTCTGAATTTTTTTCATGCACTTCGTGTTAGTGGTGAATTTTGGTGGATATAATTTGCGTTAAATGATGAAAATATCAGACACTTGCCAAATTTGAAAATTTGCAATTTTCACATTTTGGATACTTATGCTCTTAACCAGAGAGATGTGGCACAAAATAGTTAATAACATTTCCCACATGTCGTCTACTTCTCATCTGCCTTATTTTTAGAAGTTAAACAGCAATTTTTCATTTTTCCTACAAAATTAGCAAAACTGTTTTTGGGACCACCTGAAACAAGGGAAATGGGAACTGAATCCACTAATATTCCAGCAGATCATAGATCGATGGGATCAACCAGAAATAGACCTGTTCGCCAACAAGCAAAACTGGAAAACAAAAAACTTCTGCTCTTTAAATCCAAGAGAAAAGCCATATGCGGTGGATGCACTACACATTCCCTGGGACTTCAAACTAGGCAGCACCTTCCCCCCCCGTTGGTGTTGACTCGGGAGGAGAGAGCAGACATCATTCTCATTGCTTCATCTTGGCCCAAGAGGCCATGGTTCTCATGGATGAGGATATATGGGACAACGTGGGCTAAATTCTTGTCTAGTTCGGGACGGTCCTTGGTGGAAAAGTCCAGATAAAAGCCAAATTAGTTTCTTAAAAAGGGTATGGAGATGGGCCTAGCCACTCAGCACCCTTAAGGTGCAGGTGTCTGCTATTTCACTTTAATAGCGGGCAGTGTTAGCCACAGGCTTCCTACTGCTGGGTGATCACCTGTGCCCGCTACTAAAGGGAATGAATATTCACTGCTCTCCACTCCCATGGGCATTGAGAGCAGTGAATATTCATTTTCTTTAGTAGCGGGCACAGGTGATTGCCTAACTGCTGGAGGAACCAGTGGCTGCGGCTGAGACTGCCCACCAGGGCTGACTCCAGGTTTTCGTGGGCCCCGTGCGGAAAAGTCTCAGTGGGCCTCTTTAACACGTACCACAATTCATGATGTACAGATATAGTAGACAAATATAGGTATAGTACAATGCCAAAGATTTCACTTCTTGCATTACATGAGTGATAACTATTGTAAATTCTACAATAGGTTAGAAACCGGACATTATAGTCCTCCATACAGTATTATGGGCACCACATAGTGCCCCGTATAGAATAATGAGCTCCATATAATGCTCCATATAGTATTATGGGTACCACATAGTGCTCCATACAGAATGAGCCCCATATATTGTGCCATACAGTATTATGGGCACCACATAGTGCGCCATACATAATAATGAGCCCCATGTATTGCCCCATACAGAATAACTAGCCCCATATATTGCCCCATACAGAATAATGGACCCCAAATAATGCCCAATACAGTATAATGAGCGCCGTATATTGCTCCATACATAATGGGTCCCATATAATGTTCTATACAGTGTATGATGGGCTCCATACAATATAGGATGGGCCCCATATATTGCTCCATACAGTATAATGAATCCCATATAATGCTTGATACAGTATATGATGGGCCCCATGTATTGCTCCATACACAATGGGCCTCATTTAATGCTCCATACAGAATAGGCCCAATATAATGCTTCATATATAATGGGCCCCATATGGTGCTCTATATATAATGGGCCCAAATGATACTCCAGTACATGATGAGCCCAATATATGATGCTCCAGTGTATGATGGGCCTATATAATGCTCCATATATAATGGGGTCCATATATGATGCTATAGTTTATAATGGCGTTGGCGTCTTTCCGGCTCTCTGCACTGTGACTGCTCAAGCAGAGGGTGCACAGTATTGACGTAATCACGCCCTCTGATCTGAACACAAGATGCTGGAGCGGGGAGAGGCAAGTATCGCAAGTGCCAAGGCCCTGATCAAGCGGGGAGCACACTCGCAGGCGCCGTACAGGCACCGGCCCCGATAGCACGCCGGTGTCCCCAACGGGCCTGCTCAGGGCCCCCACACTTGCCTTGGTGCTGACGTCCGCACTGCTGCCCCTTATTAAAGTTAAAAGAATATTCACTGCTCTCCATGCCCAATAGCAGTGAATATTCATTTCTCTTCAGCGGGCAAAGGCTTTAGCAGCAGCAGCTGGCTCCTGCTTCCTGTCACCCTCTGCTCTGCCACTGCTACTCCGATGGCAGCGTGATTAGATTCTGCAGCCACCACTAAGGGGAGCTCCCTGTATACAGAGATACATAAGATCTCGTCTGCAGCCAACACTAGGGGGAGCTCCCTGTATAGAGAGATACATGATAAGATTCTATCTGCGGCCACCACTAGGGGGGAGCTCCCTGTATACAGAGATACATGATAAGATTCTCTCTGCAGCCACCAGTAGGGGGAGCTCCCTGTATACAGAGATACATGATAAGATTCTATCTGCAGACACCACTAGGGGAGCTCCCTGTATACAGAGATACATGATAAGATTCTGTCTGCAGCCACCACTAGGGGGAACTCCCTGTATACAGAGATACATGATAAGATCCTGTCTGCAGCCACCACTAGGTGGAGCTCTCTGTATACAGAGATACATGATATCCTGTCTGCAGCCACCACTAGGGGGAGCTCCCTGTATACAGAGATACATGATAAGATCCTGTCTGCAGCCACCACTAGGGGGAACTCCCTGTATACAGAGATACATGATAAAATCCTGACTTGTCTGCAGAGATTAAAATTTGGGGATGAAAAGATCATTTTGGGGGAAAACATATGATTTTTTTTAATTGTACGGATGTACGTTATAAACTTCTGTGAAGCCCTTGGGGGTTCAAAGTTCTCACTACACATCTAGATAAGTTCCTTGGGGGGTCTAGTTTTCAAAATGGGGTCACTTGTTGGGGGTTTCCACTGTTTAGGCACATCAGGGGCTCTCCAAACGCGACTTGGCGTCCGATCTCAATTCCAGCCACTTTTGCATTGAAAAAGTCAAACGGCGCTCCTTCCCTTCCGAGCTCTGCCATGCGCCCAAACAGTGGTTCCCCCCACACACATATATCAGGTAACCGCGTACTTCGGACAAATTGCACATTAACTTTTGTTGTCCAACTTCTGTTACCCTTGGTAAAATAAAAAAAAATTGGACCTGAAGTAATTGTTTTTGTGTTTAACCCTTTCACCCCCAAGGGTGGTTTGCACGTTCATGACCGGGCCAATTTTTACAATTCTGACCACTGTACCTTTATGAGGTCATAACTCTGGAACGCTTCCATGGATCCCGGTGATTCTGACATTGTTTTCTCGTGACATATTGTACTTCATGTTAGTGGTAAAATTTCATTAAAATAACTTGTGTTTATTTGTGAGAAAAACGGAAATTTGGCAAAAATTTTGAAAATTTCGCAATTTTCCAACTTTGAATTTTTATGCCCTTAAATCACAGAGATACGGCACACAAAAAACTTGATATCTAACATTTCCCACATGTTTACTTTACATCAGCACAATTTTGGAACCAAAATTTTTTTTTGTTAGGAAGTTATAAGGGTTAAAAGTTGACCAGCGATTTCTCTTTTTTACAACACCATTTTATTTTTAGGATCACATCACATTTGAAGCCACTTTGAGGGGTCTATATGATAGAAAATACCCAAAAGTGACACCATTCTAAAAACTGCACCCCTTAAAGTGCTCAAAACCACATTCAAGAAGTTTATTAACCCTTTAGGTGCGTCACAGGAATTTTTTTGAATATTTAAAAAAAAAATGAACATCTAACTTTTTCATAAAAAAAATACTTCAGGTTCAATTTTTTTTATTTTACCAAGGGTAACAGGAGAAATTGGACTGCAAAAGTTATTGTGCAATTTGTCCTGAGTACGCAGATACCTGATATGTGGGGGGGAACCACTGTTTTGGTGCATGGCAGAGCTCAGAATGGAAGGAGCGCCGTTTGACTTTTTCAATGCAAAATTGGCTGGAATTCAGATCGGACGCCATGTCACGTTTGGAGAGTCCCTGATGTACCTAAACAGTGGAAACCCCCTACAAGTGACCCCATTTTGGAAACTAGACCCCCCCAAGGAACTTATCTAGATATGTGGTGAGAACTTTGAACCCACAAGGGCTTTACAGAAGTTTATAACGTACAGCGGTACAATTAAAAAATCATATTTTTTCCAGAAAAATGATCTTTTCACCCCAATTTTTATTTTCCCAAGGGTAACAGGACCCTAAAAGTTATTGTGCAATTTGTCCTGAGTACGCTGATACCCCACATGTGGGGGTAAACCACTATTTGGGCGCATGGCAGAGCTCGGAAGAGCAGCAGCGCCATTTGACGTTTTTGGCTAAAATTGAGATCGGACACCATGTCGCGTTTGGAAAACCCCTGATGCACCAAAACAGTGGAAACCCCCCACAAATGACACCATTTTGGAAACTAGACCCCCTAAGGAACTTATCTAGATGTGTGGTGAGAACTTTGAACCCCCATGGGCTTCACAGAAGTTTATAACATAAAGCCATACAATTAAAAAATCATATTTTTTCCACAAAAATTATCTTTTCACCCTCAATTCTT
Source organism: Dendrobates tinctorius (assembly GCF_039654945.1). Taxonomy (NCBI): domain Eukaryota; kingdom Metazoa; phylum Chordata; class Amphibia; order Anura; family Dendrobatidae; genus Dendrobates; species Dendrobates tinctorius. The sequence continues at coordinate 2,402,201 of NW_027361722.1, read as the reverse complement.
ATTTTTCCAAGGGTAACAGGACCGTAAAAGTTATTGTGCAATTTGTCCTGAGTACGCTGATACCCCACATGTGGGGGTAAACCACTTTGGGCGCATGGCAGAGCTCAGAAGGGAAGCAGCGCCTTTTGACGTTTTTGGCTGGAATTGAGATCGGACACCATGTCGCGTTTGGAAAACTCCTGATGTACCAAAACAGTGGAAACCCCCCACAAATGACACCATTTTGGAAACTAGACCCCCTAAGGAACTTATCTAGATGTGTGGTGAGCACTTTGACCCCCCCAGTGCTTCACAGAAGTTTATAATGCCCGGGCGTGAAAATAAAAAATTCGTATTTTTTCCACAAACATGATCTTTTAGTCACCATTTTTTTATTTTCCCAAGGATACCAGGAGAAATTGGACCCCAAAAGTTGTTGTCCAATTTGTCCTGAGTATGCTGATACCCCATATGTGGGAGAAAACTACTGTATGGGCACACGTCGGGGCTCGGAAGGGAAGTAGTGACGTTTTGGAATGCAGACTTTGATGGAATGGTCTGCGGGTGTCATGTTGCCTTTGGAGAGCCCCTAATGTACCTAAACAGTGGAAACCCCCCACAAATGACCCCATTTTGAAAACTAGACCCACTAAGGAACTTATCTAGATGTGAGGTGAGCACTTTGAACCCCCAAGGGCTTCACAGAAGTTTATAATGCCAGGGCATGAAAATAAAAAAATCGTATTTTTTCCAGAAACATGATCAATTAGTCCCCAATTTTTTCATTTTCCCAAGGGTAACAGGAGAAATTGGACCCCCAAAAGTTGTTGTCCAATTTGGCCTGAGTACGCTGACACCCCATATGTGGGAGAAAACTACTGTATGGACACACGTCGGGGCTCGGAAGGGAAGCAGTGACGTTTTGGAATGCAGACTTTGATGGAATGGTCTGCGGGTGTCATGTGCGTTTGGAGAGCCCCTGATGTACCTAAACTATTGAAACTCCCCACAAGTGACCCCATTTTGGACACTAGACCCCCCCACGGAACTTATCTAGATGTGTGGTGAGCACTTTGAACCCCGAAGTGCTTCACAGAAGTTTATAACACTCGGACGTGAAAATAAAAAAAACATTTTTTTCCACAAAAATGATATTTTTGCCCCCAATTTTTTATTTTCCTAAGGGTAACAGGAGAAATTGGACCCTAAAAATTGTTTTGCAATTTGTCCTGAGTAGGCTGATACCCTACATGTGGGGGTAAAACACTGTTTGGGCGCATGGCAGAGCTTGGAAGGGAAGGAGCACCATTTGACTTTTTCAACTCAGAATTGGCTGGAATTGAGATCAGACGCCATGTTGCATTTGGAGAGCCCCTGATGTGCCCAAACAGTGGAAACCCCCCAATTATAACTCCAACCCTAACCCCAACACACCCCTAACCCTAATCTCAGCCCTAGCCCTAAGCCTAGCCCTAACCCTAATCTGAGCCCTAACCCTAACCCTAGCCCTAACCCTAAGGCTGTGTGCAAACGCTGCGGATTTTGCTGCGGTATGGGAATCAAAAACCGCAGTGCAGACGGTGCGGAATTTTCCGCGCGGATTATCTGCGGTTTTCAATCCGCAGAAAGAATTGACATGTCAATTCTTTCTGCGGATTCTCCTGCGGTTTGCCATCTCCTCTATTGAGGAGATGAAAAACCGCAGGACAAAACCGCAGAGCAATCCGCAGGTAAAACCGCAGGTCTTTTGACCTGCGGTTTCACCTGCGGATTTTACAAAATCCGCGCGGATGAATCCGCACCTAATCCGCAGCGTGTGCACACAGCCTTACCCTAACGGGAAAATGGAGATAAATACTTTTTTTTTAATTTTATTATTTTTCCCTAACTAAGGGGGTGATAACGGGGGGTTTGATTTACTATTTATGGCGGTTTTTATATTTGGCAGCTGTCGCACGCTAAAAGACGCTTTTTATTGTAAAAATAGTTTTTGCATCACCACATATTGAGAGCTATAATTTTTCCGTATTTTGACCCACCGAGTCATGTGAGGTCTTATTTTTTGCGGGACGAGTTGACGTTTTTATTGGTACCATTTTCGGGCACGTGACATTTTTTGATCGCTTTTTATTCCTATTTTTGGGACGCAGAATGAACAAAAACCAGCGTTTCATGAATTTGTTTTGGGGGGGTGCGTTTACACCGTTCCGCGTGCGGTAAAATTGATAAAGCGGTTTTATTCTTCGGGTCAGTACGGTTACAGCGATACCTCATTTAGGTCGTTTTTTTATGTTTTGTCGGTTTTATGCAATGAAAACTATTTTATATAAAAAATAATTATTTTTGCATCGCTTTATTCTGTGAGCTATAACTTTTTTATTTTTTCGCTGATGATGCTGTGTGGTGGCTCGTTTTTTGCGGGACAAGATGACGTTTTCAGCGGTACCATGGATATTTATATGCGTCTTTTTGATCGCGCGTTATTACACTTTTTGTTTGGCGGTATGATAATAAGTCATTATTTTTTGCTTCGTTTTTTATTTTTATTTTTTAAGGGGTTCGCTAAAGGGGTTAACTAATAGGACAGTTTTATAGGGCGGGTCATTACGGACGCGGCGATACCTAATATGTGTACTTTTATTGGGTTTTTTTTATTATTATTTCCAAAAAATGGATTTATTGGGGGAATATTTTTTTTTTTTCTAATTTATTTGGCAATTTTTTTTTTTTTTTATTATTTTAACACTTTTTTTTATTTTTTTTTTACTTTATTAAATAGTCCCAGGTGGGACATCACTGTCCTGTGACAGATCGCTGATCTGTCACATCACAGATCACTGTGACAGATCAGCGATCTGACACAGGCACTGCAGAAGGCTTCCTCATGCCTGCGCTTTGCAGGCACTGAGGAAGCCAGCTTCCTCAGGCCCCGTCGCCATCTTGGATTCGGGGGCCTGGAGGAAAGGAGCCACCCATGGGGGGCTCAGGGAAGCACGGAGGGAGCCTCCTCCCTGCCGATGCTTCCCTTTAACCTCCGGTACACCGCGATCATGTTTGATCGCGGTGTGCAAGGGGTTAACGTGTCGGGGGCAGTCCGTGACCGCCCCTGACACATTGTGCCGGGTGTCAGCTGTGATAATCAGCTGACACCCGGCCGCGATCAGCGTCGCTCACCACGTGGGCGCCGCTGATCGCGGTAGACGTACTATCCCGTCCACGGTCATACGGGCCCGGGTCCCGTGGACGGGATAGTACGTCGGATGTCAGGAAGGGGTTAAAAAATTTAAATGTTCATTTAAAAAAAAAAAATTTCTGTGACGCACCTGAAGGGTTAATAAACTTCTTGAATGTGGTTTTGAGCACCTTGAGGGGTGCAGTTTTTAGAATGGTGTCACTTTTGGGTATTTCTTATATAGACCCCTCAAAGTGACTTCAAATGTGATGTGGTCCCTGAAAAAAAAAAATGGTGTAAAAATGAGAAATCGCCGGTCAACTTTTAACCCTTATAACGTCCTAACAAAAAAAAATTTGGTTCCCAAATTGTGCTGATGTAAAGTAAACATGTGGGAAATGTCACTTATTAAGTATTTTGTGTGCCGTATCTAAGGGCATAAAAATTCAAATTTGGAAAACTGAAATTTTCACCAAATTTCTGAATGCTCAGACCTGAGACCCATAATGTGGTGGTGCACCATCTTGCTGGAAAAACTCAGGGAATGTGCCATCTTCAGTGCATAAAGAGGGCAATGTGGCACCCCAGAGATCGGTTGCCACGGTGACATTGCCTCAATCTAAGGCAGCGATCCCCAACCTTTCTGACCTTGAGAGCCACTTTCAGCTTAGAGAGAGGGTCACGAGCCACATCCAGCTCTCACCCCCTTCAAAGTAGTGTCAACCAAAGCCCCCATTACAGGTATAATGATAATCTAAGCTTTTCCACAGAAATCACTCCAAAGCAGTACACGGAGACTCAAGGGTTCCCACAATCCCCCCATTCAGTATTCTCCCATCAAGGACTCCCAACACACTGTCACATCCAGCTTTGAGCACCTCCTCTAAGAGGTAGGACCATCCTCCAGCGTACCATACCTAAAACATCCCTAAGACCAGTAAATGTGCATCCAGATCTGCTCTTCTGTGCAGGGCTACTCACAAAATTCACCATGATGTTCTCTTCATACCTGTTTGCTAGACCTGGAGCTAATGCACCAAGCTGGCAGACATCCGCGAGCCACAATTCATGGGACCGCGAGCCACATGTGGCTCCCGAGCTACAGGTTGGGGATCCCTGCTCTAAGGGGTGATGTCACGCCTGTAGGCAGAGGGGGTCCCCATGCCAGGTAACACAGTGTACATGTCAATTCCTGCTCCAGGCCAGAAAAAATAAATTCTGGCCAGCAGGTGGGGTTAGTGAGTCAGAAAGAAGTCAGCTGAGAGAGTAAACAGGGGAGTTGTCACGGAAATGGGAGCCAGCTGAAGCTCCTGACAGGACTGTGAGAGAGGAGAATTGGCAGTTGGTCTGTGGAGAGGAAAGAGACAGGAGCAGAGACAAGAGCTCAGGGGAATAAAAACTGTATAGCTCACCCCAGAGCGAAGCGCTGACTAAAAGAGACGCCAGAGTCCTTGGCTGGGCGGGTGCTGTACACCCTGACAGCTGAATCTGGAGGGCAGGGGACCGCAAGCTCCCTGGCCACACCGAACACGTGAAGGCACAGCAGCAGACCAAGAGCCCGGGGCTGACAGTGAAGAGGACAGTGCCCGTGATATAGGCTCACACTGCCATACAGGTTAGAAATCAGCACGCAGGAGAGGGCCGCAGCGTAGCTCCAAGCAGTAGGGACCCTAAAAGATGCAGAAGGAAGGTCTTTAACCCTACCTGGCAGTGTGGAACCCCTAAAAGCCTCCAGGCAAGCCGGACTCAATCCATCATCTGTATGTGGTACCCCAGATTGCAACTACTTTCAAGTAAAAGGTAAAGAAAAGTGCACCTCTCTGTGTCCTTCACTTATTCTCTGCACCCCAATGTTCACCACCATCTGAACAATCAATATATTTGCACTGGGACCTGGCTCTACCTGTGGGGATCTTAACCATCTTTGCTGCGTCACCATCAGCCCCAGTGGACCAAAACCGCAGCGTCAGCCGCCCATTGCCGAACACCACGGGTGGCGTCACGACCAAACACCACATAATTATCCCCCATTTTATGACATGGCCACGGAAACATATAACGGCCCCATTACCTCCCCCATAGAACTGTCTGCTCCAATTCCGGGTACCCCACGGCCTTGGTGGGCGCGTCAGCAGCACATCATCATGTGGCAATTACAGATATCCAGTGTCATTGAGGTTTCCATTGATGAAGAATGGCCCCACTATCTATGTACCCCATATACCATCAAGTATGGGTGTCTGGTCTGAGCATTCCTACATGACCAGGTTCCTGGAAAGTGGATCAGTCGTCGTGGGCCAGTTGAATGGCCACCAAGGTGTCCCGATCTGACCCCCTTAGACTTTTATCTTTGTGGTTATCTGAAGGCAATTGTCTATGCTGTGAAGATGCGAGATGTGCAGTATCTGAAACAACGGATTCTGGAAGCCTGTGCTAGCAATTCTTCTGCGGTGTTGCAATCAGTGTGTCAAGAGTGGGAGAAGAGGGTGGCATTGACAATCTAACACAAAGGGCAGCACTTTGGACACATTTTATAAGTTGTCATAAACTTGTAAATAACTCATGAAATAATAAAGTTACACTAAAACCAAGCACACCGTTGTTTTTATTGTGAAATTCTCAATATGTTTGATGTGTCACATGACCCTCTTCCCATTGGAAACAAAGTTGGATCCAAAATGGCTGATTTCAAAATGGCCGCCATGGTCACCCCCCCATCTTGAAAAGTTTCCCCCCTCCGATATGCTAATGTGCCACAAACAGTAAGTTGATATCACCAACCATTCCCATTTTATTTTGGTGTATCCATATAAATGGCCCACCCTGTGTATTACATAATATACAGTGTGGTCCAAAAGTAGGTGGACAGAAAATAATAACATTTATTTTGATTTATAAATAAAATTATATTTCCAAACACAAGCATAACATTGACAATGAAATTTTATTCTGAACAATAATACAAAATCCCTTAAATGTCATCAGCGCAGGCGCTCACACTGTCTTCCATCACAATTTGCACAGCTTTGAAGCCTCTTACGCTTCGACAAACATTTTTGCACAAGTCTCTTTGGGTATTAATCTCTTGAAATGCATCTCTTATGTAATTTTTCAAATCACTGACACTTTTTGGTTTTCGACTATAAACTTTGTTCTTGAGTACTCCCCAAAAGAAACAATCCATTGGGGTCAAGTCTGGTGAACGTGCCGGCCAATCAAGTGGGCCTCTTCGGCCAATCCATTTATTAGGAAATGTTTCATCAAGATCCTCGCGGACGACTCCTGAATATGTGGAGGGGCCCCATCTTGTTGGAGATAAAGGTCATCTGAATTAGGCTGTTGCTGTAACTAGAATTTCGAGATACTTATCTACTGTGACTGATCCATCAAAAAAAAAATGGTCCAAAAACCCCAAAACGTGAAATCCCACCACAACTACTGACCCTAGGCTCATGTAGTTGTTGCTCTAATGTTACATACATGTTCTCATTCTACCAGTAAATACAATTCTGTCTGTTAATATGGCAGATAATGCATAGGTCCCAACCCTCCCGATTCCCGCGGGACAGACCCGATTTCTGGTCCTTATCCTGCCGTCCCGGCCGGGAAGTTTTCTATCCCGTGATCCGGTACTGAGGTACTATACAGGTGCCGGAGCTGCAGCCAGCACAGTGCGGGGATTGCTGTGTCACATCCACAGGGAGCACAGAGCTCACCTCCAGCCCCAGGAAGCAAGAACCCGGAACTACAGCTACCGTATATCACCAAGGAGACGCGCCCCCCGTGCTGCAGCAAGTGCCCAGAGAGCGTGTGGTGCTGTGAGGACGCGGTCAGGCGCTCAGGTACACAGAACACGCTGAGTCTGGGGGGGACAGTGGAGTCTCGGGGACAGAGAGGTCTGGAGGGGACAGAGAGGAGTCCGGAGGGGACAGAGAGGTCTGGAGGGGACAGTGGAGTCTGGGGGAGAGAGAGAAGTCCGGAGGGGACAGAGGACTAGAGGGGTCAGATGAGTCCAGAAGGGACTGAGGAGTCTGAGGGAGAGAAAGGAGTCCAGAGGGGACAGAATAGTCTGGGGTGGACAGAAGGGACAGAGACGTCTGGGGTGGACAGAGGAGTACAGAGGGGACACAGGAGTCTGGGGTGAACGGAGGAGTACAGAGGGGACACAGGAGTCTGGGGTGGACAGAGGAGTACAGAGGGGCCACAGAAGTCTGGGGTGGACAGAGGGGACACAGGAGTTTGGGGTGGACAGAGGACACAGGAGTCTGGGGTGGACAGAGGAGTACAAAGGGGACAGAGGAGTACAGAGGGGACACGGGAGTCTGGGGTGGACAGAGGAGTACAGAGGGGACACAGGAGTTTGGGGTGGACAGAGGGGACAGAGGAGTCTGGGGTGGACAGAAGGGACAAAGGAGCCTGGGGTGGACTGAGGAGTACAGAGGGGACAGAGGAGTACAGAGGGGACACAGGAGTCTGGGGTGGACAGAGGAGAACAGAGGGGACACAGAAGTCTGGGGTGGACAGAGGGGACACAGGAGTCTGGGGTGGCCAGAGGAGTACAGAGGGGACACAGGAGTCTGGGGTGGACAGAGGAGAACAGAAGAGTCTGGGGTAGACAGGAGTTTGGGGTGGACAGAGGAGTACAGAGGGGACACAGGAGATTGGGGTGGACAGAGGACACAGGAGTCTGGGGTGGACAGAGGTGTACAAAGGGGACAGAGGAGTACAGAGGGGACACAGGAGTCTGGGGTGGACAGAGGAGTACAGAGGGGACACAGGAGTTTGGGGTGGACAGAGGGGACAGAGGAGTCTGGGGTGGACAGAAGGGACAGAGGAGCCTGGGGTGGACAGAGGAGTACAGAGGGGACACAGGAGTCTGGGGTGGACAGAGGAGTACAGATTGGACACAAGAGTCGGGTGGACAGAGGAGAACAGAGGAGTTTGGGGTGGACAGAGGAGTACAGAGGGGACACAGGAGTTTGGGGTGAACAGAGGAGTACAAAGGGAACAGAGGAGTCTGGGGTGGACAGAGGAGTACAGAGGGGACACAGGAGTCTGGGGTGGTCAGAGGAGTGAGGAAAAGGTGTGTGTAAATTGGGTGTGGCTTAAAATGGGTGTGGCTAGGGCGTGGCCTAAAATTTGCCGCTACGCACTTTGCACGCCGCCGCCTTTATCCCTCTTTGCCTTCTTCAAAAGTTGGGAGGTATGGATAATGTGACAGAAGCGTCATCACTCCACATCATGAGATCTAACATTACTGGATGTTCTTCAGTTTCGTTAGGCATAGTCTCACTAAATTGCAGCCGCCTGTCTGGATCATCCTCCAATAAACCATGAATTAGACGTGGACGATAAGCTTTCCACCCGACAGATTTCAGGATTCACATGGTGGAAGCTCGTGATATTCCCAATTCTAGAGAGACTCTTCTGGGGGACTTTTTTGGACTCTGAACAAATGTTTCAGTAACAAGGTGATTCTTATTTTCTGTACAGGCTGTTTTGGGTCGACCAGTTTTTGGAGCATTAAGGATTGAGCCAGTGGCATCGAATTTCTCACAAATGCGGTAAATGGTTTGTCTCTTTGGGGCTTGAGGACCAAATGTTTCAGCCCAATTTACTCTAACTGTTTCAGCATTTTGAGATTTCCAATACTCTTAACATCCATTTTCTTTGATCTGTATTTAAATTATTTGCCATTATGGGTTATCTGAATTATCTGAAAAGAAAACAGATTTTGGGGGAGATTTATCTGTGAAAACTCGATTTGTGAAACTGACTCAGTTGCCCTTAGCAACCAATCAGATTCCACCTTTCATTTTCCAAAGAGTCTGTGAAGAATGAAAATTGGAACCTGATTGGTTGCTAAGGGAAACTGAGTCAGGTTCTTTTTTGAAAGTTTCCATGGTAGGCGAGAGTCTCATATGTTGTGGTAGAGAGTTCCAGAGTAGGGGAGAAGCACGGGAGAAGTCTTGTATGCGATTGTGGGAAGAGGAGATAAGAGGGGAGTACAGGAGGAGATCTTGTGAGGATCGGAGGTTGCATGCAGGAAAGTACAGGGAGACTAGGTCACAGATGTATGGAGGACTCAGGTTGTGGATGGCTTTGTATATCATGGTTAGGGTTTTGAAATGGAGTCTTTGGGTAATGGGGAGCCAGTGCAGGGATTGACAGAGGGGAGAGGCCGGGGAATAGCGGGGGGACAGGTGGATTAGTCGGGCAGCAGAGTTTAGAATAGATTGGAGGGGTGCGAGAGTGTTCGAGGGGAGGCCACGGAGCAGGAGGTTGCAGTAGTCAAGGCGGGAGATAATGAGGGCAAGGACTAGGGTTTTTGCAAATTCTTGGTTGAGGAATGTACGGATCCATGAAATATTTTTGAGTAGAAGTTGGCAGGAAGTGGAAAGGGCTTGTATGTGCGGTTTGAAAGAGAGATCAGTGTAAAGGATAACCCGAAGGCAGCGAGCTTGTGGGACTGGAGAGAGTGGGCAGCTGTTTACTTTAATGGATAGGTCCGTTGGGGGGGTCACGTGAGATGGGGGAAAGATGATGAATTCTGTTTTGTCCATATTAAGTTTTAGAAATCTAGCGGAGAAGAAGGATGAAATAGTGGACAGACATTGAGGGATTCTGTTTAGTAGGGAGGTGATATCTGGTCCAGAGATGTAGATCTGTGTGTCATCAGCATAGAGGTGATACTGAAAGCCGTGAGATAGATAATAGACAACAGATGGAAATTATTGGCAATTATCAAGACACCCTCAATAAAGGAGTGGTTCTGCAGGTGGGGACCACAGACCACATCTCAGTACCAATGCTTTCTGGCTGATGTTTTGGTCACTTTTGAATGTTGGTTGTGCTTTCACACTCGTGGTAGTATGAGATGGACTCTACAACCCACACAATTGGCTCAGGTAGTGCAGCTCATCCAGGATGGCAAATCAATGTGAGCTGTGGCAAGAAGATTTGCTGTGTCTGTCAGCGTAGTGTCCAGAGGCTAGAGGTACTACCAGGAGACAGGCCAGTACACCAGGAGACGTGGAGTGGGCCGTAGGAGGGCAACAAGCCAGCAGCAGGACCGCTACCTCCGCCTTTGTGCAAGGAGGAACAGGAGGAGCACTGCCAGAGCCCTGCAAAATGACCTCCAGCAGGCCACAAATGTGCATGTGTCTACACAAACGGTTAGAAACCGACTCCATGAGGATGGTCTGAGTGCCCGATGTCCACAGATGGGGGTTTTGCTCACAGCCCAACACAGTGCGGCCCTGCAAAGAAATGCCACCCCACACTCTTACTGACCCACTGCCAAACCGGTCATGCTGAAGGATGTTGCCGGCAGCAGATCGCTCTCCACGGTGTCTCCAGACTCTCACGTCTGTCACATGTGCTCAGTGTGAACCTGCTTTCATCTGTGAAGAGCACAGGGCGCCAGTGGTGAATTTGCCAATCCTGGTGTTCTGTGGCAAATGCCAAGCGTCCTGCACGGTGTTGGGCTGTGAGCACAACCCCCATCTGTGGACGTCGAGCCCTCAGACCATCCTCATGGAGTCGGTTTCTAACCGTTTGTGCAGACACGGACATTTTTTTTTCTTGCACCCATTAACTTGCATTGGCGAGTCTCGTCTGAGAATCACAGAATCACAGTAATGCGCAGCATGCTGCGATTTTTTTTCTTAGTTCGATTTCGGCTGAGAAAAAAACTTGCAATTGAGATGTCACCTATTGAATAACATTGGTCCGAGTGCAATCCCATTTTTTTTATCGGATTGCACTCGTCCGTATTTCTCGCCAGTGACTATGAGCCCTTACACTCACTGTTAGTTCTCCAATAACGAGCCTAGTAGTAATAACAGCCTGTGGCCTCCCCCGTTAATTGTAGGTCATCTGCGAATTTTCGAGATGATGGGGGCAACAGAGGGCTGTTCGTGACAAAAAGGTAACAGCGGGGTGGTTTAGTGTGACCCTCCTGGCTGTGATCTTTGACACAGCCTTAAAATGAAGTTTGCAGGCTTCCTTGAACACCACAAATTTATCCCGTCCCCCAGAAAACTGGTCAGCGAGGGTCATATTGGGTTCAGGCTGGGTCTGACTGACTGCCGAGACCTTCATGTCACGCTGTATTACTGAGGGTTACTGTAGAGTTACACAAACTCTACTAGATGGCAGCAGAGTGGAGGATGAGCTGAAAATCCTGCAATGAAGCAGACCAGCAGAAATACAGCAAAGCAACCACTAGGTGGCAGCGGAATAGTCAGAGAGCCGAGTCAATACCAGAGAATAGCGCAGTACAAAGGGGAAATCCAAGAAACAGTCAGAAGAGAGCAAAAGTTCAATAGATGAGTAACAGGTGGGCGAGACAGGATCAGGTCAGGGTCGAGCTAAAGTCAAATACCGGGGAATCCAAACACAGGGAGCTAAGGAGCAGGGTCGGGTATGAGGAAGGTCAACAGACACGGGATGGGTCAGATTAACGTAGTAGGACAGATCAGGAAACTCAGCAAAGCCAGCTAAACACGCCACAGGTAAGCAATATAACTGGCACTGCACACAGGTGGCAGCACAGAGATATAGCAGACCGGAGAGAGGAGCGAGGCAGGGAAAATGAACCCCTGACATGACCATACGAGAAAGGAGAGACAAGACAAAAACACAGCCTTGATCATGAAACTTCAGATCTGAAATCTGCTGTTGCAGTTGCACAACTATAGACCGAGTCTGTATTTGTTTAGCAAGTGCTGCAAAATGATCCATATTGGTATCCTACAAAATATGGTGGGCCAGCTATAATATCATACCATGGCAGAGAGATTCCCAGTGTGCAACGCAAAGGGAGGCATGGGGAAACAGGTAAAGAGGAGCCCTGATGATCGGGAGAGAAGGTGGTGACCCCTAAACACTCACCTAATGCTGAACCCTGTGCTCCCTATCGCTCTAGACAAATCCTTCCCTCTGTGCGCCATCACGTACCTAAGCCCTGGCTGACCCTGGGCCTAGCCCTGGATAGTGAGCAGGACAGCAAGACACTAGTCTTACTACTAAGATAAGACAACATCCGGAATGAGACAGACAAGGGAAACACTCAAACAAATGGAAATTCACAGGTATGAAAAGGAACACAACAGCTTCTGTAGTAATACAACAGCTTTTCCAGGAACTCTTTCTCCAGAGAAGTAAGGCACAGGATAGAAACTCTATAGCTGGCATGGGAGAAACCCATGATAGTTTAAATAATGAAAGGGGATTAGTCCTAATAAGTTGCAGATGATACAGGAGCCAATGAAAAAGCAGAGTTTAAACAAGAAATTCTTAACCCCTTCCATAAATTTGATTAACCCATGATTGGCAGTGTAGATATCAAAGAGGACCCGTGATCAGCTAACTGCTGAGATCTTATAATCCCAGACGCACCACAGGTCCCAACACAGTGCAATACATTCATGACAGTGATCAGTGCTTTGATCAGCGGAAGCTCCTTGGTTTGGAAGTGTACTCCCTGCCTCCGCATAAACAAATCTCAGCCTTGGTGTCTTCTTTCCAGCAAATCTCCCGGCTGTAATTTTCTGGTCACTGCAGGTCCAACCCGCAGCAGCCAGATGTTACAGCATACTGGATAGGATTTTATGAAATCCCATCTCAACTATGCGTGCATGGCCGCCTCTGGCTTCTCTGTGTAAGCGGACATGCATCGCGTCTTTCTAGACCACAGCATGTCTATTTATCCTGTGGAGACACTTTGTCTCCACAAGATAAATTTCATCGTCCTATGTATAGGACGCGGTGGTTCTGCATCGTTCAATTAACACATGCAGAATCATCGCAAGTACAAAAAACGGCAGCGCTTTGGGTGGAGTGGACATGTGCTGCATCCAAAGCGCTGCCAATACTGACCGTGGAAACAAACCCTAATAAGGGAAATCTTATTTGCATTCAAAAGGAGTGTTCAATTGATATTTATTGTACATGGTCTACGAGGGATCTCACCAATCCCCTCAATCGGCACCTCCATTAGTGAAATACCTCAGTGTGCACGCCAATATCTATTTTTCCTGATATCAGACTGTAATCAGCCACAGGCCTCATTCAGACATCTATATGTCACTGTCTGAAGCTGTAATTTAAGGGTCTGTGCACACGTTGCGGATTCTGCTGCGTTGTACAGTACCCTTTTAGTCTATGGAAAACAAAAAAAGCAGTGCTCACGGTGCGGAATTTTCCACACGGATTTGCTGCAGATTCAAATCCGCAGCATGTCAATTCCTTGTACTGATTCCGCAGAGGTTTGGCACCTGCTCCATGACAGGCAGGGCCGCCATCAGGGCATGACAGCCCTTACTGCTGTATGGGGCCCCGTGAGCAGCAGTACAGAAGGGGGCCCACAGATCAGGTGCCCTGCTCCTGTGCTTCTAGTCATCGGGCCCCAAGTGCTGCGTGTCATGGGGCGCCAGGCGGGCCCCAAGTGTGCGCTGTGGCCGGGCCTGCAGCACACACATCAGCAGAGCCGCCACGGCGGCCGACATCCAAAGCTGCAGAAGAGCTGAAGGACCTGTGGTGACGTCATCAGTACCACAGTCCTTCACCATTGATCAGCTCCGCCCCTGATCACATGACGATGACGTCGCCACAGGTCCTTTCAGCTCACACAGCTGCAGCTCCAACTTCAACGCAGGAGCGAGGTCAGGTAAGAAAAAAGTTTTTATTTTATTTTATTATTGAAAGGGGCAATATGTTTCCCTAGCAGAATGGACTCGGGGCAGGATTGGAGAAACACAGGGGCAAATATGGAGAAATGGGGGTAGAATGCAGACATGATGGGGGCAGAATGCAGATATGATGGGGGCAGAATGCAGACATGATGGGGCAGAATGCAGACATGATGGGGCAGAATGCAAGACATGATGTGGGCAGAATGCAGACATGATGGGGGCAGAATGCAAGACATGATGGGGGCAGAAAGCAGACATGATGGGGGCAGAATGCAAGACATGATAGGGGCAGAATGCAACACATGGGGCAGAATGCAAGACATGATGGGGGCAGAATGCAAGACATGATGGGGGCAGAAAGCAGACATGATGGGGGCAGAATGCAGACATGATGAGGGCAGAATGCAGACATGATGAGGGCAGAATGCAGATATGATGTGGGCAGAATGCAGACATGATAGGGGCAGAATGCAAGACATGATAGGGGCAGAATGCAACACATGGGGCAGAATGCAGACATGATGGGGGCAGAATGCAAGACATGATGGGGGCAGAATGCAGACATGATGGGGGCAGAATGCAAGACATGATGGGGCAGAATGCAGACATGATGGGGGAGAATGCAGACATGATGGGGGCAGAATGCAGACATGATGGGGGCAGAATGCAGATATGATGTGGGCAGAATGCAAACATGATGGGGCAGAATGCAAGACATGATAGGGGCAGAATGCAACACATGGGGCAGAATGCAGACATGATGGGGGCAGAATGCAAGACATGATGTTGGCAGAATGCAAACATGATGGGGGCAGAATGCAAGACATGATGGGGCAGAATGCAAGACATGATGGGGGCAGAATGCAAGACATGATGGCGCAGAATGCAAGACATGATGGGGCAGAATGCAGACATGATGGGGGCAGTGTTGTGAGCTCATCTGTTCATTCACCTTTGTTGTCCGAGGATCTCCCTCTTCTGGTGAAAGAAGGTAGTGAGGCTGATTTGGATGAAAGAAACCAAACACCTGATCAGGTGGATTGTGACTGGGTAACAGGAACTTCCGACTGGATATAAGGCAGCCGACGCCCTTCTGAGTGGCTGGTGATTTCTCTGCTGGATTCTTTGAGACCAGTCTGATTCCTGCTTCCCAAAGATAAGTTTTTGCTCTGCTATTGAACTTATTAGTTTTGGTTTTGTTTACCTTGTTTTGGAGTTCTGCCATCCCCGGCTGGGGGTGTGCTGGATTCTTATTCCTTGATCAGTGTTCTCTTTTGCTCTGCTTTCAGAATATTCTGAGTGCTGATATAGGGTTTGAAGTCTAGTGACTTCAGGGTCCTTTTTGCTTATCAGTTGTGTTGGTAATATTTTTAGCAGGGTTTTCTCGGATTGCAGACAGCAGCTTTTCTGTCCTGTCCTTTTTAGTTAGCTTGGGCCCCATCGTTTACTCATCCTATCTTTCTATCTGTGTTAATGTTTTCATCTTGCTTCACCGTCATTATATGTTGGGGGCTGCCTATTGCTTTGGGGTCTGCTCTGGGGCAGTGTCACGTCGCCGTCAGACTCGGGGCCTGCTGTTCCGCCCTCAGCCACTAGGAGGCGACGGACTGTCACGCCGCCCTCGGGCTCAGGGCCTGCTGTCCAGGCCTCGGCTACCAGGAGGTGCCGGACTGACATGTCATCGTCGAATTCAGGGCCTGCTGTTCCACCCTCAGCCACTAGGAGGCGCCGTGGCTTGCGCCCGAGTAATGGCGGCAACAGTGAAAGGGCTCCTGCGCAGGCGTCTAGTGGACACAGACTCCGCTCCTCTGTCAGTCATGAAGGGGTTGGTGCATCGTCATCAGGTCTGGTCCTGGGGGCGATCCTGATGACATCATCAGCCCGGGAGCCTGTGAGGGATGACCTGATCCCTCAAATACCTTGGGACTGGGCTTGCAAGCCGCCGGATATATTCTTAGTTCCCCTGCGTGTTACTGTGTGAATTGCTGTTTGACTGACTCTGACTTTTGCCTGGACTTCTGACTCTGCTTCTGCCTAACGATTCTGTACCTCTGCTGCCCTCCTGGTTTATGACTCTTACTTCGGCCTGGATTCTGACTCTATTTCTGCATAACGACTTTGTACTTCTGCTGCCCTCCTGGTTTATGACTCTGGCTTCGGCCTGGAATCTGACTCTGCTACTGTCTACTGTTTTTGTACCGTTGCTGCCTGACTGGTCTAGTCTCGGATATCATTGCCTCTGTGTCCTGTATTGGAACACCTTTCTGGCGACCATCCTGCTCTGGTCATTGCTCCTATTCAGACAGCGCCTCCTGGGCTCTGCTATAAATCCAGATCCCTGTATAGGGGTAAAGGGTATCAGTGTTTCTCGGGGTGCTGTCTGGCTGCAGTCCAGACCGCAGGCAGACGTCACAGGCAGTCAGTTTTTCCTTTTTCTCTCTTTAGGCTTATTTATATCTCCGGCTGTGACCAGGTGTCTAGGATCACCGTAGGAACAATCCACGGCTACTGCTAGTTGTGTGATAGGATTAGGGGTCTGCAATCCGCTAGTTTCCAACCTCTCTGATTTTCTGGGCTGAGCTTGCATTTTTGTTTTTTCCTCCTTGGTGACTCAATCATAACAGGGCAGAATGTAAGACATGATGGGGGTAGAATGCAAGACATGATGGGGCAGAATGCAGACATGATGGGGCAGAATGCAGACATGATGGGGGCAGAATGCAAAACATGATGGGGGCAGAATGCAAAACATGATGGGGCAGAATGCAGACATGATGGGGGCAGAATGCAAGACATGATGGGGCAGAATGCAGACATCATGGGGCAGAATGTAAGACATGATGGGGGCAGAATGCAAGACATGGGGCAGAATGCAGACATGATGGGGCAGAATGCAGACATTATGGAGGCAGAATGCAGACATGATGGGGGCAGAATGCAGACATGATGGGGGCAGAATGCAAGACATGATGGGGGCAGAATGCAAGACATGATGGGGGCAGAATGCAGACATGATGGGGGCAGAATGCAAGACATGGGGCAGAATGCAGACATGATGGGGCAGAATGCAGACATTATGGAGGCAGAATGCAGACATGATGGGGGCAGAATGCAGACATGATGGGGGCAGAATGCAAGACATGATGGGGGCAGAATGCAAGACATGATGGGGGCAGAATGCAAGACATGATGGGGGCAGAATGCAAGACATGATGGGGGCAGAATGCAAGATATGATGGGGGCAGAATGCAAGACATGATGGGGGCAGAATGCAAGACATAATGGGGCAGAATGCAAGACATGATGGGGCAGAATGCAGACATGATGGGGGCAGAATGCAAGACATGATGGGGCAGAATGCAGACATCATGGGGCAGAATGTAAGACATGATGGGGGCAGAATGCAAGACATGGGGCAGAATGCAGACATGATGGGGCAGAATGCAGACATTATGGAGGCAGAATGCAGACATGATGGGGGCAGAATGCAGACATGATGGGGGCAGAATGCAAGACATGATGGGGGCAGAATGCAAGACATGATGGGGGCAGAATGCAAGACATGATGGGGGCAGAATGCAGACATAATGGGGCAGAATGCAGACATGATGGGGGCAGAATGTAAGACATGATGGGGCAGAATGCAGACATGATGGGGGCAGAATGCAGACATGATGGGGCAGAATGCAGACATTATGGGGACAGAATGCAGACATGATGGGGCAGAATGCAGACATGATTGGGGCAGAATGTAAGACATGATGGGGGCAGAATGCAAGACATGATGGGGCAGAATGCAGACATGATGGGGGCAGAATGCAAGACATGATGGGGCAGAATGCAGACATGATGGGGCAGAATGTAAGACATGATGGGGCAGAATGCAAGACATGATGGGGCAGAATGCAAGACATGATGGGGGCAGAATGCAAGACATGATGGGGGCAGAATGCAGAAATTATGGGGGCAGAATGCAAGACATGATGGGGCAGAAGGCAGAAATGATGGGGGCAGAATGCAGACATGATGGTGGCAGAATGCAGACATGATGGGGCAGAATGTAAGACATGATGGGGCAGAATGCAGACATGATTGGGGCAGAATGCAGACATGATGGGGGCAGAATGTAAGACATGATGGGGGCAGAATGCAGACATGATGGGGGCAGAATGCAAGACATGATGGGGGCAGAATGCAGACATGATGGGGGCAGAATGCAGACATGATGGGGGCAGAATGCAGACTTCTTGATGTGGCAGAATGCAAATATGTTGGGGGCAGAAAGCAGACATGATGGGGGCCGAATGCAAGGCATGATGGGGGCAGAATGCAGACATGATGGGGGCAGAATGCAGGACATGATGGGGCAGAATGCAGATATGATGGGGCAGAATGCAGACATGATGGGGGCAGAATGCAGACATGATGGGGCAGAATGCAGATATGATGGGGGCAGAATGTAGACATGATGGGCCAGAATGCAAGACATGGGGGCAGAATGCAGACATGATGGGGGCAGAATGCAGACATGATGGGGGCAGAATGCAGACATGATGGGGGCAGAATGTAAGACATGATGGGGCAGAATGCAGACATGATGGGGGCTGGATGCAGATATGATGGGGCAGAATTCAGACATGATTGGGGCAGAATGCAAGACATGATGGGGCAGAATGCAGACATGATGGGGGCAGAATGGAAGACATGATGGGGGCAGAATGCAAGACATGATGGGGGCAGAATGCAAGACATGATGGGGCAGAATGCAAGACATGATGGGGGCAGAATGCAAGACATGATGGGGCAGAATGCAGACATGATGGGGCAGAATGCAGACATGATGGGGCAGAATGCAGACATGATGGGGCAGAATGCAAGACATGATGGGGCAGAATGCAAGACATGATGGGGCAGAATGCAAGACATGATGGGGGCAGAATGCAAGACATAATGGGGGCAGAATGCAAGACATGATGGGGGCAGAATGCAAGACATGATGGGGCAGAATGCAGACATGATGGGGCAGAATGCAGACATGATGGGGGCAGTGTTGTGAGCTCATCTGTTCATTCACCTTTTGTGTCCGAGGATCTCCCTCTTCTGGTGAAGGAAGGTAGTGAGGCTGATTTGGATGAAAGAAACCAAACACCTGATCAGGTGGATTGTGACTGGGTAACAGGAACTTCTGACTGGATATAAGGCAGCCGACACCCTTCTGAGTGGCTGGTGATTTCTCTGCTGGATTCTTTGAGACCAGTCTGATTCCTGCTTCCCAAAGATAAGTTTTTGCTCTGCTATTGAACTTATTAGTTTTGGTTTTGTTTACCTTGTTTTGGAGTTCTGCCATCCCCGGCTGGGGGTGTGCTGGATTCTTATTCCTTGATCAGTGTTCTCTTTTGCTCTGCTTTCAGAATATTCTGAGTGCTGAAATAGGGTTTGAAGTCTAGTGACTTCAGGGTCCTTTTTGCTTATCAGTTGTGTTGGTAATATTGTTAGCAGGGTTTTCTCGGATTGCAGACAGCAGCTTTTCTGTCCTGTCCTTTTTAGTTAGCTTGGGCCCCATCGTTTGCTCATCCTATCTTTCTATCTGTGTTAGTGTTTTCATCTTTCTTCACCGTCATTATATGTTGGGGGCTGCCTATTGCTTTGGGGTCTGCTCTGGGGCAGTCAGTTTTTCCCTTTTCTCTCTTTAGGCTTATTTATATCTCCGGCTGTGACGAGGTGTCTAGGATCACCGTAGGAACACTCCACGGCTACTGCTAGTTGTGTGATAGGATTAGGGGTCTGAAATCCGCTAGTTTCCAACCTCTCTGATTTTCTGGGCTGAGCTTGCATTTTTGTTTTTTCCTCCTCGGTGACTCAATCATAACAGGGCAGAATGTAAGACATGATGGGGGTAGAATGCAAGACATAATGGGGCAGAATGCAGACATGATGGGGGAAGAATGCAGACATGATGGGGGCAGAATGCAGACATGATGGGGGCAGAATGCAAAACATGATGGGGCAGAATGCAAGACATGATGGGGCAGAAGGCAAGACATGATGGGGCAGAATGCAGACATGATGGGTGCAGAATGCAAGACATGATGGGGCAGAATGCAGACATGATGGGGCAGAATGTAAGACATGATGGGGGCAGAATGCAAGACATGGGGCAGAATGCAGACATGATGGGGCAGAATGCAGACATTATGGAGGCAGAATGCAGACATGATGGTGGCAGAATGCAGACATGATTGGGGCAGAATGCAAGACATGATGGGGCAGAATGCAAGACATGATGGGGGCAGAATGCAGACATGATGGGGGCAGAATGCAGACATGATGGGGCAGAATGCAGACATGATGGGGCAGAATGCAAAACATGATGGGGCAGAATGCAAGACATGATGGGGCAGAATGCAGACATGATGGGGGCAGAATGCAGACATGATGGGGGCAGAATGCAAAACATGATGGGGGCAGAATGCAAGACATGATGGGGCAGAAGGCAAGACATGATGGGGCAGAATGCAGACATGATGGGGCAGAATGCAAGACATGATGGGGCAGAATGCAGACATGATGGGGCAGAATGCAAGACATGATGGGGGCAGAATGCAAGACATGGGGCAGAATGCAGACATGATGGGGCAGAATGCAGACATTATGGAGGCAGAATGCAGACATGATGGTGGCAGAATGCAGACATGATTGGGGCAGAATGGAAGACATGATGGGGCAGAATGCAAGACATGATGGGGGCAGAATGCAGACATGATGGGGGCAGAATGCAAGACATGATGGGGCAGAATGCAGACATGATGGGGGCAGAATGTAAGACATGATGGGGCAGAATGCAGACATGATGGGGGCAGAATGCAGACATGATGGGGGCAGAATGCAGACATGATGGGGGAGAATGCAAAACTTGATGGGGGCAGAATGCAAGACATGATGGGGCAGAAAGCAAGACATGATGGGGCAGAATGCAGAAATGATGGGGGCAGAATGCAAGACATGATGGGGCAGAATGCAGACATGATGGGGGCAGAATGTAAGACATGATGGGGCAAAATGCAAGACATGGGGGCAGAATGCAGACATGATGGGGGCAGAATGCAGACATGATGGGGGCAGAATGCAGACTTGATGGGGCAGAATGCAGATATGTTGGGGGCAGAACGCAGACATGATGGGGGCAGAATGCAAGACATGATGGGGGCAGAATGCAGACATGATGGGGGAAGAATGCAGACATGATGGGGGCAGAATGCAGACATGATGGGGCAGAATGCAGACATGATGGGGGCAGAATGTAGACATGATGGGCCAGAATGCAAGACATGGGGGCAGAATGCAGACATGATGGGGCAGAATGCAGACATGATGGGGGCAGAATGCAGACATGATGGGGGCAGAATGTAAGACATGATGGGGCAGAATGCAGACATGATGGGGGCTGGATGCAGACATGATGGGGCAGAATGCAGACTTGATGGGGCAGAATGCAGACATGATGGGGCAGAATGCAGACATGATGGGGGCAGAATGCAAGACATGATGGGGCAGAATGCAGACATGATGGGGGCAGAATGGAAGACATGATGGGGGCAGAATGCAAGACATGATGGGGCAGAATGCAAGACATGATGGGGCAGAATGCAAGACATGATGGGGGCAGAATGCAAGACATGATGGGGCAGAATGCAGACATGATGGGGCAGAATGCAAGACATGATGGGGCAGAATGCAAGACATGATGGGGGCAGAATGCAAGACATGATGGGGCAGAATGCAAGACATGATGGGGGCAGAATGCAAGACATGATGGGGCAGAATGCAAGACATGATGGGGCAGAATGCAGACATGATGGGGCAGAATGTAAGACATAATGGGGGCAGAATACAGACATGATGGGGGCAGAATGCAGACATGATGGGGCAGAATGCAGACATGATGGGGCAAAATGCAGACATGATGGGGGCAGAATGCAGACATGATGGGGGCAGAATGCAAGACATGATGGGGGCAGAATGCAAGACATGATGGGGCAGAATGCAGACATGATGGGGCAGAATGCAAGACATGATGGGGCAGAATGCAAGACATGATGGGGGCAGAATGCAAGACATGATGGGGCAGAATGCAGACATGATGGGGCAGAATGCAAGACATGATGGGGCAGAATGCAAGACATGATGGGGGCAGAATGCAAGACATGATGGGGCAGAATGCAAGACATGATGGGGGCAGAATGCAAGACATGATGGGGCAGAATGCAAGACATGATGGGGCAGAATGCAGACATGATGGGGCAGAATGTAAGACATAATGTGGGCAGAATACAGACATGATGGGGGCAGAATGCAAGACATGGGGGCAGAATGCAGACATGATGGGGCAGAATGCAGACATGATGGGGGCAGAATGCAGACATGATGGGGGCAGAATGTAAGACATGATGGGGCAGAATGCAGACATGATGGGGGCTGGATGCAGACATGATGGGGCAGAATGCAGACTTGATGGGGCAGAATGCAGATATGATGGGGCAGAATGCAGACATGATGGGGGCAGAATGCAAGACATGATGGGGCTGAATGCAGACATGATGGGGGCAGAATGGAAGACATGATGGGGGCAGAATGCAAGACATGATGGGGGCAGAATGCAAGACATGATGGGGCAGAATGCAAGATATGATGGGGCAGAATGCAAGACATGATGGGGCAGAATGCAGACATGATGGGGCAGAATGCAAGACATGATGGGGGAGAATGCAAGACATGATGGGGCAGAATGCAAGACATGATGGGGCAGAATGCAAGACATGATGGGGGCAGAATGCAAGACATAATGGGGGCAGAATGCAAGACATGATGGGGGCAGAATGCAAGACATGATGGGGCAGAATGCAGACATGATGGGGCAGAATGCAGACATGATGGGGGCAGTGTTGTGAGCTCATCTGTTCATTCACCTTTTGTGTCCGAGGATCTCCCTCTTCTGGTGAAGGAAGGTAGTGAGGCTGATTTGGATGAAAGAAACCAAACACCTGATCAGGTGGATTGTGACTGGGTAACAGGAACTTCTGACTGGATATAAGGCAGCCGACACCCTTCTGAGTGGCTGGTGATTTCTCTGCTGGATTCTTTGAGACCAGTCTGATTCCTGCTTCCCAAAGATAAGTTTTTGCTCTGCTATTGAACTTATTAGTTTTGGTTTTGTTTACCTTGTTTTGGAGTTCTGCCATCCCCGGCTGGGGGTGTGCTGGATTCTTATTCCTTGATCAGTGTTCTCTTTTGCTCTGCTTTCAGAATATTCTGAGTGCTGAAATAGGGTTTGAAGTCTAGTGACTTCAGGGTCCTTTTTGCTTATCAGTTGTGTTGGTAATATTGTTAGCAGGGTTTTCTCGGATTGCAGACAGCAGCTTTTCTGTCCTGTCCTTTTTAGTTAGCTTGGGCCCCATCGTTTGCTCATCCTATCTTTCTATCTGTGTTAGTGTTTTCATCTTTCTTCACCGTCATTATATGTTGGGGGCTGCCTATTGCTTTGGGGTCTGCTCTGGGGCAGTCAGTTTTTCCCTTTTCTCTCTTTAGGCTTATTTATATCTCCGGCTGTGACGAGGTGTCTAGGATCACCGTAGGAACACTCCACGGCTACTGCTAGTTGTGTGATAGGATTAGGGGTCTGAAATCCGCTAGTTTCCAACCTCTCTGATTTTCTGGGCTGAGCTTGCATTTTTGTTTTTTCCTCCTCGGTGACTCAATCATAACAGGGCAGAATGTAAGACATGATGGGGGTAGAATGCAAGACATGATGGGGCAGAATGCAGACATGATGGGGCAGAATGCAGACATGATGGGGGCAGAATGCAAAACATGATGGGGGCAGAATGCAAGACATGATGGGGCAGAATGCAGACATGATGGGGGCAGAATGCAAGACATGATGGGGCAGAATGCAGACATCATGGGGCAGAATGTAAGACATGATGGGGGCAGAATGCAAGACATGGGGCAGAATGCAGACATGATGGGGCAGAATGCAGACATTATGGAGGCAGAATGCAGACATGATGGGGGCAGAATGCAGACATGATGGGGGCAGAATGCAAGACATGATGGGGGCAGAATGCAAGACATGATGGGGGCAGAATGCAGACATGATGGGGGCAGAATGCAAGACATGGGGCAGAATGCAGACATGATGGGGCAGAATGCAGACATTATGGAGGCAGAATGCAGACATGATGGGGGCAGAATGCAGACATGATGGGGGCAGAATGCAAGACATGATGGGGGCAGAATGCAAGACATGATGGGGGCAGAATGCAAGACATGATGGGGGCAGAATGCAAGACATGATGGGGGCAGAATGCAAGACATGATGGGGGCAGAATGCAAGACATGATGGGGGCAGAATGCAAGACATAATGGGGCAGAATGCAAGACATGATGGGGCAGAATGCAGACATGATGGGGGCAGAATGCAAGACATGATGGGGCAGAATGCAGACATCATGGGGCAGAATGTAAGACATGATGGGGGCAGAATGCAAGACATGGGGCAGAATGCAGACATGATGGGGCAGAATGCAGACATTATGGAGGCAGAATGCAGACATGATGGGGGCAGAATGCAGACATGATGGGGGCAGAATGCAAGACATGATGGGGGCAGAATGCAAGACATGATGGGGGCAGAATGCAAGACATGATGGGGGCAGAATGCAGACATAATGGGGCAGAATGCAGACATGATGGGGGCAGAATGTAAGACATGATGGGGCAGAATGCAGACATGATGGGGGCAGAATGCAGACATGATGGGGCAGAATGCAGACATTATGGGGACAGAATGCAGACATGATGGGGCAGAATGCAGACATGATTGGGGCAGAATGTAAGACATGATGGGGGCAGAATGCAAGACATGATGGGGCAGAATGCAGACATGATGGGGGCAGAATGCAAGACATGATGGGGCAGAATGCAGACATGATGGGGCAGAATGTAAGACATGATGGGGCAGAATGCAAGACATGATGGGGCAGAATGCAAGACATGATGGGGGCAGAATGCAAGACATGATGGGGGCAGAATGCAGAAATTATGGGGGCAGAATGCAAGACATGATGGGGCAGAAGGCAGAAATGATGGGGGCAGAATGCAGACATGATGGTGGCAGAATGCAGACATGATGGGGCAGAATGTAAGACATGATGGGGCAGAATGCAGACATGATTGGGGCAGAATGCAGACATGATGGGGGCAGAATGTAAGACATGATGGGGGCAGAATGCAGACATGATGGGGGCAGAATGCAAGACATGATGGGGGCAGAATGCAGACATGATGGGGGCAGAATGCAGACATGATGGGGGTAGAATGCAGACTTCTTGATGTGGCAGAATGCAAATATGTTGGGGGCAGAAAGCAGACATGATGGGGGCCGAATGCAAGGCATGATGGGGGCAGAATGCAGACATGATGGGGGCAGAATGCAGGACATGATGGGGCAGAATGCAGATATGATGGGGCAGAATGCAGACATGATGGGGGCAGAATGCAGACATGATGGGGCAGAATGCAGATATGATGGGGGCAGAATGTAGACATGATGGGCCAGAATGCAAGACATGGGGGCAGAATGCAGACATGATGGGGGCAGAATGCAGACATGATGGGGGCAGAATGCAGACATGATGGGGGCAGAATGTAAGACATGATGGGGCAGAATGCAGACATGATGGGGGCTGGATGCAGATATGATGGGGCAGAATTCAGACATGATTGGGGCAGAATGCAAGACATGATGGGGCAGAATGCAGACATGATGGGGGCAGAATGGAAGACATGATGGGGGCAGAATGCAAGACATGATGGGGGCAGAATGCAAGACATGATGGGGCAGAATGCAAGACATGATGGGGGCAGAATGCAAGACATGATGGGGCAGAATGCAGACATGATGGGGCAGAATGCAGACATGATGGGGCAGAATGCAAGACATGATGGGGCAGAATGCAAGACATGATGGGGCAGAATGCAAGACATGATGGGGGCAGAATTCAAGACATAATGGGGGCAGAATGCAAGACATGATGGGGGCAGAATGCAAGACATGATGGGGCAGAATGCAGACATGATGGGGCAGAATGCAGACATGATGGGGGCAGTGTTGTGAGCTCATCTGTTCATTCACCTTTTGTGTCCGAGGATCTCCCTCTTCTGGTGAAGGAAGGTAGTGAGGCTGATTTGGATGAAAGAAACCAAACACCTGATCAGGTGGATTGTGACTGGGTAACAGGAACTTCTGACTGGATATAAGGCAGCCGACACCCTTCTGAGTGGCTGGTGATTTCTCTGCTGGATTCTTTGAGACCAGTCTGATTCCTGCTTCCCAAAGATAAGTTTTTGCTCTGCTATTGAACTTATTAGTTTTGGTTTTGTTTACCTTGTTTTGGAGTTCTGCCATCCCCGGCTGGGGGTGTGCTGGATTCTTATTCCTTGATCAGTGTTCTCTTTTGCTCTGCTTTCAGAATATTCTGAGTGCTGAAATAGGGTTTGAAGTCTAGTGACTTCAGGGTCCTTTTTGCTTATCAGTTGTGTTGGTAATATTGTTAGCAGGGTTTTCTCGGATTGCAGACAGCAGCTTTTCTGTCCTGTCCTTTTTAGTTAGCTTGGGCCCCATCGTTTGCTCATCCTATCTTTCTATCTGTGTTAGTGTTTTCATCTTTCTTCACCGTCATTATATGTTGGGGGCTGCCTATTGCTTTGGGGTCTGCTCTGGGGCAGTCAGTTTTTCCCTTTTCTCTCTTTAGGCTTATTTATATCTCCGGCTGTGACGAGGTGTCTAGGATCACCGTAGGAACACTCCACGGCTACTGCTAGTTGTGTGATAGGATTAGGGGTCTGAAATCCGCTAGTTTCCAACCTCTCTGATTTTCTGGGCTGAGCTTGCATTTTTGTTTTTTCCTCCTCGGTGACTCAATCATAACAGGGCAGAATGTAAGACATGATGGGGGTAGAATGCAAGACATGATGGGGCAGAATGCAGACATGATGGGGCAGAATGCAGACATGATGGGGGCAGAATGCAAAACATGATGGGGGCAGAATGCAAGACATGATGGGGCAGAATGCAGACATGATGGGGGCAGAATGCAAGACATGATGGGGCAGAATGCAGACATCATGGGGCAGAATGTAAGACATGATGGGGGCAGAATGCAAGACATGGGGCAGAATGCAGACATGATGGGGCAGAATGCAGACATTATGGAGGCAGAATGCAGACATGATGGGGGCAGAATGCAGACATGATGGGGGCAGAATGCAAGACATGATGGGGGCAGAATGCAAGACATGATGGGGGCAGAATGCAGACATGATGGGGGCAGAATGCAAGACATGGGGCAGAATGCAGACATGATGGGGCAGAATGCAGACATTATGGAGGCAGAATGCAGACATGATGGGGGCAGAATGCAAGACATGATGGGGGCAGAATGCAAGACATGATGGGGGCAGAATGCAAGACATGATGGGGGCAGAATGCAAGACATGATGGGGGCAGAATGCAAGACATGATGGGGGCAGAATGCAAGACATGATGGGGGCAGAATGCAAGACATAATGGGGCAGAATGCAAGACATGATGGGGCAGAATGCAGACATGATGGGGGCAGAATGCAAGACATGATGGGGCAGAATGCAGACATCATGGGGCAGAATGTAAGACATGATGGGGGCAGAATGCAAGACATGGGGCAGAATGCAGACATGATGGGGCAGAATGCAGACATTATGGAGGCAGAATGCAGACATGATGGGGGCAGAATGCAGACATGATGGGGGCAGAATGCAAGACATGATGGGGGCAGAATGCAAGACATGATGGGGGCAGAATGCAAGACATGATGGGGGCAGAATGCAGACATAATGGGGCAGAATGCAGACATGATGGGGGCAGAATGTAAGACATGATGGGGCAGAATGCAGACATGATGGGGGCAGAATGCAGACATGATGGGGCAGAATGCAGACATTATGGGGACAGAATGCAGACATGATGGGGCAGAATGCAGACATGATTGGGGCAGAATGTAAGACATGATGGGGGCAGAATGCAAGACATGATGGGGCAGAATGCAGACATGATGGGGGCAGAATGCAAGACATGATGGGGCAGAATGCAGACATGATGGGGCAGAATGTAAGACATGATGGGGCAGAATGCAAGACATGATGGGGCAGAATGCAAGACATGATGGGGGCAGAATGCAAGACATGATGGGGGCAGAATGCAGAAATTATGGGGGCAGAATGCAAGACATGATGGGGCAGAAGGCAGAAATGATGGGGGCAGAATGCAGACATGATGGTGGCAGAATGCAGACATGATGGGGCAGAATGTAAGACATGATGGGGCAGAATGCAGACATGATTGGGGCAGAATGCAGACATGATGGGGGCAGAATGTAAGACATGATGGGGGCAGAATGCAGACATGATGGGGGCAGAATGCAAGACATGATGGGGGCAGAATGCAGACATGATGGGGGCAGAATGCAGACATGATGGGGGCAGAATGCAGACTTCTTGATGTGGCAGAATGCAAATATGTTGGGGGCAGAAAGCAGACATGATGGGGGCCGAATGCAAGGCATGATGGGGGCAGAATGCAGACATGATGGGGGCAGAATGCAGGACATGATGGGGCAGAATGCAGATATGATGGGGCAGAATGCAGACATGATGGGGGCAGAATGCAGACATGATGGGGCAGAATGCAGATATGATGGGGGCAGAATGTAGACATGATGGGCCAGAATGCAAGACATGGGGGCAGAATGCAGACATGATGGGGGCAGAATGCAGACATGATGGGGGCAGAATGCAGACATGATGGGGGCAGAATGTAAGACATGATGGGGCAGAATGCAGACATGATGGGGGCTGGATGCAGATATGATGGGGCAGAATTCAGACATGATTGGGGCAGAATGCAAGACATGATGGGGCAGAATGCAGACATGATGGGGGCAGAATGGAAGACATGATGGGGGCAGAATGCAAGACATGATGGGGGCAGAATGCAAGACATGATGGGGCAGAATGCAAGACATGATGGGGGCAGAATGCAAGACATGATGGGGCAGAATGCAGACATGATGGGGCAGAATGCAGACATGATGGGGCAGAATGCAGACATGATGGGGCAGAATGCAAGACATGATGGGGCAGAATGCAAGACATGATGGGGCAGAATGCAAGACATGATGGGGGCAGAATGCAAGACAATGGGGGCAGAATGCAAGACATGATGGGGGCAGAATGCAAGACATGATGGGGCAGAATGCAGACATGATGGGGCAGAATGCAGACATGATGGGGGCAGTGTTGTGAGCTCATCTGTTCATTCACCTTTTGTGTCCGAGGATCTCCCTCTTCTGGTGAAGGAAGGTAGTGAGGCTGATTTGGATGAAAGAAACCAAACACCTGATCAGGTGGATTGTGACTGGGTAACAGGAACTTCTGACTGGATATAAGGCAGCCGACACCCTTCTGAGTGGCTGGTGATTTCTCTGCTGGATTCTTTGAGACCAGTCTGATTCCTGCTTCCCAAAGATAAGTTTTTGCTCTGCTATTGAACTTATTAGTTTTGGTTTTGTTTACCTTGTTTTGGAGTTCTGCCATCTCCGGCTGGGGGTGTGCTGGATTCTTATTCCTTGATCAGTGTTCTCTTTTGCTCTGCTTTCAGAATATTCTGAGTGCTGAAATAGGGTTTGAAGTCTAGTGACTTCAGGGTCCTTTTTGCTTATCAGTTGTGTTGGTAATATTGTTAGCAGGGTTTTCTCGGATTGCAGACAGCAGCTTTTCTGTCCTGTCCTTTTTAGTTAGCTTGGGCCCCATCGTTTGCTCATCCTATCTTTCTATCTGTGTTAGTGTTTTCATCTTTCTTCACCGTCATTATATGTTGGGGGCTGCCTATTGCTTTGGGGTCTGCTCTGGGGCAGTCAGTTTTTCCCTTTTCTCTCTTTAGGCTTATTTATATCTCCGGCTGTGACGAGGTGTCTAGGATCACCGTAGGAACACTCCACGGCTACTGCTAGTTGTGTGATAGGATTAGGGGTCTGAAATCCGCTAGTTTCCAACCTCTCTGATTTTCTGGGCTGAGCTTGCATTTTTGTTTTTTCCTCCTCGGTGACTCAATCATAACAGGGCAGAATGTAAGACATGATGGGGGTAGAATGCAAGACATAATGGGGCAGAATGCAGACATGATGGGGGAAGAATGCAGACATGATGGGGGCAGAATGCAGACATGATGGGGGCAGAATGCAAAACATGATGGGGCAGAATGCAAGACATGATGGGGCAGAAGGCAAGACATGATGGGGCAGAATGCAGACATGATGGGTGCAGAATGCAAGACATGATGGGGCAGAATGCAGACATGATGGGGCAGAATGTAAGACATGATGGGGCAGAATGCAAGACATGGGGCAGAATGCAGACATGATGGGGCAGAATGCAGACATTATGGAGGCAGAATGCAGACATGATGGTGGCAGAATGCAGACATGATTGGGGCAGAATGCAAGACATGATGGGGCAGAATGCAAGACATGATGGGGGCAGAATGCAGACATGATGGGGGCAGAATGCAGACATGATGGGGCAGAATGCAGACATGATGGGGCAGAATGCAAAACATGATGGGGCAGAATGCAAGACATGATGGGGCAGAATGCAGACATGATGGGGGCAGAATGCAGACATGATGGGGGCAGAATGCAGACATGATGGGGGCAGAATGCAAAACATGATGGGGGCAGAATGCAAGACATGATGGGGCAGAAGGCAAGACATGATGGGGCAGAATGCAGACATGATGGGGCAGAATGCAAGACATGATGGGGCAGAATGCAGACATGATGGGGCAGAATGTAAGACATGATGGGGGCAGAATGCAAGACATGGGGCAGAATGCAGACATGATGGGGCAGAATGCAGACATTATGGAGGCAGAATGCAGACATGATGGTGGCAGAATGCAGACATGATTGGGGCAGAATGGAAGACATGATGGGGCAGAATGCAAGACATGATGGGGGCAGAATGCAGACATGATGGGGGCAGAATGCAAGACATGATGGGGCAGAATGCAGACATGATGGGGGCAGAATGTAAGACATGATGGGGCAGAATGCAGACATGATGGGGGCAGAATGCAGACATGATGGGGGCAGAATGCAGACATGATGGGGGAGAATGCAAAACATGATGGGGGCAGAATGCAAGACATGATGGGGCAGAAAGCAAGACATGATGGGGCAGAATGCAGAAATGATGGGGGCAGAATGCAAGACATGATGGGGCAGAATGCAGACATGATGGGGGCAGAATGTAAGACATGATGGGGCAAAATGCAAGACATGGGGGCAGAATGCAGACATGATGGGGGCAGAATGCAGACATGATGGGGGCAGAATGCAGACTTGATGGGGCAGAATGCAGATATGTTGGGGGCAGAACGCAGACATGATGGGGGCAGAATGCAAGACATGATGGGGGCAGAATGCAGACATGATGGGGGAAGAATGCAGACATGATGGGGGCAGAATGCAGACATGATGGGGCAGAATGCAGACATGATGGGGGCAGAATGTAGACATGATGGGCCAGAATGCAAGACATGGGGGCAGAATGCAGACATGATGGGGCAGAATGCAGACATGATGGGGGCAGAATGCAGACATGATGGGGGCAGAATGTAAGACATGATGGGGCAGAATGCAGACATGATGGGGGCTGGATGCAGACATGATGGGGCAGAATGCAGACTTGATGGGGCAGAATGCAGACATGATGGGGCAGAATGCAGACATGATGGGGGCAGAATGCAAGACATGATGGGGCAGAATGCAGACATGATGGGGGCAGAATGGAAGACATGATGGGGGCAGAATGCAAGACATGATGGGGGCAGAATGCAAGACATGATGGGGCAGAATGCAAGACATGATGGGGGCAGAATGCAAGACATGATGGGGCAGAATGCAGACATGATGGGGCAGAATGCAAGACATGATGGGGCAGAATGCAAGACATGATGGGGGCAGAATGCAAGACATGATGGGGCAGAATGCAAGACATGATGGGGGCAGAATGCAAGACATGATGGGGCAGAATGCAGACATGATGGGGCAGAATGTAAGACATAATGGGGGCAGAATACAGACATGATGGGGGCAGAATGCAGACATGATGGGGCAGAATGCAGACATGATGGGGCAAAATGCAGACATGATGGGGGCAGAATGCAGACATGATGGGGGCAGAATGCAAGACATGATGGGGGCAGAATGCAAGACATGATGGGGCAGAATGCAGACATGATGGGGCAGAATGCAAGACATGATGGGGCAGAATGCAAGACATGATGGGGGCAGAATGCAAGACATGATGGGGCAGAATGCAGACATGATGGGGCAGAATGCAAGACATGATGGGGCAGAATGCAAGACATGATGGGGGCAGAATGCAAGACATGATGGGGCAGAATGCAAGACATGATGGGGGCAGAATGCAAGACATGATGGGGCAGAATGCAAGACATGATGGGGCAGAATGCAGACATGATGGGGCAGAATGTAAGACATAATGTGGGCAGAATACAGACATGATGGGGGCAGAATGCAAGACATGGTGGCAGAATGCAGACATGATGGGGCAGAATGCAGACATGATGGGGGCAGAATGCAGACATGATGGGGGCAGAATGTAAGACATGATGGGGCAGAATGCAGACATGATGGGGGCTGGATGCAGACATGATGGGGCAGAATGCAGACTTGATGGGGCAGAATGCAGATATGATGGGGCAGAATGCAGACATGATGGGGGCAGAATGCAAGACATGATGGGGCTGAATGCAGACATGATGGGGGCAGAATGGAAGACATGATGGGGGCAGAATGCAAGACATGATGGGGCAGAATGCAAGACATGATGGGGCAGAATGCAAGACATGATGGGGCAGAATGCAAGACATGATGGGGGCAGAATGCAAGACATAATGGGGGCAGAATGCAAGACATGATGGGGGCAGAATGCAAGACATGATGGGGCAGAATGCAGACATGATGGGGCAGAATGCAGACATGATGGGGGCAGTGTTGTGAGCTCATCTGTTCATTCACCTTTTGTGTCCGAGGATCTCCCTCTTCTGGTGAAGGAAGGTAGTGAGGCTGATTTGGATGAAAGAAACCAAACACCTGATCAGGTGGATTGTGACTGGGTAACAGGAACTTCTGACTGGATATAAGGCAGCCGACACCCTTCTGAGTGGCTGGTGATTTCTCTGCTGGATTCTTTGAGACCAGTCTGATTCCTGCTTCCCAAAGATAAGTTTTTGCTCTGCTATTGAACTTATTAGTTTTGGTTTTGTTTACCTTGTTTTGGAGTTCTGCCATCCCCGGCTGGGGGTGTGCTGGATTCTTATTCCTTGATCAGTGTTCTCTTTTGCTCTGCTTTCAGAATATTCTGAGTGCTGAAATAGGGTTTGAAGTCTAGTGACTTCAGGGTCCTTTTTGCTTATCAGTTGTGTTGGTAATATTGTTAGCAGGGTTTTCTCGGATTGCAGACAGCAGCTTTTCTGTCCTGTCCTTTTTAGTTAGCTTGGGCCCCATCGTTTGCTCATCCTATCTTTCTATCTGTGTTAGTGTTTTCATCTTTCTTCACCGTCATTATATGTTGGGGGCTGCCTATTGCTTTGGGGTCTGCTCTGGGGCAGTCAGTTTTTCCCTTTTCTCTCTTTAGGCTTATTTATATCTCCGGCTGTGACGAGGTGTCTAGGATCACCGTAGGAACACTCCACGGCTACTGCTAGTTGTGTGATAGGATTAGGGGTCTGAAATCCGCTAGTTTCCAACCTCTCTGATTTTCTGGGCTGAGCTTGCATTTTTGTTTTTTCCTCCTCGGTGACTCAATCATAACAGGGCAGAATGTAAGACATGATGGGGGTAGAATGCAAGACATAATGGGGCAGAATGCAGACATGATGGGGGAAGAATGCAGACATGATGGGGCAGAATGCAAAACATGATGGGGCAGAATGCAAGACATGATGGGGCAGAAGGCAAGACATGATGGGGCAGAATGCAGACATGATGGGTGCAGAATGCAAGACATGATGGGGCAGAATGTAGACATGATGGGGCAGAATGTAAGACATGATGGGGGCAGAATGCAAGACATGGGGCAGAATGCAGACATGATGGGGCAGAATGCAGACATTATGGAGGCAGAATGCAGACATGATGGTGGCAGAATGCAGACATGATTGGGGCAGAATGCAAGACATGATGGGGCAGAATGCAAGACATGATGGGGGCAGAATGCAGACATGATGGGGCAGAATGCAGACATGATGGGGCAGAATGCAAAACATGATGGGGGCAGAATGCAAGACATGATGGGGCAGAAGGCAAGACATGATGGGGCAGAATGCAGACATGATGGGGGCAGAATGCAAGACATGATGGGGCAGAATGCAGACATGATGGGGCAGAATGTAAGACATGATGGGGGCAGAATGCAAGACATGGGGCAGAATGCAGACATGATGGGGCAGAATGCAGACATTATGGAGGCAGAATGCAGACATGATGGTGGCAGAATGCAGACATGAATGGGGCAGAATGGAAGACATGATGGGGCAGAATGCAAGACATGATGGGGGCAGAATGCAGACATGATGGGGGCAGAATGCAAGACATGATGGGGCAGAATGCAGACATGATGGGGGCAGAATGTAAGACATGATGGGGCAGAATGCAGACATGATGGGGGCAGAATGCAGACATGATGGGGGCAGAATGCAGACATGATGGGGGCAGAATGCAGACATGATGGGGGAGAATGCAAGACATGATGGGGCAGAAAGCAAGACATGATGGGGCAGAATGCAGAAATGATGGGGGCAGAATGCAAGACATGATGGGGCAGAATGCAGACATGATGGGGGCAGAATGTAAGACATGATGGGGGCAAAATGCAAGACATGGGGGCAGAATGCAGACATGATGGGGCAGAATGCAGACATTATGGGGGCAGAATGCAGACATGATGGGTGCAGAATGCAGACATGATTGGGGCAGAATGCAAGACATGATGGGGGCAGAATGCAAGACATGATGGGGGCAGAATGCAAGACATGATGGGGGCAGAATGCAAGACATGATGGGGGCAGAATGCAAGACATGATGGGGCAGAATGCAGACATGATGGGGCAGAATGCAAGACATGATGGGGCAGAATGCAGACATGATGGGGCAGAATGTAAGACATGATAGGGCAGAATGCAGACATGATGAGGGCAGAATGCAGACATGATGGGGCAGAATGCAGACATGGGGCAGAATGCAAGACATGATGGGGGCAGAATGCAGACATGATGGGGCAGAATGCAGACATGATGGGGCAGAATGTAAGACATGATGGGGGCAGAATGCAAGACATTGGGGGCAGAATGCAAGACATGATGGGGCAGAATGCAGACATGATGGGGCAAAATGCAGACATGATGGGGCAAAATGCAGACATGATGGGGCAGAATGTAAGACATGATGGGGCAGAATGCAAGACATGGGGGCAGAATGCAGACATGATGGGGGCAGAATGTAAGACATGATGGGGGCAGAATGCAGACATGATGGGGCAGAGTTCAGACATGATGGGGGCAAAATGCAGACATGATGGGGCAGAATGCAGACATGATGGGGCAGAATGCAGACATGATGGGGCAGAATGCAATACATGATGGGGAAGAATGCAGACATGATGGGGGCAGAATGTAAGACATGATGGGGCAGAATGCAAGACATGGGGGCAGAATGCAGACATTATGGGGGCAGAATGCAGACATGATGGGTGCAGAATGCAGACATGATTGGGGCAGAATGCAAGACATGATGGGGGCAGAATGCAAGACATGATGGGGGCAGAATGCAAGACATGATGGGGCAGAATGCAAGACATGATGGGGCAGAATGCAGACATGATGGGGGCAGAATGTAAGACATGATGGGGCAGAATGCAGACATGAAGGGAGCAAAATGCAGACATGATGGGGGCTGAATGCAAGACATGATGGGGCAGAATGCAGACATGATAGGGACAGAATGCAGACATGATGAGGGCAGAATGCAGACATGATGGGGCAGAATGCAGACATGATGGGGCAGAATGCAGACATGGGGGCAGAATGCAAGACATGATGGGGGCAGAATGCAGACATGATGGGGCAGAATGTAAGACATGATGGGGGCAGAATGCAAGACATTGGGGGCAGAATGCAAGACATGATGGGGCAGAATGCAGACATGATGGGGCAAAATGCAGACATGATGGGGCAGAATATAAGACATGATGGGGCAGAATGCAAGACATGGGGGCAGAATGCAGACATGATGGGGGCAGAATGTAAGACATGATGGGGCAGAATGCAGACATGATGGGGGCAGAGTTCAGACATGATGGGGGCAAAATGCAGACATGATGGGGCAGAATGCAGACATGGGGGCAGAATGCAGACATGATAGGGGCAAAATACAGACATGATGGGGCAGAATGCAGACATGATGGGGCAGAATGCAAGACATGATGGGGCAGAATGCAAGACATGATGGGGCAGAATGCAGACATGATGGGGCAGAATGTAAGACATGATGGGGCAGAATGCAAGACATGGGGGCAGAATGCAGACATGATGGGGGCAGAATGCAAGACATGATGGGGGCAGAATGCAGACATGATGGGGCAAAATGCAGACATGATGGAGGCAGAATGCAGACATGGGGCAGAATGCAGACATGTTGGGGGCAGAATGCAGACATGATGGGGCAGAATGCAGACATGATGGGGGCAGAATGCAGACATGATGGGGGCAGAATGCAGACATGATGGGGGCAGAATGCAAGACATGATGGTGGCAGAATGCAGACATAATGGGGGCAAAATGCAGACATGATGGGGGCAGATTGCTAGACATGATGGGGGCAGAATGCAGACAAGATGGGGGCAGACATGGGGGCAGAATGCAGACATGATGGGGGCAGAATGCAGACATGATGGGGCAGATTGCAGACATGGGGCAGAATGCAAGACATGGGGGCAGAATGTGCCAGTAAGACAGGATGAGGCAGAATGTGACAGTGAGACACAAGAGGGGGCAGAAAGTGAGACATGGGGGCAGAATGCAAGGCAAGGGGGCAGATTGTGACAGTGAGACACAGGAGGGGGCAGAATGTGACAGTAATGACACAGGAGGGGGCAGAATGTGACAGTGAGACACAGGAGGGGGCAGAATGTGACAGTGAGACACAGGAGGGGGCAGAATGTGAAATACGGGGGGCAGAATGGACATGGGGCAAAATGTGACAGTGAGACACAGGAGGGGCAGAATGTGACAGTAAGACACAGGAGAGGGCAGAATGTGACAGTGAGACACAGGAGGGGGCAGAATGTGACAGTGAGACACAGGAGGGGGCACAATGTGAGGCACGGGGGCAGAATGTGACAGTAAGACACAGGAGGGGGCAGAATGTGACAGTGAGACACAGGAGGGGGCACAATGTGAGGCATAGGGGCAGAATGTGACAGTAAGACACAGGAAGGGGCAGAATGTGAAAATAGGACACAGAAGGGGGCAGAATGTGACAGTGAGACAGGAAGGGCAGAATGTGAGGCACGGGGGTAGAATGTGACAGTAAGACACAGGACGGGGCAGAATGTGAGACACAGGGGGCAAGATGGGAGACACATGGTGCAGGATCATGGGGCATGATGGATACGATGTAAACGGGGCAGGATCGGGAGATCATATGGGGGCAGAATGGATACTCATGAGGGCAGGATGAGAGAAAATATGGCTGAAGCCAGGAATGAGACACACAGGGGTCAGGATGGGGGATATTATTACCATAGGGGATAATTAAGGAAAATTATTACTGCAGTGATGTATTTATTTTATTTTTTTGAGGATACTGTTTTAAATGGGGGGGGGTCCTGTTACTGTGCAGAGCGACACTATGTCGCCTTTTTTTCTCCATCTGGTGTAGTGTAGAAGTTGGGGAAAAAATAAGTAATTTGTTCTGCAAGCGGAGCTCTAGATAATGTGTTATTTCCTGCAGAGACGAGCCCTGGCTGGAAGACGTGATGGCGGTGTGTGCTGGATGAAAGATGAAAAACAAAGATGAAGGACTTCACCTAGATACGTCAATGGTGAGTCAGTGTGTTACCTGTACACAGACACTATACACTATATACAGAGTGCCTTTGAACAATGTCACCAGTGATCACTGTGTTATCTGTACACTAACACTATATACAGAGCTCCTATGTGTAATGTCACCAGTGATCACTTTATTACCTGTACACTGACACTATATACAGAGCTCCTGTGTATAATGTCACCAGTGGTCACTGTATTACCTGTACACTATACACTATATACAGAGTGCCTTTGTACAATATCACCAGTGATCACTGTATTACCTGTACACTGGCACTATATACAGAGGTCCTGTGCATAATAATGTCACCGGTGATCACTGTATTACCTGTACACAGACACTACATGCTAAGTACAGATCTCCTGTGTATAATAGCACTTATGGTGATAGTATTATTTTTTTTATTAATGATCAGTATTGTAGTATTCAGTCACCATGTGGTGGTAATATGTGGACTGGGCATGGTGCCGTGGTATTTGTTCCTTGTATGTGCTATTATTCTGTCACTGGTGGTAATATGTGGTCTGGTCATGGTGTGGCTGTATTTGTTACTTGTATGTGGTATTATTGGTCACCATGTGGTGGTAATATGTGGTTGGGACATGGTGTGGTGGTATTTGTCCCTTGTATATGCTGTTATTCTGTCTCTGTGGTGGTAATATGTGGTCTGGTCATGGTTTGGCTGTATTTGTTCCATGTATGTGGTATTATAGGTCACTATGTGGTGGTAATATGTGGTCTGGTCATGGTGCAGTGGTATTTGTTCCTTGTATGTGATATTATTCTGTCACTGGTGGCAATATGTGGTCTGGTCATGGTGTGACTGTATTTGTTCCTTGTATGTGGTATTATAGGTCACTATGTGGTGGTAATATGTGGTCTGGACATGGTGCGGTGGTATTTGTCCCTTTGGATGTGATATTATTGGTCATTTTAAAAATTGAAAAATAAATAAAAATATCCCTAAATTGTATTGGATATTTTAGCAAATGTTTAATAGGTTAGAGTAGAGTAGGGCCCGGCCAAAAGAGTCTACCTTGTTGTGGTGGCAGATTTAAAAAATCTTTTGGCCAAAACAAGAGCTGCTGGCTAGATGTGTGATCTGGTAATGGGAACTGTTAATGTGTGATTGATGAGAAGTGCAGTTTTTCCAAGAGAGAGCGGTGGGACTGTGGACAGTTTGAGGGGTGGAAAATAGAAAAAACACGGCACTCAATGAGGAGGGAGGTGCACAAGTCGGGTATCCAGCCAACTAACAATGTAGTATAAAAACTTGGCACTCAAAAGAAAAATTGATTTGACAGTTCCTTTATTGTAAAGGGCATCCAGTTAAATATACTTCTTTTACTTCTTTGAACGTTTTCGGTCATACAATTGACCTTCATCAGAAACAGAATTTTTTCACAGTTGGTTTTAACTAGAATGAGTTTACAAGAAGACAAGACAGTATGGTTAGTGAACAAATAAGTATATAACAAATATCTGAGCACAGGATGCGGATAAAGACCGTATGAACATCATGTAAAGTTTAGACGAAAGGTCGATGACTAGATAAATACTGAAATAGCGAATCCTGAGATAAGGTTCAAGTGAGCTTAGTGAAACTCCACAGGTTCCATGGGCGGTGATAGAGAGTCCGTGCTGTGATGGTATGTAAGGAACATATGTAAAAGACGTGCCCTAGGAGGTTGAAAACAAACAGCAAGTGTGACACTAGTCAATAAAGGATACAGTGAGATTCGTGGTCGGCTGGTGCTACTGGATGTGCAATGCCACATGAAAGGTAATAGCCGACTGGAATGAGTGCAAGACAGGTACCTGAGAGGAGCTGTAATGGAAAATTCCATATATTATTATTAAAGAACCGCTGTCATAAGTAGGCACTATTCAGTACTGGGAAAAAAAAAAAGACGGTGAGTGACTATGGCACATAAACATATTGGGCGATGTTGTGTGAATGAGGAAGGAGAAAAAGTCCAAAACAGTCAATTAATACCTGGGTATATTCATTAATAATGTGGAGAAAAAGACGTCTGGGAAGCAGCAGCTACTGAGGATGAAAGGACACTGAGGATGATGAAAAAGAGTATAAATGTGTGTACTGAGATGAGGCTGAGGATATGCACGTAATGAGAACTAGATTACCCATTCATGTAGGAAATCACCAGACCCACGGGTTTGACACCTTGGGTCAGAGGCGTATCTAGGCTTCCTGGCACCTGGGGCAAGAATTTGGTTCTGCGCCCCCCCCCTCCCCAAGTACATATGCGACTTGCACACTTAGTCATGTACCCACGAGCTGCTCTCCCTAATGCTCTCAATGTTCAGTAAAAAACTGAAAGCAGGAAGAGAAGCTCGTTGTCAAGTATGAAAATCGCACATGAGTGAAGTGTCCGTGTGATGACTACTGGAACCTGCAGAGCTGAATCCTGACATTGCAGCTTCTGAATTCTCACAACCAATGCACTGCACACTTTTAGGATTCTCCCTTGCCGATGTACAGTCATGTCAGCACAAGTATATGATTTATATACTTCTGGCCACATTCCGACTAGAAGTGCCCGGCCTCGCTCCGTTCATTATCATTGAGTGAGGCCACACACGACTAGTCAGCATGTGACCGCATGTATGTAAATTACCGGCACGAGGGAATCCTGACAGCGTTCAGTGAGCACTGTGAGAATTCAGAAGTCTGCAGTCACATAGAATG
Organism: Dendrobates tinctorius; assembly: GCF_039654945.1. Classification (NCBI taxonomy): domain Eukaryota; kingdom Metazoa; phylum Chordata; class Amphibia; order Anura; family Dendrobatidae; genus Dendrobates; species Dendrobates tinctorius. Next base: position 2,361,350 of record NW_027361722.1, on the reverse strand, counting down.
TCTGCAGACTCAGCACAAACCTGGACAACCCCTGTAATGCTCCTAACAAATAAAAACATGAGAATTAGTCAGTATCACACATAACATTTACACCCAGGTACCTTATAGATGACGTAGTCTCTGCAGTCAGTCTCCTTTTCTTCTTCTTGTCCAAACCCCATGATGAGTTTTCTCATCCACAGCCGTCTCTGCAGACTTCCATTTTCTCCGGTCTTCTGCAGCAAATCTCCACACGATGCCCTTAAAGATAGAAGTGTCATTATAATGCTCCTAAATACAAATGTCTGCAATATACTGTCTCCTCACACTATTCCCCTCCCTCCTCATACTGTCTCCTCTAACATCCCTCTGTTCACCATACTGTCTCATCATATATTTACCCCCTCACTCTCTATACTGTCTGCTCACACATACCCCTGACTCCCCCCATACTGTGTCCACATACATTAACCCGTTCGCTCCCCATACTGTCTGCACCCAACCCCCATACTGTTTCCTCATACATACTGTGTCCTCAAATCTCCCCACACACATTAAATCCCCCCATCCCCACTCCAAATCCCTCACACACATTAAATAACCCCCCATCCCCACTCCCAAATCCCCCCACACATTATGTACCCCCCACATTAACCCCCTTCCCCACTCCAAATCTCCCACACATTAAATAACGACCATCCCCACTCCCAAATGCCCCCACACATTATGTACCACCCACTCCAAATCCCCCACATATTAACACCATCCCTACAAATTAACCCCCCAAACAATAACCCCCATCCCCACTCATTAATTCCATCCCCACTCATTAACATTAACCCTCCGTCCATACTCCCAAATCCCCCAACACATTATGTACCCCCCACTCCAAATCCCCCACACATTAACCCCCATCCCCACTCATTAACCCCCCACTCAATAACCCCCATCCTCACTCATTAACCCGCCACACATTAACCCCCCACACATTAACCCCCATCCCCACTCATTAACCCCACACAGTAACCCCCATCCCCACTCATTAACCCCCCACACAGTAACCCACATACCCACTCTTTAACCCCCCCACACAGTAACCCCATCCCCACTCATTAACCCCCCACTCAATAACCCCATCCCCACTCATTAACCCCCCACTCAATAACCTCCATCCCCACTCATTAACCCCCCACACATAAACCCCCATCCCCACTCATTAACCCCCCCACACACATTAACCCCCATCCCCAGTCATTAACCCCCCCACACATTAATCCCCACATTAACCTCATCTCCATTCATTAACCCCCCCACGCATTAACCCCATCGCCACTCATTAACCCCCCCACACATTAACCCCATCCCCACTCATTAGCACCCCCCATCTTCGGTGGTTTCTATCACGGCCCCAGGAGGGCGGTCACATGATCAGGATGTTAATGATGGGGCGGCGCCTGTGTGATAGACAGCTGTGTCCAAGTAAGAGGAGAAAGAAGGAGGGTGGGGCCCATGATGTAACGGGGGGCGGGTAGAGGGCGGCGCTTATGCCCTAAACGTCATCCCACTGTGGAAGGAGTGAGAGGAATGTCTCCATGGGAATGCAGTGTAAACCAGCGGTCATGTGACCGGGGGTTGAGAGGAGGTGAAGCAGACGCTGTGGACATCAGTGTCCAGCGTTGTGAGAGAGCGGGGGAGCATGGCCTGTGACCCGGAGACAGATAGAAGGCCGTGCAATGGGAACTCAGGTCACTATGAAAAGGGGAATAAACCTCCTTAGGAATGTCATGTGAATGTGTTGCTGAGCCAGGAGTAGAGTTGAGCGAAACGGGTCGAAAAAATTCAAAAGTCGCCGACTTGGCAAAGTCGGGTTTCATGAAACGAAACCCGACCCTAGGATGAGGTTGGCCACGAGGTCGGCGACTTACTCGCCAAAGTCGCGTTTCAAAAGTTTGTTTTGCGCAATTTTTCAGCCAATCAGGATCCACGGACACTGTGGGCAACGTGATGACATAGGCACGGGTCACCACCATCTTTCAGAAGGGCATGCAAGTGATTGGCTTGCTTTGGTGGGCGTCACAGGGGGTATAAAAGGGCGTGCACGCCGACCGCCATCTTACTTCTGCCGATCTTAGTATAGGGAGAGGTTGCTGCTGATTCTGTAGGGAGAGCGTTAGGCAGGGAAGAAGACAAAAAAACTGCTTCTGCTGCTAGCGATTTGGCCTGCACAACACACCAGTCACTGTGTGTGCAGTGCAAGGGGAGGCTATATAGTGGTGTATCAGTGGTGTTGGTTGTTGGGCTGCCTTCTAAGGCTTCCTGACATTCCTGCATTGCTGTTTACCCACTGCTCCGCAAACTGCTTTTTTAAAAGCAATCCCAATTTTTTTTTTTTGTCCTGCTGAGAAGAAAAAAAAACCTGCTTCTGCTGCTAGCAATTTGGCCTGCACAACACACCAGTCACTGTGTGTGCAGTGCAAGGGGAGGCTATATAGTGGTGTATCAGTGGTGTTGGTTGTTGGGCTGCCTTCTAAGGCTTCCTGACATTCCTGCATTGCTGTTTACCCACTGCTCCGCAAACTGCTTTTTTAAAAGCAATCCAATCTCCCTTATCCTCTAGTCACTTTTGTCACAGCTGTGCCATCGAGCCTGTCACATAGCGCTCAGATATCAGTGGGCCTCACACAATCCAAAAGTGTCCAGTGTCCAAAAGTGTGTGCAGAGATTCAAAATCTCCCTTATCCTCTAGTCACTTTTGTCACAGCTGTGCCATCGAGCCTGTCACATAGCGCTCAGATATCAGTGGGCCTCACACAATCCAAAAGTGTCCAGTGTCCAAAAGTGTGTGCAGAGATTCAAAATCTCCCTTATCCTCTAGTCACTTTTGTCACAGCTGTGCCATCGAGCCTGTCACATAGCGCTCAGATATTCATTGGGCCTCACACAATCCAAAAGTGTCCAGTGTCCAAAAGTGTGTGCAGAGATTCAAAATCTCCCTTATCCTCTAGTCACTTTTGTCACAGCTGTGCCATCGAGCCTGTCACATAGCGCTCAGATATCAGTGGGCCTCACACAATCCAAAAGTGTCCAGTGTCCAAAAGTGTGTGCAGAGATTCAAAATCTCCCTTATCCTCTAGTCACTTTTGTCACAGCTGTGCCATCGAGCCTGTCACATAGCGCTCAGATATCAGTGGGCCTCACACAATCCAAAAGTGTCCAGTGTCCAAAAGTGTGTGCAGAGATTCAAAATCTCCCTTATCCTCTAGTCACTTTTGTCACAGCTGTGCCATCGAGCCTGTCACATAGGGCTCAGATATTCATTGGGCCTCACACAATCCAAAAGTGTCCAGTGTCCAAAAGTGTGTGCAGAGATTCAAAATCTCCCTTATCCTCTAGTCACTTTTGTCACAGCTGTGCCATCGAGCCTGTCACATAGCGCTCAGATATCAGTGGGCCTCACACAATCCAAAAGTGTCCAGTGTCCAAAAGTGTGTGCAGAAATTCAAAATCTCCCTTATCCTCTAGTCACTTTTGTCACAGCCGTGCCATCGAGCCTGTCACATAGCGCTCAGATATCAGTGGGCCTCACACAATCCAAAAGTGTCCAGTGTCCAAAAGTGTGTGCAGAGATTCAAAATCTCCCTTATCCTCTAGTCACTTTTGTCACAGCTGTGCCATCGAGCCTGTCGCATAGCGCTCAGATATCAGTGGGCCTCATACAATCCAAAAGTGTCCAGTGTCCAAAAGTGTGTGCAGAGATTCAAAATCTCCCTTATCCTCTAGTCACTTTTGTCACAGCTGTGCCATCGAGCCTGTCACATAGCGCTCAGATATCAGTGGGCCTCACACAATCCAAAAGTGTCCACTGTCCACAAGTGTGTGCAGAAATTCAAAATCTCCCTTATCCTCTAGTCACTTTTGTCACAGCTGTGCTATCGAGCCTGTCACATAGCGCTCAGATATCAGTGGGCCTCACACAATCCAAAAGTGTCCAGTGTCCACAAGTGTCTGCAGAAATTCAAAATCTCCCCTGTCCTATAGACACCTTGTACCTTGTTTTACATTACTATATAGTTTGTTGGATTTTGTCTACATTTCTACCAAAAATGAGGAAGGCTGGTGGAAGAGGCCGTGGAATTGGGCGGGGTTGGCAGCTGGTAATGATGGTGTTGGTGGTGGATCTGATGGTAGTGGCAAGAGCAAAATAGGACCGAATGCAGGAGGTGCTGACCCTGCGTCATCGTTTGGCTACATAAGGCCTCGAACGCTTAGTTTTCTAGGAGTTGGCAAACCGCTTTTAAAGCCAGAGCATCAGGAAAAAGTTTTGTCTTACATTGCTGACTCAGCCTCCAGCTCTATCGCCTCCTCTTCTTCAGTTGTAAAAAGTAAAAGCACTGAGTCGTCATTGGAGGCTCATGTTCATGAACCACACCTTTCCTTGTGTCCTTCACCCCAACCAAGATTGAAGGATGACGCAGGCCATACTACTGATTACTCCATGGAGCTGTTTTCACATACCATGCCTGGATTATCAAGTGAAATGGTGAATTACCCAGGCCAAGATGAATCTGACATGGAGTGCACTGATGCACAGCCGCTGATGGATGATTCTGCTGGTACATTCACTCAGAGCACTACATTGTCCTCGCAGTGTACAGAGCCAGATTCTGACCCTGATGAGACTCAGGTGCCCCTTCCAGCACACTATACCACCATACACGGTGACACAGAGGAAGGTGCACATGACATAGAAGAGGAGGTGATGGATGACCCAGTTGTTGACCCAGATTGGCATCCATTGGGGGAAGAGGGTGCTGCTTCCAATAGCTCAGATGAGGAGCATCCACAGCAGACATCGACATCGCAACAGCTGTTATCTCGCAGGCCCGGAGCACTCCAAAGAGAGGTTCCAAACATCAAAAGAGTTGCTGGACAGCTTGTCCAGAGGGTCAAAAGATCACAGCGTGCTAGGCCGCAAAATGTCTGCCAAAGTAGGAAGAGTGCAGTGTGGCACTTTTTTGACCAAAATCCTCATGATCAGGCCAAGGTTATCTGTAAGAAGTGCGCAAAGACCTTTAGCCGAGGGAAAAATCTGAAAAATTTGAATACCAGTTGCATGCTTAGACATTTAACCAGCATGCACTTGCAAGCGTGGACACAACACCAAACCTCAAGTGCCACATGTGCAACTGATCACAACGAAGGTAGTCAGCAACGCTACATTGTTTCCCCCACTGTAAGCCCACCGGTTAGCACAGCAGCAAATGTTGAGGTGTCGTTGCAAGACCACAGCAGTCAGGGAATCCCACTGTTATATCAACGAAAGACTGATTCTAGGCCATCAGAAAGAACACCAACTCCATCACCATCATCAACCCTCTCTCAGTCCGCCCTGTCCACCGCTACTTCCACCATATGCAGCTCTCAAGTCCAGCTCACCCTCCCGGACACTATGAGTAGGTCAAGAAAGTACTCAGTCTCTCATCCGCGTACACTGGGTTTGAACGCCCACATTGCCAAACTAATCTCGTTTGAGATGATGCCCTTTCGGTTGGTGGAAAGCACAGCTTTCCGCGAACTCATGGCCTATGCAGTACCACGCTATGACCTACCCAGTCGCCACTTCTTCTCTCGCAAAGCCATCCCAGCCCTCCACCATCATGTGAAAGACCGCATTGTCCATGCACTCAAGCAGTCAGTGAGCGGAAAGGTGCACCTCACAACTGATGCATGGTCCAGTCGGCATGGCCAGGGCCGTTACGTGTCCATCACTGCGCACTGGGTTAATGTGGTGGATGCAGGGTCCACAGGGGACAGCGGTGGTGGGACAGTGCTGCCTAGCCCACGGTATAGGAAACAGTTGGCTGTAGGCGTTCGACCCTCCTCCTCCTCCTCCTCCTCCAGAAGCGAAAGCTCGTCCACAGAGCGCAGTCGTACGAGCACTCCATCTGCAGCTGCCACTGTTGCACACAATGTGTCCCCCTATCGAGCAGCTAGTGGAAAGCGTCAGCAGGCTGTGTTGCAGATGATGTGTTTGGGCGACAGACACACCGCCGAGGTGCTGGCCGAGTACTTGAAGCGACAAACTGAGTCATGGCTGGGCAGTGTACATCTTGAGGCAGGCAAGGTAGTTAGTGATAACGGCCGTAATTTTGTGGCAGCCATAGCCCTTTCAAAACTCAGCCACATACCTTGCTTGGCTCACACCTTGAACCTGGTGGTGCAGTGCTTCCTCAAAAATTATCCGGAGTTAACAGCCCTGCTCCAGAAGGTGCGAAGACTGTGCGCGCACATCCGCCGGTCGCCTGTACACTCCGTTCGTATGCAGAAGCTGCAGCGATTGCTCCACCTTCCCAACCACCGCCTCATTATCGACATTGCAACAAGGTGGAACTCCACCCTGCACATGGTGGAGCGGCTGTGCGAGCAGAGGCAGGCCATAATGCATTTGTGGGAGGATACACGGCCAGGCACTTTGAGAGCAGACATGGAGTTGACAGGTGTGCAGTGGTCGAAGCTGAAAGACCTTTGTAAAGTCCTTCAGTGTTTTGAGGAATGCACACGGCTGGTAAGCGCAGACGACGCCATCCTAAGCATGAGCATCCCACTTATGCGTCTGCTCATGCAAACTTTGACGCACCTTAAGGAGCAGGCGTCTGCAGCCAATGTTGATGAGGAGGAAGAGGAGGAGGGAATCCTTGATGACATTCAGCCATTGTCTGCTCAGGGACCTCTCCTGGACGAGGTGGAGGAAGAAGAGGAGGAGGAGGATGATGATGGGGATGATTACTTAGGGGAGGAGGATGCATCTCGTCGGGCAAGTGAAAATGTTGGCGTGGCAAGGTCTGGTACAGGGTTTGTGCGTGACTGGAGGGATGTGGATTTGCCAGAAAGTGCTCCTCCACCCAGCACTCGCAGTGCATCATTGACACCGGGAACATTGGCCCACATGTCAGATTATGCCTTGCGGATCCTAAAAAGGGACCCCCGCATTGCCAAAATGATGAACGATGACGACTACTGGTTGGCCAGCATCCTGGATCCACGCTATAAAGGCAAATTACAAAACATCATGCCACAGGAGAACCTTGACCTAATATTGGCTAATAAACAAGCAACTCTGGTAAATCGGTTGCTTGAGGCATTCCCAGCACACAGCAGCGGTGATGGTTCTCACACGAGCCGTACGGGCCGGTGGCAGCTTGGCAGAGGTGTTCGTGGTGCACACAGCAGAAGTGGCGTTGGAGAACGGGGGTTTCATGACAATGTTGTGGACTGATTTTTCAAATACCGCTCACACAACTGGTAATACTGCATCGATGGAAAGTGACAGGAGACAGCAGTTGTCAACTATGGTTACAAACTACTTTTCCTCCCATATCGATGTTCTCCCACACAGGTCATTCCCCTTTGACTATTGGGCCGCTAAACTGGACACCTGGCCTGAATTGGCCCAATATGCCTTACAGGAGCTCGCTTGCCCAGCTGCAAGTGTGCTATCGGAAAGAGTCTTCAGTGCAGCTGGATCAATCCTGACAGAAAAAAGGACCCGTCTGTCAACCCAAAATGTGGATGATCTAACCTTCATTAAAATGAACCACGAATGGGTTTCCAAGGATTTTGTCCCACCTTCCCCTGATGACACATAGGGTGACAGAAAAATGGCTTGCTTTGGTCCACCTCTTCCTGGTACTTCACCTATTTCGCCTTTTGCATCAGCTGAATGTCCAACATCAACATATGCCACTTTCTAAAACTCCCTAACTGTGCTGCCTCCCCCCCATGGCCGGGGTCACCACCTACCGCACGACACCGTGCGAGTGCCGTTGCCCTGGACAGGTGGGTAGGCCGACTCTTGGGCGCGGGCACTGGCACAGGGTCCCTCATAGTGCAATCAAGTGTCTCTGACGGTGGTGGTGCACACCCGCCGTCAGACACACCGCTGTACTATGAGGGGCCCAGTGCCAGTACCGACGCCCACGAGTGGGCCCCCCTTGCTTGGGCAGGGCCCCAGCATTTGCAATCTTTACCTCTCCCTGCTACTCCGCTGTGTAATCTGGGCCGTCAAATCCATACTGTGCCTGACACCGTCTGAGCCTGCCTCCTGCTGTATAGACATATATTTTGAATGTGTACGCTATCCATACATGTTATCCAGGGATACGGTACCCTTTCTAACCTTTGTGCAATCACGTGCAATCCATACTGGGCCTGACACCGTCTGAGCCTGCCTCATGCTGTATAGACATATATTTTGAATGTGTACGCTATCCATACATGTTATCCAGGGATACGGTACCCTTTCTAACCTTTGTGCAATCACGTGCAATCCATACTGGGCCTAACACCGTCTGAGCCTGCCTCATGCTGTATAGACATATATTTTGAATGTGTACGCTATCCATACATGTTATCCGGGGATACGGTACCCTTTCTAACCTTTGTGCAATCACGTGCAATCCATACTGTGCCTGACACCATCTGAGCCTGCCTCATGCTGTATAGACATATATTTTGAATGTGTACGCTATCCATACATGTTATCCAGGGATACGGTACCCTTTCTCACCTTTGTGCAATCACGTGTAATCCATACTGGGCGTGAGAACGGCTGGCGAGCTGTTAAGCAAGCTACAGCACCTGTCCAGACAAGTACAGGGATTCCCTAGTGAGGAGACTTATTTGATTGTTTTCAATGTTGGGACAGCAATTTTTGGGGAGCACTATACTCTGGAGAATGATAGATGGGGCCCACCATACACTGGAACATTCCAAAGGTGGACATCAGACACTGGAGCAGCATTTACAGGGCCCATTATACACTAGAGCATTAGAAATGGGGCCCATTATGTTTGGAGCATTATTTGGGCCCATAAGACAGTGGAGCTCCATCCATGGGGACCAACATATACTGTAGCATTATGTGGAGCTCATCATATACTGTTTCAAACATTATATGGGACCAATGATTCTGTATGGAGAAATAGATGGGCCTCGTCATGAGATGTAAAAAGTGAGGTATTTTTCATTGTACTATACCGCTATTTCTCTGCCGTATCGGAGCATGATGAGTTGTGGTATGTGTTAAAGGGGCGCTCTTTCGCCCAGGGCACATGAAAACCTGCAGCCAGCCCTCCCCCCCCACAACTTTAGCCAAATAACCCCCATTTTTCAGTGCGTAACTTGTATTATGAAGTTAATTAAGGTTGACAAGCTTAAGAAAGAAGAATTGATGCTTTTGGCATTCAAATGGGCACTGTAGGTGTGTTTCCTGTCCTCCTCTCACTGCCGACTTTTATTCCCCATTGACTTACATTGGGTTTCGTGTTTCAGGACGACCCCGACTTTTCCCTATAATCGGACGATCTTGCTCGACCCGACTTTTGGAAAAGTCGGGTTTCACGAAACGAAACACGACCCTAAAAAAACAAAAGTCGCTCAACTCTAGCCAGGAGTATATGTGGTCAGGCTATTGTGATGAATGTGGGGGCAGAGGATATCTCTCTGTGTAAGGGTATGGGTGTGAATGCTGCGAATAAAAGAATGAAACAGGTTGAAATGGATAATAACCAGGTACAATGGACTGAAATGGTGGGGAGACTATGTGAGCTACAACTGGAGAAAAAAAAGGAGAAAATCACCACGAAGTTAGATAATTAATAGGAGTAGTGTGGTAGGTAGGTGATAGGTTACCATCGAATAGCCGGACGTGCCCAGTATATGGTGATAAGGTGGTTCTAACGATTCTAGAGAAACGGAAAATAGAAGAGTTTGTGACAATCCTGAAACTTGTCAAAATATACACAGACAATTCTGATGCTGATCAGCCAATAGTCAAAATAGCCGGTTACACATGCAATATGAAAACCACGATTACACTGTTATGTAATCATAAAAAGGCGGCAACATCATAGTCCCTGTTGAGGCCTCTGGGTTCCAGAGTTTGTAATGTAAAAATCCAATAGGCCTCTCTTTTCTTCAGTAATTTTACTCTATTAATGCCTCGCCTGCTAGCCTCTACCTGTTCCACTACCTCGAACCTCAATTGTCAGATATTATGGTTCTTGTCATGGAAATGGAAAGGAAGGGGGAGATGAGTTTTCTTGGTCCTGATGTTAGATTTGTGCTGCGAAATCCGATCTCTGACAAGTTGTGTTGTCTCTCCCACATATGCCAGGCCGCAAGGGCATTTGATGACATATATCACGTATGATGATTCACAGGTATAGAAGCCATTGATTGGTTTCCCTTTACCTGATTGAGGGTGAAAGAGTTTTGGGCCCTTTTGAACATTGCTGCACTGGAGGCAACTGAGGCAGGGAAAAGTGCCTAATCGGGGTGTGCGGAGAAATGTTTGTTTGGGGACTACAATTCTGGACCCTAGATCTGCTCTGACAAGTTTGTCTCTAATGTTTCGGGGGCGGTGATAACTAGGAAGATAGGGGACCTGAAATTCAGGGATGTTGGGATAACTGCGAGTTAACAAGTTCCAGTGCCGTCTGATAACAGACTGTGCCAGTTGTGAGAAGGAGTGGAACGTACTAACAAAAGGTATGCGTTTTGTGGTATCATTCCTCCTAATTGAACTAGTGTTATTTTTCACTTTTGTTAGGACTGTCATTGGGTAACCCCTATCTATGAACTTGGTCTCCATCTCAGATTTTCTCAAATTCCTACTGGTAGTATCTGAGACAATTCTATCAACTCTGCTGAACTGTGATTTTGGAATTGAGTTTTTAATTGCCAGTGGATGGCAACTGTTGAAATGTAGTAAACTATTTCTGTCGGTTGGTTTGGTGAAGAGGGCTATGCTCAAAGAACCCCGTGTATCCTTGCAGATCAGGGTGACCAGGAAATTGATTTGTGCCGAATTATACTGCAGGGTAAATTTTAGCTCCGGCCAGATGCCATTTATGTGTTCATCGAATTGAATCAAAGTTTCAAGGGGACCATTCCAGAGGCAAAAAATATCGTCTATAAATCTCTGCCACGTCAAGGCATGTTGACCAAAGAGAGGGTGATTATAGAAGAAATCGTCCTCGAAAACCGCCATATAGGCTACAGCAAAAGGGGGCGCTACGTTCACCCCCATCGCTGTGCCCTGTTGTTGAACGTACCAAGTATCCTCGAACAGGAAATAATCATCTCCCCCTTCCTTTCCATTTCCATGACAAGAACCATAATATCTGACAATTGAGGTTCCAGGTAGTGGAACAGGTAGAGGCTAGCAGGCGAGGCATTAATAGGGTAAAATTACTGAAGAAAAGAGAGGCCTATTGGATTTTTACATTACAAACTCTGGAACCCAGAGGCCTCAACAGGGACTATGATGTTGCCGCCTTTTTATGATTACATAACAGTGTAATCGTGGCTTTCATATTGCATGGTTAACCGGCTATTTGGACTATTGGCTGATCAGAATCAGAATTGTCTGTGTATATTTTAACAAATTTCAGGATTGTCACTAACTCTTCTATTTTCCGTTTCTCTAGAATCGTTAGAATCACCTTATCACCATATACTGGGCACGTCCGGCTATTCGATGGTAACCTATCACCTACTCCTATTAATTATCTAACTTCGTGGTGATTTTCTCCTTTTCTCTCCAGTTGTAGCTCACATAGCCTCCCCACCAATACCTTCAGTCCATTGTACCTGGTTATTATCCATTTCAACCTGTTTCATTCTTTTATTCGCAGCATTCACACCCATACCCTTACACAGAGAGATATCCTCTGCCCCCACATTCATCACAATAGCCTGACCACATATACTCCTGGCTCAGCAACACATTCACATGACATCCCTAAGGAGGTTTATTCCCCTTTTCATAGTGACCTGAGTTCCCATTGCACTGCCTCCTATCTGTCTCCGGGTCACAGGCCATGCTCCCCCGCTCTCTCACAACGCTGGACACTGATATGTCCACAGCGTCTGCTTCACCTCCTCTCAACCCCCGGTCACATGACCGCTGGTTTACACCGCATTCCCATGGAGACATTCCTCTCACTCCTTCCACAGAGGGATGACTTTTAGGGCACAAGCGCCACCCTCTACCCGCCCGCTGTTACATCATGGCCCCCCTCCTTCTTTCTCCTCTTACTTGGACACAGCTGTCTATCACACGGGCGCCGCCCCATAATTAACATCCTGATCATGTGACCGCCCTCCTGGGGCCGTGATAGGCTATCATTCTCCACTCATACCCGGGTATACTTCCCTGCAATACAGCGTCTCATACCGGCAGCAGCGCATGCGTCCAGCTACAGACCAAGGGAACGTTTTTACGAGATCCGGCTCATTTCTTGCTGGTTCTTTATCACATTTACATCATTTTCTCATTTTCTGCAGTGCTATTCCTCTGCACCCTCAGTGCTTCTCCCTGTGACGCCTCCCTGGGCAGGACAGACCATTTGGAGAATCACAGGTGACTCTCGCTCTCCCAGACAACATTAGGGCACCACTATTGCACCAACTCGGGCCTTTTTGTTTCTGTTTTCTTCTCCTTCAATTTTAGCACCCAGTTGTGGACATTCCTGCCTGTCACAAACAATACAGGAGAGTTTCTTGAATATATTACCGGTGATTTCACACTTCTTCATACAGTGTTCACCTCACATTCTTTGTCCTCAGGGCTACTCATACCTTCTACATGTTTCAATTGCAGTGCAAATGTCTGGACACCCACACCAATCATTGGATCTACTGGTCCCTGCAGGCCCGGATTGGCAATATAACCAACCGGGCATTTTCCCGCTGGGCCGCTGTCACGTGGGCCGCGGGCGGCAGCGCCCGATCATCTGGCCGCTTGCCAGCTGCTGTGGCCACTGTTGCTCCTGCCGCTGGCCCTCTGCGGGCACGGCGATAGTTTCAAGTTCCTCCCGCACTGCAGGGAGATAAGCCGCCACGCCCCCCCCTCGCACCCCATCCTCGCCTTAGCATGAGACCTCCCCCCGCAGCCACTCACAGCGTCGCACTCGCTTGCCTGCTCGCTCTGTTCACAGGACCTGTGATGAGGTCACAGGAGGGGAGGAGTCAGGGGGTCACATGATCAGGAGCCTTTGTCCAGACCCCCGATCATGTCACCCCTGACTCCGCCACTCCTGTGACCTCATCACAGGTCCTGTGCGCTCAGCCTTGCCTCTACCGTCTGTAAGACTCTGCTTTGCTGTTGTCATGGTGCTGGTTGAGGTAAGTATGTGTGGGGTCAGGATTTACAGTGTGGATGTAGCAGAGCTGTGTGTGTATGAGGTGTATGGAGCGGAGCCGTGTGTACGAGGTGTACGGAGAGGAGCCGCGCGTGTACGAGGTGTACGGAGAGGAGCAGTGTGTACGAGGTGTACGGAGAGGAGCCACGCGTGTACGAGGTGTACGGAGCGGAGCAGTGTGTACGAGGTGTACGGAGCGGAGCCGCGCGTGTACGAGGTGTACGGAGAGGAGCCGCGCGTGTACGAGGTGTACGGAGAGGAGCCACGCGTGTGCGAGGTGTACGGAGAGGAGCCACGCGTGTACGAGGTGTACGGAGCGGAGCCGTGTGTACGAGGTGTACGGAGAGGAGCCGCGCGGGTACGAGGTGTACAAAGCGGAGCCGCGCGTGTACGAGGTGTACGGACAGGAGCCGTGTGTACGAGGTGTACGGAGAGGAGCCGCGCGTGTACGAGGTGTACGGAGCGGAGCCGTGTGTACGAGGTGTACGGAGCGGAGCAGTGTGTACGAGGTGTATGGAGAGGAGCCGTGTGTACGAGGTGTATGGAGAGGAGCCGTGTGTACGAGGTGTACGGAGAGGAGCCGCGCGTGTACGAGGTGTACGGAGCGGAGCAGTGTTTACGAGGTGTACGGAGCGGAGCAGTGTGTACGAGGTGTACGGAGCGGAGCCGCGTGTGTACGAGGTGTACGGAGCGGAGCAGTGTGTACGAGGTGTATGGAGAGGAGCCGTGTGTACGAGGTGTACGGAGCGGAGCCGTGTGTGTACGAGGTGTACGGAGAGGAGCCGCGCGTGTACGAGGTGTACGGAGAGGAGCCGCGAGTGTACGAGGTGTACGGAGCAGAGCAGTGTGTACGAGGTGTACGGAGCGGAGCCCTGTGTGTACGAGGTGTACGGAGAGGAGCCACGCGTGTACGAGGTGTACGGAGCGGAGCAGTGTGTACGAGGTGTAAGGAGCGGAGCCGCGCGTGTACGAGGTGTACAGAGAGGAGCCACGCGTGTACGAGGTGTACGGAGAGGAGCCACGCGTGTACGAGGTGTACGGAGAGGAGCCACGCGTGTACGAGGTGTACGGAGCGAAGCAGTGTGTACGAGGTGTACGGAGCGGAGCCGCGCGTGTACGAGGTGTACGGAGAGGAGCCGCGCGTGTACGAGGTGTACGGAGCGGAGCAGTGTGTACGAGGTGTACGGAGCGGAGCCGCGTGTGTACGAGGTGTACGGAGAGGAGCCGTGTGTACGAGGTGTACGGAGCGGAGCCGCGCGTGTACGAGGTGTACGGAGCGGAGCCGCGCGTGTACGAGGTGTACGGAGCGGAGCCGTGTGTGTACGAGGTGTACGGAGCGGAGCCGCGTGTGTACGAGGTGTACAGAGAGGAGCCGTGTGTACGAGGTGTACGGAGCGGAGCCCTGTGTGTACGAGGTGTACGGAGCGGAGCCCTGTGTGTATGAGGTGTACGGAGCGGAGCCCTGTGTGTATGAGGTGTACAGAGCGGAGCCCCGTGTGTACGAGGTGTACGGACCGGAGCCCTGTGTGTATGAGGTGTACGGAGCGGAGCCGTGTGTGTACGAGGTGTACGGGGCGGAGCCCTGTGTGTACGAGGTGTACGGAGCGGAGCCCTGTGTGTATGAGGTGTACGGAGCGGAGCCCTGTGTGTATGAGGTGTACGGAGCGGAGCCGCGTGTGTACGAGGTGTACGGAGAGGAGCCGTGTGTACGAGGTGTACGGAGCGGAACCGCGTGTGTACGAGGTGTACGGAGAGGAGCCACGCGTGTACGAGGTGGACAGAGTGGAGCAGTGTTTATGAGGTGTACGGAGCAGAGCCCTGTGTGTACGAGGTGTACGGAGAGGAGCCACGCGTGTACGAGGTGTACGGAGCGGAGCCGCGCGTGTACGAGGTGTACGGAGTGGAGCCGCGCGTGTACGAGGTGTACGGAGAGGAGCCGCGCGTGTACGAGGTGTACGGAGAGGAGCCACGCGTGTACGAGGTGTACGGAGCGGAGCAGTGTGTACGAGGTGTACGGAGCGGAGCCGCGTGTGTACGAGGTGTACGGAGCGGAGCAGTGTGTACGAGGTGTATGGAGAGGAGCCGTGTGTTCGAGGTGTACGGAGCGGAGCCGTGTGTGTACGAGGTGTACGGAGAGGAGCCGCGCTTGTACGAGGTGTACGGAGAGGAGCCACGCGTGTACGAGGTGTACGGAGAGGAGCCACGCGTGTACGAGGTGTACGGAGAGGAGCCACGCGTGTACGAGGTGTACGGAGCGGAGCAGTGTGTACGAGGTGTACGGAGCGGAGCCGCGCGTGTACGAGGTGTACGGAGAGGAGCCGCGAGTACGAGGTGTACGGAGCGGAGCAGTGTGTACGAGGTGTACGGAGCGGAGCCGCGTGTGTACGAGGTGTACGGAGAGGAGCCGTGTGTACGAGGTGTATGGAGCGGAGCCGCGCGTGTACGAGGTGTACGGAGCAGAGCCGCGCGTGTACGAGGTGTACGGAGCGGAGCCGTGTGTGTACGAGGTGTACGAAGCGGAGCCGCGTGTGTACGAGGTGTACAGAGAGGAGCCGTGTGTACGAGGTGTACGGAGCGGAGCCCTGTGTGTACGAGGTGTACGGAGCGGAGCCCTGTGTGTATGAGGTGTACGGAGCGGAGCCCTGTGTGTATGAGGTGTACGGAGCGGAGCCCCGTGTGTATGAGGTGTACGGAGCGGAGCCCTGTGTGTATGAGGTGTACGGAGCGGAGCCGTGTGTGTACGAGGTGTACGGGGCGGAGCCCTGTGTGTACGAGGTGTACGGAGCGGAGCCCTGTGTGTATGAGGTGTACGGAGCGGAGCCCTGTGTGTATGAGGTGTACGGAGCGGAGCTGCGTGTGTACGAGGTGTACGGAGAGGAGCCGTGTGTACGAGGTGTACGGAGCGGAACCGCGTGTGTACGAGGTGTACGGAGAGGAGCCACGCGTGTACGAGGTGGACGGAGTGGAGCCGTGTGTGTACGAGGTGTACGGAGAGGAGCCACGCGTGTACGAGGTGGACAGAGTGGAGCCGTGTGTGTATGGAGTGGAGCCATATGTGTACGGGATGTACGGAGCGGAGCCAAGTGTGTACAAAGCATACAAAGCAGGCTTTTCCCACGGACACAGGAGTACACGGCGGAGCCCTGAGGAGCATTTTAAAACACACACATGACGTTCCACCTGAAGTGATGTGCTGGAAGCTGACCGGAAATGAGATAATTTCTTGAGGAGATTGTGACGGAACCAGGAATGCTTCAGATCCATCACCGTGTCCTCCTCCGACAGCGCAGACAGCAGGATCGCCTTGGAATCGGGGATGCCAGCCAAGTGAGCGGATCATGATAGGTCCTGCACCGGGAGGCTCAGGTGGGCACTACAATGGGAGCCAGGCTGCTATAGTATCTTTGTAGAATCTTTCTTTATTTCTTTCTCTCTTTTTCTTTCTTTCTCTGTTCTTTCATTCTCTGTTCTGTCTTTCCCTCATTTTCTTTCTCTTTCTGTTCTTTCTTTCTCTCTCTAATCTTTCTTTTTTCTCTCTCTGTTCTTTCTTTCTTTTTCTTTCCTCTCTTTCTCTCTGTTCTTTCTTTTCTTTACTTCTTTCTTTCTCTCTCTGTTCTTTCTCTGTCTCTCTCTGTTCTTTCTTTCCCCTCTTTCTTTCTCTCTCTGTTCTTTCTCTGTCTCTCACTGTTCTTTCTTTGTCTCTCACTGTTCTTTCTTTCTTTCCCCTTTCTTTCTCTCTGTTCTTTCTTCTTTCTCTCCGTGTTCTTTCTTTCTCGCTCTCTCTGTTTTCTTTTTTCTCTCTCTCTCTGTTTTCTCTCTTCCTTAGTGCCAGTCAGTGTGCCCATAAAGCCAGCCACTGTGCCCTCAGTACCAGTCAGTGTGATCAGCAGTGCTGAATGGGTGCGATTAGGTGTGGACATGGGTGTGACTAGTTGTGAAATGGGTGTGGCTGGGCGTGGCCGCAGTCTTTGTCCGTCTTTCCCTTCTTCAAAAGATGGGAGGTATGATAGGGGCGGCTATGACCAGGGGGTCTGGTTGCCCAATAGAGAGCAGTTCTGCCAGGAATTCTGTAATCATGCATACAAAAGGGGACAGAGATTTGGGAGGAGTACTGTACCTAAAAGCAATAAATAGGACTGAGCTGAAATACTGGGCACAGCTGTGACTACATGTTATATAGTCGTGTTAATCTCCTCTCACTTCTTGTAAACTACAAGTGTACAAAGATATTATATAGTCACCATGTGACTAGTGGGCATGTGTAACTTCAAATGCCAGGGCTGAATTTTAGTCCCAGTCCGGCCCTGGGTCCCTGTATAACCCAAGGTGTCAAACCCGTGGGTCTGGTGATTTCCTACATGAATGGGTAATCTAGTTCTCATTATGTGCATATCCTCAGCCTCTCTCAGTACACACATTTATACTCTTTTTTTATCATCCTCAGTAGCTGCTACTTCCCAGACGTCTGTTTCTCCACATTATTAATGAATATACCCAGGTATTAATTGACTGTTTTGGACTTTTTCTCCTTCCTCATTCACACAACATCGCCCAATATGTTTATGTGCCATAGTCACTCACCGTCTTGTTCTTTCTTTCCCAGTACTGAATAGTGCCTACTTATGACAGCGGTTCTTTAATAATAATATATGGAATTTTCCATTACAGCTCCTCTCAGGTACCTGTCTTGCATTCATTCCAGTCGGCTATTACCTTTCATGTGGCATTGCACATCCAGTAGCACCAGCCGACCACGAATCTCACTGTATCCTTTATTGACTAGTGTCACACTTGTTGTTTGTCTTCAACCTCCTAGGGCACGTCTTTTACATGTTCCTTACATACCATCACAGCACGGACTCTCTATCACCGCCCATGGAACCTGTGGAGTTTCACTAAGCTCACTTGAACCTTATCTTAGGTATCGCTATTTCAGTATTTATCTAGTCATCGACCTTTCGTCTAAACCAGGGGAAGAGTCTTGAGATCATTTGCATATTTCATCATTTTTAAGAAATCCCAAGATGGAAGAGGCCAGGAGCCATTGGGTGAGCTGCATTTCTTGCTACATGCTCACAGATTTACCAGTGGAAAAGCCAAACTTCACCTGCCACAAATGCAAGCTTGTGACCCTGTTGGAGGAAAAGTTGCAAAATCTCGAAGAGAGGTTAGCTACGTTGAAGATCATTAAGGAAGGTGAAGAGTTCTTAGACAGAGCAGAATTATCTCTTCATGTTACAGAAAGAGAAGAAATTCGAAGTGCACCTGAAGAAACAGAGGAATGGAGACATGTGACCCAGAGAAGCAGGAGGATCAGGAGGCAGTCAGCACCCATACTTCTCAGGAACCAGTACCAGGCTCTCACGCAGGAAACCAATGAAGAAATACATCAGGATAAGACTTTGCCCACAAACAGCAACCTTGTACGCCTTCAGAGTCCTCCTGGATGGAGAAAGAAAAATGTTGTGAAGAAGAAACGGAGAGTGGTGGTCATGGGGGATTCCCTGTTGAGAGGAACAGAGGCCGCTATCTGCAGACCGGATATAACTTCAAGAGAAATGTGCTGTCTTCCAGGTGCAAAAATTAAAGATGTGTCTGACAGGATATCAGGACTCTTCAGACCTACAGATGACTACCCATTCCTGCTACTACATGTGGGGACAAATGACACCGCAAGAAACGACCTGGAAACCATCTGCAGAGACTTTGAAGACTTAGGCAAGAAAGTGAAAGAACTGGGAGCGCAGGTGGTCTTCTCTTCCATCCTCCCAGTGGATGGCCATGGAACAAGGAGGTGGAATAAGATTCTGCAGGTGAACAACTGGCTACGTCGATGGTGCCGTCAGCAACGATTTGGATTTCTGGATCACGGAGTGAACTACTTATATGATGGACTACTTGCTAGAGATGGGGTGCACCTTACGAAGACTGGAAAGCATGTATTTGGAAGTCGCCTTGCTACACTTGTAAGGAGAGCTTTAAACTAGAACAACATGGGAAGGGAAGCAAAAGACCAGAAAAAGCCAAACACCTGACAAATGCTATTGAGAACTCTGCTATTAGAAGTGGAAAGGAAGAACAAAGACGAAAGAATCTAATCAATAAAAATATTGGAGAAAGAGAAACCAATCACAAACTAAAATGTTTCTATACTAATGCACAAAGCATGGGCAACAAACAAGGAGAATTGGAACTACTAACACAGGAAAAGAAATATGATGTCATTGGAATCACTGAAACTTGGTGGGACAATACACATGATTGGAATACAAGACTAGAAGGATACAACTTATTTGCAAGAAACAGACTTGATAAACGAGGAGGAGGTGTCGCATTGTATGTTAGAAACACGTATATCTGCACAGAGATTGAAGCTTCAGAGACTGGGAGTTCTGTGGAAACTGTTTGGGTAAGAATACAAGGACAGAACAATGGAAAGGACACCATTGTAGGCATTTACTACAGGCCGCCTGTGCAAGCTGAAGACATGGATGAACTCTTTATGCATCAAATGGCCAAGTTCTCCAAAAAATATGACATAGTTGTCATGGGAGATTTCAACTATCCAGACATTTGTTGGGAATCTCTCTCAGGCAAAACTAACAGGTCAAGGAAATTCTTATCCTCTCTTGCTGACAACTTTATCTTCCAAAAGGTAAGGGAGAAAACAAGGGGAACTGCTACCTTGGATCTAATCCTTATAAACAGGGAGGAAATGGTTGAGGAGGTAAAAGTGGCTGGGACCCTAGGAGGTAGCGACCATGCTATTTTAGAATTTTGGATAACTAGAGGCGGAAGACCTGTGAAGACTCAGACATCAAGGTTAGATTTCAGAAAGGCAGATTTTAAGGGATTCAGAAAGAGAATTGGAGGGATCCAATGGCTGGATATCCTTAAAGACAAAAATGTCCAGGAAGGATGGGAAATCTTGAAAAATGAAATTCTCAAAGCACAGTTGTTAACAATTCCGAAAAGAGGGAAGAATACGAAGCATTTAAGGAAACCAGGATGGATGAACACAGAACTTAAGCACATGCTAAAAAGGAAGAAAAAAATGTTTATAAAATGGAAAGAGGGAGGCATATCTAAAGAAGAATATAATGCTGTCTGCAGAATCTGCAGGGCACAAATCAGATTATCTAAAGCTGAAAATGAATTGAGGCTTGCAAGAGATGTCAAAAGCAATAATAAAGGATTTTGGGGATATGTCAAAAGTAAAAGAAAAGTCAAAGATGCTATAGGATTTTTACAGGATGAAAATGATGAAATGGTAAGACAGGATGTTGAGAAGGCTGAACTTTTAAATTCCTATTTTGCATCTGTTTTCTCTCAGAAAGGAAATGTAACATCAACTGTTATTCACTGTCATATTAAGGGAATAGAAGAATCCAGGATATCTATAAACAGAAAGATAGTGAGGAAACACTTAGCTAACCTAAATGAATTCAAGTCTCCAGGTCCAGATGAATTACACCCCAGAGTACTGAAGGAGATAGCAGAAGAAATTTTTGAACCCCTCTCCATAATCTTTGAAAATTCTTGGAGAACAGGAGAAGTGCCAGAAGACTGGAGAAGAGCAAATGTTGTTCCTATCTTCAAAAAGGGGAAGAAGGTGGACCCAAGCAACTATAGGCCGGTGAGTCTGACTTCTATACCAGGAAAGATCTTTGAACAAATTATTAAACAACATGTATGTCAGTATCTGGATAAGAATGAAGTGATTAAACAGAGTCAGCATGGGTTTGTAACTAATAAGTCATGTCAGACTAACTTAATTTCCTTCTATGACGGAATCACTGATTGGGTGGATCAAGGAAATGCTGTAGATATAGTAAATCTTGACTTCAGCAAAGCATTTGACAAAGTCTCTCATACAATCCTTATTGAAAAAATGACTAAGTATGGAATGGACAAGGCAACTGTTAGGTGGATTCATAACTGGCTTAGTGATCGGACCCAAAGAGTGGTCGTAAATGGCTGCACATCCAGTTGGAAGAATGTCTCAAGTGGGGTACCACAGGGCTCTGTCCTGGGCCCTGTATTGTTCAACATCTTTATCAACGATTTAGATGAAGGAATTGAGGGTAAACTGATTAAATTTGCTGATGACACAAAGCTAGGAGGGATAGCTAATACTAGAGAAGAGAGAGAGAGGATTCAAAAAGATTTAAATAAACTGGAGAAGTGGGCAGCAACTAACACAATGGTTTTTAACAGGGAGAAATGCAAAGTACTACATCTGGGCAATAAAAATGAAAAAAGCATATATAGAATGGGAGGAATAGGGCTAAGTGACAGCACATGTGAAAAAGACTTGGGTATACTAATAGATCACAGACTGAATATGAGTCAACAGTGTGATGCAGCAGCAAAAAAGGCAAATGCAATTCTAGGATGTATTAACAGAAGCATACAGTCTAGATCACGTGAAGTCATTATTTCCCTCTACTCCTCTTTGGTCAGACCTCATCTGGAATATTGTGTCCAGTTTTGGGCACCACATTTTAAAAAAGACATCAACAAACTGGAGCAAGTTCAGAAAAGAGCGACCAGAATGGTGACCGGTCTGCAAACCCTGTCTTATGAGGAAAGGTTGCAGGATTTGGGAATGTTTAGTTTGCAAAAGAGAAGACTGAGAGGAGACTTAATAGCTGTCTACAAATATCTAAAGGGCTGTCACATTGTAGAAGGATCAACTTTATTCTCATTTGCACAAGGAAAGACTAGAAGCAATGGGATGAAACTGAATGGGAGGAGACACAGATTAGATATTAGAAAAAACTTTTTGACAGTTAGAGTGATCAATGAGTGGAACAGGCTGCCACAAGAAGTGGTGAGTTCTCCTTCAATGGAAGTCTTCAAACAGAGGCTGGACAGACATCTGACTGGGATGATTTAGCGAATCCTGCTTTGAGCAGGGGGTTGGACCAGATGGCCCAGGAGGTCCCTTCCAACTCTACGATTCTATGATTCTATGATTCTAAACTTTACATGATGTTCATACGGTCTTTATCCGCATCCTGTTGCTCAGATATTTGTTAGATACTTATTTGTTCACTAACCATACTGTCTTGTCTTCTTGTAAACTCATTCTAGTTAAAACCAACTGTGAAAAAATTCTGTTTCTGATGAAGGTCAATTGTATGACCGAAAACGTTCAAAGAAGTAAAAGAAGTATATTTAACTGGATGCCTTTTACAATAAAGGAACTGTCAAATCAATTTTTCTTTTGAGTGCCAAGTTTTTGTACTACATTGTTAGTTTGAGGGGTGGAGCCTGGGCGGAGTCTCAAGGGGGCCCCGAAAATGTTGCCAGTATGGGGCCCCGAAATTCCTAGTGGCAGCCCTGATACAGAGTGTTTCACATGAGCCACCAGTCATTGGAAGCCCTTATTTAGAGGTTTATTTTTTATAGCACACTTGGGCAATGAATTTATTATAACAAAGCCGTGAAAACCCCTTTAGGAGGCGTGAGAGTTGTAAAGTGGGACTGTAGATGTGACAATGAAAAGTGTTCTCTGCCTTGGAGCTGAAAAACAAGAGGTATTACTACAGACTTAAAGGGAAATTATCTGAAAATTAAGTAATTTGTTATGATCCATGTATTTTAATCTTTATAAACAAATTTAGTAATTTTACAATTTTCAGACTGTCCACGAGGGATTTTTTAGAGGCATTCTTCCTGTCCTTTCATGATGAGATTTCAGCAAGGCTTCACATTATCAGAGGCAGGACTATAATGACAAATCATAGAATGGTAGAGTTGGAAGGGACCTCCTGGGCCATCTGGTCCAACCCCCTGCTCAAAGCAGAATTCGCTAAATCATCCCAGTCAGATGTCTGTCCAGCCTCTGTTTGAAGACTTCCATTGAAGGAGAACTCACCACCTCTCATGCCAGGCTGTTCCACTCATTGATCACTCTAAGGCTGGTTTCACATTAGCGCATTTTCAGCGCGCGCACGGCCGGGGGTAGCTCCGCCCCCGATCCGGCTCTCTGCCCGGCGTGCCCGCCCCTTCCTTGTAGCGCCGCCTCCTAGCGGACAGCGGCGCCTGCGATCGGCGCACCCTATCTTTAGCATAGGGTGCGCCGATCGTGCGCAGGCCGTGCGCTAGTTGCGCTTTGACCTGCGCTGCGCACTTTTGACGGTGCGCCGTGCGCGCCAAAATCAAACTTTTCGGATTTTGGCGCGCACGGCGCACCGTCAAAAGTGCGCAGCGCAGGTCAAAGCGCAACTAGCGCACGGCCTGCGCACGATCGGCGCACCCTATGCTAAAGATAGGGTGCGCCGATCGCAGGCGCCGGTGTCCGCTAGGAGGCGGCGCTACAAGGAAGGGGCGGGCACGCCGGGCAGAGAGCCGGCTCGGGGGCGGAGCTACCCCCGGCCGTGCACGCGCTGAAAATGCGCTAATGTGAAACCAGCCTAACTCCATATACAGCTCATAACATAGGATCCACCAATCACAATAAGTGATGTCACAGCTCACCTCCACCTCCTGTACAATAATTGATAACTGTTTCATATACAGAAGATAGCACAGGATCCACCAGCACCAGTCACAATACATGATGTCACAGCTCACCTCCTCCTTTACAATAACTGATAACACCTCTATATACAGCTGATAAGGATCCACTAATCACAATTTGTGATGTCACAGCTCACCTTCTTCCCCAGCCATACAATGACCAATAACATCTCTATATACAATATATAACACATGATCCACCATTCACAATAGGTGATGTCACAATTCACCTCCTCATGTACAATTACTGATAACACCTCTATATACTGCTGATAACACAGGATCCATAATTTACAAAGGGTGAAGTCACAGCTCACCTCCTCCCGTACAATGACTGATAACACCTCTATATACAGTAGATAGCACAGGATCCACCATTCACAATAGGTGATGGCACAGCTCATTTTCTCCTCTTCATCTACAATGACTGATAAGTTTAACACTTCTATATACGGCTAATAACACAGGATCCACTAATCACAATATGTGATGTCACAGCTCACCTTCTCCCCCATCCATACAATGACTAATAAAACCTTTATATATAGTATATAACACAGGATCCACTATTCACAAAAGGTGATGTCACAGCTCACCTCCTACTCGTACAATGACTAATAACACCTCTATATACAGCTGATAACACAGGATCCATTAATCAAAATATATGATGTCACAGCTCACTTTCTCCCCCATCATACAATGACCAATAACACCTCTATATACAGTATATAACACAGGATCCACCATTCACAATAGGTGATGTCACAGTTCTCCTTCTCCTCATGTACAATTACTGATAACACCTCTATATACTGCTGATAACACGGGATCCATAATCTACAAAGGGTGAAGTCACAGCTCACCTCCTCCTCCTGTACTGTATACAGTAGATAACACAGGATCCACCATTCACAATAGGTGATGACACAGCTCATTTTCTCCTCTTCATGTACAATGACTGATAACACCTCTATATACAGCTAATAACAAAGGATCCACTAATCACAATATGTGATGTCACAGCTCACCTTCTCCCCCATCCATACAACGACCAATAAAACCTCAATATATAATATATAACACAAGATCCACCATTCACAAAAGGTGATGTCACAGTTCACCTCCTCCTCCTGCACAATGACTTATATCTCCTCTATATACAGTAAATAACATAGGATCCACCATTAACAATGGGTGATGTCACAGCTCACCTCTTCCTGTAAAATGACTGGTAACACATCTATATAAAGTAGATAACCTATTGTGAATGGTGGATCCTGTTATCTGCTGTATATAGACGTGTTATCAGTCATTGTACAGGAGGAGGTGAGCTGTGACATAATTTTGTCTTTACATTATACATGTAAATCTCTCTATATAAAACTGAATGTATGTATGTGTGTTTGTATCACCAACCAATCATGAAAGCAGACCACTAGAGGGAGACATTTCTTCAAATTCAGGGCTCAATAAAAATGTAGGGCTGAAAGTCTATAGGAGGGAGAAGGACGGAGAGGTAGGTGAGCTGAGGAACAGCAATGTGAATGATAGAAGGGTGTGGAGCATAACGAAAGCATATCTCTCTATATATAAAAGTGAATGTAGGTGACAACACCTCAGCAGACACTGCCATGGTGGGAGAAATCTAGCATCCCCAGGAACATAAGCTCCAGCCATTGTCTGCCCCCCAGAAAGGAGCAGAGAGCACAGGACAGACATGATCCCCACCTCCCTGCCCATATACCCATATATTAGGGGTAGTAGTCCGGTGGCTCTGGCTGACGGGATGATGTGGGATATTAGTGGTAGTAGTCCGGTGGCTCTGGCTGACGGGATGATGTGGGATATTAGGGGTAGTAGTCCGGTGGCTCTGGCTGATGGGATGATGTGGGATATTAGTGGTAGTAGTCCGGTGGCTCTGGCTGACGGGATGATGTGGGATATTAGTGGTAGTAGTCCGGTGGCTCTGGCTGATGGGATGATGTGGGATATTAGGGGTAGTAGTCCGGTGGCTCTGGCTGACGGGATGATGTGGGATATTAGGGGTAGTAGTCCGGTAGCTCTGGCTGACGGGGTGATGTGGGATATTAGGGGTAGTAGTCCGGTGGCTCTGGTTGATGGGATGATGTGGGATATTAATGGTAGTAGTCCGGTGGCTCTGGCTGATGGGATGATGTGGGATATTAGGGGTAGTAGTCCGGTGGCTCTGGTTGATGGGATGATGTGGGATATTAGGGGTAGTAGTCCGGTGGCTCTGGCTGATGGGATGATGTGGGTTATTAGTGGTAGTAGTTCGGTGGCTCTGGCTGATGGGATGATGTGGGATATTAGGGGTAGTAGTCCGGTGGCTCTGGCTGACGGGATGATGTGGGATATTAGGGGTAGTAGTCCGGTGGCTCTGGCTGACGGGATGATGTGTGATATTAGTGGTAGTAGTCCGGTGGCTCTGGCTGACGGGATGATGTGGGATATTAGGGGTAGTAGTCCGGTGGCTCTGGCTGACGGGATGATGTGGGATATTAGGGGTAGTAGTCCGGTGGCTCTGACTGACGGGATGATGTGGGATATTAGGGGTAGTAGTCCGGTGGCTCTGGTTGATGGGATGATGTGGGATATTAATGGTAGTAGTCCGGTGGCTCTGGTTGATGGGATGATGTGGGATATTAGGGGTAGTAGTCCGGTGGCTCTGGCTGATGGGATGATGTGGGATATTAATGGTAGTAGTCCGGTGGCTCTGGTTGATGGGATGATGTGGGATATTAGGGGTAGTAGTCCGGTGGCTCTGGCTGACGGGATGATGTGGGATATTAATGGTAGTAGTCCGGTGGCTCTGGCTGACGGGATGATGTGGGATATTAGTGGTAGTAGTCCGGTGGCTCTGGCTGACGGGATGATGTGGGATATTAGGGGTAGTAGTCCGGTGGCTCTGGCTGACGGGATGATGTGGGATATTAGGGGTAGTAGTACGGTGGCTCTGGCTGATGGGATGATGTGGGATATTAGGGGTAGTAGTCCGGTGGCTCTGGCTGACGGGATGATGTGGGATATTAGTGGTAGTAGTCCGGTGGCTCTGGCTGACGGGATGATGTGGGATATTAGGGGTAGTAGTCCGGTGGCTCTGGCTGACGGGATGATGTGGGATATTAGGGGTAGTAGTCCGGTGGCTCTGGCTGACGGGATGATGTGGGATATTAGTGGTAGTAGTTCGGTGGCTCTGGCTGACGGGATGATGTGGGATATTAGGGGTAGTAGTCCGGTGGCTCTGGCTGATGGGATGATGTGGGATATTAGGGGTAGTAGTCCGGTGGCTCTGGCTGACGGGATGATGTGGGATATTAGTGGTAGTAGTTCGGTGGCTCTGGCTGACGGGATGATGTGGGATATTAGGGGTAGTAGTCCGGTGGCTCTGGCTGACGGGATGATGTGGGATATTAGGGGTAGTAGTACGGTGGCTCTGGCTGATGGGATGATGTGGAATATTAGGGGTAGTAGTCCGGTGGCTCTGGCTGACGGGATGATGTGGGATATTAGGGGTAGTAGTCCGGTGGCTCTGGCTGATGGGATGATGTGGGATATTAGGGGTAGTAGTCCGGTGGCTCTAGCTGACGGGATGATGTGGATATTAGTGGTAGTAGTCCGGTGGCTCTAGCTGACGGGATGATGTGGATATTAGTGGTAGTAGTCCGGTGGCTCTGGCTGATGGGATGATGTGGGATATTAGGGGTAGTAGTCCGGTGGCTCTGGCTGATGGGATGATGTGGGATATTAGGGGTAGTAGTCCGGTGGCTCTGGCTGGTGGGATGATGTGGGATATTAGGGGTAGTAGTCCGGTGGCTCTGGCTGACGGGATGATGTGGGATATTAGTGGTAGTAGTCCGGTGGCTCTGGCTGACGGGATGATGTGGATATTAGTGGTAGTAGTCCGGTGGCTCTGGCTGTTGGGATGATGTGGATATTAGTGGTAATAGTCCGGTGGCTCTGGCTGACGGGATGATGTGGGATATTAGGGGTAGTAGTCTGGTGGCTCTGGCTGGTGGGATGATGTGGGATATTAGGGGTAGTAGTCCGGTGGCTCTGGCTGACGGGATGATGTGGGATATTAGGGGTAGTAGTCCGGTAGCTCTGGCTGGTGGGATGATGTGGGATATTAGGGGTAGTAGTCCGGTGGCTCTGGCTGACGGGATGATGTGGGATATTAGTGGTAGTAGTCCGGTGGCTCTGGCTGACAGGATGATGTGGGATATTAGGGGTAGTAGTCCGGTGCCTCTGGCTGACGGGATGATGTGGGATATTAGGGGTAGTAGTCCGGTGGCTCTGGCTGACGGGATGATGTGGGATATTAGGGGTAGTAGTCCGGTGGCTCTGGCTGATGGGATGATGTGGGATATTAGGGGTAGTAGTCCGGTGGCTCTGGCTGACGGGATGATGTGGGATATTAGGGGTAGTAGTCCGGTGGCTCTGGCTGACGGGATGATGTGGGATATTAGGGGTAGTAGTCCGGTGGCTCTGGCTGACGGGATGATGTGGGATATTAGGGGTAGTAGTCCGGTGGCTCTGGCTGACGGGATGATGTGGGATATTAGGGGTAGTAGTCCGGTGGCTCTGGCTGACGAAATGATGTGGGATATTAGGGGTAGTAGTCCGGTGGCTCTGGCTGACAGGATGATGTGGGATATTAGGGGTAGTAGTCCGGTGGCTCTGGCTGATGGGATGATGTGGGATATTAGGGGTAGTAGTCCGGTGGCTCTGGCTGACGGGATGATGTGGGATATTAGGGGTAGTAGTCCGGTGGCTCTGGCTGACGGGATGATGTGGGATATTAGGGGTAGTAGTCCGGTGGCTCTGGCTGACGGGATGATGTGGGATATTAGGGGTAGTAGTCCGGTGGCTCTTGCTGACGGGATGATGTGGGATATTAGGGGTAGTAGTCCGGTGGCTCTGGCTGACGGGATGATGTGGGATATTAGGGGTAGTAGTCCGGTGGCTCTGGCTGATGGGATGATGTGGGATATTAGGGGTAGTAGTCCGGTGGCTCTGGCTGATGGGATGATGTGGGATATTAGGGGTAGTAGTCCGGTGGCTCTGGCTGACAGGATGATGTGGGATATTAGGGGTAGTAGTCCGGTGGCTCTGGCTGACGGGATGATGTGGGATATTAGGGGTAGTAGTCCGGTGGCTCTGGCTGGTGGGATGATGTGGGATATTAGTGGTAGTAGTCCGGTGGCTCTGGCTGATGGGATTATGTGGGATATTAGTGGTAGTAGTCCGGTGGCTCTGGCTGACGGGATGATGTGGGATATTAGGGGTAGTAGTCCGGTGGCTCTCGCTGACGAAATGATGTGGGATATTAGGGGTAGTAGTCCGGTGGCTCTGGCTGACAGGATGATGTGGGATATTAGGGGTAGTAGTCCGGTGGCTCTGGCTGATGGGATGATGTGGGATATTAGGGGTAGTAGTCCGGTGGCTCTGGCTGACGGGATGATGTGGGATATTAGGGGTAGTAGTCCGGTGGCTCTGGCTGACGGGATGATGTGGGATATTAGGGGTAGTAGTCAGGTGGCTCTGGCTGATGGGATTATGTGAGATATTAGGGGTAGTAGTCCGGTGGCTCTGGGTGACAGGATGATGTGGGATATTAAGGGTAGTAGTCCAGTGGCTCTGGGTGAAGGGATGATGTGGGATATTAGGGGTAGTAGTCCGGTGGCTCTGGGTGATGGGATGATGTGGGATATTAGGGGTAGTAGTCCGGTGGCTCTGGCTGACAGGATGATGTGGGATATTAGGGGTAGTAGTCCGGTGGCTCTGGCTGACAGGATGATGTGGGATATTAAGGGTAGTAGTCCGGTGGCTCTGGGTGATGGGATGATGTGGGATATTAGGGGTAGTAGTCCGGTGGCTCTGGCTGACGGGATGATGTGGGATATTAGGGGTAGTAGTCCGGTGGCTCTGGCTGATGGGATGATGTGGGATATTAGGGGTAGTAGTCAGGTGGCTCTGGTTGATGGGATTATGTGGGATATTAGGGGTAGTAGTCCGGTGGCCCTGGCTGACGAGATGATGTGGAATATTAGGGGTAGTAGTCCGGTGGTTCTGGCTGACAGGATGATGTGGTATATTAGGGGTAGTAGTCCGGTAGCTCTGGCTGATGAGATGATGTGGGATATTAGGGGTAGTAGTCCGGTGGCTCTGGCTGATGAGATGATGTGGGATATTAGGGGTAGTAGTCCGGTGGCTCTGGCTGATGGGATGATGTGGGATATTAGGAGTAGTAGTCCGGTGGCTCTGGCTGATGGGATGATGTGGGATATTAGGGGTAGTAGTCCGGTGGCTCTGGCTGATGGGATGATGTGGGATATTAGGGGTAGTAGTCCGGTGGCTCTGGCTGATGGGATGATGTGGGATATTAGGGGTAGTAGTCCGGTGGCTCTGGCTGACGGGATTATGTGGGATATTAGGGATAGTAGTCCGGCAGCTCCGGCTGACGGGATGATGTGGGATATTAATGGTAGTAGTCTTGTGGCTCTGGCTGTCGGGATGATGTTGGATATTAGGGGTAGTAGTCCGGTGGCTCTGGCTGACGGGATGATGTGGGATATTAGGGGTAGTAGTCCGGTGGTTCTGGCTGACAGGATGATGTGGTATATTAGGGGTAGTAGTCCGGTAGCTCTGGCTGATGAGATGATGTGGGATATTAGGGGTAGTAGTCCGGTGGCTCTGGCTGATGAGATGATGTGGGATATTAGGGGTAGTAGTCCGGTGGCTCTGGCTGATGGGATGATGTGGGATATTAGGAGTAGTAGTCTGGTGGCTCTGGCTGATGGGATGATGTGGGATATTAGGGGTAGTAGTCCGGTGGCTCTGGCTGACGGGATGATGTGGGATATTAGGGGTAGTAGTCCGGTGGCTCTGGCTGACGGGATGATGTGGGATATTAGGGGTAGTAGTCCGGTGGCTCTGGCTGACGGGATGATGTGGGATATTAGTGGTAGTAGTCCGGTGGCTCTGGCTGACGGGATGATGTGGGATATTAGGGGTAGTAGTCCGGTGGCTCTGGCTGACGGGATGATGTGGGATATTAGGGGTAGTAGTCCGGTGGCTCTGGCTGACGGGATGATGTGGGATATTAGGGGTAGTAGTCCGGTGGCTCTGGCTGACGGGATGATGTGGGATATTAGGGGTAGTAGTCCGGTGGCTCTGGCTGATGGGATGATGTGGGATATTAGGGGTAGTAGTCCGGTGGCTCTGGCTGATGGGATTATGTGGGATATTAGGGGTAGTAGTCCGGTGGCTCTGGCTGGTGGGATGATGTGGGATATTAGTGGTAGTAGTCCGGTGGCTCTGGCTGATGGGATTATGTGGGATATTAGTGGTAGTAGTCCGGTGGCTCTGGCTGACGGGATGATGTGGGATATTAGGGGTAGTAGTCCGGTGGCTCTGGCTGACGAAATGATGTGGGATATTAGGGGTAGTAGTCCGGTGGCTCTGGCTGACAGGATGATGTGGGATATTAGGGGTAGTAGTCCGGTGGCTCTGGCTGACGGGATGATGTGGGATATTAGGGGTAGTAGTCCGGTGGCTCTGGCTGACGGGATGATGTGGGATATTAGGGGTAGTAGTCCGGTGGCTCTGGCTGACGGGATGATGTGGGATATTAGGGGTAGTAGTCAGGTGGCTCTGGCTGATGGGATTATGTGAGATATTAGGGGTAGTAGTCCGGTGGCTCTGGGTGACAGGATGATGTGGGATATTAAGGGTAGTAGTCCGGTGGCTCTGGGTGAAGGGATGATGTGGGATATTAGGGGTAGTAGTCCGGTGGCTCTGGCTGACGGGATGATGTGGGATATTAGGGGTAGTAGTCCGGTGGCTCTGGCTGACGGGATGATGTGGGATATTAGTGGTAGTAGTCCGGTGGCTCTGGCTGACGGGATGATGTGGGATATTAGGGGTAGTAGTCCGGTGGCTCCGGCTGACGGGATGATGTGGGATATTAATGGTAGTAGTCTTGTGGCTCTGGCTGTCGGGATGATGTTGGATATTAGGGGTAGTAGTCCGGTGGCTCTGGCTGACGGGATGATGTGGGATATTAGGGGTAGTAGTCCGGTGGTTCTGGCTGACAGGATGATGTGGTATATTAGGGGTAGTAGTCCGGTAGCTCTGGCTGATGAGATGATGTGGGATATTAGGGGTAGTAGTCCGGTGGCTCTGGCTGATGAGATGATGTGGGATATTAGGGGTAGTAGTCCGGTGGCTCTGGCTGATGGGATGATGTGGGATATTAGGAGTAGTAGTCTGGTGGCTCTGGCTGATGGGATGATGTGGGATATTAGGGGTAGTAGTCCGGTGGCTCTGGCTGACGGGATGATGTGGGATATTAGGGGTAGTAGTCCGGTGGCTCTGGCTGACGGGATGATGTGGGATATTAGGGGTAGTAGTCCGGTGGCTCTGGCTGACGGGATGATGTGGGATATTAGTGGTAGTAGTCCGGTGGCTCTGGCTGACGGGAAGATGTGGGATATTAGGGGTAGTAGTCCGGTGGCTCTGGCTGACGGGATGATGTGGGATATTAGGGGTAGTAGTCCGGTGGCTCTGGCTGACGGGATGATGTGGGATATTAGGGGTAGTAGTCCGGTGGCTCTGGCTGACGGGATGATGTGGGATATTAGGGGTAGTAGTCCGGTGGCTCTGGCTGATGGGATGATGTGGGATATTAGGGGTAGTAGTCCGGTGGCTCTGGCTGATGGGATTATGTGGGATATTAGGGGTAGTAGTCCGGTGGCTCTGGCTGGTGGGATGATGTGGGATATTAGTGGTAGTAGTCCGGTGGCTCTGGCTGATGGGATTATGTGGGATATTAGTGGTAGTAGTCCGGTGGCTCTGGCTGACGGGATGATGTGGGATATTAGGGGTAGTAGTCCGGTGGCTCTGGCTGACGAAATGATGTGGGATATTAGGGGTAGTAGTCCGGTGGCTCTGGCTGACAGGATGATGTGGGATATTAGGGGTAGTAGTCCGGTGGCTCTGGCTGATGGGATGATGTGGGATATTAGGGGTAGTAGTCCGGTGGCTCTGGCTGACGGGATGATGTGGGATATTAGGGGTAGTAGTCCGGTGGCTCTGGCTGACGGGATGATGTGGGATATTAGGGGTAGTAGTCAGGTGGCTCTGGCTGATGGGATTATGTGAGATATTAGGGGTAGTAGTCCGGTGGCTCTGGGTGACAGGATGATGTGGGATATTAAGGGTAGTAGTCCGGTGGCTCTGGGTGAAGGGATGATGTGGGATATTAGGGGTAGTAGTCCGGTGGCTCTGGGTGATGGGATGATGTGGGATATTAGGGGTAGTAGTCCGGTGGCTCTGGCTGACAGGATGATGTGGGATATTAGGGGTAGTAGTCCGGTGGCTCTGGCTGACAGGATGATGTGGGATATTAAGGGTAGTAGTCCGGTGGCTCTGGCTGACGGGATGATGTGGGATATTAGGGGTAGTAGTCCGGTGGCTCTGGCTGATGGGATGATGTGGGATATTAGGGGTAGTAGTCAGGTGGCTCTGGTTGATGGGATTATGTGGGATATTAGGGGTAGTAGTCCGGTGGCTCTGGCTGGTGGGATGATGTGGGATATTAGTGGTAGTAGTCCGGTGGCTCTGGCTGATGGGATGATGTGGGATATTAGGGGTAGTAGTCCGGTGGCTCTGGCTGATGGGATGATGTGGGATATTAGGGGTAGTAGTCAGGTGGCTCTGGTTGATGGGATTATGTGGGATATTAGGGGTAGTAGTCCGGTGGCTCTGGCTGACGGGATGATGTGGGATATTAGGGGTAGTAGTCCGGTGGCTCTGGCTGACGGGATGATGTGGGATATTAGGGGTAGTAGTCAGGTGGCTCTGGTTGATGGGATTATGTGGGATATTAGGGGTAGTAGTCCGGTGGCTCTGGCTGGTGGGATGATGTGGGATATTAGTGGTAGTAGTCCGGTGGCTCTGGCTGATGGGATGATGTGGGATATTAGGGGTAGTAGTCCGGTGGCTCTGGCTGATGGGATGATGTGGGATATTAGGGGTAGTAGTCCGGTGGCTCTGGCTGACGGGATTATGTGGGATATTAGGTGTAGTAGTCCGGCAGCTCCGGCTGACGGGATGATGTGGGATATTAATGGTAGTAGTCTTGTGGCTCTGGCTGTCGGGATGATGTTGGATATTAGGGGTAGTAGTCCGGTGGCTCTGGCTGACGGGATGATGTGGGATATTAGGGGTAGTAGTCCGGTGGCCCTGGCTGACGAGATGATGTGGGATATTAGGGGTAGTAGTCCGGTGGTTCTGGCTGACAGGATGATGTGGTATATTAGGGGTAGTAGTCCGGTAGCTCTGGCTGATGAGATGATGTGGGATATTAGGGGTAGTAGTCCGGTGGCTCTGGCTGATGAGATGATGTGGGATATTAGGGGTAGTAGTCCGGTGGCTCTGGCTGATGGGATGATGTGGGATATTAGGAGTAGTAGTCCGGTGGCTCTGGCTGATGGGATGATGTGGGATATTAGGGGTAGTAGTCCGGTGGCTCTGGCTGATGGGATGATGTGGGATATTAGGGGTAGTAGTCCGGTGGCTCTGGCTGATGGGATGATGTGGGATATTAGGGGTAGTAGTCCGGTGGCTCTGGCTGACGGGATTATGTGGGATATTAGGGATAGTAGTCCGGCAGCTCCGGCTGACGGGATGATGTGGGATATTAATGGTAGTAGTCTTGTGGCTCTGGCTGTCGGGATGATGTTGGATATTAGGGGTAGTAGTCCGGTGGCTCTGGCTGACGGGATGATGTGGGATATTAGGGGTAGTAGTCCGGTGGCCCTGGCTGACGAGATGATGTGGGATATTAGGGGTAGTAGTCCCGTGGTTCTGGCTGACAGGATGATGTGGTATATTAGGGGTAGTAGTCCGGTAGCTCTGGCTGATGAGATGATGTGGGATATTAGGGGTAGTAGTCCGGTGGCTCTGGCTGATGAGATGATGTGGGATATTAGGGGTAGTAGTCCGGTGGCTCTGGCTGATGGGATGATGTGGGATATTAGGAGTAGTAGTCCGGTGGCTCTGGCTGATGGGATGATGTGGGATATTAGGGGTAGTAGTCCGGTGGCTCTGGCTGATGGGATGATGTGGGATATTAGGGGAGTAGTCCTGTAGCTCTGGCTGACGGGATGATGTGGGATATTAGGGGTAGTAGTCTGGTGGCTCTGGATGACGGGATGATGTGAGATATCAGGGGTAGTAGTCCGGTGGCTCTGGATGACGGGATGATGTGGGATATTAGGGGTAGTAGTCCGGTGGCTCTGGCTGACGGGATAATGTGAGATATTAGGGGTAGTAGTCCGGTGGCTCTGGCTGACGGGATGATGTGGGATATTAGGGGTAGTAGTCCGGTGGCTCTGGCTGACGGGATGATGTGGGATGTTAGGGGGAGTAGTCCGGTAGCTCTGGCTGTTGTGATGATGTGGGATATTAGGGGTAGTAGTCCGGTGGCTCTGGCTGACGGGATGTGGGATATTAGGGGTAGTAGTCCGGTGGCTCTGGCTGTTGTGATGATGTGGGATATTAGGGGTAGTAGTCAGGTGGCTCTGGCTGATGGGATTATGTGAGATATTAGGGGTAGTAGTCAGGTGGCTCTGGCTGACGGGATGATGTGGGATATTAGGGGTAGTAGTCCGGTGGCTCTGGGTGATGGGATGATGTGGGATATTAGTGGTAGTAGTCCGGTAGCTCTGGCTGTTATGATGATGTGGGATATTAGTGGTAGTAGTCCGGTGGCTCTGGCTGACGGGATGATGTGGGATATTAGTGGTAGTAGTCCGGTGGCTCTGGCTGTTATGATGATGTGGGATATTAGTGGTAGTAGTCCGGTGGCTCTGGCTGACGGGATGTGGGATATTAGGGGTAATAGTCCAGTGGCTCTGGCTGTTGTGATGATGTGGGATATTAGGGGTAGTAGTCAGGTGGCTCTGGCTGATGGGATTATGTGATATATTAGGGGTAGTAGTCCGGTGGCTCTGGGTGATGGGATGATGTGGGATATTAGGGGTAGTAGTCCGGTGGCTCTGGCTGACGGGATGATGTGGGATATTAGGGGTAGTAGTCAGGTGGCTCTGGCTGACGGGATGATGTGGGATATTAGGGGTAGTAGTCCGGTGGCTCTGGGTGATGGGATGATGTGGGATATTAGGGGTAGTAGTCCGGTGGCTCTGGGTGACGGGATGATGTGGGATATTAGGGGTAGTAGTCCGGTGGCTCTGGGTGACGGGATGATGTGGGATATTAGGGGTAGTAGTCCGGTGGCTCTGGCTGACAGGATGATGTGGGATATTAGGGGTAGTAGTCCGGTGGCTCTGGCTGACAGGATGATGTGGGATATTAAGGGTAGTAGTCCGGTGGCTCTGGCTGACGGGATGATGTGGGATATTAGGGGTAGTAGTCCGGTGGCTCTGGCTGATGGGATGATGTGGGATATTAGGGGTAGTAGTCATGTGGCTCTGGCTGATGGGATTATGTGGGATATTAGGGGTAGTAGTCCGGTGGCTCTGGCTGGTGGGATGATGTGGGATATTAGTGGTAGTAGTCCGGTGGCTCTGGCTGGTGGGATGATGTGGGATATTAGGGTTAGTAGTCCGGTGGCTCTGGGTGACGGGATGATGTGGGATATTAGGGGTAGTAGTCCGGTGGCTCTGGCTGACGGGATGATGTGGGATATTAGGGGCAGTAGTCCGGTGGCTCTGGCTGACGAGATGATGTGGGATATTAGGGGTAGTAGTCCGGTGGCTCTGGCTGACGGGATGATGTGGGATATTAGGGGTAGTAGTCCGGTGGCTCTGGCTGACGGGATGATGTGGGATATTAGGAGTAGTAGTCCGGTGGCTCTGGCTGACGGGATGATGTGGGATATTAGGGGTAGTAGTCCGGTGGCTCTGGCTGACGGGATGATGTGGGATATTAGGGGTAGTAGTCCGGTGGCTCTGGCTGACGGGATGATGTGGGATATTAGGGGTAGTAGTCCGGTGGCTCTGGCTGATGGGATGATGTGGGATATTAGGGGTAGTAGTCCGGTGGCTCTGGCTGATGGGATGATGTGGGATATTAGGGGTAGTAGTCCGGTGGCTCTGGCTGATGGGATGATGTGGGATATTAGGGGTAGTAGTCCGGTGGCTCTGGCTGACGGGATGATGTGGGATATTAGGGGTAGTAGTCCGGCAGCTCCGGCTGACGGGATGATGTGGGATATTAATGGTAGTAGTCTTGTGGCTCTGGCTGTCGGGATGATGTTGGATATTAGGGGTAGTAGTCCGGTGGCTCTGGCTGACGGGATGATGTGGGATATTAGGGGTAGTAGTCCGGTGGCCCTGGCTGACGAGATGATGTAGGATATTAGGGGTAGTAGTCCGGTGGTTCTGGCTGACAGGATGATGTGGTATATTAGGGGTAGTAGTCCGGTAGCTCTGGCTGATGAGATGATGTGGGATATTAGGGGTAGTAGTCCGGTGGCTCTGGCTGATGAGATGATGTGGGATATTAGGGGTAGTAGTCCGGTGGCTCTGGCTGATGGGATGATGTGGGATATTAGGAGTAGTAGTCCGGTGGCTCTGGCTGATGGGATGATGTGGGATATTAGGGGTAGTAGTCCGGTGGCTCTGGCTGATGGGATGATGTGGGATATTAGGGGAGTAGTCCTGTAGCTCTGGCTGACGGGATGATGTGGGATATTAGGGGTAGTAGTCTGGTGGCTCTGGATGACGGGATGATGTGAGATATCAGGGGTAGTAGTCCGGTGGCTCTGGCTGACGGGATGATGTGGGATATTAGTGGTAGTAGTACGGTGGCTCTGGATGACGGGATGATGTGGGATATTAGGGGTAGTAGTCCGGTGGCTCTGGCTGACGGGATAATGTGAGATATTAGGGGTAGTAGTCCGGTGGCTCCGGCTGACGGGATGATGTGGGATATTAGGGGTAGTAGTCCGGTGGCTCTGGCTGACGGGATGATGTGGGATATTAGGGGGAGTAGTCCGGTGGCTCTGGCTGACGGGATGTGGGATATTAGGGGTAGTAGTCCGGTGGCTCTGGCTGTTGTGATGATGTGGGATATTAGTGGTAGTAGTCCGGTGGCTCTGGCTGACGGGATGTGGGATATTAGGGGTAGTAGTCCGGTGGCTCTGGCTGACGGGATGATGTGGGATATTAGTGGTAGTAGTCCGGTGGCTTTGGCTGACGGGATGATGTGGGATATTAGGGGTAGTAGTCCGGTGGCTCTGGCTGACGGGATGATGTGGGATATTAGGGGTAGTAGTCCGGTGGCTTTGGCTGACGGGATGATGTGGGATATTAGGGGTAGTAGTCCGGTGGCTCTGGCTGATGGGATGATGTGGGATATTAGGGGTAGTAGTCCGGTAGTTCTGGCTGACGGGATTATGTGGCATAATAGTAGTAGTAGTCCGGTTGTTCTGGCTGACGGGATGATGTGGGATATTGCGGATAGTAGTCCGGTAGTTCTGGCTGACGTGATGATGTGGGATATTAGGGGTAGTAGTCCGGTGGCTCTGGCTGACGGGATGATGTGGGATATTAGGGGTAGTAGTCAGGTGGCTCTGGCTGACGGGATGATGTGGGATATTAGGGGTAGTAGTCCGGTGGCTCTGGGTGATGGGATGATGTGGGATATTAGGGGTAGTAGTCCGGTGGCTCTGGGTGACGGGATGATGTGGGATATTAGGGGTAGTAGTCCGGTGGCTCTGGGTGACGGGATGATGTGGGATATTAGGGGTAGTAGTCCGGTGGCTCTGGCTGACAGGATGATGTGGGATATTAGGGGTAGTAGTCCGGTGGCTCTGGCTGACAGGATGATGTGGGATATTAAGGGTAGTAGTCCGGTGGCTCTGGCTGACGGGATGATGTGGGATATTAGGGGTAGTAGTCCGGTGGCTCTGGCTGATGGGATGATGTGGGATATTAGGGGTAGTAGTCATGTGGCTCTGGCTGATGGGATTATGTGGGATATTAGGGGTAGTAGTCCGGTGGCTCTGGCTGGTGGGATGATGTGGGATATTAGTGGTAGTAGTCCGGTGGCTCTGGCTGGTGGGATGATGTGGGATATTAGGGTTAGTAGTCCGGTGGCTCTGGGTGACGGGATGATGTGGGATATTAGGGGTAGTAGTCCGGTGGCTCTGGCTGACGGGATGATGTGGGATATTAGGGGCAGTAGTCCGGTGGCTCTGGCTGACGAGATGATGTGGGATATTAGGGGTAGTAGTCCGGTGGCTCTGGCTGACGGGATGATGTGGGATATTAGGGGTAGTAGTCCGGTGGCTCTGGCTGACGGGATGATGTGGGATATTAGGAGTAGTAGTCCGGTGGCTCTGGCTGACGGGATGATGTGGGATATTAGGGGTAGTAGTCCGGTGGCTCTGGCTGACGGGATGATGTGGGATATTAGGGGTAGTAGTCCGGTGGCTCTGGCTGACGGGATGATGTGGGATATTAGGGGTAGTAGTCCGGTGGCTCTGGCTGACGGGATGATGTGGGATATTAGGAGTAGTAGTCCGGTGGCTCTGGCTGACGGGATGATGTGGGATATTAGGGGTAGTAGTCCGGTGGCTCTGACTGACGGGATGATGTGGGATTTTAGGGGTAGTAGTCCGGTGGCTCTGGCTGACGGGATGATGTGGGATATTAGGGGTAGTAGTCCGGTGGCTCTGGCTGATGGGATGATGTGGGATATTAGGGGTAGTAGTCCGGTGGCTCTGGCTGATGGGATGATGTGGGATATTAGGGGTAGTAGTCCGGTGGCTCTGGCTGATGGGATGATGTGGGATATTAGGGGTAGTAGTCCGGTGGCTCTGGCTGACGGGATGATGTGGGATATTAGGGGTAGTAGTCCGTCAGCTCCGGCTGACGGGATGATGTGGGATATTAATGGTAGTAGTCTTGTGGCTCTGGCTGTCGGGATGATGTTGGATATTAGGGGTAGTAGTCCGGTGGCTCTGGCTGACGGGATGATGTGGGATATTAGGGGTAGTAGTCCGGTGGCCCTGGCTGACGAGATGATGTAGGATATTAGGGGTAGTAGTCCGGTGGTTCTGGCTGACAGGATGATGTGGTATATTAGGGGTAGTAGTCCGGTAGCTCTGGCTGATGAGATGATGTGGGATATTAGGGGTAGTAGTCCGGTGGCTCTGGCTGATGAGATGATGTGGGATATTAGGGGTAGTAGTCCGGTGGCTCTGGCTGATGGGATGATGTGGGATATTAGGAGTAGTAGTCCGGTGGCTCTGGCTGATGGGATGATGTGGGATATTAGGGGTAGTAGTCCGGTGGCTCTGGCTGATGGGATGATGTGGGATATTAGGGGAGTAGTCCTGTAGCTCTGGCTGACGGGATGATGTG
This sequence comes from Dendrobates tinctorius, assembly GCF_039654945.1. Taxonomy (NCBI): domain Eukaryota; kingdom Metazoa; phylum Chordata; class Amphibia; order Anura; family Dendrobatidae; genus Dendrobates; species Dendrobates tinctorius. The sequence goes on along the minus strand of NW_027361722.1, from coordinate 2,321,221 downwards.
GGATATTAGGGGTAGTAGTCTGGTGGCTCTGGATGACGGGATGATGTGAGATATCAGGGGTAGTAGTCCGGTGGCTCTGGCTGACGGGATGATGTGGGATATTAGTGGTAGTAGTACGGTGGCTCTGGATGACGGGATGATGTGGGATATTAGGGGTAGTAGTCCGGTGGCTCTGGCTGACGGGATAATGTGAGATATTAGGGGTAGTAGTCCGGTGGCTCCGGCTGACGGGATGATGTGGGATATTAGGGGTAGTAGTCCGGTGGCTCTGGCTGACGGGATGATGTGGGATATTAGGGGGAGTAGTCCGGTGGCTCTGGCTGACGGGATGTGGGATATTAGGGGTAGTAGTCCGGTGGCTCTGGCTGTTGTGATGATGTGGGATATTAGTGGTAGTAGTCCGGTGGCTCTGGCTGACGGGATGTGGGATATTAGGGGTAGTAGTCCGGTGGCTCTGGCTGACGGGATGATGTGGGATATTAGTGGTAGTAGTCCGGTGGCTTTGGCTGACGGGATGATGTGGGATATTAGGGGTAGTAGTCCGGTGGCTCTGGCTGACGGGATGATGTGGGATATTAGGGGTAGTAGTCCGGTGGCTTTGGCTGACGGGATGATGTGGGATATTAGGGGTAGTAGTCCGGTGGCTCTGGCTGATGGGATGATGTGGGATATTAGGGGTAGTAGTCCGGTAGTTCTGGCTGACGGGATTATGTGGCATAATAGTAGTAGTAGTCCGGTTGTTCTGGCTGACGGGATGATGTGGGATATTGCGGATAGTAGTCCGGTAGTTCTGGCTGACGTGATGATGTGGGATATTAGGGGTAGTAGTCCGGTGGCTCTGGCTGACGGGATGATGTGGGATATTAGTGGTAGTAGTCCGGTGGCTCTGGCTGACGGGATGATGTGGGATATTAGGGGTAGTAGTCCGGTGGCTCTGGCTGACGGAATGATGTGGGATATTATAGTGAATGTGGCTATGCGGAGTGGGTGGGGCTCTACACTCAGCTTTATATATATAATATATAGATATAATCATTATAATTTGTTATAACTAACCGTAGTTAGTTACTATGACCGGGCAACGACGGGCTCTTCAGCTAGTATATATATATAATTATAGATTTGCGCCTCCTTCACCTCACTACACCGGCCAGCAGCTGCTCAATGGATACATCCCGGGGCCTCTGCAATGGTGGGGGAAGCGTCCAAAAGTACCCTACAAAGGGGTCCCTGTGTGTGTTCATGTGTTTCTGCTGCTGCTATGTTCTGCCACTGTTTGTGACACACTGGGACCCTTTAGCTCCGCAATGAGGAAGACTGACAGATATATGAAAATAAAGTCTTTTTTAGTGAATTTGGAACATACACTCACTGGCCACTTTATTAGGTACACCTGTCCAACTGTGTGTTAAGACTTAATTTCTAATCAGCCAATCACATGGCGTCAACTCAGTGCATTTAGGCATGTAGACATGGTCAAGACAATCTCCTGCAGTTCAAACCGAGCATCAGTATGGGGAAGAAAGGTGATTTGAGTGCCTTTGAACGTGGCATGATTGTTGGTGCCAGAAGGGCTGGTCTGAGAATTTCAGAAACTGCTGATCTACTGGGATTTTCACGCACAACCATCTCTAGGGTTTACAGAGAATGGTCCGAAAAAGAAAAAAAATCCAGTGAGCGGCAGTTCTGTGGCCGGAAATGCCATGTTGATGCCAGAGGTCAGAGGAGAATGGGCAGACTGGTTCGAGCTGATAGAAAGGCAACAGTGACTCAAATTGCCACCCGTTACAACCAAGGTAGGCAGAAGAGCATCTCTGAACGCACAGTGCGTCGAACTTTGAGGCAGATGGGCTACAGCAGCAGAAGACCACACTGGGTACCACTCCTCTCAGCTAAGAACAGGAAACTGAGGCTACAATTTGCACAAGCTCATCGAAATTGGACAGTAGAAGATTGGAAAAACGTTGCCTGGTCTGATGAGTCTCGATTTCTGCTGCGACATTCGGATGGTAGGGTCAGAATTTGGCGTAAACAACATGAAAGCATGGATCCATCCTGCCTTGTATCAACGGTTCAGGCTGGTGGTGGTGGTGTCATGGTGTGGGGAATTTTTTCTGGGCACTCTTTGGGCCCCTTGGTACCAATTGAGCATCGTTGCAACGCCACAGCCTACCTGAGTATTGTTGCTGACCATGTCCATCCCTTTATGACCACAATGTACCCAACATCTGATGGCTACTTTCAGCAGGATAATGCGCCATGTCATAAAGCTCGAATCATCTCAGATTGGTTTCTTGAACATGACAATGAGTTTACTGTACTCAAATGGCCTCCTCAGTCACCAGATCTCAATCCAATAGAGCATCTTTGGGATGTGGTGGAACGGGAGATTCGCATCAGGGATGTGCAGCCGACAAATCTGCGCCAACTGTGTGATGCCATCATGTCAATATGGTCCAAAATCTCTGAGGAATGCTTCCAGCACCTTGTTGAATCTCTGCCACGAAGAATTGAGGCAGTTCTGAAGGCAAAAGGGGGTCCAACCCCTTACTAGCATGGTGTACCTAATAAAGTGGCCAGTGAGTGTATGTACCATGGGTAGCAGGAATGATACTTATGTTTTCCATCTGTACAGTGTGACAGAGGTTCACAGTTGATGGATGCGGACGGCAGCACTTTCCTTGTGGAAAATGTTGCAGATGGATAACAGGCTGCGCTGAGGGCCTCCATGTTCCCAGTACAGGGCTACGTGGGGCCATGTGTTGCTCTGTGCCTAACTGCACTCTGTCAATGGAGTATGGCAGCTCTCCCAGCTACCAACTTACTGATGGGCTCCAGCCTGGCGGATCCCGTATTTATTCACAAAGACCTAAAGGTCTGGCTTACACTGAGACTTGCTTAAGATCCACTTCCAGTAGGTCACGAACTTGCCTTCTATGAGGAGAAACTGCCGCCATTGCTTGCTGAATACATGTTCCCTTGTAGGTCTGCTCTTCACACACCTGTGATCAGAGCTGACTGAGGGTGTCCTTTCTTCTCAACCAAGACTAAGGCCGGGGTCACACTAACCGACGCAAAATACGGTCCGTAGTTTACAGGCGTAATACGGATGAATGACCCTTAAATAGTGCTCCGTCTGTCATCCGTAAGCAAGGTGTGGTCGCGTATTTTGCACATGTCAGCATCCGTATGTAATCCGTATGTAATCCGTATGTAATCTTTATGGCGAGATTTTCTCGCAGCCTTGCAAAATGGACATTTAACGGTTTTGAGGCCTGCAAACTATTTAAATCATTAGCCTGCACCCTCTATTTATTGCCTCAGGAACAGGTGGCTGCCTCCATTCTGGCCATTTGTCACCTTGCCTTCACTAGGTGTGTTGGTGTTGTATGTGCAACATGGCAAACAGTCTGAGCTTCAACACAACTGAGCAGGTTCTCTTCAACTGGCTTTTGTCACGCCGCTTTGGTCAACCATACCCAGTGATAGTGGATCCGCGGAGGAGGAGAAGCATGTGGGTCCATCCACGTTTGAGGCAACGACTCACAAGAGGTCATTTTCACCGCCTCTATTCTTCTATGCGGGAGCATCCTGTAAAATTCTACCAGTACTGTCGCATGAGCCTTGCAACATTTGATCGACTCTTGGAGACAGTGCGCCCTGGGATAACCTTTCAGGACACAAGGATGCGCAAAGCTATATCTGCAGAGGAGCAACTTCTACTCACAATACGGTAAGTACTACACAACCACATTCTCTATGTTCATGATGTGTTGCCCAAAGTATGTATTTATTGCTTCATGGACTAAGTTTATTGCCCTCATCTTATTCCAGATATGTTTAAACTTACAGACCAGAATGTTATGTGTAATACCTTTCCAACCGCACATTCAGCGTCTCCCACTCCCTCACCACCTCCTCATCCCACCCTCTCTCTGTTGCAGTCCCCCAAGGCTCTGTTTTAGGACCCCTACTCTTCTCAATCTATACACTTGGTCTGGAGCAACTCATAAAGTCCCACGGATTCCACTACCACCTTTATGCTGATGACACTCAGATCTACCTCTCTGGCCCAGACGTCACCTCTCTTCTGTCCAGAATCCCAGTGTGTCTATCAGCCATATCCTCCTTCTTCTCCTCTCGCTTCCTCAAACTCAATGTATACAAATCTTAACTCATCATCTTTCCTCCATCTCACAGATCTTCCTTACCTGACCTAGCTATAACAATTAATGACATCACGCTTTCCCCAGTACCAGAAGTCCGCTGCCTCGGAGTAACCTTTGACTCTGCCCTGTCCTTCAAACCGCACATCCAAGCCCATTCTACCTCCTGTCGCCTCCAGCTCAAAAATATTTCCAGAATCCGTCCTTTCCTCAACCCTCAATCTACTAAAATGCTTGTGCACGCCCTCATCATCTCCCGCCTCGACTACTGCAACATCCTTTTCTGTGGTCTCCCTGCTAACACCCTCGCACCTCTCCAGTCCATCCTTAAGTCTGCCACCCGACTAATTCATCTCTCTCCTCGCTACTGCTTCGCTACTGAAGATCTCTTCACTGACTCCCATTCCCTCAGCGTATCCAGTTCAAATTACTAATACTGACCTACAAGGCCATCTATAACCTGTCTCCCCCATATGTCTCTGATCTAATCTCCCGATACCTTCCCTCACGTAATCTCCGGTCCTCCCAAGACCTCCTTCTCTCCTCCACACTTATTTGCTCCTCACCCAACCGCCTCCAAGACTTCTCCCGAATAGCCCCTATTCTCTGGAATTCTTTGCCCCAACAAGTCCGACTATCAACCACATTTGGATCCTTCAGACGGAACCTGAAAACCCACCTCTTCAAGAAAGCCTACAGCCTGCAATGACCCCGCTACCGCCTTCTCTCTCACCACTACCAGTGATATCACCTCAACCAACACCGGAACTGCTGCAACCCACCAACCTACTGTCTCCTTCCCCACCATCCTGTAGCATGTAAGCCCGAAAGGGCAGGGTCCTCTCTCCCCTCTGTATCAGTCTGTCATTGTTAGTTTGTTTACTGTAAGTGATATCTGTAATTTGTATGTAACCCCTTCTCATGTACAGCACCATGGAATCAATGGTGCTATATAAATAAAGAATAATAATATGTACTGAATATCACTTAGTCATTGTGCGACCAAATATGTGTGTGTTAGTAGATGTGAAATCATAACAAGTTTTGTATGTATATACCTGTTTTTTGGTTAATTTGTGCATTCTAAAATGTTCCTTTTCTGTTGTTCTTCAGCTTCCTGGCCACTGGCCTGTCTTATGCCGCCCTCCACCATGAGTTTCTGATTGGAAGATCTACCATTTCTGTCATAGTCAGGTCGACATGTAGTCAAATATGGTCAAGACTACATCAACTCGTCATGCCCGAGCCCAGGATGGAAGACTGGCTGAGGATATGAAGGGACTTTGAGGAGGACTGCCAGTTTCCTAATTGTATTGGGGCCCTTGATGGCAAACATATCCAGGTGCGTAAGCCGCTGAACTCTAGCTCCCAATTCTTCAATTATAAACAATACTTTTCTGTTGTATTGTTGGCTCTGGCCAACCCTCAATACAAGTTTATAATTGTTGACATTGGGGCCTATGGAAGAACGGGAGACTCTCGAGTCTTCAATACTTCCATTATGGCTCGGCGGCTACGCACCAACCAGTTGGATCTACCACCACCACGCCAGCTACCAGGCTCCACTCAAGAATCTGTCCCTTATGTCCTTGTGGCAGATGAGGCGTTTCAGTTAATGCGCAATGTCATGAGGCCATATCCCCAGCGCAACCTTGACCACAGGCGCAGAATTTTGAACTTGCGCCTATCACGTGCTCGGCGACTGGTGGAGTGTTCCTTTGGCATTCTTTGTGCCAAATGGCGGGTACTCCAGTCTGCCATTCAGCTGAGTGAACAAAATGTTAATGAAGTAGTTAAAGCCTGTGTGGTTCTTCATAACTTCACCAGGATACATGATTGTTCCTCCTCTGCTGGTGTTGTGTGTGGGTTGGACAATGTGCGTAGGGCAAGACCACCTATCAACCCTCAACGTAGACCGCTCTCTGGCCTCAAAGTGCGTGATATTTTCACAAATTCCTTTATGTTACCTGAGGGGGAAAAATCTTGGCCAGAGCATGCTGTATCTATGTTATAAATGTTTATTTTTGGCCTTTGGGAAACTAGATATATTACAACCCCTTATGTCTTTTCTCTGTTTAGAAATCAATGTGTAAGCCTATGGCAGCATGTCGTGATGTAAGTGCATCATTGATAAAGACAACAACAATTGAAAGTGCAAACTTTTTATGTATCCTTTTTATAAAGGCCTTGTGAAGCCTTATGTTATTTTAACAAAATGGCCAGAATTGGCCTTAGAACACAAACAAATTTTTCAAATGTTAAAATACACCATTTAACCACAAAAAAACACACACAAATTTGTAAATTGTAGTATGTAGGGGGTGGAGAAGGCGGCAGCCCAGCCTGTGTTGCCTGATGGCTAGTGTGGCCACCTTGTCCCTCGGCCTGTGTGGGGGCATACTCTTGCCCATGATGGAGGTAGTGGGCTTGCTCATGGGCTTGAGGTGGATACTGGCCACTATATTGGTGACGACTCTCCTGTTGAGGCTGGTAGAGCCGTGAGTCTAAACCACCAAAATGGCCATGTCGTCCCCAACCAGATTGGGACCAGCCTCCAACATTGGCTGGGAACAAGTGGCCATATTGGTGTGCTGGGTTATACCCTGACATTTGGGAATGATGTTGCCAATGTTGGGAAGGGGGGGGGGGAGGGTGTGAGGTGTAGGCCCACGTGTAGGAGGATCCTCAGACCCTGATTGAGCAAGCACTTGGGGGTGTGGGTTAAGACGCATGAGATTCCTGGGTGACAGCTGCCACCTCTCCAGAAACTCAAACAGCTCATAAGGGGTATTGGGGGGTGTGCTTGCGTCAAGTAGGATCTGAATGGATCCTCACACACGTAGCCGCACCTCACGGGGGAGGGAACGTAGATAATGCGCAAGGCTGCGTGAGTCCTCATCCTCCCCATCATCAGTGGCAACTCTGTTATGGGAATCATTGGTCTGCGTGTAATGCGTGCTTTTAACGCCTCTCACTCGTCCGTATTCCTCGCCAGTGTGACCCCGGCCTTACTATAATAACAGGAACTAACCCTGAGTGCTCATCTTCTCCTTCCACACTATGGCCCGGCCCTACAGTTAACCCTGACACCCCCCGACTATCAGGAAACTGCAGCCTCCATGAGGGTAAGACGCGCTATAATACACAGGTGACACTGGATGTAATGACGGGGGTCTTCAGAGAGGGGTTCCGCCATCTTCTCCACCTTTACACATTGAAGGCTGATTCCTGTGGAGACGGATTTCAGTCCTGTTTAGATCTGCTGCCATCTCCAGTTTATCACCATCATCACTGTAATGTTATACTGGGAGCAGGAGACAGAAGGGCGGAACTGAGGGACATTTTGTAACCTGAACATGGATTTCCACCACGGAGTGTGAGGCGCAGACATTCTGCTCTGCCTGGCAATGAGGCGCTGTACAGGAGGAGGCTCATCAGGCCTCAGATCTGTCTGACAGGAAAACTGTCTGTGCTGCCCATAGCAACCAGAGCTCAGCTTATATTTTACCAGAGCAACCAATCAGAGCTCAGCTTTCATTATATCAGCACAACCAATCAGAGCTCGGCTTTCCTTTTACCTCAGAGGCTTAGGGAATGTCTGAGGCCGTCGTCTCCTTCCTGTCAGTCGGCCGTTCTCGGTGGAGGGCGCTCGTGTTATGTGTGAGCACAATATGGCGGAGGAGTGTGATGGTGGACGCTGATGTTCACACCCTCTGGTAACACAATGTCCAGGTGTAAAAAGAAACCATTCTGGATAAATAATACAGACATAAGCCTAATAAGACACAGATAAAGGCTTCTGTAACAGTGAAGGCCGAGGGGTCAGAAATAACATCCGGGCGAATAACGGCGTCAAGAGGAAATGGAAAAGAAACCGAGCTACAAAGTTACCGCAGAAAAGTCCTAAAGATAGTAAAATAAATGTCAAGAAATGTTATAAAGTATAATAATACAAGAAAGAAGAAAACTCTGACGATATCGGCACCTAAGAGATGAATATAATTGTACAGGTGAAAGGTACGGCGGAGATATCAACCCCGTACTCCGATGAGCGGCCTGTGCCGATATCATTCAGCAGCGCAGAGATCGAGGTCCACCCGGAAAATCACTAACTGTATATTATCACCAGAAGATGTCCGGCTGTGATTGAGCTGATGGTAAAGCCCCCGGCTGGACAGTATTCATCCACGGGTACTGAGGGAGCTGAGGCTGGTAACTGACAGACCCTGTATCTCATCTTAGACCCTGATACTTATTTGTACACCTGACTGCAGCAGGAGCCTCTCCCCTCTGTGCTGTCTGCAATAGACAAGTTATGCGAAGCCCCTCCCCCTGACTAAGCCCCACCCTCCTCAGTTTCCATATAACTATGGAGGAGATGATGAGAGTTTCACCTCTGGGCTTCTCTACAAGATTTCTACAGATTGGTTCCTCCAGGATCCGGTTATTTCTATTGGATTTACAAGCCACGGACCCCACACCCTGAGCAACATGAGCACTGCGTACCCCTGTATAAGACACTAGACCACCAGGGATTATTTCATCTCATACAGAACATTACATTATCTCCATCCAGGACCTGACATCAGATTACATCAGGTTATTATGGCGGACTCGGCTCTTTTACGATGTCAGACGCTCTAAGCTTACTGTGTATAAGAGAGAACATCACTGACTCCTGATCTCCATTATACCTGTATAATCCTCTATAACACCCGCTGTAATATGGAGGTGATCTCCTGTATGCCGCCATTTTTCATTCTGCTACAGCTCCCTCTGGTGTTATCAGACGGGAATTACACTATTACATTCAGAATATCTTTATTATTATTACTATACATTTTTATAGCACCATTTATTCCATGGCGCTCTACATGTGAAAAGGGGCAAATATAGACAATACATTGAACATGAGCAATACAAGACACAAAAGTACAGAATGAGAGAGAACCCTGCCTGCGAGGGCTCACAGTCTACAGGGATGGGTGAGGATACACTAGGAAAGGATAGAGCTGGTCATGCGGCGGATCAGTAGACTGAGGATCACTGCAGGTTGTAGGCTTGTCGGAAGAGGTCGGTCTTCAGGTTCTTTTTGAAGGTTTCCATGGTTGGCGAGAGTCTGATATGTTGGGGTAGAGCGTTCCAGAGTAGGAGGTGATGTGCGGGAGAAGTCTTGTATGCGGTTGTGGGAAGAAGAGATAAGAGGGGAGTACAGAAGGAGATCTTGTGAGGATCGGAGGTTGCATGCCTGTAAGTACCGGGAGGTGAGGTCACAGATGTACGGAGGACTCAGGGTGTGGATGGCGTTGTATGTCATAGTTACAGGAAAGATGTATATCTTTGTACCGTGTTAGCCAGTAGATAGAAAAATATTCAGAATTGAGAGTCCTCAGTGGTTGATACCTTTTAATGGCTAGCTGACTCTTCAGATTTTGTATTAGTCTAGCCTGATGAAGAGACCTGAGTAGTCTCGAAAGCTGCAATGTGTTACCATCTTTTCAGTTAGCCATTAAAAGGTATCAACCACTGAGGACTCTCAATTCTGAATATTTTATGTCATAGTTAGGGTTTTGAACTGGAGTCTCTGGATGATAGGAAGTCAGTGAAGGGCTTGGCAGAGAGGAGAGGCCAGGGAATAGCGGGGAGATAGGTGGATTAGTCGGGCAGCAGAGTGTAGGATGGATTGGAGTGGTGTAAGTGCTATAGGGGAGGCCAGAGAGTAGGAGGTTGCAGTAGTCGAAGCGGGAGATGATAAGGGCGTGCACTAGTGTTTTTGTGGTTTCATGGTCAAGGAATGCACGGATTTGGGAAATATTTTTGAGTTTGAGATGGCAGGAGGAGGCAAGAGCTTGGATATGTGGCTTGAAAGAGAGGGCAGAGTCGAGGATTTTAATTTCATGTAGATTTTATTTTATTTTTCAGATTTACAGTTTAATAAAGCATATTAATAAGGGCAAAGAAATGCAAAAATAAAAGTTTATCCTGTTAAAAGTATTAAAAAATACCCACATTCCGTATCATCACAATTGTAACAACCCACTTAATAAAGTGCTGTATGAAAAAACTGAGGTTAAAAGAAAATTTTTGTGAAAAAAAAGTACTTTTTTTTTTTTACGGATCAATTTGTGAAGCACCTGGGGGTTCAAATTGCTCATCATGCATCTAGATAAGTTCCTTCGGGGGTCTAGTTTCCAAAATGGGGGTCACTTGTGGGGGAGCTCCAATGTTTAGGCACACAGGGACTCTCCAAACGCGACATGGCAAACGCTAAATATTCCAGCATATTTTCCATTCAAAAAGTCAAATGGTGCTCCTTCCCTTCTGAGCCCTGCCGTGCGCCCAAACAGTGGTTTATGACCATATATGAGGTATCAATGTACTCAGGAGAAATTGCCCAACAAATTTTAGGATCCATTTTATCCTGTTACCCATGTGAAAATGAAAAATTTGAGGCTAAAAGAAAATTTTTGTTGGAAAAATTAAAACGTCCATTTTTTCCTTCCACGTTGCTTTAGTTCCTGTGAAGCACCTGAAGGGTTAATAATCTTCTTGAATGTAGTTTTGAGTAGCTTGAGGGGTGCAGTTTTTAGAATGGTGTCACTTTTGGGTATTTTCTGCCATATAGACCCCTCAAAGTGACTTCAAATGTGAGATGGTCCCTAAAAAAAATGGTTTTGTAAATTTTGTTGTAAAAATGAGAAATCGCTGGTCAACTTTTAACCCTTATAACTCCCTAACAAAAAAAAAATGTTGTTTCCAAAATTGTGCTGATGTAAAGTAGACATGTGGGAAATGTTATTTAGTAACTATTTTGTGTCACATAACTCTCTGTTTTAACAGAATAAAAATTCAAAATTTGAAAATTTGAAAATTGCGAAATTTTCAAAATTTTCGCCAAATTTCCATTTTTTTCACAAATAAACGCAAAAATTATCGACCTAAATTTACCACTAACAGAAGCCCAATATGTCATGAAAAAACAATCTCAGAATTGCTAGGATCCGTTGAAGCGTTCCTGAGTTATTACCTCATAAAGGGACAATGGTAAGAATTGCAAAAAATGGCCTGGTCATGAAGGTCAAAATAGGCTTGGTCATGAAGGGGTTAAACTCCTCGGTAAACAGCATAAAAAAGCACAGAAAACAATAGCGGAATCAGTTTTTTCCCCCAACAAAGTCAATAAACAACTTCTGTCTACCTGGAAATGGTTCTCTTGTCGCTGCCGAACTACAGAGCAGCTCAGGAGCGGATACACTGCCAGAATCTGCCCCTGACAGCAGCTATGGGGCTGTACGTAGGAGACTTGGATTATGCAGCTGTATGGCAGAATACTGTGCGAGCGATCAGACGACTCCAAGCTGAAGGCTCCTAAGTGAACTAAAAACTAAACTGAAACGTGAAGATAAAAGTTTAAAACAATATTTAAAAAAGTAACAAAACCACATAAAATTCCAGATCCCCAACTTTTCCCCCATTCAATTTAAAGATATATTTATGTATTTCAATCTTTTTTAGATTTGTTATTGGGGCATCCAGGAAAGTCTGATCTACAAAATGATAAAATTATTTAACCCAAACAATAAACACCATGAAGCAAAAATAAAATAGAATTTCTGTTTTTGCCGGCGCATGCGCCGAGCGCACAAAAATGCAACAGAGTGCGTTTGGCGCACGTCGGCGCAGCGCAAAAAGGGTGCATGCGCAGGCAAAACCATACCAGCGCACGGCCAGCGTACCCAACGCTAAATATAGGGTACACTGGTCGCATGCAGCATCATGCGCCCAGAGGAGGAGCTGACCGGAGGGGGCATGGCCGGGGGTGGAGCTTAGCGGCGGCCCTGCGCTGCGCTTGGTAACGCTAGTGTGAAACTAGCCTTAATCAAAGGAAAAACTAAAACATATGGATGATGGATCACTATGAAAGGTGAAATAAACTATTTAAAAAAAATCAGATTTTTTCCCACCAGTCCTAATAATAAAATATATGCATCAATATACCCAAGTTTGGTATCGCCGCACTCACACTAAGGGCTCATACTCACTTACGAGAATCGTGCGAGCCTCTCGCATGAAAACCTGGCACTGCCGCCGGCACTGGGAATGGAGCGTGCAGCTGCTCAGAAATACATGTAGCCGCACACTCCGGTCCGAGTGCCGGCGGCAGTGCCAGGTTTTCATGTGAGAGACTCGCACGATTCTCGCAAGTGAATATGAGCCCTAATGTGGAGAATCGTTACCAGGTCACATCTACTACATTATCAAAGCTGAAGAAAAAAATGCAATGCGCAGTGATAGAAGTGCATTTCTGTCATGTTTCCCTGCACTTGGACTTTATTTCTGTTTTCAATACATTATATAGTAAAGGGAATGATGTCATTTAAAGATAAAACTCGTCCCGCAAAAAAACTAAGGCTCATACGGCGGTCAACAGAAAAATAGCAAAATTATGGCTCTTAGACGAACGGGAGGACAACACAAAAATGCAAAAACAAATTTGGCTGCGATGGGAAGGGGTTATGGAATAAGCCAAAACAAGGAAGAACTTGCTATGAACTGAAGGTTGTAGTTTTTTTCACACCTCTAGATTTTTTGGAAGCAGAACATCTCCAGAGAGGAGCAGCCGGACAGTAGAACCTAAAGAGAAGAGGAGAAGAGCCATCAGCACAGAGCACAGTACAGAGACAGATCCTGACAAGACAGTATGGCTGACATCAGTGCTGAGCACCCGCCGGCTCCTCCTCGGCCTCCACATCATATTAGAAGACTACCAGGCACTGGCTGCCATGTTGTACTGGTAAGGACTGGTAATCTATCAGGCAACTCAGGTAATCACTGCCCCCCAGGCAGGGCCGGACTGGCCATCTGGCAAATGCCAGAAGGGCCTGTCTTGTTGTGGGCTGCCTTGTCTGCTACGTTGTTAACAGAATCGGTGTTCTCAAGACACCCATACTGTTAAGAGTTGTGACGGAGCACAAAGTCGCTGACTCAGTCACTTGCGTTCCTCCATCCAGGGTAATATTAGTAGTAATATATTCCATCTGGTGCTTAGGGATGGGGACAGCATGAACCTGTGTGATTTCAAATGCCAGGGCTGAATTTCAGCCCCAGTCCGTACCTGCCCCCAGGTAATAGTTATGGGGTGCCCCAATGAGATCGTAAGATTAGGGTTTCTGGTCTAGCTTATGAATTTTGAAGATGATTTAAGTGAATTAGAGTTGAATATACTCAAGGACGATTTATGGTCCGGGCTGCTCAAGCTCCGGCGGTGCCCGGTCACCGGACATCACGTGATGGGGTCATGGGATGGGTAATATCAGGATACAATTCATCAGTAAGAAGAAAGGAGCCTGGAATAGGCATCAGATGCCTCAGTTATGTTATCTGAGCCCTCGGAGCAGCAGAAGGGACGAGCTTTATCTTTAGTTACACAATATCTTAGACTCGTCCACAGGGAAGAATCAGCACAAAATGGCTCCTCTGAGACTGTCACATTGTCGGTCTCCAGTTCTGGATGGGCCATAAATGGCAGCCTGGAGGCAGCACAAGATTCTGTCTCTACTGCACTGAATAGCACATCAACATTGCAAGTTGTACAATATTCACCGTGCAATATTTTCAAAGTGCATTGCAGTTTAACAGGAGAGTTCAGCCGGGCATTAGACAGGTAATCCATGCAAGATACACAAACAAACATGCTTTTTGTTCAGTTGTACTACATTATTTATTTTCCACATCTTTGTTTCAACTTTGTTCTAGCTGCTGCTCTCTTTCACATTTACCGCCCTTGAACACATTGTGCGCCCTCTCTCCACATAAGTCCCTCTCCTATCCTCTCCCATGTACAATGCTCAGGCTCGACTGACATTTCTCAATTACTACAAACCATCCACTACCACCCGTCCTCCTTCCACTAGTATTTATATCTCTCTTCTTGCTGCATATAGAAACCCTACTAATCTAATTAATATTCAGTGCTCAGCTTTTCCTGTCTCTTTTAATTGTGCCCTCTAGAATACCAGGTCAGTGTACAACAAACTCTTAGTAACATATATGGTGTTACTAAGAGGTTGTGAACCAGAAGCCCTGCATTCCCTGTGTGTACACTGCCACATGCAGATTATTTCTTCTGCACTGGTGGACCACACGGCCAATCCCTGATTGTAGGCTGGCTGTTTCATTTGGTATTTATGCACCTGTGCAGCTGCCATTTTACTTGGGTCCGCTGCACCCTGTATTAGTGCAGATGCATTTAGGCCTGTCTGGTTTGTATCTGAATTTTTTTGGAGGATTTTTTCCTCTTTTTGAGGTTTTCAGTGTACAACAAACTCCCATACATTCACGATTTCTTCTTTTCTAATTTCCTTAACCTTCTGGCTCTCACTGAAACCTGGATCCAGCAGTCGAACACCTTCATCACTGCTGCTATTTCGTATGGTCGTACTGCCAGACCTGAAAGCAGACAAGATGGAGGTCTTGGTCTGCTCCTTTCATCACAATGTGCTTTCCAGGTTATACCCCCGATACTCTCAGTTATGTTTCGCTCCTTTGAAGTCCACACTGTATGACTCTTCAAACCATTCTCCCTGTTGTCACTACTTACTTAACTAAAATATTTAACCTCTCTCCCCCGATATCTTTCCCTTTTCATTCAAACTCACCATCATATCCCCTTTATTTAAAAAATAACCCTTCGACCAGAACGGTGCTGCTAACTACAGATCTGTTGCAATCTCCTCTTCTTTTTTAAACTCCTGAAACGTTTGATCCATTCTCGGCTAATCCACCATTTTTCAGATCACTCCCTTCTTGACCCTTTTACACTGAAACTGCCCTCACTAAAGTCTCTAATGATCTACTAACAGTGAGATGTAATGGTCCCTACTAACTTCTGATTCTCCTGGATCTCTCTGCAACATTCAACACTGTGGATGGATCACCAGCTCCTCCTCATTATGGCCGGTGCCCGGGTCCTACTTGTACATATACAGATACTGGCTGGTGACCGGGTCCTACATGTACATACACAGATACTGGCCGGTGACTGGATCATACATGTACATATAAAGATACTGGCCGGTGACCGGGTCATACATGTACATTTACAGATACTAGCCGGTGACTGGGTCCTACATGTACATATACAGATACTGGCCGGTGACTGGGTCATACATGTACATACACAGATACTGGCCGGTGACCGGGTCCTACATGTACATACACAGATACTGGCCGGTGACTGGGTCATACATGTACATACACAGATACTGGCCGGTGACCGGATCATACATGTACATATAAAGATACTGGCCGGTGACCGGGTCATGCATGTACATATACAGATACTGGCCGGTGACCGGGTCCTACATGTACATATACAGATACTGGCCGGTGACCGGGTCCTACATGTACATATACAGATACTGGCCGGTGATCGGGTCATGCATGTACATATACAGATACTGGCCGGTGACCGGGTCATACATGTACATATACAGATACTGGCCGGTGATCGGGTCATGCATGTACATATACAGATACTGGCCGGTGACTGGGTCATGCATGTACATATACAGATACTGGCCAGTGACCGGGTCATACATATACATATAATGGCCGGTGATTGGGTCCTACATGTGCATATACAGATACTGGCCGGTGACCGGGTCCTACATGTGCATATACAGATACTGGCCGGTGACCGGGTCATTCATGTACATATACTGGCTGGTGACCGGGTCATACATGTACATATACAGATACTGGCTGGTGACCGGGTCATACATGTACATATACAGATACCGGCTGGTGACTGGATCATACATGTACATATACAGATACTGGCTGGTGACCGGGTCATACATGTACATATACAGATACTGGCCGGTGACCGGGTCATACATGTACATATACAGATACTGGCCGGTGACCGGATCATACATGTACATATACAGATACTGGCCGGTGACCGGATCATACATGTACATATACAGATACTGGCCGGTGACCGGATCATACATGTACATATACAGATACTGGCCGGTGACCGGATCATACATGTACATATACAGATACTGGCCGGATCATACATGTACATATACAGATACCGGCTGGTGACTGGATCATACATGTACATATACAGATACTGGCTGGTGACCGGGTCATACATGTACATATACAGATACTGGCCGGTGACCGGGTCATACATGTATATATACAGATACTGGCCGGTGACCGGATCATACATGTACATATACAAATACTGGCCGGTGACCGGATCATACATGTACATATACAGATACTGGCCGGTGACCGGATCATACATGTACATATACAGATACTGGCCGGTGACCGGATCATACATGTACATATACAGATACTGGCCGGTGACCGGATCATACATGTACATATACAGATACTGGCCGGATCATACATGTACATATACAGATACTGGCCGGTGACCGGATCATACATGTACATATACTGGCCGGATCATACATGTACATATACAGATACTGGCCGGTGACCGGATCATACATGTACATATACAGATACTGGCCGGTGACCGGATCATACATGTACATTTACAGATCCTGATTCTTCCCATAGTCCTAAATTTATGAAGGCTGAATACACTTCAGAATACTAGACACAAGAATAATCTATTATGGAAGGTGCTATAACGATAAGTGAGGAAAACCAGAAGAATGAGGGTAAAAATATATCTTTATTAGTTACAAAAAAATTAGAACATGTTAAAAAGGCAGGGCAAAGGAATGGCCTCCAATAGAGGGGTGGAGAGCAGCAGATAAATAGTAGAAACGCATGCACTGTGAGCCAGTAGGATTTGAAAAAATATATATAGCCAAAAAGGCGAATCTCCAATGAAAAGGCCCCACACAATCAGGTGCTCAGCTATTTCCCATGAAGATATATCCCAAAAAGAAGGCCTACTGAATGATGGCACTTCAAAACTCCAATTCATCAAACTAGACAAAGAAGTTCAGCCATAAAAGTTACAACTTTATTGAAACAGTAGTGTACAAACATTAAAATGCATATTAAAAGGAGATGCCAATCCATTCACCGAACAAGGAAATATGCCACTATATACAGTGGGGCAAAAAAGTATTTAGTCAGTCAGCAATAGTGCAAGTTCCACCACTTAAAAAGATGAGAGGCGTCTGTAATTTACATCATAGGTAGACCTCAACTATGGGAGACAAACTGAGAAAAAAAAATCCAGAAAATCACATTGTCTGTTTTTTTTTTCATTTTATTTGCATATTATGGTGGAAAATAAGTATTTGGTCAGAAACAAGCAATCAAGATTTCTGGCTCTCACAGACCTGTAACTTCTTCTTTAAGAGTCTCCTCTTTCCTCCACTCATTACCTGTAGTAATGGCACCTGTTTAAACTTGTTATCAGTATAAAAAGACACCTGTGCACACCCTCAAACAGTCTGACTCCAAACTCCACTATGGTGAAGACCAAAGAGCTGTCAAAGGACACCAGAAACAAAATTGTAGCCCTGCACCAGGCTGGGAAGACTGAATCTGCAATAGCCAACCAGCTTGGAGTGAAGAAATCAACTGTGGGAGCAATAATTAGAAAATGGAAGACATACAAGACCACTGATAATCTCCCTCGATCTGGTGCTCCACGCAAAATCCCACCCCGTGGGGTCAGAATGATCACAAGAACGGTGAGCAAAAATCCCAGAACCACGCGGGGGGACCTAGTGAATGAACTGCAGAGAGCTGGGACCAATGTAACAAGGCCTACCATAAGTAACACACTACGCCACCATGGACTCAGATCCTGCAGTGCCAGACGTGTCCCACTGCTTAAGCCTGTACATGTCCGGGCCCGTCTGAAGTTTGCTAGAGAGCATTTGGATGATCCAGAGGAGTTTTGGGAGAATGTCCTATGGTCTGATGAAACCAAACTGGAACTGTTTGGTAGAAACACAACTTGTCGTGTTTGGAGGAAAAAGAATACTGAGTTGCATCCATCAAACACCATACCTACTGTAAAGCATGGTGGTGGAAACATCATGCTTTGGGGCTGTTTCTCTGCAAAGGGGCCAGGACGACTGATCCGGGTACATGAAAGAATGAATGGGGCCATGTATCGTGAGATTTTGAGTGCAAACCTCCTTCCATCAGCAAGGGCATTGAAGATGAAACGTGGCTGGGTCTTTCAACATGACAATGATCCAAAGCACACCGCCAGGGCAACGAAGGAGTGGCTTCGTAAGAAGCATTTCAAGGTCCTGGAGTGGCCTAGCCAGTCTCCAGATCTCAACCCTATAGAAAACCTTTGGAGGGAGTTGAAAGTCCGTGTTGCCAAGCGAAAAGCCAAAAACATCACTGCTCTAGAGGAGATCTGCATGGAGGAATGGGCCAACATACCAACAACAGTGTGTGG
Source organism: Dendrobates tinctorius (assembly GCF_039654945.1). Taxonomy (NCBI): domain Eukaryota; kingdom Metazoa; phylum Chordata; class Amphibia; order Anura; family Dendrobatidae; genus Dendrobates; species Dendrobates tinctorius. The sequence goes on along the minus strand of NW_027361722.1, from coordinate 2,302,627 downwards.
CAACCTTGTGAAGACTTACAGAAAACGTTTGACCTCTGTCATTGCCAACAAAGGATATATCACAAAGTATTGAGATGAAATTTTGTTTCTGACCAAATACTTATTTTCCACCATAATATGCAAATAAAATGAAACAAAAACAGACAATGTGATTTTCTGGATTTTTTTTTCTCAGTTTGTCTCCCATAGTTGAGGTCTACCTATGATGTAAATTACAGACGCCTCTCATCTTTTTAAGTGGTGGAACTTGCACTATTGCTGACTGACTAAATACTTTTTTGCCCCACTGTATCCTATATAAGGAAATGTACCCAACAGAGAGATCAAAAATACAAATGCCTTGATGGTGGTTGCTCAATCAGCATTCCCTGCAGGATACATTATGTGTCCTCAGTGCACAATACTCAAACAGAAATTATAATAATAGTAATATGTACTATGTACTTAGCACTGACTATGTGACTGTCCAAAAAAATGAAATCATTGCCCAAACCATATATAGCTATTTTAACATCTATCAAGTGCTGGTCAGTATGGGAACAATTAAACCACAAAGTTGGCAAGGTGCATAGTATGCAAATTCATATAAACACCAATCACACAGGCGTTCCCAGATGTCAGAGAGCAGCCATTTCATGCAGTGATGATCAATAAATCAATCTAGTGCCAACAATAGCTGACCATAATATAAGGGTTGGGCATGTAGTAAAACAGTCACCATATAATCCCCAAACTTATAAGCAAAGTGCATGGGAGTGCAATTACATTGAGGAAACATACAATGGTGTTATCAGCGTACAAGGTTGTACATTTCCTTATATAGGATATATAGTGGCATGTTTCCTTGTTCGGTGAATGGATTGGCATCTCCTTTTAATATGCATTTTAATTAGGGATGGGCGAGTCTACTCGCTAGGACTCGTTACTCGGCGAATAGTAAGGGACTCGCTGGACTCGTTACTCGGCGAGTCTCCCAGTGATTACTCGCACAGTAACGAGTCCAATGCAAGTCAATGGCAATCCTAGTTGTGTCAGAGTTTTTTTTTCTCACTCGCTAGACTCGCTATATCACATCGCTGTCAACAGCGAGTCTGAGCGAGTCTACGATTCCGAGTCCTGTATACTGGATTCGGGACTCGCTTATACAGAATCTGTTATGTTCCTACAAGTTTCCAAGACAGCCTATGTCAACACACAGCGATTGTGAGCGAGTCTGAGCGAGTCTACGAATCCCGAGTCCTGTATACTGGATTCGGGACTCGCAAATATAGAATCTGTTATGTTCCTACAAAGCTTCCGAGACAGCCTAGCGTGTTAGGTCAGAAAACTTTTTTAGATGGACAAGCATGTTAGCCAATCATATTCAGTAATATTGGTTGTGGCAGGACTATGATTGGCTTCTGTCCATCGTGATGCCTATGTCATGTATGAGAGGCGAGGCTGTATATAAGCCTTTTCCACCGCCATTTCCTCTACATTCCTGAGAGATCTGAGATAGAGCAGGGTGAGGTAGATGCTTGAGCAGATCATAGGGATTGTCAGTTAGTGTAGGGAAACTTCAAGATTCCTTATATTAAACCCAACAGCTCTTCTGAGAGCTACCAGGAGGACAGAGGAGTACTGTGTAGACTGTAGGCAGGCAGGGAGGATCAAGCCTTACAGTGCAGTGCACAGTGCAGGGACTAGTGTGCAGCTTTACTGCTAGGTGTCAGCACACACACTTACCCCGCCAGCAAGTGACGCCTACAGCACCACCTAACTCCATCTCGGTGACTGTGCATTTGTCAACAATGTCACAAAACCCACAATTTCCCAAAAAAGAGGTTGCAAAGGGACGAGGTCGTGGCCGTAGCAGTGCAGGGAACATCACTTGAGCGATCTCCCTCCAGGCTGTAGTCCGCTGGATGTTATGCCCATAGGCAGGGTCAGTGGGGAGCCAAAGCAGGGGCCGAGCCTCCACCAGATCAATCAACTGCAGCGTGTTGACAGTGACACGGGCCGTGATTGCTCTGTATTGCTCTGTGTGTGCGTATGTCAACTCGACTCGGATTATTTCCTGTTTGCTCAAAGCATGGTGTGTGCTAGAGAAAATCGCTTTCCTCGCCTCATCGGCGCTAAATAAGACAAACAAATGCGAGTTTGGACTCGGACACAGCAGCAACAAACTGTTGCGAGTGGGGTTTACAAATCGCCAATGCAAGCGCTTTCCGAGACACATCTGCGATTTGTAAATCGCACATTACTCGCTAAGACTCGCTTCCCCATTCATTAACATTGGACTCGCTAGACTCACAACGAGTAGCGAGTCCCGGGCTCGGACTCGCTAGAGTCAAGCGATTCCGAGTAATTTAGGACTCGCCCATCACTAATTTTAATGTTTGTACACTACTGTTTCAATAAAGTTGTAACTTTTATGGCTGAACTTCTTTGTCTAGTTTGATGAATTTCCCATGAAGATTGAAAAAATAATAAGTAACATAAAACCCAGCGGGCTCCAGGGTGTTCCCTAAAGGAGCTGCAAGTGCAGAGTCAAAGAAATCTCAGTGGAGAAAACTGAGCCCAGTAAGTAGGATGCACAATATGGGGATACATCCGTGTGTCATAGGACTATATGTTCAATCCATATCTAGCAAGCCAAAGGAGCAGCAAACACCCATGTATTGGTATATAAAGTTATATTACCTGTTAGGTGTGAAGTGTTGCTATGGAACAGTGCGGCTAGGAGAGAGCGGCTTTCCAGCCCTGCGCCCAGTTAGGCCTGTTTCACACTTCCGTTTGTCTCCATCAGTCAAAATCCGCCGTTTTGCAAAAAAAAAACGGAGCCGCCATTTTTCTTTGCAGATCCGTTTTTTTCCCCATAGACTTGCATTACCGGCGGATCTTGACGGATGGCCATCCGTTGGATCCGTTTTTTTGCGGATCCGCCAAGATTTTGGCGTCTGCTGACAAGACTGGACGGACAATGCAACGGTCCGGTGGCACACATTGATGTCCGTACGCAGGAGGATCCGTTTTCCGCCATTTTGCCGGATTACAACTGACAGAATAAACTGATGTGTGAAACAGGCCTAACCAGGTCAAACATAGAATCCTAAAATGGTAGAGTTGGAAGGGACCTCTAGAGTCATCGTGTGCAACCCAATGCTCAATGCAGGACTCACTAAACCATCTCAGACAGAGGTCTGTCCAGCCTCTGTTTGGAAACTTCCATTGAATGAGAACTCACGTCATTTTGTTACAGCCTGTTCCAATCATTGATCACCTTCACTGTCAAAAAGTTTTTTCTAAAATCTAATCTGTATCTTGTCCCTTTCAGTTTCATTCCATTGCTCTTCCTGTTTCCATGTACAAATGAGAATAAAGTTGATCCTTCTACAATGTGACAGCCCTTCAGATATTTGTTGACAGCTATTAAGTCTCCTCTTAGCCTTCTTTTTTGCAGCTAAACTTTCCCAGATCCTTTAACCGTTCCTCGTAGGACATACTTTGCAGTCCACTCATGATCCTGGTAGCTCTTCTCTGAACTTGCTCCAGTTTTTCTATGTCTTTTTTAAAATGTGGTGGCCAGAACTGGACCCAGTATTTCAGATGAGGCCTGACCAAGGAGGAGTAGAGGGGGATAATTACTTCACGTGATCTAGACTCTAGACTTCTCTTTATACATCATACAAATGTGTTTGCCTTTTTTTGCTGCTGCATCACACTGTTGACTCCTGTGAAGTCTGTAATCTATTAGTATACCCAAGTCTTTTTCACACAAGCTGTGGCTTAGTTCTGTTCCTCCCATTCTATAGATGTAATTTTCATTTTTTTTCTTCCAGATGTAGAATCTTGCATTTCTTTCTATTAAATACCATTCTGCACTGCTACTGGCTTGTGACTGTGTAAGGGGGTAAGATATAATGTCTTTCATGCTTCCCTTTCCTCTGATTGTCTTCCGGTTTCTGATGTTTACAGATGTGTTTTATGATAATTGCCTGCGGTACTGCTACATGTATAACTATGTATTACTGCTCATTGTTTATGGTATTGCCACTGGAATGTGTTACCATTATATAAAAAATGGTAAAATATTGCTTTGTATTCCTGTATTATAGTATTGTATATATATTATGTGTTCTTTGTATATGTACAGTCAGGGAAAGTTAGGGTATCCTTCTTGGGACATTAGAGGAGGGCACTTTTAGTACATAGTCTCCCCATAAATCGGGTAGATGTAATTATGTTGTGGGCCACAAGATGGGGGCATACTAGTTGGGCCTGATAGGATGTTCATAGAGGGTTAATTGTAGGAGGGGCTGCTGAGAGTTAAAGTTAGTGATGAAAAATGGTTTAGTCCTGGACAGCTCGGCAGCCACATAACGTTAAGTCGTTATAGACCACGATATCCACTGCCACTGTATTTCTTAGCATTGGGTCAGAACAGGAAAAGGAAGATGTGGCATCTTACCGCCTGGGCCAATGCTTTTAGGGCAGAAGTTGTCTGGACTAAGGAGATGAAAGGAGTTGGAACTTCGACAATATCGGTACAGATTCGGCTGGATGCTTTGTCAGGGGCTACCAAACGTAGTGATTGATGAATTCGTGTCTGGGGCGAAACAGGCTGAAGAAAATGTCATTATAGTGAGGTCAAGCCAGGAAGGAACTGGGAAGAAGTCTAGTACGGTCAGGTCTGGGCGTGTACTGCACAGAAGTGACAACAAGCAAGGGAAAGATGAGGAAGCAAGCAAATGTTATATAACAACTGTGGATGTAACATGCTGAATCCTAAGTAAAGAAAGTGTTAAAGTTGTCTCGGACTGTGTCTCCATTGATGGGGGTTGCCTAGAAGAGGGACCGTTATGGCCTGGGAAGTGCCCAGGTGAAGCTGGATCTGGAGATGCAGGTATGCCGAGGAGAAGAGTATTGTTTCATGTAAGGGAAGGACTGGACACAGCTGCCACCAGAATAAAGGTCACAACAACGGCCCTGTCCTTCCCTTACACTCGAATAATATATGTACATATATACCGACTGGTGATCTGGCCATACATTGGGGAAAAAAGTATTTAGTCAGCCACCAATTGTGCAAGTTCTATCACTTATAAAGATAGAACCTGTAATTGACATCATAGGAGTAACTCTCGACTCTGCCCTGTCTTTCAAACCACACGTTCAATCTCTTGCCACCTCCTGTCGCCTCCAACTCAAAAATATTTCCAGAATCCGTCCCTTCCTCAGTCCTCAGTCTACTAAAATTCATGTACATGCCCTCATTATCTCCCGCCTTGACTACTGCAACACTCTCCTCTGTGGCCTCCCTGCTAACTCTCTTTGATTCGGTATTTTGTCAAGCAGCGCACTAAAGTCCATGAATTAGTTCCATAAAAAGTCTGACTGTCCTCTGGAATGCCATGCCTCAACACGTCCGATTATCCACCACCATCGGATCCTTCAAACGGAACCTGAAAACCCATCTTTTCAGGAAAGCTTACAGCCTGCAATGACCTTTCTGCCGCCTCACCACCACCTGAGCTGCCGCCTCATCACCACCAGAGCTGCTGCACTCTCCGACCTTCTGTCTCTTCTCCATTATCCCGTAGAATGTAAGTCCACAAGGACAGGGTCCTCTCCCCTCTGTACCAGTCTGTCCTTGTAAATTTGTTTACTGTTAATGATACCTATAACTTTTTATGTAACCCCCCTTCTCATGTACAGCACCATGGAATTAATGGCGCTATATAAATAACTAATAATAATAATAGGTAGACCACAACTATGAGAGACAAAATTAGAAAACAAATCCAGAAAATCACCTTGTCTGATTTGGTAAGATTTATTTTGCAAATTATGGTGGAAAATAAGTATTTGTTCATTAGCAAAAATTCTTCTCAATATTTTGTTATATCCTTTGTTGGCAATGACAGCGGTCAAACGTTTTCTGTAAGTCTTCACCAGGTTGGCACACGCTGTTGTTGGTATGTTGGCCCATTCCTCTATGCAGATCTCCTCTAGAGCAGTGATGTTTTGGGCCTGTCGCTGGGCAACACGGACTTTCAAATCCCTCCAAAGGTTTTCTATGGGGTTGAGATCTGGAGACTGGTTAGGCCACTCAAGGACCTTCATATGCTTCTTACGAAGCCACTCCTTTGTTGCCCTGGCAGTGTGATTGGGATCATTATCATGCAGAAAGACCCATCCACGTTTCATCTTCAATGCTCTTGCTGATGGTAGGAGGTTTGCACTCAAAATATCACGATACATGGCCCCATTCATTCTTTCATGTACATGGAACAGTCATACTGGTCCCTTTGCAGAGGAACAGCCCCAAAGCATGATGTTGCCACCCCTATGCTTCACAGTAGGTATGGTGTCCTTTGGATGCAACTCAGCATTCTGTCTCCTCCAAACACGACGAGTTTTGTTTCTACCAAACAGTTCTATTTTGGTTTCATCAGACCATATGACATTCTCCCAATACTCTTCTGAATAATCCAAATGCTCTCTAGCAAACTTCAGACGGGCCCGGACATGTAATGGCTTAAGCAGGGGGACACGTCTGGCACTGCAGGATCCGAGTCCCTGGCGGCATAGTGTGTTACTGATGGTAGCCTTTGTTACGGTGGTCCCAGCTCTATGCAGATAATTCACTAGGTCCCCCCGTGTGGTTCTGGGATTTTAGCTCACCGTTCTTGTGATCATTTTGACCCCACGGGGTGAGATCTTGCATGGAGCCCCAGATCGAGGGAGTTAATCAGTGGTCTTGTATGTCTTCCATTTTCTTATTATTGCTCCCACAGTTGATTTCATATCACCAAGCTGCTTGCCTATCGCAGATTCTGTCTTCCCAGCCTGGTGCAGGGCTACAATTTTGTTTCTGGTGTCCTTCAACAGCTCTTTGGTCTTCCCCATAGTGGAGTTTGGAGTGTGACTGTTTGAGGTTGCGGACAGGTGTCTTTTTTACTGATAACAAGGTCACACAGGAGCCATTATGTAATATATTATATTAGGTAATGAGTGGAGGACAGAGGAGCCTCTTAAAGAAGAAGTTACAGGTCTGTGAGAGTCAGAAATCTGGCATGTTTTCAGGTGACCAAATACTTGTTTTCCACCATAATTTGCAAAATAAATCTTGCCAAATCAGACAAGGTGATTTTCTGGATTTTTTTTTCTCATTTTGACTCTCATAGTTGTGGTCTACCTGTGATGTCAGTTACAGGCCGCTCTCATCTTTATAAGGGGGAGAACTTGCACAATTGGTGGCTGACTAAAGACTTTTTTTTCCCCACTGTACATATACAGATCCTGGCCGGTGACCGGATCATGCAGCTTATTTGAAATGCCTATTTATTATAATGTTGGCGGATCGTGCATTACAAGGACGTTTTGCCTATTTCCTCATAGATTGTAGCTTGGAGCAGCCGGACCCTCACTCCTCCCGTAAGTGATGAAGTATGTGTTACTTTGTGATGTCTTTATTGTCCCTGCTTATTGTGAATTATTGAGAGGTTTGTTGGCCCTATATAAATAAAATTAATATGATGATTATTATTATTATTATTATTATTATCATCAACATCATGAGGCGGCTTCACACGAAGGTTTACGCCCAAAAAATAGGATTCAAACAGCGCCCCACAGAGAGCCAATGTGTATAATGAGTCTGTAACTCCTTATAATGAATATTACGGGTTATATCAGTTCTGGGAATAAAGAGATTTCGCCATATTAGAAGCTGATGCCGCACAGATCGGTTTTGCTGCTGATGTCTAATGCGAGAGTCCAACCAATGTGACCCTGGACAGAAGAAAATGGTAAAGACACTGATCAAGGTCTTATGGTTCTCCATTATCTGTAATGATCCCGTCACACGACCTCCAGAACGACCCATGAACTATTACATATTATTAATAACATTTACTAATATTTGAGACTCTCACATCGGGGTCTGCAGTCGGGAAGGTCGGGGGTCTTAGTTTTAAAGATCTATTTCTATAAAGTGACGAGTGAGAAAGAAAAGAAAAATAAGTAAGCAAATGAAGGAAGACAAATTTCAAGAAGAGAAAAGAGGAAGATTTATACCTACCAGAGATAGGAGGAAAAGCAGCTTAACAGCAAAAACAGAGGCCATCGTAATCAGGTACATCTGCTGAGACGATCCTGAGACTAAAACAAGAGCAACACAAAGTATAGAAGAGATCAGAGTATGATGTGCACCCACGTTATATGTCAGATCAATTGCCCCAGTATTACCCCACGCCAATAATCTCCAGTACACGGGGTAAAGAAGAAGTGAGGTACATAATCCTTAAAGACGTCTCCATTGAGCACATGGATTTAATTATAACTTGGTGAGTGAGAAAGAGCTCACACTTCATTCTCCATTGAAGCAGGACCTTCTGTCATGAACATGTAGTTAGTAATTACCATGGGTGGATATGATGAGAACCTGCCAACAAGCCTAGGTTTCATATACTGAGAGGTGGAATAGCACATGGGATCCTCTGTTGAAAGCAATCAACGTCCTCTGTTCAAAGAAATTATCTCAAACTCGCTGGAGCCAGTGATCAGTGATGAATATTGAGGTTTCTATCGATCAATATTTATGAGAGATATATTTTTAGGATCGTAGCAAAGGGACAAACATAATGCATTCACTCACATCGCCATGAGGCCAGTAGAGGACATCCAACTTAATATTGGTCCGATGAATGAATCTATCCATTTCATGTTCCATCTCTATAGAAAGTTAAGATCGTGATAGGAAGCATGGTGACAATATCTCCCACCTGGGACCTCCAGAGGAAAAGATATCCTGAAAGTTGGGATATCGTAAACTTATAAATGACCTAGCAGATCCCACAACCAGCCCTCAAATGAGCTCACCAAGAGGAGATATGTGTGCGTAACCTTGATCTAATAAAAAAAAAAATCAGCATTTCGGTTTTAGTCATTTCTTAATCCTGGAAAGTAGAGCTTGCTGTGGTTCTGTCCATTACTCTAAGGAGTTTTCCTAAAAAGAGTACCCCCTTCGCTTACCTGTAATCTCCAGTTCATATTCCTGGGTCTCCTCACTGACTGGGTTTGTGATCCGGACACGCAGTCTCCTCCCGGCGTCATCTCTCTGGGCTCTCGGGATAATCACCGTCCTATTATCATCCATCAGCCAGTATCGGTCAGGGAGAAGCCCCCCGTCCACCTCCCAGGTCACAGCTGTCACCTGTCCATAGAACTGGACACTCACAGCGATGTCCTCACCCAGGCGGCTGCTGTTACTGGTGATGTTGGAGATGCGAACTGGATCTGGAAGTATCAGGAGAAGGTTGGTCACCGCCAATCTTGGACCGGTGAGGGGTGTAGGCCGCTAGCTCTGCAGTCAATATCATGTCTTACCCAGTACAGTGATTTCTGTAGAGAGCAGAAATGTCTTCTGACTCCTGTAAAATGTGACATTGTACACACAGGAGTCGCTCTTCCTGGCGTCTCTCAGGGTCCAGCATCCCCTGCTCGTGTCCAGGTGTAGTCGGGGCTCATTTTCCTTCTGGGTTATAAGTCGTTGACACCACAGAGTTATCAGGATCATGTTTTTACCTTCACATTCTCTGGACAACCTTATGTTACCATCAGCATGAGGACATTTCATGCCGCAGTCGGTGATGTCTGATCCTGTCCGCACATTGACTCCTCTTAATGAGAGTGGTAGTACAGCCAGGATAAGAAGGACACCTGTGTAGACACATGAGAAGAACAGTTAAAATATCAAAAATGTGGGGACCCTATGCTGTTTTTTAAAATTATTTATTTAAATAATTAAAAAATATGGCATGAGGGACCCTCTATTTTTGATAACCAGCCATTATAAAGTAATATAAAAAAGAAAAAATGCCAGCTTACCCGGTTGGTTCAAAAGATAAGCTGCTATACTGTATAGGCTCTCAGCAACGGATAAATGGCAGGAGCTCTTGCCAACAATAATTGCAAAAAGGAGCTAAATCCAGCGAGCCAAGTTTGAAGTACATAAAAAATCTTTCTCTTTATTTCAAACGTAGATTAAAAATATTTATCCATAGCAGCATATTATAGATATAGGCAGAAATAGGAAAAATTACTGCTGTAAAGCGCACGGCAAGACACGTTTATGGCAATGATAAAGGTCTAGCCGAAACGCGTCTTGCCGTGCGCTTTACAGCAGTAATTTTTCCTATTTCTGCCTATATCTATAATATGCTGCTATGGATAAATATTTTTAATCTACGTTTGAAATAAAGAAAAAGATTTTTTATGTACTTCAAACTTGGCTCGCTGGATTTATCTCCTTTTAGCCAATATAAAGCTGACAACAGTCAGCTGCAGCCCACAGCTTTACCTGCGATGGTTATCAAAAATAGAGGGAAATCTACGCCATTTGTTTTTATTATATAGTAGCTGAAGAGCCCGGTGTTGCCCAGGCATAGTAACTAACTGTGGTTAGTTATAACAAATTATAATTATCCTCCATCCCATAGTCCCATGCCCATATACCAATCATACATATCCTCCATCCCATAGTCCCGTGCCCATATACCCATCACACATCCTCCATCCCATAGTCCCGTGCCCTTATACCCATCATACATATCCTCCATCCCATAGTCCTGTGCCCATATACCCATCATACATATCCTCCATCCCATAGTCCCGTGCCCATATACCCATCACACATCCTCCATCCCATAGTCCAGTGCCCATATACCATCAAACATTTCCTCCATCCCATATTCCCATGCCCATATACCCATCACACATCCTCCATCCCATAGTCCAGTGCCCATATACCTATCACACATATCCACCATCCCATAGTCCCGTGCCCATATACCCATCACACATCCTCCATCCCATAGTCCAGTGCCCATATACCCATCACACATATCCACCATCCCATAGTCAGCTGGGAGTAATTTATGTCAATGGTTTATGATTTGGTAATCACCAGATTTTGTGAGCTTCAAGGACCCTCCCACAGTTACTTATGACTTGTGTTTTGAAACTGTTAAACTGTAAAGCGCTGCGGAATATGTTGGCGCTATATAAATAAAGATTATTATTATTCTGTGTTTTATAATTGTATGTTGTTTAACCCCTTTGACACCTAGCCTGTTTTCACCTTTCTGACCACACCAATTTTTACAATTCTGACCACTAATGAGGTAATAACTCTGGAACGCTTCAACAGATCCTGCTGATTCTGAGAATGTTTTCTCGTGACATATTGTACTTTATTATAGTAGTAAAATTTATTTTATATGACTTGCGTTTAATTGTTAAATAAACGGAAATTTAGTGAAAATTTCGCAATTTTTAAACTTTTAATTTTTATGACCTTAAATCAGAGCGTCATATCGCACAAAATAGTTAATAAATAACATTTCCCATGTCTACTTTACCGCACCATAATTTTGGAAACATTTTTTTTTTTTTGTTAGGAAGTTATAAGGGTTAAAAGTTGACCCACGATTTCTCATTTTTACAACAAAATTTGCAAAACCATTTTTTTTTTATGGACCACCTCACATTTGAAGTGACTTTGAGAGGCCTATATGATAGAAAATACCCAAAAGTGACACCATTCTAAAAACTGCACCCCTCAAGGTGCTCAAAACCACATTCCAGAAGTTTATTAACACTTTAGGTGCTTCACAAGAATTTTTAGATTGTGGAAGAAAAAATAAACATTTATTTTTCTTTCACAAAAAATTTCCTTTAGACCTAATTTATTTTTCTTTCACAAGGGTAACAAGAGAAAATGGACTATACATTTTGTTGTGCAATTCCTCCTGAGCATGCCTGTAAAATTTGCTGGCATAATTAGCAGTCGCCATGTCGCATTTGGAGAGCCCCTGATGTGCCTAAACAGTGGAAACTCCCTACAAGTGACCCCATTTTGGAAACTAGACCCCTTAGGGAACTTATCTAGATGTGTGGTGAGCACCTTGAACCCCCAAGTGCTTCACAGAAGTTTATAACGTTAAGCCGTGGAAAAAAAATTATTACATTTTTCCGAAATAAATCTTTTTTAGCTGCAAATTTTGCATTTTCATAAGGGTAACATGATAAATTGCTCCATACAATTTGTTGTGCAATTTCTCCAGAGTACACCGATACTCCATATGTGGGAGAATACTACTGTTTGGGCGCACGGTGGAGCTCGGAAGGGAAGGAGCGCCATTTGACTTTTTTAATGTAAAATTTACTGGAATAATTAGTGGATGCCATGCAGCGTTTGGAGAGCCCCTGATGTGCCTAAACAGTGGAAACAGCCCTCAGGTGACCACATTTTGGTAATTATAACCCTTTGGGAATTTATCTGCAGATGTAGTGACGATTTTGACTCCATGGGTGTTTTCCATAACCAGGTAGCAGTGGATGTTGCTGAGTGAAAATTGCAAACTGCTTTTGTAGTGACCAGTACATTGTAGTGACCAGTACATTGCAGACACCAGTATGTTATGCCCAACCCGTGCTTCTGGAGGCATGCACCTGTAAATTAGGCAGGCTCTCATCACTACAGAAATGTCAAACATGTGGGCGCAAAATGTGGTTTAGGCACACTGGGGTTCAGAAGGAGGGGGGCATTTGAATTTAAGAGCACAGAATTTGCTGAATTTCTTTTGGGGAGCGTGAAGCCATTTAGCTTTTTCAGAGCCTTTATGCTACCAGTAAGGTGGAAGCCCCTATATTTCCGTTAACAGATGTCAGACCTGAGTGGGGACTTGCTTTTTTTGTGGATTGAGTTGAAGATTTTATTGGGAACATTTTACGTAACGTTAGGGATCACATTTATCCGTCGCTCTATGCTGAGCACTTTGGGTTTCCATCTAAGGGCTCAAACTCACTTGCGAGAGACTCGCACGAGACTCTCACATGAAAATCTGGCACTGCCGCCGGCACTGGGACTGGAGCATGCGGCTACATGTATTTCTATGCAGCCGCATGCTTGTGTCCGAGTGCCGGTGGCAGTCTCAGGTTTTCACGTGAGAGACTTGTGCGAGAATCGTGCGAGTCTCTCGCAAGTGAGTATGAGCCCTTAATCTCTGAGTGACGTGACAGATGAAACTCCCGCGGGATCCATTCACTATAATGAGGCAGCAGATTTACTCTGGACTCAGTCTGGCCTCTGTTCAGCGGTGTCCTTTTCAGAAGTGCACAAAACTGTGGATGACGGCACTTTTATGCAATCCTAAAAAGATGGGAACCTCCGGATCACAGGTCCTAAGTAGCCCACAGTGCCTCCATCTGCCCCATTATTGGGAATCTTCCACTGGGAAATCTGTCTGAATCACGTATGAAATGAAATGAAAAAAAAAATGAAAAATAAAAAAACAGCATGTGAAGAATTGGTTTTATTTATTTTTTACGCCGTTCCTCTTGCGGTATAAGTGATTAGATGACTTTATTCTTTGGGTCAGTACGATTACAGCGGTATCACAGTTATATCTTTTTTGTGTTTTGGCGCTTTTACATAATAAAAACTATTTTATTGAAAAAATTATTAATTTTGCATCACTTTATTCTGAGAGCTATAACTTTTATTTTTCTGCTGAGCGAGCTGTATGGTGGCTTGTTTTTTGCAGAACAAGATGATGTTTTCAGTGGTACCATTTTTATTTACATCCATCTTTTTGATTACGCTTTATTGCACTTTTTGTTCCGCGGTATGATGATAAAGCATTGTTTTTTACTTCTTTTTTAATTTTTATGTTTTCACTGAAGGGGTTAACTAGTGGGATAATATTATCGAGCAGATCGTTACGGAATCGGCGATACCAAATATTTGTACTTTTATTGTTTTTATTTCAATAAATAAATGTATTTATTGGAAACATTTTTTTTAACTTTACCACAACATATCAGACTCTCACCTACCATCGAAACCTTCAAAAAGAGCCTGAAGACCGACCTCTTCCGACAAGCCTATAACCTGCAGTAACCACCGATCGACCAAACCGCTGCACGACCAGCTCTACCCTCGCCTACTGTATCCTCACCCATCCCTTGTAGATTGTGAGCCCTCGCGGGCAGGGTCCTCTCTCCTCCTGTACCAGTTATGACTTGTATTGTTTAAGATTATTGTACTTGTTTTTATGTATACCCCTCCTCACATGTAAAGCGCCATGGAATAAATGGCGCTATAACAATAAATAATAATAATAATAATAACTTATTTAGGAATTTTAAAAAAAAATATTTTCATACATTCTAACTTTTTTTTTTTAACTTTTTTTACCTTGTCCCAGTATGGGACATCACTATATAACGTCAGATTGGTGATCTGACACTTAGCACTGCTGAGTATCAGATCAGCAATCTGACATGCCACCTCCCTGCAGGACCCGGAAGGACCCTGTGTCCATCTTGGTGCTGGGGTCTCCATGGAAACCATCAGGCCAACGTGATCGTATCGCGATGTCTTAATGGACGTGTGCAGGGAGCCCCCTCCCTGCGCGATATGCTTCTCTATGCCGCTGTCACTACTGACAGTGGCATCAGAGGGGTTAAATACCTGCGATCAATCATGGGCATTACTGCGGGGTGTCAGCTGTCACATACAGTGGACACCTGCACCCAATCGCCGAAGCGCTCAGCGTGCGATCGGTGCGCCGTACTAATATTACTGTGTGCAGAAAGATGCCAGAGTCTGTCTGGATCCCAGAAACTCCCTCAGCTCTTATGCTCACACTGATTACCAGCAGACAGGTCACAGGTGAGGACGTTACCTTCAGCAGCCAGTCACACCCATCTGTGCCAGCAGGCCAAAATCACCAGGGTGTGGGAACTTCTGATCAGGGTCATTTGGATGTTTTGGATTGTCATTAGGATTTAAAAAGAGAAAACACAGTAGTCTGACAAGAAATGGCTTCACCCAACCACTGACCACGAGTGGAGAGAAAGTTTTGGTGTTAGCATAACTGTACATGGCAGTGCCGAGCATTGTAGACAGTATTACTGAGAACCAGACACGGTATTACTGAGCGCTGTATACGGTATTACTGAGAACCATGCACGGCATTACTGAGCGCTGTATACGGTATTACTGAGAACCATACACGGCATTACTGAGCGCTGTATACGGTATTACTGAGAACCAGACACGGTATTACTGAGCGCTGTATACGGTATTACTGAGAACCAGACACGGTATTACTGAGCGCTGTATACGGTATTACTGAGAACCAGACACGGTATTACTGAGCGCTGTATACGGTATTACTGAGAACCATGCACGGCATTACTGAGCGCTGTATACGGTATTACTGAGAACCAGACACGGTATTACTGAGCGCTGTATACGGTATTACTGAGAACCATGCACGGCATTACTGAGCGCTGTATACGGTATTACTGAGAACCAGACACGGTATTACTGAGCGCTGTATACGGTATTACTGAGAACCATACACGGTATTACTGAGCGCTGTATACGGTATTACTGAGAACCATAGACGGTATTACTGAGCGCTGTATACGGTATTACTGAGAACCATACACGGTATTACTGAGCGCTGTATACGGTATTACTGAGAACCATACACGGTATTACTGAGCGCTGTATACGGTATTACTGAGAACCATACACGGTATTACTGAGCGCTGTATACGGTATTACTGAGAACCATACACGGTATTACTGAGCGCTGTATACGCTATTACTGAGCGCTGTATACGGTATTACTGAGAACCATACACAGTATTACTGAGCGCTGTATACGGTATTACTGAGAACCACACACGGTATTACTGAGCGCTCTATACGGTATTACTGAGAAACAGACACGGTATTACTGAGCGCTGTATACGGTATTACTGAGAAACAGACACGGTATTACTGAGCGCTGTATACGGTATTACTGAGAACCATACACGGTGTTACTGAGCGCTGTATACGGTATTACTGAGAACCATACACGGTATTACTGAGCGCTGTATACGGTATTACTGAGAACCATACACGGTATTACTGAGCGCTGTATACGGTATTACTGAGAACCATACACGGTATTACTGAGCGCTGTATACGGTATTACTGAGAACCATACACTGTATTACTGAGCGCTGTATACGGTATTACTGAGAACCATACACGGTATTACTGAGCGCTGTATACGGTATTACTGAGAACCATACACGGTATTACTGAGCGCTGTATACGCTATTACTGAGCGCTGTATACGGTATTACTGAGAACCATACACGGTATTACTGAGCGCTGTATACGGTATTACTGAGAACCACACACGGTATTACTGAGCGCTGTATACGGTATTACTGAGAAACAGACACGGTATTACTGAGCGCTGTATACGGTATTACTGAGAACCATGCACGGTATTACTGAACGCTGTATACGGTATTACTGAGAACCATACACGGTATTACTGAACGCTGTATATGGTATTACTGAGAACCATACACGGTATTACTGAGCGCTGTATATGGTATTACTGAGAACCATGCACGGTATTACTGAGCGCTGTATACGGTATTACTGAGAACCATACACGGTATTACTGAGCGCTGTATACGGTATTACTGAGCACTGTATACGGTATTACTGAGAACCATGCACGGTATTACTGAGCGCTGTATACGGTATTACTGAGAACCATGCACGGTATTACTGAGCGCTGTATACGGTATTACTGAGAACCATACACGGTATTACTGAACGCTGTATACGGTATTACTGAGAACCATACACGGTATTACTGAGCGCTGTATACGGTATTACTGAGAACCATGCACGGTATTACTGAGCGCTGTATACGGTATTACTGAGAACCATACACGGTATTACTGAGCGCTGTATACGGTATTACTGAGCGCTGTATACGGTATTACTGAGAACCATGCACGGTGTTACTGAGCGCTGTATACGGTATTACTGAGAACCACACACGGTATTACTGAGCGCTGTACACGGTATTACTGAGAACCATACACAGTATTACTGAGCGCTGTATACGGTATTACTGAGAACCATACACGGTATTACTGAGCGCTGTATACGGTATTACTGAGAACCACACACGGTATTACTGAGCACTGTATACGGTATTACTGAGAACCATACACGTATTACTGAGCGCTGTATACGGTATTACTGAGAACCACACACGGTATTACTGAGCGCTGTATACGGTATTACTGAGAACCATGCACGGTATTACTGAGCGCTGTATACGGTATTACTGAGAAACATACACGGTATTACTGAGCGCTGTATACGGTATTACTGAGAACCACACACGGTATTACTGAGCGCTGTATACGGTATTACTGAGAACCATACACGTATTACTGAGCGCTGTATACGGTATTACTGAGAACCACACATGGTATTACTGAGCGCTGTATACGGTATTACTGAGAAACACACGGTATTACTGAGCGCTGTATACGGTATTACTGAGAAACACACGGTATTACTGAGCGCTGTATACGGTATTACTGAGAACCAGACACGGTATTACTGAGCGCTGTATACGGTATTACTGAGAACCGTACACGGTATTACTGAGCGCTGTATACGGTATTACTGAGAACCACACACGGTATTACTGAGCGCTGTATACGGTATTACTGAGAACCATACATGGTATTACTGAGCGCTGTATACGGTATTACTGAGAACCATACACGGTATTACTGAGCGCTGTATACGGTATTACTGAGAACCACACACGGTATTACTGAGCACTGTATACGGTATTACTGAGAACCATACATGGTATTACTGAGCGCTCTATACGGTATTACTGAGAACCATACACGGTATTACTGAGCGCTGTATACGTTATTACTGAGAACCACACACGGTATTACTGAGCACTGTATACGGTATTACTGAGAACCATACATGGTATTACTGAGCGCTGTATACGGTATCACTGAGAACCATACACGGTATTAGGCCGGTTTCACATTTGCGGTTGAGTCCGCAGCGTTTGATGCACATATGGGTCGCCCCCGTCCCAGGGCTGTGGGGTACTTGGTGCCGGGCTGGTGTCAGGGGGATGTGCTGCGGTGGCGGTGACCCGGTCCGTGGCCCTGGGCGCCCAATGAAATGGTGGATTTATGGTATAGTTTATATGGATAGTTCGTGACGCCACCTGTGGTGTTCAGCAAGGGTGGTGTTAAGCTGACGCTGCATGCAGATCCTCTGGGACTGGTGGTGTGTGCAGCTAAGATGGCGTAGCTCCCCACAGGTGGAGCTGTAGTCCCAGGGCAGTGTAGGGGCAGCAATGGAGGAGAGGCGCAGATGGTGTAGGTGCTGGTACCCCAAATGTAGCGGTGCGGGAATAACTGGAGGACACCAGAGTATGCGGTTCCAAAGCTTTACTCACAGTCTGCAGTTCACACCACTGCCTGCCTCCGTACTGTGTTCTCCGGGTCAGGGCTCCAGCCAACCTCCAGGCGAGAAAGGATTCTCCCCACCAACACTCCGCCAACACATACCTTCCTGAATATCTCCTCTATGCGCCTTTAAGTGTGAAGTACCCCAGTACCGTGGTTCCCTGGAGTGTCTCTTGTCTCGGGTTCCTAAGACCCTTAGTTGTATGACAGACAGCGGTAGCCTGATCAGGGATCTCTATCTCCAGAGTCACGGCTCACTATTAAGGTGCTGTTGTGTCCCAAGTCTATGATGGGAGTAAGGCGTTAGCGGCTCACTACTCCACCGGTGTCTGTTGGATATGAAAGTTCCAATCAACCTCGGGGACCGGGCCCCGACCTTTGCGATCTGGACTGGAAGGGTTCTCTAGCTTTCTTCAACCTGCTTCCCACCGTCCTTCTATTCTCCTTCGTTCTGATCTGTTCTATCTCTCTTATGGAATCTGTAGTCTCCCGTCTGCGTCTCTTTCTTTCTCTTCCTTCCCGTGCCAGCTGGCTCAGGTCACTGAGGCAGCTGCAGCACTCCTTCCTCCATCCCTTCTCCCAGGGATTCTCACTCCTCACCTGAACAGCTGCAGAGTCCGTGCTGACAAGAACTCAGATGAGCGGAGAAGTGCAGCTCCGCCTCCACCCACCTTAAAGCCACATGGTCTGCCTAAGGAACAATATGGAACTGTGAGTGTAATCTCTTTGTTTTCTCCACTTTTATTTTATACCTGTACTGTACATATTTTATGTCTCAATTTTATAGCAACTTTTATCTGTAATCACTGTCCTCTTTCGGAAAATAAATGAAATTATTTAGATCTGTCTCCATGCTCTAAGAATCGAACTATACGCCTTTGATAGATAATCGCTACTAATTCAAGGGGTTTGCCACGGACCCTCTTAATTTAACACTGTGAATTAAGTAACCGTGACTGGTGGCAGCGCGTTGTGTACGGCTATAGAGGCTTGCTGGCAGTCTAGAAGGGTCTTATATTGCTGCGTAAGGGTCTGCGGCCACAGCATTGATAATTCCCTTACTGCAGAAGCCTAATTGCTGGTTCACAACAGGCAGCCCGTCCGGCGACTAATTATCCTAGGTGCAGTTCCCTGACTGACCTGAGGGTAAGGGGGGCGCCGGAGAGCTGCGAGTTCCAAAGTGGAACTGAGAAAGTGGGATATACATAAATCCCCGCAGTACTTGGAAGATTGATAGCAGTGGTGGGGCATCCAAATTAAACTCCCCCTGCGGCAAATTGTAGAGCGAGATTAGCTTGCTGGATATTTTTGTCACATGGTGCCGGTGGTGGGATAACTAAGATAAGCCCCAACGGTGCCTGTGATAGCAGTGTGCCGGCATTGTGTCACGTCCCTCCGTCCGCTGATACACCCGTGTCAGTGGTGGGATTGTGACATAGTGGTGACACAGGGTCCGCTGTCCGTCGCGTTTTGGTGGCAGCGGGACCCCCGTTAGTGTCGCCCGTAAGTAGACGAACGGCCGTGGGCTGTTCGTCACATATTGACGAACAATATGACTGTCCTCCCACTGACTCACTTCAGACAGACCTGAAATCCTACACCTTCCCTCTCTTTTATATCTAACTACACCCGCCTCCCCAGCACCTCTCGTGTTACGAAGCCAGGGACCACAAAAGGCACCCTATGACTTTTCCAACATAAAGCATGGATGGGTCCCTGCTGAACTATCCTGTGTGTGGGGTGCAGGAGTTGGAATGTGGAAGGGAGTTTCCACCTTACCTGGATGGTGGGGCACTACACCTTAGGAGAAGGTGCAGTACCTCTGTGGCGACTGAAGCCTCAGGGGCGCCACACATACATCCGCATGCGTCCGTATCCTTAACATGGGATACACGCCGGGACATGCATTTGTAAGCGTTTGTATGCGTTCGGGTGCATGTGCGTAAGGTTGCGTCGTTTCGCGGTATGTGGCGGGGCGCGGCGAACGCATCGGGTTGCATTTTTTGCGGCGTCAAATATCCGCAGTCATCCGCATGGGGCGTGGCTTGTGTAAATTCAAAATTCGCATTTGCCTATCGTCCACATCCACGTGCATGCGTTTTTTGCATGTGTTTGCGGCTGTGGGCGAAATGCTGCCGACTCAACCACAAATGTGAACCTAGCCTTACTGAGCACTGCACACGGTATTACTGAGCACTGCACACGGTATTATTGAGCACTTCACACGGTATTATTGAGCACTGCACACGGTATTATTGAGCACTGCACACGGTATTATTGAGCACTGCACACGGTATTATTGAGCACTGCACACGGTATTATTGAGCACTGCACACGGTATTACTGAGCACTGCACACGGTATTATTGAGCACTGCACACGGTATTACTTTGCGCAGTATACGGTATTACTAAGCACTGGATGGCGGCGCTCAGCTCCTCTGTGATCCATTGTTGCGCTCATGACTGTGATTACATCTGATTTATAATTGTTACTACCAGGAAATATAGAAAATCTTCTCTTCCTCCTTCATATAAGAGTCTACAAGACCACAAGCCAGCAGATTTCTCGCTCGATGTCCCTCCTATCCCCTCTCTCCCACTAGACGAGACCCTAAACCCAACTACCGCCATGTAATCCTGGCGTCCCGCCGCTTGTGTCACACGAGGATCCTGAGCTTCTTCCCCATTTCTATCTCTTGTCCCCGGCCCCCGAGCGCTGCTCCGCAGTGGACAGGATGTGCTGCGGCCCACAACCTCCACATCCTGTCTCCTCTTCATGTGAGGCCGCCGTGTCCTCATCTACATGTACCACAATGTGTGACAGAGAGTCAGCGATGGAGGAACAGATCACCGGGGTAATTCTCACCAATAGCGGTAGGAACGGGGCGAGAAGAAGAAGTGACGGATCCGTGGATGTGACGGGCGCGGAGATCATCTGATGGGAGTGCGCACATTTCCATCATCTCTGTACTAACAAACAGCAGAACAAAGGTTCCAGGTCGTTTTTGCTGCAAAGTGAATATCAGGAAAACAAAACCCAAAAAACAATGGCGACTTTGCTATTTCCTCGCACTTTCCCCAAATATAGAACATTTTCCCATTTTTCTGTTCATTATTTGGTAAAGTGAATTTTTTCAATTAAAACTACAATTCGTCTCGTAGTAAACGAGCCTCATACCGTGATGTGGATGGAAAACAAAAAATATGGGGACAACGAGGGGGAAAAAAAACTAAGGGAAAAAACAAAACTGATCGGGTTCTCAAAGGGTTAAAAGAAAAAATAAATCGAGATTTCTATAATAAATTGTCATCCGGCCACAATAGTGGAATTAGCAACAAGCGATGTTTTATCACCAGTTTCCCAGCGAAGCCCAGAATGTTATTTAGGCTCTGTGCCCACGTTAGCATTTTAAGGGTACGTGCACACGCTGAGGATTGGTCTGCGGATTCATCCGCGCGAATTTTGCAAAATCCGCAGGTCTTTGGTTTATTTGCGGATTATCTTGCTGTTTGGCCCTTCCGGTTTATCACCTCTACAATGGAGGAGATAGGAAACTGCTGCGGAATCCGCAGAAAGAATTGACATGTCAATTCTTTCTGCGGTTTAGAAACCGCAGAAAATTCCGCAGCGTCTCCACAGCAGTTTCCATTTCCCATAGGGAATAAAGGTACTGTACACCGCAGCAGAATCCGCAGCGTGTGCACACAGCCTAAACCTGACACAAAACTGGACTCCTTCCCAGAAAACGCGCATTTTTGATGCGTTTTTTTCCGCGCGTCTTCTGCACCATAGGAAATAGTTAAAAACATGGACTTTGCCACAAAATTAATGAGCATGCTGCGTTTTTAACCGCTAAGCGTTTCCTAAGCAGGAAAAAACGCATCCATTGGCACAAAAAGGCCAAAATGCATTAAAATCAATGGGAAGCTTATTTTAAGCATTTTTAAAGCGGTTTCACCACGAAAAACGCTCCAAAAACGCTAACGTGGGCACACAGCCTTACGATTAATGGAAGTCGATCACGGAGCTGCGGACCCCAAAATCCAAAAATCTCATCACTGAAAAATAAAACTGAGGGCCGGTGACAGAAAACATTGTCTGAATGTGGCCCCTATATCTGACATATACCAGGACCCTGCACCCCATACCCCCAATATTAACCCCTGCCGCACCTGCTCCCTGTCTCACCTGTGTGTAGGACCCCCGGAGACATCAGGCTGAGGGGCAGCTCGTCTCCTCTCTGCTGCACTCGCTCTGTCTGCTAGTAACAGGACGTGGAGCTGCGGTTACAGAAAACCGCATGAATCATCTCTGCTGTCAGTACATCAGCAGGGTCTAGTGACTGCACCGTGACCGCAGAGACGAGGAGCAGACACAGGGGGCGCTGCACTGAGGGTGGGCTGCAGAGAGCAGAGAACTGCTGTGGAACTACAAGTCCCAGCACAGAACCATTCATGATCTCCTGGACTCTGGTTTCTGGTGGTATATTTCCCCTACAGCAGCTGCTCCAGGGGTCTTATACAGAGCAGGGGTCTCGACGTTTTTTACCTTGAGAGACGCTTTCTGCTCTGAGGGACGGTCACGACCCACAATCTGTGCGAAGAAATCATAGAACCGGTCCAATAACAGATAACCGGTCACCGAAGGTCGTTATAGGGTCACTCGGGTTATTCCAGATTAATGTGGGTCAGAGGATGAGTTACTCGTCCTATTACTCTTCTTGTCACTAAAGCGACCACCCGGTCCGGGACTTGTGAAATTCAGGCTTTCCACATTCATCAACCTACTCGAGGATAATTCTTGAACAATACCTTCCAGACTTAAATCGCACCTCCAGGGAAGAGAAATCCCTGTCTAGAAGAGAATACCTACTGAGAGCAACTGTCGTGAAAAAGGCCGATTTGGCCGAAACGCGTTGACATTCAAAAGTTGCTCTTATGTTTTGAACTTTAATAAAGGAAATCTTGTTTGCATTCATAAAGGAGTGCGCAATTTATATTTATCCTAAATGTTTTACAGTCCGACAGCAAAGAAAAGAAAGGGGACATCTCACCCTCAGATTGAACATACGGGATTAATTGTGGCTGGGAAAGGGAGAAACTGATGATAACTGAGGAAGAGAGAAACTAATTACAACAGGGGAAATGAGAGGGAGATCTGACAATTCCATTTCAATTGAAGTAAGAAACGTAACCTGGAAATTACAGCAGGGAGATTTCCAACATTGGCGATATCTTCACTCCTGACGATAACAGGCATTCGATATCATATATTTTATTGGGACTTTACCTTCCTTAGATAGGAAACAGCTGGTCGCTATTGATTTGGAGCGGATTGGCATGACTCACATTTATGAAAACAGGCATATTCTTCCCCTATTAGTCCTGACATTTAAAATGTGTGTCCCATCAATATCTGATCAATACTAACCCCAATATTCATAACTGTACCTTGGAGACACAAAGCCTGGGGAGGTTCTCTCATTATAGATCCCTCTTCAATACACAAACCATAGACTATGTCTGTTTTCCACAATATATATCCTGTTTCGACCATTTGTTCACCGCAGGTACTCCCAGCCTCAAAGGGGTTTTAATTACGGTAGTTTTGTCACTTCTTCGCTATACATAGTTTCCTCTCTTCCCGGATGTTAAACATGTGGTTCTGTTACCAAACGCGGTTTAGATTGTCAGCTCTATCTGGAGATTTTATGCTAGCGAGGAGAGGGAAAGGCCTTTGTGGATTTCAATTTTTCTTCGACAGGCTGCGTCCTCATTCTTCGGGGAATGAGGAACATCGGCTGGGGATTGTTGCTTTTCTCCTTTAAGTGGGTCACCAATCCTGGGCCTTTTATCTTCCAGCTGACTTAAAGTCCTTCCAGTTGGTAGTTGACTTTTTTTGAGGCTCTGGGCTATATCTCTGATGATCCTGATTGGGTCTCCCTCATTGAGTCTAAGTTATGTAAGCTTCAGCAAAGGGGATCAGCAGCATAGGAGTTCTGTTTGGAATACCAGAGGTGGGCCACCAACAATTGGTAGAATGTTCTGCCCCTTAGAAGCCATTTTTATCAGGTACCCTGAGTCCTTAGAGGCCGCTATGGCCTTTGCTATCCGGATAGACAGATGCCTCAGGGATAGACCTATAATGGCCCCTTCACCAGTAGTTCTCCCTAGGGTTGATAGCCCTCCCATGTGTCCAGATAAACTTATAGTTGGCTGTAAACACTGCTACATTTTCTAAACGGAACACTCCCCTTCACAAGATCTGCGCCATTCCTATGACAACAGGTCTAGTAACTTTCTTTTGCTTAATATTTCATTTCTATGTGACTGTATATAATGTATTGCTTTGTCCCCTTTGTACCATCTCTTGTATATTTTTAAAATCACTGTTTAATTGTTGGATTAAATATAAAAAATGTAATAGCTTTGTTCCTCTTGTTCTATAAACCGCACCCCTGAAACCTCATGAGGCTCAACGTTACCAGTAATGAACATCCAATTAGCCTGTAATAGTTAATTGGTGGCAGCCAGTTTTTCTCTGGTTAGAGAGCTTGGTAGTGACAGAATATATATATATATACAGTGGGGAAAAAAAGTATTTGGTCAGTCAGCAATAGTGCAAGTTCCACCACTTAAAAAGATGAGAGGCGTCTGTAATTTACATCATAGGTAGACCTCAACTATGGTAGACAAACTGATAAAAAAAAATCCAGAAAATCACATTGTCTGTTTTTTTTTCATTTTATTTGCATATTATGGTGGAAAATAAGTATTTGGTCAGAAACAAGCAATCAAGATTTCTGGCTCTCACAGACCTGTAACTTCTTCTTTAAGAGTCTCCTCTTTCCTCCACTCATTACCTGTAGTAATGGCACCTGTTTAAACTTATCAGTATAAAAAGACACCTGTGCACACCCTCAAACAGTCTGACTCCAAACTCCACTATGGTGAAGACCAAAGAGCTGTCAAAGGACACCAGAAACAAAATTGTAGCCCTGCACCAGGCTGGGAAGACTGAATCTGCAATAGCCAACCAGCTTGGAGTGAAGAAATCAACTGTGGGAGCAATAATTAGAAAATGGAAGACATACAAGACCACTGATAATCTCCCTCGATCTGGTGCTCCACGCAAAATCCCACCCCGTGGGGTCAGAATGATCACAAGAACGGTGAGCAAAAATCCCATAACCACGCGGGGGGACCTAGTGAATGAACTGCAGAGAGCTGGGACCAATGTAACAAGGCCTACCATAAGTAACACACTACGCCACCATGGACTCAGATCCTGCAGTGCCAGACGTGTCCCACTGCTTAAGCCTGTACATGTCCGGGCCCGTCTGAAGTTTGCTAGAGAGCATTTGGATGATCCAGAGGAGTTTTGGGAGAATGTCCTATGGTCTGATGAAACCAAACTGGAACTGTTTGGTAGAAACACAACTTGTCGTGTTTGGAGGAAAAAGAATACTGAGTTGCATCCATCAAACACCATACCTACTGTAAAGCATGGTGGTGGAAACATCATGCTTTGGGGCTGTTTCTCTGCAAAGGGGCCAGGACGACTGATCCGGGTACATGAAAGAATGAATGGGGCCATGTATCGTGAGATTTTGAGTGCAAACCTCCTTCCATCAGCAAGGGCATTGAAGATGAAACGTGGCTGGGTTTTTCAACATGACAATGATCCAAAGCACACCGCCAGGGCAACGAAGGAGTGGCTTCGTAAGAAGCATTTCAAGGTCCTGGAGTGGCCTAGCCAGTCTCCAGATCTCAACCCTATAGAAAACCTTTGGAGGGAGTTGAAAGTCCGTGTTGCCAAGCGAAAAGCCAAAAACATCACTGCTCTAGAGGAGATCTGCATGGAGGAATGGGCCAACATACCAACAACAGTGTGTGGCAACCTTGTGAAGACTTACAGAAAACGTTTGACCTCTGTCATTGCCAACAAAGGATATATCACAAAGTATTGAGATGAAATTTTGTTTCTGACCAAATACTTATTTTCCACCATAATATGCAAATAAAATGAAAAAAAAAACAGACAATGTGATTTTCTGGATTTTTTTTTCTCAGTTTGTCTCCCATAGTTGAGGTCTACCTATGATGTAAATTACAGACGCCTCTCATCTTTTTAAGTGGTGGAACTTGCACTATTGCTGACTGACTAAATACTTTTTTTCCCCACTGTATATATATATATATATATATATATATATATAAAGCTCAAGTGTGTGTATGTATGTATGTATGTCCGGGATTGGCATCCGCACCGTCGCAGCTACAGCCACAAAATTTGGCACAGTCACACGTCTGGACCCTGAGAGCGTCATAGGCTATGTTGTGAGGTGAAATTTTAACCCTGCGCGTTCCAATTCACCAAACAATTTTGCCCCTATCTACATAATGGGGAAAAAGTGTGTGTGCATCAAGCCCCGCCCTTCATTATGATGTCACAATGGTTGCCATGGCGACGCTGATTCATCATAGGTTGCAATGGTGACGATTATGTCATAACGGTTGCCATGGTGATGATGATGTCATAATGGGTACATGGGCACGGGACTATGGGATGGAGGATGTGTGATGAGTATATGGGCACTGGACTATGGGATGGATGATATGTAAGACGGGTTTTTGCGGATGGCAGACAGCAGCTTTCCTATCCTGTCCTATGTAGTTAGCTTGGGCCCCATCATTTGCTCAACCTATCTTTCTATCTGTGTTGGTGTTTTCATCTTGCTTCACCATCATTATATGTTGGGGGCTGCCTATTGCTTTGGGGTCTGCTCTGGGGCAGTTTAGTTTCTCCCCTTTCTGTCTTTAGGCTATATAGTTCTCCGGCTGTGATCGAGGGGTCTAGGGCACCGTAGGAACCCCCCACGGCTACTGCTAGTTGTTGTGGATAGGTTCAGGGGTCTGCAATCCGATAGCTGCCAACCTCTCTGGTTTTTCTGGACTTAGCTGGTATTTTGTTTTTTCCTCCTTCGGTGACTCATCATAACAGATATGTATGACGGGTATATGGGCCCGAGACTATGGGATGGAGGATATGTATGATGGTTATATGGGCATGGGACTGTGAGATGAAGGATGTGTGATGGGTATATGGGCGCTCGACTATGGGATGGCGAATATGTATGATGGGTATATGGGCATGGGACTATGGGATGGAGGATATGCATGATGGGTATATGGGCATGGGACTATGGGATGGAGGATGTTTTATGGGTATATGGGCACTCGACTATGGGATGGAGGATATGTATGATGGGTATATGGGCACAGGCCTATGGGATCGTGGATATGTATGATGGGTATATGGGCACGGGACTATGGGATGGAGGATAATTATAATTTGGTATATCTAACCACAGTTAGTTACTATGCCCGGGCAGCGCCGGGCTTTTCAGCTAGTATATATATATATATATATATATATATACACTACTGTAATGTTATAGACTGACCTTTTTAGGAATAGTGATATTGTAACCACTAGAGGCAGCATCAGCAGGTAGTCGGGAATAGCCAGAGGTCGTTTGAAGGAGCAGCAGGTGGAGGGAAGCTTGACTAGAGGCTGGTAGTTCAATAATCAAGCAAAGAAAGAAGAGCAAGGCCAGGTTTAAATAGGGTGTGCAATCAGGATGAGCCAATCAGGAACTCAGGGTGGTGACCAACAGGAACTCGGGGTGGAGAACATCAGCAACAACATAGGTACAAGTATTTGGATTAGCACAGAGTTGTCCAGAGAGCTGAATAGCTCAGAGGGAAGGGCTGTTGTCAGGTGCACAGGAGCTGCAGGGTTCGAATCCTGACAGTACTCCCCCCCCTTCCAGGATGGCCTCTGCACATCTCAGGTGCTGGCTTCTCTGGATGTCTAAGACTGTTGTAAACCTGGGTGCTTGGATGTTGCCCTCCGGCTCCCCTGATTTATCTTCTAGTCCGTAACCCCTGCATTGTACCAAATATTGTTGTCTCCCTCTAAATTTTCTAGAGTCAAGAATTTCATCCACGATATACTCGTCTTCACCATGTACTTTATCTGGTGGAGGTGTTGGCTGACTTCTTCCTAGAAATGGGTTCTCACTCAGGGCTGGTTTTAGGCAAAGTGGGGCCCTAGGCACCCCACAGTCATCCATATAATATAATGTGCCCTATAGTCCTCCATATCTAGTCTGATTGCCGTATGTGGAGTCGGGAAGGGATTTTTTCCCCCAATGTAGAGCTTAGTGTTTGCCGCATGGTGTTTTTTTTTGCCTTCCTCTGGATCAACATGTTAGGCTATGGATTGAACTAGATGGACTTAAAGTCTTCCTTCAACCTTAAAAACTATGTTACCATATTATACCCTGATGTTAGTGTGGTTTGCCGCACAATTGGTGGTCTTGTATTTATTTCTATGTAGCTACATAGTGGACACAAGAATGATTTTCTCTTGTAGACCCAAGGTGCTCCTGTCCGATGCTGGTCATTTATATCTTTAGCTTTTACAGACAGTAATTCTCTGTCATTTCATGCTTGTTTTCTAACAAATAAAACAATCTTACATAGATGGATGGTAGTAAGAAATATGTCAATGAGATACACAAACACTGCATCGATTCTGTAAGTTAATGTACATGTATTTACCTAATAGTTAAATAAAAAAAGGTAAAAAATCATTCTGGGATCCCTCTTATATTTCTTAACCAGCCGAGGGAAATCTGACAGTTGGGGGCTTATTATTATAGTCTGTGAAGGGGGTAAAACTTATGGAGCTTCTCAGGATATTAATATCAGCTCACATCTGTATGCATTTACTGGTTATTAAAAATAGGGGGGAAGCCCGCGTCATTTTTTGGGGGGTAACTCCTTTTTAATAACCAGTAAAGTCTACGCAGACCGCTGTGAGCGGATATTAATAGCCTGGGAAGCTCCATGTTTATTACCCTCTTCCCAGGCTATAAATATCAGCCCCCAAATGTTGGCTTTCCCTCAGCTGGTTAAGAAAAATAAGGAAATCCCACGCCATTTTTTTCTTTTATTTATTAGCTAAATACATGAACAGGAAGTTACACAATAACTGCATTGATAATATATCTCGCTGACATCTATTTTATCTATATCTGTTCTATTCTGACGGTTCACACTGTAAATTTACTGTACTCCGGTGATCAAATGTCGGGTTTCCTATGAAATGGATATGTAAAAATTGCATGGCACATGCATGGTTTGAGTGCCATGCAATTTTTTTTTCCGCCCCCATTAACTTTCATTGTCGATTCTCGGAGGAAGGAGGGGAGAATGATTTCTTGGCTCCTATGAAATTTTGAGGCTACTTTCAGAAGACACGCTGGGTCTGGTCTCAAAATAACTATCTTTGCAGATCTGTGTAAGCGGGTGGTTGATAGATAAAGCCTGTAAATCACTGACCCTGTTGGCCGAGGTTAGGGCCACTGATATCACTGTTTTTAGTGTAACGAATCAAAGAGAGATCTTGTTAATGCTTCCAGAACCAGGTTTAAATCCCAAGGCGGCATCTTTGGGGCCAGAATTCGTCTTGATCTATCACACGCCTTAATTAACCCTTATCCACCTATCTGCCGCTAGGTTGTAACTATATAGTGCTTGTCAAGCAGATACCTGCACCTTAAGGGTGCTAGTGGCTAGGCCCATCTCCATACCCCTTTTAAGAAACTCTAATTTGGCTTTTATCGGGACTTTTTCCACCACGGACCGTCCTGAACTAGAGAATAATTTAGCCCATGTTCTCCCATATATCCTCATCCATGAGAACCATGGCCTCTTGGGCCAAAATGAAGTGATGAGAATCCATATAGAAATGCAGAGAAAATGAGGGTGCACTCACCGGTCCATAAAAATCAAACGTTTATTTCAATCCGATAAAACATGCACAGCAGGACGGTGGAAAGTGGAGTGCGAGGATGACGGACGTTTTGCGCAATTGCGCTTCTACGAGTCACACGGGTGGTAGGAAATGACGAGGGTTCAAATACTGACGGCAACATATGCTCCTCCCCCTCCCCCCCTTTCTTAAAAGAAGTTTATGGAGATCACCTCCCTGCTGCTGTAAGACTACTTTTTCCAGTCCTGCAAAGGTTAATGTCCACGGATTACTATCATGAAAATCCCTAATAGGATGTGAAACGCATGTTCATGGTGTTGGATCGGTTCAGGTGTTCCACAAATTCGTGAAAAACATCCTGAGGACCATCCCACACCATGGAGATATCGTCCACATAACTAATAAAGTCTTAGTTACTCACCGGTTAACGGTATTTTTCGGAGTCCATGACAGCACCACCTGAGAGAGGGGATCCGCCCTTCAGGAACAGGAAACTTACAGATACAAAAGGGCGGCACCTCTCCCACGCATCAGTTGGATTACAGAGCACAAGAGGACTTCCAAGGTTAATGCATGATTTATGTACAGTATTATTATCGTAATATTTATCACTAGAGTTGAGCGACTTTTGCTTTTTTAGGGTCGAGTTTCGTTTCATGAAACCCGACTTTTCCAAAAGTCGGGTCGAGCAAAATCGGCCGACTATAGGGAAAAGTCGGGGGTCCGACCGAAACACGAAACCCAATGTAAGTCAATGGAGAATTAAAGTCGGCAGTGAGAGGAGGACAGGAAACTCACCAACAGTGCCCATTTGAATGCCAAAAGCATAAATTCTTATTACTTAAGCTTGTCAACCTTAATTTACTTCACAATACTAGTTACGCACTGAAAAATGGGGGTTATTTGGCTAAAGTTGTGGGGGGGTAGGGCTGGCTCCAGGTTTTCATGTGCCCTGGGTGAAAGAGCGCCCCTTTAACACTTACCACAACTCATGATGCTCCGATACGGCAGAGAAATAGCGGTTTAGTACAATGAAAAATACTTCACTTTTTACATCTCATGACAAGGCCCATCTATTTCTCCATACAGAATCATTGGTCCCATATAATGTTTGAAACAGTATATGATGAGCTCCACATAATGCTACAGTATATGTTGGTCCCCATGGATGAAGCTCCACTGTCTTATGGGTCCAAATAATGCTCCAAACATAATGGGCCCCATTTCTAATGCTCTAGTGTATAATGGGCCCTGTAAATGCTGCTCCAGTGTCTGATGTCCACCTTTGGAATGTTCCAGTGTACGATGGGCCCCATCTATCATTCTCCAGAGTATAGTGCTCCCCAAAAATTGCTGTCCCAACATTGAAAACAATGAAATAAGTCTCCTCGCTAGGGAATCCCTGTACTAGTCTGGACACCTCGTCGTCCCCATCTTCCATCTCACTGCACAGTATTTCAACCTTGCAAGTGCTGTGATCCTGAGCAACAGGGGGGGCCCACTCGTTGGCGACGGCACTGGCACAGGGCCCCTGATAGTATGGTGGTGTGTCTGACGGCGGGTGGGCCGAACCTGCACTTTCATCTGCAGCTTCCTCTTTGTCACTGTGTAAGATGGAACTGTAAATGGGAAGGGTAACCTGAGTTTCATCAGGGTCAGATTCAGGCCGCGTAGCGTGCGAGGGGAATGTAGTGGTCTGGGTCAATGTACCAGCAGATTCATCGAGCAGTGGCTGGGCATCAGTGCACTTGTGTCGCCCCCAGGAGTACGGTCGCCACAGTGGCATTACCTTCCTCCTAGGGAGTGTGATGTCATGCTTGGGAGCAACGAAGGATCTCTCTAGCAGGTTAACTGATTGGGCTGCGTTATTCCCACGAGTCATGACCCTCCAAACAGCGTTCATGAAGGCAAAGTGTTTGTTTTACGTGGGCAGTATGGTTGCAAAGCTGAACCTTAAAGGAATGTCCAGAAGGGCACCACCAGGAGTGGAGCCTACGGCGTAATTTGACTCAACACGGGCAACCTCAACCATCCAGCAACAAAAAAGATGCACACATTGCAAGCTTAATTCCGTTAACGAACGAGACTCCGTCATGCCCCACGGTCCGAGTCTGGCTTACTAGAGGGACACGCGAGGCTCTGGCACGTGAGATTGGCCAATAACTGGTGTGTCATGCCCTTACATGTCCGTGGCTGCATGTGCGCTACACTGAAAAGGCCAGCGTTTGTCGCTTACAGGTGCAGATAACCCGCTGAACAACGTTAGTGATGGGGATCTGGGATTACAATTATTACCCGCGAACGATGATTTCCCAGTAAGTGCAGGTCAACCGCAGTTCCGGAATTAGGCCTAACCGTCATTCCTGAAAAATGAAAAACTTACGTGTGCAAACCACAGGTGCTGTAGCTTGCTTAACAGCTCGCCAGCCGTTCTCAGGCCCCCAGTATGGATTACACGTGATTGCACAAAGGTGAGAAAGGGTACCGTATCCCCGGATAACATGTAAGGATAGCATAGTGTACACATTCAAAATATATGTCTATAGATCAGGAGGCAGGCTCAGACGGTGTCAGGCCCAGTATGGATTACACGTGATTGCACAAAGGTGAGAAAGGATATCGTATCACCGGATAACATGTATGGATAGCATAGTGTACACATTCAAAATATATGTCTATAGATCAGGAGGCAGGCTCAGACGGTGTCAGGCCCAGTATGGATAACACGTGATTGCACAAAGGTGAGAAAGGATATCGTATCACCGGATAACATGTATGGATAGCATAGTGTACACATTCAAAATATATGTCTATAGATCAGGAGGCAGGCTCAGACGGTGTCAGGCCCAGTATGGATAACACGTGATTGCACAAAGGTGAGAAAGGGTACCGTATCCCCGGATAACATGTATGGATAGCATAGTGTACACATTAAAAATATATGTCTATAGATCAGGAGACAGGCTCAAACGGTGTGAGGCCCAGTATGGATTACACGTGATTGCACAAAGGTGAGAAAGGGTACCGTATCCCCGGATAACATGTATGGATAGCATAGTGTACACATTCAAAATATATGTCTATAGATCAGGAGGCAGGCTCAGACGGTGTCAGGCCCAGTATGGATAACACGTGATTGCACAAAGGTGAGAAAGGGTACCGTATCCCCGGATAACATGTATGGATAGCATAGTGTACACATTCAAAATATATGTCTATAGATCAGGAGGCAGGCTCACACGGTGTCAGGCCCAGTATGGATTACACGTGATTGCACAAAGGTGAGAAAGGGTACCGTATCCCCGGATAACATGTATGAATAGCATAGTGTACACATTCAAAATATATGTCTATAGATCAGGAGACAGGCTCAGACGGTGTCAGGCCCAGTATGGATTGCACGTGATTGCACAAAGGTGAGAAAGGGTACCGTATCCCCGGATAACATGTATGGATAGCATAGTGTACACATTAAAAATATATGTCTATAGATCAGGAGGCAGGCTCACACGGTGTCAGGCCCAGTATGGATTACACGTGATTGCACAAAGGTGAGAAAGGGTACCGTATCCCCGGATAACATGTATGGATAGCATAGTGTACACATTCAAAATATATGTCTATAGATCAGGAGGCAGGCTCACACGGTGTCAGGCCCAGTATGGATTACACGTGATTGCACAAAGGTGAGAAACGGTACCGTATCCCCGGATAACATGTATGAATAGCATAGCGTACACATTCAAAATATATGTCTATAGATCAGGAGACAGGCTCAGATGGTGTCAGGCCCAGTATGGATAACACGTGATTGCACAAAGGTGAGAAAGGGTACCGTATCCCCGGATAACATGTATGGATAGCATAGTGTACACATTCAAAATATATGTCTATAGATCAGGAGGCAGACTCAAACGGTGTCAGGCCCAGTATGGATTACACGTGATTGCACAAAGGTGAGAAAGGGTACCGTATCCCTGGAAAACATGTATGGATAGCGTACACATTCAAAATATATGTCTATAGATCAGGAGGCAGGCTCAGACGGTGTCAGGCACAGTATGGATTACACGTGATTGCAAAAAGGTGAGAAAGGGTACCGTATCCCCGGATAACATGTATGAATAGCATAGTGTACACATTAAAAATATATGTCTATAGATCAGGAGGCAGGCTCAGACGGTGTCAGGCCCAGTATGGATAACACGTGATTGCACAAAGGTGAGAAAGGGTACCGTATCCCCGGATAACATGTATGGATAGCATAGTGTACACATTCAAAATATATGTCTATAGATCAGGAGGCAGGCTCACACGGTGTCAGGCCCAGTATGGATTGCACGTGATTGCACAAAGGTGAGAAAGGGTACCGTATCCCCGGATAACATGTATGGATAGCATAGTGTACACATTAAAAATATATGTCTATAGATCAGGAGGCAGGCTCACACGGTGTCAGGCCCAGTATGGATTACACGTGATTGCACAAAGGTGAGAAAGGGTACCGTATCCCCGGATAACATGTATGGATAGCATAGTGTACACATTCAAAATATATGTCTATAGATCAGGAGGCAGGCTCACACGGTGTCAGGCCCAGTATGGATTACACGTGATTGCACAAAGGTGAGAAAGGGTACCGTATCCCCGGATAACATGTATGAATAGCATAGCGTACACATTCAAAATATATGTCTATAGATCAGGAGACAGGCTCAGACGGTGTCAGGCCCAGTATGGATAACACGTGATTGCACAAAGGTGAGAAAGGGTACCGTATCCCCGGATAACATGTATGGATAGCATAGTGTACACATTCAAAATATATGTCTATAGATCAGGAGGCAGACTCAAACGGTGTCAGGCCCAGTATGGATTACACGTGATTGCACAAAGGTGAGAAAGGGTACCGTATCCCTGGAAAACATGTATGGATAGTGTACACATTCAAAATATATGTCTATAGATCAGGAGGCAGGCTCAGACGGTGTCAGGCACAGTATGGATTACAAGTGATTGCAAAAAGGTGAGAAAGGGTACCGTATCCCCGGATAACATGTATGAATAGCATAGTGTACACATTAAAAATATATGTCTATAGATCAGGAGGCAGGCTCAGACTGTGTCAGGCCCAGTATGGATTACACGTGATTGCAAAAAGTGAGAAAGGGTACCGTATCCCCAGATAACATGTATGGATAGCATAGTGTACACATTCAGAATATATGTCTATAGATCAGGAGACAGGCTCAGACAGTGTCAGGCCCAGTATGGATTACACGTGATTGCACAAAGGTGAGAAAGGGTACCGTATCACCGGATAACATGTATGGATGGCATAGTGTACACATTCAAAATATATGTCTATAGATCAGGAGGCATCACGTTGCCCACAGTGTCCGTGGATCCTGATTGGCTGAAAAAGGGTGGAAAACAAACTTTTGAAACGCGACTTTGGCGCTAAAGTCGCTGAGCTCGTGGCCGACCTCACCTTAGGGTCGGGTTTCGTTTCATGAAACCCGACTTTACCAAAAGTCGGCGACTTTTGAAATTTTTCGACCCGTTTCGCTAAACTCTATTTATCCTCAGTGGAAATATATAAGAGGAAGACGTGCACACCCGATTTAACTAAGGGAAGGGAATATACGGGTGCTGTCATGGACTCCGAAAAATACCGTTAACTGGTGAGTAACTAAGACTTTATTCGGTCGTCCATGACAGCACCACCTGAGAGAATTACAGAGAGTAATAACTACTTTAGGGAGGGACTACAGCCTGCAGCACCCTTATACCAAAAGAGAGGTCTGCGGAAGCACCCAGGTCTAGCCTATAATGACTATAAAAGGTGCTCAGAGAGGACCAAGTAGCCGCCTTACATATCTGGTCAATGGAGACTTCTGATCTTTCAGCCCACGAGGTCGCCATGGCTCTGGTGGAATGTGCCCTCAGCTTCCCGGGTGGCGACCTGCCTTTTGAGGTGTATGCTATTGAAATTACCTCTCTAATCCACCTGGCTGGTGTATTTTTTGACACTCTACAACCTTTCCTAAGGCCTTGATGGGAGACAAACAGGGCATTATCTTTCTTCCAGGGATCGGTAACTGCCAGATATTCTATGAGGCATCTCCTAACATCCAGGGTGTGTAGTTTCTCTTCCTTCTCATTAGCTGGATTAGGGAGGAAGGATGGAAGGACTATTTCCTGTGTCCTGTGAAAGCTAGAAACTACCTTAAGTACGCTGGATCAGACCTAAGTATTACCCTATTGTCTTTAAACTGTAAATAAGGGGGACGCCTAGATAATGCCTGGATGTGGCTTACTCTGCGAGCTGACGTCAGAGCTACCAGGAAGGCTACTTTGAGGGACAGGTTTTTTATGGAAGCTGATGAAATAGGTTCGAATGGAGCGTCCGTCATAGCCGTGAGGACTAGGTTCAAGTCCCATGGCATGAATCTATCCTTCACTATTGGCCTGGATCTACCTGCTGCCTTAATGAATCTACTGACCCAATAATTACCCGTGATGTTGCAGCTAAAGAGGGCCCCCAAGGCTGATACTTGTACCTTAAGGGTACAAGTGGAAAGCCCCATGTCCAGACCTTTCTGAAGAAACTCTAAGATTTGATTTATAGGCGCTGAACCCCCAGCGACTATTCCAGAGTTCTAAAGGAATTTCTTCCAAATTCTGACATAAATTTTGGTAGTAATGATTTTTCTACTTTTAAGTAGGGTGTTAATCAGGTCTGGGGAGAAACCTTTATCTTTTAGCAGTGTCCGTTCAAACTCCACGCCGTCAGATGTCGGCCAGCCACCTGAGGATGAAAGACTGGGCCCTGGGATAGGAGATCCGGGATGTCCGGAAGAACCCAAGGATCGGACACCGACATGGTCCTGAGGCATGAGAACCATGCCCTCCTGTGCCAAAATGGAGCAATAACTATAACCCTTGCTCTGTCTCTCCTGATTTTTCTCATCACCAGGGGTAGTAGCGATTGGGGAGGGAAGGCGTAGGCTAGCCTGAAGTCCCAGTTTATCAGAAAGGCATCTACCACCACAGGGTTCTCTCTGGGATTTAGGGAGCAGAATTGTCTTAATTTTCTGTTTTCCATGGTGGCGAAGAGATCTACCTCTGGTTGTCCCCACTTTTGTACAATCAGGTCGAAGATGGAGTTTTTTAGGGACCATTCTCCTTGCTTCAGCAGATTGCAACTTAAGAAATCTGCCGTAATGTTTTCTTTCCCTTTTACATGTAGAGCTGTTAAAGATAGAAAATGTTGCTCTGATAGCCGGAACAACCGCTCTGCCACATTCATCAGGGGTTTGGAACGAGTTCCGCCTTGGTGGTTGATATAAGCCACGGTGACCTGATTGTCGGAGAACACTCGCACATGATGGCCCTGTAGATACACAAGTAGCTTCTTAGCTGCCTGCTCTACTGCTGTCATCTCTTTCAGGTTTTATGACATTTCTATCTGATGATGCTCCCATAGGCCCTGGACCAGAATCTCACCCATATGGGCCCCCCAACCGGAAGGGCTAGCATCCGTGGTGACTATGCCGGATATGTCATACTCCCAGGGAACCCCTCTGGATAAATTATCCTTGTCTAGCCACCCCTCTAGGGACTCCCTTGTGTTTCGGGACAAGGTTACCTGGCCCTCTAAGTACCCCCCAAGGATTCTTTGATGCACTAAAACCTCGCCCTGTAGTGTTCTTGCATGAAACTGGGCCCACTGGACCGCCGGGATACAGGACGAAAGGGAACCCAGAAGGGACATGGCTTTCCTGAGGGACATGGTAGGGTTATTGGAAGCATTCAGGACCTGATAGTGTAGGCGAACAAGCTTCTCTGGAGGCAGACGGCATTCCTGTTTCTCAGAATCCAGGATCAGGCCCAAGAATTGTTGGACTCTCATCGGCTGTAACCGAGATTTTTTTATGTTAAGCAACCATCCTAACCGCTCTAGGGCAGACATTGTTCTTTGTAGCTGTTCCAAACAATGTTTTGCCGTTTTCCCTACAATCAGGAAGTCATCTAAGTAGGGGACTACTAGAATGTCTGATTCACGTAGATGGGCCATAACTTCCGCTACCACTTTAGTAAACACCCGGGGAGCGACTGCCACCCCAAAGGGGAGGGCCGCATATTGGAAATGTTGAACTGACTCATCTAACTGAACCGCCATTCTGAGGAAACGCTGATGAGCTGCATGAATGGATAAATGGTAGTAGGCATCTTTTAAATCTAACACCACCATAAAGCAATTTTGAAACAGCAATTTTATTGTTGAATTAATTGTCTCCATTTTGAACGGGCATATGACCAGGAATTCGTTGAGGTACTTAAGACTTATTATAGCCCTAAAGGAGCTGTCTGGCTTGCGGACCAGGAACAGAGGGGAGTAGAAACCTTTTCCCCTTTCTCCCTCTGGAACCATAGTTAGCACCTTCTTGCGGCAAAGATCATGAACCTCGGCCTCCAGGGCAGCTTGTTCTGATGTGGAAGACCTGAGTGGGGTGACCTTAAATCGATCTTGGGGAACCCGGGCGAATTCTAGTCGTAGACCCGCAGCTATCACCCCCAGTATCCAGTTGCTACTAGAAATCATAGACCAGGCTGGGTAGAAGGCAGCTAGTCTCCCCCCTACCGGAGCAACTAGTCATTGGGGCGGCTTTTTAGTGTCACGTGCTGGACCTTCCTGGCGCCCCCCTCCTCCGAACATGAATCCTGTACTTTTCCTCCTTTTGTCATCCCATCTGCCCTGATCCCTGGACGGCCTTCTACGGAAATATCCTTTCCTGGTAAAGGGACGTCTATAAGAAGGGCTCGGCAGACTGGGGAACTTCTTTTTATCATCCTCGGCTTTCTCTAAAAGTTCATCCAGGACGGGGCCAAACAGATATTCCCCCTCACACGGAATGGAGCAGAGTTGTGACCTGGCCTGGATATCTCCTGGCCAGCATTTTAACCAGAGAGCCCTTCGAGCTGCATTAGATAAACACGCGGTCCTAGCCGCCATCCTTGCAGAGTCTGCCAAAGCATCCGCCAAAAAAGCAGCAGCACTTTGGATGATCGGTAGAGTTTTTCGAATGGATGCTCTTGAGGCTCCGTCCTTCAGCTGGGAATCCAGTTGATCTAGCCAGACCATCATGGATCTGGCCGTACATGTGGCAGCGATCGCTGGTCTTAGAGCGCCTGCTGACATCTCCCATGTTCCCTTTAGAAAAGAATCCGCTTTTTTATCCAGCTGGTCTTTTAAGGAGGCCATGTCGTCGAAAGGTATTGAGGATTTTTTGAAGTTTTTTGCTACTGCCGCGTCCAGCTTAGGTGCCTTATCCCATCTGTTTACCACTGGGTCATCAAAAGGGTACCTGAGCTTGAAGGCAGGTGGCAAGGAGTCCCTTTTTCAGGTTTTTTCCATTCCCTATCTATCAGGCTCTGGACCTTATTTAATGGAAAGGCCCTGCGCTTTCTGGGATCTAGACCCCAGAACATCATGTCCTGTGCCGAAAGTTCTGGCTTTGCATCTGCTACCCCCATGGTGGACCTTATTGCTTTAACTAGCCTATCCATTTGGTCTAAGGGGAAGCAGAATAGGCTAGAGTCTTCCTCTGAAGAAGACGAAGCGGAGACCGGGGAATCTGAGGAGTCATCGTTCCTAGGGGCGGCCGAGGACTCCGAACCTGAGATACTAATTTCTCTCCTCCTCCCCTTTAGATAGGGCCTTCATCTCTGTCCTGATTATCTCCCTCAGGCTTGTGGTGAAGTCTGGCGTTTCCTCCGCTACCTGTATGGACGGGGGAGAGTGTAAGGGCCTGTCAATCTACCCCTGGGCCATCGTCCCCTTTCAACCCCTACAGTTTGTCGCACGCATGGCTGACACAACTTTTTAGGGTGGCCATCTGGCAAGGGGCAACTACAGAGGGCACATTCCCTGTGCTTCTGTTTTCCCGTAGCTTTCCTCCCCTGCGAAAAAACATAAGGGAACACTGCATCAGGGTACATTCACGGAGATCTCTTACCCATGCAGATGAGGCAGGTACCGGATCACGGAGGGAGGCAGGAGGGTCCTTTGGTCTCGAGGAACTTCCGCGGCTCTGTCCGCTCGTTCGTCTGTTTCTTCTGCTGGCCACTCGCCTGAGGCTTCACCGTGGCCTGTTTCTGTGGGCGCTCCTGCACCTCGTCCTGCTGGTCTATGGGGGCTTCTGTCGTATCCATTGCTGGCCCTTCAGAAGCACCCCAGCAGAGTCACCTCCTGCCTTATAAGGCCTCCCGGCGTCCGGGTCAGCAGGGTTCTGGCCACGGCACCTCCCACCCGGGACCCCCCCGCGACCTCCCCGCCCCATGCTCTGGCCCCCCCTCCCCGGGCGCCGCGCGCCACCACGGACAGCCGCGCGCACGCCGCGCACACTGGAAAGCCGGCCGGCACCCGACTTCCGGTTTCGGCGTTCCCGGCCCCGCCCCTTCCGCCGCGTCACTTCCGCCGCTTGTCTGAGACCACGAGGAAAGGAGCTGGCACGGCGCCCCCGGCTCAGACATGCCCGCAGCCCCCACGTGCGCCGCCCTGTGCCCGCAGACCGTGCGCAACCGCCGGCCCCAATGGAAAAGGGAGACTGTAAAATAATGCATATCCTGTAATATATTCAGGACTAGTTACCAGATAAAAATATAG
The DNA here is from genome assembly GCF_039654945.1 of Dendrobates tinctorius. Classification (NCBI taxonomy): domain Eukaryota; kingdom Metazoa; phylum Chordata; class Amphibia; order Anura; family Dendrobatidae; genus Dendrobates; species Dendrobates tinctorius. Next base: position 2,261,737 of record NW_027361722.1, on the reverse strand, counting down.
TGGTTTATTTGGATTCTTCCATCAAAGAAAGGTTATTACAGAAAAACAGGTGAATAAAAATAGGTGAAAGAGATATTGTCCATTGTTCATAGCAAAAGCTTTCCATCTTCATTCTCTGAGATCCCACATGGCAAAAGCAACATGTATTCTTCTTCTCTCCGAGATCCTGAATAGCAAATGGCTGCTGTGTCTCAGTTCGGCTTCTCACATCGCCGTCAAGTAATATATACCAGCTGTTATGTCATGTCATCTTGCGTCTGTCTCTCATGATGGTGAGGGAAGAAGAGGAGCCCCCTCTACAGTTAGCCATGAATTATATACGTCTCCTAAAGCACGTGGTCTCTACATATATGGAGCTGTCTTTCTACCATGAGCCAAGCTTAAAAATAGCCTATGTCATGTAAGCTAAAGCATTCTACAGAACTGGGTCTTATAAGAAATTAACGGATTATTAATATTTAACAATTCCCCCTTTTGAGGGAGACAGACATTAATTGGAACCCTCAAATATAACAAGATCTTCTTTCTTCTTTTCTTCTTCTTTGACAAAATAATTTAATATCAATAATAATAATAATAATAATAATAATAATAATAATAATAATATTAGATTACCGTTATAAGTACTCAATGACATAATTGATGTGAATTCATGTTATGGTAAGTCGTGAACAATATTCATATAAAATATGTATAATTATACTTCCCTAAGTCTAAATTGAAGCATCTCAGGTCCAGTCATCATCATCTGATGTCATCTGGTCTTCATTTTGATGTCTTCTGTCTTCTTCTTGGTTCTTTTAAAAATACAGTTTTCTTATAGCATATAGATGTTGTAGGAATTGTGTGGTGTATCAAATCAAAGTCCATAATTTCAAATGTTAATACGAAAACAAAGTCTATAGATGAAATGCAGCTTTAATATCTGTGCAGTGTCATCTTTAAAAACCTGGGCTTACATTGGCTCGCCTTGGATATTCTGGAATCCTCCATCGGTACTGGTCTTTGAACAGGTGTGACGTCTTTGGTCAGCAAAGCAAGGGTTAAAATGACTCTTCCTTGCTAAACATAGCACCATAACCAGTCCTTGTCCTAATGCACAGGACATATGTCAGGGTTGTAGCTTCCTGATAATTACCTTCATTGTTCACCAGCTTTCATCGAAGCTTTTCAGGTGATTGAAAACCTCTGGAACTTGATAAGAACGTGATAACACCGTTCATCTCAGCATCATAGGATCATCGTCCTCTGGTTGTCAGGTTAGACACTTTAATTGTGACTGTCGGTGGTGGATACTGCACTTGTGACTGTCAGTGGTGGATACTGCACTTGTAATTAACACAGTCTATTACTCAGTAATCATAGCTTTGTTACCTTCTGGGATTTCTGGATCGCGGCATTCTTCTTCTTGCAACTGATAAAAATCAATGAAGTTTAGAAATGTGAAAAGTCTTTATTAACATAATTTCAGTATCTTGCTTGAAGTCTTCATTCCCTATTCTATACCAAATCTGGTAATTTCCCTATCCCATAATATCACAGCGTACCATAGCAATCAGTAATATCCATATAATTATTATCAGAATTTGTACTGTATATGGATTTCAATATTTGAAATAATAAACCAATAATAAGTGATAATACATTATTATCCATTTTTTTCATGTGATAGAACATTTTTATGTCATAGGTGTAATTACCTTTTTCAACCCATAGGTGTCACTGTGTTTTATGTAACCAGTGTTTTCATCTTTATTAATAAGGAATATATTTATTATACTAATAATATGTAGGAATGTAAAGCCATGAACCAAAATAAGAATATATGAGTGAGCGAATGAATGAATAAAAGAATTGTTGCATATAACTCAGAAGTGAAACATTTCCTTAGTAATAGAACCATATAATTGCTATATTTAATGAAGCAATATTCTCAGTAGACATTACCCCACTAAATATTGGTGAAAGAATTAAAAATAATGAAAAATAAGAATAAAAATAAGAATAAGAATAAGGCCTTTATGTTGATGCAGAGTAGTTATGTCCTCAGTAACATATACCCTTAATATTTCCATGATCTGGATTATTTCATAATTGTCATAAACTTGTGTTACCAAAATATCTAAATTATGCACCTTTGCATATAATATTCTCTTAATGTAAAGAACTGACTCTTTATAATACTTATTATTATACCCAATATTTATACCATTGTACCTTATTAATATTTTTTCCTATTAAAATGTGTGAAGAAGAAGTATTACTCAAATGTGATTATGTAGTCAGGATAAAAAACATATTTCCCCCTTAATACCAAAAAATATTGTTTCATGAAATAATTAATTTATCAAAACCAAAATTAAAAATAATTAATGTATAAATTATGTGAATTTATACCTGCTTATACCATTATTTGTCTGAAGATGTGTAACCATCAAAATTAATTTGAATATCATAAAATTATCCTTTGGAAAAATTAATTTAAATGTAGTTTAAGATTAACACACTTGGACAGAGAAGGAAGGTCCACTATTCCCAGATGCAGCTGGTGAATACCAGGCTCTGTGCTGGTGCCAGTTTAAAAGAGCTAAAGCTGATAAGGAAAGAATAGATTTTCTTCCTAAACTATTTTCTATTTTGTTGTGCGATTGCACTTATCCACAATTAACTAAATCAAGAAATAATAATTACTATAGAAATATAGAAATATATGTTTGTATAGATAATATTTCATTATGTATCTTAATATTCTAATAATTTCCTAAAGATAAAAGCTTTTGGGGTTTTTTTTTTTTTTTTCCTTTCTCTCATGCATTCAGGATCCTGAGGTCTCACAAACATATCACATTACTCGCTCAGCAGCTGCTCATACACTCAGTCACTGTCACTCAGACTGTGTCACATATTAACTTTAAACCAAATACCTCACATACGAAGGTGTGATGAATACACGTGTTTTAACCCAAATTATCCTAATTATCAATGCATTGTAAACTATTTCAATTTAGTCTCTTAATATTTCTTTGAATATTCCTCCACATTACATAAATATATGTTGTATAGTTATACTTGACATTTAGGCCTGGAAAAAAAAAATTCCATTGGTTTGCAAAAGTTGAGACCCCCTTGAAAATTCTTTCCCTATGAAACAGGGACATAGTATACTGGTCTGGTATACTTATTATTAGAACAAGGTTGAAATTTTCACCTGTTGAGGTTGTCATTCAAGCCATGCAGCAAAAAAGCACACACACAAGACATTTTAAAAAGCAATCAGTTATTTCCTTTTAAGGGTTAGATATATAAAATCATGCAATTATTGCAACTTCCTGTGTAAATAAAGGCATAAATCCTTGGAAGAGAATTTTTCTCGATTAAGTCCTGCTTTGAAATGAAAATTCTAAGGAAACATAAAAAATAAGGTTAATATCATATTCATATTCTAAATATTATTACTGATGTAGATTTTAATTTTCATTAAAAAATACAGTTCTACTATTTCTACTTCTACAAACACTCTATATATACTGTATGACTATGTATATATCCACAAACCATAAAACTACAGGATTATACTCTATAAAATAATTACATATAACTCACTAATTGTATAACACTGTTACACAATATATATATTACTTTTTCTAACCAATTCCTACACCCATACTTATTTCTCTGCAAAAAATATCCTGAAAGGTTCTTGCCATTTTAAAGCTGATAGATTCTTGGAGCAGAGTATTCAGTTTACAGGCCATGATGTCACTCACCACCTGTTTCTGTCTGTCAGATTCGGCCATCTTTGTTACAGAAAGAAAATCAGAACTCATCATTTTTCTTAATTCAATTTGTGTCTTTTCGGTGTTCTTTTGCATCATTCCATATGGTTTATAACAAACATGTGATTTTCTTTTTCTTTCTTCGTAGATTTGATTTTGGGGAAAACTCATTTTAGAAGGTTTTGCTAATACCGGCTTCTGATAAGATTTTACTCTGCCTGTCTTTACAAAATTAGCACAATTTACTTTCCTCTCACGATTCTCGTGTTTTCTGGCAAAATCAAGGGATTGCGCACATTCAAACAAAGAATCTTTTTGTGACGCAATAACACGAGATGCAGGATTTAGAAACCAAAATTTGCTTACAAAACTCCTTATGAGGGACGGTGTTTTGACATTCTCACTCAGCATTCTATACAAACGTTCATATATGGACATGAACGTAAAAATACATTCCTTCCGACCAATCCTTAATTTTTGAAGAATATCAATATCTGGATGATTTTCATTTGATGAACAAAAAATGAGAATTTTTAATCTGTCCTTATCAGTTAAATTCTCATGTGTTTCACCAGATAACTTTAAAGACAATCTCCTAGCAAAATTTACAGGGATCCACATTTTGAACAACTGATTCTTCTCCTCATTAGATAAATCAAAGTTACCAGAACAACTTTCAAAGATCTCAGAGTTTCTACAAACATCTATTTTGTTGTCATAAGCAGGAATTATTTGGCATATTTTTATCAAATTCTTCCTCACGCTACTTCGGATTTGGGCCTGTGAGTCTTCTATTTTTAGTGGTACGTCTTTCCCTTGTACGTCCTCTACGTCAGTTCTGAAGTCTCCTCCTACTTCTCCATCTTGTTCCACGTCTGCAAGGTCACCTTCAATGGCTGCTACAGACACTTGATTACAGTCAATCTCCCTAACTTTACAGCCAATCTCGAGAACATCACAACAATCATTTTTGGATTTCTCTGACACAGATCTATGAAATATATCTACCATCTGTAGAATATTTTTTAATCTCTCTCTTTCTCTATTGAAAAACTTAGAATCTAACCTCTGATTCTCGAGTTCACACTCGGCATATAAACTTAACCATAAAACTTCTGAATTAGAATTGTCTACAGACTTAAATTTCAATTTACTCTGCTTAGCAAGACAATTAATGACATCCATTTTATCTTACCTTGAAATGTCTCAGCTCCTTTGATGGACAACGCTGGGTTCCTGTCTTCACACGTCTGACTTAGGTCTGGTACTTTTGGCACTTGTAGTACTTCTCAATCTATCTGGTACTTCTTACTTCTAGGTTCTATGTGATTCTTGTAAGTAGTGGAATTCCCGATAACTTGCACATATGATTTGACGTTAGCAAAGTCCAATCCCCCGTGTGGGCAAGTTGAGGGAAATCCGCAAAAAAGTACAAAAATTCAGATCTGGCTGGCTCTCCAATGTAAAATAATGCATATCCTGTAAAATACTCAGGACTAGTTACCAGATAAAAATATAGTGGTTTATTTGGTTTCTTCCATCAAAGAAAGGTTATTACAGAAAAACAGGTGAATAAAAATAAGTGAAAGAGATATTGTCCATTAGATCATGCTCTGAGATCCCACATGGCAAAAGCAACATGTATTCTTCTTCTCTCCGAGATCCTGAATAGCAAATGGCTGCTGTGTCTCAGTTCGGCTTCTCACATCGCCGTCAAGTAATATACCAGCTGTTATGTCATGTCATCTTGCGTCTGTCTCTCATGATGGTGAGGGAAGAAGAGGAGCCACCTCTACAGTTAGCCATGAATTATATACGTCTCCTAAAGCACGTGGTCTCTACATATATGGAGCTGTCTTTGTACCATGAGCCAAGCTTAAAAATAGCCTATGTCATGTAAGCTAAAGCATTCTACAGAACTGGGTCTTATAAGAAATTAACGGATTATTAATATTTAACACGTACACAGATGAGAAACAGGACGGCGTACATAGATGAGATACAGGACTGCGTACTCAGATGAGATACAGGACCGCGTACACAGGTGAGATACAGGACCGCGTACTCAGATGAGATACAGGACCGCGTACACAGGTGAGATACAGGACCGCGTACACAGGTGAGATACAGGACCGCGTACACAGATGAGATACAGGACCGCGTACTCAGATGAGATACAGGACCGCGTACTCAGATGAGATACAGGACCGCGTACACAGAAGAGATACAGGACCGCGTACTCAGATGAGATACAGGACCGCGTACACAGGTGAGATACAGGACCGCGTACACAGGTGAGATACAGGACCGCGTACACAGGTGAGATACAGGACCGCGTACACAGATGAGATACAGGACCGCGTACACAGATGAGATACAGGACCGCATACTCAGATGAGATACAGGACCGTGTACACAGAAGAGATACAGGACCGCGTACACAGAAGAGATACAGGACCGCGTACACAGATGAGATACAGGACCGCGTACACAGATGAGATACAGGACCGCGTACACAGATGAGATACAGGACCGCTTACACAGATGAGATACAGGACTGCATACTCAGATGAGATACAGGACCGCGTACACAGAAGAGATACAGGACCGCATACTCAGATGAGATACAGGACCGCGTACACAGAAGAGATACAGGACCGCATACTCAGATGAGATACAGGACCGCGTACACAGATGAGATACAGGACCGCATACTCAGATGAGATACAGGACCGCGTACACAGAAGAGATACAAGACCGCGTACACAGATGAGATACAGGACCGCTTACACAGATGAGATACAGGACCGCGTACACAGGTGAGATACAGGACCGCGTACACAGATGAGATACAGGACCGCGTACACAGATGAGATACAGGACCGCGTACACAGATGAGATACAGGACCGCTTACACAGATGAGATACAGGGCCGCGTACACAGATGAGATACAGGACCGCGTACACAGATGAGATACAGGACCGCGTACACAGGTGAGATACAGGACCGCGTACACAGGTGAGATACAGGACCGCGTACACAGATGAGAAACAGGACCGCATACACAGATGAGATACAGGACCGCGTACACAGATGAGATACAGGACCGCGTACTCAGATGAGATACAGGACCGCGTACTCAGATGAGATACAGGACCGCGTACACAGATGAGATACAGGACCGCGTACACAGATGAGATACAGGACCGCGTACACAGATGAGATACAGGACCGCGTACACAGGTGAGATACAGGACCGCGTACACAGGTGAGATACAGGACCGCGTACACAGATGAGATACAGGACCGCGTACACAGATGAGATACAGGACCGCGTACACAGATGAGATACAGGACCGCGTACACAGATGAAATACAGGACCGCGTACACAGGTGAGATAAAGGACCGCGTACACAGGTGAGATAAAGGACCGCGTACACAGGTGAGATACAGGACCGCGTACACAGGTGAGATACAAGACCGCGTACACAGATGAGATACAGGACCGCGTACACAGGTGAGATACAGGACCGCGCACACAGGTGAGATACAGGACCGCGCACACAGGTGAGATACAGGAACGCATACACAGGTGAGATACAGGACCGCGTACACAGATGAGATACAGGACCGCGTACACAGATGAGATACAGGACTGCATACACAGATCAGATACAGGACTGCGTACACAGATGACATCTCGTACCGCATACACAGATGAGATACAGGACCGCGTACACAGATGAGATACAGGACCGCGTACTCAGATGAGATACAGGACCGCGTACACAGATGAGATACAGGACCGCGTACACAGATGAGATACAGGACCGCGTACACAGGTGAGATACAGGACCACGTACACAGATGAGATAAAGGACCGCGTACACAGATGAGATACAGGACCGCGTACACAGATGAGATACAGGACCGCGTACACAGATGAGATACAGGACCGCGTACTCAGATGAGATACAGGACCGCGTACTCAGATGAGATACAGGACCGCGTACACAGATGAAATACAGGACCGCGTACACAGATGAGATACAGGACCGCGTACACAGATGAGATACAGGACCGCGTACACAGATGAGATACAGGACCGCATACTCAGATGAGATACAGGACCGCGTACACAGATGAGATACAGGACCGCGTACACAGATGAGATACAGGACCGCGTACACAGGTGAGATACAGGACCACGTACACAGATGAGATACAGGACCGCGTACACAGATGAGATACAGGACCGCGTACACAGATGAGATACAAGACCGCGTACACAGATGAGATACAGGACCGCGTACTCAGATGAGATACAGGACCGCGTACTCAGATGAGATACAGGACCGCGTACACAGATGAAATACAGGACCGCGTACACAGATGAGATACAGGACCGTGTACACAGATGAGATACAGGACCGCGTACACAGGTGAGATACAGGACCGCGTACACAGGTGAGATACAGGACAGCGTACACAGATGAGATACAGGACCGCGTACACAGATGAGATTCAGGACTGCATACACAGATCAGATACAGGACTGCGTACACAGATGACATCTCGTACCGCATACACAGATGAGATACAGGACTGCGCACACAGATGAGATACAGGACTGCGTACACAGGTGAGATACAGTACTGCGTACACAGATGAGATACAGGACCGCGTACACAGATGAGATACAGGACCGCGTACACAGATGAGATACAGGACCGCGTACACAGATGAGATACAGGACCGCGTACACAGATGAGATACAGGACCGCGTACACAGATGAGATACAGGACCGCGTACACAGATGAGATACAGGACCGCGTACACAGGTGAGATACAGGACCACGTACACAGATGAGATACAGGACCGCGTACACAGATGAGATACAGGACCGCGTACACAGATGAGATACAGGACCGCGTACACAGATGAGATACAGGACCGCGTACTCAGATGAGATACAGGACCGCGTACTCAGATGAGATACAGGAACGCGTACACAGATGAGATACAGGACCGCGTACACAGATGAGATACAGGACCGCATACACAGGTGAGATACAGGACCGCGTACACAGGTGAGATACAGGACCGCGTACACAGATGAGATACAGGACCGCGTACACAGATGAGATTCAGGACTGCATACACAGATCAGATACAGGACTGCGTACACAGATGACATCTCGTACCGCATACACAGATGAGATACAGGACTGCGCACACAGATGAGATACAGGACTGCATACACAGATGAGATACAGGACTGCGTACACAGGTGAGATACAGTACTGCGTACACAGATGAGATACAGGACCGCGTACACAGATGAGATACAGGACCGCGTACACAGGTGACATACAGGACCGCGTACACAGATGAGATACAGGACCGCGTACACAGATGAGATACAGGACCGCGTACACAGATGAGATACAGGACTGCGTACACAGATGAGATACAGGATTGCGTACACAGATGAGATATAGGACCGTGTACACAGATGAGATATAGGACCGTGTACACAGATGAGATACAGGACTGCATACACAGATGAGATATAGGACTGCGTACACAGATGAGATACATGACTGCGTACACAGATGAGATAGGACTGCGCACACAGATGAGATACAGGACTGCATACACAGATGAGATACAGGATTGCGTACACAGATGAGATATAGGACCGTGTACACAGATGAGATATAGGACCGTGTATACAGATGAGATACAGGACTGCGCACACAGATGAGATACAGGACTGCGTACACAGATGAGATAGGACTGCGTACACAGATGAGATAGGACTGCGCACACAGATGAGATAGGACTGCATACACAGATGAGATCTAGTACCGCGTACACAGATGAGATAGGACTGCATACACAGATGAGATATAGGACAGCGTACACAGATGAGATACAGGACTGCATACACAGATGAGATACAGGACTGTGTACACAGATGAGATAGGACTGCATACACAGATGAGATACAGGACCGCGTACTCAGATGAGATACAGGACCGCGTACTCAGATGAGATACAGGACCGCGTACACAGATGAAATACAGGACCGCGTACACAGATGAGATACAGGACCGTGTACACAGATGAGATACAGGACCGCGTACACAGGTGAGATACAGGACCGCGTACACAGGTGAGATACAGGACCGCGTACACAGATGAAATACAGGACCGCGTACACAGATGAGATTCAGGACTGCATACACAGATCAGATACAGGACTGCGTACACAGATGACATCTCGTACCGCATACACAAATGAGATACAGGACTGCGCACACAGATGAGATACTGGACTGCGTACACAGGTGAGATACAGTACTGCGTAAACAGATGAGATACAGGACTGCGTACACAGATGAGATACAGGACCGCGTACACAGGTGACATACAGGACCGCGTACACAGATGAGATACAGGACCGCGTACACAGATGAGATACAGGACCGCGCACACAGATGAGATACAGGACCGCGTACACAGGTGAGATACAGGACCGCGTACACAGATGAGATACAGGACCGCGTACACAGATGAGATACAGGACCGCGTACACAGATGAGATACAGGACCGCATACTCAGATGAGATACAGGACCGCGTACTCAGATGAGATACAGGACCGCGTACACAGATGAGATACAGGACCGCGTACACAGATGAGATACAGGACCGCATACACAGGTGAGATACAGGACCGCGTACACAGGTGAGATACAGGACCGCGTACACAGATGAGATACAGGACCGCGTACACAGATGAGATTCAGGACTGCATACACAGATCAGATACAGGACTGCGTACACAGATGAGATACAGGACTGCGCATACAGATGAGATACAGGACTGCATACACAGATGAGATACAGGACTGCGCACACAGATGAGATACAGGACTGCATACACAGATGAGATACAGGACTGCGTACACAGGTGAGATACAGTACTGCGTACACAGATGAGATACAGGACTGCGTACACAGATGAGATACAGGACCGCTTACACAGGTGACATACAGGACCGCGTACACAGATGAGATACAGGACCGCGTACACAGATGAGATACAGGACCGCGTACACAGATGAGATACAGGACTGCGTACACAGATGAGATACAGGATTGCGTACACAGATGAGATATAGGACCGTGTACACAGATTAGATATAGGACCGTGTACACAGATGAGATACAGGACTGCATACACAGATGAGATATAGGACTGCGTACACAGATGAGATACAGGACTGCGTACACAGATGAGATACAGGACTGCGTACACAGATGAGATACATGACTGCGTACACAGATGAGATAGGACTGCGCACACAGATGAGATACAGGACTGCATACACGGATGAGATACAGGATTGCGTACACAGATGAGATATAGGACCGTGTACACAGATGAGATATAGGACCGTGTATACAGATGAGATACAGGACTGCGCACACAGATGAGATACAGGACTGCGTACACAGATGAGATAGGACTGCGTACACAGATGAGATAGGACTGCGTACACAGATGAGATACAGGACTGCATACACAGATGAGATACAGGACTGCGCACACAGATGAGATACAGGACTGCGTACACAGATGAGATAGGACTGCGTACACAGATGAGATAGGACTGCGTACACAGATGAGATACAGGACTGCATACACAGATGAGATACAGGACCGCGTACACAGATGAGATCTAGTACCGCGTACACAGATGAGATATAGGACAGCGTACACAGATGAGATACAGGACTGCATACACAGATGAGATAGGACCGCGTACACAGATGAGATATAGGACAGCGTACACAGATGAGATATAGGACAGCGTACACAGATGAGATATAGGACTGCATACACAGATCATATACAGGACTGCGCACACAGATGAGATACAGGACTGCACACACAGATGAGATATAGGACTGCGTACACAGATAAGATGGAGGACTGAGCACAGATGAGATAGGACTGCGTACACAGATGAGATACAGAACTGCGTACACAGATGAGATACAGGACTGCGTACACAGATGAGATACAGGACTGCGTACACAGATGAGATACAGGACTGCGCACACAGATGAGATACAGGACTGCGTACACAGGTGAGATACAGGACTGCGTACACAGATGAGATACAGGACTGCGCACACAGATGAGATACAGGACTGCGCACACAGATGAGATACAGGACTGCGCACACAGATGAGATATAGGACTGCGCACACAGATGAGATATAGGACTGCGCACACAGATGAGATACAGGACTGCGTACACAGATGAGATCTAGTACCGCGTACACAGATGAGATACAGGACTGCGTACACAGATGAGATTCAGGACTGCGTACACAGATGAGATCTCGTACCGCATACACAGATCAGATACAGGACTGTGTACACAGATGAGATCTCGCACCGCGTACACAGATGAGATATAGGACTGCGCACACAGATGAGATACAGGACCGCGTACACAAATGCGATACAGGACTGCACACACAGATGAGATACAGGACTGCGTACACAGATGAGATCTAGTACCACTTACACAGATCAGATACAGGACTGCGCACACAGATGAGATACAGGACTGCGTACACAGATCAGATACAGGACTGCGTACACAGATGAGATCTAGTACCGCGTACACAGATGAGATACAGGACTGCATACACAGATGAGATACAGGAATGCGTACACAGATGAGATACAGGACTGTGGATACATGAGATACAGGACTGCACACACAGATGAGATACAGGACTGCGTACACAGATGAGATCTAGTACCACGTACAGAGATCAGATACAGGACTGCGCACACAGATGAGATATAGGACTGCGTACACAGATGAGATACAGGACTGCGTACACAGATCAGATACAGGACTGCGTACACAGATGAGATCTAGTACCGCGTACACAGATGAGATACAGGACTGCATACACAGATGAGATACAGGACTGCGTACACAGATGAGATACAGGAATGCGTACACAGATGAGATACAGGAATGCGTACACAGATGAGATACAGGACTGTGGACACATGAGATACAGGACTGCGTACACTGATGAAATACATGACTGCGTACACATATGAGATGGAGGACTGCGCACACAGATGAGATACAGGACTGCGTACACAGGTGAGATACAGGACTGCGTACACAGATGAGATACAGGACTGCGTACACAGATGAGATACAGGACTGCGCACACAGATGAGATACAGGAATGCGCACACAGATAAGATACAGGACTGCGCGCACAGATGAGATACAGGACTGCGCACACAGATGAGATACAGAACTGCGTACACAGATGAGATACAGGACTGCACACAGATGAGATACAGGACTGCGTACACAGATGAGATCTAGTACCGCGTACACAGATGAGATACAGGACTGCGTACACAGATGAGATTCAGGACCGTACACAGATGAGATTCAGGACTGCATACACAGATCAGATACAGGACTGCGTACACAGATGCGATACAGGACTGTGTACACAGATGAGATCTCGTACCGCGTACACAGATGAGATATAGGACTGCGCACACAGATGAGATACAGGACCGCGTACACAAATGCGATACAGGACTGCACACACAGATGAGATACAGGACTGCGTACACAGATGAGATCTAGTACCATGTACACAGATCAGATACAGGACTGCGCACACAGATGAGATATAGGACTGCGTACACAGATGAGATACAGGACTGCGTACACAGATCAGATACAGGACTGCGTACACAGATGAGATCTAGTACCGCGTACACAGATAAGATACATGACTGCATACACGATGAGATACAGGACTGCGTACACAGATGAGATTCAGGACTGCATACACAGATCAGATACAGGACTGCGTACACAGATGACATCTCGTATCGCATACACAGATGAGATACAGGACTGCGCACACAGATGAGATACAGGACTGCATACACAGATGAGATACAGGACTGCGTACACAGGTGAGATACAGTACTGCATACACAGATGAGATACAGGACCACGTACACAGATGAGATACAGGACCGCGTACACAGATGAGATACAGGACTGCACACACAGATGAGATACAGGACTGCGTACACAGATCAGATACAGGACTGCGCACACAGATGAGATATAGGACTGCGCACACAGATGAGATACAGGACTGCGTACACAGATCAGATACAGGACTGCGTACACAGATGAGATATAGGACTGCATACACAGATGAGATATAGGACTGCGTACACAGATGAGATATAGGACTGCGTACACAGATGAGATATAGGACTGCGTACACAGATGAGATACAGGACCGCGTACACAGATGAGATATAGGACTGCGTACACAGATCAGATACAGGACTGCATACACAGATGAGATATAGGACTGCGTACACAGATGAGATACAGGACTGTGTACACAGATCAGATACAGGAATGCATACACAGATGAGATATAGGACTGCGCACACAGATGAGATACAGGACTGTGTACACAGATCAGATACAGGATTGCATACACAGATGAGATACAGGACTGCGCACACAGATGAGATATAGGACTGCGTACACAGATGAGATACAGGACTGCGTACACAGATGAGATACAGGACTGCGTACACAGATGAGATACAGGACTGCGTACACAGATGAGATATAGGACTGCGTACACAGATGAGATACAGGACTGCGTACACAGATGAGATACAGGACTGCGTACACAGATGAGATATAGGACTGCGTACACAGATGAGATACAGGACTGCGTACACAGATGAGATACAGGACTGCGTACACAGATGAGATATAGGACTGCGTACACAGATGAGATATAGGACTGCGTACACAGATGAGATACAGGACTGCGCACACAGATCAGATACAGGACCGCGTACACAGATGAGATATAGGACTGCGTACACAGATGAGATATAGGACTGCGTACACAGATGAGATATAGGACTGCGCACACAGATGAGATATAGGACTGCGTACACAGATGAGATACAGGACTGCGTACACAGATGAGATACAGGACTGCGTACACAGATGAGATATAGGACTGCGCACACAGATCAGATACAGGACCGCGTACACAGATGAGATATAGGACTGCGTACACAGATGAGATATAGGACTGCGTACACAGATGAGATACAGGACTGCGCACACAGATGAGATATAGGACTGCGTACACAGATGAGATACAGGACTGCATACACAGATGAGATATAGGACTGCGTACACAGATGAGATACAGGACTGCGTACACAGATGAGATACAGGACTGCGTACACAGATGAGATATAGGACTGCGTACACAGATGAGATATAGGACTGCGTACACAGATGAGATATAGGACTGCGTACACAGATGAGATACAGGACTGCGTACACAGATGAGATATAGGACTGCGCACACAGATCAGATACAGGACCGCGTACACAGATGAGATATAGGACTGCGTACACAGATGAGATATAGGACTGCGTACACAGATGAGATACAGGACTGCGCACACAGATCAGATACAGGACCGCGTACACAGATGAGATATAGGACTGCGTACACAGATGAGATATAGGACTGCGTACACAGATGAGATATAGGACTGCGCACACAGATGAGATATAGGACTGCGTACACAGATGAGATACAGGACTGCGTACACAGATGAGATACAGGACTGCGTACACAGATGAGATATAGGACTGCGCACACAGATCAGATACAGGACCGCGTACACAGATGAGATATAGGACTGCGTACACAGATGAGATATAGGACTGCGTACACAGATGAGATACAGGACTGCGCACACAGATGAGATATAGGACTGCGTACACAGATGAGATACAGGACTGCATACACAGATGAGATACAGGACTGCGTACACAGATGAGATACAGGACTGCGTACACAGATGAGATACAGGACTGCGTACACAGATGAGATATAGGACTGCGTACACAGATGAGATATAGGACTGCGTACACAGATGAGATATAGGACTGCGTACACAGATGAGATACAGGACTGCGTACACAGATGAGATATAGGACCGCGCACACAGATCAGATACAGGACCGCGTACACAGATGAGATATAGGACTGCGTACACAGATGAGATATAGGACTGCGCACACAGATGAGATACAGGACTGCATACACAGATCAGATACAGGACTGCGTACACAGGTGAGATACAGTACTGCATACACAGATGAGATACAGGACTGCGTACACAGATGAGATATAGGACTGCGTACACAGATGAGATATAGGACTGCGTACACAGATGAGATATAGGACTGCGTACACAGATGAGATACAGGACTGCGTACACAGATGAGATATAGGACTGCGCACACAGATCAGATACAGGACCGCGTACACAGATGAGATATAGGACTGCGTACACAGATGAGATATAGGACTGCGCACACAGATGAGATACAGGACTGCATACACAGATCAGATACAGGACTGCGCACACAGATGAGATATAGGACTGCATACACAGATGAGATAGAGGACTGCGCACACAGATGAGATACAGGACTGCGTACACAGATGAGATACAGGACTGGGTACACAGATGAGATAAAGGACCGCGTACACAGATGAGATACAGGACTGCGTACACAGATGAGATATAGGACCGCGTACACAGATGAGATAGAGGACTGCATACACAGATGAAATAGAGGACTGCGCACACAGATGAGATACAGGACTGCGTACACAGATGAGATACAGGACTGCGTACACAGATGAGATAGAGGACTGCGCACACAGATGAGATACAGGACTGCTTATACAGATGAGATACAGGACTGCGCACACAGATGAGATACAGGACTGCGTATACAGATGAGATACAGGACTGCGTACACAGATGAGATAGAGGACTGCGTACACAGATAAGATACAGGACTGCGTACACAGATGAGATATAGGACTGTGTACACAGATGAGATACAGGACAGCGTACACAGATGAGATACAGGACTGCGCACACAGATGAGATACAGGACTGCTTACACAGATAAGATACAGGACTGCGTACACAGATAAGATACAGGACTGCGTACACAGATGAGATATAGGACTGCATACACAGATGAGATACAGGACTGCATACACAGATGAGATAGAGGACTGCGCACACAGATGAGATACAGGACTGCGTATACAGATGAGATACAGGACTGCGTACACAGATGAGATAGAGGACTGCGCACACAGATGAGATACAGGACTGCGTATACAGATGAGATACAGGACTGCGCACACAGATGAGATACAGGACTGCGTATACAGATGAGATACAGGACTGCGTACACAGATGAGATAGAGGACTGCGTACACAGATAAGATACAGGACTCCGTACACAGATGAGATATAGGACTGTGTACACAGATGAGATACAGGACTGCATACACAGATGAGATACAGGACTGCGCACACAGATGAGATACAGGACTGCATACACAGATGAGATATAAGACTGCGCACACAGATGAGATACAGGACTGCATACACAGATGAGATATAAGACTGCGCACACAGATGAGATACAGGACTGCGCACACATATAAGATACAGGACTGCGTACACAGATGAGATACAGGACTGCGTACACAGATGAGATATAGGACTGCGTACACAGATGAGATACAGGACTGCGTACACAGATGAGATATAGGACTGTGTACACAGATGAGATACAGGACTGCATACACAGATGAGATATAAGACTGCGCACACAGATGAGATACAGGACTGCATACACAGATGAGATATAGGACTGCATACACAGATGAGATAGAGGACTGCATACACAGATGAGATAGAGGACTGCGCACACAGATGAGATACAGGACTGCGTACACAGATGAGATACAGGACTGGGTACACAGATGAGATAAAGGACCGCATACACAGATGAGATACAGGACTGCATACACAGATGAGATATAGGACCGCGTACACAGATGAGATAGAGGACTGCATACACAGATGAGATAGAGGACTGCGCACACAGATGAGATACAGGACTGCGTACACAGATGAGATAGAGGACTGCGCACACAGATGAGATACAGGACTGCGTATACAGATGAGATACAGGACTGCGCACACAGATGAGATACAGGACTGCGTATACAGATGAGATACAGGACTGCGTACACAGATGAGATAGAGGACTGCGTACACAGATGAGATACAGGACTGCGTACACAGATAAGATACAGGACTGCGTACACAGATGAGATATAGGACTGTGTACACAGATGAGATACAGGACTGCATACACAGATGAGATACAGGACTGCGCACACAGATGAGATACAGGACTGCTTACACAGATAAGATACAGGACTGCGTACACAGATGAGATACAGGACTGCGTACACAGATGAGATACAGGACTGCGTACACAGATGAGATATAGGACTGCATACACAGATGAGATACAGGACTGCATACACAGATGAGATAGAGGACTGCGCACACAGATGAGATACAGGACTGCGTATACAGATGAGATACAGGACTGCGTACACAGATGAGATACAGGACTGCGTACACAGATGAGATATAGGACTGCATACACAGATGAGATAGAGGACTGCGCACACAGATGAGATACAGGACCGCGTACACAGATGAGATACAGGACCGCGTACTCAGATGAGATACAGGACCGCGTACTCAGATGAGATACAGGACCGCGTACACAGATGAGATACAGGACCGCGTACACAGATGAGATACAGGACCGCGTACACAGATGAGATACAGGACCGCGTACACAGGTGAGATACAGGACCGCGTACACAGGTGAGATACAGGACCGCGTACACAGATGAGATACAGGACCGCGTACACAGATGAGATACAGGACCGCGTACACAGATGAGATACAGGACCGCGTACACAGATGAGATACAGGACCGCGTACACAGGTGAGATAAAGGACCGCGTACACAGGTGAGATAAAGGACCGCGTACACAGGTGAGATACAGGACCGCGTACACAGGTGAGATACAAGACCGCGTACACAGATGAGATACAGGACCGCGTACACAGGTGAGATACAGGACCGCGCACACAGGTGAGATACAGGACCGCGCACACAGGTGAGATACAGGAACGCATACACAGGTGAGATACAGGACCGCGTACACAGATGAGATACAGGACCGCGTACACAGATGAGATACAGGACTGCATACACAGATCAGATACAGGACTGCGTACACAGATGACATCTCGTACCGCATACACAGATGAGATACAGGACCGCGTACACAGATGAGATACAGGACCGCGTACTCAGATGAGATACAGGACCGCGTACACAGATGAGATACAGGACCGCGTACACAGATGAGATACAGGACCGCGTACACAGGTGAGATACAGGACCACGTACACAGATGAGATAAAGGACCGCGTACACAGATGAGATACAGGACCGCGTACACAGATGAGATACAGGACCGCGTACACAGATGAGATACAGGACCGCGTACTCAGATGAGATACAGGACCGCGTACTCAGATGAGATACAGGACCGCGTACACAGATGAAATACAGGACCGCGTACACAGATGAGATACAGGACCGCGTACACAGATGAGATACAGGACCGCGTACACAGATGAGATACAGGACCGCATACTCAGATGAGATACAGGACCGCGTACACAGATGAGATACAGGACCGCGTACACAGATGAGATACAGGACCGCGTACACAGGTGAGATACAGGACCGCGTACACAGATGAGATACAGGACCGCGTACACAGATGAGATACAGGACCGCGTACACAGATGAGATACAGGACCGCGTACACAGATGAGATACAGGACCGCGTACTCAGATGAGATACAGGACCGCGTACTCAGATGAGATACAGGACCGCGTACACAGATGAAATACAGGACCGCGTACACAGATGAGATACAGGACCGTGTACACAGATGAGATACAGGACCGCGTACACAGGTGAGATACAGGACCGCGTACACAGGTGAGATACAGGACAGCGTACACAGATGAGATACAGGACCGCGTACACAGATGAGATTCAGGACTGCATACACAGATCAGATACAGGACTGCGTACACAGATGACATCTCGTACCGCATACACAGATGAGATACAGGACTGCGCACACAGATGAGATACAGGACTGCGTACACAGGTGAGATACAGTACTGCGTACACAGATGAGATACAGGACCGCGTACACAGATGAGATACAGGACCGCGTACACAGATGAGATACAGGACCGCGTACACAGATGAGATACAGGACCGCGTACACAGATGAGATACAGGACCGCGTACACAGATGAGATACAGGACCGCGTACACAGATGAGATACAGGACCGCGTACACAGGTGAGATACAGGACCACGTACACAGATGAGATACAGGACCGCGTACACAGATGAGATACAGGACCGCGTACACAGATGAGATACAGGACCGCGTACACAGATGAGATACAGGACCGCGTACTCAGATGAGATACAGGACCGCGTACTCAGATGAGATACAGGACCGCGTACACAGATGAGATACAGGACCGTGTACACAGATGAGATACAGGACCGCATACACAGGTGAGATACAGGACCGCGTACACAGGTGAGATACAGGACCGCGTACACAGATGAGATACAGGACCGCGTACACAGATGAGATTCAGGACTGCATACACAGATCAGATACAGGACTGCGTACACAGATGACATCTCGTACCGCATACACAGATGAGATACAGGACTGCGCACACAGATGAGATACAGGACTGCATACACAGATGAGATACAGGACTGCGTACACAGGTGAGATACAGTACTGCGTACACAGATGAGATACAGGACCGCGTACACAGATGAGATACAGGACCGCGTACACAGGTGACATACAGGACCGCGTACACAGATGAGATACAGGACCGCGTACACAGATGAGATACAGGACCGCGTACACAGATGAGAAACAGGACTGCGTACACAGATGAGATACAGGATTGCGTACACAGATGAGATATAGGACCGTGTACACAGATGAGATATAGGACCGTGTACACAGATGAGATACAGGACTGCATACACAGATGAGATATAGGACTGCGTACACAGATGAGATACATGACTGCGTACACAGATGAGATAGGACTGCGCACACAGATGAGATACAGGACTGCATACACAGATGAGATACAGGATTGCGTACACAGATGAGATATAGGACCGTGTACACAGATGAGATATAGGACCGTGTATACAGATGAGATACAGGACTGCGCACACAGATGAGATACAGGACTGCGTACACAGATGAGATAGGACTGCGTACACAGATGAGATAGGACTGCGCACACAGATGAGATAGGACTGCATACACAGATGAGATCTAGTACCGCGTACACAGATGAGATAGGACTGCATACACAGATGAGATATAGGACAGCGTACACAGATGAGATACAGGACTGCATACACAGATGAGATACAGGACTGTGTACACAGATGAGATAGGACTGCATACACAGATGAGATACAGGACCGCGTACTCAGATGAGATACAGGACCGCGTACTCAGATGAGATACAGGACCGCGTACACAGATGAAATACAGGACCGCGTACACAGATGAGATACAGGACCGTGTACACAGATGAGATACAGGACCGCGTACACAGGTGAGATACAGGACCGCGTACACAGGTGAGATACAGGACCGCGTACACAGATGAAATACAGGACCGCGTACACAGATGAGATTCAGGACTGCATACACAGATCAGATACAGGACTGCGTACACAGATGACATCTCGTACCGCATACACAAATGAGATACAGGACTGCGCACACAGATGAGATACTGGACTGCGTACACAGGTGAGATACAGTACTGCGTAAACAGATGAGATACAGGACTGCGTACACAGATGAGATACAGGACCGCGTACACAGGTGACATACAGGACCGCGTACACAGATGAGATACAGGACCGCGTACACAGATGAGATACAGGACCGCGCACACAGATGAGATACAGGACCGCGTACACAGGTGAGATACAGGACCGCGTACACAGATGAGATACAGGACCGCGTACACAGATGAGATACAGGACCGCGTACACAGATGAGATACAGGACCGCATACTCAGATGAGATACAGGACCGCGTACTCAGATGAGATACAGGACCGCGTACACAGATGAGATACAGGACCGCGTACACAGATGAGATACAGGACCGCATACACAGGTGAGATACAGGACCGCGTACACAGGTGAGATACAGGACCGCGTACACAGATGAGATACAGGACCGCGTACACAGATGAGATTCAGGACTGCATACACAGATCAGATACAGGACTGCGTACACAGATGAGATACAGGACTGCGCATACAGATGAGATACAGGACTGCATACACAGATGAGATACAGGACTGCGCACACAGATGAGATACAGGACTGCATACACAGATGAGATACAGGACTGCGTACACAGGTGAGATACAGTACTGCGTACACAGATGAGATACAGGACTGCGTACACAGATGAGATACAGGACCGCTTACACAGGTGACATACAGGACCGCGTACACAGATGAGATACAGGACCGCGTACACAGATGAGATACAGGACCGCGTACACAGATGAGATACAGGACTGCGTACACAGATGAGATACAGGATTGCGTACACAGATGAGATATAGGACCGTGTACACAGATTAGATATAGGACCGTGTACACAGATGAGATACAGGACTGCGTACACAGATGAGATATAGGACTGCGTACACAGATGAGATACAGGACTGCGTACACAGATGAGATACAGGACTGCGTACACAGATGAGATACATGACTGCGTACACAGATGAGATAGGACTGCGCACACAGATGAGATACAGGACTGCATACACGGATGAGATACAGGATTGCGTACACAGATGAGATATAGGACCGTGTACACAGATGAGATATAGGACCGTGTATACAGATGAGATACAGGACTGCGCACACAGATGAGATACAGGACTGCGTACACAGATGAGATAGGACTGCGTACACAGATGAGATAGGACTGCGTACACAGATGAGATACAGGACTGCATACACAGATGAGATACAGGACTGCGCACACAGATGAGATACAGGACTGCGTACACAGATGAGATAGGACTGCGTACACAGATGAGATAGGACTGCGTACACAGATGAGATACAGGACTGCATACACAGATGAGATACAGGACCGCGTACACAGATGAGATCTAGTACCGCGTACACAGATGAGATATAGGACAGCGTACACAGATGAGATACAGGACTGCATACACAGATGAGATAGGACCGCATACACAGATGAGATATAGGACAGCGTACACAGATGAGATATAGGACAGCGTACACAGATGAGATATAGGACTGCGTACACAGATGACATCTCGTACCGCATACACAGATGAGATACAGGACTGCGCACACAGATGAGATACAGGACTGCATACACAGATGAGATACAGGACTGCGTACACAGGTGAGATACAGTACTGCGTACACAGATGAGATACAGGACCGCGTACACAGATGAGATACAGGACCGCGTACACAGGTGACATACAGGACCGCGTACACAGATGAGATACAGGACCGCGTACACAGATGAGATACAGGACCGCGTACACAGATGAGATACAGGACTGCGTACACAGATGAGATACAGGATTGCGTACACAGATGAGATATAGGACCGTGTACACAGATGAGATATAGGACCGTGTACACAGATGAGATACAGGACTGCATACACAGATGAGATACATGACTGCGTACACAGATGAGATAGGACTGCGCACACAGATGAGATACAGGACTGCATACACAGATGAGATACAGGATTGCGTACACAGATGAGATATAGGACCGTGTACACAGATGAGATATAGGACCGTGTATACAGATGAGATACAGGACTGCGCACACAGATGAGATACAGGACTGCGTACACAGATGAGATAGGACTGCGTACACAGATGAGATAGGACTGCGCACACAGATGAGATAGGACTGCATACACAGATGAGATCTAGTACCGCGTACACAGATGAGATAGGACTGCATACACAGATGAGATATAGGACAGCGTACACAGATGAGATACAGGACTGCATACACAGATGAGATACAGGACTGTGTACACAGATGAGATAGGACTGCATACACAGATGAGATACAGGACCGCGTACTCAGATGAGATACAGGACCGCGTACTCAGATGAGATACAGGACCGCGTACACAGATGAAATACAGGACCGCGTACACAGATGAGATACAGGACCGTGTACACAGATGAGATACAGGACCGCGTACACAGGTGAGATACAGGACCGCGTACACAGGTGAGATACAGGACCGCGTACACAGATGAAATACAGGACCGCGTACACAGATGAGATTCAGGACTGCATACACAGATCAGATACAGGACTGCGTACACAGATGACATCTCGTACCGCATACACAAATGAGATACAGGACTGCGCACACAGATGAGATACTGGACTGCGTACACAGGTGAGATACAGTACTGCGTAAACAGATGAGATACAGGACTGCGTACACAGATGAGATACAGGACCGCGTACACAGGTGACATACAGGACCGCGTACACAGATGAGATACAGGACCGCGTACACAGATGAGATACAGGACTGCTTACACAGATAAGATACAGGACTGCGTACACAGATAAGATACAGGACTGCGTACACAGATGAGATATAGGACTGCATACACAGATGAGATACAGGACTGCGTATACAGATGAGATACAGGACTGCGTACACAGATGAGATAGAGGACTGCGCACACAGATGAGATACAGGACTGCGTATACAGATGAGATACAGGACTGCGCACACAGATGAGATACAGGACTGCGTATACAGATGAGATACAGGACTGCGTACACAGATGAGATAGAGGACTGCGTACACAGATAAGATACAGGACTCCGTACACAGATGAGATATAGGACTGTGTACACAGATGAGATACAGGACTGCATACACAGATGAGATACAGGACTGCGCACACAGATGAGATACAGGACTGCATACACAGATGAGATATAAGACTGCGCACACAGATGAGATACAGGACTGCATACACAGATGAGATATAAGACTGCGCACACAGATGAGATACAGGACTGCGCACACATATAAGATACAGGACTGCGTACACAGATGAGATACAGGACTGCGTACACAGATGAGATATAGGACTGCGTACACAGATGAGATACAGGACTGCGTACACAGATGAGATATAGGACTGTGTACACAGATGAGATACAGGACTGCATACACAGATGAGATATAAGACTGCGCACACAGATGAGATACAGGACTGCATACACAGATGAGATATAGGACTGCCTACACAGATGAGATATAGGACTGTGTACACAGATGAGATACAGGACCGCGCACACAGATGAGATATAGGACCGCGTACACAGGTGAGATACAGGACTGCGTACACAGATGAGATAGAGGACTGCGCACACAGATGAGATAGAGGACTGCATACACAGATGAGATAGAGGACTGCGCACACAGATGAGATACAGGACTGCGTACACAGATGAGATACAGGACTGGGTACACAGATGAGATAAAGGACCGCATACACAGATGAGATACAGGACTGCATACACAGATGAGATATAGGACCGCGTACACAGATGAGATAGAGGACTGCATACACAGATGAGATAGAGGACTGCGCACACAGATGAGATACAGGACTGCGTACACAGATGAGATAGAGGACTGCGCACACAGATGAGATATAGGACTGCATACACAGATGAGATACAGGACTGCATACACAGATGAGATATAGGACCGCGTACACAGATGAGATAGAGGACTGCATACACAGATGAGATATAGGACTGCATACACAGATGAGATACAGGACTGCATACACAGATGAGATAGAGGACTGCGCACACAGATGAGATACAGGACTGCTTACACAGATAAGATACAGGACTGCGTACACAGATGGGCAGCACAGTGGCTCAGTGGTTAGCACTCAGCTTTGCAGCGCTGGGGTCCTGGGTTCGAATCCCACCAAGGACAACATCTGCAAGGAGTTTGTATGTTCTCCCCGTGTTTGTGTGGGTTTCCTCCAGGTTCTCCGGTTTCCTCCCACACTCCAAAGACATACTGATGGGGAATTCAGATTGTGATGAAAATGTGTGCAAACTGTAAAGTGCTGCGGAATATGTTAGCGCTATATAAAAATAAATATTATTATTATTAGATGAGATACAGGACTGGGCACGCAGCAGAACGGCTCCATCTAGTGCCCACAGCTCCAAGCAGCACAGCTATGATATGATGATACGATCTCAGTGCTGGTGATAGGAAGAAGATAAGAAAGTGCCAACAACTGATCAGCTAAATGCGATGCTGCACCCTAACCACATTGGACAATGTGTGTGTGTATATATATATATCTATCAGGCGCATAACACGGAACAACTCAGTGAGGGACACAACCATGAAAAAGGATTACTATATGTGCTGTGAATAATTATTTAAACTGTGCTGGGAGACTTTGATGGCTATTTTTATTCTTTATTCTCATTATTCTTATTAAAATTATTTATTAAGGTGTTTTTCTATTTTATTCTATTAAAATTAAATGAAATCAACATTGTAAATGCAAGTGTCCCAACCGTCCCGGATCAAGCGGGACAGGCCCGATTTTCACAGCCTGCCGCGCTGTCTTGAGCCGAATCTTACTTTCTCGCACTGCACTGAGCTGCCATGCCCCCCCATGCACTGACCTCATCCATTCCTCGCCCTCCCGCAGAGACCCACTGCAGCCCCTCACTGATAAATCCCAGCAATGACGTCGCACAGGACCTGTGATGAGGTCACAGGAGGGGAGGAGTCAGGGGTCACATGATCAGGGGCCTCTCTGTGTGCAGGACTCTGCTGTGCTGGTTGTCATGGTGCTGGATGAGGAGAAGTTTCTGTGTGAGGTCAGGAGGGGTTTACAGGGTGGATGTAACAGAGCCGTGTGTACGAGGTGTACGGAGCGGAGACGCGTGTGTACGAGGTGTACGGAGCGGAGATGCGTGTGTACGAGGTGTACGGAGCGGAGCCGCGCGTGTACGAGGTGTACGGAGCAGAGCCACGCGTGTACGAGGTGTACGGAGCGGAGCCGCGTGTGTACGAGGTGTACGGAGCAGAGCCGCGCGTGTACGAGGTGTACGGAGCGGAGCCGCGCGTGTACGAGGTGTACGGAGCGGTGCCGTGTGTGTACGAGGTGTACGGAGCGAAGCCGTGTGTGTGTACGAGGTGTACGGAGCGGAGCTGTGTGTACAAGGTGTACGGAGCGGAGCCGTGTGTACGAGGTGTACGGAGTGGAGCCGCGTGTGTACGAGGTGTACGGAGCGGAGACGCGTGTGTACGAGGTGTATGGAGCGGAGCTGTGTGTGTACAAGGTGTATGGTGGGGAGCATTCATACCTCCCAACTGTCCCGGATCCAGCAGGACAGTCCTGATTTTGAGTCTGCCCCGCTGTCCGAGCCGGGAGCTTACTTTTACCGCGGACACAGGAGTACACGGCGGAGCCCTGATTAGCACTTTAAAACTCGCACGTGACGTTCCACCAGAAGTGACGTGCTAGAAGCTGACCGGAAATGAGGTAATTTCGGGAGGAGATTGTGACGGAACCATGGAGGCACCTCAGGGAATGCTTCAGGTCCATCACCGTGTCCTCCTCTGACAGCGCGGACAGCAGGATCGCCTTGGAATCGGGGATGCCGGCCATGTGAGCAGATCATGATATGTCCTGCATCTTTCTTTCTCTGTTCTTTGTTTTCTTCTGTAGTCTTTGTTTTCTTTCTCTGTTCTTTCTGTCTCTGTTTTTTCTTTTCCTCAGTACCAGTCAGTGTGATCAGCAGGGCTAAACGGGTGTGGTTGGGGCGTGGCCTAATATTTGGCACAGCGAACTGCAGCCTTTGTCTGTCTTTCCCTTCTTCAAAATAGTGATGGGCAGTCCGGCTCTTTTTGGATCTTAAAGGCTGAGTGCAGACGGAGTTTTGAGCCCTGCGGATTTCTTCCATTTTTCATGCGGTTTTTGTGCGGTTTTCCATTGTGGTTTTCAGGGGAGATAGAAAACCGCACAAAAGAAGTAACATGCTGCGGATTTTGTACCGCAGGAAAACTGTGCGGAAAAATCCGCAGCGTCTGCACAGCGTTTTTTTTTTTCCATTCATTTTAAAGGTACTGTACATCACAATGCGGATATGCAACGTTTCTGCGCGGTAAAATCCGCTGCGGAAACGCTGCAAATCTGCATCGTGTGCACACAGCCAAATGGATCCTATTGCATGTGTTCAGGCGTCCGAAACCCCGCCCACCTACCGCATAAACCCCGCCAACGTTCTAGGAGCAAATTAAATTGCTGAGTGGGCGGAGTTACGTCTGCCGAATAGCGGGATTTTACACCCAGTGAGAGCCATTCAGGGATTTTAGTGTCTCTCACTGGGGCTCTCATCGTTCACAAAGGGGAGCCGGCTCCTTGTGTCGGATCGTTCGCGAACTGGCTCCATACAGAGCAGCAGCTGGGAAAAGCCGCACATGCGCAGAGCTCCTCTAGTCAGTGCCTACAGTCACCATGAGAAATATTCAGGATTGAGAGTCCTCAGTGGTTGATACCTTTTAATGGCTAACTGAAAAGATGGTAACACATTGCAGCTTTCGAGACTCCTCAGGTCTCTTCATCAGGCTAGACTAATACAACATCTGAAGAGTCACATATTTATACACAATACAGCCTAGAAAAAATGCAACAGATAAGACAAGTGACGTGAAGCAGAACTATCAATATGGGAGAGGGAGAAACATAAATATAAACATTGGACCAGTTCATAGATAAGGAGTCTGGATGTTTTATGGTCCTCTGATTGGGGTCTAGTTCTGTGTTGCCCCCACACGGTTTTAAAAGGAAATTCCTTAATTGATGTAAAAAGACATAAATCCATGCGACACATTCATTCCAGCACTGAGAGTGTCAAAGTTCGTCATAAATTTGTACTCCCAAACTCGTCTCTCTCTCTGAGGGATCACAGCAGCGTGGATATGAAATTACTGGTATTGAAAGGTAAATTCACATCTCAGAGAGAGAGACGAGTTTGGGAGTACAAATTTATGACGACCTTTGACACTCTCAGTGCTGGAATGAATGTGTCGCATGGATTTATGTCTTTTTACATCAATTAAGGAATTTCCTTTTAAAACCGTGTGGGGGCATCACAACACATTAGGAGACCCCAATCAGAGGACCATAAAACATCCGGACTCCTTATCTATGAACTGGTCCAATGTTTATATTTATGTTTCTCCCTCTCCCATATTGATAGTTCTGCTTCACGTCACTTGTCTCATCTATTGCATTTTTTCTAGGCTGTATTGTGTATAAATATGTGACTCTTCAGATGTTGTATTAGTCTAGCCTGATGAAGAGACCTGAGTAGTCTCGAAAGCTTGCAATGTGTTACCAACTTTTCAGTTAGCCATTAAAAGGTATCAACTACTGAGGACTCTCAATTCTGAATATTTTTCTATCTACTGGCTAACACGGTACAAAGATATACATCTTCCCTGTACAGTCACCATGGTAACCAGTCTCCGCCCTCAGTACGTGACGTAGTTCCTGTCTCCAGACTTCACTTCCGCCTTCTTCCCAGACGCTGGCCGGCCGCCTCTGTGCAGCGTTCTTCGGAGACAACGATGTCGCCAACCGCTTTGCTCCGGTTTGCTCGTTTCCCATCCCCCCCGAGGCCGCACCCCATGCTCCTCCCTCAGGGCGGGGATAAAGGAGGACACTGGTGTCCAATAGCTGGAGAAGAATCGAGAAGGCGCCAAGGCGAGCTGGAGAGGGAGAACATGGCGGTGGAGGGAGACCATGGAGGAGGGCGGGGCTGCTGCTGCTCAGGCTCCTCCTCCCTATATATCCGGCCGCGCACTGCTCTTCCCCGCACTCACCTGAGATGATGGCGGCTGCACTCCCGACCCTGCTGCCCCCAGGTACCGGCACCCCCTCCCCAGTGTGATGTGCGCTCAGTGTCTGGGCAGGCTGTCTGCTCTGGAGTCTCCGCGGCTTCTGACACTGCCGCACAGCGAGAGGGGGCGACGCTGAGTGCGGAGGAGAAAGAGAGAGAGAGGGGGCGACGCTGAGTGCGGAGGAGAAAGAGAGAGAGAGAGGGGGCGACGCTGAGTGCGGAGGAGAAAGAGAGAGAGAGAGAGGGGGCGACGCTGAGTGCGGAGGAGAAAGAGAGAGAGAGAGGGGGCGACGCTGAGTGCGGAGGAGAAAGAGAGAGAGAGAGAGGGGGCGACGCTGAGTGCGGAGGAGAAAGAGAGAGAGAGAGAGGGGGCGACGCTGAGTGCGGAGGAGAAAGAGAGAGAGAGAGAGGGGGCGACGCTGAGTGCGGAGGAGAAAGAGAGAGAGAGAGGGGGCGACGCTGAGTGCGGAGGAGAAAGAGAGAGAGAGAGAGGGGGCGACGCTGAGTGCGGAGGAGAAAGAGAGAGAGAGAGAGGGGGCGACGCTGAGTGCGGAGGAGAAAGAGAGAGAGAGAGAGGGGGCGACGCTGAGTGCGGAGGAGAAAGAGAGAGAGAGAGAGGGGGCGACGCTGAGTGCGGAGGAGAAAGAAAGAGAGAGAGAGGGGGCGACGCTGAGTGCGGAGGAGAAAGAAAGAGAGAGAGAGGGGGCGACGCTGAGTGCGGAGGAGAAAGAAAGAGAGAGAGAGGGGGCGACGCTGAGTGCGGAGGAGAAAGAGAGAGAGAGAGAGAGGGGGCGACGCTGAGTGCGGAGGAGAAAGAGAGAGAGAGAGAGGGGGCGACGCTGAGTGCGGAGGAGAAAGAGAGAGAGAGAGAGGGGGCGACGCTGAGTGCGGAGGAGAAAGAGAGAGAGAGAGAGGGGGCGACGCTGAGTGCGGAGGAGAAAGAGAGAGAGAGAGAGGGGGCGACGCTGAGTGCGGAGGAGAAAGAGAGAGAGAGAGGGGGCGACGCTGAGTGCGGAGGAGAAAGAGAGAGAGAGAGGGGGCGACGCTGAGTGCGGAGGAGAAAGAGAGAGAGAGAGGGGGCGACGCTGAGTGCGGAGGAGAAAGAGAGAGAGAGAGGGGGCGACGCTGAGTGCGGAGGAGAAAGAGAGAGAGAGAGGGGGCGACGCTGAGTGCGGAGGAGAAAGAGAGAGAGAGAGGGGGCGACGCTGAGTGCGGAGGAGAAAGAGAGAGAGAGAGAGGGGGCGACGCTGAGTGCGGAGGAGAAAGAGAGAGAGAGAGAGGGGGCGACGCTGAGTGCGGAGGAGAAAGAGAGAGAGAGAGAGGGGGCGACGCTGAGTGCGGAGGAGAAAGAGAGAGAGAGAGAGGGGGCGACGCTGAGTGCGGAGGAGAAAGAGAGAGAGAGAGAGGGGGCGACGCTGAGTGCGGAGGAGAAAGAGAGAGAGAGAGAGGGGGCGACGCTGAGTGCGGAGGAGAAAGAGAGAGAGAGAGAGGGGGCGACGCTGAGTGCGGAGAGAGAGAGAGAGAGAGAGGGGGCGACGCTGAGTGCGGAGGAGAAAGAGAGAGAGAGAGAGGGGGCGACGCTGAGTGCGGAGGAGAAAGAGAGAGAGAGAGAGGGGGCGACGCTGAGTGCGGAGGAGAAAGAGAGAGAGAGAGAGGGGGCGACGCTGAGTGCGGAGGAGAAAGAGAGAGAGAGAGAGGGGGCGACGCTGAGTGCGGAGGAGAAAGAGAGAGAGAGAGAGGGGGCGACGCTGAGTGCGGAGGAGAAAGAGAGAGAGAGAGAGGGGGCGACGCTGAGTGCGGAGGAGAAAGAGAGAGAGAGAGAGGGGGCGACGCTGAGTGCGGAGGAGAAAGAGAGAGAGAGGGGGCGACGCTGAGTGCGGAGGAGAAAGAGAGAGAGAGAGAGGGGGCGACGCTGAGTGCGGAGGAGAAAGAGAGAGAGAGAGAGGGGGCGACGCTGAGTGCGGAGGAGAAAGAGAGAGAGAGGGGGCGACGCTGAGTGCGGAGGAGAAAGAGAGAGAGAGGGGGCGACGCTGAGTGCGGAGGAGAAAGAGAGAGAGAGGGGGCGACGCTGAGTGCGGAGGAGAAAGAGAGAGAGAGGGGGCGACGCTGAGTGCGGAGGAGAAAGAGAGAGAGAGGGGGCGACGCTGAGTGCGGAGGAGAAAGAGAGAGAGAGAGAGGGGGCGACGCTGAGTGCGGAGGAGAAAGAGAGAGAGAGGGAGGGGGCGACGCTGAGTGCGGAGGAGAAAGAGAGAGAGAGAGAGGGGGCGACGCTGAGTGCGGAGGAGAAAGAGAGAGAGAGAGAGGGGGCGACGCTGAGTGCGGAGGAGAAAGAGAGAGAGAGAGAGGGGGCGACGCTGAGTGCGGAGGAGAAAGAGAGAGAGAGAGAGGGGGCGACGCTGAGTGCGGAGGAGAAAGAGAGAGAGAGAGAGGGGGCGACGCTGAGTGCGGAGGAGAAAGAGAGAGAGAGAGAGGGGGCGACGCTGAGTGCGGAGGAGAAAGAGAGAGAGAGAGAGGGGGCGACGCTGAGTGCGGAGGAGAAAGAGAGAGAGAGAGAGGGGGCGACGCTGAGTGCGGAGGAGAAAGAGAGAGAGAGAGAGGGGGCGACGCTGAGTGCGGAGGAGAAAGAGAGAGAGAGAGAGGGGGCGACGCTGAGTGCGGAGGAGAAAGAGAGAGAGAGAGAGGGGGCGACGCTGAGTGCGGAGGAGAAAGAGAGAGAGAGAGGGGGCGACGCTGAGTGCGGAGGAGAAAGAGAGAGAGAGAGGGGGCGACGCTGAGTGCGGAGGAGAAAGAGAGAGAGAGAGGGGGCGACGCTGAGTGCGGAGGAGAAAGAGAGAGAGAGAGGGGGCGACGCTGAGTGCGGAGGAGAAAGAGAGAGAGAGAGGGGGCGACGCTGAGTGCGGAGGAGAAAGAGAGAGAGAGAGGGGGCGACGCTGAGTGCGGAGGAGAAAGAGAGAGAGAGAGGGGGCGACGCTGAGTGCGGAGGAGAAAGAGAGAGAGAGAGGGGGGGCGACGCTGAGTGCGGAGGAGAAAGAGAGAGAGAGAGGGGGGGCGACGCTGAGTGCGGAGGAGAAAGAGAGAGAGAGAGGGGGGGCGACGCTGAGTGCGGAGGAGAAAGAGAGAGAGAGAGGGGGGGCGACGCTGAGTGCGGAGGAGAAAGAGAGAGAGAGAGGGGGGGCGACGCTGAGTGCGGAGGAGAAAGAGAGAGAGAGAGGGGGGGCGACGCTGAGTGCGGAGGAGAAAGAGAGAGAGAGAGGGGGGGCGACGCTGAGTGCGGAGGAGAAAGAGAGAGAGAGAGGGGGGGCGACGCTGAGTGCGGAGGAGAAAGAGAGAGAGAGAGGGGGGGCGACGCTGAGTGCGGAGGAGAAAGAGAGAGAGAGAGGGGGGGCGACGCTGAGTGCGGAGGAGAAAGAGAGAGAGAGAGGGGGGGCGACGCTGAGTGCGGAGGAGAGAGAGAGAGAGGGGGGGCGACGCTGAGTGCGGAGGAGAGAGAGAGAGAGGGGGGGCGACGCTGAGTGCGGAGGAGAGAGAGAGAGAGGGGGGGCGACGCTGAGTGCGGAGGAGAGAGAGAGAGAGGGGGGGCGACGCTGAGTGCGGAGGAGAGAGAGAGAGGGGGGGCGACGCTGAGTGCGGAGGAGAGAGAGAGAGGGGGGGCGACGCTGAGTGCGGAGGAGAAAGAGAGAGAGAGAGGGGGGGCGACGTTGAGTGCGGAGGAGAGAGAGAGAGAGAGGGGGGGCGACGCTGAGTGCGGAGGAGAGAGAGAGAGGGGGGGCGACGCTGAGTGCGGAGGAGAAAGAGAGAGAGAGAGAGAGGGGGGGCGACGCTGAGTGCGGAGGAGAGAGAGAGAGAGGGGGGGCGACGCTGAGTGCGGAGGAGAAAGAGAGAGAGAGAGAGAGAGGGGGGGCGACGCTGAGTGCGGAGGAGAGAGAGAGAGGGGGGGCGACGCTGAGTGCGGAGGAGAGAGAGAGAGGGGGGGCGACGCTGAGTGCGGAGGAGAAAGAGAGAGAGAGAGGGGGGGCGACGTTGAGTGCGGAGGAGAAAGAGAGAGAGAGAGAGAGGGGGGGCGACGCTGAGTGCGGAGGAGAGAGAGAGAGAGAGGGGGGGCGACGCTGAGTGCGGAGGAGAAAGAGAGAGAGAGAGGGGGCGACGCTGAGTGCGGAGGAGAAAGAGAGAGAGGGGGCGACGCTGAGTGCGGAGGAGAAAGAGAGAGAGAGAGGGGGGGCGACGCTGAGTGCGGAGGAGGGAGAGAGAGAGGGGGCGACGCTGAGTGCGGAGGGGAGAGAGAGAGAGAGGGGGCGACGCTGAGTGCGGAGGAGGGAGAGAGAGAGAGGGGGCGACGCTGAGTGCGGAGGGGAGAGAGAGAGAGAGGGGGCGACGCTGAGTGCGGAGGAGGGAGAGAGAGAGAGGGGGCGACGCTGAGTGCGGAGGAGAGAGAGAGAGAGAGGGGGGGCGATGCTGAGTGCGGAGGAGGGAGAGAGAGAGGGGGCGACGCTGAGTGAGGAGGGAGAGAGAGAGGGGGCGACGCTGAGTGCGGAGGGGAGAGAGAGAGAGAGGGGGCGACGCTGAGTGCGGAGGAGGGAGAGAGAGAGGGGGCGACGCTGAGTGCGGAGGAGGGAGAGAGAGGGGGCGACGCTGAGTGCGGAGGGGAGAGAGAGAGAGAGAGAGGGGGCGACGCTGAGTGCGGAGGGGAGAGAGAGAGGGGGGGCGACGCTGAGTGCGGAGGGGAGAGAGAGAGAGGGGGCGACGCTGAGTGCGGAGGAGAGAGAGAGAGAGGGGGCGACGCTGAGTGCGGAGGGGAGAGAGAGAGAGGGGGCGACGCTGAGTGGGGAGAGAGAGAGAGGGGGCGACGCTGAGTGCGGAGGGGAGAGAGAGAGAGGGGGCGACGCTGAGTGCGGAGGAGAGAGAGAGAGAGGGGGCGACGCTGAGTGCGGAGGGGAGAGAGAGAGAGGGGGCGACGCTGAGTGCGGAGGAGAGAGAGAGAGGGGGCGACGCTGAGTGCGGAGGGGAGAGAGAGAGAGGGGGCGATGCTGAGTGCGGAGGAGGGAGAGAGGGGGCGACGCTGAGTGCGGAGGGGAGAGAGAGAGAGAGGGGGGGGCGACGCTGAGTGCGGAGGAGAGAGAGAGAGAGAGAGGGGGCGACGCTGAGTGCGGAGGAGAAAGAGAGAGAGAGAGAGGGGGGGCGACGCTGAGTGCGGAGGAGAAAGAGAGAGAGAGAGGGGGGGCGACGCTGAGTGCGGAGGAGAAAGAGAGAGAGAGAGAGAGAGGGGGGGCGACGCTGAGTGCGGAGGAGAAAGAGAGAGAGAGAGGGGGGGCGACGCTGAGTGCGGAGGAGAAAGAGAGAGAGAGAGAGAGGGGGGGCGACGCTGAGTGCGGAGGAGAAAGAGAGAGAGAGAGGGGGGGCGACGCTGAGTGCGGAGGAGAAAGAGAGAGAGAGGGGGGGCGACGCTGAGTGCGGAGGAGAAAGAGAGAGAGAGAGAGAGAGAGGGGGCGACGCTGAGTGCGGAGGAGAAAGAGAGAGAGAGAGAGGGGGCGACGCTGAGTGCGGAGGAGAAAGAGAGAGAGAGAGAGGGGGCGACGCTGAGTGCGGAGGAGAAAGAGAGAGAGAGAGGGGGCGACGCTGAGTGCGGAGGAGAAAGAGAGAGAGAGAGAGGGGGCGACGCTGAGTGCGGAGGAGAAAGAGAGAGAGGGGCGACGCTGAGTGCGGAGGAGAAAGAGAGAGAGAGAGAGAGAGAGGGGGCGACGCTGAGTGCGGAGGAGAAAGAGAGAGAGAGAGGGGGCGACGCTGAGTGCGGAGGGGAGAGAGAGAGAGGGGGCGACGCTGAGTGCGGAGGGGAGAGAGAGAGAGGGGGCGACGCTGAGTGCGGAGGGGAGAGAGAGAGAGGGGGCGACGCTGAGTGCGGAGGGGAGAGAGAGAGAGGGGGCGACGCTGAGTGCGGAGGAGAGAGAGAGAGAGAGGGGGCGACGCTGAGTGCGGAGGGGAGAGAGAGAGAGGGGGCGACGCTGAGTGCGGAGGGGAGAGAGAGAGAGGGGGCGACGCTGAGTGCGGAGGAGAGAGAGAGGGGGCGACGCTGAGTGCGGAGGGGAGAGAGAGAGGGGGCGATGCTGAGTGCGGAGGAGGGAGAGAGGGGGCGACGCTGAGTGCGGAGGGGAGAGAGAGAGAGAGAGGGGGGGCGACGCTGAGTGCGGAGGAGAGAGAGAGGGGGTGACGCTGAGTGCGGAGGAGAGAGAGAGAGAGGGGGCGACGCTGAGTGCGGAGGAGAGAGAGAGAGAGAGGGGGCGACGCTGAGTGCGGAGGAGAGAGAGAGAGAGAGAGGGGGCGACGCTGAGTGCGGAGGGGAGAGAGAGAGAGGGGGCGACGCTGAGTGCGGAGGAGAGAGAGAGAGGGGGTGACGCTGAGTGCGGAGGGGAGAGAGAGAGGGGGCGACGCTGAGTGCGGAGGAGGGAGAGAGAGAGGGGGCGACGCTGAGTGCGGAGGGGAGAGAGAGAGAGAGAGGGGGGCGACGCTGAGTGCGGAGGGGAGAGAGAGAGAGAGAGAGGGGGCGATGCTGAGTGCGGAGGAGGGAGAGAGAGAGGGGGCGACGCTGAGTGCGGAGGGGAGAGAGAGAGAGAGAGAGAGGGGGGGCGACGCTGAGTGCGGAGGGGAGAGAGAGAGAGGGGGCGACGCTGAGTGCGGAGGGGAGAGAGAGAGAGGGGGCGACGCTGAGTGCGGAGGAGAGAGAGAGAGAGGGGGCGACGCTGAGTGCGGAGGGGAGAGAGAGAGAGGGGGCGACGCTGAGTGCGGAGGAGAGAGAGAGAGAGAGAGAGGGGGCGACGCTGAGTGCGGAGGGGAGAGAGAGAGAGGGGGCGACGCTGAGTGCGGAGGGGAGAGAGAGAGAGGGGGCGACGCTGAGTGCGGAGGGGAGAGAGAGAGAGGGGGCGACGCTGAGTGCGGAGGAGAGAGAGAGAGAGGGGGCGACGCTGAGTGCGGAGGAGAGAGAGAGAGAGAGAGAGGGGGCGACGCTGAGTGCGGAGGAGAGAGAGAGAGAGGGGGCGATGCTGAGTGCGGAGGAGGGAGAGAGAGAGGGGGCGACGCGGAGGGGAGAGAGAGAGAGAGGGGGGGCGACGCTGAGTGCGGAGGAGAGAGAGAGGGGGCGACGCTGAGTGCGGAGGAGAGAGAGAGAGAGAGAGGGGGGGCGACGCTGAGTGCGGAGGGGAGAGAGAGAGAGGGGGAGACGCTGAGTGCGGAGGGGAGAGAGAGAGAGAGAGAGGGGGGGCGACGCTGAGTGCGGAGGAGAGAGAGAGAGAGAGGGGGCGACGCTGAGTGCGGAGGAGAGAGAGAGAGAGGGGGGGCGACGCTGAGTGCGGAGGGGAGAGAGAGAGAGGGGGCGACGCTGAGTGCGGAGGGGAGAGAGAGAGAGGGCGACGCTGAGTGCGGAGGAGAGAGAGAGAGAGAGGGGGGGGCGACGCTGAGTGCGGAGGGGAGAGAGAGAGAGGGGGGGGGCGACGCTGAGTGGAGAGAGAGAGAGGGGGGGCGACGCTGAGTGCGGAGGAGAGAGAGAGAGGGGGCGATGCTGAGTGCGGAGGAGAGAGAGAGAGAGAGGGGGCGACGCTGAGTGCGGAGGAGAGAGAGAGAGAGAGAGAGAGAGGGGGGGCGACGCTGAGTGCGGAGGGGAGAGAGAGAGAGAGAGAGAGAGGGGGGGCGACGCTGAGTGCGGAGGAGAGAGAGAGGGGGCGATGCTGAGTGCGGAGGAGAGAGAGAGAGAGAGAGAGGGGGCGACGCTGAGTGCGGAGGAGAGAGAGAGAGAGAGAGGGGGGGCGACGCTGAGTGCGGAGGAGAGAGAGAGAGGGGGTGACGCTGAGTGCGGAGGAGAGAGAGAGAGGGGGCGATGCTGAGTGCGGAGGGGAGAGAGAGAGAGGGGGGGGGCGACGCTGAGTGCGGAGGAGAGAGAGAGAGAGAGGGGGCGACGCTGAGTGCGGAGGAGAGAGAGGGGGCGACGCTGAGTGCGGAGGGGAGAGAGAGAGAGAGAGAGGGGGCGATGCTGAGTGCGGAGGGGAGAGAGAGAGAGAGGGGGGGCGACGCTGAGTGCGGAGGAGAGAGAGAGAGAGGGGGGGCGACGCTGAGTGCGGAGGAGAGAGAGAGAGAGGGGGGGCGACGCTGAGTGCGGAGGAGAGAGAGAGAGAGGGGGGGCGACGCTGAGTGCGGAGGAGAGAGAGAGAGGGGGCGACGCTGAGTGCGGAGGAGAGAGAGAGGGCGACGCTGAGTGCGGAGGAGAGAGAGAGAGAGAGGGGGGGGCGACGCTGAGTGCGGAGGAGAGAGAGAGAGAGGGGGCGACGCTGAGTGCGGAGGAGAGAGAGGGGGCGACGCTGAGTGCGGAGGGGAGAGAGAGAGAGAGAGGGGGCGACGCTGAGTGCGGAGGAGAGAGAGAGAGAGAGGGGGGGCGACGCTGAGTGCGGAGGAGAGAGAGAGAGAGAGGGGGGGCGACGCTGAGTGCGGAGGAGAGAGAGAGAGAGAGAGGGGGGGCGACGCTGAGTGCGGAGGGGAGAGAGAGAGAGAGAGAGAGGGGGGGCGACGCTGAGTGCGGAGGGGAGAGAGAGGGGGCGACGCTGAGTGCGGAGGAGAGAGAGAGAGGGGGCGACGCTGAGTGCGGAGGAGAGAGAGAGAGAGGGGGCGACGCTGAGTGCGGAGGAGAGAGAGAGAGAAAGAGAGGGGGGGCGACGCTGAGTGCGGAGGAGAGAGAGAGAGAGAGGGGGTGACGCTGAGTGCGGAGGAGAGAGAGAGAGGGGGCGATGCTGAGTGCGGAGGGGAGAGAGAGAGAGAGGGGGCGACGCTGAGTGCGGAGGAGAGAGAGAGAGAGGGGGGGGGCGACGCTGAGTGCGGAGGAGAGAGAGAGAGAGAGGGGGCGACGCTGAGTGCGGAGGGGAGAGAGAGAGAGAGAGGGGGGGCGACGCTGAGTGCGGAGGGGAGAGAGAGAGAGAGGGGGGGTGACGCTGAGTGCGGAGGAGAGAGAGAGAGAGGGGGCGACGCTGAGTGCGGAGGGGAGAGAGAGAGAGAGAGGGGGGGCGACGCTGAGTGCGGAGGGGAGAGAGAGAGAGGGGGGGTGACGCTGAGTGCGGAGGGGAGAGAGAGAGAGGGGGCGACGCTGAGTGCGGAGGAGGGAGAGAGAGGGGGGGCGACGCTGAGTGCGGAGGGGAGAGAGAGAGAGAGAGAGGGGGCGACGCTGAGTGCGGAGGAGAGAGAGAGAGGGGGGGCGACGCTGAGTGCGGAGGGGAGAGAGAGAGAGGGGGGGCGACGCTGAGTGCGGAGGAGAGAGAGAGAGAGAGAGGGGGCGACGCTGAGTGCGGAGGGGAGAGAGAGAGAGAGAGAGAGGGGGGGCGACGCTGAGTGCGGAGGGGAGAGAGAGAGAGAGAGAGAGGGGGGGAGATGCTGAGTGCGGAGGAGAGAGAGAGAGAGAGAGAGGGGGGGCGACGCTGAGTGCGGATGGGAGAGAGAGAGAGAGAGGGGGGGCGACGCTGAGTGCGGAGGGGAGAGAGAGAGAGGGGGGGCGACGCTGAGTGCGGAGGAGAGAGAGAGAGAGAGGGGGGGCGACGCTGAGTGCGGAGGGGAGAGAGAGAGGGGGCGACGCTGAGTGCGGAGGAGAGAGAGAGAGAAAGAGAGGGGGGGCGACGCTGAGTGCGGAGGAGAGAGAGAGAGAGAGGGGGTGACGCTGAGTGCGGAGGAGAGAGAGAGAGGGGGCGATGCTGAGTGCGGAGGGGAGAGAGAGAGAGGGGGCGACGCTGAGTGCGGAGGAGAGAGAGAGAGAGGGGGGGGCGACGCTGAGTGCGGAGGAGAGAGAGAGAGAGAGGGGGCGACGCTGAGTGCGGAGGGGAGAGAGAGAGAGAGGGGGGGCGACGCTGAGTGCGGAGGGGAGAGAGAGAGAGAGAGAGGGGGGGTGACGCTGAGTGCGGAGGAGAGAGAGAGAGAGGGGGCGACGCTGAGTGCGGAGGGGAGAGAGAGAGAGAGAGGGGGGGCGACGCTGAGTGCGGAGGGGAGAGAGAGAGAGAGAGAGGGGGGGCGACGCTGAGTGCGGAGGGGAGAGAGAGAGAGGGGGCGACGCTGAGTGCGGAGGAGGGAGAGAGAGGGGGGGCGACGCTGAGTGCGGAGGGGAGAGAGAGAGAGGGGGCGACGCTGAGTGCGGAGGGGAGAGAGAGAGAGGGGGCGACGCTGAGTGCGGAGGAGAGAGAGAGAGGGGGGGCGACGCTGAGTGCGGAGGGGAGAGAGAGAGAGAGGGGGGGCGACGCTGAGTGCGGAGGAGAGAGAGAGAGAGAGAGGGGGCGACGCTGAGTGCGGAGGGGAGAGAGAGAGAGAGGGGGGGCGACGCTGAGTGCGGAGGGGAGAGAGAGAGAGAGAGAGAGAGAGGGGGGGCGATGCTGAGTGCGGAGGAGAGAGAGAGAGAGAGAGAGAGAGGGGGGGCGACGCTGAGTGCGGATGGGAGAGAGAGAGAGAGAGAGAGGGGGGGCGACGCTGAGTGCGGAGGGGAGAGAGAGAGAGAGAGGGGGGGCGACGCTGAGTGCGGAGGAGAGAGAGAGAGGGGGGGCGACGCTGAGTGCGGAGGGGAGAGAGAGAGGGGGGGCGACGCTGAGTGCGGAGGGGAGAGAGAGAGAGAGAGGGGGCGACGCTGAGTGCGGAGGGGAGAGAGAGAGAGAGAGGGGGGGCGACGCTGAGTGCGGAGGGGAGAGAGAGGGGGGCGACGCTGAGTGCGGAGGAGAGAGAGAGAGGGGGCGACGCTGAGTGCGGAGGAGAGAGAGAGAGGGGGGGCGACGCTGAGTGCGGAGGGGAGAGAGAGGGGGGGCGACGCTGAGTGCGGAGGAGAGAGAGAGAGAGAGAGGGGGCGACGCTGATCTTCTGATCGGCCTCACAAATCTCCTGTATATTGGTGAAATAATTGGGAGAACGTGGCGTCAGATCGCTGGTCTGTGGTAGATGGAGGGAAATCTGCTACCGGCGTCTCTACAGATGATTCCCACAAACCGATCATCCTCTTGTGTCTACACAGGTCTCGTTATCCTGACCGCACTACAGCTCTCATCAGGAGGAGTCTATGTGCCGAGAGGATCAGACATCACCGACTGCAGCATGAAATGTTCTCATGAAAACGATGTCCTGCAGCTGTACAGAGAATGTGGAGGAGGAGACGAGACGCGACTACTGGTTGTGTGGTGTGATACTATGCCGCCCTATAATCGTACCCAACCCAGACTCCTCTATAACACGAGCACCGGGTGCTGGAGCCTGAGCGACGCCGAGAAGAACGACTCCGGTGTGTACAGAGTGGTGTATGACAATGCGGCGTATGGCATCATGGCGAAACTTGTGGAAACGTTAGTCGTCACTGTACTAGGTAAGAGCCGCTGATGGCCGCAGAGCTCGCGCTCTACAGGGAACTTGTCTAATTGCTGTGTGTGGAGTCTGGAAAGAAATTGTCCCCTAATATGGAGCCATTAGCCTCTGCCCCCTGGGGGTTTTCCTCCCTCTGGATCATGTTATATGTTGATCTCAATGGACTGATGTCTACCTTCAACCTTAAAGAGGTACTACGGGGGATAAAAAAAAAAATTGTTCTGTCCCTGCCCTCACATACTATAATGAAGAGATTGTTTACACAACTCAAAAAATCAAAATATATATGTAAAGTGAAAAAACAATCAAAGTAATGATAATAATGTGGAAATAGTTTCCCAGGGTAAACATGTATAACATGGGTGTAAAGAAGGGCATATCGGGAAAATACATAGAAACCTGAAAAAAACGAATTTGGAACCTGAGAGAATGGTAGAAGTGGAGACAAAAATACAGGGGGCACAGCAGAGGATGCACAACCCTAGGGACAATGATGATGATAATAGCAGCACAAATATGATAAATATAAAAAAGTGCAAATTCGCAATAGCCTCAATAAAATGCTGCTAGTATAACGCAATATAGATAATGTAAACAATGTGCACTAAATAGACCCACATGAATGGTTGTATAATGTGGCCCAAAGGTAAAGTAAGGTGCAAGTGCTATCACTCAACAGAGTGATCATACGAGTAATACCAAATATATTGAAGCCATCATTTAATAATTACCTTGTGGAGAGTAGAGGATGGGGGTCAGATGTAGTCCCAGGGATGCGTCCACCCTGACTCGCGTTTCGGCTTCTGCCTTTGTCAGGGGGTGGCGCTATCCAGGGAGGATGTGAGATATATAGTCAGAGAGACCTGTTATGAAAGTCACCGTAGGAGGCAGACACAAAAATAGAAGCTACGTCCAGAAAACCAGAGAAGTTTGCAACTATCAGATTGCAGACCCCTGAACCTATCAACACAACTAGCAGTAGCCGTGGGGGGTTCCTACGATGACCTAGACCCCTCGATCACAGCCAGAGAGCTAAATAGCCTAAAGACACAAAAGGAAATCTAAACTGCCCCAGAGCAGACCCCAAAGCAATAGGCAGCCCCCAACATATAATGACGGTGAAGCAAGATGAAAAAACACTCACACAGACAGAAAGATAGGCTGAGCAAACGATGGGGCCCAAGCTAGCAGGACAGGAAAGGAAGGTTGCTGTCTGCAA
This sequence comes from Dendrobates tinctorius, assembly GCF_039654945.1. Lineage (NCBI taxonomy): Eukaryota > Metazoa > Chordata > Amphibia > Anura > Dendrobatidae > Dendrobates > Dendrobates tinctorius. The sequence continues at coordinate 2,219,150 of NW_027361722.1, read as the reverse complement.
TCTGCCAAAACCCTATCAAAGACATAAGCCAACAGGCTGATATGGAAAAAGACCCTGAAGCAGCTAGGCTTCAAAAGCTATATCAGCACTCAGGTACTTTCTGAAGACAGAGCTAAAGGAAATTCAGCTCACCCCAGCAGGGAATGGCAGAAATCCAGAAAAACAAAGTCAAAGCACAAATGCAAAAGGCAGAGCAGAAAACTTAGCTTTAGAAGAGCAGGAATTCAGACTGGTCTCCAAGGATCCCACAGAGAAATCACCCGCAGGGCAGAAGGGCGTCGGCGGCCTTATATCCAGTCAGTAACTCCACTCAGCCAGTCATCATCATTAGGCTCGGGTGCTTGATAATCAGGCTCACTACCTTTCTTTACCAGAAGAGGGAGTTCATCGGGCCTCAGTAGTGAAGGGGAAAATGAACTCACAACAGTACCTCCCCCTTGAGGCGGGGTCACCGAACCCTCAAACACGCCACCAGGGCGATCAGGGTGAGCCCAATGAAAGGCACGCACCAATCTTTTGGCATGAATATCAGAGGCAGAGACCCAGGAATTATCCTCCTGACCATAACCCTTCCACTTAACCAAATACTGGAGTCTCCGTCTAGCCAGATGGGAATCCAGTACCTTCTCTACCTCATATTCCATGCTACCTTCAACCAATACAGGGTCTGGAGGTGCCACCCCCGGAACAACAGGTTCAACAAACCTCTTCAACAAAGATTTATGGAACACATTATGGATTTTAAAAGTGACAGGAAGAGCCAAACGAAAAGAGACCGGATTAATAATCTCCAAAATCTTGTAAGGTCCAATAAATCTAGGCTTAAACTTAGGAGAAGCCACCTTCATAGCAATATTTTTTGATGATAACCACACCATATCACCAACCTTAAACTGGGGACCGATGGTCCTATGTCGGTTGGAAAACCGCTGGGCCTTTTCCTGGGAGAGAGATAACTTATCCACCACTTGGTCCCAGATCTGGTGCATTCTCTCCACCACAGTGTCAACCCCTGGGCAGGCAGACGGCTCCACCTGCCCTGAAGAAAATCGAGAATGAAACCCAAAGTTACAAAAAAAAGGTGACATCAAAGTGGCAGAACTAGCTCTATTATTTGAAGCAAATTCGGCCAAGGGCAAAAATGAAACCCAATCATCCTGATCAGCAGAAATAAAACATCTCAAATATGACTCCAAGGTCTGGTTTGTTCTCTCTGTCTGCCCATTGGTCTGAGGGTGAAAAGCAGAGGAGAAGGACAACTGAATTCCCAGCTTGGAACAGGAAGTTCTCCAAAATCTTGACACAAACTGAACTCCTCTGTCAGATACATTGTTCTCAGGAGTCCCATGCAAGCGAACCACCGGTTGCAAAAACAGGGGCACCAACTCAGAGGAAGACGGCAACTTAGGGAGTGGTACAAGATGAACCATCTTAGAGAACCTATCACAAATCACCCAAATAACAGTCATCCTTTGAGAGACAGGCATATCAGAGATGAAATCCATTGAAATATGGGTCCATGGCCTCCTGGGGACAGGCAAAGGCATCAACAACCCACTAGAGCGAGAACACGATTTAGACTGGGGGCAAGTCCCACAGGACTGCACAAAATTCCTGACATCACGAGACAAGGAGGGCCACCAAAAAGACCGACTCACCAGATCTCTAGTACCAAAAATACCTGGATGACCAGCCAAAGCAGAGCAATGAACTTCAGACATCACCCTCTTCTTCCACTGGTCAGGAACATACAACTTTCCACTGGGACAACGCTCAAGTTTGTCCTCCTGGAACTCCTCCAGAGCACGTCTCAAATCGGGCGAGATGGCAGAAAGAACTACCCCTTCGCCTAATATGGTAGCAGGCTTGGTCACCACAGGAGAATCAGCAAAGAAGCTCCTAGAGAGGGCGTCTGCCTTGACGTTCTTAGTTCCAGGAAGAAAAGAGACCACAAAATCAAAACGTGTAAAAAAACAAGGCACACCTAGCCTGTCTAGGGTTCAAGCGCTTAGCCGACTCTAGGTAAATCAAATTCTTGTGGTCAGTGAGGACCACGACTTGATGTTTAGCTCTCTCCAACCAATGTCTCCACTCCTCAAATGCCCATTTCATGGCCAACAGTTCCCGATTCCCCACATCATAGTTACGTTCAGATGGAGAGAACTTTCGGGAAAAGAAGGCACAGGGATTCATTTTAGATGTTACAGGATCCTTTTGGGACAAAACAGCTCCTGCACCAATCTCAGAAGCATCCACCTCTACCTGGAACGGAAGTGAGACATCAGGTTGCCGCAAAACCGGGGCGGAGGTGAATCTTCGCTTCAGCTCCTGAAAGGAAGAAACAGCCTCTGGAGACCAATTTAACACATCAGCACCCTTCTTAGTCAAATCAGTCAATGGCTTGGCAATACTAGAAAATTTTGCTATAAATTTCAGATAAAAATTAGCAAAACCCAAAAACTTCTGGAGGGCCTTCAAAGAAGTGGGCTGAACCCAATTGTAAATGGCCTGTACCTTGGCCGGGTCCATTTCAATAGTTGACGGAGACAAAATAAATCCCAAAAAAGAAATCCTCTGTACTCCAAAAAGGCATTTAGATCCTTTGACATACAGGGAATTCTCCCTCAAGATCCGGAACACAGTCCGAATATGTTCCACATGAGAATCCCAATCCTTGGAGAAGATCAAAATATCATCCAGATAGAAAATCAAAAATTTATCGACAAAATCTCGGAAAATATCGTTCATGAAGCACTGGAAGACAGAAGGGGCATTAGTGAGCCCAAAAGGCATCACCAGGTACTCAAAATGTCCCTCCGGAGTATTAAACGCCGTCTTCCATTCATCCCCATGCTTAATGCGAATAAGATTATACGCCCCCCTGAGGTCAAGCTTGGTAAACCAGCAAGCACCTTTAACTCTAGAAAATAGATCCGAAATCAGGGGTAACGGATACTGATATTTAACAGTAATTTTGTTGAGGGCACGATAATCAATACAAGGTGTTAATGATCCATCCTTTTTGGCTACAAAAAAAAAAACCGGCACCTAAGGGTGACGAGGATGGTCTAATGTGACCCTTCTCCAACGCCTCCTTAATATAGGATCGCATAGCCTCGTGCTCGGGTACAGATAAATTGAAGAGCCGACCCTTAGGAAATTTACACCCCGGGCTCAGTTCAATTGCACAGTCATAACTCCTATGAGGAGGCAGAGACGCAGACTCATTCTCACTAAATACATCATAAAAGTCCGCCAAATAGTCAGGAACATCATGCGACTGAGGAGAGGTGGAAAACACCGGAGCCTCACTAAAGGCACACTGACAACCCCAACTCACCACAGACACAGATTTCCAATCCAAAACTCGATTATGAATTTGTAGCCAGGGAAACCCCAGAACAATGGTATCATGCAGATTATGCAACACCAAAAATCTGCAATTTTCTTGATGGTCTGGGGCGACCCGCATTACCACCTGGGTCCAAAACTGAGGTTTATTTTTCGCCAAAGAGTAGCATCAATCCCCCTCAAAGGGATAGGCGTCTGCAGAGGAGTCATCGTAAATCCACAACGTTTAGCAAAATCCAAGTCCATTAGGTTTAGGGCTGCTCCCGAATCCACAAAAGCCTTGGCGGAAAATGTGGACAGGGAGCAGATCAGAGTAATAGCCAGAAGAAACTTAGGTTGAACACCACCAACAGAAAACGTGTGTGCAAAGCGTTTCTCTCGTTTAGGACAGACAGAAATAATATGCGAGGCATCTCCACAGAAAAAACACAACTTATTACGCCTTCTGAACTCCTGACGCTGCTCTCTGGAAAAAACTCTATCACATTGCATAGGTTCAGACATTTGTTCAACAGGTGGCAACACCTCTCGTGCAGTTTTGCATTCGCGCAAACGCCGATCAACCTGAATGGCTAATGACATAGAATCGTCAAGACCAGAGGGAACAGGAAATCCCACCATAGTATCTTTTACAGCTTCTGACAAACCCTTCCGAAAGAGAGCAGCCAAGGCATTATCATTCCAGGTAGTAAGTACCGCCCACTTTCGGAATTTTTGACAGTACAATTCTGCAGAATCTCGACCCTGGTTCAATGCCAGCAGGGTCTTTTCAGCCTGATCAATGGCATTAGGTTCGTCATACAACAACCCTAAGGCTTGAAAAAATGCGTTCACATTAGTCAGAATAGGATCATCTGGTTTCAAAGAAAACGCCCAATCCTGGGGATCGCCACGCAGCAAAGAGATGACAATTTTAACCTGCTGCGCGGAGCTCCCTGACGAGTTAGGCTTCAAAGCAAAAAATAATTTACAATTATTTTTGAAATTCAAAAATTTAGACCGATCCCCAAAAAACACATCAGGTGCAGGAATCTTTGGTTCAGTAGCATGTGAATGAGCAAGGTAGGCGGAAATTCCCCGCACTTCCGCAGCGAGCTGCTCCACACGATCAGACAATTGCTTTATCTCCATTGAGAGAAATAAAAATTCCCCCTACGGCCTCAGAGATATAGAGGAAAAAATATACACAATTTTTTTTTTTTTTTTTTTTATTATACAATTCTTTCCTGCTATTGAGTACCCTAGGATCTGCGGTATGGCGGGTGATTCTGTTATGAAAGAGTCACCGTAGGAGGCAGACACAAAAATAGAAGCTACGTCCAGAAAACCGGAGAAGTTGGCAACTATCAGATTGCAGACCCCTGAACCTATCAACACAACTAGCAGTAGCCGTGGGGGGTTCCTACGGTGCCCTAGACCCCTCGATCACAGCCGGAGAGCTAAATAGCCTTAAGACAGAAAAGGAAATCTAAACTGCCCCAGAGCAGACCCCAAAGTAAAAGGCAGTCCCCAACATATAATGACGGTGAAGCAAGATGAAAAAACACTCACACAGACAAAGATAGGCTGAGCAAACGATGGGGCCCACGCTAGTTAAATGGGACAGGAAAGGAAGGTTGCTGTCTGCAATCTGCCAAAACCCTATCAAAGACATAAGCCATCAGGCTGATATGGAAAAAGACCCTGAAGCAGCTAGGCTTCAAAAGCTATATCAGCACTCAGGTACTTTCTGAAGACAGAGCTAAAGGAATTCAGCTCACCCCAGCAGGGAATGGCAGAAATCCAGAAAAACAAAGCAAAAACAAAGTCAAAGCACAAATGCAAAAGGCAGAGCAGAAAACTTCGCTTTAGAAGAGCAGGGATTCAGACTGGTCTCCAAGGATCCCACAGAGAAATCTCCCGCAGGGCAGAAGGGCGTCGGCGGCCTTATATCCAGTCAGTAACTCCACTCAGCCAGTCATCATCATTAGGCTCAGGTGCTTGATAATCAGGCTCACTACCTTTCTTTACCAGAAGAGGGAGTTCATCGGGCCTCAGTAGTGAAGCGGAAAATGAACTCACAACAGAGACCCAATGAGAGCGGATGTGGGCGTGGTGCGTGCCCGCATTGGAGGTTGCCAGGCGCCGCTGCACTGCTGACACAAGTGAACATATGAAGGAAAAAGAGGAGGAATAAAAATAAAATAGATAAGTATAATAATGATATAAACATTAAAGTATAACATTAACATCACCCCCCCTTTTTCCCCTCATTTCTTACTGATTTCATCATTCACACTCAAATATATTCTGATTTATCGCCACATTAATGTTTATATCGTTGTTATAATTATTTATATACTTATTTTATTTTCATTTTTATTCCTTTCTTTTTCCTTCATACGTTTTTCTTTTCATTTTCTCTTTTGTTGTTTTCTCTTCCCTCCCCCCTTCTTTATCATTATACCTATCCATTTCACGGTCACCATTATTACTCGCCTATTTTCCTTCACTATACAGTCATGGCCAAAAGTTTTGAGAATGACATAAATAATTTTACAAAATCTGCTGCTTCATTTTTTCTAATGGCAATTTGCATATACTCCAGAATGTTATAAAGAGTGATCAGCTTAACAGCAATTACTTGTAAAGTCAATATTTGCCTACAAAATTAACTTTATCCCCCTAAAACACATTTCAACATCTTTGCAGCCCTGCCTTAAAAGGACCAGCTAACATCGTTTCAGTGATTGCTCCATTAACACAGGTGTGGGTGTTGATGAGGACAGGGCTGGAGATCAATCTGTCATGATTAAGTAAGAATGACACCACTGGACACTTTTTAAAAGGAGGCTGGTGCTTGGCATCATTGTTTCTCTTCTGTTAACCATGGTTATCTCTAAAGAAACACATGCAGTCATCATTGCACTGCACAAAAATGGCCTAACAGGGAAGAGTATCGCAGCTAGAAAGATTGCACCTCAGTCAACAATCTATCGCATCATCAGGAACTTCAAGGAGAGAGGTTCCCTTGTTGCCAAAAAGGCTCCAGGGCGCCCAAGAAAGACCAGCAAGCGCCAGGACCGTCTCTTAAAAGTGTTTCAGCTGCGGGATCGGGCTACCAGCAGTGCAGAGCTTGCTCAGGAATGGCAGCAGGCAGGTGTGAGTGCATCTGCTCGCACTGTGAGGCGGAGACTCTTGGAGCAAGGCCTGGTCTCAAGGGGGGCAGCAAAGAAGCCACTTCTCTCCAGAAAAAACATCATGGACTGATATTCTGCAAGAGGTACAGGGAGTGGACTGCTGAGGACTGGGGTAAAGTCATTTTCTCTGATGAATCCCCTTTTCGATTGTTTGGGACATCTGGAAAACGGCTTATTCGGAAAAGACCATGTGAGCGCTACCACCAGTCTTGTCTCATGCCAACTGTCAAGCATCCTGAAACCATTCATGTGTGGGGTTGCTACTCAGTCAAGGGAATGGGCTCTCTCTCAGTCTTGCCTAAAAACACAGCCATGAATAAAGAATGGTACCAGAATGTCCTCCAAGAGCAACTTCTCCCAACCGTCCAAGAGCAGTTTGGCGATCAACAATGCCTTTTTCAACATGATGGAGCACCTTGCCATAAAGCAAAGGTGATAACTAAATGGCTCAGGGATCAAAACATAGAGATTTTGGGACCATGGCCTGGAAACTCCCCAGATCTTAATCCCATTGAGAACTTGTGGTCAATCATCAAGAGACGGGTGGACAAACAAAAACCTTCAAATTCAGACAAAATAAAAGCATTGATTTTGCAAGAATGGACTGCTATCAGTCAGGATTTGATCCAGAAGTTGATTGAGAGCATGCCAGGGAGAATTGCTGAGGTCCTGAAGAAGAAGGGTCAACACTGCAAATATTGACTTGCTGCATTATCTCATTCTAACTGTCAATATAACCTTCTGTTACTCATAATATGATTGCAATTATATTTCTGTATGTGATAAAAACATCTGACAAACACATAAAAACCAGAGGCCAGCAGATCATGTGAAAATATAATATTTGTGTCATTCTCAAAACTTTTGGCCATGACTGTAGATGCAATACATATTGGACCTTCATGTAAGCTGACAGGACCTGGTCACATGATCGCCACCTTCCTCCGCCCATGACAGCGGGCTGGGTGGAACGCATGGAACGCACGCTCCCATTGCATTCCAGGTGTCTCCGCCTCCTGCCCCTACATCCCCATGCAGTCGCATCAACAGATTGCGGCGCCATCCGGCGGATTCTGTCAACCTCCAATGCGGGCGCACTCCACGTCGACACCCGCTATCATTGGTCTCTCTGACTATATATCTCACATCCTCCCTGGATAGCGCCACCCCCTGACAAAGGCAGATGCCGAAACGCGCGTCGGGGTGGACTCATCCTTGGGATTACATCTGACCCCCATCCTCTACTCTCCACCAGGTAATTATGACATGACCCTCTGGTATTAAATGAGGGCTTCAATATATTTGGTAGTATTCGTATGATCACTCAATTGAGTTACTTTACTTTACTTTTGGGCCACATTATACAACCATTCATGTGGGTCTATTTAGTGCACATTGTTTACATTACCTATGTTGCATTATACTAGCTGCATTTTATTGAGGCTATTGCGAATGTGCACTTTTTTTTTTATATTTATCATATTTATGCTACTATTATCATCATTGTCCCTTGGGTTGTGCATCCTCTGCTGTGCCCCCTGTATTTTTGTCTCCACTTCTACCATTCTTTTGTTTACCTTTTGATCAGTAAAATATATTTTTGTTTTATCTTGGGTTTCAAAGTCGTTTTTTTTTTTTTCTTCAGGTTTCTATATAATGAAGAGATTGCCCAGTGCAGTTTTGATCTTTATAACCCTTGTAATCCAGTGTGACATGAGCTGCTCCTCACTGCTCCCCCCTCCCCCCCATCCCGTCTGGGTCATTACATGTACACTAGTGTTCAGCTCCTCCTGGCAGTAACAGCCAGCCTGAGAAGAGGGGGATGTGGACGCTCCCACTGTTCTCTGCAGAGATGCAGCTTTTATCAGAAGACTGGCTGATAACAGCAGTGTGCAGCTCCCCGCTGTTATGTCCCAGAAGGAGGGGTAAGCAGTGAAGAGAAGCTGCTGTTACACCAGCCCCCTGATAATGGCTCCCTGTCTGCATGGCTCCTGGCAGAGAGCAGGCCATGCCTCCTCCACCTCAGACTGCAGACTGGGGTCCAATATCGGGGCTGGTGTGACAGCAGCTGCTCCTCACTGCACTGCTCAACCCCTGTGTCTGAGACATTCCAGAAGCTGCTGTTACATGGAGTTACTTGGCATCTCATCTTTATATAGCCTATGAGGGCAGGGACAGTACAAAAAATTCTTCACCCCGGCTTCATCCTCGTGTGCCTCTGCTTCATCGGCGTCATCCGCGCTTGCGGCGGCTTCATCGGTGTCCTTTGTGCATTTTTTTTTTTTTTTTTATGTCCAGGCATGCGGAACATTGAATGCAATAGAGATAATATATTAAATCTAATAGAAATGTGTTTCTCTCCCCAGATCCTGTATTCTCTGAGCCTGTATCTTCTGCTCTTACATATGTTGCTTTTGGAATAGTTCTACTCGTGGTGATAGTTGGCATTGCTGTGATAGTTGGCATTGCTGTGCTAGTTAAGGTGAGAGTATTTCTGTATTTCGGTCCCATCATCCAGCCATGACCACTATGATCTAAGTCACTACACCTCACCCATCATCCAGCACTGACGTTCCTGAGGTCAGGCACTACAGATCACCCATCATCCGGCCCTGACCTCCCTGATGCCGGTCATTACACATTCCTCATTGTCCTCTCCTGTTAGGGCCCCGTTTCACATAGTGACGCACCAGCGATCCCGACAACGATACGACCTGGTAAGGATCGCTGGTGAGTTGTCACACAGCAGCTATTCTGAACGATTCCAACCTGCGTCCCTGAGTTCTGCGTCGCCAACGAGGTCGCTCATTGGCGTCAAACACAGCGATGCGCGCTGGCCAGCGGGACGCCGACGATGAAAAAAGGGCCCAGGACATTCGGACATTCGAGCACTATCAGCGATATCCAGCGGGGGGGGCCGGTCGCCGCTGTATGTCACATGTAGTGAGATCGCTGATGCGTCTCGCTATGTGAGACGGGGCCTTTAGTCTCCATTTTGGCACCTTCTCCTGTACAGACTATTGACCGCAGTGGTAGTTGTGGTGTCTGGGTCTCAGGCTCGATACGTAGCACAGAGCAGATTGCACGTTTGTAGTTCAGGGAACAGGTGAAGAATTTTTCGCCCCGGTATTGTCCATTATACTCATCCAGCTCAAGTGTGACACCAGATTGTTTTCTTGTAAGACATTTATAATAATCTCCACATTCCACACAATGTCACCAGAACCCATCCTAGAAAGTATCATTTATATCAAAAGGAAAAATTAATCTTAATTTTTATTAGTTGTTGGCATCGTTGTTGTTTCTTCAACAAAATGCTGCCACACAAAGAAAAAACCAGCGGTCACCAAGTCCTCACTGCCCCGGGACCCTCTCATTACATTCATTTCATTGTGGTTGTGAAGACTGTGAATAAAGTTGTTTAAAAAAAATGTATAATAACTGGAAGAGGGTCAGCAATGATTACTGATAGTTTCCATGAGGATCTCACTGGATCTGTATTAAGACCAGTGCAAAAAACATGGATGTCTGCACAGGATAGTGGGAGGTGATGACTAATGACCGGACTAGATGTGGAGGTGACCGGTGTGTTTTCTTATAGCGCTGGTGTTGTAAGAAGACAGAGGCCGAAGATGTGGAGAGATGCACAGAAGAAACCGGGGGACGGAGCAGCTCCTCACAGACGGGTACGGATCACATCTGTGTATAGTGATTGTAGGGAGGACGGAGCAGCTCCTCACAGACGGGTACGGATCACATCTGTGTATAGTGATTGTAGGGAGGACGGAGCAGCTCCTCACAGACGGGTACGGATCACATCTGTGTATAGTGATTGTAGGGAGGATGGAGCAGCTCCTCACAGACGGGTACTGATCACATCTGTGAATGGTGATTGTAGGGAGGATGGATCATCTCACAGATGGGTACTGATCACATCTGTGTGTAGTGATTGTAGGGAGGATGGATCATCTCACAGATGAGTACTGATCACATCTGTGTGTAGTGATTGTAGGGAGGATGGATCATCTCACAGATGGGTACTGATCACATCTGTGTGTAGTGATTGTAGGGAGGATGGATCATCTCACAGATGAGTACTGATCACATCTGTGTGTAGTGATTGTGGGTCGCCCTCGCTCGCCCAGGGCAGCGGGGTTACTCAGTACCGGGCCGGTGTCGAGGCGGGAAGGTGTCACAGCAGCGGTGACCCAGTCCGTGGCCCTAGGTGCCCAATATCAATGGCGGTGATGTTAATGATGGAGTTTATTAGAATAGTTCGTGACGCCACCCGTGGTGTTTGGCAAGTAAGGTGTTGAGCCAACGCTGCGTGCAGATCCGCTTGGACTGATGGTGTGGTGCAGCAGAGATGATGTAGCTCCCCACAGGTGGAGCTGTAGTCCCAGGGCAGTGTAGGTGCGATGGATGAGGAGAGGCTCAGAATGGTACAGATGCTGGTACTCGGGTGTTATGGTGCGAGAATAATTGGAGAACACCAGTTTATGCGGTTCCAAAGCTTTACTCACTGTTTGCAGTTCACACAACTGCCTGCCTCCGTACTGTGTTCTCCAGGTCAGGGCTCCAGCCAACCTCCAGGCAGGATAGGATTCTCCCTTCCACACTCCGCCAACATGTACCTTACTGAACGACTCCTCCAATGCGCCTTTAGGTGCGAAGCACTCCAGTACTTAGTTACCCTGGAATGCCTCTCTCTAGGTGTTCCTAGTCTTTACTTGTATGACAGACAGCTGTAGCCTGCTTCGGGGACTCCACTCTGCGTCCCGGCTCTCTATTCAGTTGCTGTAGTGTCCCAAGTCTATGATGGGAGCAAGGCGTTAGTGGCTCACTACTCCTCCAGTGTCTGTTGCCGGACACAAAGATCCAATCAACCTTGGGGACCGGGCCCCGGCCTTTGCGCTCTCTGGACTGGAAGGGTTCCCTCTTTCTCAACCTTCTTTCCACCGTCCTTCTATCTCTCTTATGGAAGGTTAAGGTACTGTCACACTTAGCGATGTACCAGCGATCCCGACCAGCGATATGACGCGGTCAGGATCGCTGGTACATCGCTAAGTGGTCACTAGTGAGCTGCCACACAGGCAGATCTCACCAGCGACATCGCTGGGGACAGGGATCGCTACTTACCTGTCAGACGAGGCGATCCTGCGTCCTCCCGCCCGTCTCCACGCTCGTTGCTCGTCTCTCCACAGGAAGCGCCGCAGGAAGCTGACGACGAGAAGCGGTCCTGAACGTTCTCGCGCGATCAGCGATAGCCAGCAGGGGAGCGGGTCGTAGGTAAGTATCACACACAGCGATATCGCTAGCAATATCGCTTAGTGTGACAGGCCCTTTAGGTTATAAGTCTTATCAGTCTTTCTCTGGTATTTCCCGTGCCTGCAGCCCAGATCACTGGGACCTGCTGCAGCACGTCCCTCTGGCACCCATCTCCTCTCTTCTCTCTCCTCTAACCAAGTAACCCTCACTCTTCCCTCTCTTTTATAGCTAACTCCACCCGCCTCCCCAGCACCTCTCGTGTTACGAAGCCAGGGACCACAAAAGGCACCTTATGACCTTTCCAGCATAAAGCATGGATGGGTCCCTGCTAACTATCCTGTGTGTGGGGTGCAGGTGTGGAGTGCAGTCGGGAGTTCCCACCTTACCTGGATGGTGGGGCACTACACCTTAGGAGAAGGTGTAGTACCTCTGTGGCGACTGAAGCCTCAGGGGCGCCACAATTGTAGGGAGGAAGGATCAGCTCCTCAGACAGGTACTGATCACATCTGTGTATAGTGAGATTGTAGGGAGGACGGAGCAGCTCCTCACAGACGGGTACTGATCACATCGGTGTATAGTGATTGTCGGGAGGACAGATCAGCTCCTCACAGACGGGTACTGATCACATCTGTGTATAGTGATTGTCGGGAGGACAGATCAGCTCTTCACAGACGGGTACTGATCACATCTGTGTATAGTGATTGTAGGGAGGACGGATCAGCTCCTCACAGATGGGTACTGATCACATCTGTGTATAGTGATTGTAGGGAGGACGGATCAGCTCCTCACAGACGAGTACTGATCACATCTGTGTATAGTGATTGTTGAGAGGACGGATCAGCTCCTCACAGACGGGTACTGATCACATCTGTGTATAGTGATTGTTGAGAGGACGGATCAGCTCCTCACAGACGAGTACTGATCACATCTGTGTATAGTGATTGTAGGGAGGACGGATCAGCTCCTCACAGACGGGTACTGATCACATCTGTGTGTAGTGATTGTAGGGAGGACGGACGTATTGTTGACCGATGAACAGTGACACCATCTGCAGCAAGATGATGCTGCAGGTCTTTGGAGGTGGTCTGTGGATTGTCCTTGACTGTTCTCACCATTCTTCTTTTCTGCCTTTCTGATATTTTTCTTGGCCTGCCACTTCTGGGCTTAACAAGAACTGTACCTGTGTTCTTCCATTTCCTTACTATGTTCCTCACAGTGGAAACTGACAGGTTAAATCTCTGAGACAACTTTTTGTATCCTTCCCCTGAAAAGCTATGTTGAATAATCTTTGTTTTCAGATCATTTGAGAGTTGTTGTGAGGAGCCCATGATGCCGCTCTTCATAGGAGAATCAAATAGGAGAACTACTTGCAAGTGGCCACTTTAAATACCTTTTCTCATGATTTGATACACCTGGCTATGAAGTTCAAAGCTCAATGAGGTTACAAAACCAATTTAGTGCTTCAGGAAGTCAGTAAAAAGTAGTTAGGAGTGTTCAAATCAAGAAAATGATAAGGGTGCCCAAACTTTTGCACCGGTCAAATTTTGTTTAAATGCAGATTGCACATTTTCTGTTAGTACAATAAACCTCATTTGAATCCAGAAATATAACTGAGTCCATCAGTTATTAGATATATGAAACTGAAATAGCTGTTGCAAAAACCAAAATTGTTATAAAGAAAAAAGGTTAACATTAATAGGGGTGCCCAAACTTTTACATATGACTGTATACAAGGGAGGGAGAGTGGAAGCAGAACCATATATACAAGGGAGGGAGAGTGGGAGCAGAGCCATATATACAAGGGAGGGAGAGTGGGAGCAGAGCCATATATACAAGGGAGGGAGAGTGGGAGCAGAGCCATATATACAAGGGAGGGAGAGTGGGAGCGGAGCCATATATACAGGGGAGGGAAAGTGGTCGCGCAGGGCGCCCTCCATCCATAGCAAGGTCGCCTGTACGGTACTAATCCCCGGGGACTCGCAGGGGGAGGGGGGCTGTTATTGCTGCTGTGCTGAGGCCAGTGACCTGTATGTGCATGCTGTTATCTGCCGGACTGCTATAGGCAGAGCCGACCACCGGTGTCTGGGGGCACTGATTTGTTTCCATTGTTATCATGGACGATGTGTACAATTGGCTCCTGAGCATCAGCAATCATATGTGTAACAAATGGATTATGTCACTGAGGGGGCTGTGCAATGGTGTGTGTGTGTGTGTGGGGTGGTCTGTGCAATGGTGTGTGTGTGTGTGTGTGTGTGTGTGTGTGGGGTGGTCTGTGCAATGGTGTGTGTGGGGTGGTCTGTGCAATGGTGTGTCTGTGTGTGTGTGTGGGGTGGTCTGTGCAATGGTGTGTGTGGGGTGGTCTGTGCAATGGTGTGTGTGGGGTGGTCTGTGCAATGGTGTGTGTGTGGGGTGGTCTGTGCAATGGTGTGTGTGTGGGGTGGTCTTTGCAATGGTGTGTGTGTGTGGGGTGGTCTGTGCAATGGTGTGTGTGTGTGGGGTGGTCTGTGCAATGGTGTGTGTGTGTGGGTGGGGTGGTCTGTGCAATGGTGTGTGTGTGTGGGTGGGGTGGTCTGTGCAATGGTGTGTGTGTGTGGGTGGGGTGGTCTGTGCAATGGTGTGTGTGTGGGGTGGTCTGTGCAATGGTGTGTGTGGGGTGGTCTGTGCAATGGTGTGTGTGTGTGGGGTGGTCTGTGCAATGGTGTGTGTGTGTGGGGTGGTCTGTGCAATGGTGTGTGTGTGTGCGGGGTGGTCTGTGCAATGGTGTGTGTGTGTGTGTGGGGTGGTCTGTGCAATGGTGTGTGTGTGTGTGGGGTGGTCTGTGCAATGGTGTGTGTGTGTGTGTGGTGGTCTGCAATGGTGTGTGTGTGTGTGTGGGGTGGTCTGTGCAATGGTGTGTGTGTGTGGGGTGGTCTGTGCAATGGTGTGTGTGTGTGGGGTGGTCTGTGCAATGGTGTGTGTGTGTGGGGTGGTCTGTGCAATGGTGTGTGTGTGTGTGTGGGGTGGTCTGTGCAATGGTGTGTGTGTGTGGGTGGGGTGGTCTGTGCAATGGTGTGTGTGTGTGTGTGGGGTGGTCTGTGCAATGGTGTGTGTGGGGTGGTCTGTGCAATGGTGTGTGTGGGGTGGTCTGTGCAATGGTGTGTGTGGGGTGGTCTGTGCAATGGTGTGTGTGTGGTGGTCTGTGCAATGGTGTGTGTGTGTGTGTGTGTGGGGTGGTCTGTGCAATGGTGTGTGTGTGTGGGGTGGTCTGTGCAATGGTGTGTGTGGGGTGGTCTGTGCAATGGTGTGTGTGTGTGTGTGTGTGTGTGGGGTGGTCTGTGCAATGGTGTGTGTGTGTGTGTGTGTGTGTGTGTGGGGTGGTCTGTGCAATGGTGTGTGTGTGTGTGGTGGTCTGTGCAATGGTGTGTGTGTGTGTGGGGTGGTCTGCAATGGTGTGTGTGTGTGTGTGTGTGGGGTGGTCTGTGCAATGGTGTGTGTGTGTGGGGTGGTCTGTGCAATGGTGTGTGTGTGTGTGTGTGTACTCCTCCGTGGTGAAAAATACTCCTCAAAAATATTGGGAGGAGTATTTTTACTCCTCTGAAAAATATGTAGCGCAACCTCTGTATATATATTCCAAAGACCCAAACACAAGGGGCCTTAGGCAGGTGCACTCTGGGTGAAGACTTAAGAGAACAACTCCAGCCATCTAGACCATTTCCTAGAATATTTAGCAAATTGATCATGCACATTCGCAAATTTTCGATTCAAAAGAATGATGAAGGCTAAGTTTGTCTATAATTTCATTAATTTGTGGGGGGTTTGACTTTTTCCAAAGAAAGGCAATACTATGTTTGGAGACTAGTAAAATGTGCATAATCAGTAGCCTGTTAGAAGTATCAATTTTGTCTGCGTCCAGAGAAAGAAGGGCCAGACGAGGAGACAAAATAAGTCGTGTTCCTAGGATAAAATCGACAAGGTTAGAAATCTTTCTCCAAAAGGGAACAATTTTGGGACATTGCCAAAATATATGCAAGATATTTCCTGGCCTTCCGGAGAATTGTCAGGGTTGATTCTATGAAGTCTAACGGGGCATAATACCATCTCATTAAAAGCTTGAAGTGGGTCTCTTGTAGTAATAAGGAAATGGAAGAGGCATACGAGAGGGTACATGCCTGTTCAAGGTCAGAAGGGTCAGTTGTCGTGTGCAATTCGATTTCCCATTTGACAATATTTTGAGTCTTTACCGATTCAAAGCTATTGTTGCACCATTTGTACGTGTATTCAAAACTCCAAAAAATATGATCTATATTACAAATAAGGTTAACTGCTGGTTCAGAGATTCTCGGGTAGATGGTAAGGAACTCATGGATTATGTCTTTGAGGATAACATATTATAAGAAAGCAGGGGTAGTAGATTGAAATCTTTCCTTGAGTTTATTGTAAGGTGTACAAGTAACGCCATCGTATAAATCTTTAATTTTTTTAAGTCCAAGTTCAGACTAAATGGGGTCAATGGTCTGATTAGATGCTTGAAGGATAACTGATAGAGCCAGATTTTTTTTATTGTGACTTCTTTGTTAGAGCCTCTTTTTGGAGCAGAAAATTTTTTTCCAAGCTTCAGAAATAGCTTGAAAAATCGGATGAGATTTTGTAATTTTTTTATGAAGGAGTTGGTTCAGAATTAGTAGGTGAAGAGGTTTATAATTATTAAAGAACAGTTCTAGTTCATGCCAAGCTGGTGTCGTATCATGAGGCCACCAGTATGAGCTTTGTTTGACTAAATTTGCAATGTAATAGGCCGTAATATTTGGGGAACCAGCTCCACCATAAGATTTAGGCTGTGTGCCCACGTTGCGTTTTTGTAAGCGTTTCCGCAGCGTTTGTGCCGGATCAGACGCTTCAGAAACGCTTACAAGATGCTTCCAATTAATTAAAATGCGTTTTAGGCTTTTTGTGCCAATGCATGCGTTTTTAACAGCTCAGGAATCGCTTAGCAGCTAAAAACACAGCACGCTCATTAATTCCTGCATTGCTGAGTGTTTTTAGCCATCCCCCCAATGTTCCCAGAGAACGCGTGTCAAAAACTTGCGGCTTTTTGGCAAAAACCGCGCTAGAATCGCGCAGAAAAAGAAGCGAGTTTTCTGGGAAAGGGGATGCGATTCCTGAGCGTTTAAAAAAATGCTAGCGTGGGCACATAGCCTTATGGTTGTATAGAATAATTTTTGGTATTCTGGGTCTTTTGTTATTCCATATAAAGGAGTTTAATGAGGCTTGAAGGTTTGTGAGAGAGGAAGTGGGTATTTTTAAAGGCAGTGAGCGAAGTAGGTATAGGATTTTTGGGAAAATATACGACTTGACCATCATGATTCTTCCCCACCAAGAAAGCCCATCATCTCTAGATGTACGGAATTCATTAAAAAGCTTTTTAGTAAGCAGCTCTAAGTTTATTTTTATTAGAGAGTTTACGGTTTTGACGAATTTTAGGCCTAGATTTGTCAGCCAGTCAGTGGCCAACCCCCAAGGTGAGAGGCCCTCAATTTCCTCTTGAAATCCTAGGTTAAAGCCAAGTATTTTGGATTTTGAGTCGTTTATTTTAAAATAAGAGATTTTAGCAAAAGTCTGGATTAAGGTTTGTAAAGCAGAGATAGTTGCTTGGATCTGTGAGGGTAAGAATAATATCGTCTGCATACAACGCTATTTTAAAATCTCTGTGCAAAGTTTTGATTCCCGAGATCTTTGTGCTGTTCCTGATTAGTTGGGCCAGAGGTTCAATAGCTAATGCAAAAAGCAATAGTGACAATGGGCAACCCGGTCTGGTCCCATTAGCTATATTAAACGTAGAGGAAAGATGATTGTTGGAATAAACCCTCGCACCAGGGCGGAGTACAAAGCCATAATACCTCTCGTGATCTGAGAAGCCATTCCAAATTTTTTGAGTTGCTTCGAGATATGACCAATTAAGGCGGTCGACCGCTTTCTCAGCATCAAGAGAGATAACAATAGCCCTGAGTTTGTTCGAGGAAAAAAGCTTAATTATGTTAGTCTTCTCCTACCATCTATGGATTGTCTTCCTTTGATGAAGCTTATCTGATCATTGAAAATTAAACTCGGGAGGAATTGATTTAGTCTATTGGCCAGGATCTTTGCATAAATTGTTACTTGTGTATTGATGAGGGATATAGGTCTATAATTAAAAATTTGGCTAGTGTCAGAATTTGGTTTTGGGATTACGATAATTGTCGCTTCCAAGGTGAGGGGTTAATATATTACTAAAAGACTTGAAATAATCATTACTAAACCCGTCTGGGCCGGGTGATTTGAATGTTTTAAGTTTGTTTATGGTATGTAGGACTTCTTGTTCATTGAAGGGACAAGACAAAAATAATAAGCCTTCAGGGTTAGGGTACCGTTACACATAGCGATGCACCAGCGATCCCGACAACGATATGGATCCCTGGTGCATCGCTAAGTGGTCGCTCGTGAGCTGCCACACAGGCAGATCTCACCAGCGACATCGCTGGGGACGGGGATCGCTACTTACCTGTCAGACGCGGCGATCCTGACGTCCTCCCGCCCGCGTCGCTCGTCGTGTCAGCAGGAAGCGCCGCAGGAAGCTGACGACAAATGGTCCAGGAGCTTCTCGCGCGACCAACGATGAGCAGCGGGAGAGCCGGTCAGAGGTAAGTATCACATGCAGCGATATCGCTGCTACGTCACAAAATCGGTGACTTTACAGCGATATTGCTAGCGATATCGCTGTGTGTAACGGGGGCTTTAAGCTTTGGAAGTCTCATGCTGGAAAGAAATGATCCAATCTCTGAGGTAGATGGCTGCATATTGTGGTTGTCTTGGTTGATATTGTACAGATTTTTGTAATCGGCAAAAGCTCCTACAATATCTTTAGGGTGGACCAGGGATGTACCATTAGAGGAAATTATACTGTCAATTCTATTCCATTTCCGTATATTCTTAATTCTGTTTGACATGTATTTTGAAGGGCGATTTATAGATAAGTAATGTTTGAATTTTGCTGATCTAATAGCTGAGTTGTAAAAATTGAATATGATTTTCCTTAACTGCAACCTGAGATCAGTAAGTTCTGATAATACAGCTTGTTAGAGGAAACAGAGGATCGACATAGTTCCTCTTCTTTAGATTTAATAGATTGTTGTAGGGTAAGGATTTTATCCCTATTTTTTTTTTGTCTGGAGGAAATTTGAATCAAGACTCCCCTCAACACCGCCTTGTGAGCATTCCAATAGGTAAACGGATTGAGGAGGTTTGATTCGTTTTCACTAAAATAATTCTGTAAGACTGAGCTGATTTCAGATTTGATGGTGGGGTTATGACGCAGAGAGGAGTTGAATTTACACATGAATTGGGGACCCTATTATCAGTTCTGCAGTTACCGGGGAATGATCTGAAATAGATTTGTTAAGTATGGAGCTGGAGGAGAACCTTGGCAAGGAGAAGACATCTGTGAGTATTAGATTTATTCTAGATGCCGACTGATGGCCATCAGAAAAATGAGTAAATTCTCTAGATGTGGTGTTCAAACAGCGGAATGAGTCGAATAGCTCGTGATTATAAATCCAGCTGTTCAAGGATTGCGTTTTTTGTCTGCTGGGAGAGGTGGAGTCCAGCACACCATCTGGCACCATACTTAAGTCCCCTAACAAAAGTAGGGTTCCTGATCGTAAGGTGTCTAATTTTTTCATTATCTTATTCAGGAAGCTAATTTGTCTGATGGTGGGAACATAAGTATTAACTATTGTGAAGGTTTGGCCATTCAATTTGCACAGGAGAATATGATAATGTCCTTTTTCGTCTTTTTACTTCAGAAAGCAATTCAAAGGAAATTGAGTTACTAATCAGGGTTAAAACCCCAGCTTTCTTTCGTGGGCCGCAAGATTCAAATACAAATGGGAAATTTTTGAGATTTATAGAAGGGTGGTTGTCGTTTTTGAACTTGGTTTCTTGAAGGCATACAACCTCAGGATGCATCCCGTTAATCTCCCTACCAATGGAAAATCTCTTCCAAGGGTTATTTAGCCCCCTGACATTGTATGATACGAATTTTATTTTCATGTTACAAGAATGACTGGGTTCGTCTGAAGTGGGGTAGAGGAAATGCAGAAAGCAGAGTGCACCTACCTTTGTAGAACTTAGTTGTCCAAAAACCTCAAACTATATACCTATTTGAAACCAAAAACAAAAGACACAAAAACAATAAGAACAAAATTGTCCTTCAGGAAGAGCCGATCCAGAAGGCTCTAATTCCTTAGTGGGGAAAGTTTGTGTATGGATCCCATTGGAGGCATCCCTTGGCATAACAGCACTATTCCCAGAAGGAAAATAATCTCATATGATATATGAGTCCATAAAGTCGTAGAGAAGTGAGTTAACCTGTGGAAAGAAGAATAATAAGCAGTACAGTACAATACATTGACCAAATAATCAAGAAGTGTAGAGAGGCCTTATAACAAGGTGAGTAAATATATTGGCCAGGTCTCCCCGTTGGATCATCCCTTCTCTGACTAGGGCCCAGGGTCTTGAGAGTTGGAGATTCCATGGCGGCCAGGTATCCTGTAGTAGGACAGGAAATCTCTTCCTCCTTTAGGTGAGAATAGGATAGTCGTCTTTCCTTTGTAGATTATCAAAAGTTTAAGAGGGAAGCCCCATTTATAGAGGATATTATTTTCCCTCAAGGTGGAAGTGACTGGCTTAAAAGACTTTCTTCCTTCAATCGTTTCCTTTGAAAGATCCGTAAATAGCTGAAGGTGAGCATAGGGTTCTGGAAAACCTCCTAGATCTTTAAGAGATTTTTGAATTTTTTTCCTTAATGTTGAAGAAGTGCACCCTTTAGATGGTATCTCTAGGTAGATCTTTATCGATATTCTGTGGATCCTATCTATGATGAGATCTTGGTCTGTAAGTGCCGGTAGTAATTTTTTGAAAATTGTCTTGACGAAGTCTTCTAGTTTATCCGGTGATAGATTCTTGTATTCCTCTTATTTTCAAGTTGTTTCGTCTGTTCCTGTCTTCTATATCCGCAACTTTTAAGTCTGTGAAATTCAGATTTGAGGTCATGGGTGTCTTTTGATAAATCATCAGTGGGTTCTTCCACTACAGTTAGCTGTTTTTCGTGGTTGTCTAACCTGCTGCTAAATTTATCCAAGGTGGACTGAAAAATTTTATTTTGGTTTTCAAATGATTGAGACATACTGGACGTGATTTTCTGGGCGAGAGTATCCATGTAAGAGTGTACGGATATAACATCCAGATTTTGGGAAGGAGAAGGATCGGTGTTATCCATCTTAAATTTTGACCTTTCCGGGGAAAAGTTTGGTGAATTACCTCCAGACTCAGGACTTGAAGCGTCGGCTGGCGATGTGAATGTTTCAGATGTTTTACCAGGATTTTTCCTTTTTGATGAGAGAGATGTATCCATGACCTCTTTATGAGGAGATCTGGCCTTAAATGGGTTAACGATATCCACTTGATCTTTAAAGTGAGGATTGTAAGAATCCTGAAATTTGTGCTTTTTGAGGAGTCGTATTAGACACTTTCGTTGGTTTGGACACTGGAGCAGCCTTGGGACTCGTCTTGTGCCCTTTTTTGAATCCTGCCTTGCAGGGATTAGAGAGAATTGATATTATTGGTGATGTTTATACTGAATAGACGTTAAAAATATAGAAAATTCTTGTGTCTTCCTATGCCTCTTTATAAGAGGGACCGTGAGGAATGAGAGACCACAGAATCAGGCAGCACTTTTAATATTGTATGATGCATACAGTAAACTCCTTTATTAACTGCGCGCCGATAGAGACGCGCTCCTGTGACTTTAAATGCAGCCGTGACAGGCGGCGAGTCTTCACACAGGGCTCAGTGATGTCAGTCCCCACTCATAACATATGCAACAGGGGAGCCGGCCGCTGATACACGGCACCGCTGAAGAAAGGCAGATCACCCCAGTGAAGCCGCGTAGGAGTGGTGGGGAGCGGAGGTAACATAGAAATAGGCACAAATCACGGACTATTTTGTGTCCTTCCGCCTCACAGATCTGTTATGACAGGCATCCTTGAGATAGGACGTTGAGATGAAAGCGATCCCTCCGCAGCCGTTATAGCTCCCGCAGCCTCGCACAAAGCAGGGGAATATAGCTAAATTAGGACACCCTGGGACTTCCAAAGGGTCTAAAACAGACAAGAGGAGATTCCAAAAAGAAAGTCAATGTCTTTTAATTATTAGGAAAAAGCAATTAGTTCCAGCTGCGTGTAAAAAATTTCTTCTTTATTTCAACATTAAAATTATGTCATCTTCATAGTAAATGCCATACACACGGACACGGCAACGCGTTTCGATCTGTAAGATCTTTGTCAGAGCCATAGAGATACACTGATCTCAGCTGCATATATACTACATTTGATCCAATGACATGCACAAATACAATCACATGACAATTAACTCATTAAAATTACATAGCAATGTACAAAATAAATTAAAACACATGTTGCAAAAGAGAAATATTTATCTTTTCAACAATAATGAAGCATTAGGCCACGTTCACACGCTGCGGATTCCGCTGCGGATTAATCCGCACGGATTTTGCAAAAACCGCAGATAATCCGCAGGTCCAAAGACCTGCGGATTATCTGCGGTTTTGCCTGCGGTTTGGTCCTGCGGATTCACTATCTCCACAATGGTGGAGATAGGAACCCGCAGCGTTTTCCGCAGAAAGAATTGACATGCAATTCTTTCTGCGGATTCAAAACCGCAGCAAATCCGCGCGGTTTTTTCCGCAGCGTCGGCACAGCGTTTTTTGTTTTCCCATTCAAATGAATGGTACTGTACACCGCAGCTAAAACTGCTGCGTGTCCGCAGCGGCCAAAACCGCTGCGGAAACGCAGCGGAATCCGCAGCGTGTGCACACAGCCTAAGGTCATTTCGTTTATTTAAACCATTCGGGGATCGGACATCTAGGTGATAAATCCAAAAAGCCTCTCTTGTTAACAGGCGTCGCTTTGAATCTCCGCCGCGGAAAGGAATTTTAACCTGTTCTATTCCTTGCACTTTAAAACTCGAGGTATTTCTAGCATGGTGCCTAATGAAATGCTGCGACACAGCTGATATATTACGATTCATGTTATTCGTATTCTCAATATCATGTAGATGTTCCCTAATGCGCATCTTCATTTTTCTAGATGTGCATCCTATATATGATAATTTGCAAATAGTGCAATCTATCTTGTATATTACATTAGTTGAATTACAATTGATTTATTGTTTTATGGTATATTGCACTTTACTTGCCGCATCAGAAAATTTTTTTGTGACATTTGCATATCTACATGTTTTGCATTTTGTAGCTCCACATCTGAAAAAACCATTGCAGGTTAACCAGGTTTTATTAGTTTTATTATTGAGAGAAAATAAATTGGGTGATAATTTGTCTCCCAATGTAGGAGCTCTTCTCGATACTATATTAATACCTGGCTTTAATATATCTGCCAATTTACTATCTTCATATAAAATGGGCAAATATCTATTAATGATTCCCTTGATTTGTGGAAATTGGCGACTAAACTGAAAACAAATATACGGTTTCTTTCCAATAACTGTCTCATTTGCATTGCCACCAGAAAAAATCATTTTATTGCGTTTTTTATTTTTTACTATTTGTTGTGCTCGATTTAAAGACCAATCCGGATACATGCGATTTTTTAATTTTTTCTTTACATGTTCCAGTTCACTATCTAGATTACTCTCTTCACTACAATTACGTTTAACCCTTGTGAGTTCTCCTACTGGTATTGCTTTGAGGGTATGTTTATTGTGACTGCTAGTCGCATGTAAGATGGTATTCCCACTATAGGGTTTATGATGTGTTTTCGTAGAGATTATTTCCCCCTCAACACCAAATAAATCCAAATCCAAAAAAGATATATGTTCCATATTATGTTCATGCGTAAATTTAATATTGTATTGGTTAGAGTTTAGATATAGCATAAAGGCAGGTATGGCAGATACATCTCCATCCCAAATTAATAGGGTATCATCGATATATCTGCCATACCATGCCACCTGTCCATAAAAAGGATTGGAATCTGAGAAAATAAATTCATATTCCCAATACGACATAACCAGATTTGCAAGGGACGGTGAAAATTTGGCTCCCATGGCTACTCCCTTCAACTGTAAATAATAACACTGGTTGAAGGAGAAAAAATTATGTGACATCAAAAATATTACTACTTGCAAAATATAATTAATTAGATCCATAGAGTAGTTACTAAACCTTTTTAAATGAAATTGCAAAGCTCTTATTGCTAAATCATGAGGGATACATGTATATAATGATACTACATCACAACTAAGCCATGAATATGATGACAACCACATCTTGTTAGAAAACATTTGTAACACCTGTTTGGAATCTCTAATATAGCCAGGCATCCTCTGTACAAGGGGTTGCAACAAAGTGTCAACCCATTGTGACAAATGCTCATGTGCTGAACCGATGCCCGAGACAATAGGTCGCATAGGAGGAATGCCACAGCCTTTGTGTATTTTGGGTACTCCATATATAATTGGAAGCACCGTTTTTTTCACTTGCAGATATTCTGCCTGTTTTTTAGTAATGACTCCTAACTCCAAACCTTCCATGATAATTTGATTAGTTTTATCCCTAAATTGTTCTAAAGGGTTATAATCCAGTTTCCTGTATGTCAATTCATCTGACAATAACTCAATCATTTTATCATAATAATCTTTAGAATCTAGAACCACAACTACCCCACCTTTATCTGACATTTTTATGACAATATCTGTCATTGATTTTAATTCTCTTAGGGCTATAAATTGCTTGCCAGATAAATTTTTAAATTTACTATTTTTTTGATTAAACAAAATTTGCAATTCCTTTTCCACTATATCTTGGAATCGGTCCATACACTCAGATCTCGCGTGGACCGGATAGAAATAGGGATTTTTTGTGGAAAAATTTAATGACTGATTAACATATTCCATCTCTCTATTTTTTTCTGTATCCAAATCTTGTAAAGTTACCAATGACACCTGCTCCTGAAAGTTCATATGTAAAAATTCGTTAGTTATTGTCTGAGTGTTATCACATTCTCCTTCTTCATTCATTGTTGTTTGTGAATCATTCATAAAGTGTTTTTTAACAGTCAAGTTCCGCATGAACTTATTCACATCTAGTATAGTTGTGAACAAATCAAAGTCCTGATCCGGAGCAAAGTTTAACCCCAAAGATAAGATCTCAATTTGATCTGGAGTTAAATCTCTGGATGAATAATTTTGCACATTCTTAATTACTTGGTCATGTAATGCTTCTTGCGGGTAGTAATTCCTACTGCGCCTGTGGTGCTTGCGACCCCCGCGCCTCTTGCGTTTTTTGAAAAATGTTGGCCTATATTCACACTGGTTGGTGCATTATCGTCTGAAGCACTCAAGTAATTATCAGAGGAGTCCGGGTCTGATGATGTAAAGGAAACATGCGGTTTGTTCAGTCTAGCTCTTGAATATTTGCGTTTTTTATGAGCATGGCTTTGTTTGAGAATGGACTTAGGAGTTTTATCAAAATTAGTCCACTTGCCCCAGTCATATACTTTGTTATTTGTGTAATCATTAGTGTCTCGCACAAATTTTTTCTTTTTTCTAGTAATAACTTCTTCCTCCAAAGCTGAGACTTTCTCATTTATTTTTGCTATGGAAGAATCAAACTGTGCCAATGTCTTGTATTGCAGTATAGACGAATTAACTGTTTCCATCTCCTGCTGAATGTCTTTCAGTTTAGTCTCTTCCTGCCGAACAATCAGTTTCATTAAATTCTGAGAACAATTGCTTAGAATAGTGTTCCATTGCTCTATGAATTCATCCGAGTAGATTGTGGTGGGAATTTTTTTAATTCGCAAACCTCTCGGTATCATTTCTTTGCTCACATAATTGTTAAGCGTTTCATGATCCCACCACAGTTTCATTTCCTGCATGCGAAGTTTTTCCAAACTAATCAGACATTCATTAAAGCCTGTAACACTGCTGTCTGGCTCTTGCTGATTAGAAAAAACCTCTGCAGCCTTTAAAGACCGATCCCTGTTCAGGTCTGTGGCCATATTAAAACGTGACCTCTGAGAACGTTATCCCGTGTAGGCAAGACGAAAATATTCTTGTATAAACAATGTTAGTACTTTAGATATCCATCAATAGATACAGATCTGGGAGCAAGGCAGTCCAACCATAACATGAAAGCAAACAAAAGCCAGCTCACCAAGTGTTCACCGCAGACCTCGGAGCTCCGTCTGGACTGACGTGTATTCAATAGGAAAAAGCAATTAGTTCCAGCTGCGTGTAAAAAATTTCTTCTTTATTTCAACATTAAAATTATGTCATCTTCATAGTAAATGCCATACACACGGACACGGCAACGCGTTTCGATCTGTACGATCTTTGTCAGAGCCATAGAGATACACTGATCTCAGCTGCATATATACTACATTTGATCCAATGACATGCACAAATACAATCACATGACAATTAACTCATTAAAATTACATAGCAATGTACAAAATAAATTAAAACACATGTTGCAAAAGAGAAATATTTATCTTTTCAACAATAATGAAGCATTAGGTCATTTCGTTTATTTAAACCATTCGGGGATCGGACATCTAGGTGATAAATCCAAAAAGCCTCTCTTGTTAACAGGCGTCGCTTTGAATCTCCGCCGCGGAAAGGAATTTTAACCTGTTCTATTCCTTGCACTTTAAAACTCGAGGTATTTCTAGCATGGTGCCTAATGAAATGCTGCGACACAGCTGATATATTACGATTCATGTTATTCGTATTCTCAGTATCATGTAGATGTTCCCTAATGCGCATCTTCATTTTTCTAGATGTGCACCCGATATATGATAATTTGCAAATAGTGCAATCTATCTTGTATATTACATTAGTTGAATTACAGTTAATATATTGTTTTATAGTATATTGCACTTTATTTGCCGCATCAGAAAATTTTTTTGTGACATTTGCATATCTACATGTTTTGCATTTTGTAGCTCCACATCTGAAAAAACCATTGCAGGTTAACCAGGTTTTATTAGTTTTATTATTGAGAGAAAATAAATTGCTATATCTAAACTCTAACCAATACAATATTAAATTTACGCATGAACATAATATGGAACATATATCTTTTTTGGATTTGGATTTATTTGGTGTTGAGGGGGAAATAATCTCTACGAAAACACATCATAAACCCTATAGTGGGAATACCATCTTACATGCGACTAGCAGTCACAATAAACATACCCTCAAAGCAATACCAGTAGGAGAACTCACAAGGGTTAAACGTAATTGTAGTGAAGAGAGTAATCTAGATAGTGAACTGGAACATGTAAAGAAAAAATTAAAAAATCGCATGTATCCGGATTGGTCTTTAAATCGAGCACAACAAATAGTAAAAAATAAAAAACGTAATAAAATGATTTTTTCTGGTGGCAATGCAAATGAGACAGTTATTGGAAAGAAACCGTATATTTGTTTTCAGTTTAGTCGCCAATTTCCACAAATCAAGGGAATCATTAATAGATATTTGCCCATTTTATATGAAGATAGTAAATTGGCAGATATATTAAAGCCAGGTATTAATATAGTATCGAGAAGAGCTCCTACATTGGGAGACAAATTATCACCCAATTTATTTTCTCTCAATAATAAAACTAATAAAACCTGGTTAACCTGCAATGGTTTTTTCAGATGTGGAGCTACAAAATGCAAAACATGTAGATATGCAAATGTCCCAAAAAAAATTTTCTGATGCGGCAAATAAAGTGCAATATACCATAAAACAATATATCAATTGTAATTCAACTAATGTAATATACAAGATAGATTGCACTATTTGCAAATTATCATATATAGGATGCACATCTAGAAAAATGAAGATGCGCATTAGGGAACATCTACATGATATTGAGAATACGAATAACATGAATCGTAATATATCAGCTGTGTCGCAGCACTTCATTAGGCACCATGCTAGAAATACCTCGAGTTTTAAAGTGCAAGGAATAGAACAGGTTAAAATTCCTTTCCGCGGCGGAGATTCAAAGCGACGCCTGTTAACAAGAGAGGCTTTTTGGACTTATCACCTAGATGTCCGATCCCCGAATGGTTTAAATAAACGAAATGACCTAATGCTTCATTATTGTTGAAAAGATAAATATTTCTCTTTTGCAACATGTGTTTTAATTTATTTTGTACATTGCTATGTAATTTTAATGAGTTAATTGTCATGTGATTGTATTTGTGCATGTCATTGGATCAAATGTAGTATATATGCAGCTGAGATCAGTGTATCTCTATGGCTCTGACAAAGATCTTACAGATCGAAACGCGTTGCCGTGTCCGTGTGTATGGCATTTACTATGAAGATGACATAATTTTAATGTTGAAATAAAGAAGAAATTTTTTACACGCAGCTGGAACTAATTGCTTTTTCCTATTGATTACACGTCAGTCCAGACGGAGCTCCGAGGTCTGCGGTGAACACTTGGTGAGCTGGCTTTTGTTTGCTTTCGTCTTTTAATTATGCAACAAGAGAAATCCTGTCAGATTAGGCACAGGGTGGGGACTGTTTTTTATCCTTCCGCCAATCAGCTGGTATATGACAGGATTTTTGTATAAAAAAAATCTCCAAAAGACAATAAAAATCTTTAAAATGTGGTAGACAAGCGTGGAGATACTTTTTTTCTGAGGACAAGGACAGCCGGTGGGTAATGGAGGGAGCAGGGAAAGGATTTTTTCACTCACGGTTTAAAATGGCGGGAAAAGGCCTCAGATTTCAAAAATGTCTATTTTAATGTCCAAACTCAGACAAGGGGTATCAGAATGTACCTCTGAGTAACGCGAAAACAATCCTTCCGTGTGTTATCGAAGAGAACGATTTTCTTTGGCTTTCTCGCTTTAGGAGATGCCTCCTCAGAGATCCTGAGCCGTGCGTGTTACACCTTCGCCAGCTGAGGCCACGCTCCACCTATCCCAGAGTGTTGTGATGTGTGAGAATGAGGCCATCAGAGGGAGACCACACAGTGCGCCCCCTAGTGATATATTCTCATACACCATTCTCCCGCAGGATGTGATGTCTGTAGTCGGTGCGGCTTCGTCAGGCACCATCCCTGATCTTCTGAGCCATAACACAACCCTCTCCCACCTATGTCCTCTCTCCTGGTTGTGTCCGTCCTATCCTGTTATTACTGGTATCTTGTCATCCCTCACACATTAACCCTTCCATCCTATGGAGCTTTGTAACGGGGTCTACTCAAGCTGGGGTTCCTCTTTCAGTACCACCTCGTGTTTTTGGAGGTCCGCTCTGCGTTGGCTGGAGTCTGAATGAATGACGTTGGCTGGAATTCCTCTGAGTGCATGGGCGCATATAAAAGATCACTGCTTCTCCACGTATTTCCAGTCTGACACACTTTACTCACAGGACACAGAATATATCACACAGATACAGAGGGCAGGCCAATAGAAAAGCATCAGGCCAGACGTGCATTACAAAAGCCGCAGGTGGCCGTAGCCTGCGGAGGTTTACTGCGGGAATTACAAAGGTGGGGGAAGGGTGGACAAAAGGAGAATATCGTGTCCCCTCTGCCCAGGTGTGGTTCCGTAACACGTAACACGGCTCCCCTTTTCAGCGACGCGATCGGCATACACAGTCTGATCCTCAACGGATCTGTTTGGGGATGACCGAAGTTTATGGGGTTGGTACAAGTTCCGTTTGTCGACTTAGTCCATCGGCGTTACCATTTTGTTTGCCGGGTCTGTGGTGGATGGTGAAGTCCAGAGGTTGTAGGGCTAAACTCCACCGCAGCAATCTGGCGTTGTCTCCGGAGACCCGATTAAGCCAGACTAGGGGATTATGGTCTGTTAGGAGGGAAAACTGTTGTCCATACAAGTATGGTTGCAACTTCTTGAGTGCCCATACTACCGCCAGGCACTCCTTCTCGATGGCCGCATAGCTTATTTCACGGGGCAGTAGTTTCCGACTCAGGTAAGCTACCGGGTGTTCTTGGCCGTCCGGCCCGACTTGGCTCAGTACTGCCCCCAATCGAAACATAGAAGCGTCTGTGTGAACAAGGAAACGTTTAGTTGGATCAGGTGCAGCCAATACAGGGGTATTGGTGAGGGCGTCCTTTAGTTGGCGGAAGGCTTCCTCACACTCTGAGGTCCAGGTTACCTGGCGGGGTTGGTTCTTACGGGTCAGATCAGTGAGGGGCTTGGCTACGCTGCTGTAATTGGGAACGAATTTCCTGTAATACCCCGCTGTCCCTAGAAACGCCTTGGGGTGGGCCATTTGGCTATGGCCTCAGTCTTGGCTGGTTCTGGTCGCTGTTTCCCACCCAATGCCCTAAATACTGAACCTCTACTTTGCCCACGTGACACTTGTTTGGGTTCAGGGTAATTCCGGCCTGGTGGATCCTGTCCAATACTGTCTCTAGGTGATTTAGATGCTCTTCCCATGTCGCACTGTAGATGGTGATGTCGTCCAGGTAGGCACAAGCATAGTCCTGGAGACCATCCAGAAGCTGGTCAGCCAGCCTTTGGAAGGTCGCCGGGGCATTCTTCATCCCGAATGGCATAACTCGAAACTGGAATAAGCCGAACGGGGTGACAAATGCCGACTTGGGAATAGCGTCAGGACTAAGGGGAATCTGCCAGTAGCCTTTGCATAGATCGATGGTGGTCAAATACTTTGCCCCCGCCAGCCGGTCTAACAACTCATCCACACGCGACATGGGGTATGCATCCGTCACTGTTTTCTCATTGAGCTTACGATAGTCTACACAAAACCGTGTAGTCCCATCCTTCTTGGGCACTAACACTACAGGGGATGCCCAGGGACTATCTGACTCTTCAATGACCCCTAAACGCAACATCTCTTGTATCTCATGTCGCATCCCCTCTCGTACAGACTCAGGGACGTGGAAGGGGTTTTGTCGCAGGGGGGTCTGATCCTGGGTCTCAACCTTGTGTTGTGCCAGGCGAGTGTACCCCGGTCTCTCTGAAAACATCCTCTGTCGCAGCCTCAACAACGCCTCCGCCTGCTGTCTCTCCCGGGGGCCTAGGTCTTCACCCAAGTGTACCTGGTCCCATGTTTTAGACTGAGTCCTTTCCCCTAAGACATCCGGCAAGGGAAGTCCGGCTAAATCTTCTGCTTCAGGTGCACAGATGGCCACTACCCCTTCAGGGCGCTCCCGGTAGGGCTTCAGCATATTCACGTGCAACATGCGGATAACCCTGGGGTCGTCACAATCAGCGACATTATAGGTTGTGTTAGCTATTTTCCCCACTACCTGGTAGGGCCCCTGCCATGCATCTTGAAACTTATTCTGCTTAGTGGGCTCTAACACCAGGACCTTCTGTCCTATTTCCAAAGTGCACTCTCTGGCCCTCCGATCGTACCATACGCGCTGGCGCCGCTGTGTCGCCTGCAGGTTCTCACGTACAACCTGGGTCAGCTCCCGTAGGCGGTCCCAGAATTCCAGCACATAGGTTATAATAGGTACCCCTTCTATGAGGCCCTCCCCTTCCCAGTGTTCTAGCACTAAGTCTAGGGGTCCCCTTACCCGTCTCCCGTCTTACCAGCTCGAACGGGGAGAACCCCGTGGATTCTTGGGGCACCTCCCGATAGGCAAACAGGAGGTGTGGCAAGAATTTCTCCCAGTCCCTGTAGGTCCTGGTAAAAGTCCCAATGAGCTGTTTTAATATCCCGTTAAAGCGTTCACACAACCCATTGGTTTGCGGGTGGTACGGGGCGCTTCTAATGGACTTTACGCTGCACAGCTTCCACAGTTGGTTGGTCACCTCTGCTGTAAACTGGGTACCCTGGTCCGAGATAATCTCCCGGGGAAATCCAACCCGTGAGAACACCTGGAGCAGGGCAGCCGCCACCGTCTCTGCCAGTATGTTAGGTAACGCAACCGCCTCTGGATACCGTGTGGCATAATCTACCACTGTCAATATATACTTTTCCCAGACGGACTGGGTTTGGCTAACGGCCCTATCAGATCGACTGCCACTCGGCTAAATGGTTCCTCCACAATGGGGAGGGGGCGTAATTTGGCCTTGCATCGATCCCCCCTCTTGCCAATGCGCTGACAGCTGTCACAGGTCTGGTAGTACTGACGAACATCATAGGTTACCCCCGGCCAAAAGAAGTTTTGTGTCAGACGATGCCTGGTGCGACTGATGCCGAAGTGCCCGGCCAAGGGTATATCATGAGCGATTCGCAGTAGCTCCTGCCTATACTTCTTGGGAACTACCAGCTGTTGTTTTATAGTGGGGCTCGTCCCTGTGTGGTGCTGCTCTGTGATCCGGTAGAGGAGTCCCTGCTTCCATACAAGCTGTTCCCCTTCTAGTACTCTTCTCCCCTCCTGTGCCTTCCCACGATATCCCTCTAATGAAGGATCCTCAAGTAACTCCCTCTTAAATTCATCTGGAGTGGCCCAAGAAATGTGTCTGGCTATGGGAATACGTGCAGGGCTGGGATGTCTTACCTGGGCCTCCTCTGAGTGTGATTCCGCCTCCGCAGCTCGAGCTTGTCTCCGGGTGGTCACAGGATAGGCCTCAGCCAGAGGGGCCACCGAGAATGCAGACGACATGGGCCCCAAGTCATTTCCCAGCAAGACGTCTGCAGGCAAATCCTCCATCAAGCCAACCTCAACAAGGCCATCCCCCGACTACCCAGTTCAGGTGAATCCTGGCAGTGGGTAGTCGAGGTATAGCTCCCCCTGCTACACGGACTGACACTGTCCGGTCCGTCTTCTCTTGGTCCCGGACGAGGAACAGCTGGAGGACGTCCTCCTTAGTGGTTGCTTGGCTCCCTTGTACCCACTGTAGCAGTGACCGCCGTAATTTACAGGCCCATTCAGTGTGGGTATCGGTTACGCGTTTTATAAGTCCGCGGAACTTTTGGCGGCAGGCCTCTGGTGTCAGCGCATACCGGGCCAAGATCACTTCTTTGATCCGCTCATAGTCCATAGAGTCCTCATCAGGTACCGTGCGATAGGCATGCGCTGCACGGCCTGTCAGCTTGCTGGCCAGAATCTGAACCCGTTCCTTCGGCTTCACTTGATGAAGGGCACACTGCCGCTCAAAGTCCTGCATCAATGTCTTCCTCTGCCTCCCCCAACTGTCGGAAGGCATTATACTGGATCTTTTTGTGGCTTACTGTTGAAGGTACCTGGTCGAAGGCCAGAGCTCCCCCTGCTCGCTGACCCAAGCTGGGGTACCTCTTTCAGTACCACCCCGTGTTTTCGGAGGTCCGCTCTGCTTTGGCTGGAGTCTAAATGAATGACGCTGGCTGGAATTCCTTGGTTACATGGGCGCATATAAAAGATCACTGCTTCTCCACGTATTTCCAGTCTGACAACACTTTACTCACAGGACACAGAATATATCACACAGATACAGGGGGCAGGCCAATAGAAAAGCGGCAGGCCAGGCATGCATTACAAAAGCCGCAGGTGGCCGGAGCCTGCCGACGTTTAATGTGGGAATTACAAAGGTGGGGGGAGGACGGACAAAAGAAGAATATCGTGTCCCCTCTGCCCAGGGGCGCAGCATGTGGGCTGATGTATTAGGGACATGCATCTCACAAAGAACCTATTATACATACATATAACTGCACAACATATTCTGGGTGCTGAGTGGTTCTGTAACACGTAACAAGCTTTATAACACAGAGGCCTATAATAACAGATTTATTTCCTTACAGATCGTCCTGGAGAGAAGAGGAGTCTCCTCATCAGGATCCGTAAAATATGGGAGAGAATATGGAGGAACCCGGAGTATGAAGAAACCCGGCAGAGGGATGTAGAGACGGATGTCCAGTCTGTGCCAGCGGCATAGACCGGGAAGGTTACCCTATATCACTACATGAACTGGTCGCTATTCACTGGGATTTTGCTCTACTTAGTGTTTGTACATTAAATTTTCCTAGTGGTTAATTAATTTATTTTTTTCAGTCAGGAAATTTGTCTTATCAGCATTCTGAATAACTTTTTAATAAATTATATGTATTTTTAATAAAGTATATATATACATTCAATATTTATAAAATTGAGCTTGGTCTAGTTTGTATACAGTACATGGCAGTACCTAACAGTGGCCATAAAACCTACAAGAGAAAAAAGAGCAAAAACCCTGCTGTAAGTAAAAAGCAAAAGTGCACTTAAATAAGAGTTTATATATAAAATATATATATATATACAGTGCCTACAAGTAGTATTCAACCCCCTGCAGATTTAGCAGGTTTACACATTCGGAAATAACTTGGCATTGTGACATTTGGACTGTAGATCAGCCTGGAAGTGTGAAATGCACTGCAGCTAAAAAGAATGTTATTTCTTTGTGTAATTTTTTTTTAAATTGTGAAAAGTTTATTCAGAGGGTCATTTATTATTCAACCCCTCAAACCACCAGAATTCTGTTTGGTTCCCCTAAAGTATTAAGAAGTATTTCAGGCACAAAGAACAATGAGCTTCACATGTTTGGATTAATTATCTTTTTCCAGCCTTTTCTGACTATTTAAGACCCTCCCCAAACTTGTGAACAGCACTCATACATGGTCAACATGGGAAAGACAAAGGAGCATTCCAAGGCCATCAGAGACAAGATCGTGGAGGGTCACAAGGCTGGCAAGGGGTACAAAACCATTTCCAAGGAGTTGGGCCTACCTGTCTCCACTGTTGGGAGCATCATCCGGAAGTGGAAGGCTTATGGAACTACTGTTGGCCTTCCACGGCCTGGACAGCCTTTGAAAGTTTCCTCCCGTGCCGAGGCCAGGCTTGTCCGAAGAGTCAAGGCTAACCCAAGGACAACAAGGAAGGAGCTCCGGGAAGATCTCATGGCAGTGGGGACATTGGTTTCAGTCAATACCATAAGTAACGTACTCCACCGCAATGGTCTCCGTTCCAGACGAGCCCGTAAGGTACCTTTTACTTTCAAAGCGTCATGTCAAGGCTCATCTACAGTTTGCCCATGATCACTTGGAGGACTCTGAGACAGACTGGTTCAAGGTTCTCTGGTCTGATGAGACCAAGATTGAGATCTTTGGTGCCAACCACACACGCGACGTTTGGAGACTGGATGGCACTGCATACGACCCCAAGAATACCATCCCTACAGTCAAGCATGGTGGTGGCAGCATCATGCTGTGGGGCTGTTTCTCAGCCAAGGGGCCTGGCCATCTGGTCCGCATCCATGGGAAGATGGATAGCACAGCCTACCTGGCGATTTTTGCCAAGAACCTCCGCTCCTCCATCAAGGATCTTAAGATGGGTCGTCATTTCATCTTCCAACAAGACAACGACCCAAAGCACACAGCCAAGAAAACCAAGGCCTGGTTCAAGAGGGAAAAAATCAAGGTGTTGGAGTGGCCTAGTCAGTCTCCTGACCTTAACCCAATTGAAAACTTGTGGAAGGAGCTCAAGATTAAAGTCCACATGAGACACCCAAAGAACCTAGATAACTTGGAGAAGATCTGCATGGAGGAGTGGGCCAAGATAACTCCAGAGACCTGTGCCGGCCTGATCAGGTCTTATAAAAGACGATTATTAGCTGTAATTGCAAACAAGGGTTATTCCACAAAATATTAAACCTAGGGGTTGAATAATAATTGACCCACACTTTTATGTTTAAAATTTATTAAAATTTAACTGAGCAACATAACTCTTTGGTTTGTAAGATTTATGCATCTGTTAATAAATCCTGCTCTTGTGTGAAGTTTGAAGGCTCTAACTTATTTGCATCTTATCAAACCTGCTAAATCTGCAGGGGGTTGAATACTACTTGTAGGCACTGTATATATATATATATATTTTATTTTTGTTGGGACCACCTGGAACAAGGGAAATGGGAACTGAATACACTAATATTCCAACAGATCGTGGATCGATGGGGTCAATCAGAAATAGACCTGTTTGCCAACTAGCGAAACAGGAAAACAAAAAACTTCTGCTCTTTAAATCCAAGAGAGAAGCCGTATGCAGTGCATGCACTACACATTCCCTGGGACTTCAAGCGAGGCCTTGCCCCTGTTGGTGTTGATTCGGGAGGAGAGCGCAGACGTCATTGTCATTGCGATGAGCCCCACCGTCACACTGTACACTGTGGAATCCATACACGTAATTAAGTGGAGGCAAATGAAACCCTCGGGTGCTCACCTCAGAAAAAAACAGAACGATCCATATAGAAATGCAGAGAAAAAGAGGGTGCACTCACCGGCCCATAAAAATCAAACGTTTATTTCAATCCATTACAACATGCACAGCAGGACGGTGGAGAGCGAGGATGACGGACGTTTTGTGCAATTGCGCTTCTACGAGTCACACCGGTGGTAGGAAATGACGAGGGTTCATATACTGACGGCAACATATGCTCCTCCCCTCACATCATACCTGTTATACAAAGTACAAAATTATATATTCAAATTACATGAAATGGCATATCATTAAAAATCATTTAAGGCTGGTTTCCCACTAGTGTTTTTTTGCGCTGCGTGCGCATACATGCGCAGTGCACCCTTATGTTTAACATGGGTGCGCATTGTCTAGTGTTTTTGTGCCCATGCGTTTTTTACAGTGTGTGCCTATGCGCGCCAGACGCACCCCGTTGCGTTTTTTGTGCGCCCAACGTGTCAAAAAACGCATGCGCACAAATGCGCAAAAAAAAACAGTCTATGGGAACGCTGGTGTGCGCATGGAGATGCGCATGTCAGCGTTTAAAAACGCATGCGTTTAGAGTCAAACTGGTAAAAAGGCATGCGTAAAAAATAAGCAAACGCATGCAAAACGCTTGATGCGTTCTTTGTATGTGCACTGCGCATGCAGCGCAAAAAAAGCTAGTGTGAAAGTAGCCTAAAAGCACTGAAACAAATCCTATAGAAACGCTGAAATTATAAGAAGATGCAAATATCAATCTTGTCATTGAAGCCGGTGGAATCTAATTCGCGTGTGCGCATGATCCACCTTGCTTCCTTTCTTAACAGAAGTTTATGGAGATCACCTCCCTGCTGCTGTAAGACTTTCTCCAGTCCTGCAAAGGTTAATGTCCACAGATTACTATCCTGTAAAGCCCTAAGGCTGTGTGCACACGCTGCGGATTTTGCTGTGGTTCCGCAGTGGTTTTGGCCGCTGCGGACCCGCAGCAGTTTCTGCTGCGGTGTACAGTACCATGATTCCCTATGGGAATCAAAAACCGCAATGCAGATGGTGCGGAATTTTCCGCGCAGATTATCTGCGGTTTTCAATCCGCAGAAAGAATTGACATGTCAATTCTTTCTGCGGATTCCGCTGCGGTTTGCCATCTTCTCCATTGAGGAGATGAAAAACCGCAGGGCAAAACCCAAGAGCAATCCGCAGGTAAAACCGCAGGTATTTTGACCTGCGGTTTCACCTGCGGATTTTACAAAATCCGCGCGGATGAATCCGCACCTAATCCGCAGCGTGTGCACACAGCCTAAGGGTCTGTGCACATGTTGCGAATTCTGCTGCGGATCTGCAGCAGATTCTCCTGTGGTGTACAGTACCATTCTATCCTATGTAAAAAAAAAACAAAAACAAAAAAAAACACTGTGCACGCACCGCGGAAAAATCTGCTCCTGAAACGCAGCGGGTTCAAATCCGCAGCATGTCAATTCTTTGTGCGGATTCCGCAGCATTTTACACTTGCTCCATTATAGGAATCTGCAGGTGTAAAAATGCAGGTGAAATCCACACTAAAACTGCAGAAAATCCTCAGGAAATCTGCACTAAATCCGCAGGTCATTTTACTTGCGGATTTAGGAGAATAATATTATTATAACCCTAATATGGTTAATTAACCACGGTATTCCCTTTCCTGTGTGCATGCAATTGCAATGCCCCCTAAATCTGACATATAATGGTCTTATTGGTTTCCCAATATAGAAACTTGCATGGACAAAGTAATACATATACGACATATGTATTTTTCGCTTTATAAGACACTCCGGATTATAAGACGCACCCCAAATTTTGAGGCGAAAAAATATTTTTTAATAAAATGGTGGTGCTTCTTATAATCTGTGCATCTTATTGCTTCCCGGGGGTGGTGGCTGCGGCAAAGCGGGGTCCCAGGGTCGCTGGTGGAGGAGGCAGGCGTGGGGTGATGCTGGGATGAGGGGGTGCTTCGATGTGCAGCGCGCCGCTGTGGGGGTCTTGTGCTGCTACCAGGGGAGCTTGTGCTGCTGCTGGGGGTCTTGTTCTGCTGCCAGGGGAGCTTATGCTGCTGCCAAGGGGGCTTATGCTGCTGCCAGGGGTGCTTGTGCTGCTACCAGGGGGCTTATGCTGCTGCCAAGGGGCTTGTGCTGCTGCCAGGGGGCTTATGCTGCTGCCAGGGGGTCTTGTGCTGCTGCCAGGGGGTCTTGTGCTGCTGCCAGGGGGTCTTGTGCTGCTGCTGGGGGGCTTGTGCTTCTGCCAGGGGGGCTTGTGCTTCTGCCAGGAGGGCTTGTGCTGCTGCCAAGGAGGCTTGTGCTGCTGCCCGGTGCCTGGCAGTGCTGTGGGTGTCTCCAATGCCCAGCAGTGTCTCTGACACTGCCCGGGGCTCTGCCAACATTTTGCGACAGGCCAGAGCCCCGGGGCACTTTCACGGTTCCCTCTGTGTGATGGACTCCGCCAATAAGACCACCGCCGGGGGGCTTCGCATGCGCACATGGTGATCTCGGGACTAAGATCTCGAGAGATGAGATTTCAGCGCTGAGATCTTATCTCTCGAGATCTTAGTCCCAAGATTACCATCAATGCATGCACCGCCTCTGGCGGTGGCCATATTGCCGAAGTCCATCATACAGAGGGAACCGTGAAAGTGCCCCGGGGCTCTGGCCTGTCGCAAAATGTTGGCAGAGCCCTGGGCAGTGTCAGAGACATTGCTGGGTACCGGAGACACCCACAGCACTGCTGGTCACCCGGACGCCCCTGCCTCCTACACCCGGTGAGGCATGTATGCTTTGTAAGACACACCCTCATTTCCCCCCCAAGTTTGGGGGGAACAAAGTGCATCTTACAAAGCGAAAAATGCGGTAATTAATTTTACAAGAAATAAATCTGCGTACATGGTGTGAAATGGCCCCGATCTTTAATGAAGGACCTGTGACATGTTGAGGACAGAAAGCACATCGTCCACACTTGTAATTCCCCTTAGCGGTGTTGGAATCCAACCAATCTTACTAATCAGGTCCTGAATGATGCACACCTCTCGGTGATAACGAAAGGACTGGGTTATTGTCTTCCTGAAGAGTTTGATTTTGTGGACTTCGATTTATTTAAGGCTGTTAGAAAAATCCATTTGCATAAATCTTTTATCTCTAAACAAAGTTTAACTATAGCAGAAAAACGTGCGTTATCTGACATAAAGAAATGGGATGGCACAATAGTAAGGTCTGCTGATAAAAGGGGAAACACGGCTCTATTACCTAAAAGCCAATATTTAGCAGAAGCAAATAGACTGTTATGTGACCACGGTTACTTATTTGAGACTGTCTCATGACCCCACTAATGAATTAAAAAATGATTTGCCCTCCTTCCTCAGAATAATACACAGACCTGGGGATTATTTCCAGAAGGAAAGCTGAGAAATTGCCACCGGAGTTCCCGCAGAAACCACACTGGTATTATATCCCCAAAATACAAAAGTCTAGAATATCCCCCCTGGCCGCCCCATAGTGTCCGGGATAGGATCGGTAACAGAGGCTCTATCACAATACATGGATTGGCTGCTCCGTCCACTTTTACGTGATATTCCTTCTTATATAAAGGATACCGGGGAATTCCTGAAATCACTACACGATCTCACTTGGCAAGATAATTTTTCCCTGGTTTCAACAGACGTTGAGTCTTTACACCAGGATTCCACAATTTGAGGGAGTGCGCGCAGTCAGGGAGATTTTGACTCATACGGGTAAACGGCCGGATTTCATTAATTTCGTGTGTGAAGGAATAGGCTTTATTCTGCAACATAATGCCTTAAATATATAGATACCTGGTATATTCAGAAGGTGGGGACTCCGCTAGCTCGCACGTTTATTTTTTGGCCACGTTTGAAGATAGTATAAATACTCTACCAGCAATCAGTATTTAAAACATATAAAACTATATTTATTAGGTATGTGGACGATATCTCCATGGTGTGGGACGGTCATCAGGATGTTTTTCACGAATTTGTGGAACACCTGAACCGATCCAACACCATGAACATGCGTTTCCCATCCTATTAGGGATTTTCATGATAGTAATCCGTGGACATTAACCTTTGCAGGACTGGAAAAAGTAGTCTTACAGCAGCAGGGAGGTGATCTCCATAAACTTCTTTTAAGAAAGGGGGGAGGGGGAGGAGCATATGTTGCCGTCAGTATTTGAGCCCTCGTCATTTCCTACCACCCGTGTGACTCGTAGAAGCGCAATTGCGCAAAACGTCCGTCATCCTCGCACTCCACTTTCCACCGTCCTGCTGTGCATGTTTTAACGGATTGAAATAAACGTTTGATTTTTATGGACCGGTGAGTGCACCCTCTTTTTCTCTGCATTTCTATATGGATTCTCATCGCTTCATTTTGGCCCAAGAGGCCATGGTTCTCATGGATGAGGATATATGGGAGAACATGGGCTAAATTATTCTCTAGTTCAGGACGGTCCATGGTGGAAAAAGTCCCGATAAAAGCCAAATTAGAGTTTCTTAAAAGGGGTATGGCGATGGGCCTAGCCACTAGCACCCTTAAGGTGCAGCTATCTGCTTGACAAGCACTATATAGTTACAACCTAGCGGCAGATAGGTGGATAAGGGTTAATTAAGGCGTGTGATAGATCAAGTCGAATTCTGGCCCCAAAGATGCCGCCTTGGGATTTAAACCTGGTTCTGGAAGCATTAACAAGATCTCTCTTTGATTCGTTACACTAAAAACAGTGATATCAGTGGCCCTAACATCGGCCAACAGGGTCAGTGATTTACAGGCTTTATCTGTCAACCACCCGTTTACACAGATCTCCAAAGATAGCTATGTGCCATGCAATTTTTACATATCCATTTCATAGGAAACCTGACATTTGATCACCGGAGTTCAGTAAATTTACAGTGTGAACCGTCAGAATAGAACAGATATAGATAAAATAAAAAGATGTCAGCGAGATATATAATCAATGCAGTTATTGTGTAACTTCCTGTTCATGTATTTGGCTAATAAAATAAAAAAATGGCGTGGGATCCCCTTATTTTTCTTAACCAGCTGAGGGAAAGCCAACAGTTGGGGGCTGATATTTATAGCCTGGGAAGAGGGTAATAAACATGGAGCTTCCAGGCTATTAATATCCGCTCACAGCGGTCTGCGTAGACTTTACTGGTTATTAAAAAGGGGTTACCCCCCCCCAAAAAAAAATGACGCGGGCTTCCCCCCCTATTTTTAATAACCAGTAAATGCATACAGCTGTGAGCTGATATTAATAGCCTGAGAAGCTCCATGAGTTTTACCCCCTTCACAGACTATAATAATAAGCCCCCAACTGTTGAATTTCCTTCAGCTGGTTAAGAAATATAAGAGGGATCCCAGAATGATTTTTTTTTCTTTTTTTCTTTAACTATTAGGTAAATACATGTACATTAATTTACAGAATCAATGCAGTGCTTGTGTATCTCACTGACATATATCTTACTACCATCCATCTATGTAAGATTGTTTTATTTGTTAGAAAACAAGCATGAAATGACAGAGAATTACTGTCTGTAAAAGCTAAAGATATAAATGACCAGCATCGGACAGGAGCACCTTGGGCCTACAAGAGAAAATCATTCTTGTGCCCACTATGTAGCTACATAGAAATAAATACAAGACCACCAATTGTGCGGCAAACCACACTAACATCAGG
This sequence comes from Dendrobates tinctorius, assembly GCF_039654945.1. Lineage (NCBI taxonomy): Eukaryota > Metazoa > Chordata > Amphibia > Anura > Dendrobatidae > Dendrobates > Dendrobates tinctorius. The sequence goes on along the minus strand of NW_027361722.1, from coordinate 2,177,416 downwards.
GTATAATATGGTAACATAGTTTTTAAGGTTGAAGGAAGACTTTAAGTCCATCTAGTTCAATCCATAGCCTAACATGTTGATCCAGAGGAAGGCAAAAAAAACACGATGCGGAAAACACTAAGCTCTACATTGGGGGAGAAAATCCCTTCCCGACTCCACATAAAGCAATCAGACTAGATATGGAGGACTATAGGGCACATTATATTATATGGACGACTGTGGGGTGCCTAGGGCCCCACTTTGCCTAAAACCAGCCCTGAGTGAGAACCCATTTCTAGGAAGAAGTCGGCCAACTCCTCCACCAGAAAAAGTACATGGTGAAGACGAGTATATCGTGGATGAAATTCTGGACTCTAGAAAATTTAGAGGGAAACTACAATATTTGGTACAATGCAGGGGTTACGGACCAGAAGATAAATCAGGGGAGCTGGAGGGCAACATCCAAGCACCCAGGTTTACAAGAAGTGAAGCCAGCACCTGAGATGTGCAGAGGCCATCCTGGAAGGGGGGGAGTACTGTCAGGATTCGAACCCGGCAGCTCCTGTGTACCTGACAGCAGCCCTTCCCTCTGAACTGTTCAGGTCTCCAGACAACTCTGTGCTAATCCAAATACTTGTACCTATGTTGTTGCTGATGGTCTCCACCCTGAGTTCCTGTTGGTCACTACCCTGAGTTGCTGATTGGCTCATCCTGATTGCACACCCTATTTAAACCTGGCCTTGCTCTTCTTTCCTTGCTTGATTATTGAACTATCAGCCTCTAGTCAAGCTTCCCTCCACCTGCTGCTCCTTCAAACGACCTCTGGCCATTACTGACTACGCTACCTGCTGATGCTGCCTCTAGTGGTTACAATATCACTACTCCAAAAGAGGTCAGTCTATAACATTACAGTAGTATATATATATATATATATATATATATATATATATATTCTGATACAGTCACTACCAAGCTCTCTAACCAGAGAAAAACTGGCTGCCATCAATTAACTATTACAGGCTAATTGGATGTCCATTACTGGTAACGTTGAGCATCATGAGGTTTTAGGGGTGCGGTTTATAGAACAAGAGGAACAAAGCTATTACATTTTATATATTTAATCCAACAATTAAACACATGATTTTAAAAATATACAAGAGATGGTACAAAGGGGACAAAGCAATACATTATATACAGTCACATAGAAATTAAATGTTAAGCAAAAGAAAGTTACTAGACCTGTTGTCATAGGAATGGCGCAGATCTTGTGAAGGGGAGTGTTCCGTTAAGAAAATGTAGCAGTGTTTACAGCCAACTATGAGTTCATCTGGACACATGGAAGGGCTATCAACCCTAGGGAGAACTACTGGTGAAGGGGCCATTATAGGTCTATCCCTGAGGCATCTGTCTATCCGGACAGCAAAGGCCATAGCGGCCTCTAAGGACTCAGGGTACCCTGATAAAAATGGCTTCCAAGGGGCAGAACATTCTACCAATTGTTGGTGGCCCACCTCTGGTATTCCAAACAGAACTCCTATGCTGCTGATCCCCTTTGCTGAAGCTTACATAACTATTAGACTCAATGAGGGAGACCCAATCAGGATCATCAGAGATAAAGCTCAGAGCCTCAAAAAAAGTCAACTACCAACTGGAAGGACTTTAAGTCAGCTGGAAGATAAAAGGCCCAGGATTGGTGATCCACTTGAAGGAGAAAAGCAACAATCCCCAGCCGATGTTCCTCATTCCCCGAAGAATGAGGACGCAGCCTGTCAAAGAAAAATTGAAATCCACAGAGGCCTTTCCCTCTCCTCGCTAGCATAAAATCTCCAGATAGAGCTGACAATCTAAACCGCGTTTGGGTAACAGAACCACATGTTTAACATCCGGGAAGAGAGGAAACTATGTATAGCGAAGAAGTGACAAAACTACCGTAATTAAAATCCATTTGACGCTGGGAGTACCTGCGGTGAACAAATGGTCGAAACAGGATATATATTGTGGAAAACAGACATAGTCTATGGTTTGTGTATTGAAGAGGGATCTATAATGAGAGAACCTCCCCAGACTTTGTGTCTCCAAGGTACAGTAATGAATATTGGGGTTAGTATTGATCAGATATTGATGGGACACACATTTAAATGTCAGGACTAATAGGGGAAGAATATGCCTGTTTTCATAAATGTGAGTCATGCCAATCCGCTCCAAATCAATAGCGACCAGATGTTTCCTATCTAAGGAAGGTAAAATCCCAATAAAATATATGATATCGAATGACTGTTATCGTCAGGAGTGAAGATATCGCCAATGTTGGAAATCTCCCTGCTGTAATTTCCAGGTCACTTTTCTTACTTCAATTGAAATGGAATTGTCAGATCTCCCTCTCATTTCCCCTGTTGTAATTCGTTTCTCTCTTCCTCAGTTATCATCAGTTTCTCCCTTTCCCAGCCACAATTAATCCCGTATGTTCAATCTGAGGGTGAGATGTCCCCTTTCTGGAGATGTCTTTCTGGATTTTAATTTTTTTTTCTTTGCCATCGGACTGTAAAACATTTAGGATAAATATAAATTGCGCACTCCTTTATGAATGCAAACAAGATTTCCTTTACTAAAGTTCAAAACATAAGAGCAACTTTTGAATGTCAACGCGTTTCGACCAAATCGGCCTTTTTCACGACAGTTGCTCTCAGTAGGTATTCTCTTCTAGACAGGGATTTCTCTTCCCTGGAGGTGCGATTTAAGTCTGGAAGGTATTGTTCAAGAATTATCCTCGAGTAGGTTGATGAATGTGGAAAGCCTGTATTTCACAAGTCCCGGAACGGGTCGTCGCTTTAGTGACAAGAAGAGTAATAGGACGAGTAACTCATCCTCTGACCCACATTAATCTGGAATAACCCGAGTGACCCTATAACGACCTTTGGTGACCGGTTATCTGTTATTGGACCGGTTCTACGATTTCTTCGCACAGATTGTGGGTCGTGACCGTTCCTCAGAGCAGAAAGCGTCTCTCAAGGTAAAAAACGTTGAGACCCCTGCTCTGTATAAGACCCCTGCTCTGTATAAGACCCCTGCTCTGTATAAGACCCCTGGAGAAGCTGCTGTAGGGGAAATATAGCACCAGAAACCAGAGTCCAGGAGATCATGAATGGTTCTGTGCTGGGACTTGTAGTTCCACAGCAGTTCTCTGCTCTCTGCAGCCCACCCTCAGTGCAGCGCCCCCTGTGTCTGCTCCTCGTCTCTGCGGTCACGGTGCAGTCACTAGACCCTGCTGATGTACTGACAGCAGAGATGATTCATGCGGTTTTCTGTAACCGCAGCTCCACGTCCTGTTACTAGCAGACAGAGCGAGTGCAGCAGAGAGGAGACGAGCTGCCCCTCAGCCTGATGTCTCCGGGGGTCCTACACACAGGTGAGACAGGGAGCAGGTGCGGCAGGGGTTAATATCGGGGGTATGGGGTGCAGGGTCCTGGTATATGGCAGATATAGGGGCCACATTCAGACAATGTTTTCTGTCACCGGCCCTCAGTTTTATTTTTCAGTGATGAGATTTTTGGATTTTGGGGTCCGCAGCTCCGTGATCGACTTCCATTAATCGTAAGGCTGTGTGCCCACGCTAGCGTTTTTGTAGCGTTTTTTGGGGTCAAGCCGCTTCAAAAACGCTTAAAATAAGCTTCCCATTCATTTTAATGCATTTTGGCCTTTTTGTGCCAATGGATGCGATTTTTCCTGCTTAGGAAACGCTTAGCGGTTAAAAACGCAGCATGCTCATTAATTTTGTGGCAAAGTCCATGTTTTTAGCTATTTCCTATGGTGCAGAAGACGCGCGGAAAAAAACGCATCAAAAACGCGCGTTTTCTGGGAAGGAGTCGTGGGCTAACGTGGGCACAGAGCGTAAATAACATTCTGGGCATCGTCGGGAAACTGGTGATAAAACATCGCCTGTTGCTAATTCCACTATTGTGGCCGGATGACAATTTATTATAGAAATCTTGATTTATTTTTTCTTTTAACTCTTTGAGAACACGATCAGTTTTGTTTTTTCCCGTAGTTTTTTTCCTCGTCCCCATATTTTTTGTTTTCCATCCACATCACGGTATGAGGCTCGTTTACTACGAGACGAATTGTAGTTTTAATTGAAATAATTCACTTTACCAAATAATGAACAGAAAAATGGGAAAATGTTCTATATTCGGGGAAAGTGCGAGGAAATAGCAAAGTCGCCATTGTTTTTTGGCTTTTGTTTTCCTGATATTCACTTTGCAGCAAAAACGACCTGGAACCTTTGTTCTGCTGTTTGTTAGTACAGAGATGATGGAAATGTGCGCACTCCCATCAGATGATCTCCGCGCCCGTCACATCCACGGATCCGTCACTTCTTCTTCTCGCCCCGTTCCTACAGCTATTGGTGAGAATTACCCCGGTGATCTGTTCCTCCATCGCTGACTCTCTGTCACACATTGTGGTACATGTAGATGAGGACACGGCGGCCTCACATGAAGAGGAGACAGGATGTGGAGGTTGTGGGCAGCAGCACGGTATTACTGAGCGCTGTATACGGTATTACTGAGCGCTGTATACGGTATTACTGAGAACCATACACGGTATTACTGAGCGCTGTATACGGTATTACTGAGCGCTGTATACGGTATTACTGAGAACCATACACGGTATTACTGAGCGCTGTATACGGTATTACTGAGCGCTGTATACGGTGTTACTGAGAACCATACACGGTATTACTGAGCGCTGTATACGGTATTACTGAGCGCTGTATACGGTATTACTGAGCGCTGTATACGTTGTTACTGAGAACCATACACGGTATTACTGAGCTCTGTATACGGTATTACTGAGCGCTGTATACGGTATTACTGAGAACCATACACGATATTACTGAGCACTGTATACGGTATTACTGAGAACCATACACGGTATTACTGAGCGCTGTATACGGTATTACTGAGTGCTGTATACGGTGTTACTGAGAACCATACACGTATTACTGAGCGCTGTATACGGTATTACTGAGCGCTGTATACGGTATTACTGAGAACCATACACGATATTACTGAGCACTGTATACGGTATTACTGAGAACCATACATGGTATTACTGAGCGCTGTATACGGTATTACTGAGCGCTGTATACGGTATTACTGAGAACCATACACGGTATTACTGAGCGCTGTATACGGTATTACTGAGAACCATACACGGTATTACTGAGCACTGTATACAGTATTACTGAGAACCATACACGGTATTACTGAGAGCTGTATACGATATTACTGAGAACCATACACGGTATTACTGAGAGCTGTATACGGTATTACTGAGAACCATACACGGTATTACTGAGCGCTGTATACGGTATTACTGAGAACCATACACGGTATTACTGAGCGCTGTATACGGTATTACTGAGAACCATACACGGTATTACTGAGCGCTGTATACGGTGTTACTGAGCACTGTATACGGTATTACTGAGCGCTGTATACGGTATTACTGAGAACCATACACGGTATTACTGAGCGCTGTATACGATATTACTGAGAACCATACACGGTATTACTGAGCACTGTTTACGGTATTACTGAGAACCATACACGGTATTACTGAGCGCTGTATACGGTATTACTGAGAACCATACATGGTATTACTGAGCGCTGTATACGGTATTACTGAGAACCATACACGGTATTACTGAGACCTGTATACGGTATTACTGAGAACCATACACGGTATTACTGAGCGCTGTATACGGTATTACTGAGCGCTGTATATGGTATTACTGAGCGCTGTATACGGTATTACTGAGAACCATACACGGTATTACTGAGCGCTGTATACGGTATTACTGAGAACCATACATGGTATTACTGAGCGCTGTATACGGTATTACTGAGCACTGTATACGGTATTACTGAGCGCTGTATACGGTATTACTGAGCGCTGTATACGGTATTACTGAGAACCATACACGGTATTACTGAGCGCTGTATACGGTATTACTGAGCGCTGTATACGGTATTACTGAGAACCATACACGGTATTACTGAGCGCTGTATACGACATTACTGAGAACCATACATGGTATTACTGAGCGCTGTATACGGTATTACTGAGCACTGTATACTGTATTACTGAGCGCTGTATACGGTATTACTGAGCGCTGTATACGGTATTACTGAGCGCTTTATACGGTGTTACTGAGAACCATACATGGTATTACTGAGCGCTGTATACGGTATTACTGAGCACTGTATACGGTATTACTGAGCGCTGTATACGGCATTACTGAGAACCATACACGGTATTACTGAGCGCTGTATACGGTGTTACTGAGCACTGTATACGGTATTACTGAGCGCTGTATACGGTATTACTGAGAACCATACACGGTATTACTGAGCGCTGTATACGGTATTACTGAGAACCATACACGGTATTACTGAGCGCTGTATACGGTATTACTGAGTGCTGTATACGGTATTACTGAGCGCTGTATACGGTATTACTGAGCGCTGTATACGGTATTACTGAGAACCATACACGATATTACTGAGCACTGTATACGGTATTACTGAGAACCATACACGGTATTACTGAGCGCTGTATACGGTATTACTGAGCGCTGTATACGGTATTACTGAGAACCATACACGGTATTACTGAGCGCTGTATACGGTATTACTGAGAACCATACACGGTATTACTGAGAGCTGTATACGGTATTACTGAGAACCATACATGGTATTACTGAGCGCTGTATACGGTATTACTGAGAACCATACACGGTATTACTGAGAGCTGTATACGGTATTACTGAGAACCATACACGGAATTACTGAGCGCTGTATACGGTATTACTGAGCGCTGTATACGGTATTACTGAGAACCATACACGGTATTACTGAGCGCTGTATACGGTATTACTGAGAACCATACACGGTATTACTGAGCGCTGTATACGGTATTACTGAGAACCATACACGGTATTACTGAGCGCTGTATACGGTATTACTGAGCGCTGTATACGGTATTACTGAGCGCTGTATACGGTATTACTGAGAACCATACACGGTATTACTGAGCGCTGTATACAGTATTACTGAGAACCATACACGATATTACTGAGCGCTGTATACGGTATTACTGAGAACCATACACGATATTACTGAGCGCTGTATACGGTATTACTGAGAACCATACACGGTAGTACTGAGCGCTGTATACGGTATTACTGAGAACCATGCACGGTATTACTAAGCACTGTATACAGTATTACTGAGAACCATACACGGTATTACTGAGCGCTGTATACGGTATCACTGAGAACCATACACGGTATTACTGAGAACCATACACGGTATTACTGAGCACTGTATACGGTATTACTGAGAACCATACACGGTATTACTGAGCGCTGTATACGGTATTACTGAGCGCTCTATACGGTATTACTGAGAACCATACACGGTATTACTGAGAACCATACACAGTATTACTGATCGCTGTATACGGTATTACTGAGAACCATGCACGGCATTACTGAGCACTGTATACGGTATTACTGAGAACCATACACAGTATTACTGAGAACCATACACGGTATTACTGAGCGCTGTATACGGTATTACTGAGAACCATACATGGTATTACTGAGCGCTGTATACGGTATTACTGAGAACCATACACGGTATTACTGAGCACTGTATACGGTATTACTGAGAACCATACACGGTATTACTGAGAACCATACACGGTATTAGGCCGATTTCACATTTGCGGTTGAGTCCGCAGCATTTGATGCACATACATCCGCATGCGTCCGTATCTTTAACATGGGGTACACGCAGGGACATGCGCTTGTATGCATTTGTATGTGTTCGGGTGCATGTGTGTAAGGTTGCGTCATTTTGCGGTATGTGGCGGGGCGCGTCGAACGCATCGTGTTGCATTTTTTGCGGCGTCAAATATCCGCAGTCATCCGCATGCGGATGACTGCAGATGACGTGCGTAAAAAAAGCATTACTGGCTTGGGTAATGCATGCGTACGCAACAACATGCATCCGCTTTGCATTTGAGTACGCAAGAATTTATATAAGACACACCCATTGGGCGTGGCTTGTGTAAATTCAAATTTCGCATTTGCCTATCGTCCGCAGCCGCATGCATGCGTTTTTGCATGTGTTTGCGGCTGTGGACAATATACTGCGGACTCAACCGCAAATGTGAACCTAACCTTACTGAGCACTGCACACGGTATTATTGAGCACTGCACACGGTATTACTTTGCACAGTATACGGTTTTACTGAGCACTGGATGGCCGCGCTCAGCTCCTCTGTGATCCATTGTTGCGCTCATGACTGTGATTGTGACTACATCTGATTTATAACTGTTACTAGCAGGAAATATAGAAAATCTTCTCTTCCTCCTTCATATAAGAAACACCACAAGAAAACACAAAATGACAAATTTGCAAAAATACTCTGCAGTAAAAATATGACAGTAATCAGCGAGTGCTGGATAACAAATACAGGGTATTTAGTCGATACGTTTTTTGCAAAAAGTATATACCAAGCTGCTCCACCACGTCACGGTAACCCTTCACGGAGCAGTATTTAAAACCTGAACATGTGAACATTGTCTAAATGAACAGGATACAGACAGGCGCCTCCTAGTATAGGCTCATGGTGTAATACAGTAATACCGTGTATGGTTCTCAGTAATACCGTGTATGGTTCTCAGTAATACCGTGTATGGTTCTCAGTAATACCGCATACAGCGCTCAGTAATACCGTGTATAGTTCTCAGTAATACCATGTATGGTTCTCAGTAATACCGTGTATGGTTCTCAGTAATACCGTATACAGCGCTCAGTAATACCGTGTATGGTTCTCAGTAATACCGTATACAGTGCTCAGTAATACCGTGTATGGTTCTCAGTAATACCGTATACAGCGCTCAGTAATACCGTGTATGGTTCTCAATAATACCGTATACAGCGCTCAGTAATACCGTGTATGGTTCTCAGTAATACCGTGTATGGTTTTTAGTAATACCGTGTATGGTTCTCAGTTATACCGTATACAGCGCTCAGTAATACCATGTATGGTTCTCAGTAATACCGTGTATGGTTTTTAGTAATACCGTGTATGGTTCTCAGTTATACCGTATACAGCGCTCAGTAATACCGTGTATGGTTCTCAGTAATACCGTGTATGGCTCTCAGTAATACCGTATGCAGTGCTCAGTAATACCGTGTATGGTTCTCAGTAATACCGTATACAGCACTCAGTAATACCGTGTATGGTTCTCAGTAATACCGTATACAGCCCTCAGTAATACCGTGTATGGTTCTCAGTAATACCGTATACAGCCCTCAGTAATACCGTGTATGGTTCTCAGTAATACCGTGTATGGTTCTCAGTAATACCGTATACAGCGCTCAGTAATACCGTGTATGGCTCTCAGTAATACCTTATACAGCGCTCAGTAATACCATGTATGGTTCTCAGTAATACCGCATACAGCGCTCAGTAATACCGTGTTTGGTTCTCAGTAATACCGTGTATGGTTCTCAGTAATACCGTGTATGGCTCTCAGTAATACCGTGTACAGCGCTCAGTAATACCATGTATGGTTCTCAGTAATACCGTATACAGCACTCAGTAATACCGTGTATGGTTCTCAGTAATACCGTATACAGCCCTCAGTAATACCGTGTATGGTTCTCAGTAATACCGTATACAGCCCTCAGTAATACCGTGTATGGTTCTCAGTAATACCGTGTATGGTTCTCAGTAATACCGTATACAGCGCTCAGTAATACCGTGTATGGCTCTCAGTAATACCTTATACAGCGCTCAGTAATACCATGTATGGTTCTCAGTAATACCGCATACAGCGCTCAGTAATACCGTGTTTGGTTCTCAGTAATACCGTATACAGCCCTCAGTAATACCGTGTATGGTTCTCAGTAATACCGTATACAGCGCTCAGTAATACCGTATACAGCCCTCAGTAATACCGTGTATGGTTCTCAGTAATACCGTATACAGCACTCAGTAATACCGTGTATGGTTCTCAGTAATACCATGTAAGGTTCTCAGTAATACCGCATACAGCGCTCAGTAATGCCGTGTATGGTTCTCAGTAATACCGTATACAGCGCTCAGTAATACCGTGTATAGTTCTCAGTAATACCGTATACAGCGCTCAGTAATACCGTGTATGGTTCTCAGTAATGCCGTGTATGGTTCTCAGTAATACCGTATACAGCGCTCAGTAATACCGTGTTTGGTTCTCAGTAATACCGTATACAGCCCTCAGTAATACCGTGTATGGTTCTCAGTAATACCGTATACAGCGCTCAGTAATACCGTGTATGGTTCTCAGTAATAGGCTGGAGTCACACTAACCTGCGCAAAATACGCTCCGTATTTTACATGCGTAATACGGATCAATGACCACAAAATAGTGGTCCGTAGGTCATCCGTAAGCAAGGTGCGGTCGCTTATTTTGCGCATGTCAGCATCCGTATGCAATCCGTATGCAATCCGTATGGCGAGATTTTCTTGCAGCCTTGCAAAATGGACATTTAACGGTTTTGAGGCCTGCAAACTATTTAAATCATTAGCCTGCACCCTATTTAGACACTCAGAAACAGGTGGCTGCCTACGTTCTGTACATTTGTCACCTTGCTTTCACGAGGTGTGTTGGTGTTCTTTGTGCAGCATGGCAGAGGGTCTGACATTCAATACAACCGAGCAGGTTCTCTTTACCTGGCTTTTGTCACGGCGCTTTGGCCAACCATATCCTGTGAAAGTGGATCCGCGGAGGAGGAGACGCATGTGGGTACATCCACTTTTGAGGCAACGACTCACAAGAGTTAATTTTCACCGCCTCTATTCGTCTCTGCGGGAGCATCCGGAAAAATTTTACCAGTACTGTCGAATGAGCATTTCCACATTTGATCGCCTCTTGGAGACAGTGCGCCCTGGGATCACATTTCAGGACACTAGGATGCGCCAAGCCATATCTGCAGAGGAGCGACTTCTACTCACAATACGGTATGTACTCCACAACCACATTCTCTATGTTCATAATGTGTGTGTTAATTTATGTTTTTTGGCCTTCTTGGACAAAGTTTAATGCCCTCATCTTACTCCAAATATGTTTCACCTGACACAGCACAATGTTACATCTAATATGTCCTGCATATCACTTAGTCATTGTGCCACCAAATATGTGTGTGTTGTTATCTCTCATTTCCTACCAAGTTTGGTCGGCATGTAACTGATTTTTTTTTACTTTAGCCATTCTAACCTGGACTATTTCTGTTGTTCTACAGCTTCCTGTCCACTGGCCTGTCTTATGCCGCCCTCCACCATGAGTTTCTCATTGGAAAGTCCACCTATTCAGGCATAGTGGGATCTACATGTGCACAAATCTGGACAAGACTCCATCAGGTGGTCCTACCCGAGCCCAGGATGGAAGACTGGTTGAGGATTTCAAGGGACTTTGAGGAGGACTGCCAGTTTCCAAATTGTATTGGGGCCCTGGATGGCAAACATATCAGGGTGCGTATGCCGCCGAACTCTGGCTCCCAATTCTTCAATTATAAGCAATACTTTTCTGTTGTATTGTTGGCTCTGGTAGACCCTCAATACAAGTTTATAATTGTGGACATTGGGGCCTATGGAAGGACGGGAGACTCTAGAGTCTTCAATACTTCCATAATGGGTCGGCGGCTACGCACCAACCAGTTGGATCTACCACCACCACGCCAGCTACCAGGCTCCCCCGAACAATCAGTCCCTTATGTCCTTGTGGCAGATGAGGCCTTTCAGTTATCGCGCAATGTCATGAGGCCATATCCCCGGCGCAACCTTGACCACAGGTGCAGAATTTTGAACTTGCGCCTATCACGTGCTAGGCGACTGGTGGAGTGTTCCTTTGGGATTCTTTGTGCCAAATGGCGGGTACTCCAGTCTGCCATTCAGTTGAGTGAGCAAAATGTGAATGAAGTTGTGAAAGCCTGTGTTGTTCTGCATAACTTCACCAGGATACATGATTGTTCCTCCTCTGCTGGTGTTGTGCGTAGGCCGGACAATGTGCGCAGGGTGAGACCACCTATCAACCCTCAACGTAGACCGCTCTCTGGCCTCAAAGTGCGTGATATATTCACTAATTACTTTATCTCACCTGAGGGGGCTACTTCTTGGCAAGAGAATGCTGTGTCTATGTTCTAATTATTTTTGGTTCAAAGTGTGTCTAAATATATATTACTCAAGCCTTTATGATTCTATGAGTGTTTCTTTGCATTGGTTGGTGTCTGTTAGTATGTTGTGAGGGATAGTGAGAAATCACACAGAGACGTTAACTAGAGTAGACAAATTTTTAGTTTTGCCTTTTGGTTTTTTGGTTTTTGCTTAAAGGCAAACATAATTTTGCCATCACACAAATTTGGCAATGGCCAAAATGACCCTTTGGGCCTTCTTTAACTTGGTGTAACATTAACATAACAGAAAATAACTGCAACAAACATTATGCAATAACAACATTGCTGCATGCCTACATTAACCTGGATTAGGCAACAAAGGGTGAGCTCCATCACCAAAATAAAGTCAATAAGATAACACTCACATTTCCTCATAATGTTTTCCAATCATAGAAAGATTCCACCATGACAGGCAAGGCTACCTCACATCTTTCACACAGATATTACCTGTCTGTAGAACAGACAGTATTTAAGCATGCTATACTGGAAAGGATGAAAATACAAAACTCACTTGTTAAGACATAGAGAGAGCGTGATATTGAGAATGCTGGTCGCCTCAAATTGGTTTACTAGAGAATGCTAATAACAAAGGTGACTACTTAACTAAAGGCAAGCACGCCTTTCCTATGCATTAACAAGTGATTAGTGTATTTTCATCCTTTCAGGTAACAGTATAGCGCATTTAAATATTCTCTTTTATACACACATGTAATATCTGTGTGAAAGGCGTGAGGTAGCGTTGCCTGTCATGATGGATTGTTTCATATGTTTGGAAAACATTGTTTACAAATGTGAGTGTTAAATTATGTTCTAAATGTTGGTGAAGGAGAACACCTGTTTTTTTGTCTAGATTAGAAGCACCAGTTACATGTCACTGGACATCTCCAAAGTTTGGATTCATAAATCCTCATATGTAGGGGAAGGGGAACGGGGAGGAACAGCCTGGGGGTGCTGCTGGACATTGTGGCCAACATCGCCCTGTGTGGGGCCATACTGTTGCCCATGATGCTGTTGTTGTCCAGCCTCCTGGGCCTGTTGGTGATACTGCCCAGAGTAATAATGATGATGGTGAGGGGCTTCTTCTTGGCTATGGTAGGCCCGTGGATCATACCCACCAAGATAGCCAGATCGTCCCCAACCAGGTTGGGACCAGCCTCCAACACTGGGTGGGTACAAGTGGCCATATTGGTGGGGTTGGCTTGCTGAAGACATTTGGGGCTGCGGAATAGAAGGATGGGTAGGGGGAGGAAGGGGTTGAGGTGTTGGCCCCCGTATTAGGGGCTGTTCAGACCCTGCTTGAGCAAGCATCTGTGTGGATGGTCTCATGCGCATTAAATTTCTTGGTGAGAGCTGCCACCTCTCCAGAAATTCAAACACCTCATATGGGGTATTGGGGGGGTGCTTGCATCAAGCAGGATCTGAATACACCCCCTAATACGGAGCCTGACCTCACGGGTAAGGGCACGGAGATAAAGGGTGAGGCTACGTGCATAGGCCTCCTCACCATCATCTGTAGTGACTCTGGACAGGTAATTCAGCACCCCAGTGTCCACATTGGTCCTGCTCTCTTGAATGGCGACCTGGCGCCTTCTTCTTATTCGCCATGTTGCTAGAGCAGCCTGTGGGGAGGGCCTGATCTGGGCAGTTGGGCTGCTGCTCAAGTTGCCCATCTCTTCCAGGATGGGTGAGGTTGCAGCTGCAGACCGTCCTGGTGGTGTGTTTTGTCGGGCAGCCATTGTGTGCTCTTGTGATGCCTCCTCTTCAGACATCCTTCTTGTAGGGGGAGAAGATGGGCCAGCCACCTCATCCCCTACAGGATCAATAACGGGCTCTGCCTCTGAGGCCGTTCCTCGATCCGTAAGGTTGGATTGAGTTCTGTTATGAAATAGAACAGAGGCAAAAATACATCAATATTTTTGTCCCTGTAAAGTATTTGTGTAATGTGGTGTGAGGTATCTACTTACGGTCTCAGAGCCAGAATTGGGGCGAGGAAGTTCAGCCGGTCATAATATATATATTTCCGCTTTACATGGCCAGCATCCCCACTCCTGGACCGCTGCTGGCGTTCCCGGCGGTATTGGTCCCGGATGCTTCTCCACCGTTTCATCACATCTTCAACTGCAATGTGACAGGAAAGATTGTCAAAATCACATATTTGAGTGGTCACATTTTCAAACAGTAGTCTAGGCATGGGGCCTTATGGGGTGTGCGTTCTACCCATGGTGGCATATGTAATTGGGCCGATACCCAGGGTCTCATTATCTCCCCTGAAAATAATTTTTGTGGCTAGGAGGATGAGGAGCTTGTGGCCTAACCCCTAATTATGGCTGTGTGAAGCCACGTGTCACATCCTAATGTAACGGCCTCATGAGGCTAAAATTACATGCCCAGGAAGGGGGGGGGCTGATTGTAGAGTCATTTTATAGTGCGCGCTAACGTTAATTATATTTTTATGGTTGCACTTACGAATTTTCTGCTGCTCCTCACGTGGTCGGTCACCGAAGTCATGGTACATCTGGCGACAGATGCGCCTCCATGACGCCTCCTTTCGTGTGCGGTTTGCATAGTTTGCGTCGCGTGGGTCCCATATTTCTGGACGCTCCTGCACCAGCACAATTAGCATCTCCACATTTATGTAAGTGGACGCCATGCTGCTGCTGTACTCCGTGGAGGCGTACTTCCGGGATGTCTGGAGCGCTTTTTGAGCTCATTTGCATGTCTACGCTTCCTGATGATGGATTGCCCATTTCCTGTCACCAGCCAAAAGACCTGCGTATTGCTCGCAGGTCACATGTGTGGTCCGTGTGTAATCCGTATTTTTTGCGCACCCATAGACTTGCATTGGCGTGCTATGGGCGTAGTACGCTGACAATCGCAGCATGCTGCGAGTGGCACGGAGCGTAGGATACGGAGGAGAAATATACGGCTGGTGCGAGGGACCCCATAGAGAATCATTGGTCCGTGTTTAATGCGTGCTTTTTGCGCCTCGCACGCACCCGTATTCCTCGCCAGTGTGACTCCGGCCATACACGGTATTACTGTGCGCTGTATACGGTATGGCCGGAGTCACACTGGCAAGGAATACGGGTGCGTGCGAGGCGCAAAAAGCACGCATTAAACACGGACCAATGATTCTCTATGGGGTCCCTCGCACCAGGCGTATATTTCTCCTCCGTATTCTACGCTCCGTGCCACTCGCAGCATGCTGCGATTGTCAGCGTACTATGCCCGTAGCACGCCAATGCAAGTCTATGGGTGTGCAAAAAATACGGATTACACACGGAACACACATGTGACCTGCGAGCAATACGCAGGTCTTTTGGCTGGTGACAGGAAATGGGCAATCCATCATCAGGAAGCCTAGACATGCAAATGAGCTCAAAAAGCGCTCCAGACATCCAGGAAGTACGCCTCCACGGAGTACAGCAGCAGCATGGCGTCCACGTACATAAATGTGGAGATGCTAATTGTGCTGGTGCAGGAGCGTCCAGAAATATGGGACCCACGCGACGCAAACTATGCGAACCGCACAAGAAAGGAGGCGTCATGGAGGCGCATCTGTCGCCAGATGTACCATGACTTCGGTGACCGACCACGTGAGGAGCAGCAGAAAATTCGTAAGTGCAACCATAAAAATATAATTAACGTTAGCGCGCGCTATAAAATGACTCTACAATCAGCCCCCCCCCTTCCTGGGCATGTAATTTTAGCCTCATGAGGCCGTTACATTAGGATGTGACACGTGGCTTCACACAGCCATAATTTGGGGTTAGGCCACATGCTCCTCATCCTCCTAGCCACAAAAATTATTTTCAGGGGAGATAATGAGACCCTGGGTATCGGCCCAATTACATATGCCACCATGGGTAGAACGCACACCCCAGAAGGCCCCATGCCTAGACTACTGTTTGAAAATGTGACCACTCAAATATGTGATTTTGACAATCTTTCCTGTCACATTGCAGTTGAAGATGTGATGAAACGGTGGAGAAGCATCCGGGACCAATACCGCCGGGAACGCCAGCAGCGGTCCAGGAGTGGGGATGCTGGCCATGTAAAGCGGAAATATATATATTATGACCGGCTGAACTTCCTCGCCCCAATTCTGGCTCTGAGACCGTAAGTAGATACCTCACACCACATGACACAAAAACATTACACAAATACTTTACAGGGACAAAAATATTGATGTATTTTTGCCTCTGTTCTATTTCATAACAGAACTCAATCCAACCTTACGGATCGAGGAACGGCCTCAGAGGCAGAGCCCGTTATTGATCCTGTAGGGGATGAGGTGGCTGGCCCATCTTCTCCCCCTACAAGAAGGATGGCTGAAGAAGAGGCATCACAAGAGCACACAATGGCTGCCCGACAAAACACACCACCAGGACGGTCTGCAGCTGCAACCTCACCCATCCTGGAAGAGATGGGCAACTTGAGCAGCAGCCCAACTGCCCAGATCAGGTCCTCCCCACAGGCTGCTCTAGCAACACGGCGAATAAGAAGAAGGCGCCAGGTCGCCATTCAAGAGAGCAGGACCAATGTGGACACTGGGGTGCTGAATTACCTGTCCAGAGTCACTACAGATGATGGTGAGGAGGCCTATGCACGTAGCCTCACCCTTTATCTCCGTGCCCTTACCCGTGAGGTCAGGCTCCGTATTAGGGGGTGTATTCAGATCCTGCTTGATGCAAGCACCCCCCCCCAATACCCCATATGAGGTGTTTGAATTTCTGGAGAGGTGGCAGCTCTCACCAAGAAATTCAATGCGCATGAGACCATCCACACAGATGCTTGCTCAAGCAGGGTCTGAACAGCCCCTAATACGGGGGCCAACACCTCAACCCCTTCCTCCCCCTACCCATCCTTCTATTCCGCAGCCCCAAATGTCTTCAGCAAGCCAACCCCACCAATATGGCCACTTGTACCCACCCAGTGTTGGAGGCTGGTCCCAACCTGGTTGGGGACGATCTGGCTATCTTGGTGGGTATGATCCACGGGCCTACCATAGCCAAGAAGAAGCCCCTCACCATCATCATTATTACTCTGGGCAGTATCACCAACAGGCCCAGGAGGCTGGACAACAACAGCATCATGGGCAACAGTATGGCCCCACACAGGGCGATGTTGGCCACAATGTCCAGCAGCACCCCCAGGCTGTTCCTCCCCGTTCCCCATCCCCTACATATGAGGATTTATGAATCCAAACTTTGGAGATGTCCAGTGACATGTAACTGGTGCTTCTAATCTAGAGAAAAAAACAGGTGTTCTCCATCACCAACATTTAGAACATAATTTAACACTCACATTTGTAAACAATGTTTTCCAAACATATGAAACAATCCATCATGACAGGCAACGCTACCTCACGCCTTTCACACAGATATTACATGTGTGTATAAAAGAGAATATTTAAATGCGCTATACTGTTACCTGAAAGGATGAAAATACACTAATCACTTGCTAATGCATAGGAAAGGCGTGCTTGCCTTTAGTTAAGTAGTCACCTTTGTTATTAGCATTCTCTAGTAAACCAATTTGAGGCGACCAGCATTCTCAATATCACGCTCTCTCTATGTCTTAACAAGTGAGTTTTGTATTTTCATCCTTTCCAGTATAGCATGCTTAAATATTGTCTGTTCTACAGACAGGTAATATCTGTGTGAAAGATGTGAGGTAGCCTTGCCTGTCATGGTGGAATCTTTCTATGATTGGAAAACATTATGAGGAAATGTGAGTGCTATCTTATTCACTTTATTTTGGTGATGGAGCTCACCCTTTGTTGCCTAATCCAGGTTAATGTAGGCATGCAGCAATGTTGTAATTGCATAATGTTTGGTGCAGTTATTTTCTGTTATGTTAATGTTACATCAAGTTAATGAAGGCCCAAAGTGTCATTTTGGCCATTGCCAAATTTGTGTGATGGCAAAATTATGTTTGCCTTTAAGCAAAAACCAAAAAACCAAAAGGCAAAACTAAAAATTTGTCTACTCTAGTTAACGTCTGTGTGTGATTTCTCACTATCCCTCACAACATACTAACAGACACCAACCAATGCAAAGAAACACTCATAGAATCATAACAAGGCTTGAGTAATATATATTTAGACACACTTTGAACCAAAAATAATTAGAACATAGACACAGCATTCTCTTGCCAAGAAGTAGCCCCCTCAGGTGAGATAAAGTAATTAGTGAATATATCACGCACTTTGAGGCCAGAGAGCGGTCTACGTTGAGGGTTGATAGGTGGTCTCACCCTGCGCACATTGTCCGGCCTACGCACAACACCAGCAGAGGAGGAGCAATCATGTATCCTGGTGAAGTTATGCAGAACAACACAGGCTTTCACAACTTCATTCACATTTTGCTCACTCAACTGAATGGCAGACTGGAGTACCCGCCATTTGGCACAAAGAATCCCAAAGGAACACTCCACCAGTCGCCTAGCACGTGATAGGCGCAAGTTCAAAATTCTGCGCCTGTGGTCAAGGTTGCGCCTGGGATATGGCCTCATGACATTGTGTGATAACTGAAAGGCCTAATCTGCCACAAGGACATAAGGGACTGATTGTTCGGGGGAGCCTGGTAGCTGGCGTGGTGGTGGTAGTTCAAACTGGTTGGTGCGTAGCCGCCGACCCATTATGGAAGTATTGAAGACTCTAGAGTCTCCCGTCCTTCCATAGGCCCCAATGTCCACAATTATAAACTTGTATTGAGGGTCTACCAGAACCAACAATACAACAGAAAAGTATTGCTTATAATTGAAGAATTGGGACCCTGAGTTCGGCGGCTTACGCACCCTGATATGTTTGCCATCCAGGGCCCCAATACAATTTGGAAACTGGCAGTCCTCCTCAAAGTCCCTTGAAATCCTTAACCAGTCTTCCATCCTGGGCTCGGGTAGGACCACCTGATGGAGTCTTGTCCAGATTTGTGCACATGTAGACCTCACTATGCCTGAATTGGTGGACTTTCCAATGAGAAACTCATGGTGGAGGGCGGCATAAGACAGGCCAGTGGACAGGAAGCTGTAGAACAACAGAAATAGTCCAGGTTAGAATGGCTAAAGTAAAAAAAAATCAGTTACATGCCGACCAAACTTGGTAGGAAATGAGAGAGAACAACACACACATATTTGGTGGCACAATGACTAAGTGATATGCAGTACATATTAGATGTAACATTCTGCTGTGTCAGTTGAAACATATTTTGAGTAAGATGAGGGTATTAAACATTGTCCAAGAAGGCCAAAAAACATAAATTAACACACACATTATGAACATAGAGAATGTGGTTGTGGAGTACATACCGTATTGTGAGTAGAAGTCGCTCCTCTGCAGATATGGCTTGGCGCATCCTAGTGTCCTGAAATGTGATCCCAGGGCGCACTGTCTCCAAGAGGCGATCAAATGTGGAAATGCTCATTCGACAGTACTGGTAAAATTTTTCCGGATGCTCCCGCAGAGACGAATAGAGGCGGTGAAAATGCCCTCTTGTGAGTCGTTGCCTCAAAAGTGGATGTACCCACATGCGTCTCCTCCTCCGCGGATCCACTTTCACAGGATATGGTTGGCCAAAGCGCCGTGACAAAAGCCAGGTAAAGAGAACCTGCTCGGTTGTATTGAATGTCAGACCCTCTGCCATGCTGCACAAAGAACACCTCGTGAAAGCAAGGTGAGAAATGTACAGAATGTAGGCAGCCACCTATTTCTGAGTGTCTAAATAGGGTGCAGGCTAATGATTTAAATAGTTTGCAGGCCTCAAAACCGTTAAATGTCCATTTTGCAAGGCTGCGAGAAAATCTCGCCATATGGATTGCATACGGATTGCATACGGAGACACACATGCGCAAAATACGCGACCTCACCTTGCTTACGGATGACCTACAGACCACTATTTTGTGGTCATTGATCCGTATTACGCATGTAAAATACGGAGCGTATTTTGCGCAGGTTAGTGTGACTCCAGCCTATGGTTCTCAGTAATACCGTATACAGCACTCAGTAATACCGTGTATGGTTCTCAGTAATACCATGTAAGGTTCTCAGTAATACCGCATACAGCACTCAGTAATGCCGTGTATGGTTCTCAGTAATACCGTATACAACGCTCAGTAATACCGTGTATGGTTCTCAGTAATACCGTATACAGCGCTCAGTAATACCGTGTATGGTTCTCAGTAATACCATGTAAGGTTCTCAGTAATACCGTATACAGTGCTCAGTAATACCGTGTATGGTTCTCAGTAATACCGTATACAGCGCTCAGTAATACCATGTATGGTTCTCAGTAATACCGTATAGAGCGCTCAGTAATACCGTGTTTGGTTCTCAGTAATACCGTATACAGCCCTCAGTAATACCGTGTATGGTTCTCAGTAATACCGTATACAGCGCTCAGTAATACCGTGTATGGTTCTCAGTAATACCGTATACAGCGCACAGTAATACCGTGTATGGTTCTCAGTAATACCGTATACAGCACTCAGTAATACCGTGTATGGTTCTCAGTAATACCATGTAAGGTTCTCAGTAATACCGCATACAGCGCTCAGTAATACCGTGTATGGTTCTCAGTAATACCGTATACAGCGCTCAGTAATACCGTGTATGGTTCTCAGTAATACCGTATACAGCGCTCAGTAATACCATGTATGGTTCTCAGTAATACCGTATAGAGCGCTCAGTAATACCGTGTTTGGTTCTCAGTAATACCGTATACAGCCCTCAGTAATACCGTGTATGGTTCTCAGTAATACCGTATACAGCGCTCAGTAATACCGTGTATGGTTCTCAGTAATACCGTATACAGCGCACAGTAATACCGTGTATGGTTCTCAGTAATACCGTATACAGCACTCAGTAATACCGTGTATGGTTCTCAGTAATACCGTATACAGTGCTCAGTAATACCGTGTATGGTTCTCAGTAATACCGTATACAGCGCTCAGTAATACCATGTATGGTTCTCAGTAATACCGTATAGAGCGCTCAGTAATACCGTGTTTGGTTCTCAGTAATACCGTATACAGCCCTCAGTAATACCGTGTATGGTTCTCAGTAATACCGTATACAGCGCTCAGTAATACCGTGTATGGTTCTCAGTAATACCGTATACAGCGCACAGTAATACCGTGTATGGTTCTCAGTAATACCGTATACAGCACTCAGTAATACCGTGTATGGTTCTCAGTAATACCATGTAAGGTTCTCAGTAATACCGCATACAGCGCTCAGTAATACCGTGTATGGTTCTCAGTAATACCGTATACAGCGCTCAGTAATACCGTGTATGGTTCTCAGTAATACCGTATACAGCGCTCAGTAATACCGTGCATGGTTCTCAGTAATACCGTATACAGTGCTCAGTAATACCGTGTATGGTTCTCAGTAATACCGTATACAGCACTCAGTAATACCGTGTATGGTTCTCAGTAATACCGTATACAGTGCTCAGTAATACCGTGTATGGTTCTCAGTAATACCGTATACAGCGCTCAGTAATACCGTGTATGGTTCTCAGTAATACCGTATACAGCACTCAGTAATACCGTGTATGGTTCTCAGTAATACCGTATACAGCGCTCAGTAATACCGTGTATGGTTCTCAGTAATACCGTATACAGCGCTCAGTAATACCGTGCATGGTTCTCAGTAATACCGTATACAGCGCTCAGTAATACCGTGTATGGTTCTCAGTAATACCGTATACAGCACTCAGTAATACCGTGTATGGTTCTCAGTAATACCGTATACAGCGCTCAGTAATACCGTGTATGGTTCTCAGTAATACCGTATACAGCACTCAGTAATACCATGTATGGTTCTCAGTAATACCGTATACAGTGCTCAGTAATACCGTGTATGGTTCTCAGTAATACCGTATACAGCGCTCAGTAATACCATGTATGGTTCTCAGTAATACCGTATACAGCGCTCAGTAATACCGTGTTTGGTTCTCAGTAATACCGTATACAGCCCTCAGTAATACCGTGTATGGTTCTCAGTAATACCGTATACAGCGCTCAGTAATACCGTGTTTGGTTCTCAGTAATACCGTATAGAGCCCTCTGTAATACAGTGTCTGGTTCTCAGTAATAAGGTCTACAATGTACAGTTATGCTAACACCAAAACTTTCCCTCCACTCATGGTTAGTGGTTGGGTGAAGCCATTTATTGTCAGACTACTGTGTTTTCTCTCAAAAAATATAAAGGTTATAACACGGAGGACCGTGAAACCAAACACCAAAACACAAAAAGAAAGCTCCTCCACTCAAGGTAAAAATTGTATTTTATTAAGACATATAATATAAAACAGACGGCAAACCATACTGAAAATGAAATAGCAAAAAACACATCCACTGGGTGAACGATGGAGGTACACATACATATATTTGATAAAAGATAAATGTAATATCATATATCAAAGAGTATACAGCTGGTAAGAAATCACTGCATGCACTATATCAAAAAATCACACAGAACCAGTGGTTACATAATAAGATATATAAAGCGCAAATGCAAAGAAATATATATCTATATATAAAAGATATTTAAATTGATATTGCTGGTTTCCTATATCTGATCTCTCTCCATAGGGGAACAAAGCCCACATAAAGTGTAACATGCTGTAAATTTATAAGGAGAGAGCCAAACATAAGAAATGCACCACATAGCTCAAACAGAATTGCATCTGTATGAAGTGTATTCACCAGCACCCCTTCTGAGGAAGATATCCACATTGAAACGCGCGTCAGGGGGACCCTGGGTGATTTTTTCCTGTTTTTTTTTATTTTTCATTTCATACGCGATTCAGACAGATTTCCCGGTGGAAGATTCCCAATAATGGGGCAGATGGAAGCACTGTGGGCTCCTTAGGACCTGTGATCCGGCGGTTCCCATCTTTTTAGGATTGCATAAAAGGGCCGTCATCCACAGTTTTGTGCACTTCTGAAAAGGACACCGCTGAACAGAGGCCAGACTGAGTCCAGAGTAAATCTGCTGCCTCATTATAGTGAATGGATCCCTCGGGAGTTTCATGTGTCACGTCACTCGGTGTTAGGGCTGGCAGAACGCACCAGATTATAAATAATAGTAGGTGCGTTCGCAGCCCGTGGTCCACCGTGCAGAGGAGGTACTCTGCTGCTAAGTAATGGCGGAAGAATTAAACGGTGTGGAACCATTCACACGTGGGTTACGTCACCCAATGTGAACAGGGCGAACTCTATTAAAGCACAGAGCCGCACATCCGCTGAACGTAGATGCCGGAGCCTGTTAAGCTCACAGAGCCCGGCCAAAAGATCGCACAGTGTACGGCCACAGAACTCTACCCCAAGGACACGGGGTTAGAGTCCTTCTAGGCCCACTGAACGCGCCGCGTCGCTGCTGCGAATGCCGCTATAGACGCTGACTATGGAGCACGTGCACTGAGGCATGCCGAGTCCCTGGTGAGGACTGATGCCTGACTCAACCTCTGTCCTACCTACGCCTAAGCCTGGGCGCTAGCAGGCTAGGCTGCACAACACATGCGTACCAAGGTTAGGGGTTTCTTAATGAGTCATTCACCAGAGACATTCATGCGTGCATACATCACTCACTCCACATAGTCTGTAAATACAGTCTTATCCTAGCGCATGGCCCGAGCGGCCATGCAAACCTTTTATAGCGGCGAGCATCCGGGACCCCCCTGGCTTCTCGGATGGGCCAATCCGAACAGGAGCAGGACCTGAGCATGCGACCTTCGATCTACAATGGGAGATCACTCCACGGGCATGCTCAGTGGCCCGACATGGGAACTTAGTCCCTGGAGAATCTCGCTGCTGAGCAGTATGTATTGACATAGCTGTGCCAGAGGTGGCAGCAGCAAGCAAACCCATGGAGCTGGTCTGGGCAGAGCGCTGGGACCGACAAGTTTGCTGAGCAGGCTCCACTGTGGTTGGAGGGGAATGGGAGACCGCTGGAAGTAAGGCTTGGGATTCTTGCTGTGCAGTGGCAGAAATCTGACACTCAGAGATTAAGGGCTCATACTTACGTGTGAGTCTCTCACATGAAGACCTGAGACCGGCACTCGGACTCAAGCATGCAGCTGCATAGAAATACATGCAGCCGCATGCTCCAGTGCTGGTGGCAGTGCCAGGTTTTCATGCGAAAGAATCGTGTGAGTTTCTCACAAGTGAGTTTGAGCCATTAGATGGAAACCCAAAGTGCTCAGCATAGAGCGACGGATAAATGTGATCTCTAATGTTATGTAAAATGCTCCCAATAAAATCTTCAACTCAATCCACAAAAAAAGCAAGTCCCCACTCAGATCTGTTAACGGAAATATAGGGGCTTCCATGTTACTGGTAGCATAAAGGCTCTGAAAAAGCTAAATGGCTTCAAGCTTCCCAAAAGAAATTCAGCAAATTCTGTGCTCTTAAATTCAAATGCCCCCCTCCCTTCTGAGCCCCAGTGTGCCTAAACCACATCTTGTGCCCACATGTTTGGCATTTCTGTAGTGATGAGAGCCTGCCTAATTTACAGGTGCGTGTCTCCAGAAACACAGGTTGGGCATAACATACTGGTGTCTGCAACGTACTGGTCACTACAAATGCAGTCTGCAATTTTCACTCAGCAACATCCACTGTTACCTGGTTATGGAAAACACCCATGGAGTCAAAATCGTCACTACATCTGTAGATAAATTCCCAAAGGGTTATAATTACCAAAATGTGGTCACTTGAGGGCTGTTTCCACTGTTTAGGCACATCAGGGGCTCTCCAAACGCTGCATGGCATCCACTAATTATTCCAGTAAATTTTACATTCAAAAAGTCAAATGGCGCTCCTTCCATTCCGAGCTCCCCCGTGCGCCCAAACAGTAGTATTCCCCCACATGTGGGGTATCGGTGTACTCTGGAGAAATTGCACAACAAATTGTACGGAGCAATTTATCCTGTTACCCTTATGAAAATGCAAAATTTGCAGCTAAAAAAGATTTTGTATAGTTTGCAAAAGAGAAGACTGAGAGGAGACTTAATAGCTGTCTACAAATATCTGAAGGGCTGTCACATTGTAGAAGGATCAACTTTATTCTTATTTGCACAAGGAAAGACTAGAAGCAATGGGATGAAACTGAATGGGAGGAGACACAGATTAGATATTAGAAAAAAACTTTTTGACAGTTAGAGTCATCAATGAGTGGAACAAGCTGCCACGAGAAGTGGTGAGTTCTCCTTCAATAGAAGTCTTCAAACAGAGGCTGGACAGACATCTGACTGGGATGATTTAGCGAATCCTGCTTTGAGCAGGGGGTTGGACCAGATGGCCCAGGAGGTCCCTTCCAACTCTACCATTCTATGATCTATGATTCTATGATTTATTTCGGAAAAATGTGATTTTTTTTTTTTCCACGGCTTAACGTTATAAACTTCTGTGAAGCACTTGGGGGTTCAAGGTGCTCAATACACATCTAGATAAGTTCCCTAAGGCTACTTTCACACATCAGTTTTTTGCCGTCAGGCAGGATCCGACTATTTTTAGAAAAAACGGATCCGGCATAAATTTTGGAGAACTGTAGAAACGGATCCGTTTTTTTGCTGGATCCGTCTAGTAGGTTATATCTGTTCCTGGGGGCTGGCCAATTGGATCTGAGCATGCGCAGACTTAAAAAAACCGGATCCGGTGGCTGGATCCGTCTTTTTCTGGATCCGGCGCATTCCGGCGCCCATAGACTTTCATTGTAGCAAGAAGCTGGAAGCGCCGGATCCGGCGCTTCCGGCTTTTTCGCCGGAGACAAAAAACGTTACAGTAGCCGTTTTTTCCAGACGCCGGAATGAGACAAGTTGCCGGATCCGGCAAAAAACGGATGAAACGCAATGCCATCCGGCACGATCCGGCGCTAATGCAAGTCAATGGGGAAAAACTGGATCCGGCATTGCATTTTGCCGGATCCGGTTTTACAAAAAAAAGCCGGATCGCGCCTGAAGGCAAAAAACTGATGTGTGAAAGAGGCCTAAGGGGTCTAGTTTCCAAAATGGTGTCACTTGTAGGGAGTTTCCACTGTTTAGGCACATCAGGGGCTCTCCAAACGCGACATGGCGACTACTAATTATGCCAGCAAGTTTTACAGGCATGCTCAGGAGAAATTGCACAACAAAATGTATAGTCCATTTTCTCTTGTTACCCTTGTGAAAGTAACAAAAAATTAGGTCTAAAGGAAATTTTTTTGTGAAAGAAAAGTAAATGTTTATTTTTTTCTTCCACAATCTAAAAATTCTTGTGAATCACCTAAAGGGTTAATTAATAAACTTCTGGAATGTGGTTTTGAGCACCTTGAGGGGTGCAGTTTTTAGAATGGTGTCACTTTTGGGTATTTTCTATCATATAGGCCTCTCAAAGTCACGTCAAATGTGAGGTGGTCCCTAAAAAAAAAAATGGTTTTGCAAATTTTGTTGTAAAAATGAGAAATTGTTGGTCAACTTTTAACCCTTATAACTTCCTAACAAAAAAAAAGTTTCCAAAATTATGGTGCGGTAAAGTAGACATGTGGGAAATGTTACTTATTAACTATTTTGTGCGATATGACGCTCTGATTTAAGGTCATAAAAATTAAAAGTTTAAAAATTGCGAAATTTTCACTAAATTTCCGTTTATTTAACAATTAAACACAAGTCATATAAAATAAATTTTACTACTATAATAAAGTACAATATGTCACGAGAAAAAATTCTCAGAATCAGCAGGATCTGTTGAAGCGTTCCAGAGTTATTACCTCATTAGTGGTCAGAATTGTAAAACTTGGTGTGGTCAGAAAGGTGAAAACAGGCTAGGTGTCAAAGGGGTTAAACAACATACAATTATAAAACACAGAATAATAATAATCTTTATTTATATAGCGCCAACATATTCCGCAGCGCTTTACAGTTTAACAGTTTCAAAACACAAGTCATAAGGAACTGTGGGAGGGTCCTTGAAGCTCACAAAATCTGGTGATTACCAAATCATAAACCATTGACATAAATAAACAGAGCATAAATTACTCCCAGCTGACTATGGGATGGAGGATATGTGTGATGGGTATATGGGCATGGGACTATGGGATGGAGGATATGTATGATGGGTATTTGGGCACAGGGCTGCCACTAGGAATTTTGGGGCCCCATACTGGCAACATTTTCGGGGCCCCCTTAAGACTCCGCCCAGGCTCCACCCCAGCCCCGCTTCCACTCCTCAAACTGTCTACAGCCCCACCGCCCTCTCTTGAAAAACTCCACTTCTCACCAATCACACATTAACAGTTCCCATCACCAGATCACACATATAGCCAGCAGATTTTTTTTTTTTTTTTGGCCAAAATAATTTTTAAACCACCATCAGAACACTGTAGACACTTTTGGCCGAGCACTACTCTATGCTAATTAAATATTTGTTAAAATATGCAATACAATTTAGGTATATTTTTATTTATTTTTCAATTTTTAAAATGACCATCTCCATCCTGCCCCCGTCTCCAATCCTGCCCCGTCTCCAATCCTGCCCCGTCTCCAATCCTGCCCCCGTCTCCAATCCTGCCCCCGTCTCCAATCCTGCCCCCGTCTCCAATCCTGCCCCGTCTCCAATCCTGCCCCCGTCTCCAATCCTGGCCCCATCTCCAATCCTGCCCCGTCTCCAATCCTGCCCCCATCTCCAATCCTGCCCCCATCTCCAATCCTGCCCCCATCTCCAATCCTGCCCCGTCTCCAATCCTGCCCCCGTCTCCAATCCTGCCCCCGTCTCCAATCCTACCCCCGTCTCCAAACCTGCCCCCATCTCCATCCTGCCTCCATCTCCAATCCTGCCCCGTCTCTATCCTGAAAAAGACCTCAAGACAATAATTGGGATTATATAATCAAAAGAAACACCAGAAGCACAAAAATAACCCCAAAAATTTAGCTTATAATTCAATCACTAAAAACATTAGTGGAAATGACTAAAAGAAGGAGGGGTAGAGGACAAAAATGGAGGGTATTGAAGATATTATTTTAACTTTATCTTGGATTGCGGTGACCGGAAGTGGGCGTTCTATACCAGCGCAGAATCTTTAAACAATGGCGGAGAACGCGCTTGGAGTAAGCCGCACACTGTATTGCTCTCTCGGCCAGGGGTAATGAGACCCCACTTTTTGACCCCTGATGAACCCTCAGCGGACTAGGAGGGGGAAACGCGTCGGGTTTCCATATGCATCGAGTGGCTGATAAGTATAATGTTGTACATTATTTTTGGCAGATCCCTCTGTGGTACTATCTATTCAGATTTAATCTATTGAGCAATTATGCGATGTTGGTTTAGAGTTTGTATGCATTGCTATTGAAATATCGGTGTACCACATTGTATAATCTGAGATGAATATGGTAGCCTTATTTTTCATTTATTTGCATTTATGATTTTTGTGAGATAGCACAATCTGGTGCGTTTTGTTCTATGCACAGATATTGGATTTGAGCTGGATATTGTATTCCTGTGAAATAGGGTGATTTCTACCCCCACTTTTAAAATAACGGCCGCCATATGTGCTACATAGGCTGCTCTTTTACTGCCTTTAATGTACAATTTTTGTACCATTTTCTAATGTTTGTCCAGGGTTCCGGACAAAAAAATTAGTATATGTGCTTCTCATTGAATTTTCTTGTAGCCGGTTTTTACTAATTTTGCTATTTGGTAATTGGGTCTGCCATTTGCAGCTTATTAGCATTTTTGTGACTACGAGATAAGCCCTTCCCTAAGCTGCTTTATATTAACCCCATCTATCATTCTTTTGACTACGAGATAAGTTCTTTTTTGGGGTTTTTATACCATCAGAACTACTACGAGATAAGTTCATAGCAATTTAGTATTATCTATGAGACTATTTATGTCTCTTCACTATTTCGGTATAATAAGTGTGTGTGTGTTTTTTCTTTTTTTGTGTCCCTTTTTGTATATGTAGGGAGACGTAGGGGCCATTAGGGATACCGACGTTGAGCGGGGGCGCCATATCGTCTACAACTAGGGTGCCAACCTCCGCGGCTAGGAAGGGTTAAACTAGGGCTAACTAGGGCAACTTAGCTGGTGGCCCATATGGTGATTATGGAAGAGAACTAAAATAATATCTTCAATACCCTCCATTTTTGTCCTCTACCCCTCCTTCTTTTAGTCATTTCCACTAATGTTTTTAGTGATTGAATTAAAAGCTAAATTTTAGGGGTTATTTTTGTGCTTCTGGTGTTCCCCCGTCTCCATCCTGCCCTGTCTCCATTCCTACCCCGTCTCCAATCCTGCCTCCATCTCCAATCCTGCCTCCATCTCCAATCCTGCCTCCATCTCCATCCTGCTGTCTCCATCCTGCCCCCATCTCCAATCCTGCCCCGTCTCCAATCCTGCCTCCATCTCTATCCTGCTGTCTCCATCCTGCCCCCATCTCCAATCCTGCCCCCGTCTCCAATCCTGCCTCCATCTCCATCCTGCCCATCTCCAATCCTGCCCCGTCTCCATCCTGACCCCAATGTCTCCAATCCTGCCCCTGTCTCCAATCCTACCCATCTCCATTTGCCTCCCCCGTGTCTCCATCCTGCCGGGGAAACATATTGGCCGCTTTAAATAATTAAAAAAACAACAACAAAAAAAAACTTTCTTCTTACCTGGCCACGCTCCTACGGTAAAGATGCAGCTTCAGTTGAGCCGAAGGACCTGTGGTGATGTCATCGTCATGTGATCAGGGGGCGGCGCTGATCAATGGCAAAGGCCTGTGATTAGCTCCGCCCCCTGATCACATGACAATGACGTCACCACAGGTCCTTCAACGCTTCGGCCGCAGCGCACAGCACTTGGGGCCCGATGACTAGGAGCACAGGAACGGGGCCCCTGACCTGCGGGCCCCCTTCTGTACTGCTGTTCACCGCGCCCCATACAGCAGTAAGGGCAGTAATGCCCTGATGGCAGCCCTGTATGGGCATGGGACTATGGAATGGAGGATATGTATGATGGGTATATGGGCATTGGACTATGGGATGGAGGATGTATGATGGGTATATGGGCATGGGACTATGGGATGGAGGATATGTATGATGGGTATATGGGCACGGGACTATGGGATGGCGGATATGTATGATGGGTATATGGGCACGGGACTATGAGATGGAGGATATGTATGATGGGTATATGGGCACGGGACTATGGGATGGAGGATGTATGATGGGTATATGGGCACGGGACTACGGGATGGAGGATGTGTGATGGGTATATGGGCACGGGACTATGGGATGGAGAATATGTATGATGGGTATATGGGCACGGGACTATGGGATGGAGGATATGTGTGATGGGTATATGAGCACTGGACTATGGGATGGAGGATAATCATTATAATTTGTTACAACTAACCACAGATAGTTACCATGCTCGGGCAACGCTGGGCTCTTCAGCTAGTATATAATAAAAACAAATGGCGTGAATTTCCCTCTATTTTTGATAACCATCACAGGTAAAGCTGAGAGCTGTGGCTGCAGCTGACTGTTGTCAGCTTTATATTGGCTGGTTATCAAAAATAAAGGGTCCCTCATGCCATAGTTTTTAATTATTT
Organism: Dendrobates tinctorius; assembly: GCF_039654945.1. Lineage (NCBI taxonomy): Eukaryota > Metazoa > Chordata > Amphibia > Anura > Dendrobatidae > Dendrobates > Dendrobates tinctorius. Next base: position 2,146,573 of record NW_027361722.1, on the reverse strand, counting down.
AAATAAATAATTTAAAAAAACAGCATAGGGTCCCCACATTTTTGATATTTTAACTGTTCTTCTCATGTGTCTACACAGGTGTCCTTCTTATCCTGGCTGTACTACCACTCTCATTAAGAGGAGTCAATGTGCGGACAGGATCAGACATCACCGACTGCGGCATGAAATGTCCTCATGCTGATGGTAACATAAGGTTGTCCAGAGAATGTGAAGGTAAAAACATGATCCTGATAACTCTGTGGTGTCAACGACTTATAACCCAGAAGGAAAATGAGCCCCGACTACACCTGGACACGAGCAGGGGATGCTGGACCCTGAGAGACGCCAGGAAGAGTGACTCCTGTGTGTACAATGTCACATTTTACAGGAGTCAGAAGACATTTCTGCTCTCTACAGAAATCACTGTACTGGGTAAGACATGATATTGACCGCAGAGCTAGCGGTCTACACCCCTCACCGAGACCCCCGGTCCAAGATTGGCGGTGACCAACCTTCTCCTGATACTTCCAGATCTAGTTCGCATCTCCAACATCACCAGTAACAGCAGCCGGCTGGGTGAGGACATCGCTGTGAGTGTCCAGTTCCATGGAGAGTTGACAGCTGTGACCTGGGAGGTGGACGGGGGGCTTCTCCCTGACCGATACTGGCTGATGGATGATAATAGGACGATGATTATCCCGAGAGCCCAGAGAGATGACGCCGGGAGGAGACTGCGTGTCCGGATCACAAACCCAGTCAGTGAGGAGACCCAGGAATATGAACTGGAGATTACAGGTAAGCGAAGGGGGTACTCTTTTTAGGAAAACTCCTTAGAGTAATGGACAGAACCACAGCAAGCTCTACCTTCCAGGACTAACAAATGACTAAAACCGAAATGCTGATTTTTTTTATTAGATCAAGGTTACGCACACATATCTCCTCTTGGTGAGCTCATTTGAGGGCTGGTTGTGGGATCTGCTAGGTCATTTATACGTTTACGATATCCCCAACTTTCAGGATATCTTTGCCTCTGGAGGTCCCAGGCAGGAGATATTGTCATCATGCTTCCTATCACGATCTTAACTTTCTATAGAGATGGAACATGAAATGGATAGATTCATTCATCGGACCAATATTAAGTTGGATGTCCTCTACTGGCCTCATGGCGATGTGAGTGAATGCATTATGTTTGTCCCTTTGCTACGATCCTAAAAATATATCTCCCATAAATATTGATCGATAGAAACCTCAATATTCATCACTGATCACTGGCTCCAGTGAGTCTGAGATAATTTTTTTGAACAGAGGACGTTGATTGCTTTCAACAGAGGATCCCATGTGCTATTCCACCTCTCAGTATATGAAACCTAGGCTTGTTGGCAGGTTCTCATCATATCCACCCATGGTAATTACTAACTACATGTTCATGACAGAAGGTCCTGCTTCAATGGAGAATGAAGTGTGAGCTCTTTCTCACTCACCAAGTTATAATTAAATCCATGTGCTCAATGGAGACGTCTTTATGGATTATGTACCTCACTCCTTCTATACCCCGTGTACTGGAGATTATTGGCGTGGGGTAATACTGGGGCAATTGATCTGACATATAACGTGGGTGCACATCATACTCTGATCTCTTCTATACTTTGTGTTGCTCTTGTTTTAGTCTCAGGATCGTCTCAGCAGATGTACCTGATTACGATGGCCTCTGTTTTTGCTGTTAAGCTGCTTTTCCTCCTATCTCTGGTAGGTATAAATCTTCCTCTTTTCTCTTCTTGAAATTTGTCTTCCGTCATTTGCTTACTTATTTTTCTTTTCTTTCTCACTCATCACTTTATAGAAATAAATCTAGAGATAGATCTTTAAAACTAAGACCCCCGACCTTCCCGACTGCAGACCCTGATGTGAGAGTCTCAAATATTAGTAAATGTTATTAATAATATGTAATAGTTCATGAGTCGTTCTGGAGGTCGTGTGACGGGATCATTACAGATAATGGAGAACCATAAGACCTTGATCAGTGTCTTTACCATTTTCTTCTGTCCAGGGTCACATTGGTTGGACTCTCACATTAGACATCAGCAGCAAAACCGATCTGTGCGGCATCAGCTTCTAATATGGCAAAATCTCTTTATTCCCAGAACTGATACAACCCGTAATATTCATTATAAGGACTCTGGTTTCCTCATTATACACATTGGCTCTCTGTGGTGCGCTGTTTGAATCCTATTTTTTGGGCATAAACCCTCGTGTGAAGCCGCCTCATGATGTTGATGATAATAATAATAATAATAATAATCATATTAATTTTATTTATATAGGGCCAACAAACCCCTCAATAATTCACAATAAGCAGGGACAATAAAGACATCACAAAGTAACATATACTTCACCACTTACGGGAGGAGTGAGGGTCCGGCTGCTCCAAGCTACAATCTATGAGGAAATAGGCAAAACGTCCTTGTAATGTACGATCCGGCCATCATTATAATAAATAGGCATTTCAAATAAGCTGCATGATCCGGTCACCGGCCAGTATCTGTATATGTACAGTGGGGAAATAAAGTATTTAGTCAGCCACCAATTGTGCAAGTTCTCCCCCTTATAAAGATGAGAGAGGCCTGTAATTGACATCACAGGTAGACCACAACTATGAGAGTCACAAAGAGAAAACAAATCCAGAAAATCACCTTGTCTGATTTGGGAAGATTTATTTTGCAAATTATGGTGGAAAACAAGTATTTGGTCACCTGAAAACATGCCAGATTTCTGGCTCTCACAGACCTGTAACTTCTTCTTTAAGAGTCTCCTCTTTCCTCCACTCATTACCTGTAGTAATGGCTCCTGTGTGAACTTGTTATCAGTATAAAAGACACCTGTCCACAACCTCAAACAGCACACTCCAAACTCCACTATGGGGAAGACCAAAGAGCTGTCGAAGCACACCAGAAACAAAATTGTAGCCCTGCACCAGGCTGGGAAGACTGAATCTGCAAAAGGCAATCGGCTTGGTGTGATGAAATCAACTACTGGAGCAATAATAAGAAAATGGAAGACAGGATCACTGATAATCTCCCTGGATCTGGGGCTCCACGCAAGATCTCACCCCGTGGGGTCAAAATGATCACAAGAACGGTGAGCTAAAATCCCAGAACCACACAGGGGGACCTAGTGAATGATCTGCATAGAGCTGGGACCACCGTAACAAAGGCTACCATCAGTAACACACTATGCCGCCAGGGACTCAGATCCTGCAGTGCCAGACGTGTCCCCCTGCTGCAGCCAGTACATGTCCGGGCCCGTCTGAAGTTTACTAGAGAGCCTTTGGATTATCCAGAAGAGTATTGGGAGAATGTCATATGGTCTGAAGAAACCAAAGTAGAACTGTTTGGTAGAAACAAAACTCGTTGTGTTTGGAGGAGACAGAATGCTGAGTTGCATCCAAAGAACACCATACCTCCTGTGAAGCATAGGGGTGGCAACATCATGCTTTGGGGCTGTTCCTCTGCAAAGGGACCAGGATGACTGATCCATGTACATGAAAGAATGAATGGGGCCATGTATCGTGATATTTTGAGTGCAAACCTCCTTCCATCAGCAAGAGCATTGAAGATGAAACGTGGATGGGTCTTTCAGCATGATAATGTCCCAAGCACACTGCCAGGGCAACAAAGGAGTGGCTTTGTAAGAAGCATATGAAAGTCCTTGAGTGGCCTAACCAGTCTCCAGATCTCAACCCCATAGAAAACCTTTGGAGGGATTTGAAAGTCCGTGTTGCCCAGCGACAGGCCCAAAACATCACTGCTCTAGAGGAGATCTGCATGGAGGAATGGGCCAACATACCAACAACAGCGTGTGCCAACGTTGTGAAGACTTACAGAAAACGTTTGACTTCTGTCATTGCCAACAAAGGATATATAACAAAATATTGAGATTAACTTTTGCTAAAGACCAAATACTTATTTTCCACCATAATTTGCAAAATAAATCTTGCCAAATCAGACAAGGGGATTTCTGGATTTGTTTTCTAATTTTGTCTCTCATAGTTGTGGTCTACCTATTATTATTATTATTATTATTATTTATTTATATAGCGCCATTAATTCCATGGTGCTGTACATGATAAGGGGTTACATAAAAAGTTATAGATATCATTAACAGTAAACAAATTTACAATGACAGACTGGTACAGAGGGGAGAGGACCCTGTCCTTGCGGACTTACATTCTACGGGATAGTGGGGAAGAGACAGAAGGTCGGGGGGTGCAGCAGCTCTGGTGGTGGTGAGGCGGCAGCTCAGGTGGTGGTGAGGCGGCAGAATGGTTATTGCAGGCTGTAGGCCTTCCTGAAAAGATTTTCAGGTTCCGTTTGAAGGATCCGATGGTGGTGGATAATCGGACGTGTTGAGGCATGGCATTCCAGAGGACAGAGGTTATTCTGGAGAAATCTTGAAGGCGGTTGTGTGAGGAACGAATAAGTGTGGAGGAGAGTAGGAGGTTTTGGGAGGATCGCAGATTACGTGAGGGAAGATATTGGGAGATTAGTTCAGAGATACAGGGAGGGGACAGGTTGTGGATGGCTTTGTAGGTCAGTGTTAGTAGTTTGAACTGGATTCGTTGGGGAATTGGGAGCCAATGGAGGGATTTGCAGAGGGGGGAGACAGGGGAGTAGCGAGGAGAGAGGTGGATTAGTCGGGCAGCAGAATTGAGGACAGACTGGAGTGGTGCAAGAGAGTTAGCAGGGAGGCCACAGAGGAGAGTGTTGCAGTAGTCAAGGCGGGAGATGATGAGGGCATGTATATGAATTTTAGTAGACTGAGGACTGAGGAAGGGACGGATACTGGAAATATTTTTGAGTTGGAGGTGACAGGAGGTGGCAAGAGATTGAACGTGTGGTTTGAAAGACAGGGCAGAGTCGAGAGTTACTCCTATGATGTCAATTACAGGTTCTGTCTTTATAAGTGATAGAACTTGCACAATTGGTGGCTGACTAAATACTTTTTTCCCCAATGTATGGCCCGATCACCAGTCAGTATATATGTACATATATTATTCGAGTGTAAGAGAAGGATAGGGCCTTTGTTGTGACCTGTATTCTGGTGGCAGCTGTCCAGTCCTTCCCCTACATGAAACAATACTCTTCTCCTCGGCATACCTGCATCTCCAGATCCAGCTTCACCTGGGCACTTCCCAGGCCATAACGGTCCCTCTTCTAGGCAACCCCCATCAATGGAGACACGGTCCGAGACAACTTTAACACTTTCTTTACTTAGGATTTCGCACGTTACATCCACAGTTGTTATATAACATTTGCTTGCTTCCTCATCTTTCCCTTGCTTGTTGACACGTTTGTGCAGTACACGCCCAGACCTGACCGTACTAGACTGCTTCCCAGTTCCTTCCTGGCCTGACCTCACTATAATGACATTTCCTTCAGCCTGTTTTGCCCCAGACACGAATTCATCAATCACTACGTTTGGTGGCCCCTGACGAAGCATCCAGCCGAATCTGTACCGATATTGTCGAAGTTCCAACTCCTTTCATCTCCTTAGTCCAGACAACTTCTGCCCTAAAAGCATTGGCCCAGGCGGTAAGATGCCACATCTTCCTTTTCCTGTTCTGACCCACTGCTAAGAAATACAGTGGCAGTGGATAAAGTGGTCTATAACGACTTAACGTTATGTGGCTGCCGAGCTGTCCGGGACTAAACCACTTTTCATCACTAACCTTAACTCTCAGCAGCCCCTCCTACAATTAACCCTCTATGAACATCCTTTCAGGCCCCACTAGTATGCCCCCATCTAGTGGCCCACAACATAATTACATCTATCCAGTTTATGGGGAGACTAAGAGTGCCCTCCTCTAATGTCCCAAGAAGGATACCCTAACTTTCCCTGACTGTACATATACAAAGAACACATAATATATATACAATACTATAATACAGGAATACAAAGCAATATATTACCGTTTTTTATATAATGGTAACACATTCAAGTGGCAATACCATAAACAATGAGCGGTAATACATAGTTATACATGTAGCAGTACCGCAGGCAATTATCATAAAACACATCTGTAAACATCAGAAACCGGAAAACAATCAGAGGAAAGGGAAGCATGAAGACATTATATCTTACCCTCTTACACGGTCACCAGCCAGTATCTGTATATGTAAATGTATGACCTGGTCATCAGTCAGGATCTCTATATGTACACGTATGATCCGGTCACCAGCCAGTAGCTGTGCAGAATGGTATTTAATAGAAAGAAATGCAAGATTCTACATCTGGAAGAAAAAAAATGAAAATTACATCTATAGAATGGGAGGAATAGAACTAAGCAACAGCTCGTATGAAAAAGACTTGGGTATACTAATAGATTACAGACTTCACAGGAGTCAACAGTGTGATGCAGCAGCAAAAAAGGCAAACACATTTGTATGATGTATAAAGAGAAACTGAGTCTAGATCACGTGAAGTAATTATCCCCCTCTACTCCTCCTTGGTCAGGCCTCATCTGAAATACTGGGTCCAGTTCTGGCCACATTTTAAAAAAGACGTAGAAAAACTGGAGCAAGTTCAGAGAAGAGCTACCAGGATCATGAGTGGACTGCAAAGTATGTCCTACGAGGAACGGTTATAGGATCTGGGAAAGTTTAGCTGCAAAAAGGCTAGAGGAGACTTAATAGCTGTCTACAAATATCTGAAGGGCTGTCACAGTGTAGAGAGATCATGAGTATTCTCATTTGTACATGGAAACAGGAAGAGCAATGGAATTAAACTGAAAGGTAGAAGATACAGATTAGATTTTAGAAAAAACTTTTTGACTGTGAAGGTGATCAATGAGTGGAACAGGCTGTAACGAGAGGACGTGAGTTCTCATTCAATGTAAGTTTCCAAACAGAGGCTGGACAGACCTCTGTCTGAGGTGGTTTAGTGAGTCCTGCATTGAGCAGGGGGTTGGACACGATGACTCTAGAGGTGTCCAGGATCTGTATATATACATAAATCCAAGATCACCTCCAATTGGAGTACAGATCAACATCAGAGCATTTCAAATGGTAAAATATAATTACTTTTATTAATACAAATATCAAAACATTAAAAGACATACAAGTTTCCAAGATCAGTGCTGTATATATACATGTATGATCCGGTCACCGGCCAGTATCTGTATATGTACATGTATGATCCGGTCACCGGCCAGTATCTGTATATGTACATCTAGGATCCGGTCACCGGCCAGTATCTTTATATGTACATGTAGAATCCGGTCACCGGCCAGTATCTTTATATGTACATGCATGACCCGATCACCGGCCAGTATCTGTATATGTACATGTAGGATCCGGTCACCAGCCAGTATCTTTATATGTACATGTAGGACCCGGTCACCGGCCAGTATCTGTATATGTACATGTAGGACCCGGTCACCGGCCAGTATCTTTATATGTACATGTAGGACCCGGTCACCGGCCAGTATCTTTATATGTACATGTAGGACCCGGTCACCGGCCAGTATCTTTATATGTACATGTAGGACCCGGTCACCGGCCAGTATCTTTATATGTACATGTAGGACCCGGTCACCGGCCAGTATCTGTATATGTACATGTATGACACGGGCACCGGCCAGTATCTGTAAATGTACATGTAGGACCCGGTCACCGGCCAGTATCTTTATATGTACATGTAGGACTCGGTCACCGGCCAGTATCTGTATATGTACATGTAGGACCCGGTCACCGGCCAGTATCTTTATATGTACACGTAGGACCCAGTCACCGGCCAGTATCTGTATATGTACATTTAGGATCCGGTCACCGGCCAGTATCTTTATATGTACACGTAGGACCCAGTCACCGGCCAGTATCTGTATATGTACATGTAGGATCCGGTCACCAGCCAGTATCTGTATATGTACATGTAGGACCCGGTCACCGGCCAGTATCTGTATATGTACATGTAGGACCCGGTCACCGGCCAGTATCTTTATATGTACATGTAGGACCCGGTCACCGGCCAGTATCTGTATATGTACATGTAGGACCCGGTCACCGGCCAGTATCTGTATATGTACATGTATGACCCGGTCACCGGCCAGTATCTGTATATGTACATGTATGACACGGGCACTGGCCATAATGAGGAGGAGCTGATGATCCACATTGCTGAATGTTGCAGAGAGATCCAGGAGAATCAGAAGTTAGTAGGGACCATTACATCTCACTGTTAGTAGATCATTAGAGACTTTAGTGAGGGCAGTTTCAGTGTAAAAGGGTCAAGAAGGGAGTGATCTGAAAAATGGTGGATTAGCCGAGAATGGATCAAACGTTTCAGGAGTTTAGAAAAAAAGGGGAGATTGCAACAGATCTGTAGTTAGCAGCACCGTTCTGGTCGAGGGATTATTTTTTAAATAAAGGGGATATGATGGTGTGTTTGAATGAAAAGGGAAAGATATCGGTGGGGGGAGAGAGGTTAAATATTTTAGTTAAGTAGGTAGTGACAACAGGGAGAATGGTTTGAAGAGTCATACAGTGTGGACTTCAAAGGAGCGAAACATAACTGAGAGTATCGGGGGTATAACCTGGAAAGCACATTGTGATGAAAGGAGCAGACCAAGACCTCCATCTTGTCTGCTTTCAGGTCTGGCAGTACGACCATACGAAATAGCAGCAGCGATGAAGGTGTTCGACTGCTGGATCCAGGTTTCAGTGAGAGCCAGAAGGTTAAGGAAATTAGAAAAGAAGAAATCGTGAATGTATGGGAGTTTGTTGTACACTGACCTGGTATTCTAGAGGGCACAATTAAAAGAGACAGGAGAAGCTGAGCACTGAATGTTAATTAGATTAGTAGGGTTTCTATATGCAGCAAGAAGAGAGATATTAATACTAGTGGAAGGAGGACGGGTGGTAGTGGATGGTTTGTAGTAATTGAGAAATGTCAGTCGAGCCTGAGCATTGTACATGGGAGAGGATAGGAGAGGGACTTATGTCGAGAGAGGGCGCACAATGTGTTCAAGGGCGGTAAATGTGAAAGAGAGCAGCAGCTAGAACAAAGTTGAAACAAAGATGTGGAAAATAAATAATGTAGTACAACTGAACAAAAAGCATGTTTGTTTGTGTATCTTGCATGGATTACCTGTCTAATGCCCGGCTGAACTCTCCTGTTAAACTGCAATGCACTTTGAAAATATTGCACGGTGAATATTGTACAACTTGCAATGTTGATGTGCTATTCAGTGCAGTAGAGACAGAATCTTGTGCTGCCTCCAGGCTGCCATTTATGGCCCATCCAGAACTGGAGACCGACAATGTGACAGTCTCAGAGGAGCCTTTTTGTGCTGATTCTTCCCTGTGGACGAGTCTAAGATATTGTATAACTAAAGATAAAGCTCGTCCCTTCTGCTGCTCCGAGGGCTCAGATAACATAACTGAGGCGTCTGATGCCTATTCCAGGCTCCTCTCTACTTACTGATGAACTGTATCATGATATTACCCATCCCATGACCCCATCACGTGATGTCCGGTGACCGGGCACCGCCGGAGCTTGAGCAGCCCGGACCATAAATCGTCCTTGAGTATATTCAACTCTAATTCACTTAAATCATCTTCAAAATTCATAAGCTAGACCAGAAACCCTAATCTTACGATCTTATTGGGGCACCCCATAACTATTACCTGGGGGCAGGTACGGACTGGGGCTGAAATTCAGCCCTGGCATTTGAAATCACACAGGTTCATGCTGTCCCCGTCCCTAAGCACCAGATGGAATATATTACTACTAATATTACCCTGGATGGAGCAAAGCAAGTGACTGAGTCAGCGACTTTGTGTTAGAGTCATAGAATCGTAGAGTTGGAAGGGACCTCCTGGGCCATCTGGTCCAAACCCCTGCTCAAAGCAGGATTCGCTAAATCATCCCAGTCAGATGTCTGTCCAGCCTCTGTTTGAAGACTTCCATTGAAGGAGAACTCACCAATTCTCGTGGCAGCTTGTTCCACTCATTGATCACTCTAAGGCCGGGATCACACTTGCGATTTAAACGGCCGAGTTTCGCATGGTAATACACGGCGCTGCCGCCGGGACTCAGGAGCGGGGCATGCAGCGCCATGTATTGCTATGCGGCCGCATGCCCCGCTCCTGAGTCCCGGCAGCAGCGCCGTGTATTACCATGCGAAACTCGGCCGTTTAAATCGCAAGTGTGATCCCGGCCTAACTGTCAAAAAGTTTTTTCTAATATCTAATCTGTGTCTCCTCCCATTCGGTTTCATCCCATTGCTTCTAGTCTTTCCTTGTGCAAATGAGAATAAAGTTGATCCTTCTACAGTGTGACAGCCCTTTAGATATTTGTAGACAGCTATTAAGTCTCCTCTCAGTCTTCTCTTTTGCAAGCTAAACATTCCCAAATCCTGCAACCTTTCCTCATAAGACAGGGTTTGCAGACCGGTCACCATTCTGGTTGCTCTTTTCTGAACTTGCTCCAGTTTTTTGATGTCTTTTTTAAAATGTGGTGCCCAAAACTGGACACAATATTCCAGATGAGGTCTTACCAAAGAGGAGTAGAGGGAAATAATGACTTCACGTGATCTAGACTGTATGCTTCTGTTAATACATCCTAGAATTGCATTTGCCTTTTTTGCTGCTGCATCACACTGTTGACTCATATTCAGTCTGTGATCTATTAGTATACCCAAGTCTTTTTCACATGTGCTGTTGCTTAGGCCTATTCCTCCCATTCTGTATATGCTTTTTTCATTTTTATTGCCCAGATGTAGTACTTTGCATTTTTCCCTGTTAAAAACCATTCTGTTAGTTGCTGCCCACTCCTCCAGTTTATTTATATCTTTTTGAATCCTCTCTCTCTCTTTTCTAGTATTAGCTATCCCTCCTAGCTTTGTGTCATCAGCAAATTTAATCAGTTTACCCTCAATTCCTTCATCTAAATCGTTGAAAAAGATGTTGAACAATACAGGGCCCAGGACAGAGCCCTGTGGTACCCCACTTGAGACATTCTTCCAACTGGATGTGCAGCCATTTACGACCACTCTTTGGGTCCGATCACTAAGCCAGTTATGAATCCACCTAACAGTTGCCTTGTCCATTCCATACTTAGTCATTTTTTCAATAAGGATTGTATGAGATACTTTGTCAAATGCTTTGCTGTGTTCCGTCACAACTCTTAACAGTATGGGTGTCTTGAGAACACCGATTCTGTTAACAACGTAGCAGACAAGGCAGCCCACAACAAGACAGGCCCTTCTGGCATTTGCCAGAATTGCCAGATGGCCAGTCCGGCCCTGCCTGGGGGGCAGTGATTACCTGAGTTGCCTGATAGATTACCAGTCCTTACCAGTACAACATGGCAGCCAGTGCCTGGTAGTCTTCTAATATGATGTGGAGGCCGAGGAGGAGCCGGCGGGTACTCAGCGCTGATGTCAGCCATACTGTCTTGTCAGGATCTGTCTCTGTACTGTGCTCTGTGCTGACGGCTCTTCTCCTCTTCTCTTTAGGTTCTACTGTCCGGCTGCTTCTCTCTGGAGATGTTCTGCTTCCAAAAATTCTAGAGGTGCGAAAAAAAACACAACCTTCAGTTCATAGCAAGTTCTTCCTTGTTTTGGCTTATTCCATAACCCCTTCCCATCGCAGCCACATTTGTTTTTGCATTTTTGTGTTGTCCTCCCGTTCGTCTAAGAGCCATAATTTTGCTATTTTTCTGTTGACCGCCGTATGAGCCTTAGTTTTTTTGCAGGACGAGTTTTAGCTTTAAATGACATCATTCCCTTTACTATATAATATTTTGAAAACAGAAATAAAGTCCAAGTGCAGGGAAACATGACAGAAATGCACTTCTATCACTGCGCATTGCATTTTTTTCTTCAGCTTTGATAATGTAGTAGATGTGACCTGGTAACGATTCTCCACATTAGGGCTCATATTCACTTGCGAGAATCGTGCGAGTCTCTCACATGAAAACCTAGCACTGCCGCCGACACTCGGACCGGAGTGTGCGGCTACATGTATTTCTGAGCAGCTGCACGCTCCATTCCCAGTGCCGGCGGCAGTGCCAGGTTTTCATGCGAGAGACTCGCACGATTCTCGCAAGTGAGTATGAGCCCTTAGTGTGAGTGCGGCGATACCAAACTTGGGTATATTGATGCATATATTTTATTATTAGGACTGGTGGGAAAAAATCTGATTTTTTTAAATAGTTTATTTCACCTTTCATAGTGATCCATCATCCATATGTTTTAGTTTTTCCTTTGATTAAGGCTAGTTTCACACTAGCGTTACCAAGCGCAGCGCAGGGCCGCCGCTAAGCTCCACCCCCAGCCATGCCCCCTCCGGTCAGCTCCTCCTCTGGGCGCATGATGCTGCATGCGACCAGTGTACCCTATATTTAGCGTTGGGTACGCTGGCCGTGCGCTGGTATGGTTTTGCCTGCGCATGCACCCTTTTTCGCTGCGCCGTGCGCCAAACGCACTCTGTTGCATTTTTGTGCGCTCGGCGCAGCGCAAAAAGGGCGCATGCGCAGGCAAAACCAAAAATTCTATTTTATTTTTGCTTCATGGTGTTTATTGTTTTATAATTTTGTAGATCAGACTTTCCTGGATGCCCCAATAACAAATATAAAAAAGATTGAAATACATAAATATATCTTTAAATTTAATGGGGGAAAAGTTGGGGATCTGGAATTTTATGTGGTTTTGTTTTTTAAATATTGTTTTAAACTTTTATTTTCACAATTCAGTTTAGTTTTTAGTTCACTTAGGAGCCTTCAGCTTGGAGTCGTCTGATCGCTCGCTCAATATTCTGCCATACAGCTGCATAATCCAAGTCTCCTACGTACAGCCCCATAGCTGCTGTCAGGGGCAGATTCTGGCAGTGTATCCGCTCCTGAGCTGCTCTGTAGTTCGGCAGCGACATGAGAACCATTTCCAGGTAGACAGAAGTTGTTTATTGACTTTGTTGGGGAAAAAAAATTGATTCCGCTATTGTGTGCTGTGCTTTTTTATGCTGTTTACTGAGGAATTTAAATACAGCACTTTATTAAGTGGGTTGTTACAATTGTGATGATACGGAATGTGGGTATTTTTTAATACTTTTAACAGGATAAACTTTTATTTTTGCATTTCTTGGCCCTTATTAATATGCTTTATTAAACTGTAAATCTGAAAAATAAAATAAAATCTACATGAAATTAAAATCCTCGACTCTGCCCTCTCTTTCAAGCCACATATCCAAGCTCTTGCCTCCTCCTGCCATCTCAAACTCAAAAATATTTCCCGGATCCGTGCATTCCTTGACCATGAAACCACAAAAACACTAGTGCACGCCCTTATCATCTCCCGCTTCGACTACTGCAACCTCCTACTCTCTGGCCTCCCCTATAGCACTTACACCACTCCAATCCATCCTACACTCTGCTGCCCGACTAATCCACCTGTCTCCCCGCTCTACCCTGGCCTCTCCTCTCTGCCAAGCCCTTCACTGACTTCCTATCATCCAGAGACTCCAGTACAAAACCCTAACCATGACATACAAAGCCATCCACAACCTGTCTCCTCCATACATCTGTGACCTCATCTCCCGGTACTTACCTGCACGCAACCTCCGATCCTCACAAGATCTCCTTCTCTACTCCCCTCTTATCTCTTCTTCCCACAACCGCATACAAGACTTCTCCCGCACATCACCTCCTACTCTGGAACTCTCTATCACAACATATCAGACTCTCGCCTACCATGGAAACCTTCAAAAAGAACCTGAAGACCGACTTCTTCTGACAAGCCTACAACCTGCAGTGATCCTCAGTCTACTGATCCGCCGCATGACCAGCTCTATCCTTTCCTAGTGTATCCTCACCCATCCCTGTAGACTGTGAGCCCTCGCGGGCAGGGTCCTCTCTCATTCTGTACTTTTGTGTCTTGTATTGCTCATGTTCAATGTATTGTCTATATTTGCCCCTTTTCACATGTAAAGCGCCATGGAATAAATGGTGCTATAAAAATGTATAGTAATAATAATAAAGATATTCTGAATGTAATAGTGTAATTCCCGTCTGATAACACCAGAGGGAGCTGTAGCAGAATGAAAAATGGCGGCATACAGGAGATCACCTCCATATTACAGCGGGTGTTATAGAGGATTATACAGCTATAATGGAGATCAGGAGTCAGTGATGTTCTCTCTTATACACAGTAAGCTTAGAGCGTCTGACATCGTACAAGAGCCGAGTCCGCCATAATAACCTGATGTAATCTGATGTCAGCTACTGGATGGAGATAATGTAATGTTCTGTATGAGACGAGAAATAATCCCTGGTGGTCTAGTGTCTTATACAGGGGTACGCAGTGCTCATGTTGCTCAGGGTGTGGGGTCCGTGGCTTGTAAATCCAATAGAAATAACCGGATCCTGGAGGAACCAATCTGTAGAAATCTTGTAGAGAAGCCCAGAGGTGAAACTCTCATCATCTCCTCCATAGTTATATGGAAACTGAGGAGGGTGGGGCTTAGTCAGGGGGAGGGGCTTCGCATAACTTGTCTATTGCAGACAGCACAGAGGGGAGAGGCTCCTGCTGCAGTCAGGCGTACAAATAAGTATCAGGGTCTAAGATGAGATACAGGGTCTGTCAGTTACCAGCCTCAGCTCCCTCAGTACCCGAGGATGAATACTGTCCAGCCGGGGGCTTTACCATCAGCTCAATCACAGCCGGACATCTTCTGGTGATAATATACAGTTAGTGATTTTCCGGGTGGACCTCGATCTCTGCGCTGCTGTATGATATCGGCACAGGCCGCTCATCGGAGGAGTACGGGGTTGATATCTCCGCCGTACCTTTCACCTGTACAATTATATTCATCTCTTAGGTGCCGATATCGTCAGAGTTTTCTTCTTTCTTGTATTATTATACTTTATAACATTTCTTGACATTTATTTTACTATCTTTAGGACTTTTCTGCGGTAACTTTGTAGCTCGGTTTCTTTTCCATTTCCTCTTGAGGCCGTTATTCGCCCGGATGTTATTTCTGACCCCTCGGCCTTCACTGTTACAGAAGCCTTTATCTGTGTCTTATTAGGCTTATGTCTGTATTGTTTATCCAGAATGGTTTCTTTTTACACCTGGACATTGTGTTACCAGAGGGTGTGAACATCAGCGTCCACCATCACACTCCTCCGCCATATTGTGCTCACACATAACACGAGCGCCCTCCACCGAGAACGGCCGACTGACAGGAAGGAGACGACGGCCTCAGACATTCCCTAAGCCTCTGAGGTAAAAGGAAAGCCGAGCTCTGATTGGTTGTGCTGATATAATGAAAGCTGAGCTCTGATTGGTTGTGCTGATATAATAAAACCGACCTCTGATTGGTTGCTCTGGTAAAATATAAGCTGAGCTCTGGTTGCTATGGGCAGCACAGACAGTTTTCCTGTCAGACAGATCTGAGGCCTGATGAGCCTCCTCCTGTACAGCGCCTCATTGCCAGGCAGAGCAGGATGATGTCCGCGCCTCACACTCCGTGGTGGAAATCCATGTTCAGGTTACAAAATGTCCCTCAGTTCCGCCCTTCTGTCTCCTGCCCCCAGTATAACATTACAGTGATGATGGTGATGAACTGGAGATGGCAGCAGATCTAAACAGGACTGAAATCCGTCTCCACAGGAATCAGCCGTCAATGTGAGAAGGTGGAGAAGATGGCGGGACCCCCTCTCTGAAGACCCCCGTCATTACATCCAGTGTCACCTGTGTATTATAGCGCGTCATGGAGGCTGCAGTTTTCTCATAGTAGGGGGGTGTCAGGGTTAACTGTAGGCCCGGGCCATAGTGGGGAGAAGATGAGCACTCAGGGTTAGTGCCTCTTATTATAGTCTTGGTTGAGAAGAAAGGACACCCTCAGTCAGTTCTGATCACAGGTGTGTGAAGAACAGACCTACAAGGGAACATGTATTCAGCAAGCAATGGCGGCAGTTTCTCCTCATAGAAGGCAAGCTCGTGACCTACTGGAAGTGGATCTTAAGCAAGTCTCAGTGTTACCTTTAGGCCTTTGTGAATAAATATGGGATCCACCAGGCTGGAGCCCATCAGTAAGTTGGTGGCTGAGCGAGCTGCCATACACCGTTCACAGAGTGCAGTTAGGCACAGCGCAACACATGGCCCCACATAGCCCTGTACTGGGAACATGGAGGCCCTCAGCGCAGCCTGTTATCCATCTGCAACATTCTCCACAAGGAAAGTGCTGCCGTCCGCATCCATCAACTGTGACCCTCTGTCACACTGTACAGATGGAAAACGTAAGTATCATTCCGGCTACCCATGGTACATATGTTCCAAATTCACTAAACAAGACTATTTTCATATATCTGTCAGTCTTCCTCATCGTGGAGCTAAAGGGTCTCAGTGTGTCACAAACAGTGGCAGAACATAGTCAGCAGCAGAAATACATGAACACACACAGGGACCCCTTTGTAGGATACTTTTGGACGCTTCCCCCACTAGTGCAGAGGCCCCGGGATGTATCCATCGTGTAGCTGCTGGCCGGTGTAGTGAGGTGAAGGAGGCGTAAATCTATAATTTTATATATATGCACTAGCTGAACAGCCTGGCGTTGCCCGGGCATAGTACTTAACTGTGGGTCCCGCTCTCTTCCTGAACAGCCCCGCTCTCCACCCGCCATCACACTCTCTCCTTCCGCAGCCCCGCTCTCCACCTGCCGTCCCGTTGTATCCCTCCGCAGCCGCGCTCTATATCCGTGTCCCGCTGTCCCTCCACAGCCCCATTCTCTCCCTCCACATCCCCTCTCTCTCCCTCCACATCCCCTCTCTCTTCCTCCACAGCCCTGCTCTCCCGTTCTCATCCTCCACAGCCCTGCTCTCCCGCTCTCTTCCTCCACAGCCCTGCTCTCCCGCTCTCTTCCTCCACAGCCCTGCTCTCCCGCTCTCTCCCTCCACAGCCCCTCTCTTCTTCCACAGCCCTGCTCTCCCGCTTTCTCCCTCCACAGCCCTGCTTTTCCGCTCTCTCCCTCCACAGCCCCTCTCTTCCTCCACAGCCCTGCTCTCCCGCTCTCTCCCTCCACAGCCCTACTCTCCCGCTCTCTCCCTCCACAGCCCCTCTCTTCCTCCACAGCCCTGTTCTCCCGCTCTCTCCCTCCACAGCCCCTCTCTTCCTCCACAGCCCTGCTCTCCCGCTCTCTTCCTCTACAGCCCTGCTCTCCCGCTCTCTCCCTCCACAGCCCCACTCTCTTCCTCCACAGCCCTGTTCTCCCGCTCTCTCCCTCCACAGCCCCTCTCTTCCTCCACAGCCCTGCTCTCCCGCTCTCTCCCTCCACAGCCCTGCTCTCCCACTCTCTCCCTCCACAGCCCCTCTCTTCTTCCACAGCCCTGCTCTCCCGCTTTCTCCCTCCACAGCCCTGCTTTCCCGCGCTCTCCCTCCACAGCCCCTCTCTTCCTCCACAGCCCTGCTCTCCCGCTCTCTCCCTCCACAGCCCTACTCTCCCGCTCTCTCCCTCCACAGCCCCTCTCTTCCTCCACAGCCCTGCTCTCCCGCTCTCTTCCTCTACAGCCCTACTCTCCCGCTCTCTCCCTCCACAGCCCTACTCTCCCGCTCTCTCCCTCCACAGCCCCTCTCTCTCCCTCCACAGCCCCACTCTCTTCCTCCACAGCCCTGCTCTCCATGCACCGTCCTGCTGTATCCGTCCGCAGCCACGCTCTCCATCCACGTCCCACTCTGATGCTTCGTGAGTGGTTGGTGTCCCACTGCTGCTTTGTGATTGATTGGTGATACACACACATACATACATTCACTTTTATATATAGAGATATTTACATGTATAATGTAAAGACAAAATTATGTCACAGCTCACCTCCTATTGTAAAATGACTGATACCACCTCTATATACAGTAGATAACAGGATCCACCATTCACAATAGGTGATGTCACAGCTCACCTCCTCCTGTACAATGACTGATACCACCTCTATATACAGGAGATAACAGGATCCATCATTCACAATAGGTTATCTACTTTATATAGAGGTGTTATCAGTCACTGTACATGAGTAGGAGGTGAGCTGTGACATCACATTTTGTGAATGGTGGATCTAGTTATTTATTGAGATTTTATTGGTCATTGTATGGATGGGGGAGAAGGTAAGCTGTGACATCACATATTGTGATTAGTGGATCCTATGTTATCTACTGTATATAGAGATGTTATCAGTCATTGTACGGGAGGAGGAGGTGAGCTGTGACTTCACCCTTTGTAAATTAAGGATCCTGTGTTGTCAGCAGTATATAGAGGTGTTATCACTAATTGCACATGAGGAGGAGGTGAATTGTGACATCACCTAATGTGAATGGTGGATCATGTGTTATATATTGTATATAGGGATGTTATTGGTCTTTGTATGGATGGGGGAGAAGGTGAGCTGTGACATCACAAATGGTAATTAGTGGATCCTTATCAGCTGTATATGGAGGTGTTATCACTCAGTCATTGTAAAGGAGGTGGCGGTGAGCTGTGACATCATGTATTGTGACTGGTGCTGGTGGATCCTGTGTTATCTACTGTATATGAAAGAGTTATCAATCATTGTAGAGGAGGAGGAGGTGAGCTGTGACATCACTTATTGTGATAGGTGGATCCTATGTTATGAGCTGTATATGAAGGCACTATTTGTCA
Organism: Dendrobates tinctorius; assembly: GCF_039654945.1. Classification (NCBI taxonomy): domain Eukaryota; kingdom Metazoa; phylum Chordata; class Amphibia; order Anura; family Dendrobatidae; genus Dendrobates; species Dendrobates tinctorius. Next base: position 2,127,914 of record NW_027361722.1, on the reverse strand, counting down.
TTATAGTCCTGCCTCTGATAGATAATGTGAAGCCTTACAGAAAACTCATCATGAAAGGACAGGAAAAATGCCTCTAAAAAAGCCCTCGTGGACAGTGTGAAAATTTTAAAATTACTAAATTTGTTTATAAAGATTAAAATATATGGATCATAACAAATTATTTAATTTTCAGATAATAATTTCCCTTTAAGTCTGTAGTAATACCTCCTGTTTTTCAGCTCCAAGGCAGAGAACACTTTTTCATTGTCACATCTACAGTCCCACTTTACAACTCTCACGCCTCCTAAAGGGGTTTTCACTGCTTTGTTATAATAAATTCATTGTCCAAGTGTGCTATAAAAAATAAACCTCTAAATAAGGGCTTCCAATGACTGGTGGCTCATGTGAAACACTCTGTATACATCGGTCCTCAGACAGAGAGGTTCCGCGCTCAGAGATGCAGGAAGCAATGCAGACACCAGAAACAGTTTAAATGAATGTTACTCAGAAGACAGCAATGATCTTGATGATTACAAAGTTTCTTTAAAAAGTAACAGACTTGAACAAGGATGGAAAGTTTGGTTTACAAGAACAAACTAACCTTGGTGGCACTTTGCTCACACTTGGGACAGCCTGCTGGCAAACACCTCAGCAGCACTTTCTTCATGTAGACACAATCTCCTTGTGTCCTTGATAGTGAAGCGCAGCACACATCTGCAGTACTGAACAATACAGCTTCTTATTGTCATATGTCTTGGAAGTGATACCCTGCAGTAGCTGCTGTCTGGCAACGTGCAGCCCACTCACTCAGTTACCACATCAGTTCCTCCCGTGCAGCCACTGTACTCGAATGAGGCTTCAGACACTTATATGTGATCCATACAGTTAACAATACGGGTCCTGCTACATTTAGCGATGCACCAGTGATCCCGACAACAAAACGACCCGGTCAGGATCGCTCGTGCATCGCTAAGTGGTCACTAGTGAGCTGCCAAATAGGCAGATCTCACCAGCGACCCAGCAGCGATCCAGCGATGCTCGGCCGTCGCTCTTACCTGTCACACCGCAGCGATGATGATGATTTCGGCCTGCGTCCATGCGTCGCTAGTCGGCGCCAGCGGGAAGCCAACGAGGAGAAAATGGCCCTGGACGTTCACGCGCCACCAGCGATATCCAGCGGGGGGGCCGGTCGGAGGTGTCACATGTAGCGAGATCGCTAGCGATATCACTGTTGCGCCACGCTTTAGCAATATCGCTAGTGATCTCGCTATGTGTAAAGCCCCTTTAGCCTCTGTGCTCCCGTCTATTGTGTGAATTCTTTGCTCGTATGACGGCTATTCTTTGTTTTGTTGGATGACACAGTCTGTCCTCACAGGAACAATCCTTGATGCTCCACTCTGTGGTGATTTACCCTCTCTCTGAAATGGCCGCTCCTTCATCTGCATGGGGCCGACTATAACCTCTGCAGTGCAGCAATGGAGCTTCTTGTATGTGCCTCTGTAGCCCTCGTCAGTTCCATGGTGGCACACCAAAAGGCAAAACACTAAGCTTGCTTTTACTTTCTAACTTAGCATTGTGAAGACATCTTTATTTGAAAAAAAGCACGCCCTGGTAAATTCTCTTCTTTTACTCATTTATTACCATAAAAAAAATCCACAGGGTCTGCCGAAGTGCATATAGAGGTCCCATGACGATCCCCGTCTCCTTCGTCCAGTCTATGGAGCCCCATTTAGAGAACGCAACTTAATAGAGTGGAGTTGCAGCCACTGCCAGGTCTCACGATGTGTACCGCAAGAAGCTGGTTGCTGTGATGTAAGGTTAATGCAGTTCACAGCCGCTGAACTGTGGTGTCCTTACTAATGTCACCGCTCGCAGAGTAAGAATCAGCAGTAAGCTTTCATGCTGTGAGGGGTGACATCAGTAAGGTTACCGTAGTTCAGCGCCAGTGAACTGTGATAACCTTACGTCAAGTCAGCTTCTTGCACTGCGCAGCAAGAGACCTAGCAGTGGCTGCTGCTCCACTCTATGGAGCTGCGTTCTCTGAATGGGGCTCCAAGCAATGGACAAAGAAGACGGAGATCTCGTGGGATCTTCATATGGACTTCAGCAGACCCTGTGGATTTTTTTTTATGGTAAGAAATGTGTAAAAGAGAATTTGCCAGGGAGTGCTTTTTTCAAATAAAGGAATTTTCTGTGTGTTTATTTATTTATTTTTTACCACAGGGTTAGTAATGGGGGTGTCTGACAGACACCTCTCCATTACTAATCCCTGGGCTTGATGTCAGCGGACATCAAACCCAAACCCATTACCCCGATCACCAACGCACCAGGGCAATTTTCTAATGGATGTGTCATTTCTGGAATGGCTGAGGGTTGGGTCTTATTAGGCTGGGAAAGGGACAATACCTATGATCCTTCCCAGCCTATTAATATCAGCTTGCAGCTATCTGCTTAGCCTTTGCTGATTATTAAAACTAGTGGCAGCCCATGTCATTTTTTTTAGCGTCCTTCCTTTATAATAACCAGTAAAGGCAACGCAGACAGCTGTGAGATGATATTATTAAGCTTGGAAGATCCGTGGATATTGGCCCCTTCCCAGATTATTATGACCAGCCCGCATCTGTCTGCTTTCCCTTAGCTGGTTATTAAAAAACAGGGGGACACCACAACATTTTTTTCATTTATTTATTGATTTATAAGCTAAATACATGAACAGTAAGCTACACACAAAGCACTGATTACGGTATTTATCTCAGACATATTTTTGTCTATTCAATCGATGTATCTATTTTATCTATTCTGATGGTTCAGGTTGTGAGTTTACTGTACTTGACTGAAGATATGTCGGGTTTCCTTTGAGATATGTTCTTTAGAAAAAAAAAAAGTCGGAAAGTTCACGTATGGGCCGTGGGCCGTGAGATTTTTCTTGCACCCATTGGCTTGCATTGGCGAGTGTGATCCGATTCTCGCAATAGCAGCATGCTGCAATTTTTTTTTCTCAGTTCTATCTGAGCTGAGAAAAAACTCGTAGATGAGCACTGACTAATTTAACATTAGTCAGAGATCAGTGTGATGCTCTCTTGCGTTGCACTCCTCTGTATTATACCCCAGTGTGAGCAAGTCCTAAAACTAAACTCAATTACTAAAGAGTAGTTTCCTCTTTTTTGTGATTTTCTATGCAACTCAAACCGACAACCTCTTTAATTGCAGGCAAGAGCTAAAGCTATCAAGCCACAGACTTTGGTGACGTCACTGGGAGAATTTTGTATACTGGATCTGTACTGCAGCCACGAAGCCCAAAGGCAGATTATGCTGAGACATAGAGATATATTGTACCTAGCAGTATATTTTTAGGTCGCTGTATTCTAGAGGGAGAATAAAATAATTTTTTTTTCTTCCTATAAACTTACTAAAAAATAATGAAAATAATTACAGTGTCATTTTTAATGTGTTTTATTAAAAAAATAATAAACATCACAACTTAGCAAATAACATGGACAGTCCCTGTAATCGTAACGACCCGCACAACACAGCGATCAGATTATTCACGGTGATCGGTAAAAGGCATGATTGATATTTGTTCTCTATTAACCCCTTTACCCCCGAGGGTGGTTTGCACGTTAATGATCAGGTCAATTTTTACAATTCTGACCACTGTCACTTTACGTGGTAATAACTCTGGAACGCTTCCATGGATCCCGGTGATTCTGAGAATATTTTTTCATGACATATTGTACTTCATGTTAGTGGTAACATTTCTTCGGTATGACTTGCGTCTATTTGTGAAAAAAACTGAAATTCCGTAAAAATTTTGAACATTTCGCAATTTTCCAACTTTGATTTTTCATGCCCTTAAATCACAGAGATATGTCACACAAAACACTTAATAAATAATATTTCCCACATGTTTACTTTACATCAGCACAATTTTGGAACCAAAATTTTTTTTTGTTAGGAAGTTATAAGGGTTAAAAGTTGACCAGCGATTTCTCAAAAATTTACAAAACCATTTTTTTTAGGGACCACATCATATTTAAAGTCACTTTGAGGGGTGTACATGACAGAAAATACCCAAAAGTGAGACCATTCTAAAAACTGCACCCCTCAAGGTGCTCAAAACCACTTTCAAGAAGTTTACTGATCCTTCAGGTGCTTCACAGGAATTTTTTGAAAAAAAAAAACAAAAAAAACTAACATTTAACTTTTTTTCGCAAAAAAATTACTTCAGATCCAATATTTTTTTATGTTTACGATGGAAACAGGAAAAAATGGATTAAAAATTTGTTGTGTAATTTCTCCTGAGCATGCCGATACCCCATATGAGGGAGAAAACCACTGTTTGGGTGCACGGCAGGGCTCGGAACGGAAGGAGCGCCATTTGACTTTTTGAATGCAAAATTTGCTGGAACAATTGGTGGACACCATGATGTGTTTGGAGACCCCTGATGTGCCTAAACAGTGGAAACCCCCCACAAGTGACACCAGTTCTCTGAGGGGTCTAGTTTCCAAAATGATCTAGATGTGTGGTGAGCACATTGAACCCTCAGGTGCTTCACGTAAGTTTATAATGTTGAGCCGTAAAAAAAAAAAAAAAAATCTAAATTTTCCTCACAAATGTTTTAGCACAAAATATTGCATTTTCATAAGGGCAACAGGAGAAATTGCCCCAAACAGTTTGTTGTACAATTTCTCCTGAGTACGCTGATAGCACATATGTGGGGGAATGCTACGTTTGAGGCACAGTGCACAGCTCAGAAGGGAAGAGGCGCCATATTGGAGTTCCCATTGTGGTGGAAAGGTTTGAGGGTGCCATGTCACATTGGCAGAGCCCCTGAGGTGCCAGAACAGCAGAGACCCCCCATAAGTGAACTCATTTTACCAACTACACTCCCCAATGAAATCATCTAGGGGAGCAGAGATCATAGTTTTATACCACTCAGCGGTGAAGAAAGAATAAACTACATTTTTACCACTAAAATGTTGCTTTAGCCCCAAGTTTTTAATTTTCTAAGGGCTAATAGGAATTTTTTTTACAACAAACTGAGGTTCAATTTTTCGTGATCGCGTCAATACCCTACATGTAATCGGGAAATATTTTTCAGGCACAGTGCAAAGCTCAGAAGGGAAGGAGCGCCAAATGTTACTGTTATGGTTGGCAGGTGGCATGACCCCCCTGGGAGAGCCCCTGAGGTGCCAGAACAGCAGAGCCCCCCCCCAATAAGTGTCCCCATTTTACAAACTACACCTCTCAATGAACTCATCTAGGGGTGCAGTGATCATATTGACACCACAGGTGGGGCACAGAATTTTATACCATTGGGCAGTGAGGACAAAATAACTACATTTTTACCACGAAAATTTTGTCTTAGCCCCAGATTTTACATTTTCACACAAGAAGTAGGTAAAAATGGCACCAAAATTTGTCTCACATTTTCTACTGAACGTGGCAGTACCCCATATGTGGCTGTACAGTACTTAGCCATACGGAGAGACTCGGGAGGGACGGAGCCAGGGCCGGCTCCAGGTTTTTGAGGGCCCCGGGCAAAATCGTCTCAGTGGGCCCCCCCCCCTTTAACACCACGATTCATGATGCACAGATACAGCAGAGAAATATAGGTATAGTACAATGCCAGATTTCACTTCTCACCGCCGCCGCGACCTCCCCCATTGAAGTCAACGGGCCGGGTACTGAGTACCCCACGGCCCTGCGCGGGGCGCTCCATGTCCATTCCTATGTTTATGGCTTACAGATAAGAGCAGGTGTCAGATAGTCAACGCTTGGAACATACCATTCCTCATAACTGAAAGCGGGAGTTCTTATTACATAGTTTTCCCTGCAGTCACAATATAGAAGATCTCTGAGATGTTTTCCCATAGGAATGAAGGGGTTGGGTCACTGACTTACCATCTGAAAGGAGCCCTGTATGTAATTGTGGAGTGGAGGATGTTGTTTTACCACCCAGCCTGTCCGTCCCGCCCTCCTGTCCTGGGAGTAGGACTGCCCAGCCAGGTGTATATACACAGACACCCAGGATCAGAGCAAGCTCCACTACTGCACACTAGGGTGACCGCAAAAAATCGATGTCGGAATTTTGTCCGTCTGGACCCCACAAAACGATTCCCCTTTCCAGATATTGAGATAGCCAAAATTTGAGCTCGATCAAACGACGTTAACCCGTGCCGCTCGTCACTCAAAGTTTGAAAAAATCCAAATTGAGGTATTTTAAGATTTAGGTATTTTGCATAGTCTGTTAGACTATAAAGAATGTGACAACAACATTGCAGAAATAGCCCTGACCAAATTTTCGAACCATTTGTGGTATTTGAATGCAGAGTTGGTGGGATTATCGTTTTTTGATCCCACCATTACAGACAATGAAAAGTTGTTAATGGCTAATAAATTGCTCAGTAGCACAGATGAACCATCAGAGCACGCTAGGGTTGTAAATCCAAAAGTTAGGAAAGAAAAATTAAAAGAGGTAGGAAGTAACCGACTTTAACGACCTTCTGACAAAAGATGAAGAACAAAAGCAAAATGTCCTGCAAGTTGTAAGCAAATGTCGAGCGTTATATTCTGACGTTTCAAAAACTACTTTAACAAAAGCTCTAGAATAGATTAGATAACTATGTAAAATTATCAACTCATGTAGGTTAGCGTGCTCTGATGGTTCATCTGTGCTACTGAGCAATTTATTAGCCAGTAACAACTTTTCATTGTCTGTAATGGTGGGATCAAAAAATGATAATCCCACCAACTCTGCATTCAAATACCAAAAATGGTTCGAAAATTTGGTCAGGGCTATTTCTGCAATGTTGTTGTCACATTCTTTATAGTCTAACAGACTATGCAAAATACCTGTCATGATCACGTGTGTCGGGTCGCAGATGATGCCGCAAGGCGAACCCATAACACACGTGACCCTGGATACACCGCCTCCAGTGGGGCGAATTTAAATAATAGAACGTGCAGGTGGATACGCCGCCTCCACCTGGTGAATTTAGGTATTACACGTTATAAATATATTTCTGGAAACACCGCCTCCAGAAAGGCGCATTTAAATAATAAGGGGGGAACCTGGGAAACTTTAACAATGGTGGGCCCTGCGATAGGGAATGGGGACATGGAGACCTCCTAAGCTCCCCTGAGCCAGTGTCCCTGCACTCCTAACATTCCCTAAACAGGCTCCGCACCTGTCGCCGCACGCGTACCTTAACGCCCTTGCTCACCCTGACCCTAAACCCTCACTAGGGAATGGGTCGGTGCGGAGACTAATCCCACCACTGCACAAATAACACACATGAGGAAAGAGACAATACAGGGGAAACACCTCTTAGCTTTGCTCTGTTGCGTGCGCGCCTAGCAACAGAGCCCACCACCTGCGTGCATCTTCCCCTCACCCTGGATCCATCACCATAACTGGATCCGTCACCATCGTGCAGCCTGGGAGCAGAGTCCATCACCACTTGCAGCAGTCCAGTACACAGAGTCCCAAGATGAGTCCAGCCACTGCCAAGAATCCAAGCATGCTCGAGTCCAGTTCTCAGCAACCAAGTCGAACATGCTGAGTGCAACCCTCTTCCTAGTCGCCACTCCTCTAAGCCATGCCCGCACCTCCCGCCGACACCATAAACTGCGACTCCACCAGGCCATGCCAGTCCTTCCTGCAGACACCATTAGCTGGCACTCGTTCTCTCTGGCTGACTGCGCAGGACTCCTATCCAGCTCCATCATTCCACCAGGCTCTCCAACAACTCAGCAAGAAATATCACCAGCCGTGAGTGAACACCCTGAGACCCATTTATAGAGTGTCACACCTGAACCATAATTAAGTGCAACCTAACCTAAGGTGCAATACCACTCAACCACCACCGGGGACAGTCAAAACACCTTTGAACTTAACCAAAGTAATAAAAGTTCACTTTGTGCTTTTAATACCGCCAGATCCAACACTGGATCATGACAATACCTAAATCTTAAAATACCTCAATTTGGATTTTTTTCAAACTTTGAGCGACGAGCGGCACGGGTTAACGTCATTTGATCGAGCTCAAATTTTGGCTCTCTCAATATCTGGAAAGGGGAATCGTTTTGTGGGGTCCAGACGAACAAGATTCTGACATTTTTTCCTCCCCATATGAGATCCGGTCACCCTACTGCACACTGACACTGCACGCTACACAGTGCCACTCACTGCCACCCCTTCTGGTCCTACCAATGGAATCCACATCTACTTCGACAACAACTTCCATGATGAGCGCCACTGTCAATAAAGAGATGGTCAAAATTCTGTTACATGTTATCATGATCCATGCTGGATTGTGACAGCGAAAAGCACTTGTAATCTTTTTTCTTCTTTAAGCTGGTTGCTTAAAGTGAGTTTTGCCCCCGGTGTCCATTAGGGTCATTGCACTGTGGTGGTTTCAGTTCTAGTTTTGCCCCCATTGGCCATTAGGGTCATTGCACTCTGGTTACTTTAGTTTAGTGCACTTGATTATGAAGCAGGTGTGATTGCTGGCTCTTACCTATAAAAGAGTGTCAGGTGGTTGCAATCACTGTTGGCAATATTGGTCTTTTCCAACCATCCTTGGTGAAGGAAGGAACTTGAGAAGAGTCCCGGGCAGCTCAGTTAGAATCCTGGAGTGGCAGCTATGGTGTCAGCGAGGAGTTCTTGCAAAGCTTGGAGGAGTGGCAGCTATGGTGTCAGTATGGAGTTCTTGCAAAGCTTGGTGGAGTGGCAGCTATGGTGTCAGTGAGGAGTTCTTGCAAAGCTTGGTGGAGTGACAGCTATGGTGTCAGTGAGCAGTTCTTTCAAAGCTTGGTGGAGTGGCAGCTATGGTGAAAGCTGCACTCAGATGCTGGACTCTGTTGCTGGAAGAGAGCTGCACTCAGATGCTGGACTCTGTTGCTGGAAAGCTGCACTTGGATGCTGGACTCTGTTGCTGTAAAGCTGCACTCAGATGTGGGACTCTGTTGCTGGAAAGCTGCACTCAGATGTTGGATCCGGTTGGAGGAAAAGATGCACTCAGGTGTCGGACTCTGTTGCTGGGAGCATTAGCAACACAGCAAAGCTAAGTGGTGATTCCCTGTTTGTCACTTTCGTCAATGTGTGTTTTAGTGCAGTGGTGGGATTAGTTTCTGCACTGTCCATTTCATTAGAAAGGGCTAGGTGCAGGGCGAGCTAGGGTTCTTAGGTTCCAGCTCGGCAACAGGTGCGGAGCCTGTATAGGGACTGTTAGGAGTGTAGAGACTGGCTCAGGGGAGTGCAGGAGGTCTCCACGTCCCCGTTCCCTATCGCAGGGCCCTCCATTGTATCAGTTTCCCTGATGTTTATTATTTAAATTCGCCCTGCTGGAGGCGGTGTATCCAGTTATACGTGTAATACTGAAATTCGCCTGCTGGAGGCGGTGTATCCGGCTGCATGTTAATCATAGAATCATAGAATCATAGAATCGTAGAGTTGGAAGGGACCTCCTGGGCCATCTGGTCCAACCCCCTGCTCAAAGCAGGATTCGCTAAATCATCCCAGTCAGATGTCTGTCCAGCCTCTGTTTGAAGACTTCCATTGAAGGAGAACTCACCACTTCTCGTGGCAGCCTGTTCCACTCATTGATCACTCTAACTGTCAAAAAGTTTTTTCTAATATCTAATCTGTGTCTCCTCCCATTCAGTTTCATCCCATTGCTTCTAGTCTTTCCTTGTGCAAATGAGAATAAAGTTGATCCTTCTACAATGTGACAGCCCTTTAGATATTTGTAGACAGCTATTAAGTCTCCTCTCAGTCTTCTCTTTTGCAAACTAAACATTCCCAAATCCTGCAACCTTTCCTCATAAGACAGGGTTTGCAGACCGGTCACCATTCTGGTCGCTCTTTTCTGAACTTGCTCCAGTTTGTTGATGTCTTTTTTAAAATGTGGTGCCCAAAACTGGACACAATATTCCAGATGAGGTCTGACCAAAGAGGAGTAGAGGGAAATAATGACTTCACGTGATCCAGACTGTATGCTTCTGTTAATACATCCTAGAATTGCATTTGCCTTTTTTGCTGCTGCATCACACTGTTGACTCATATTCAGTCTGTGATCTATTAGTATACCCAAGTCTTTTTCACATGTGCTGTCACTTAGCCCTATTCCTCCCATTCTGTATATGTTTTTTCCATTTTTATTGCCCAGATGTAGTACTTTGCATTTCTCCCTGTTAAAAACCATTCTGTTAGTTGCTGCCCACTTCTCCAGTTTATTTAAATCTTTTTGAATCCTCTCTCTCTCTTCTCTAGTATTAGCTATCCCTCCTAGCTTTGTGTCATCAGCAAATTTAATCAGTTTACCCTCAATTCCTTCATCTAAATCGTTGATAAAGATGTTGAACAATACAGGGCCCAGGACAGATTATTTTATTTATATTATGTTATATTATTTAAATTCGCCTACTGGAGGCGGTGTATCCAGGGTCACGTGTGCCATAGAAATTTGCCCTGCTGGAGGCGGTGTGTCCAGTCACACGTTGACCATCACACATGTACATAGCTTTCTTCAATAATATGTAGGGGAACCACACAATAGGGTCACAAAGATGCGAGTTCCATTGGTGGCACCCTCATCTACCATACAGCTATGAGTTGTGAATACCCTTTAACATTTGCTCTGTGGCTTCTTTTCTAAATTCCAGGAATGGAATCCTTGCAAGTCAAAATCGTACAAATCAATTCATTTTAAGCTGAGCAATTATATAGTAAAATACCCATTTTTGTGACATTTGTATTCCATAACACCACTGAAAGATTTTATGAAGAGCAATAGTAAGGAATCATTATATCGGAGTGTAACTTTCATCCTAAAACCACAGTCATCAGGAACCATAAAAGACTGCCTCCGGATTGAATTATTCCCTCCATATAATATTATGCCTGTGCGATGGCAAAAAGTCATATTCCAAATACAATGCATTAGCAAAACAAATTGCAATCTCCAGCCGAAGCGTAAGGCGAGAAAAGCTGTTATATTGTAAGGGAGCAGGGGAGCAATGGAAGGCATTCTGCAAGCTGGAAACGTTACGATAATGATGAGGTCGAGCTCACGATTCTCTTACCTTATACCATTATATTCATTTTACAATTTAACAGAAAAAAATCATAACTCAATCTAATTATATGATGGGGTGATTCTAGAATTCTAGAATTTTTAAAGCTGAAGTTCAGTTTCGTTGAATATATTGAATATCATGGCTTTTTTTGTAAATATTAACAGACACATGTAGATAGGATATGCCGTCACATAAATAGGGGGATTCAACCTCTGGGCCCCCCACCATGGCAGGGAATTACAGGCAGCCCCATTTATTGTATAGTGGCTTGCTGGAGAACCAATGTAGAAGACAAAATTGAGTAGGGGATTTAGACCTTAATCAGCTGTCTGCAGACACCGGATGTCAGGATATGAGCAGGCACAACCCTGGGAGCTGCCTGTTCTCCAAAATTCCCAGTAAAGTTCCTGGAGCCTGGAGGGGTTCACATTCCCCATTGAGGGTGCTAGGGTCCACCCAAGTTCAACACTTCAGTATGGATGAGAGAAAGGGGCCATCCCTTAGTAGATAATTGTGTCCTCCTTGGCAAATTAAATGGTCAGCTCTTGTGTTGATTATTTGTGATTGCTAGGTCCTGGAGAATGATGGTTGAGGCCGGGGTCTTGAGTTTGGAGACATTGGAGGTTGTTGGTGTTGCTTTGCTAGGTCTGTTAGGTGGTCACCCCCCTTCCCCCCCTAAAGCCAGAACTCACCTTTCTTGTGGGTTGAGAACTTGAGATGAGAAGCCGGGAGATGTGTGTCAGCCAGTGTCCGGTGCGGCGGTGAGCTGCTGCAGCAGGAGCCGCCGAAGAGAGGAGCCTCACTGAGCGCCGGGAGATGTGTCCGGTGCGGCGGTGCCAGTGCCAGCTGGAGCTGCCGCAGCAGGAGCCGCCACACCACTCACTGACTTGGAGCGAGGAGCCTCACTCAGCGAGCGCCAGCCACTTAGGTCTCAGGAGATGTGTCGCCCGTCGGAGTCCGGTCGCCGGTCCCTCCGTTTCCAGAAAGAGAGGCTCCTGCGTCCTTCGCCCACCTCGTCCTGTCTCCGCCTCGTCACTTCCTCCCTGCAGCACACGTGAGAAAAGACAGGGGAGGGGAGCTCTCCACCAATCAAAGGAAGACACTCCTGGGCTGCTGGACTCTGGCTAACGGCGCGCGTCTCCTGCCGGCGCCACTGAATCAGATTCAAGGTCGCATTCCCCATCAGCCAGACAGTGTGTGGGCCCTTCCGTCGTGCCAGGGCCCCAGCACTTGCCCGGGTACACCGGGTGCTGACGCCGGGCCTGGATTGAGCGCTATTTGCTTCCTGGAGCACAGATTTTTCTAGAACAGTTTCCATATACAAAGCCTCTAATTGCTTGAAGAGCTGAATCCACGCTCAGGTGACCACATTTGGGAAACTATACCCCTTGGGAAATTTATCTACAGGTGTAGTGATGATTTGGACTCCATGGGTGTTTTCCAGAAACAAGCAGCAATAAATGCTGCCGAGTGAAAATTGCAAACTGCCGTTGTAGTGACCAGTACGCTGTAGTGACCAGTATGTTGTAGTGACAGAACGCTGTAGTAACCAGTACGCTGTAGTGACCTGTACGCTGTAGTGACCAGTACGCTGTAGTGACCTGTACGCTGTAGTGACCTGTACGCTGTAGTGACCTATACGCTGTAGTAACCAGTACGCTGTAGTAACCAGTACGCTGTAGTGACCTGTACGCTGTAGTGACCTGTACGCTGTAGTGACCAGTACGCTGTAGTGACCTGTACGCTGTAGTGACCTGTACGCTGTAGTGACCAGTACGCTGTAGTAACCAGTACGCTGTAGTGACCTGTACGCTGTAGTGACCTGTACGCTGTAGTGACCAGTACGCTGTAGTAACCTGTACGCTGTAGTGACCTGTACGCTGTAGTGACCTGTACGCTGTAGTGACCAGTATGTTGTAGTGACCAGTATGCTGTAGTGACCAGTATGCTGTAGTGACCAGTATGCTGTAGTGACCAGTACGCTGGAGTAACCAGTACGCTGGAGTAACCAGTACGCTGTAGTAACCAGTACGCTGTAGTGACCAGTACGCTGTAGTAACCAGTACGCTGGAGTAACCAGTACGCTGTAGTAACCAGTACGCTGTAGTGACCAGTACGCTGTAGTGACCAGTACGCTGTAGTAACCAGTATGTTGTAGTGACAGAACGCTGTAGTGACCAGTACACTGTAGTGACCTGTACGCTGTAGTGACCAGTACACTGTAGTGACCAGTACACTGTAGTGACCAGTACACTATAGTAACCAGTACGCTGTAGTAACCAGTACGCTGTAGTGACCTGTATGCTGTAGTGACCAGTACACTGTAGTGACCAGTATGCTGTAGTGACCAGTACGCTGTAGTGACCAGTATGTTGTAGTGACCAGTACGCTGTAGTGATCACTACGTTGCAGTTACCAGTACGTTATGCCCAGCCCTTTCTTCTGGTAGCATGCACCCGTAAGTTAGGCAGGCTCTCATTGCTTCAGAAATGCCAAACGTGGACGCAATATGTGGTTTAGGTATACTGTGGGCTTCAGAAGGGAGGGGGGCATTTGGATTTGGGAGCGCAGAATTTCCTGAATTTCTTTTGGGGAGGGAGGAGCTATTTCGCTTTTCCAGAGCCTTTGTGCTACCAGTAACATGGAAGCCCCTATATTTCCATTAACAGATGACGGACCTGAGTGGGGACTTGCTTTTTTGTGGATTGAGTTGAAACGTTTATTGGGAACATTTTACATAACATTTGGGATCACAGTTATCCTGCCCTCTACACTGAGCACTTACTTTGGGGTTTCCATCTAAATCTCTGAGTGACGTGACAGATGAAACCCCCGGTGGATCCATTCACTATAATGAGGCAGCAGAGATACTCTGGACTCCAATTAAATCTGTTTTGTCCAAATCACAAAAAATGGCACTTCCATATACAATCTTAAACCAATAGGGGCAGTAATTAAACTGTCACTAACAAGAAGAGAACCATACATAAATAAAAAAAAAAATTTATTTGATCAATAATAAACGCCATATAAAAACAGGTACTTATCCATGATTTCAATGAACATACCCCAAAAGGGGACACTAACCATATAAAAACAACCATAAGAAACAAAAAACACTGCGCATGGTATATATCAAGAGAGAAAAATAATATTCAATAAATATAGAATAGAGTAACAATGGTTTGTGCCCAAGGCATCAACAATATGCTCCGCATGCACCCTATACTATTTCACTAGATATCAAATCGAAATATAACCTCTCCATTCTAATGCCCAGCAAATTGGTTTAAGCAGAATTACTGTGTCCCAATGTAATCAATAGAAACCGTGCCATGAGATTACTTACTTTAGTAACAATGAAGGTTGATGATCGTGGTGGTGAACCCCGACCAAGTATTGAGTGCATTTACTGATCATACATGTCAGGAGGACAACATTTCAGATTTTACAATCATTTTTCAAGCCGGTGTTATAAAGTATTCTAATTTCCTGAGATAATGACTTTTGGGTTTTCATTGGCTGTAAGCCATAATCATCAACATTACCAGAAATAAACCCGTGGAATATATCACTCTGTGTGTAATGACTCTACAGAATAGAGGAGAGTCACTTTTTGATGATATTCTAATGTTGTGAGAACCTGTGTGTACTATTAATAATACCATATCGGTACGTCATAAATACCCATAACGTTAATATATATACAGTTAATGACGGTGCGCTGTGTAAGGTACGAGGACTCTGATTCTCTGTATCTGAGTTTCTTCACATCCCGGCCTCGGTCTTCCATATTCTCTGGATCAGGATGAAAAGAATCTTCTTCTTTCTCGTCTCCTTTTCTTTATCCACAGGACGATCTGTAAGGAAATAAGCAGTTATAGGAGGCCACTATGTGATAACGCTCCTCAGGGAGGAAGATCTGATCATCTCTGTTCTTTTTAAAACAAAACAGAAGAGCAAAGTCCTCAGACACCATTGTACACCGGTGCCACACTCCGCCAGCGCCACACTTCCCTAGCACCACACTGTGCCAGGGCCACACTCCGCCAGCGCCACACTCCACCAGCGCCACTCCCCTAGCGCCACACTCCCCTAGCGCCACACCCCGCCAGCACCACACTCCCCTAGCACCACACTGTGCCAGCGCCACACTCCGCCAGCGCCACACTCCACCAGCGCCACTCCCCTAGCGCCACACTCCCCTAGCGCCACACCCCGCCAGCACCACACTCCCCTAGCACCACACTGTGCCAGGGCCACACTCCGCCAGCGCCACACTCCACCAGCGCCACTCCCCTAGCGCCACACTCCCCTAGCGCCACACCCCGCCAGCACCACACTCCCCTAGCACCACACTGTGCCAGCGCCACACTCCGCCAGCGCCACACTCCCCTAGCGCCACACTGTGCCAGGGCCACACTCCGCCAGGGCCACACTCCACCAGCGCCACACTCCGCCAGCGCCACACTCCGCCAGCGCCACACTCCCCTAGCACCACACTGTGCCAGCGCCACACTCCGCCAGCGCCACACTGTGCCAGAGCCACACTTTGCCAGCGCCACACTCCGCCAGCACCACACTCTCCTAGTGCCACACTGTGCCAGGGCCACACTCCGCCAGCACCACACTCCCCTAGCGCCACACTCGCCTAGCACCACACTACGCCAGCGCCACACTCCGCCAGCGCCACACTCCCCTAGCGCGACACCACGCCAGAGCCACACTCCCCTAGCGACACACTCCGCCAGCACCACACTTCCCTAGCGCCACACTCCCCTATCGCCACACTCCGCCAGCGCCACACTCCCCTATCGCCACACTCCGCCAGCGCCACACTCCCCTAGCGCCACACTCCGCCAGCGCCACTCCCCTAGCGCCACACCCCGCCAGCACCACACTCCCCTAGCACCACACTGTGCCAGTGCCACACTTTGCCAGCGCCACACTCCGCCAGTGCCACACTCCCCTAGCGCCACACTCCGCCAGCACCACACTCCGCAAGCACCACACTCCGCCAGCGCCACACTCCCCTAGCGCCACACTATGCCAGTGCCACACTACGCCAGAGCCACACTTCCCTAGCGCCACACTTCCCTAGCGCCACACTCTGCCAGAGCCACACTACGCTGCATTATTTCACTGTGTAGACATCACAGATTCAGCAATCAGCACCAATATCACTGCAATCATCCTGGAGGAGACGGACGTCCTGACACAATTCTCAGGTTCAGCTTTCTCTAATATAACCTGGTGGTGACCGGGAAGTAAGACTCCATCATATCCTGATCACTACTATACAATCGCTGATTGACTGTATACAAATTGATCGTCACTCTTATAATGGTCTGTTCACATGGGGATTTTATGTTTAACCTCTTAGTGACCGCCAATACGCCTTTTACCTGACCTGAGATATAAGAGACTAGCCTCCCCCCCCCCTTACAGGTGACAATCCGGCAGCTGTCGGCTGTACACTATAGCTAACAAGTTGCTGTATCAGCCACGATCAGTGTTTGCACCGTCCATATCTGTTTAAAGCCTTAGATGCCGCTGTCAATAGTTAACAGAGTGTAGGGGGCTTCCTCTTTATCCCCACTGGTGCCATCAGATCAGGATCGTGTGGTCCTGATGTTTGTCATGGCAATTCACGACCAAATAGCATTTCGGTGGTAATAATGCAATTTTTCATTCCGATCATGCCACTTTGTATTAATTCCTCAACATCACCTGAAAGGTTAATAAACTACCTGACTGCAGTTTTCAGTATGTCAGGGGGTGCTGTTTTAAAATGGTATCACTTTTGGGGGGGTTTCCCAATGTATAGGACCCACAAGTCCGATCTATAATCAGGAACAAGCGCTTGTAATCGGCCGCTGTAAATGATAAGACAGTCACATTAATTACACACAGATATGGTCAGTACCGGTCAGTGATGAGCTGCAGACCAGTCTTCTTTTTTTCTTCTGTGTTTTTCTCCTCATCCTCAGTCTCCATCTTCTTATAACGCCACCACTATAAGACAAGAAACAGGTCACATCGGTCACGGCTCCACGCCTCTAGCCCGGTCATAAGTGATCCCTCCTCCACGTGTCTACATTGACCCCATATACAGATCATACAGTGAGATCCGGAATCTCATGGAAACAATCAGCAGTCATTGCTGACCCTCGCCCATACATTACATCACACCTGTAGGGTTTCATGGAAACAGTCTGGAGGGAAGAGACAGTGACTGTACTGTATTATTATTATTATTTATTTTTATTATTATTTATTATAGCGCCATTTATTCCATGGCGCTTTACATGTGAGGAGGGGTGTACACAATACATACAAGTACAGTAATCTTACACAATACAAGTCCGCGAGGGCTCACAGTCTACAAGGGATGGGTGAGGATACAGTAGGTGAGGGTAGAGCTGGTCGTGCAGCGGTTTGGTGGATCGGTGGTTACAGCAGGTTGTAGGCTTGTCATATGAAACCATGATCAAGTTCATATCCAGAGCTACTTTTGCCAGTCTCTAACTAATTGTCATTAGCTTCATAATAGGGAGATAAGAGTAGATGTCCATGGGAGTCACTCATCCAGTCTTCTCCTGAAATAAAATCATTCACCGACTCGGATAAGGTGAAGTCAAGTCCCCTTGTTGTGTCACCATGATCTTCCTGCTGATGATCCAGGAGGACATTCTGCTTCTCCTCTGGACGATCCTGGGAATACAGAGGACTGGGACTTCTCTCTGGTGGATTTCTCGGACTAGACCCATCTGGAGATGTGAGGGGCTGGTAATTCTCCATCATGACGTCTTTGTACAGATCCTTGTGTCCTTCTATATACTCCCACTCCTCCATGGAGAAATAGACAGTGACGCCCTGACACCTTATAGGAACCTCTCCGCTCAGCAGCTCAGTGATCCTATTGGTCAGTTCTAGGATCTTCTGCTCATGTATCAGTGAATGAGGTTGGGGCTCGGTGATGTCACTCGGGGTCCTGTTCCGTCCTCCTGACACACGGGGGGGGGTCACACACTCCCCAGATGATGTCTTCACTACTGTGTGATCCTCTCCAGTGATCCAGTAGATCATCTCCAGGGTGAGGTCTAATATCAGAGCAGCCATGTGGCTTCTGTCCTGCTATATAAATTATTTGTATATTTATCGTTATAACATTTTATTTTTTTCATTATATTTCTTTTCTTAAATTTCTCCTGCCATAAAGATACCACCAATAGAAACAGGAGACAATGACAGGTGATCTGTAGTAACTGACGTCAAGAAGGTCAGGGCTGGATAATGGGTGATGTTTAGTTACCGGGATCAGGTAGGTAAGGGATGGATGATAGGTAATGACCTGCGTCAGTGCTGTATGATGTGTAGATACCGGTGTCGGGGATGGATGATGGGTGATGTATAATGACCGGCGTCAGGAAGGTCAGTGATGGATGATGAGTGATGTGTACTGACCGGCATCAGGGAGGTCATGGTTGATGACAGGTGATGTGTAATAGCTGGCATCAGGGAGGTCAGGGATGGATATGAGTCAACAGTGTGATGCAGCAGCAAAAAAGGCAAATGCAATTCTAGGATGTATTAACAGAAGCATACAGTCTAGATCACGTGAAGTCATTATTTCCCTCTACTCCTCTTTGGTCAGACCTCCTCTGGAATATTGTGTCCAGTTTTGGGCACCACATTTTAAAAAAGACATCAACAAACTGGAGCAAGTTCAGAAAAGAGCGACCAGAATGGTGACCGGTCTGCAAACCCTGTCTTATGAGGAAAGGTTGCAGGATTTGGGAATGTTTAGTTTGCAAAAGAGAAGACTGAGAGGAGACTTAATAGCTGTCTACAAATATCTAAAGGGCTGTCACATTGTAGAAGGATCAACTTTATTCTCATTTGCACAAGGAAAGACTAGAAGCAATGGGATGAAACTGAATGGGAGGAGACACAGATTAGATATTAGAAAAAACTTTTTGACAGTTAGAGTGATCAATGAGTGGAACAGGCTGCCACGAGAAGTGGTGAGTTCTCCTTCAATGGAAGTCTTCAAAGAGAGGCTGGACAGACATCTGACTGGGATGATTTAGCGAATCCTGCTTTGAGCAGGGGGTTGGACCAGATGGCCCAGGAGGTCCCTTCCAACTCTACGATTCTATGATTCTATGATTGATAGTTGATGTGTAATGACCGGCGTCAGCGAGAAAAGGGCTGGATGAAAGGGGATGTGTAGTGACCAGTATGGATACACAGGGTCAGTGGGTGCTCTCGTCTGCTGACCCGGCTGTCTTAAGAAAGACTGCACGGTCCATGGCTTATCCCACTGAACGCCTGCACTCCTTTCCCGTGGGTAGAACACTACTCAGGCAACACAGGGTGAGGGTACCTCAATCCGGTAAGACTTTATTAGATCACCAACTGGTAACATCATATATTACATTCCCAACAAAGACACAAGATGGTGCAATTGACAGAGTCTCACCCTTCCATTGGCTAGCCGGAGATTAGAAACGCTGTGATTTCAGGGCATCTTGGGCTAAAAACTCAACCAACATCAACCCGCTTTTGGCTGGCACTCACAAAGTGGAGGTAGCATCATGCTTAAGAAGCTGACCGAGCACAGCAAGGTATGTTGCCAAAAAAAAATTGTCCCACCCTGGGTTCTTGTGGGCTCAGATGCGACACTAAGTTAGTTCTCACGGACACACAATAAGTGGGATAGCTGAGAAGTCTGAAGTCAATAGCCAAGCAGGTATGTCATAAACAGAGGGACGAGGCAAAGGCATTGTCAAGTAACAGTCTGAGGTCAAACTACCAGGAGGAAAGCAGAACAGAGCAAAAGGATTAGACAAACGGATGGTTAGAACAAGGTCAGGTAGAGATATATCGATAGGCAAGGCACTAGGCACAGGGAAAACACTGCACAGACAGCTCAGCATGCCCCTGCACCAGACTGGACAACTGAGCTGTCAATCACTGCACAGACAGCTCAGCATGCCCCTGCACCAGACTGGACAACTGAGCTGTCAATCACTGCACATACTGAGGGGTGGAATCATTACATCAATGTTAGGCAGTGGAGCAGTTCTGTAATCCAGCAGGAGGAATTATTGTCCTTTTGCTGAAGTCCTGTAGCAGGTCCCATTTTATATGCCTCAACTCCCATTTCAGGTCATTGCCCCACAGGATTGAGGAGAGATAGTCATGGCTGTTCCCTCATTGTTCACTGGTTCAATTAAACTGCATAATTGCACCTCAAATAATGCAGACTAGTACACTGCAGGGGACTGATGCAATCTGTAATCAGCAGGCATTCCACAAATTAACATGCAAAAAGGGGAATCAGACTGTCTCACACTAAACTATGGCTTATGACCTTTGACTTACTGAACAATAGGAAGGAATGGTACATCTGGTAAAAAGGAAGAATAGTTCACCCCCCACACACAAATGGCCAGAATGACATGGAGTCATCAAAGCCGACATCAGGGTGGTAAAGGCCCCGTTACACGTAACGATGTCCCAGCGATCCCACCAACGATCCGACATGGATGGGATCGCTGGGACATAGGCTGATCGCTGGTGAGATGTCACATAGACAGCCCCTCCAGCGATCAGGACCAGCGAGCAAGCTGGTTTCCAATGTAAACAGCAGGTATCTAAGAGCCGCGCGGCTTTTAGATACCCGATGTTTACATTGGAAACCATTGTCGCTGATCGCTGGTCTCTTGCTGCGATGCGTGCTGGCCAGCGGGAGACCAGCGATCAAAAAATGGCCCAGGACGATGGAGCACGATCAGCGATACCGGCAGGGGGCCGGTCGCTGATCCCCGTCACACACAGCGATCTCGCTGGCGAGATCGCTGTGTGTGACGGGGCCTTAAGGGTTAAATGACGGGTAATGTGTAGTGACAGGCATCAGGGAGGTAAGTACAGTGTCCATTTTAGGACATTATCAGATGTCAAAGTCAAACATCAGAATAGTGTCAGTTTGATGCTAAATACCCTGAGATGTGGCTTTGACATCTGACTCTGAGAGAGGTAAGGGCAGGATGATGTGTAGTGATTGGTATCATGGAGGTCAGGGCTGGATGATGGCGACCGATGTCTTATATGAGAATTATGGGCTGGAGACGAGGATCACTAATAATCATAATAATTCATTATGGTTTTCCAGTGTGTAGTAAAGCATATTTTGTGTTCGTGATCTTTTGATAATTTGTCCAGAAAAAATAAAAAGTCACGTTGGCGATCCTGTCACAGAGGTCAGTGCTGAGGATGGGAGTCCTCTGTGACTCTACATCCCAGGGCCCTGGACTGATTGAGATATACAGACTCACCTTTATCAGCAGAACGATGGAATTTATCAGAAATAAGAGACTCATCCCAACAACAATTCCACCAGAGGATCGAAGCCGAGAAGATCCTGGATCTGAGGAGATAAAGACACCGGAGCTCAGTTATAATCTCCGACTGTTTCCTGCCTCCATATTATTACATGTGAGGAGACATTTCTAAGACACTCTTGGCGCGATTCATTGAGACCGGCGTTGTGCTCCTCAGTCCTAAAGGTCGCTGAAGTGAGAAGCACCTGAATCATTAGGAGCCGCATGACACTGGAAGAAATAGGTGAATCTTACATGTGAAAGTGGGTACAGGGGCGGTTTGCTGTGGGTCGGAATGGACTTCTGATTGCCCGCAACCCTTCTTCTAAACAGATGTCTGGGTGGAGTGTGTGATGTGGTCGAGTACGTTCTTTACTCACTTTTGCTTCAGCCCTTGTTACCTCCCCGTCCATGAGATTTGTTCAGGATACAAACAAAACAGAGACCTTGGGTCTGGGATAGCAGATCCGACTACTGTGCAATTCTTTTACACATGGCTGCAACATACAGATTAAGACACAATCTCTTTTTAGTGATGTTCCCTTAGTTTTGTGTCCCATCAGTCCTTGTGCCCATCCTGTCCTGATTCCCACCATCTTCCCCCTCACTCTGCAATCCGGCTGACATCTTCCTCATCGGGGAGACAGAGGCATAACTCTCTATACCTCTTCCGAACCTTATGTCCAAGACTGTACCAGCATCCAGACATGGAGGAAGATGTGCTCTCATTCTTCTAGGAAACTTTCACTGCTGCACCTTCACTGCACTGGAACCTGCTAACTCTGCTACGTTCAGCCATGCTCTCCACTCCACCCAGAACTTGCCCTTGTCCTTGAATGAGTCCTGGACTCTGACTAGACTGTAACCCGGAAAACACTGAATATATTAAATTAAATATAATACCATATAATATAGTTCATGTAGATGGCGAGGAGGCCTGCACCGAAAAAATGTGGTTATTCACAGCACCATACAATCAATTGTTATGTCCATGTATGGCAACAAAATATGAGCCTGAAAACTGCAAAGTAGCTGAGTGAAATGTAAACTAGCTACACACTGTCCAAAGGTAAAGGGCCTAGTTGGCCAGGTATAATAAGACGGAAAAGGATGAAACCCTGAGCATCTGAGCTCATGAGAGCATGAAAGTGCATGAGAAAAGTAAAGTGCCTGGTGCAGCTGTGGGATAAGATGGTGGGGAGAGCAAAGCCTCACGCGTATCGCCACTACCCAAGTCGCTTCTTCAAGGGAGGATAAAGCACTTTATCCTACATGAACTATATTGCATGGTATTGTATCTAATTTAATATATTCAGTGTGTGGAGGGTACCCTGTGTTTTTACATTCATTTGTGGGATTTTGATGTGGGAGAGTCATTGTATCATCATTCCATGACATGACTATAATGTATAATGATTTGACCTGTCTCCTTAAGAAAGGAAGTCTTGTGACTGGAAGGTTATAGACAGGAAGTGGGTTGGGAGTTTCAGTTTAGCCTGATGAGGGAAATGTGATGCTGTGTGCTGGAGGAAGAAGGAGAAGAATAAAGTACAGTTAAAGCGTTCTCTCTTGAATTCCTTATACCGTGTGTACATTACAACTGGCGACGAGGATGGGATCCAATCACCTGCTGCTGTGAGTACTAACCCCTGCTTTACCGCTTCACACGCCAGCGCCACTGAGAGACTCCATCATGGCTGACTACTTGCACACGTTTCCACAGTTTGATATGTCTGATATCATTAATCTCTCTCATAACTGGAGAAAATGGCTAAACGGGTTAGAGAATTTCCTGCAAGCTATGGACATAAAAGAGGAGAAAAGAAAGAGAGCCTTGTTCCTGCACTGCGCGGGCACAGCAGTCTATGACATATACAGCATGTTACCTGCACCAGAGACAGATGGGTCGCCCTCCCAGGGCTGTGGTACCGGGCCGGTGTCGAGGGGATGTGTCACAGCAGCGGTGACCCGGTCCATGGCCCTGGGCTCCCAAGCAATGGGGAGATGTAGTTAATGGTAGGATAGTTCGTGACGCCACCCGTGGTGTTTGGCAAGTATGGTGTTAGGCCAACGCTGCATACAGATCCGCTGGGACTGATGGTGTATGCAGCATAGATGGTAAAGCTCCCCACAGGTGGAGCTGGAGTCCCAGGGCAGTGTAGATGTATCCAGCACTGGGATGTAGCAGTGCTGGAAGCGTAGGAACAGACAAGACACAGCAGTTGCAGTTTCTATACCTTTACTGAGTATATGCAGTCTAGGGTCCTGATCACAGATGGTATTGGAGCAGGTTAGCCTGGAGGCAATTCAGGATTCTCTCACAGATGGGCTGTGCAGTCTCCTTCCTAGCGCTTTGTAGTGTGAAGCACTCCAGTCCTTAGTTACTCTGAAATGCCTCTCCTCAGATGTTCCTAGAATGTTACTTGTATGACAGACAGCTGTAGCCTCTCTCGGGGACTCCTCTCCTGAGTCCTGGCTCTCTATTCAATTACTGTTGTGTCCAAAGTCTGTGGTGAGAGCAGGGCATTTACAGCCTCCTACTCCGCTGGTATCTGTGGCAGGACCATCAGTATCCGTACCACCGTGGAGACCAGACTCCAGTTCGCGCGCTCTCAAGCTGAGGGAGCTCACCTTCTGCAGCTCAACCTCTCAGCTTCGTTCTCCATGTCTGCACACTTGACCCTCCGCAGACTATCTCCCCACTCCTCCCACTCGGCCCTCAGAGGACACCCTTCCCCTACATCCTGGTTCAGAGTTCCCCCTGCTGGCCTGGAGTGGAACTGTGTTGCATGTATGGATTGACTGTGAGAGAGACCCATCATTGCCTCCAAGCCTGGCATTACCCTCCCCTGGAGGAAGGCAAAGCCAGTGTGGCGACCATACTCCTGGGGGCGCCACACAGACACGTACAGCAACTGCACCAAAGCTCTCACTGACTACTTCAACCCCAAACAGAACTTCAGATATGAGAGATACAAGTTCATAATTGCTAAGCAGCTTCCAGAAGAATCCATCGACACCTATGTCACAAGGCTAAAAGAGCTAGCCCATGGATGTGCATTTACGGATGTAGATGATGAAATCCTAACTCAAGTAATTGTCATCTGCTCGTCTAATAACATAAGGCGTAAAGAACTGCAGCCGGATCTCTCTCTGCGTGATTTACTCCAGATGGCCCGGGCTATCGAGTTAGCAGATCATCAGGCCACCGCAATGGAGAATGGGGATAATTTACATGTGCATAATCTCAAACATAAAAGTGCACAAGACAAGCAAGCCCCGACACAGAAGAAATGCTATAGATATGGACAAGCTTTCCCTCACCACCTGAACAAATGTCCAGCTATCGGACAAACATGCAGTAAATGTGGAAAAGGGAACCATTTTACAGCTGTCTACTAATCAGCGCACAACAAGTCTCCTCTGTCTACTACAAAGCCGGCGAATATAAAAATGGTAAATCAGGATACAGAAGAAATGTCTGTGGCTGAGAACTATGTGTTCACGACCTCTGTCACTGGCTCAGTGCGGTCTCCCTGCATCACGCTCGCCATCGGCGACACGGATATCACCTTTACAATAGATACGGGAGCTTCAGTGGATATCATAGACAGCAATGCATATGAACAATTGAAAGTAAAGCCAGTCTTACAGCAGGTGCATACTAAAATCTTTCCATATAGATCTAAAACACCTCTAATTACAATGGGACAATTTGACGCTGAACTTAGCTATAAAGAAAATAGGCAGAAAACCACATTTCACCCGTTACAAGGATCGGGAGGCTGTCTTCTCAGCTATCACACTGCCCTGAAGCTAGGACTCTTCCAGATTATTCATACTATAACCGACCCAGCGGATCTGGACGTACAGGCCATGGTGAACAGCTTCCCCTCCTTATTTAGTGGTTTGGGAAAACTAAAGAACTCTCAAGTGCATCTTCATGTAGATGACAGTGTTCGTCCAGTAGCCCAGGCTCACAGGCGGATTCCATTTCACCTGAGAGAGAAGGTAGAAAAAGGAACTCCAATTGCTCATGGATGAGGACGTTATTGAAACTGTTACTGGTCCCACTCCGTGGGTCTCTCCACTTGTGGTAGTTCCAAAACCAAAGACTCCAGAGCAGGTGAGACGGTGTGTTGACATG
Source organism: Dendrobates tinctorius (assembly GCF_039654945.1). Lineage (NCBI taxonomy): Eukaryota > Metazoa > Chordata > Amphibia > Anura > Dendrobatidae > Dendrobates > Dendrobates tinctorius. The sequence continues at coordinate 2,102,317 of NW_027361722.1, read as the reverse complement.
CGCCTGCCCAACACCGCTATTCAGAGAGAAAGACATAGCTCACCTACAATTGATGACATCATTCGTTTATTAAATGGAGCAACCGTTTTCTCAAAGCTTGACCTCAATAAGGGCTATCATCAGTTAGAATTGAGTCCTGAATCCAGATACTTAACAACATTTTCCACCCATGTGGGTCTCAGAAGATATAAAAAATTGACTTTTGGGGTCTTCTCAGCAGCGGAAATTTTTCAAGACATGATAAGGAGCGTCATTCAACACATTCCAAATGCCTTCAATTATAGTGATGACATACTGGTTTTTGGGACAACTCAAGCTGAAAACAATCGTGTCCTATATGCTATCTTCGAATGCCTGCTCTCTGCTGGACTTACTTTGAACAAAGAGAAATGTGAATTTGATAAAAGTTCATTGGTGTTCTATGGTCACATCTTCTCAGCGGAAGGAGTACGACCTGATCTCAAGAAAGTGGAATCCATCAGAGCAGCCTCAAATACTCTGCTAGATACATTCCAAATTTTTCAACAATCAGCACTCCATTAATAGAACTTACAAAACAAAGTTGTGTCTTTCAATGGTCCCAGGACTGTCAGGCCTCTTTTGACACAATTAAAAATGAACTCTGCTCAACAACCACCATGGCCTATTTTGATCCAGCTCTTCGAACTGACCTCATTGTGGATGCCATTCCGGTGGGACTGGGTGCTATTTTAGCGCAATACAAGGATGACAATCAAAGTCCCCACATCATTTCCTATGCAAGCAAAAACCTAACAAGCACTGAAAGAAAATATTCACAACCTGTAAAAGAAAGCTTGGCATTTGTCTGGGGATGTAAACACTTTTACTTATTTCTCTATGGAGCTCCCTTCACCATTGTCATGGATCATCAAGCTCTCTTTACAATTTTTGGAAATCCCCGAGCTAAAATACCTGCACGGATCGAACGATGGGGTCTACGTCTACAGGACTACAATTACAACATTGTTCACAAACATGGAAAATATAGCAATCCGGCTGATTATCTCTCAAGACATCCTGTGAATGATGATATACCTGGGCATGCCTCCATGGAAGAATACATACGATTTGTTGCAGCTCACGCCGTGCCAAAAGGACTTTCTGCAGATCAGTTTGTGAATACAACAAGTGACAAGACACTCTGTGCCTTAATAGAAATCATCCAAAATCGAAGGTGGCATGAAATTCAAAAGAAAAAATTCCTGATTCTGGGATTGATCTGAAGGAATTAAAACTATTTTCAAATGTACGTGAGAAATTGTCAGTCACTGAAGAGCACCTCATCCATCGAGGTACCAAACTGGTTGTACCTAAGGCCTTGCACAACTTAGTCATGCAGATAGCACACGAAGGTCATCTAGGGATTGTTGGTACAAAAAAGTTACTCAGAGAAAAAGTGTGGTTCCCAAGTATGGATCAATTGGTGGAAGAGAAGATTAGACGCTGTTCTACTTGTCAATTAATTACACCATCACCAAGGTTAGGCTAGTTTCACACTAGCGTTTTTGAGCGCAGCGACGGCCTGCGCACGGCCGCCACTAAGCCCCGCCCCCTGCCGCGCCTCTGCCGGTAGCTCCGCCTACCGGCGCATGACGCTGCATGCGTCCTGCATCCCCTATCTTTATCACTGGGGGCGCAGGCCGTGCGCAGTATGCGTTTGGCGGCGCATGCGCCTTTTTGACGGTGCACCAACCTGCGCCAAACGCAACCTGCTGCAGTTTGGTTGCGCCGGCGCACCGTCAAAAAGGCGCATGCGCCGCCAAACGCATACTGCGCACGGCCTGTGCCCCCAATGATAAAGATAGGGGACGCAGGACGCATGCAGCGTCATTCGCCGGTAGGCGGAGCTACCGGCGGAGGCGCAGCAGGGGGCGGGGCTTAGCGGCGGCCGTGCGCAGGCCGTCGCTGCGCTCAAAAACGCTAGTGTGAAACTAGCCTTAGAGCCGCTACAAATGTCTCCGTTACCCACTGCTATCTGGGAGGAAGTGGCCGTCGACATATATGGACCATTACCAAATGGCCAATACATTCTAGTAACAATTGATGAATATTCTAGATACCCTGTTATTTTGTTCATCTCTTCAACGTCTGCTAATAGTGTCATACCAGAACTGGACGACATATTCTCTGCATATGGCATTCCAAGGGTGGTTAAAACAGACAATGGACCTCCATTGAATGGACATATGTTTACACAGTTTTCTGAATACTTAGGGTTCAGCCACAGGAAAATCACACCTTGCTGGCCGCAAGCCAATGGAATTGTAGAGCGTTTCATGCGCACTATGGGGAAACGAATCAAGGCAGCTAGTCTGGAGCACACCCCACTGAAACCATCACTATACAAATTCTTGCGCAATTACCGCAATGCGCCACATTCCACCACTAATGCTGCTCCATCGCATCTAATGTTCAGTAGAACTCTTCGTATACGGATCCCTGATGTGACCAGCCATCCCCTACCAAGTGACTCTTCAGTGCAATCAACAGATTTCTCTAACAAGCAAGCCATGAAACATTATGCAGACAGAAGGCGAAGCGTCAAAGATCAACCAACAAAACCTCAGCTGTATATGGTCTGGCAAAATATAATGTTACTGAGAGAAGAGGCAACATGGTCACGGTTGAGCAAGATGGACACGCTATAACCCGAAATTCCTCACATTTTAAAATTATACCCTTGGACAATGGTAATGAAATCCCACCGGTGGAAGATATGGTACCCGACGGTGGAGAGGGCCATCAAGGGGTAGTTGATCAGTCAGCAATGGACACCCCCAATGAACCCAGACATTACCCTACACTGGAAAGAAGGGCTCCATCGAGACTTATTGAAGAGATGTAATTAAAATGTCTGATTTGAAATTAACAAATAAGACAGTACAGACATATGTCTTTTCTTGGATGTTCTTCTTTGTTTTTTTCTTTTTCTCTCTTTTCTTTTTCTTTTCTCGTTGTTGCCTTGTCAATATTTTTTTGAGGTTGTTAATATATATATATATATATATATATATATATAAAAAAAAAAAAAGAAGAGGGATGATGTAATGTATAATGATTTGACCTGTCTCTTTAAGAAAGGAAATCTTGTGACTGGAAGGTTATAGACAGGAAGTGGGTTGGGAGTTTCAGTTTAGCCTGATGAGGGAAATGTGATGCTGTGTGCTGGAGGAAGAAGGAGAAGAATAAAGTACAGTTAAAGCGTTCCCTCTTGAATTCCTTATATGTGTGGACATTACAATGACCTGTTTGCTTTTTTGAATGTTTTTAGCTGTTTTTATGGACACTGTGTTGTTCTATGTTTGTAAATTACAGAAAACTGATGGCACATCTAGAACTAGTCTAAACAGGTGCATACCGAAAAACAGCTTACTTATCAAAATAAGGAAATGTTTGCACTCAATTGCATTAAAGCATGTCAAAGTGAAATACAAGGAGTGTGAATAGCGTAATTTGTATGCTAGCTTTCTGACTGAGCACTCCACCATTCACCATGCTGTGATTTTAATTACATCCAATCACATTTTGTTCCGACCTTCCTATAAATATAGGCTTTACCAAGTTATTAGCCAGAGGTAAGTGTTCATATTAGGCAGTCAGGTCAGGGACCCATTCATTGAGATTACCTTGACGTTGGTGAATGGGTTCACATTTTTTGGCCAAATTTTGTGCTATGTATCTCATGTGTTTTCCTAAATTTCAAAAGCCATTATGCTATTCACACTTCTTGTATTTCACATTGACATGCTTTAATGCAAATGAGTGCAACCATTTTTCTCATTTTTATTTGTTCTATGTTTGTGCCAGTATTGATAAATAAAATTTGTTAATTGCATTCCACTATCTGTGGTGATCCCATTTCATGGGCATGTTGCTTTCCCTTTTTTCTGTGCTATTGTTCACTAACATGTCTTGGGAGAACCCCTTTTTTGCTTTATTGTAGTACAGCGGTGCCCTCCGTCTGTTTTTTGTAACTGATTACATGACTGTGACCTCACCAAGGTCCTGTCAGTACATAGTGGCGCTGGCTCTGTAGGGGGAGATATGGGGGGACATGGGGTATAGAAGACGTGGGGTGCATATAATACCCCAGTAATACCCTCTTACCTGTAATCTCCAGTACATGGGGTATAGAAGACGTGGGGTGCATATAATACCCCAGTAATACCCTCTTACCTGTAATCTCCATTACATGGGGTATAGAAGGTGTGGGGTACATATAATACCCCAGTAATACCCTCTAACCTGTAATCTCCAGTACATGGGTTATAGAAGGTGTGGGGTAAATATAATACCCCAGTAATGCCCCTCTTTCCTGTAATCTCCAGTACATGGGGTATAGAAGACGTGGGGTGCATATAATGCCCCAGTAATACCCTCTTACCTGTAATCTCCAGTACATGGGGTATAGAAGACGTGGGGTGCATATAATACCCCAGTAATAGCCCTCTTACCTGTAATCTCCAGTACATGGGGGATAGAAGGTGTGGGGTACATATAATACCCCAGTAATACCCTCTTACCTGTAATCTCCAGTACATGGGGTATGGAAGGTGTGAGGTACATATAATACCCCAGTAATACCCTCTTACCTGTAATCTCCAGTACATGGGGTATGGAAGGTGTGAGGTACATATAATACCCCAGTAATACCCTCTTACCTGTAATCTCCAGTACATGGGGTATAGAAGGTGTGGGGTACATATAATACTCCAGTAATACCCTCTTACCTGTAATCTCCAGTACATGGGGTATAGAAGGTGTGAGGTACATATAATACCCCAGTAATACCCTCTTACCTGTAATCTCCAGTACATTGGGTATAGAAGGTGTGAGGTACATATAATACCCCAGTAATACCCTCTTACCTGTAATCTCCAGTACATGGGGTATAGAAGATGTGGGGTACATATAATACCCCAGTAATACCCCCTTACCTGTAATCACCAGTACATGGGGTATAGAAGATGTGGGGTACATATAATACCCCAGTAATACCCTCTTACCAGTAATCTCCATTACATGGGGTATAGAAGTTGTGGGGTACATATAATACCCCAGTAATACCCCCTTACCTGTAATCACCAGTACATGGGGTATAGAAGGTGTGGGGTACATATAATACCCCAGTAATACCCCCTTACCTGTAATCACCAGTACATGGGGTATAGAAGATGTGGGGCACCTATAATACCCCAGTAATACCCTCTTTCCTGTAATCTCTAGTACATGGGGTATAGAAGATGTGGGGTACATATAATACCCCAGTAATACCCCCTTACCTGTAATCACCAGTACATGGGGTATAGAAGATGTGGGGCACCTATAATACCCCAGTAATACCCTCTTTCCTGTAATCTCTAGTACATGGGAAATGGAAGGTGTGGGGTACATATAATACCCCAGTAATACCCGCTTACCAGTAATCTCCAGTACATGGGGTATAGAAGATGTGGGGTACATATAATACCCGAGTAATACCCTCTTACCTGTAATCTCCAGTACATGGGGTATAGAAGGTGTGGGGTACATATAATACCCCAGTAATACCCCCTTACCTGTAATCACCAGTACATGGGGTATAGAAGATGTGGGGTACATATAATACCCCAGTAATACCCTCTTACCAGTAATCTCCATTACATGGGGTATAGAAGGTGTGGGGTACATATAATACCCCAGTAATACCCCCTTACCTGTAATCACCAGTACATGGGGTATAGAAGGTGTGGGGTACATATAATACCCCAGTAATACCCCCTTACCTGTAATCACCAGTACATGGGGTATAGAAGATGTGGGGCACCTATAATACCCCAGTAATACCCTCTTTCCTGTAATCTCTAGTACATGGGGTATGGAAGGTGTGGGGTACATAAAATACCCCAGTAATACCCTCTTACCAGTAATCTCCAGTACATGGGGTATAGAAGATGTGGGGTACATATAATACCCCAGTAATACTCCTCTTACCTGTAATCTCCAGGGCATGGGGTATAGACGGTGTGGGGTACATATAATACCCCAGTAATACCCCTCTTTCCTGTAATCTCCAGTACATGGGGTATAGAAGGTGTGGGGTACATATAATACCCCAGTAATACCCCCTTACCTGTAATCACAAGTACATGAGGTATAGAAGATGTGGGGTACATATAATACCCCAGTAATACCCCCTTACCTGTAATCACCAGTACATGGGGTATAGAAGATGTGGGGCACCTATAATACCCCAGTAATACCCTCTTTCCTGTAATCTCTAGTACATGGGGTATGGAAGGTGTGGGGTACATAAAATACCCCAGTAATACCCTCTTACCAGTAATCTCCAGTACATGGGGTATAGAAAATGTGGGGTACATAAAATACCCCAGTAATACCCCCCTTTCCTGTAATCTCCAGTACATCGGGTATAGAAGGTGTGAGGTACATATAATACCCCAGTATTACCCTCTTTCCTGCAATCTCCAGTACATCGGGTATAGAAGGTGTGAGGTACATATAATACCCCAGTATTACCCTCTTTCCTGTAATCTCCAGTACATGGGGTATAGAAGGTGTGAGGTACATATAATACCCCAGTAATACCCCTTTCCTGTAATCTCCAGTACATCGGGTATAGAAGGTGTGGGGTACATATAATACCCCAGTATTACCACTCTTACCTGTAATCTCTAGTACATGGGGTATAGAAGGTGTGAGGTACATATAATACCCCAGTATTACCACTCTTACCTGTAATCTCTAGTACATGGGGTACAGAAGGTGTGGGGTACATATAATACCCCAGTAATACCCCTTTCCTGTAATCTCCAGTACATCGGGTATGGAAGGTGTGGGGTACATATAATACCCCAGTAATGCCCCTCTTACCTGTAATCTCCAGTACATGGGGTATAGAAGGTGTGGGGTACATATAATACCCCAGTAATACCCTCTTACCTGTAATCTCCAGCACATGGGGTATAGAAGGTGTGGGGTACATATAATACCCCAGTATTACCACTCTTACCTGTATTCTCTAGTACATGGGGTATAGAAGGTGTGGGGTACACGTAATACCCCAGTAATACGCTCTAACCTGTAATCTTCAGTACATGGGGTATAGAAGGTGTGAGGTACATATAATACCCCAGTAATACCCTCTTTCCTGTAATCTCCAGTACATGGGGTATAGAAGGTGTGGGGTACATATAATACCCCAGTAATACCCTCTTACCTGTAATCTCCAGTACATCAGGTATGGAAGGTGTGGGGTACATATAATTCCCAGTAATACCCTCTTACCTGTAATCTCCAGTACATGGGGTATAGAAGGTGTGGGGTACATATAATACCCCAGTAATACCCCTCTTTCCTGTAATCTCCAGTACATCAGGTATGGAAGGTGTGGGGTACATATAATTCCCAGTAATACCCTCTTACCTGTAATCTCCAGTACATGGGGTATAGAAGGTGTGGGGTACATATAATACCCCAGTAATGCCCTCTTACCTGTAATCTCCAGCACATGGGGTATAGAAGGTGTGGGGTACATATAATACCCCAGTAATACCCTCTTACCTGTAATCTCCAGCACATGGGGTATAGAAGGTGTGGGGTACATATAATACCCCAGTATTACCACTCTTACCTGTAATCTCTAGTACATGGGGTATGGAAGGTGTGGGGTACATATAATACCCCAGTAATACCCTCTTACCTGTAATCTCTAGTACATGGGGTATAGAAGGTGTGGGGTACACGTAATACCCCAGTAATACCCTCTAACCTGTAATCTTCAGTACATGGGGTATAGAAGGTGTGAGGTACATATAATACCCCAGTAATATCCCTCTTACCTGTAATCTCCAGTACATCGTGTATAGAAGGTGATAGGTACATATAATACCCCAGTAATACCCCTCTTTCCTGTAATCTCCAGTACATGGGGTATAGAAGGTGTGGGGTACATATAATACCCCAGTAATACCCCTCTTTCCTGTAATCTCCAGTACATGGGGTATAGAAGGTGTGGGGTACATATAATACCCCAGTAATACCCTCTTACCTGTAATCTCCAGTACATGGGGTATAGAAGGTTTGGGGTACATATAATACCCCAGTATTACCACTCTTACCTGTAATCTCTAGTACATGGGGTATGGAAGGTGTGGGGTACATATAATACCCCAGTAATACCCTTTTACCTGTCATCTCCAGTACATGGGGTATAGAAGGTGTGGGGTACATATAATACCCCAGAAATACCCCTCTTACCTGTAATCTCCTGTACATGGGGTATAGAAGGTGTGAGATACATATAATACCCCAGTAATACCCCTCTTACCTGTAATCTCCAGTACATGGGGTATAGAAGGTGTGGGGTACATATAATACCCCAGTAATACCCTCTTTCCTGTAATCTCCAGTACATGGGGTATAGAAGGTGTGGGGTACATATAATACCCCAGTAATACCCCTCTTTCCTGTAATCTCCAGTACATCAGGTATGGAAGGTGTGGGGTACATATAATTGCCAGTAATACCCTCTTACCTGTAATCTCCAGTACATGGGGTATAGAAGGTGTGGGGTACATATAATACCCCAGTAATGCCCCTCTTACCTGTAATCTCTAGTACATGGGGTATAGAAGGTGTGGGGTACATATAATACCCCAGTAATACCCTCTTACCTGTAATCTCCAGCACATGGGGTATAGAAGGTGTGGGGTACATATAATACCCCAGTATTACCACTCTTACCTGTAATCTCTAGTACATGGGGTATAGAAGGTGTGGGGTACACGTAATACCCCAGTAATACCCTCTAACCTGTAATCTTCAGTACATGGGGTATAGAAGGTGTGAGGTACATATAATACCCCAGTAATACCCTCTTTCCTGTAATCTCCAGTACATCAGGTTTGGAAGGTGTGAGGTACATATAATACCCCAGTAATATCCCTCTTACCTGTAATCTCCAGTACATCGTGTATAGAAGGTGTAAGGTACATATAATACCCCAGTAATACCCCTCTTTCCTGTAATCTCCAGTACATGGGGTATAGAAGGTGTGGGGTACATATAATACCCCAGTAATACCCCTCTTTCCTGTAATCTCCAGTACATGGGGTATAGAAGGTGTGGGGTACATATAATACCCCAGTAATACCCTCTTACCTGTAATCTCCAGTACATGGGGTATAGAAGGTTTGGGGTACATATAATACCCCAGTATTACCACTCTTACCTATAATCTCCAGTACATGGGGTATGGAAGGTGTGGGGTACATATAATACCCCAGTAATACCCTTTTACCTGTCATCTCCAGTACATGGGGTATAGAAGGTGTGGGGTACATATAATACCCCAGTAATACCCCTCTTACCTGTAATCTCCAGTACATGGGGTATAGAAGGTGTGAGGTACATATAATACCCCAGTAATACCCTCTTACCTGTCATCTCCAGTACATGGGGTATAGAAGGTGTGGGGTACATATAATACCCCAGTAATACCCTCTTACCTGTCATCTCCAGTACATGGGGTATAGAAGGTGTGGGGTACATATAATACCCCAGTAATACCCTCTTTCCTGTAATCTCCAGTACATCGGGTATAGAAGGTGTGGGGTACATATAATAACCCAGTAATAACCCTCTTACCTGTAATCCCCAGTATATGAGGTATAGAAGGTGTGAGGTACATATAATACCCCAGTAATACCCCTCTTACCTGTAATCTCCAGTACATGGGGGATAGAAGGTGTGGGGTACATATAATACCCCAGTAATACCCCTCTTACCTGTAATCTCCAGTACATGGGGTATAGAAGGTGTGGGGTACATATAATACCCCAGTAATACCCCGCTTTCCTGTAATCTCCAGTACATGGGGGATAGAAGGTGTGGGGTACATATAATACCCCAGTAATACCCTCTTACCTGTAATCTCCAGTACATGGGGTATGGAAGGTGTGGGGTACATATAATACCCCAGTAATACTCTCTTACCTGTAATCTCTAGTACATGGGGTATTTAAGGTGTGAGGTACATATAATACCCCAGTAATACCCTCTTACCTGTAATCTCCAGTACATGGGGTATAGAAGGTGTGGGGTACATATAATACCCCAGTAATACTCTCTTACCTGTAATCTCTAGTACATGGGGTATTTAAGGTGTGAGGTACATATAATACCCCAGTAATACCCTCCTACCTGTAATCTCCATTACATGGGGTATAGAAGGTGTGGGGTACATATAATACCCCAGTAATACCATCTTACCTGTAATCTCCAGTACATGGGTTATAGAAGGTGTGGGGTACATATAATACCCCAGTAATACCCTCTTACCTGCATTCTCCAGTACATGGGGTATAGAAGGTGTGGGGTACATATAATACCCCAGTAATACCAACTTACCTGTAATCTCCAGTACATGGGGTATAGAAGGTGTGAGGTACATATAATACCCCAGTAATACCCTCTTTCCTGTAATCTCCAGTACATCAGGTTTGGAAGGTGTGAGGTACATATAATACCCCAGTAATATCCCTCTTACCTGTAATCTCCAGTACATCGTGTATAGAAGGTGTAAGGTACATATAATACCCCAGTAATACCCCTCTTTCCTGTAATCTCCAGTACATGGGGTATAGAAGGTGTGGGGTACATATAATACCCCAGTAATACCCCTCTTTCCTGTAATCTCCAGTACATGGGGTATAGAAGGTGTGGGGTACATATAATACCCCAGTAATACCCTCTTACCTGTAATCTCCAGTACATGGGGTATAGAAGGTTTGGGGTACATATAATACCCCAGTATTACCACTCTTACCTATAATCTCCAGTACATGGGGTATGGAAGGTGTGGGGTACATATAATACCCCAGTAATACCCTTTTACCTGTCATCTCCAGTACATGGGGTATAGAAGGTGTGGGGTACATATAATACCCCAGTAATACCCCTCTTACCTGTAATCTCCAGTACATGGGGTATAGAAGGTGTGAGGTACATATAATACCCCAGTAATACCCTCTTACCTGTCATCTCCAGTACATGGGGTATAGAAGGTGTGGGGTACATATAATACCCCAGTAATACCCTCTTACCTGTCATCTCCAGTACATGGGGTATAGAAGGTGTGGGGTACATATAATACCCCAGTAATACCCTCTTTCCTGTAATCTCCAGTACATCGGGTATAGAAGGTGTGGGGTACATATAATACCCCAGTAATAACCCTCTTACCTGTAATCCCCAGTATATGAGGTATAGAAGGTGTGAGGTACATATAATACCCCAGTAATACCCCTCTTACCTGTAATCTCCAGTACATGGGGGATAGAAGGTGTGGGGTACATATAATACCCCAGTAATACCCCTCTTACCTGTAATCTCCAGTACATGGGGTATAGAAGGTGTGGGGTACATATAATACCCCAGTAATACCCCGCTTTCCTGTAATCTCCAGTACATGGGGGATAGAAGGTGTGGGGTACATATAATACCCCAGTAATACCCTCTTACCTGTAATCTCCAGTACATGGGGTATGGAAGGTGTGGGGTACATATAATACCCCAGTAATACCCCTCTTACCTGTAATCTCCAGTACATGGGGTATGGAAGGTGTGGGGTACATATAATACCCCAGTAATACTCTCTTACCTGTAATCTCTAGTACATGGGGTATTTAAGGTGTGAGGTACATATAATACCCCAGTAATACCCTCTTACCTGTAATCTCCAGTACATGGGGTATAGAAGGTGTGGGGTACATATAATACCCCAGTAATACTCTCTTACCTGTAATCTCTAGTACATGGGGTATTTAAGGTGTGAGGTACATATAATACCCCAGTAATACCCTCTTACCTGTAATCTCCATTACATGGGGTATAGAAGGTGTGGGGTACATATAATACCCCAGTAATACCATCTTACCTGTAATCTCCAGTACATGGGTTATAGAAGGTGTGGGGTACATATAATACCCCAGTAATACCCTCTTACCTGCATTCTCCAGTACATGGGGTATAGAAGGTGTGGGGTACATATAATACCCCAGTAATACCAACTTACCTGTAATCTCCAGTACATGGGGTATAGAAGGTGTGAGGTACATATAATACCCCAGTAATACCCTGTTACCTGTAATCTCCAGTACATGGGGTATAGAAGGTGTGGGGTACATATAATATCCCAGTAATACCCTGTTACCTGTAATCTCCAGTACATGGGGTATAGAAGGTGTGAGGTACATATAATACCCCAGTAATACCCTCTAACCTGTAGTCTCCAGTACATGGGGTATAGAAGGTGTGGGGTACATATAATATCCCAGTAATACCCTGTTACCTGTAATCTCCAGTACATGGGGTATAGAAGGTGTGAGGTACATATAATACCCCAGTAATACCCTCTAACCAGTAATCTCCAGTACATGGGGTATAGAAGGTGTGGGGTACATATAATACCCCAGTAATACCCTCTAACCTGTAATCTCCTGTACATGGGGTATAGAAGGTGTGGGGTACATATAATATCCCAGTAATACCCTGTTACCTGTAATCTCCAGTACATGGGGTATAGAAGGTGTGGGGTACATATAATATCCCAGTAATACCCTCTTACCTGTAATCTCCAGCTGGTATTCCTGGGTTTCCTCACTGACTGTGTTTGTGATCCGGACTCGGAGTCTCCTCCCGGCGTCGTCTCTCTGGGCTCTTGGAATTATCACCGTCCTATTATCATCTATCAGTCGGTATCGGTCAGGGAGAAGTCCCCCATCCACCTCCCAGGTCACAGTCGCCTCCTCTCCAGAGAACTGGACGCTCACAGCGATGTCCTCACCCAGCCGGCTGCTGTTACTGGTGATGTTGGAGATGAGAACTGGATCTGGAAGTATCAGGAGAAGGTTGGTCAGCACCAGTCAGGGAGTGGGGTCTCAGCGCAGGATGTAGAGCGCGAGCTCTGTGGTCATTTTCAGACCCTGGTAAGTACCTTAGGGTTAGGGTTAGGGTTAGGGTTCTGGCTATTGCTCACGTGGCCTGTGGTCTCCTCCCCACATACAGTCAGTGACTACTGATCTCGTGTTGCTGGCCTCTATTACATGAGATGTCGATGCTGTGTGATCCACTTCGGATTACACCTGACCTGTAGTTTGCAATCTGGACCAGAATTGAGGCCGGTGCAGTGGAAGTTTTTATCTGGCCACAGTAACCACCATTGTTTTGTTTTGTTTCTTTATTTTGCTCTTGGATGCCATAAAGGACTATATTGACCAATCAGCACACACATACTAATTCCTCCGAACATACCCGATGAGCAGACTTTCGTTACTAGAGAGCCTAACAGCCAATCGCAGCCTTCTTAGCAAACAAGAAGCAGGATGCAGTTGTCTTCAAAATTGTAGTTGTGGCCCTTTGAACAGCGCTTTTTGTTAGCATGCCCTGTGAGAAATCAAAGAAAGACCTGGAGGAGTAAAGTCTGAGGTAGTGATGCTGAAATAGTGGAGGATACTGGAAAATCTTGACTATCCTCTCACGGTGCCTGCTACCAGGTGGTCATTGCTCCCCAAAACCTTTATCAACCAGAAAAAAGGTTTTATAGTGATTTTGTTTGTTTTAAACATGTTATGCCTCACTTGTAATTGTACTGTGCGATTCCTCTTCTGGGCCCTGTACACAGGTTCTGGCTCCTTCTACTGAGCACTCGAGGCATTAATTATCGCTAAAGCTTCCAGAAGAAGTGGATGATTTTGATTATAAATTGACTCCTGGGTTCTGCCACAGCTGAGACAGCCATGGTAGTCAGAGGGAGAAGAGTGTGAGAGCAGGTTACCGTACAGCTCCTGGAGCTGAGGAGAAGCTCAGAGAGACTCAGTGAACTGGTGACAGAAGCCGATAGAGGGTGACGTCCGAGAGAAGACGGCAGTGGAAATGTCTGAATACCTTTAAAAAAGAGGAGTTGACTTGTACGAGTCTGTTAGGAGCAAACTGGAAGGTATGGTGCAACTGAGAGAGTCCAGAGGGTGTAACTACATGTGGGTGGGTAGGCTTGGCAGTTACACTGGGCACAGCCAGAAGGGGAGCGCCATAGGAACACCTATTGCAATCGTCCAAGGTATCTCCCGCGGCTATCACGGCAGTAGAGATTGCGGAGAGCTATCTGACCCCAGGGAAGACCATATGTGGTGCCCCTGAGGCTCAGTAGCCACAGAGGTACTGCACCTTCTCCTGGGTGTGGTGCCCCACCATCCCGGTAAGGTGGGAACTCCTTGCCACACTCCAACACCTGCACCCACACACAGGATAGTTCAGCAAACAACCACATTGTGGCTCCATGCTTAGAGGGTAGCAGAGCACCTCTGGTCATTCCTTGCTTCGTAACATGAGATGTGCTGGGAGGTGGGTGGAGTTCAGATTCATATAAAAGGTTGGGTAGGTTTAGAAACAGCAGTTACTTCAGTCTGGAGCTCAGGCTGAGAGCAGGCTGACAGAAGGTCAGCCTGACGGGAGGTCAGGCGGAGGGAAGACAGTCAGTCAGAAGAGGCTGAGGACTGGTTTTAGTGGAAAGAGCTCCCGAGGAAAGGAATAGAAGGAGTGCTGCAGCTGCCTCAGTGATCTGAGCCAGCTGGCACAGGAAAGAGAAGAGGAGAAAGACGTAGAACTGCAACCTAAGCTTCCATAAGAGAGAAGGACAAGTACGGAACGAAGGAGTAGAGAGAACAGAGAGGAGGAGTGGGTTGGAAGAGGAACCCTGCCTATAGGTTCTCAGCGCAAGGCCGGGGCCCGGTCCCTGAGGTTGTATGGACACTTATGGTTCTGCAGCAGACACCGGTGGAGTAGTTGGCTGTAAATGCACTACTCCCATTCAAGACTTGAGGCACAACAGCAAAACGGATAGAGAGCTGGGAGTGAGGCGTCCCCAAAGCAGGCTACAGCTGTTTGCCATGCAAGTAGAGTTCTAGGAACATCTGTAAGGAGGCATTCCAGGGTAACTAAGTACTGGAGTGCTTCACACCACAAGGCGCATTGGTGGAGTCGTTCAGAAAGGTACATGTTGGCGGAG
Source organism: Dendrobates tinctorius (assembly GCF_039654945.1). Classification (NCBI taxonomy): domain Eukaryota; kingdom Metazoa; phylum Chordata; class Amphibia; order Anura; family Dendrobatidae; genus Dendrobates; species Dendrobates tinctorius. The sequence continues at coordinate 2,087,229 of NW_027361722.1, read as the reverse complement.
TGTTGGAGAGGTGAGCCCTGACTTGCCCGGGAGGTTGATTGAGTCTCTACCCCGGAGGACACGGCACGGAGGCAGACACCAGTGTGTACCACAAACTGTGAGTAAAGCTTTGAAACGGCAAGCCCTGGTGTCCTCCATTCATTCGCCGCTAGCACCTTCAGCACCGCTACATCTGGGTACCAGCAACCATGCCATTCTGCCCCTCTCCTCATCCATTGCACCTACACTGACCTGGGACTACAGCTCCACCTGTGGGGAGCTACACCATCTTTGCTGCACCACATCATCATTCCCAGTGCATCTGCATGCAGCGTTGGCTTAACATCTTACTTGCCGAACATCACAGGTGGCGTCACGAACTAACCATATAAACTATATCACAAAACCACCATTGATTTGGGCGCCCAGGGCCAGGGACCGGGTCACCGCCACCGCGACACATCCCCCTGACACCGGCCCGGTACCGAGTACCCCACAGCCCTGGGACGGAGGGCGACCCACATACTTTAGCAGTTAAGCTCCGAAGACCATACCACGCCAGCTAAGAACTGAAGTACAGACTACGTTGGTCAAACTCTGCCTTACAGACTCCGCAGGTCAAGGTCTGGAGACCTGACTCTCTCCAAAGAAGAGAGGAGTGCCTGCCATGTTTATGAGAAGTCCCTGGGCTGTTACTTGCAGTGCAGACACACAGTACAGAGGGTTGGAAGGGGCCATACTTCAAACATGAAAATGACCAGAGGACAAGCATACTGTGTATCATGTCACCCATGTCTCTGGGACTTGCTGCCTAGTGGGAAATACTTTAGTAGTTTGTTCTTCTGTGCTAGTCAAATACAAAGTTTTGTTTAAAGGGGTTGTCCACTACTTTCCAGAGTGGGCATATCAATATAATACTGTAAGACAATGGTTTTGTTAAATACCTTGTGCAGTCCTAATAGCCTCTGAGAGGCGCTATGCAGGCGGCTGAGTCCGGGTCACGTGACCCCCAGGCTGCAGCTTCCGCTAATATCCCCAGACGTCACGACAAGTTCCCGACTCTGGAACTTGTCGTGACATCAGCATGGCGTGACCCAGCCTCCTCAGACTGCGGTCAGTCATCAAGAGTGACTGGGCTGTGGGCGGTGCTGCACCGCACGTCACAGCTCAGTATGGAGCGTGCGCACGCAGATTGAAGATAGAGGTGGGACGGGCTTGGGTGTGTTTTGCAGTTGGTGTGCTAGGTGCTGGCTTACAGGCCAGTGGAATGCATCATGGAACTTGTAGTATCAGAGGACAGGAAGTCAGGAGAAAGGAAGTTGTCAATTAACTCCATAAGAGCTGGAGCCAGCACTGAGGATGCGCTGCTACAGCATGATAAAAGGTAATATTGCTAAAATAAACACAGTGGATGTTTTGAGTGGCACATAATAGCAAGATTTATGAAAAAAAAAGTTATAATACTGGACAACTTCTTTAAGTATCACTACCTCCTCACTGGCTGCACTTTTGCATCCAAGCACCTGTTTACATACTGTAGATAGCAGGCAACTTCTGCACCCGGTGGATGGGCACACAGAGCCGGTCATGTGCCTGGGCACAAAATTCAGCGCTCATCTGAAGAGAGAGATTGAATTCTCAGGCTACTGAGCAAATCAGCTACTCTTTTCCCTTAATTTGGAATTTACTCCTTTGGGTAAATTTACACATCAGTTTTTTCTTGTAAGTGATCCATAAGGCATCCAAGCATGCCGAGATGAGACTTTCAAGCCGCAATGCTCTTCTGGGAAATATGTAAATTGTCTCTTCAGAGAAGAAGAGGATTAGAACTCTAGTGCCACCTATAGGAAGAAGAAATCTTACAATTCAACCCTTTAATGACCCTTTAATGAGCCTTGTCATATGACTTAAGATAAAAACCAAAACCAGAATCTCAATTTGCAGAAACTGTGTTTCGAGATATTATGTGAGATCTGGATTGGCTGTACAAGAGGTGTCTGACCGGAATCCAAGTCATGTGGCAAGACTTGTTAAAGGGTCGACATTGACTTCTAGGATTGCTACTTCATATAGGTGGCACTCAGGGCCGGTTTTAGAGAAAGTGGGGCCCTGGGCAAAAGTTTAAAGTGGGGCCCTAAATGCTCACATATTCCACATCACACAAACATTTCAGTTGTATTTACAGGTGCAGAGTTCAGGCCGTTAAACGAGCGTGATCGACAGCATTAAAGTTGTTCGATGCTTTTTCCCAAGTTTCTTTTCACAGACTGAGGAAGAGTGATGGGGACAGATAGTCCTCGATACAGTTTAATGCAGGTCCCATATAGTACATATAGTATAATGCACTCCCCATGGTCCTTGAAGGAGTATAATGCAGCCCCCCTTAGAGTATAATGCAGTCACACACAGTATAATGCAGCCCCCCTCCACACACAGTATAGTGCATCTCCCCACACACACAGTATAGTGCAGCTCCTTCCACATGCACAGTATAATTCAGCCCCCCTCCACACACACACACACAATATAGTGCAGCTCCCCCTCCACACACACACAGTATAATGCATCTCTACCCACCCAGTATAGTGCAGCTCCCCCACACCCAATATAGTGCAGCCCCCTTCACACACAATATATTGCAGCATCCCCCAAACACATAGTATAGTGCAGATCCCAAACACATAGCATAGTGCAGATCCCAAACACATAGTATAGTGCAGATCCCAAACACATAGCATAGTGCAGATCCCAAACACATAGTATAGTACAGATCCCTAACACACAGTATAGTACAGCTCCTCCTCCAACATACAGTATAGTGCAGCTCCCCCCCAAAAACACAGTATAGTGCAGCTCCTCCCCAACACACAGTATAGTGCAGCTCCCCAACACACAGTGTAGTGCGGCTCCCCCCCAAAAACACATTATAGTGCAGATCCTCCCCAAACACACAGTATAGTGCACCTCTCCCTAACACGCAGTGTAACACACAAACACCTGGGGGCCCCTGGAGGAGGGGGGATCCTAGGCAGCTGCCTGGTTTGCCTGCCCCTAACACCGACCCTGGTGGCACTAGAGTTCTAGTCCTCTTCCTCTCTGAAGAGACAATTTGCATATTTCCCAGAGGAGCATTGCGGCTTGAAAGGCTCCTCATCTCAGCATGCTTAACATGTCACTCTCCGCAAGGAGAAACAATACCCTTTGGATCCCGGTCAGACGCCTCTCTCATAGCCAAACCAGATCTCACACTTTGAATTAATGAGGGTCAGCATCCTGAAAAACAGTGTCTGTAAATTGAGATTCTGGTTTTGGTTTTTATCCTGAGTCATGTGACAAGACTCGTTAAAGGGTCGACATTGACTTCTAGGATTGCTAATTCCTATAGGTGGCACTAGAGTTCAAGTTCTCATAAGTGAAAAACAGACCTTTATTTCCAGTGTCTGGGTCTATTTTATAATCCATATTGTTCTGCCTTCTTCCACGAATGACGCTGTGTGGATTCCAGCATACGGCTAAACCCTTCATCCACTCCCAGTAACAAGACTGTATGGGTGCTTAAGTCTATATTTATTGAGATGATGTGAACAACAATGGTAGATGATAACGGATGATATAGTGGAGGAGATTGGGCAAAAACTATAAAGAAACAGATAGTGCAGTATGTCAGTGCTGTCAGATAACATCACAGCAATAATACAAGGTGCTATCATAACAGTAAAGCAATGATACAGAGTGTTGTTATATCAGTAGCTGGCATTATTACAGAGGCTGAGTAATACAACACACAATGCAGTGAAAAGAGATATCTAAACATGACTACATTCAGAGCATTAAAAGGAGCTGAAAATACATTGCAAATATCATGGGGAGCTGCATTATGGCTAGCCAACATGGGTACATAGCACAACACATAACTGCATTAAATCCTCATTGGAATTCGTTTGATAGGAGCAATGATTTTGCAGAAAGCAGGACACATTGTGAGTAGCTCAGAGACCCGGGAGAAATGGCTACAAGTTTCAAGCCCGGGAAACCTAAGGGGCGGTTCTGAACAGAACAACAATTAAAGGGAAAGGATTCTAAATCCATGAACAAGGACAACTATGACACCTAATGGCCATAGCTGGAACAGCACTTAAGAAATGTCTTGCTGCACATGAATGGGCAGAACACATATATTACTTGTTTTTCTCAAATGAACAATAACACATGGATTATAATGGGACCAGACAGAACACGGAGAACAGGAAGGAGGTGTCATTCAATGTGCTGCTGAAGGAAGCTCGATGGCAAGGGGAAATCAACAGTATTTTATTGAAAAGGTTTACAGGACCCATAAACCTTTACAATAAAATACTGCTGATTTCACCTTGCCATCGAGCTTCCTTCAGCAGCGCATTGAATGACACCTCCTTCCTGTTCTCCATTTTCCATGGGTCCATACGTGACCGGTGTCCTGCAGCAGCTGTAATACGTGTCCATCTCATGTTGCTTGGTTGCAAACACACCAGGTGGGTATCCTCACATTTCCTATCCTTTCGTTATCATTGGAAATGACCCTATTGCGCTCTTTTGTCTCCTAGTTCGCTCTCTACCAGTCAGAACACGGCACACACTATGACGAAAACTGATGTGTGAATGAGCCCTCACAGAAAATGGGAAGATTCTTAAAAAATCCCAAACTTACGTGTAAAGCCACCCACCAAAGACAAATCAACTTACCCCGTGTAAACCTGGCACCTGGACGGTAGCTTTTATTAGTAAAGGCGACAACTCTTCATCTGCTCTGTGAGCTCTTACCTAGTACAGTGATGGTTAACGTGGTCAGGAATCTTCCATTGTCCCCATAATAATACAGCACATTGTACACACCGGAGTCGTTCTTCTCGGCGTCTCTCAGGCTCCAGCACCCGGTGCTCGTGTTATAGAGGAGTCTGGGCTCGTAGAGATTAATGGACCACATAGTATCACACCAGAACTCAAGCAGACGTGACTCTTCTCCACATATTCGGTACAGCTCCAGAACGCCGTCTGCAAGGGGACATTTCATGCTGCAGTCGATAATGTCTGATCCTCTCCCTACATAGGCTTTACCTGATGAGAGTGGTGGTCCGGTCAGGAGAATGAGGACACCTGTGTAGACACATCAGAATTAAGTTAATATTAAGGTGGTTTTACCATAGTCCATATATTGTACATCACCCATTCACCGGATTCTGTAGGTGATAAGCGTCTGATTGCGGATATGACTGCCTCCCTGTTCAGCTCCATGTGCATGTCCGTATTGCACGGGAGTGTCAGTGCTGCCTTTCATTACATGCATTATTCTGATACGCAATATGGATCAAAGCAGTGCATGCTGTGATTTTTTTACACACAATCCAGCAATCCGTGTGGAAAATCATCAATGTGCTATAATAGGTCAGAGGACTCTCCGTCTGCGGTCCATGGTGCACATAGAGAATACACCGACCAATTATCACGTGTCTGAACAAGTGAAAGGCGTAAAAAACAGAACAGGTACCGTGTCAAAGATCACAGCCAGGAGGGGTCACGCTGAACCCACTACGGTCACCTTTTAACCACAAACAGCCCTCTGCTGCTCCTTATCGTCAGGACAATTACGCAATTGACTGATGATTAGCAAAGGAGGCCGCGGCTGCTTCCACTACTAGGCCACTTACTGGAGAACTAACAGTGAACACGTGGTATAGACACCTCCGATTCCAAGGCAAGGAATATATGTATACACCCCGGTACGCTCTCTGCCAGCAAAACAACAACAAAACTTACTGCTCGCTGCCACCACCAATCGTTTATACAGGCTGATTGGACACCTGACAAGTGGTGTATGATTTTCAGGGGTGCGAATTACAGAACAAAAGGAACAGAACTATTCAATTTTAGATTTAATCCAGAAAGATAGGCAATGTTTATAAACATATACAAAAGATTTTACAAAGGGGACAAAACAAAACAGCATATACAATTACATAAAATAAAAGGATAAACAGAAAAAAATAACTAAACCTGACGTCACTGCAATGACTTCAGTGCTTAGCAGACGGAAGCATTCTGATTGAAGAGCGTCCGAAAACATGAATCAAGTCTACACGGCGATGTATCTTCCGGCATTGAACACCGATCAAAATTTGCCTTGTAGTTTCATCAGCACCTATTGTAAGTTGCACCCACAGACCTCCCCTTGATGACTCCTAACAGAGCTGGTCATGGGAAGTGGCTTCAGTTTCAGAAAATTATGAGATTCCCACAATTCACAATATCTTCACTCCTGACGATAACAGGCAATCGATATTGCCATCATATATTTTATCGTGATGTTACCTTTTCATAGATAGCTGACAACAGTTATGTCATGTTTTCTATCTGGCCACTATTAATTTGGGGCTGATTGGCAGGTCTCACAGTTATGAAAAAATATGAATATTCTTCCCCTATTAGCCCTGAAGTTGAAAATGTATGTCCCATCAATATTGGATTGACACAAACCCCAATATTCATATTTGACCTTGGGCATTGAACCGACTATTTGCCAACGACCAGTTTCCTCTGAAGAAAACAAGAGTTACCTATAAAGGTGTAAGATTTTCACTTCCCTTCCTCTCGAATCTACAAATCTCAGTCTTCCTGACTTCTTCCCACAATAGATATCCTGTTTTACTTATTTGGTCACCGCAGGCAGTCCCAGCCTCAAAGGGATTTTACTTTGTTTTGTCACTTCATAGCTATACATAATTTCCTCTCTTCACATATGTTAAACATGTGGTTCACCAGAAGAGGTTTAGATTGTCAGCTCTTCCACCTTCTGGATTTTGTGCAAGAGAGGAGGGAGGGGGGTTCAAGGTCCTTCCCTAGATTGACCTTAGGGACTTTAATTTTCTATGACATCCAGAATAAAGGATCAGTAGTTACAGGCAGGGCTTCCACTAGGAATTTCGGGGTCCCATACTGACAAAATTCAGGGCCCCCTTGAGACTCCGCCCAGGCTCCACCCCAGCCCCGTCTCCACCCCTCGAACTGTCCACAGTCCCACCGTCCACTCTTGGAAAAAACGCCACTTCTCACCAATCCCACATTAACAGTTCCCATTACCAGATCACACATATAGCTGGCAGCTTTTGTTTTGGCCCAAAGATATTTTAATCTGCCACCACGATAAGGTAGACTCTTTTGGCCGAGCCCTGCTCTACTCTAGCCTATTAAACATTTGTTAAAATATGCAATGCAATTTAGGTATATTTTTATTTTTCAATTTTTAAAATAACTAATAATATCACATACAAGGAAGAAATACCACCACACCATGTCCAGACCACATATTACCACCACAGTGACTGAATGATATCACATACAACAGACAAATACCACCACACCATAGCTGACCCATATATTACCACCATATAGTGACCTATAATACCACATACAAGGAACAAATACCGCCACAACATGGCTGGATCACAAATTACCACCACATGGTGACCAAATACTACAATACTAATCATTAATAAATACTACAATACTAATCATTAATAAAACACAATACTAATATCACCATAAGTACTGTTATATACAGGAGATCTGTACTTAGTATGCACTGTCTGTGTATGCAGTGTCTGTGTACAGGTAATACAGTGATCACCAGTGACATTGTACACAGGAGCTCTGTATATAGTGTCTGTGTACAGGTAATACAGTGATCACCAGTGACATTATACAGAGGAGCTCTGTATATAGTGTCTGTGTACAGGTAATACAGTGATCACCAGTGGCATTATACACAGGATCTCTGTATATAGTGTCAGTGTACAGGTAATACAGTGATCACCAGTGACATTATACTCAGGAGCTCTGTATATAGTGTCAGTGTGCCGGTAATACAGTGATCACCAGTGACATTATACACAGGAGCTCTGTATATAGTGTCAGTGTACAGGTAATACAGTGATCACCAGTGGCATTATACACAGGATCTCTGTATATAGTGCATAGTGTGCCGGTAATACAGTGATCACCAGTGACATTATACACAGGAGCTCTGTATATAGCGTATAGTGCAAACATATATTCCCATTAAAACATCAATTTTAATAGATATTGGCTAAAAATTCACCAACCCAGTGTAATAAATAACACAAGCAAAAATACACAATAACCTGTCCAAAATCCCTACAATAGCCTGCTGTCCCTTCCTGACAGTGGAGGTTGGCACCCTAAAAAGATACAATTTTTGGCGCCCCCACTCTGTGGCAGCTATCCCAGGCTAACCCTATTTGCCCCTAATGATCTATAGGTTGGAAAACAATGGGCATAGTAAAGGGATGAAGGATAGATCTTAAACAAGAATAGACAGATTATATACATAAAACAGTCAAAGACAATGCTCTTTGTCTCTTAATATAGTACAATGCCTTGTAATCATATATCAACCATAAGACAAAAGTGCACCTACTATAAATAGCACAAGAAATGGGGTCACACAACAACAATAAAATCGCCCCACTGGGACAAAGAGACCTGACTGCAAACCAAGAAAATCAATTCAAATTGCAAGGTTCACATAATAGACATCAGGAACAGCTAGATTTGTGCATAATAGTTCCTAATACAGACATATATAGGATATATAACGGGGCACACAGCCCCTACTTACCTCCAGCCTCAACGCGTTTCCCCGCCTTTGCGGTTCATCAGGAGGCCCTAATGAGGAACCTAGCAGTGCCAGTGATGTGAGGTGTCCGGTGAGTGGGCAGACCTGGTTTACAGTCAGGTCTCTTTGTCTTACTGGGGCAAAGCATTACTGGGAACGGGAGATGCGGGGCGCGTGGTAAGAGAAAACAAAGAGTCCGGGGGCCGCGTCGGAAGGTGAGTATATCACTATTTTTTACATTAATTCTATTTTTGACAGGTTTATGGTTCCCAGGGCCTGGACGAGAGTCTCCTCTCCTCCGGACCCTGGGTACCGGCTAGCGCTGGTCATCTCTCAGCTGCGTCGCCGCTGACGTCAGTGCGGCTGGAAATCAGCTGCGGCAACCATCGGGAGATCAGCGGCAAGTGCCGCTGATCTCCCGACGGTAGCGGTGGCGTGCATCCTTCGAATTCCGGACTGCGCCTGTGCACGGCACCGGTCGCTGATTGGCCGTGGCCGGCCGCGACCAATCAGCAAAGTGGGATTTCTGTTACAGACAGACAGACAGAATTAGACGATTATATAGTAGATATAAGGGGCATTTTATATATTTGGTGACCCCTTTAAAAGGAAAAGGATGGCACAGATCTGATCCCTCTTGCAGCTGAGAGTTTGTTACAATTTAATTTTTTTTATACACAATGATTGTCCACAGTGATATAACGCCCTATGTCATTGGGCTGCACTTCTTCACATACAAATGCTCAAACAAAACTTATACCAGAAAAAATAACTACATAACTGGTATAAAAGTAGAAGTGACCAATAAAAATAGGATAAAACACATTTTTATTTCAGAATAATTACAAGTTTAAAAAAAAAACTGGTGCTGAAATGAATATGGAGGTAAAAGGAGCTCAATGGTAATTAGCAGCAAGGTACAATAATAAGACTATACATAATGTAAAATATAGCTATAAAATAATAAAGTGCATGCTCAATCAGGTAAGTACAACCTGAAAAAAAAAATTCACTAGTATCAAAACAGTCAGGAAACTGCTGAACAATTAGACATATGGCCACTAGATGGCAACATTCCATTTAGAGTAAAGTGCTGGTGCACATCAGACAGAAGGTATGCTCATTACCTGGTGGTTAGTGTATGTATAAATGCCAAGACATGAAGTACCAGGGAACAACAAAGTATAATTAATGTACCTGTGTGGTTAGCTACAATAGAGGAATAGGAAGGCACTCCTGCCACCGGCCTCAAAGCGCACGTTTCGCCCAGCTTCTTCAGGGGGCGTATCAAAGCAGGGGAGCCTGCCGGTATAAATACCCGGCCTGTCCAATGAAAAAAATCTAATTGGAGTCCAAGTTACCTAACAGAGAACCAGTGTTATACTGGATACAATAGTAACAGACCCTCAGCTGTGAGTAGGATTCACTCTGTACAGTAAACCCTTCACATGTCGCTGCTGAGGTTCACATACAGACGTCTTGTCTAAACATTTTCTCTATGAAATACGCACAATATACAGTCGGAGCCGTTGTACATATTGTCTTACAATATTCCTGCTGCAAGGAATGAGCCCCCCGTGTTTTCCCGTGTTGTACCCCCAATCCCTGTGTATTATAGAATCATAGAATCATAGAATTGTAGAGTTGGAAGGGACCTCCTGGGCCATCTGGTCCAACCCCCTGCTCAAAGCAGGATTCGCTAAATCATCCCAGTCAGATGTCTGTCCAGCCTCTGTTTGAAGACATCCATTGAAGGAGAACTCACCACTTCTCGTGGCAGCTTGTTCCACTCATTGATCACTCTAACTGTCAAAAAGTTTTTTCTAATATCTAATCTGTGTCTCCTCCCATTCAGTTTCATCCCATTGCTTCTAGTCTTTCCTTGTGCAAATGAGAATAAAGTTGATCCTTCTACAATGTGACAGCCCTTTAGATATTTGTAGACGGCTATTAAGTCTCCTCTCAGTCTTCTCTTTTGCAAACTAAACAATCCCAAATCCTGCAACCTTTCCTCATAAGACAGGGTTTGCAGACCGGTCACAATTCTGGTTGCTCTTTTCTGAACTTGCTCCAGTTTGTTGATGTCTTTTTTAAAATGTGGTGCCCAAAACTGGACACAATATTCCAGATGAGGTCTGACCAAAGAGGAGTAGAGGGAAATAATGACTTCACGTGATCTAGACTGTATGCTTCTGTTAATACATCCTAGAATTGCATTTGCTTTTTTTGCTGCTGCATCACACTGTTGACTCATATTCAGTCTGTGATCTATTAGTATACCCAAGTCTTTTTCACATGTGCTGTTGCTTAGGCCTATTCCTCCCATTCTATATATGCTTTTTTCATTTTCATTGCCCAGATGTAGTACTTTGCATTTCTCCCTGTTAAAAACCATTCTGTTAGTTGCTGCCCACTTCTCCAGTTTATTTAAATCGTTTTGAATCCTCTCTCTCTCTTCTCTAGTATTAGCTATCCCTCCTAGCTTTGTGTCATCAGCAAATTTAATCAGTTTACCCTCAATTCCTTCATCTAAATCGTTGATAAAGATGTTGAACAATACAGGGCCCAGGACAGAGCCCTGTGGTACCCCACTTGAGACATTCTTCCAACTGGATGTGCAGCCATTTACGACCACTCTTTGGGTCCGATCACTAAGCCAGTTATGAATCCACCTAACAGTTGCCTTGTCCATTCCATACTTAGTCATTTTCTCAATAAGGATTGTATGAGAGACTTTGTCAAATGCTTTGCTGAAGTCAAGATATACTATATCTACAGCATTTCCTTGATCCACCCAATCAGTGATACCGTCATAGAAGGAAATTAAGTTAGTCTGACATGACTTATTAGTTACAAACCCATGCTGACTCTGTTTAATCACTTCATTCTTATCCAGGTATTGACATACATGTTGTTTAATAATTTGTTCAAAGATCTTTCCTGGTATAGAAGTCAGACTCACCGGCCTATAGTTGCCTGGGTCCACCTTCTTCCCCTTTTTGAAGATAGGAACAACATTTGCTCTTCTCCAGTCTTCTGGCACTTCTCCTGTCCTCCAAGAATTTTCAAAGATTATGGAGAGGGGTTCAAAAATTTCTTCTGCTATCTCCTTCAGTATTCTGGGGTGTAATTCATCTGGACCTGGAGACTTGAATTCATTTAGGTTAGCTAAGTGTTTCCTCACTATCTTTCTGTTTATAGATATCCTGGATTCTTCTATTCCCTTAATAGGACAGTGAATAACAGTTGATGTTACATTTCCTTTCTGAGAGAAAACAGATGCAAAATAGGAATTTAAAAGTTCAGCCTTCTCAACATCCTGTCTGACCATTTCATCATTTTCATCCTGTAAAAATCCTATAGCATCTTTGACTTTTCTTTTACTTTTGACATATCCCCAAAATCCTTTATTATTGCTTTTGACATCTCTTGCAAGCCTCAATTCATTTTCAGCTTTAGATAATCTGATTTGTGCCCTGCAGGTTCTGCAGACAGCATAATATCCTTCTTTAGATATGCCTCCCTCTTTCCATTTTATAAACATTTTTTTCTTCCTTTTTAGCATGTGCTTAAGTTCTGTGTTCATCCATCCTGGTTTCCTTAAATGCTTCCTATTCTTCCCTCTTTTCGGAATTGATAACAACTGTGCTTTGAGAATTTCATTTTTCAAGATTTCCCATCCTTCCTGGACATTTTTGTCTTTAAGGATATCCAGCCATTGGATCCCTCCAATTCTCTTTCTGAATCCCTTAAAATCTGCCTTTCTGAAATCTAACCTTGACGTCTGAGTCTTCACAGGTCTTCCACCTCTAGTTATCCAAAATTCTAAAATAGCATGGTCGCTACCTCCTAGGGTTCCAGCCACTTTTACCTCCTCAACCATTTCCTCCCTGTTTATAAGGATTAGATCCAAGGTAGCAGTTCCCCTTGTTTTCTCCCTTACCTTTTGGAAGATAAAGTTGTCAGCTAGAGAGGATAAGAATTTCCTTGACCTGTTAGTTTTGCCTGAGAGAGATTCCCAACAAATGTCTGGATAGTTGAAATCTCCCCTGACAACTATGTCATATTTTTTGGAGAACTTGGCCATTTGATGCATAAAGAGTTCATCCATATCTTCAGCTTGCACAGGCGGCCTGTAGTAAATGCCTACAATGGTGTCCTTTCCATTGTTCTGTCCTTGTATTCTTACCCAAACAGTTTCCACAGAACTCCCAGTCTCTGAAGCTTCAATCTCTGTGCAGATATACGCGTTTCTAACATACAATGCGACACCTCCTCCTCGTTTATCAAGTCTGTTTCTTGCAAATAAGTTGTATCCTTCTAGTCTTGTATTCCAATCATGTGTATTGTCCCACCAAGTTTCAGTGATTCCAATGACATCATATTTCTTCTCCTGCGTTAGTAGTTCCAATTCTCCTTGTTTGTTGCCCATGCTTTGTGCATTAGTATAGAAACATTTTAGTTTGTGATTGGTTTCTCTTTCTCCAATATTTTTATTAATTAGATTCTTTTGTCTTTGTTCTTCCTTTCCACTTCTAATAGCAGAGTTCTCAATAGCATTTGTCAGGTGTATGGCTTTTTCTGGTCTTTTGCTTCCCTTCCCATGTTGTTCTAGTTTAAAGCTCTCCTTACAAGTGTAGCAAGGCGACTTCTAAATACATGCTTTCCAGTCTTCGTAAGGTGCACCCCATCTCTAGCAAGTAGTCCATCGTAAAGGTAACTCACTCCGTGATCCAGAAATCCAAATTGTTGCTGACGGCACCATCGACGTAGCCAGTTGTTCACCTGCAGAATCTTATTCCACCTCCTTACCTGTGAGCAGTGTCTGCGTAGACATCGTCTGTGATATGAGGACTGGAGCCGTGAACTGCCAGGACCCTATTTATCTTATGTGAAGGCTAGAAAGATAAGAAATGTGAAATTAATTCCGGGTAATAAAGTTGCTCCTATGGGATCAATAAAGTACATTGTGTCATATCGTAAAAATGTATTTCTCTAAATATCTCATGATGGCTACATACACTATAACTTTATTACAGGTCATAATCCACACAACCCAGAGAGAAGAAAAGCATCAGATATTACATGTCGGGAAAAGAGCTGAAAAGCAGCAATCTCAGTGCACTCACTGTCAGAAAAGAATGTCCGATGTGCGGAGCTGGAGCGGATTCCATAGAACAGCGATGAGAACTTTTAATTGAATAGTGTACAGCCCATTGCCCCGGTGATCAGTCACCACTGCAGTCTGTCACAGGGAAGCTCCAAAATACATCTCTACTAGGGCAGGAAAGAGCAGCTTCACCTCTGTGAGTGGTGAGCGAGCCTTGTCTTGGAACAGAGGCCGCTATCTGCAGACCGGATGTAACTTCAAGAGAAATGTGCTGTCTTCCAGGTGCAAAAATTAAAGATGTGTCTGACAGGATATCAGGACTCTTCAGACCTACAGATGACTACCCATTCCTGCTACTACATGTGGGGACAAATGACACAGCAACAAACGACCTGGAAACCATCTGCAGAGGCTTTGAAGACTTAGGCAAGAAAGTGAAAGAACTGGGAGCGCAGGTGGTCTTCTCTTCCATCCTCCCAGTGGATGGCCATGGAACAAGGAGGTGGAATAAGATTCTGCAGGTGAACAACTGGCTACGTCGATGGTGCCATCAGCAACGATTTGGATTTCTGGATCACGGAGTGAACTACTTATACGATGGACTACTTGCTAGAGATGGCGTGCACCTTACGAAGACTGGAAAGCATGTATTTGGAAGTCGCCTTGCTACACTTGTAAGGAGAGCTTTAAACTAGAACAACATGGGAAGGGAAGCAAAAGACCAGAAAAAGCCATACACCTGACAAATGCTATTGAGAACTCTGCTATTAGAAGTGGAAAGGAAGAACAAAGACGAAAGAATCTAATTAATAAAAATATTGGAGAAAGAGAAACCAATCACAAACTAAAATGTTTCTATACTAATGCACAAAGCATGGGCAACAAACAAGGAGAATTGGAACTACTAACACAGGAAAAGAAATATGATGTCATTGGAATCACTGAAACGTGGTGGGACGATACACATGATTGGAATACAAGACTAGAAGGATACAACTTATTTGCAAGAAACAGACGATAAACGAGGAGGGGGTGTTGCATTGTATGTTCGAAACGCGTATATCTGCACAGAGATCCAAGCTTCAGAGACTGGGAGTTCTGTGGAAACTGTTTGGGTAAGAATACAAGGACAGAACAATGGAAAGGACACCATTGTAGGCATTTACTACAGGCCGCCTGTGCAAGCCGAAGATATGGATGAACTCTTTATGCATCAGATGGCCAAGTTCTCCAAAAAATATGACCTAGTTGTCATGGGAGATTTCAACTATCCAGACATTTGTTGGGAATCTCTCTCAGGCAAAACTAACAGGTCAAGGAAATTCTTATCCTCTCTTGCTGACAACTTTATCTTCCAAAAGGTAAGGGAGAAAACAAGGGGAACTGCTACCTTGGATCTAATCCTTATAAACAGGGAGGAAATGGTTGAGGAGGTAAAAGTGGCTGGGACCCTAGGAGGTAGCGACCATGCTATTTTAGAATTTTGGATAACTAGAGGCGGAAGACCTGTGAAGACTCAGACGTCAAGGTTAGATTTCAGAAAGGCAGATTTTAAGGGATTCAGAAAGAGAATTGGAGGGATCCAATGGCTGGATATCCTTAAAGACAAAAATGTCCAGGAAGGATGGGAAATCTTGAAAAATGAAATTCTCAAAGCACAGTTGTTAACAATTCCGAAAAGAGGGAAGAATAGGAAGCATTTAAGGAAACCAGGATGGATGAACACAGAACTTAAGCACATGCTAAAAAGGAAGAAAAAAATGTTTATAAAATGGAAAGAGGGAGGCATATCTAAAGAAGAATATAATGCTGTCTGCAGAACCTGCAGGGCACAAATCAGATTATCTAAAGCTGAAAATGAGCTGAGGCTTGCAAGAGATGTCAAAAGCAATAATAAAGGATTTTGGGGATATGTCAAAAGTAAAAGAAAAGTCAAAGATGCTATAGGATTTTTACAGGATGAAAATGATGAAATGGTAAGACAGGATGTTGAGAAGGCTGAACTTTTAAATTCCTATTTTGCATCTGTTTTCTCTCAGAAAGGAAATGCAACATCAACTGTTATTCACTGTCCTATTAAGGGAATAGAAGAATCCAGGATATCTATAAACAGAAAGATAGTGAGGAAACACTTAGCTAACCTAAATGAATTCAAGTCTCCAGGTCCAGATGAATTACACCCCAGAGTACTGAAGGAGATAGCAGAAGAAATTTTTGAACCCCTCTCCATAATCTTTGAAAATTCTTGGAGAACAGGAGAAGTGCCAGAAGACTGGAGAAGAGCAAATGTTGTTCCTATCTTCAAAAAGGGAAAGAAGGTGGACCCAGGAAACTATAGGCCGGTGAGTCTGACTTCTATACCAGGAAAGATCTTTGAACAAATTATTAAACAACATGTATGTCAATACCTGGATAAGAATGAAGTGATTAAACAGAGTCAGCATGGGTTTGTAACTAATAAGTCATGTCAGACTAACTTAATTTCCTTCTATGACGGTATCACTGATTGGGTGGATCAAGGAAATGCTGTAGATATAGTATATCTTGACTTCAGCAAAGCATTTGACAAAGTCTCTCATACAATCCTTATTGAAAAAATGACTAAGTATGGAATGGACAAGGCAACTGTTAGGTGGATTCATAACTGGCTTAGTGATCGGACCCAAAGAGTGGTCGTAAATGGCTGCACATCCAGTTGGAAGAATGTCTCAAGTGGGGTACCACAGGGTTCTGTCCTGGGCCCTGTATTGTTCAACATCTTTATCAATGATTTAGATGAAGGAATTGAGGGTAAACTGATTAAATTTGCTGATGACACAAAGCTAGGAGGGATAGCTAATACTAGAGAAGAGAGAGAGAGGATTCAAAAAGATTTAAATAAACTGGAGAAGTGGGCAGCAACTAACAGAATGGTTTTTAACAGGGAGAAATGCAAAGTACTACATCTGGGCAATAAAAATGAAAAAAGCATATACAGAATAGGAGGAACAGGGCTAAGTGACAGCACATGTGAAAAAGACTTGGGTATACTAATAGATCACAGACTGAATATGAGTCAACAGTGTGATGCAGTAGCAAAAAAGGCAAATGCAATTCTAGGATGTATTAACAGAAGCATACAGTCTAGATCACGTGAAGTCATTATTTCCCTCTACTCCTCTTTGGTCAGACCTCATCTGGAATATTGTGTCCAGTTTTGGGCACCCCATTTTAAAAAAGACATCAACAAACTGGAGCAAGTTCAGAAAAGAGCGACCAGGATGGTGACCGGTCTGCAAACCCTGTCTTATGAGGAAAGGTTGCAGGATTTGGGAATGTTTAGTTTGCAAAAGAGAAGACTGAGAGGAGACTTAATAGCTGTCTACAAATATCTAAAGGGCTGTCACATTGTAGAAGGATCAACTTTATTCTCATTTGCACAAGGAAAGACTAGAAGCAATGGGATGAAACTGAATGGGAGGAGACACAGATTAGATATTAGAAAAAACTTTTTGACAGTTAGAGTGATCAATGAGTGGAACAGGCTGCCACGAGAAGTGGTGAGTTCTCCTTCAATGGAAGTCTTCAAACAGAGGCTGGACAGACATCTGACTGGGATGATTTAGCGAATCCTGCTTTGAGCAGGGGGTTGGACCAGATGGCCCAGGAGGTCCCTTCTAACTCTACGATTCTATGATTCTATGATTCTATGTCTGCTGGCCTCTCGCCATTCAGTCTGTGACTTCCAATGAATTGCATATGGGCAAACCAATGAGACTATTTTATTTATTTTACTTATATAGCGCTACTATATTCCACAGCGCTGTACAGACATCATCATCACTGTCCTCATTGGGGCGCACAATCTGCATCCTCTATCAGTCTCAGAGAACCCGGAGGAACGCAGGCAAACACAGGGAGAACATACAGACTCCTGCCAGATGTTGTCTTTGGTGGGATTTGAAGCCAGGACTCTAGAGCCTCCATCCTAACCACTGAGCCACCATGCTAACCATTGAGCCTCCATCCTAACCACTGAGCCATCACTCACACTATCACTTTCCATATCTACTTATTTCCATTTAGGGCCCACTTGGCACCCATGCCCCGTTGGTGCTCTTTTGCTATTTACTGCCTGTTCCCTACCCTTTTTTCACAGAAGGGTAATAAAGTGTTAATAAATGGCAAGCAAGGGACAGTCAGGGATGTATCACATATTAGGCTGTGTGCTGTAGTTTCCATACAATTATTGTTTTATCACCAGGATATTAACACTGCCCAGATTAGCTCCCTTGTGTCAACTGGTCCAACCACACCCTCTCTTCTGATAATCAGCTCACTGTCACTATGCAATGTACACAGAAAGCTGTGGTGTGGGCAGAGTCCACTGTATTGTGGGCGGGGTCCACTTTGGTGTGCGTGGGGGCAGCTGTGATGTGGGTGGGGGCAGCTGTGGTGTGGGCGGGGTCCGCTGTGGTGTGCATGGGGTCAGCTGTAGTATGGGTGGGGACAGCTGTGGTGTGGGAGAGGTCCTCTGTGGTGTGGGTGGGGACAGCTGTGATGTGGGTGGGGCAGGCTATGGTGTGGGTGGGGTCCACTGTGGTGTGGGCGGGGTCCGCTGTGGTGTGCATGGGGTCAGCTGTAGTATGGGCGGGGGCAGCTGTGGTGTGGGAGAGGTCCTCTGTGGTGTGGGTGGGGACAGCTGTGGTGTGGGAGAGGTCCTCTGTGGTGTGGGTGGGGACAGCTGTGATGTGGGTGGGGGCAGCTGTGGTGTGGGCGGGGTCCACTGTGGTGTGGGTGGGGTCCGCTGTGGTGTGCATGGGGTCAGCTGTAGTATGGGCGGGGGCAGCTGTGGTGTGGGAGAGGTCCTCTGTGGTGTGGGAGAGGTCCTCTGTGGTGTGGGTGGGGACAGCTGTGGTGTGGGTGGGGGGCAGCTGTGGTGTGGGCGGGGTCCACTGTGGTGTGGGCTGAGTCCACTGTATTGTGGGCAGGGTCCACTTTGGTGTGCGTGGGGGCAGCTGTGATGTGGGTGGGGGCAGCTGTGGTGTGGGCGGGGTTTGCTGTGGTGTGCATGGGGTCAGCTGTAGCATGGGCGGGGGCAGCTGTGGTGTGGGAGAGGTCCTCTGTGGTGTGGGTGGGGACAGCTGTGGTGTGGGTGGGGGCAGCTGTGGTGTGGGTGAGGACAGCTGTGGTGTGGGTGGGGGCAGCTGTGGTGTGGGCGGGGTCCGCTGTGGTGTGGGCGGGGTCCGCTGTGGTGTGCATGGGGTCAGCTGTAGTATGGGCGGGGGCAGCTGTGGTGTGGGAGGTCCTCTGTGGTGTGGGAGAGGTCCTCTGTGGTGTGGGTGGGGACAGCTGTGGTGTGGGTGGGGGGCAGCTGTGGTGTGGGCGGGGTCCACTGTGGTGTGGGCTGAGTCCACTGTATTGTGGGCAGGGTCCACTTTGGTGTGCGTGGGGGCAGCTGTGATGTGGGTGGGGGCAGCTGTGGTGTGGGCGGGGTCCGCTGTGGTGTGCATGGGGTCAGCTGTAGCATGGGCGGGGCAGCTGTGGTGTGGGAGAGGTCCTCTGTGGTGTGGGTGGGGACAGCTGTGGTGTGGGTGGGGGCAGCTGTGGTGTGGGTGGGGACAGCTGTGGTGTGGGTGGGGGCAGCTGTGGTGTGGGTGGGGACAGCTGTGGTGTGGGTGGGGGCAGCTGTGGTGTGGGTGGGGACAGCTGTGGTGTGGGTGGGGGCAGCTGTGGTGTGGGCGGGGTCCGCTGTGGTGTGGGCGGGGTCCGCTGTGGTGTGCATGGGGTCAGCTGTGGTATGGGCGGGGGCAGCTGTGGTGTGGGAGGTCCTCTGTGGTGTGGGTGGGGCAGCTGTGGTGTGGGCGGGGTCCGCTGTGGTGTGCATGGGGTCAGCTGTAGTATGGGCGGGGGCAGCTGTGGTGTGGGAGGTCCTCTGTGGTGTGGGTGGGGCAGCTGTGGTGTGGGCGGGGTCCGCTGTGGTGTGCATGGGGTCAGCTGTAGTATGGGCGGGGGCAGCTGTGGTGTGGGAGGTCCTCTGTGGTGTGGGTGGGGCAGCTGTGGTGTGGGCGGGCTATGCTGCTCTCAGATGAGGCAGCAAAAACCTTGTGACACATTCCCTATAGTTATATTTTCCATATGAACTCTTTACGCCAGCGTCATTTTCTACACATTCTTTCGTTTTGTCAGGATATTAGACTGGTTAAAAATTTTGCAGCCATTTTTATTTTTTATCCAGGAAATTGAGTAAACTGATCTTGTTATGGATCTCTTCCATTGTGAGAAAACTTTGAAGGGCGTATAATGGAAATCCTGCCAGCGTGACGCCAATTTAACACCTGCGCCCCTCAATGTGTCCAGAACTGGTGTCAGTAAGTTTGTTGGTGCTTCAGCTGCTTCACAGGAATTAACACAAAGTGGAATGATAAAAAGAAAAGTTGTATTTTTTCAGCTAGAATGATGTTTTAGCCACAAATTTTTCATTTTCACAAAGGGAAACAGGAGAAAACGGAGCCCACAAATCACTAAGCAATTTGCCCTAAACACAGCGATAGTAATTACCTATATGTAATCGGAAACGATTGTTTGGCCACAAAAGAAGGCTCAGAAGGAAAGGGCTCGTCTGACGTTCGGGGCGGATATTTTTCTGGAATATTTAGTGAATTCATCTATAGAGGAAGTGATTATTTTGGCCCTACACGTGTAGCCCAGAAAAAAGATGGATGTTAAGGAGAAAAATTGCAAATATGCCGTTGTAGTGCCCATTACATTGTGCCCAACTTGGGGGCGCTACACGATTGCCATATGTGGGGCTGTTAGCTGCAGTTTGGACTTAGTATGGGGTTCAACAGTGAGAGGTCATTTAGATTTGGGAGCAAAAATGTAACTGAATTTTATATTTTGGGAGAAACTGTGTGAAATTCTGAGAGCCTTTGAGCCTCGCATGGCCTGTAAGTCTCCTTACACTGACACGTCACTCTCCACAAGGAGACATTAGCTCTTTAGATTTGAGTGGACAGTGACATGGAAATTATATATTTCATTGACAGATGACGCATCAGAGTGGAGATTTGTTTTCAGGAACAGATGCAGTTTTTATTGGTACCAGTTTGGGGTATGTAACACTTTTTAATTACTTTTTATTCATTTACATTTTGGATGGAGAATGAACAGAATGAATCTGTAGTATTATCAACACCCGAAGCCTCACATATGGGCATGTAGGTCTTTGAAATATAAATTCAGAGACACCTTAATAACCTTTATCTGCTGCTCCATTCCTGAGAAATTGGCTACTTTCATTTATTTGCACCTAACAGGAGCACCTCACAAGCCTCTGTCTCTCCAAGTTGTTTCCCTGCATAGCACTGAACTCTTTAGCTTGATTTATCGCTCACTGCCTTTGCAATTTCAGGCACCAGGCAGGAAAATCAGCCGGTGAGCTGTCAATCACATTAGAGAAGTTGGTGACGCCCAGACCACTTAGCACCTTATTGGCATAGAATGAAAACATGGATTTCTAGGGAATGCAGCAACAGATACTAGATATAAAGGTGTCAATGGATTTAGCATTCAAAGACCTGCATGCCCATATATGTGCCTTTAAGATATAAGGGACATCATGACTCATACTATACAGCAGTTATATTTTCCAAGCTATCATCTCAATAGTCCATAAATGGAAAATGAACATGTAGCCTGTGAGGATCTAATATACTTTCCCAGCACAGATGACTAGTTGCCTCATGTTGTATTTACATGCAATGACCTTATCTGGTGGGGGAAGATGTGCCTTTCTTTCTCTCGGCAGGTGGGCCACTTGGGTTCACATCACTCCAGACTGGCCGGAGACTTCACTGGCTGTGAATTCAATGTACATTGGTGAAGGGGGTTGGAATGTTGGATTTGATTAGGGGGTTGGGAGGAGAGTTGAGAGACATGATGGGGGAGTGCAGTTGGGTCCGGGAATCTGAAGCGAAAGGAGCAGAGCTAAGGCCGCTCCTGGACCCAGGAATGGACTATAGAACTTGGAACTAAGTTTTCTCGGGCTTTGGTCGTGAAATCTACATTCTCCTAGGAATTATCCCATGGACTATTTTTACTGACTTGTTGCTGATCCCGTGGACTGGGGCATTACATTGGGGTCATCTACCTGGACTTACTGAAATGCTTGTATGGATACAAATAAAACTTGTTGCATCGTTAACCTGCCTAGGTGATTACTAACACCCACAACCCTGGATCTTCACATAGCCCACCTAGACCTACATATTACAGAGGAAGACAAACTAAAGGGTGACATCAGCGAGTACCCTCAGTGCTCCTACACTACAGCCAATCAAGAGGGAGATGAAGTGTCCAAAGGATTGACAGCTACAATATACAGGTGCTTCTCACAAAATGAGAATATCATCAAAAAGTGAATTTATTTCAGTTCTCCAATACAGACAGTGACTCTCCTCTATTCTATAGAGTCATTACACACAGAGGGATCTATTTCACGTGTTTATTTCTGTTAATGTTGATGATTATGGCTTACAGCCAATGAAAACCCAAAAGTCATTATCTCAGTACATTAGAATACTTTATAACACCAGCTTGAAAAATGATTGTAAAATCTGAAATGTTGTCCTACTGAAATGTATGTTCAGTAAATGCACTCAATACTTGGTCGGGCTCCTTTTGCATCAATTACTGCATCAATGCAGCGTGTCATGGAGGCGATCAGCCTCTGGCACTGCTGAGGGGTTATGGAAGCCCAGGTTGCTTTGATCGCAGCCTTCAGCTCGTCTGCATTGTTGGGTCTGGTGTCTCTCATCTTCCTCCTGACAATACTCCATAGATTTTCTATGGGGTTAAGGTCAGGCGAGTTTGCTGCCAATCAAGCCCAGTGATACTGTTGTGTGTACACCAGGTATTGGTACTTTTGGCCGTGTGGACAGGGGCCAAGTCCTGCTGGAGAATGACATTTCCATCTCCATAAAGCTTGTCGGCAGAGGGAAGCATGAAGAGCTCTAACATGTCCTGGTAGACGGCTGCGCTGACTTTGGTCTTGATAAAACACAGTGGACCTACACCAGCACTAAAAACAAAATTTTAGCAAAATGAATTTGTTTTTGCATCGACATATTCTGAGAGCTGTAACTTTTTTATTTTTTTGCTGAATGAGCCATATTAGTGCTTGTTTTTTGCTGGACGGTTTGACGTTTTCATTTATATAATTTTTTTGCATATGACTTTTTGATCGCTTTTCACCAAACGGAATAAATCACTTGCCAGTTTTATAGAGCGGGTCGTTCCAGAAGTAGCGATACCAATTATGTATGTTTTTTGATTATTCTTGTTTTATCACAAAAGCTGCATTTTGAGTGTCGAAGCGGATTTTAGTGATTTGTTTGCGCTTTTTTAACATTTTTGACATATTTTATTTAACTTTTTTACTTAGTCCCACTGTGGGA
The DNA here is from genome assembly GCF_039654945.1 of Dendrobates tinctorius. NCBI lineage: Eukaryota > Metazoa > Chordata > Amphibia > Anura > Dendrobatidae > Dendrobates > Dendrobates tinctorius. The sequence continues at coordinate 2,064,035 of NW_027361722.1, read as the reverse complement.
CATGTATAATTTTTATTTTGATCACTGGTTTCATACACTGCAGTACTCGTGTACAGCAGTGTATCAGACTGTTAGTGTCTCACTGACTGTGCACGTGAGACCCAGCTTATTGCTGGATCTCACAGGCCACCGTACCCTGGGGTCATCACGTGACCTCAGGGTACCATGGTAACCACAGGTGATACCATGGTAACCAGGTGATCAGGATTGTGCTCAGTGACTACAGGCAGTGTCAGGTCGGCATCGTTATACTGATTACACTGATACCTGTGATCAGGATTGTGCTCAGTGACTACAGGCAGTGTCAGGTCGGCACCAGTATCCTGATTGCACTGATACCTGTGATCAGGATTGTGCTCAGTGACTACAGACAGTGTCAGGTTGGCGCCGTTATACTGACTACACTGATACCTGTGATCAGGATTGTGCTCAGTGACTACAGGCAGTGTCAGGTCGGCGCCATTATACTGATTACACTGATACCTGTGGTCAGAATTGTGCTCAGTGACTACAGGCAGTGTCAGGTCGGCGCCGTTATCCTGACTACACTGATACCTGTGATCAGGATTGTGCTCATTGACTACAGGCAGTGTCAGGTCGGCACCGTTATACTAATTACACCGATACCTGTGATCAGGATTGTAGTCAGTGACTACAGACAGTGTTAGGTCGGCACCGTTATACTGATTACACCGATACCTGTGATCAGGATTGTGCTCAGTGACTACAGACAGTGTCAGGTCGGCACCGTTATACTGATTACACTGATACCTGTGATCAGGATTGTGCTCAGTGACTACAGGCAGTGTCAGGTCGGCACCAGTATCCTGATTGCACTGATACCTGTGATCAGGATTGTGCTCAGTGACTACAGACAGTGTCAGGGCAGAACTGTTGTACTGATTACACTGATACCTGTGATCAGGATTGTGCTCAGTGACTACAGGCAGTGTCAGGTCGGCGTCATTATACTGATTGCACTGATACCTGTGATCAGGATTGTGCTCAGTGACTACAGACAGTGTCAGGTCAGCACCGTTATACTGATTACACTGATACCTGTGATCAGGATTGTGCTCAGTGACTATAGACAGTGTCAGGTCGGAACTGTTATACTGATTACTGTTATGAATGAGTCACCGTAGGAGGCAAAAGCAGAAATACAAGCTAAGTCCAGAAAACCATAGAGGTTGGCAACTATCAGATTGCAGACCCCTGAACCTATCAACACAACTAGCAGTAGCCGTGGGGGGTTCCTACGATGCCCTAGACCCCTCGATCACAGCCGGAGAAATACACAGGCCTAAAGAAAGAAAGGGGAAATCTAAACTGCCCCAGAGCAGACCCCAAAGCAATAGGCAGCCCCCAACATATAATGACGGTGAAGCAAGATGAAAATACTAACACAGACAGAAAGATAGACTGAGCAAAGACGGAGCCCCAAAACTACCTAGATAGGAAAGGACAGGAAGGCTGCTGTCTGCAATCTGCCAAAACCCTATCAAAGACATAAGCCAACCAGCTGAAATGAAAAAGGCCCTGAAGCAGCTAGGCTTCAAAAACTGAATCAGCACTCAGGTATTTTCAGAAGACAGAGCTAAATGAATTCAGCACACCCCAGCAGGGATTGGCAGAAATCCAGAAAAACAAAGCAAAAACAAAGTCAAAGCACAAAAGCAAAAGGCCGAGCAGCAAACTTAGCTTTGGAGGAGCAGGAATTCAGACTGGTCTCCAAGGATCCCACAGAGAAATCACCCGCAGGGCAGAAGGGTGTCGGCAGCATTATATCCAGTCCGTAACTCCACTCAGCCAGTCACAATCATCAGCCTCAGGTGTTTGACAATCAGGCTCACTACCTTTCTTTACCAGAAGAGGGAGTTCCTCGGGCCTCAGTAATGAAGGGGAAAATGAACTCACAACAGTACCTCCCCCTTGAGGAGGGGTCACCGAACCCTCAACTATGCCACCAGGGCGATCAGGGTGAGCCCGATGAAAGGCACGCACCAATCGTTTGGCATGAATATCAGAGGCAGAGACCCAGGAATTATCCTCCTGACCATAACCCTTCCACTTAACCAAATACTGGAGTCTCCGTCTAGCCAGACGGGAATCCAGTACTTTCTCTACCTCATACTCCATGTTACCTTCAACCAATACAGGGTCTGGAGGTGCAACCCCCGGAACAACAGGTTCAACAAACCTCTTCAACAAAGATTTATGGAACACATTATGGATTTTAAATGTGACAGGAAGAGCCAAACGAAAAGAGACCGGATTAATAATCTCCACAATCTTGTAAGGTCCAATAAATCTAGGCTTAAACTTAGGAGAAGCCACCTTCATAGCAATATTTTTTGATGATAACCACACCATATCACCAATCTTAAACTGGGGACCAATGGTCCTATGTCGATTGGAAAACCGCTGGGCCTTTTCCTGGGAGAGAGATAACTTATCCACCACTTGGTCCCAGATCTGGTGCATTCTCTCCACCACAGTGTCAACACCTGGGCAGGCAGAGGGCTCCACCTGCCCTGAAGAAAATCGAGGATGAAACCCAAAGTTACAAAAAAAAGGTGACATCAAAGTGGCAGAACTAGCTCTATTATTCAAAGCAAATTCGACCAAGGGCAAAAATGAAACCCAATCATCCTGATCAGCAGAAATAAAACATCTCAAATATGACTCCAAGGTCTGGTTTGTTCTCTCTGTCTGCCCATTGGTCTGAGGGTGAAAAGCAGAGGAGAAGGACAACTGAATTCCCAGCCTGGAACAGAAAGTTCTCCAAAATCTAGACACAAACTGCACTCCTCTGTCAGATACAATGTTCTCAGGAATCCCGTGCAAACTAACCACCTGTTGTAAAAACAGGGGCACCAACTCAGAGGAAGACGGCAACTTAGGGAGTGATACAAGATGAACCATCATAGAGAACCTATCACAAATCACCCAAATAACAGTCATCCTCTGAGAGACAGGCATATCAGAGATGAAATCCATTGAAATATGGGTCCATGGCCTCTTGGGGACAGGCAAAGGCATCAACAACCCACTAGAGCGAGAACACGATTTAGACCGGGAGCACGTCCCACAGGACTGCACAAAATTCCTGACATCACGAGACAAGGAGGGCCACCAAAAAAACCGACTCACCAGATCTCTAGTACCAAAAATACCTGGATGACCAGCCAAAGCAGAGCAATGAACTTCAGACATCACTCTCTTCTTGCCACTGGTCAGGAACATACAACTTTCCACTGGGACAACGCTCAGGTTTGTCCTCCTGGAACTCTTCCAGAGCACGTCTCAAATCGGGCGAGATGGCAGAAAGAACTACCCCTTCGCCTAAGATGGTAGCAGGCTTGGTCACCACAGGAGAATCAGCAAGGAAGCTCCTAGAGAGGGCGTCTGCCTTGACATTCTTTGTTCCAGGAAAAAAAGAAACTACAAAATCAAAACGTGTAAAAAACAAGGCCCACCTAGCCTGTCTAGGGTTCAAGCGCTTAGCCGACTCTAGGTAAATCAAATTCTTGTGGTCAGTGAGGACCACGACTTGATGCTTAGCTCCCTCCAACCAATGTCTCCATTCCTCAAATGCCCATTTCATGGCCAACAGTTCCCTATTCCCCACATCATAGTTACGTTCAGGATGGAGAGAACTTTCGGGAAAAGAAAGCACAGGGATTCATTTTAGATGTTACAGGATCCTTTTGGGACAAAACAGCTCCTGCACCAATCTCAGAAGCATCCACCTCTACCTGGAATGGAAGTGAGACATCAGGTTGCCGCAAAACCGGGGCGGAGGTGAATCTTCGCTTCAACTCCTGAAAGGAAGAAACAGCCTCCGGAGACCAATTTAACACATCAGCACCCTTTTTAGTCAAATCAGTCAATGGCTTGGCAATACTAGAAAATTTTGCTATAAATTTCCGATAAAAATTAGCAAAACCCAAAAACTTCTGGAGGGCCTTCAAAGAAGTGGGCTGAACCCAATCGTGAATGGCCTGTACCTTGGCCGGGTCCATTTCAATAGTTGACGGGGACAAAATATATCCCAAAAAAGAAATCCTCTGTACTCCAAAAAGGCATTTAGATCCCTTGACATACAGGGAATTCTCCCTCAAGATCCGGAACACAGTCCGAATATGTTCCACATGAGAATCCCAATCCTTGGAGAAGATCAAAATATCATCCAGATAGATAATCAAAAATTTATCGACAAAATCTCAGAAAATATCGTTCATGAAGCACTGGAAGACAGAAGGGGCATTAGTGAGCCCAAAAGGCATCACCAGGTACTCAAAATGTCCCTCCGGAGTATTAAACGCCGTCTTCTATTCATCCCCATGCTTAATGCGAATAAGATTATACGCCCCCCTGAGGTCAAGCTTGGTAAACCAGCACGCACCTTTAACTCTGGAGAATAGATCAGAAATCAGGGGTAACGGATACTGATATTTAATAGTAATTTTGTCGAGGGCACGATAATCAATACAAGGTATTAATGATCCATCCTTTTTGGCTGCAAAATAAAAAACCGGCACCCAAGGGTGACGAGGATGGTCTAATATGACCCTTCTCCAACGCCTCCTTAATATAGGATCGCATAGCCTCGTGCTCGGGTACAGATAAATTGAAGAGCCGACCCTTGGGAAATTTACACCCCGGGCTCAGTTCAATTGCACAGTCATAACTCCTATGAGGAGGCAGAGACGCAGACTCATTCTCACTAAATACATCATAAAAGTCCGCCAAATAATCAGGAACATCATGCGACTGAGGAGAGGTGGAAAACACCGGAGCCTCACTAAAGGCACACCGACAACCCCAACTCACCACAGACACAGATTTCCAATCCAAAACTGGATTATGAATCTGTAACCAGGGAAACCCCAGAACAACAGTATCATGCAGATTATGCAACACCAGAAATCTGCAATTTTCTTGATGGTCTGGGGCGACCCGCATGACCACCTGGGTCCAAAACTGGGGTTTATTTTTAGCCAAAGGAGTAGCATCAATCCCGCTCAAAGGGATAGGCGTCTGCAGAGGTGTCATCGGAAATCCACGTTTAGCAAAATCCAAGTCCATTAGGTTTAGGGCTGCTCCTGAATCCACAAAAGCCTTGGTGGAAAATGTGGACAGGAAGCAGATCAGAGTAATAGCCAGAAGAAACTTAGGTTGAACACCACCCACAGAAAACGTGTGTGCAAAGCGTTTCTCTCGTTTGGGACAGACAGAAATAATATGCGAGGCATCTCCACAGAAAAAACACAGCTTATTACGCCTTCTGAACTCCTGACGCTGCTCTCTGGAAAAAACTCTATCACATTGCATAGGTTCAGACATTTGTTCAACAGGTGGCAACACCTCTCGTGCAGCTTTGCGTTCGCGCAAACGCCGATCAACCTGAATGGCTAATGACATAGAATCGTCAAGACCAGAGGGAACAGGAAATCCCACCATAGTATCCTTTACGGCCTCTGACAAACCCCTCCGAAAGAGAGCAGCCAAGGCATTATCATTCCAGGTAGTAAGTACTGCCCACTTTCGGAATTTTTGACAGTACAATTCTGCAGAATCACGACCCTGGCTCAATGCCAGCAGGGTCTTTTCAGCCTGATCAATGGCATTAGGTTCGTCATACAACAACCCCAAAGCTTGAAAGAATGCGTTCACATTAGTCAGAATAGGATCATCTGGTTTCAAAGAAAATGCCCAATCCTGGGGATCGCCACGCAGCAAAGAGATGACAATTTTAACCTGCTGCGCGGAGCTCCCTGACGAGTTAGGCTTCAAGGCAAAAAATAATTTACAATTATTTTTGAAATTCAAAAATTTAGACCGATCCCCAAAAAATACATCAGGAGTAGGAATCTTTGGTTCAGCAGCATGTGAATGAGCAAGGTAGGCGGAAATTCCCCGCACTTCCGCAGCGAGCTGCTCCACACGATCAGAGAATTGCTTTATCTCCATTGAGAGAAAAAAAAAAATTCCCCCTACGGCCTCAGAGATATAGAGGAAAAAATATACACACTATTTTTTTTTTTGTTTGTTTTACAATTCTTTCCTGCTATAGAGTACCCTAGAATCTGCGGTATGGCGGGTGATTCTGTTATGAATGAGTCACCGTAGGAGGCAAAAGCAGAAATACAAGCTAAGTCCAGAAAACCAGAGAGGTTGGCAACTATCAGATTGCAGACCCCTGAACCTATCAACACAACTAGCAGTAGCCGTGGGGGGTTCCTACGATGCCCTAGACCCCTCGATCACAGCCGGAGAAATACATAGGCCTAAAGAAAGAAAGGGGAAATCTAAACTGCCCCAGAGCAGACCCCAAAGCAATAGGCAGCCCCCAACATATAATGACGGTGAAGCAAGATGAAAATACTAACACAGATAGAAAGATAGACTGAGCAAAGACGGGGCCCCAAAACTACCTACTGTAGATAGGAAAGGACAGGAAGGCTGCTGTCTGCAATCTGCCAAAACCCTATCAAAGACATAAGCCAACCAGCTGATATGAAAAAAGCCCTGAAGCAGCTAGGCTTCAAAAACTGAATCAGCACTCAGGTATTTTCAGAAGACAGAGCTAAATGAATTCAGCACACCCCAGCAGGGAATGGCAGAAATCCAGAAAAACAAAGCAAAAACAAAGTCAAAGCACAAAAGCAAAAGGCCGAGCAGCAAACTTAGCTTTGGAGGAGCAGGAATTCAGACTGGTCTCCAAGGATCCCACAGAGAAATCACCCGCAGGGCAGAAGGGCATCGGCAGCATTATATCCAGTCCGTAACTCCACTCAGCCAGTCACAATCATCAGCCTCAGGTGTTTGACAATCAGGCTCACTACCTTTCTTTACCAGAAGAGGGAGTTCCCCGGGCCTCAGTAATGAAGGGGAAAATGAACTCACAACAGATTACACTGATACCTGTGATCAGGATTGTGCTCAGTGACTACAGACAGTGTCAGGTCGGTGCTGTAATACTGATTACACTGATACCTGTGATCAGGATTGTGCTCAGTGACTACAGGCAGTGTCAGGTCGGCACCGTTATACTGATTGCACTGATACCTGTGATCAGGATTGTGCTCAGTGACTACAGACAGTGTCAGGGCAGAACTGTTATACTGATTACACTGATACCTGTGATCAGGATTGTGCTCAGTGACTACAGACAGTGTCAGGGCAGAACTGTTATACTGATTACACTGATACCTATGATCAGGATTGTGCTCAGTGACTACAAACAATGTCAGGTCGGCACCGTTATACTGATTGCACTGATACCTGTGATCAGGATTGTGCTCAGTGACTACAGACAGTGTCAGGTCAGCACCGTTATACTGATTACACTGATACCTGTGATCAGAATTGTGCTCAGTGACTATAAACAGTGTCAGGTTGGAACTGTTATACTGATTACACTGATACCTGTGATCAGGATTGTGCTCAGTGACTACAGACAGTGTCAGGTCGGCGCTGTAATACTGATTACACTGATACCTGTGATCAGGATTGTGCTCAGTGACTACAGGCAGTGTCAGGTTGGCGCTGTAACACTGATTACACTGATACCTGTGATCAGGATTGTGCTCAGTGACTACAGACAATGTCAGGTTGGTGCCATTATACTGATCACAATGATACCTGTGATCAGGATTGTGCTCAGTGACTACAGGCAGTGTCAGGTTGGCGCCGTTATACTGACTACACTGATACCTGTGATCAGGATTGTGCTCAGTGACTAAAGGCAGTGTCAGGTCGGCGCCGTTGTACTGATTACACTGATACCTGTGGTCAGGATTGTGCTCAGTGACTACAGGCAGTGTCAGGTCGGCGCCGTTATCCTGACTACACTGATACCTGTGATCAGGATTGTGCTCAGTGACTACAGGCAGTGTCAGGTCGTCACCGTTATACTGATTACACCGATACCTGTGATCAGGATTGTACTCAGTGACTACAGACAGTGTCAGGTCGGCCTTGTAATACTGATTACACTGATACCTGTGATCAGGATTGTGCTTAGTGACTACAGGCAGTGTCAGGTCAGCACCGTTATACTGATTACACTGATACCTGTGATCAGAATTGTGCTCAGTGACTATAGACAGTGTCAGGTTGGAACTGTTATACTGATTACACTGATACCTGTGATCAGGATTGTGCTCAGTGACTACAGACAGTGTCAGGTCGGCGCTGTAATACTGATTACACTGATACCTGTGATCAGGATTGTGCTCAGTGACTACAGGCAGTGTCAGGTTGGCGCTGTAACACTGATTACACTGATACCTGTGATCAGGATTGTGCTCAGTGACTACAGACAATGTCAGGTTGGTGCCATTATACTGATCACAATGATACCTGTGATCAGGATTGTGCTCAGTGACTACAGGCAGTGTCAGGTTGGCGCCGTTATACTGACTACACTGATACCTGTGATCAGGATTGTGCTCAGTGACTAAAGGCAGTGTCAGGTCGGCGCCGTTGTACTGATTACACTGATACCTGTGGTCAGGATTGTGCTCAGTGACTACAGGCAGTGTCAGGTCGGCGCCGTTATCCTGACTACACTGATACCTGTGATCAGGATTGTGCTCAGTGACTACAGGCAGTGTCAGGTCGTCACCGTTATACTGATTACACCGATACCTGTGATCAGGATTGTACTCAGTGACTACAGACAGTGTCAGGTCGGCCTTGTAATACTGATTACACTGATACCTGTGATCAGGATTGTGCTTAGTAACTACAGGCAGTGTCAGGTCGGCGCTGTTATACTGATTACACTGATACCTGTGATCAGGATTGTGCTCAGTGACTACAGACAGTGTCAGGTCGGCCCATTATACTGATCACAATGATACCTGTGATCAGGATTGTGCTCAGTGACTACAGTCAGTGTCAGGTCGGCCCATTATTCTGATCACAATGATACCTGTGATCAGGATTGTGCTCAGTGGCTACAGGCAGTGTCAGGTCGGCGCCGTTATACTGATTACACTGATACCTGTGATCAGGATTGTGCTCAGTGACTACAGACAGTGTCAGGTTGGCCCATTATACTGATCACAATGATACCTGTGATCAGGATTGTGCTCAGTGACTACAGACAGTGTCAGGTCGGCCCATTATACTGATCACAATGATACCTGTGATCAGGATTGTGCTCAGTGACTACAGGCAGTGTCAGGTCGGCCCATTATTCTGATCACAATGATACCTGTGATCAGGATTGTGCTCAGTGACTACAGGCAGTGTCAGGTCGGCGCCGTTATACTGATTACACTGATACCTGTGATCAGGATTGTGCTCAGTGACTACAGACAGTGTCAGGTTGGCCCATTATACTGATCACAATGATACCTGTGATCAGGATTGTGCTTAGTGACTACAGGCAGTGTCAGGTCAGCACCGTTATACTGATTACACTGATACCTGTGATCAGAATTGTGCTCAGTGACTATAGACAGTGTCAGGTTGGAACTGTTATACTGATTACACTGATACCTGTGATCAGGATTGTGCTCAGTGACTACAGACAGTGTCAGGTCGGCGCTGTAATACTGATTACACTGATACCTGTGATCAGGATTGTGCTCAGTGACTACAGGCAGTGTCAGGTTGGCGCTGTAACACTGATTACACTGATACCTGTGATCAGGATTGTGCTCAGTGACTACAGACAATGTCAGGTTGGTGCCATTATACTGATCACAATGATACCTGTGATCAGGATTGTGCTCAGTGACTACAGGCAGTGTCAGGTTGGCGCCGTTATACTGACTACACTGATACCTGTGATCAGGATTGTGCTCAGTGACTAAAGGCAGTGTCAGGTCGGCGCCGTTGTACTGATTACACTGATACCTGTGGTCAGGATTGTGCTCAGTGACTACAGGCAGTGTCAGGTCGGCGCCGTTATCCTGACTACACTGATACCTGTGATCAGGATTGTGCTCAGTGACTACAGGCAGTGTCAGGTCGTCACCGTTATACTGATTACACCGATACCTGTGATCAGGATTGTACTCAGTGACTACAGACAGTGTCAGGTCGGCCTTGTAATACTGATTACACTGATACCTGTGATCAGGATTGTGCTTAGTAACTACAGGCAGTGTCAGGTCGGCGCTGTTATACTGATTACACTGATACCTGTGATCAGGATTGTGCTCAGTGACTACAGACAGTGTCAGGTCGGCCCATTATACTGATCACAATGATACCTGTGATCAGGATTGTGCTCAATGACTACATTCAGTGTCAGGTCGGCGCCGTTATACTGATTACACTGATACCTGTGATCAGGATTGTGCTCAGTGACTACAGGCAGTGTCAGGTTGGAGCCGTTATACTGATTACACTGATACCTGTGATCAGGATTGTGCTCAATGACTACATTCAGTGTCAGGTTGGAGCCGTTGTACTGATTACACTGATACCTGTGATCAGGATTGTGCTCAGTGACTATAGACAGTGTCAGGTCGGTGCCGTTATACTGATTACACTGATACCTGCTGATGAATCCGTCTTGTGGTTGTTTTGGAATCTTTACTTTTAGTTTTCAGTTAATGAGATCTCGTGCTAAACAAATATTTGCTGGCATGTCTGTGTATTTGCACTTTATGATCTGTCTTGAACACCACTTTTGATGGTTTATTTACTGCATGTTGACGTGTTAGTGTTCGTCTGAATATTACAAGATCCTATAGCCTGCACTTATTCCCACTATTCCAAGTTGTGCGTCTTACTTGGGTAAAAACTCTTTTTCCTCTTAGGCTGAGTGCAGACGGACTTTTTGTACCTGCGGATTTTTCCGTGCAGAATGGAAGAAATCCGCAGGTTAAATGACCTGCATTTTTCCTGCGGATTTCTTCTATTTTTCATGCGGTTTTCATGCGGTTTTTGTGCGGTTTTCCATCACGGTTTTCCCCCTGCGGATTTGGTGACAGGGGAGATGGAAAACCGCACAAAAGAAGTAACATGCTGGGGATTTTGTACCGCGGGAAAACCGCACGGAAAAATCCGCAGCGTCTGCACAGCGTTTTTTTTTTTACATTGATTTAAAGGCTACTGTACATCACAATGCGGATATGCAACGTTTCTGCGCGGTAAAATCCGCTGCGGAACAGCTGCAAATCTGCATCGTGTGCACACAGCCTTATAATATGTTTGTTAATATGTCAACTATGACTTTGTAAGATTTTATGGAAAATTGTGTATCTTTAATAAAATTTGTTATGCTTTACGACTCTTTCTGTGAGTGGTGTGGCTGGATAATTGGTATCCATTTATCAGGTGTCACCAATAGAAAGTTATAACCAACTTGATTGGCTGAGGAGGCCGGTGACAACATATAAAAACACATGAAAATGATTCATGACCTAAATAAAACAGGAAAAACCAACACAAAGAAGCGAAGAAATGAAGAAAACATGATATGGAAGGGCGCTCTATGCGACCAGTGATGAAACCTTCCGATAGATGCGCTGAGATTATGGATCCAAAAAGCCTTAAGAGGGGTCTTCCGATATCTCCTCGCCTTATTGGGGTAACGACCCTTTCAATGCTGAATACACGGAGGATATTGGTGTGCCGCTGATGGGAGTCACAAAATGTTTGGAAGCGTCAGAAATCGCACAATGTGAACTGGTGGAAGAAGAATATCGGTCAAATGCTCAGAAACACGAACGTACAGTTATACTGCAATAAATACACATTCATGTGACAGTCACAACATCGGGAGAATTGTGACTGAGTTCATTGTTAACACACAGTTTCACCATGTTGTCAAGTTCTGCAACGATCAACATCTGCTCCATAAAAGACGGAAACTCAAGGATAACATCTTATATTCCCCAATGTCGTGGCGTCTGTAGTTAATATTTGACAACCAGAGATTACTAGAGGCCATATTGTAGAGTCCTCGTAAAGGAGAGGTTTAGGAGTTCATCTGTTTTCCTGCACTATGACTACATATAACCGTCTACATTATAGATGTGATAAAATGCTGTTAGGGTATGTGCACACAGAGTTTTTTGCCTCTGCGGATTTTGTAGTGAAAACCTTTGCCCTGCAGTTTCACACCTCATAATGGATAAGGTGTGAAACTGCAGCGTTTCTGCACTAAAGAATTGACATGCTGCAGATTGTAAACTACAGCAAAACCGCGTGAAAAAATCCGCAGCATGTGCACAGCGATTTCCAGTTTACCATTGAAAACAATGCTACTGTACAACGCAGCAGAATCCGCACCGTGTGCACACAGCCTTAGGGGAAATAAATCCTGATGATCTTTATGTTCTGCTAGTTACATAGTTATATAGTTACACACAGGTGCGTGACTACCGCGGTCGCAGCTGCGATAGGGCCCAGAGGCCTTAGGGGCCCGATCGCGGAGCTGCAGCCGCTCATTGGCTGTGCCGCTCCGTGCTTTGATTGGCTGCCAGACTGCAATTGGCCTGACAGGATCGCTGCGTGTGTACGAGGTGTACGGAGCGGAGCCGTGTGTGTACGAGGTGTACGGAGCGGAGCCGTGTGTGTACGAGGTGTACGGAGCGGAGCCGTGTGTGTACGAGGTGTACGGAGCGGAGACGTGTGTGTACGAGGTGTACGGAGCGGAGCCGTGTGTGTACGAGGTGTACGGAGCGGAGCCGTGTGTGTACGAGGTGTACGGAGCGGAGCCGTGTGTGTACGAGGTGTACGGAGAGGAGCCGCGTGTGTACGAGGTGTACGGAGCGGAGCCGCGCGTGTACGAGGTGTACGGAGCAGAGCCGCGCGTGTACGAGGTGTACGGAGCGGAGCCGTGTGTGTACGAGGTGTACGGAGTGGAGCCGCGCGTGTACGAGGTGTACGGAGCGGAGCCGTGTGTGTACGAGGTGTACGGAGCAGAGCCGCGCGTGTACAAGGTGTACGGAGCGGAGCCGTGTGTGTACGAGGTGTACGGAGCGGAGCCGTGTGTGTACGAGGTGTACGGAGAGGAGCCGCGTGTGTACGAGGTGTACGGAGCAGAGCCGCGCGTGTACAAGGTGTACGGAGCGGAGCCGTGTGTGTACGAGGTGTACGGAGTGGAGCCGTGTGTGTACGAGGTGTACGGAGAGGAGCCGTGTGTGTACGAGGTGTACGGAGCGGAGCCGTGTGTGTACGAAGTGTATGGAGCGGAGCCGTGTGTGATTGCGAAGTGTACGGAGCAGAGCCGCGTGTGTACGAGGTGTACGGAGCGGAGCCGTATGTGTACGAGGTGTACGGAGAGGAGCCGCGCGTGTACGAGGTGTACGGAGCGGAGCCGCGTGTGTACGAGGTGTACGGAGCGGAGCCGTGTGTGTACGAGGTGTACGGAGCGGAGCCGCATGTGTACGAGGTGTACGGAGCGGAGCCGTGTGTGTACGAGGTGTACGGAGCGGAGCCGCATGTGTACGAGGTGTACGGAGCGGAGCCGCGTGTGTACGAGGTGTACGAAGCGGAGCCACGTGTGTACGAGGTGTACGGAGCGGAGCCGCATGTGTACGAGGTGTACGGAGCGGAGCCGCGTGTGTACGAGGTGTACGGAGCGGAGCCGTGTGTGTACGAGGTGTACGAAGCGGAGCCGCGTGTGTACGAGGTGTACGGAGCGGAGCCGCATGTGTACGAGGTGTACGAAGCGGAGCCACGTGTGTACGAGGTGTACGGAGATGAGCCGCGCGTGTACGAGGTGTATGGAGCAGAGCCGTGTGTGATTGCGAGGTGTACGGAGCAGAGCCGCGTGTGTACGAGGTGTACGGAGCGGAGCCGTGTGTGTACGAGGTGTACGGAGAGGAGCCGCGCGTGTACGAGGTGTATGGAGCGGAGCCGTGTGTGATTGCGAGGTGTACGGAGCAGAGCCGCGTGTGTACGAGGTGTACGGAGCGGAGCCGTGTGTGTACGAGGTGTACGGAGCGGAGCCGTGTGTGTACGAGGTGTACGGAGAGGAGCCGCGTGTGTACGAGGTGTACGGAGCGGAGCCGCGCGTGTACGAGGTGTACGGAGCAGAGCCGCGCGTGTACAAGGTGTACGGAGCGGAGCCGTGTGTGTACGAGGTGTACGGAGTGGAGCCGTGTGTGTACGAGGTGTACGGAGAGGAGCCGCGTGTGTACGAGGTGTACGGAGCAGAGCCGCGCGTGTACAAGGTGTACGGAGCGGAGCCGTGTGTGTACGAGGTGTACGGAGTGGAGCCGTGTGTGTACGAGGTGTACGGAGAGGAGCCGTGTGTGTACGAGGTGTACGGAGCGGAGCCGTGTGTGTACGAAGTGTATGGAGCGGAGCCGTGTGTGATTGCGAAGTGTACGGAGCAGAGCCGCGTGTGTACGAGGTGTACGGAGCGGAGCCGTATGTGTACGAGGTGTACGGAGAGGAGCCGCGCGTGTACGAGGTGTACGGAGCGGAGCCGCGTGTGTACGAGGTGTACGGAGCGGAGCCGTGTGTGTACGAGGTGTACGGAGCGGAGCCGCATGTGTACGAGGTGTACGGAGCGGAGCCGTGTGTGTACGAGGTGTACGGAGCGGAGCCGCATGTGTACGAGGTGTACGGAGCGGAGCCGCGTGTGTACGAGGTGTACGAAGCGGAGCCACGTGTGTACGAGGTGTACGGAGCGGAGCCGCATGTGTACGAGGTGTACGGAGCGGAGCCGCGTGTGTACGAGGTGTACGGAGCGGAGCCGTGTGTGTACGAGGTGTACGAAGCGGAGCCGCGTGTGTACGAGGTGTACGGAGCGGAGCCGCATGTGTACGAGGTGTACGGAGCGGAGCCGCGTGTGTACGAGGTGTACGGAGCGGAGCCGTGTGTGTACGAGGTGTACGAAGCGGAGCCACGTGTGTACGAGGTGTACGGAGATGAGCCGCGCGTGTACGAGGTGTATGGAGCAGAGCCGTGTGTGATTGCGAGGTGTACGGAGCAGAGCCGCGTGTGTACGAGGTGTACGGAGCGGAGCCGTGTGTGTACGAGGTGTACGGAGAGGAGCCGCGCGTGTACGAGGTGTATGGAGCGGAGCCGTGTGTGATTGCGAGGTGTACGGAGCAGAGCCGCGTGTGTACGAGGTGTACGGAGCGGAGCCGCGTGTGTACGAGGTGTACGGAGCGGAGCCGCGTGTGTACGAGGTGTACGGAGTGGAGCCGTGTGTGATTGCGAGGTGTACGGAGCAGAGCCGCGTGTGTACGAGGTGTACGGAGCAGAGCCGTGTGTGTACGAGGTGTACGGAGAGGAGCCGCGCGAGTACGAGGTGTACGGAGAGGAGCCGCGCGTGTACGAGGTGTATGGAGCAGAGCCGCGTGTGTACGAGGTGTACAGAGAGGAGCCGCGTGTGTACGAGGTGTATGGAGCGGAGCCGTGTGTGATTGCGAGGTGTACGGAGCGGAGCCGTATGTGTACGAGGTGTACGGAGAGGAGCCGCGCGTGTACGAGGTGTACGGAGCAGAGCCGTGTGTGTACGAGGTGTACAGAGCGGAGCCGTGTGTGTACGAGGTGTACGGAGCGGAGCCGCATGTGTACGAGGTGTACGGAGCGGAGCCGCGTGTGTGCGAGGTGTACGGAGAGGAGCCGCGCGTGTACGAGGTGTATGGAGCAGAGCCGTGTGTGATTGCGAGGTGTACGGAGCAGAGCCGCGTGTGTACGAGGTGTACAGAGCGGAGCCGTGTGTGTACGAGGTGTACGGAGCGGAGCCGTGTGTGTACGAGGTGTACGGAGCGGAGCCGCGTGTGTACGAGGTGTACGGAGTGGAGCCGTGTGTGATTGCGAGGTGTACGGAGCGGAGCCGCGTGTGTACGAGGTGTACGGAGCAAAGTCGCGTGTGTGCGAAGTGTACGGAGCGGAGCCGCGTGTGTACGAGGTGTAAGGAGCGGAGCCGCGTGTGTACGAGGTGTACGGAGCGGAGCCGCGTGTGTACGAGGCGTACGGAGCGGAGCCGCGCGTGTACGAGGCGTACGGAGCGGAGCCGCGCGTGTACGAGGCGTACGGAGCGGAGCCGCGTGTGTACGAGGTGTACGGAGCGGAGCCGCGCGTGTACGAGGTGTACGGAGCAAAGTCGCGTGTGTAATAGGTGTACGGAGCGGAGCCGCGTGTGTACGAGGTGTACGGAGCGGAGCCGCGTGTGTACGAGGTGTACGGAGCAGAGCCGTGTGTGTGTACGAGGTGTACGGAGCGGAGCCGTGTGTGTGTACGAGGTGTACGGAGTGGAGCCGCGTGTGTGTACGAGGTGTACGGAGCGGAGCCGCGCGTGTGCGAGGTGTACGGAGCGGAGCCGCGTGTGTACGTGTACGGAGCGGAGCCGCGCGTGTACGAGATGTACGGAGCGGAGCCGCGTGTGTACGAGGTGTACGGAGCGGAGCCGCATGTGTACGAGGTGTACGGAGCGGAGCCGCGTGTGTACGAGGTGTACAGAGCAAAATTGCGTGTGTACAAGGTGTACGGAGCAGAGCCGTGTGTGTGTACGAGGTGTACGGAGCGGAGCCACGTGTGTACGAGGTGTACGGAGTGGAGCCGTGTGTGTGTACGAGGTGTATGGAGCAGAGCCGTGTGTGTGTACGAGGTGTACGGAGCGGAGCCGTGTGTGTACGAGGTGTACGGAGCGGAGCCGCGCGTGTACGAGATGTACGGAGCGGAGCCGCGTGTGTACGAGGTGTACGGAGCGGAGTCGCGTGTGTACGAGGTGTACGGAGCAGAGCCGCGTGTGTGTACGAGGTGTACGGAGCGGAGCCGCGTGTGTACGAGGTGTACGGAGTGGAGCCGTGTGTGTACGAGGTGTACGGAGCGGAGCCGCGTGTGTACGAGGTGTACGGAGCAGAGCCGTGTGTGTACGAGGTGTACGGAGTGGAGCCGCATGTGTACGAGGTGTACGGAGCGGAGCTGCGCGTGTACGAGGTGTACAGAGCGGAGCCGCGTGTGTACGAGGTGTACGGAGCGGAGCCGTGTGTGTACGAGGTGTACGGAGCGGAGCCGTCTGTGTACGAGGTGTACGGAGCAGAGCCGTGTGTGTGTACGAGGTGTACGGAGTGGAGCCGCGTGTGTACGAGGTGTACGCAGCAGAGCCGTGTGTGATTGCGAGGTGTACGGAGCAGAGCCGTGTGTGTGTGTACGACGTGTACGGAGTGGAGCCGTGTGTGTACGGTGTGTACGGAGCGGAGTCACGTGTGTACTAGGTGTACGGAGCGGAGCCGTGTGTGTACGAGGTGTACGGAGCGGAGCCGTGTGTGTACGAGGTGTACGGAGCAAAGTCGCGTGTGTACGAGGTGTACGGAGCGGAGCCGTGTGTGTACGAGGTGTATGGAGCAGAGCCGTGTGTGTGTGCGAGGTGTACGGAGCGGAGCCACGTGTGTACGAGGTGTACGGAGCGGAGCCACGTGTGTACGAGGTGTACGGAGTGGAGCCGTGTGTGTACGAGGTGTATGGAGCGGAGCCGTGTGTGTACGAGGTGTACGAAGCGGAGTCGTGTGTTTACGAGGTGTACGGAGCAAAGTCGTGTGTGTACGAGGTGTACGGAGCGGAGCCACGTGTGTACTAGGTGTACGGAGCGGAGCCGTGTGTGTACGAGGTGTACGGAGCGGAGCCGTGTGTGTACGAGGTGTACGGAGCAAAGTCGCGTGTGTACGAGGTGTACGGAGCGGAGCCGTGTGTGTACGAGGTGTACGGAGCAGAGCCATGTGTGTGTGCGAGGTGTACGGAGCGGAGCCACGTGTGTACGAGGTGTACGGAGCGGAGCCACGTGTGTACGAGGTGTACGGAGCGGAGCCACGTGTGTACGAGGTGTACGGAGTGGAGCCGTGTGTGTACGAGGTGTATGGAGCGGAGCCGTGTGTGTACGAGGTGTACGAAGCGGAGTCGTGTGTTTACGAGGTGTACGGAGCAAAGTCGCGTGTGTACGAGGTGTACGGAGCGGAGCCGCGTGTGTACGAGGTGTACGGAGCGGAGCCGTGTGTGTACGAGGTGTACGGAACGGAGCCGTGTGTGTACGAGGTGTACGGAGCGGAGCCGTGTGTGTACGAGGTGTACGGAGCGGAGCCGCGTGTGTACGAGGTGTACGGAGCAAAGTTGCGTATGTACGAGGTGTACGGAGCAGAGCCGTGTGTGTGTACGAGGTGTACAGAGCGGAGCCATGTGTGTACGAGGTGTACGGAACGGAGCCGTGTGTGTACGAGGTGTATGGAGCGGAGCCGTGTGTGTACGAGGTGTACGGAGCGGAGCCGCATGTGTACGAGGTGTACGGAGCGGAGCCGTGTGTGTACGAGGTGTACGGAGCAGAGCCGTGTGTGTGTACGAGGTGTACGGAGTGGAGCCGCGTGTGTACGAGGTGTACGGAGCAGAGCCGTGTGTGTGTACGACGTGTACGGAGTGGAGCCGTGTGTGTACGGTGTGTACGGAGCGGAGCCACGTGTGTACTAGGTGTACGGAGCGGAGCCGTGTGTGTACGAGGTGTACGGAGCGGAGCCGTGTGTGTACGAGGTGTACGGAGCAAAGTCGCGTGTGTACGAGGTGTACGGAGCGGAGCAGTGTGTGTACGAGGTGTACGGAGCAGAGCCGTGTGTGTGTGCGAGGTGTACGGAGCGGAGCCACGTGTGTACGAGGTGTACGGAGCGGAGCCACGTGTGTACGAGGTGTACGGAGTGGAGCCGTGTGTGTACGAGGTGTATGGAGCGGAGCCGTGTGTGTACGAGGTGTACGAAGCGGAGTCGTGTGTTTACGAGGTGTACGGAGCAAAGTCGCGTGTGTACGAGGTGTACGGAGCGGAGCCGCGTGTGTACGAGGTGTACGGAGCGGAGCCGTGTGTGTACGAGGTGTACGGAACGGAGCCGTGTGTGTACGAGGTGTACGGAGCGGAGCCGTGTGTGTACGAGGTGTACGGAGCGGAGCCGCGTGTGTACGAGGTGTACGGAGCAAAGTCGCGTATGTACGAGGTGTACGGAGCAGAGCCGTGTGTGTGTACGAGGTGTACGGAGCGGAGCCATGTGTGTACGAGGTGTACGGAACGGAGCTGTGTGTGTTCGAGGTGTACGGAGCGGAGCCGTGTGTGTACGAGGTGTACGGAGCGGAGCCGCATGTGTACGAGGTGTACGGAGCAAAGTCGCGTATGTACGAGGTGTACGGAGCAGAGCCGTGTGTGTGTACGGGGTGTACGGAGCGGAGCCACGTGTGTACGAGGTGTATGGAGCGGAGCCATTTGTGCTTTTCCGTCTAAGTTATGATTATATGGTTTGTATAATTATCTTGCATTTAGTCTGCTGCCACCTGCTGGTCTTTTTCTGTATAGCAGTCTGCAGCTAATTAATTCTAGTACATGCCTTCCACTTCCGGGTCAGGTCGTGCCTTCTCTTTCTGCTTGCAGCCATTCTTAGTTTCATTTTCACCCGGGAGAGGCACGCCTGTACCGAGCTGTGAAAGACATCAGTTTTTCGACCACATTTGTTGCACTTTGCTCACACTTCGTTGCTCACATCTTGTTGTGAACATTCTGCACGTCTGGAGAATCTACTGCATTACCAATCTTACGCTGTATGTCCAGATTTCCAAATAAACAAGTCTGGACTCCACAATCCCTGGTGTGTGTGTATCATCTCTCCGGACACTGAACAGCAACAATGGTCCTGTCTGCTCTGCATTGAGGAAACGGAAGGTAGGAATCTCTCCCAGCCCCAATCAACTACACCTCCATTTGCCTCATGTGGGGACAGAACAATCGAAAAACTGCCTTGAAGCCCAGCAAAAAATCACCCTTACATCCTAACCCGTCTGCCCGCTCACATACTGCAGCCCTGTCCTGCTAAAAGATTCTGCAGCATCACCCCAGACCGCATTGTGCATAGAGACTCTCTGTATATTATACATCGCTGCAGATTGTCAGACTGCAAAACCCCACAATTCTCTAAAAACACATTGGGGATCTCATCAGGATGTCTTAACTAAGCTGCACTGTGATTTCCAGCCCCCAATTCAAAAGTTCAGTTTCTTAAAGAGACAGTGCACCTTAAATCAAAATGGCCGAAAAAGACCCTGCACAGTCTCCCACTGCTGAAACAGGGCAAATACAACCCGATACTGTCCATTATGAAGAGGAGGAAACAGAGCCAGCTTTACAAATAGTCCAAGACTCACGACCAAAACGCTCTGTCAAACCAACCATAAAGGCTGTCGAAAACTATCACAATCTGGACGACCTATGGGAACGAGCCACCTCCCTCATGTCAAGCATCCAACGCCACAAAAATGATGCAGCGAGTCTACAGGACACTATAAAACGGCTAGACACGGCCCACGGAAGATACAAGAGACTATTTGCAAGGTACGCCACCTTCCTAAAAGACTCTAATATCGATGAAGCCTCATCAGAATTAAGCAAAGTAGATTCCACAGAAAGGGACGCCGCCGTGCAAGACGCCAAAGATAAAGCGGAGCTCCATATTGCTCATCTGCAAGAAGCTAGATCTCACAGGTCAGGTTCATCCAAGCACTCTTCTCGGTCATACAAATCATCCTGCTCAAGAACTTCAACCCTCAGCGATAGAATCCTAGAGGCCCGTTTAAACGCAAAGCGATCCAAACTAAGACATTCCTACACAGAAAAGAAAGCGGAGGCAGAAGCCAAGAAAGCAGAGGCAGAAGCCAAGAAAGCTGAAGCAGAGGCCGAAGCCAAGAAAGCTGAAGCACAGGCAGAATCCATGAAAGCTGAGGCTGAAGCCAAGAAAGCTGAAGCAAAGGCAGAAGCCAAGAAGGTAGAGGCTGAAGCAAAGATTCTTCAAACAGGAAGCCGAAGTAAAAATACTCGAGCAAGCACTGAATCAAAACCTCGACCCGATTTGCCTACCACCACTGGAAGAAGAGGACCCAGCCGTCCATAACAGTGATTACGTGGAGAAACAGATATCTGCAGCACACACCTTCTCCAGTGACGTTCAACCCAACAATGTGGAAACGTCCAAGTCAGCCCAACTTACGGTGCCAGTGTTACCCACAGCATCTGCAGAGACCGAAGACCAACGCCTTATTGTGTCCCCTAAGGAGCAGCAATCATCACAAGATGACCACAAGACGCATTCCAGTCCACCTCCACAGTTCAAGCCACAGTCATCAAAATCTCCAGAGGTTAAACCACAGCTCAACCCTGCAGCAGCATCATTCTACCTGGGAACAATTCACCCTTCCACGCCACACAGGTTATACGCCCGAGAGGCAACACAAGCTAACATGGTAACAAGGAGTGAAGGATCGGACATGTCCGAGTTTGCCAGGTCTATGGTGAGCAAAGATCTAATCAGCACCAGCCTCTCAAAGTTTGACGACTGTGCAGCGAACTACAGAGCCTGGAAAGCAACCTTCAAGGCCACCATTGCTGACCTCAACCTATCCGCAGAACAGGAGCTCGACCTCATGGTAAAATGGTTGGGTCCTGACTCCACAAACCGTATCAAGAGTCTTTGGATCGTCTACGTGGGGGAAGCTGAAGCAGGTCTCACTGCTGCCTGGCTGAGACTCGAAAGAACCTATGGCAGCGCTGAAGCCATAGAAAAGTCCCTATTCAAGAGACTGCAGAATGTTCCAAGGATCAACCTTAAGGAAGCCCACAAGCTTCTGGACTTAAGCGATCTGCTTATGGAGCTGGATCTTGCAAAAGGAGACCCTCGTCTGTCTGGATTGTGCTACCTGGACACTGCCCATGGGGTGAACCCAATCGTCTCAAAGCTGCCACATAGTCTGCAAGAGAAGTGGGCAGTATGCGTTTCCAGGTACAAAAGGTCACATGATGTCACCTTTCCTTCATTCGATCAGTTCTGAAAGTTTGTCAACGAACAGGCCCAAATGAGGAACGACCCTAGATTAGACTTCACGGAGTCTAACACTGCAGCTCCAGCAACACCGTCATCAAGGTATGAAAGCGCCTCACATAGACGCAAGGACTTGAGGAGCAGTGTAAGCGTCAGAAAGACTAACCTGCCACCACCTGCTGTAACTGCCGATAAACATTACATTATCCCGTCAAGAGATAAGTCTTTCAATCGTGAGTGTCCCATTCACAAAAAACCGCACTCATTGAACAAATGTAGAGGCTTCAGGTCCAAAACCATGCAGGAGCGCAAGAAAATCCTCAGTGAACTTGGGGTATGTTTCAAGTGCTGCGCCTCATTAGAACACATGGCCAAGGACTGTAAATCTGCCATTAAGTGTGAAGAGTGTCATAGTGACAAACACCCATCAGCTTTGCATCCAACCTCAGCCACCAGCGATCCAGCAGTCGCAGTTACCTCTAGTCCGGCTACAAGCCATGGCGGGGAGCCACAGAATAACGCCAAGTCTATCACGGCTGTCTCCTGCTCATACTCAGAGGTATGTGGGGAGAGCCAAAGTGATAAATGCTGTGCCAGGATATGCCTAATCAGAGTTTATCCAGAAGGGCAACCAGAGAAGGCAGTAAAAATGTATGCCATCATTGACGATCAGAGCAATCGATCCCTAGCTGGACCTAAGTTCTTTGAAGCCTTTGGAATCAAGGGACCAGCAACGCCCTATACTCTGAACACTTGCTCAGGCTGCATAGAGACTAGCGGCAGTAGGGCAGAAGGTTTCATTGCGTCTCCTGTCAACGGAGGCATAGAAATACCCCTACCTACGCTAATCGAATGCAATCAAATATCCAGCCCAAGGAATGAGATTCCTGCTCCAGAAGCTGTGTTCCACCAACCACACCTAAGGCACCACCTAGTCAGCGTTATCCCACCTATGGACACAGATGCTGAAATCCTACTTCTGCTCAGCAGAGACAATTTAAGGATACATAAGGTCCGCCAACAGTGCAATGGTTCTGACTACGCCCCCTACACATGGAGACTCGACTTGGGGTGGGTAATCATAGGAAATGTGTGCTTGGACCAAACAAGAGTCAACGCTGCTGTGTGAAGACATCAGTGACACAGAGCTGTCTCATTCACACAGCAGAGGCTTTGTCACACAACAGATTACATCAGTGACTGCCATCCCCTGTGCAGATTAGAAGCTGCAGACCCCCATCACTGGCCATCACACAGTCTGTTCTCACTGCTGCCAGCAGCCTGGGACAGTGAGGGAAGGAATTACTGATAATGAGTTATGTATTGTAATCATTGAGTGGCCCAGAATACAGGACGATTTTCACTCCTCACTATTTTCACTTTCCATAGATCACTGTTCAGCGTGTGTCTGGGGGAGGAGCAGCTCTCTGCTCTCTGCACTGAGGCTGCTGGAGGGGAAGAATTTGTTACTGTGTGATGAGGGCTGCTTCATGTGGACGGGGAGGGCCTGTAGCTATGGAGGGTGGGGTTGTTGCTATAGAGGGCATGTTTGGAGTAGAGTAGGAGGTTGCGACTAGTTCTCATTTCAATGCCATAACACCCCCCCTTGGACGTTCTGTTCAGAATATCTAGAAAACCATGCAAGCTAGTGACAGAAAGTAAATTACTTATTGTCATAATTCTGCAGCCCAGATATGTACTGAGATTATGTGAAAAGCCCGGACAACCCCTTTAAGGACGAGACTTATCAATGGGTTTTACCCCTATCCTTCCGAGCTACCAGGGCAAGACTCCTGAACAATCGTGAACAAGCCTTGTCCAGATTCAACTCTCTCCAGCGCACACTTAGCAACAAACTGGAGATGAAAGAACACATTGTCACCTTTATGAGCAAGATATTCCGGAATAACCATGCGGAGCCAGCGCCTCCCTTAAAGGAAAACGAGGAGTGCTGGTACCTACCCTCATTCGGAGTATATCACCCACAGAATCCTAAGCAAATTAGAGTTGTCTTTGATTCAAGCGCCAAACATCAAGGCGTATCTTTCAACGATGTCCTCCTCACGGTTCCTAATCTTACAAACAATCTAGTAGGAGTGTTTATGAGGTTCCGGAAAGAGCCCATTGCCATCACCGCCGACATTGAACAGATGTTCCACTGTTTCATAGTCAGAGAGAACCATAGGAATTTCCTCAGGTTCCTATGGTACAAGGACAATGACCCCAGCAAAGAGATGGTGGAGTATCGCATGAGGGTGCACGTATTCGGGAACAGCCCTTCTCCCGAAGTGGCAAACTATGGCCTGCGGAGAACCGCACAAGAAGGAGAGTCTGAATATGGAACAGACGCCAGAGACTTTGTAGAGAAAGACTTCTACGTAGATGATGGACTAAAATCTCTACCCACAGAAGAAGCGGCGATCGACCTACTCAAGAGGACCCAAGGTATGCTGTACCAAGCCAAGCTTAGATTGCACAAAATTGCTTCAAACAGCCCGGCTGTCATGAGAGCCTTTGAGTCAAGTGACCACGCACCAGGATTCAAGGACATAGACCTGGGACCAGACTGTCCACCTGTGCAGAGAAGCTTAGGCTTGAGGTGGAACCTGTCAGTCGACACCTTCAGTTTCCAAATCAACTGTGCAGACAAACCATTTACTAAACGTGGTGTCCTGTCAGTGGTGAATAGCTTGTACGACCCACTGGGGTTCGTAGCACCAATTACCATTCAAGGTAAATCCCTTCTGAGACAGCTTTCCGAAACCGTCAAAGACTGGGATGCCGCACTCCCTCCTGATAAGGAACCAAAATGGGAAACCTGGAAGCAGTCTTTGTGTGCCTTGGATGAAATCCATATACCGAGATGCTAAGCCAGAACCTCACTTGCTGCTAGCACTAGGAGAGAACTCCATGTGTTCTCAGACGCATCCACAGAAACCATTGCAGCTGTCGCCTACTTGAAGGTGACGGGACTTGACAATCAAGATCACGTTGGGTTCGTCTTCGGCAAGGCCAAATTGACTCCTAAGCCTGACCACACTATTCCCATGCTTGAACTCTGTGCAACCGTGCTTGCAGTAGAACTCGCAGACTTTATACAGCACGAGCTAGACACCAATGTAGACGACGTACAATACTACAGTGACAGTAAGGTTGTCTTAGGTTACATCTACAACCAAACAAGGCGCTTCTACGTGTACGTCAGTAACCGCATCAAGAGAATAAGGAGGTCTTCCAAGCCTGAACAATGGCACTATATCCCATCTGAACTTAATCCAGCTGACCATGCCACTAGACCTATGTCTATAACGTCTTTTGCTAACTCTTCTTGGCTTTCAGGTCCTAAGTTTCTGTTGGAACAGAAGGGAAGTGAATGTGTCCAGGAAGTCTTCAGCATCCAGGATCCGGATGGCGATCCAGAAGTCCGCTCCGAGGTCAGTGCTCTGGCGACGAACACTAAACCAACCTCCAGCCTTAGTTGCCAGCGCTTCGAATGCTTCTCCAATTGGATAAAACTCATCAAGACTATCGCAAGGTTAGTCCACATTGCGAGATCTCATCATAACTCACTTGGAGACAAAGTCTGTCACGGTTGACACGTCTGCCATAAACCACTCTCAACAAAGGACATTCCGGTAGGATGAACCATGAACAGAACACTGCCCTAGTACTTCATCCATTGGATTACCTTTGAGTCTGAGATAGTTTGGCCTAGAGCGGCTTCTCCGATCCGAAGATGGGGTTCCTCTTTGGATTGTCTCAGGAACTGTCTGTCATCTACCTCGTTTTGAAGTTATTATTGCATTGCATGCATATTAGTGTTTGTTTTCCATGTTATTGAACTTCATTAAAAAAAAAACAAAAACAATATAGTGAAATCCCTTACGGAATTTCAGACAGGGAGTGTGCTGTTCCGTCTAAGTTATGATTATATGGTTTGTATAATTATCTTGCATTTGGTCTGCTGCCACCTGCTGTCCTTTTTCTGTATAGGAGCCTGCAGCTAATTAATTCTAGTACATGCCTTCCACTTCCGGGTCAGGTCACACCTTCTCTTCCTGCTTGCAGCCATTCTTAGTTTCATTTTCACCCGGGAGAGACGCGCCTGTACCGAGCTGTGAAAGGCATCAGTTTTTCGACCACATTCGTTGCACATTTGCTGCACTTTGCTCACACTTCGTTGCTCACATCTTGTTGTGAACATTCTGCACGTCTGGAGAACCTACTGCATTACCAATCATACGCTGTATGTCCAGATTTCCAAATAAACCAGTCTGGACTTCACAATCTCTGGTCTGTGTATCATCTCTCCGGACGCATGAACAGCAACAATGGTCCTGTCTCCTCTGCATTGAGGAAATGGAAGGTAGGAATCTCTCCCAGCCCCAATCAACTGCACCTCAATTCGCCTCATGTGGGGACAGAACACCGTGTGCGTACGAGGTGTACAGAGCGGAGCTGCGTGTGTACGAGGTGTACGGAGCGGAGCCGTGGGTGTATGAGGTGTACGGAACGGAGCCGTGGGTGTACGAGGTGTACGGAGCGGAGCCGTGTGTGTACGAGGTGTACGGAGCAGAGCCGTGGGTATACGAGGTGTACGGAGCGGAGCCGTGTGTGTACGAGGTGTATGGAGCGGAGCTGTGTGTGTACGAGGTGTACGGAGCAGAGCCGCGTGTGTTCGAGGTGTACGAAGTGCAGCCGTGTGTGTACGAGGTGTACGGAGCGGAGCCGTGTGTACGAGGAGTATGGAACGGAACCGTGGGTGTACGAGGTGTACGGAGAGGAGCCGTGGGTGTACGAGGTGTATGGAGTGGAGCCGCGTGTGTTCGAGGTGTACGAAGTGCAGCCGTGTGTGTACGAGGTGTACGAAGTGCAGCCGTGTGTGTACGAGGTGTACGGAGCGGAGCCGTGTGTATGAGGTGTACGGAGTGGAGATGTATGTGTATTTTGGCATGGGGGGGCCTCATTTGAAAGTTCACACCGGGGCCCATAACTTTATAGTTATGCCACTGGTTACATAGGTTCAGAAAAGACTCCGGGCCACCAAGTTCCACCTTTCTCCACCAATTATTAATTTTGTCATTAAATTATCCATAATCCTCATGTTCTGCGTATCGAGGACTCATCCTGCTCTTCTAGAAAAGCTGTTATCGTGTCGGCCATTACTACTTCTTGTGCTCGGCACTCCATATTCTGAATGCTACACTCCCTGACAGAAGTTCTGTCGCTTATCCATGTTATGTAAATAAAAGCTTATAACCTGACGTTAAATTCATCCATTGGTTGTATAAATTATTCTTTTGAAAGCTGAAATCCTCCGAAATGTGGTTTAGGTTAAGAAAATAAATTGGCATCAATGCAGAAATATTGATCATTTAATGAACACAGAATGGTCAGATTTTGGCAAGACAAAAGTTTTGTCGCCTGGTCATATAATGCCCCCAATCCTAGTTTACATCCTCACCTGCGCTCAGTAAATGATCGGTTAATTAGTGGGTGTGTATAAAAAGAAACCCAGCACCCCAGACCTTCACTTGAGCTGCAACTTGATCTCTGACAACATGCCGAAAATCCACCCTGCGACCAAAGCCTGGATTATCAAGAGGCTGAAGACCAGATGGACGCTGGAAAAGTGGCAGAAGGTGGATTTCTCTGATGAATCTTCAGTAGAATTACATCACAGCCACCACAAATACTGCAGGAGACCTACTGGAGCCCGTATGGATCCAAAATACACCCAGAAAACAGTTACATTTTGTGGTGGAAAGATCATGGTCTGGGGTTACATTCAGTATGGGGGTGCAAAACATTTGCAAGGTGGAAGGCAATATCAATAGCCTAAAATATCAAGAAGTATTAGCTACCTCTTATATTCCAAATCATAAAAGGGTCAAATTCTGCAGCAGGATGGCGCTCCATCTCATACATCCATCTCTACAACAAAACTCCTCCTGGAAAAAAAAGATCAAGGTGCTCAAGCACTGGCCAGCCCAGTCACCAGACATGAGCATCATTGAGCATGTCTGGGGTAGGATGAAAGAGGAAGCTTGGGAGACAAAACCAAAGAATCTAGATGAACTCTGGGAGGCAGGTGAGACTGCATTCTGTGCTATTCCTGATGACTTCACTAATAAATTGTATGAATCATTGTTGAACAGCATGGATGCCGTCCTTCAAGCTCATGGAAGTCACACAAAATATTAATTATGACTCTAAAAGCACCACAACTTCATTCACCAATGTTAGGCAACATAGATTTGTATTTTAAGTTAATTATTTGTTTGAATGTCACATTACTTTCTGTGGCCGACAAAACTTTTGTCTTGCCAAAATCTGACCATTCTGTGCCCATTAAATGATCAATATTTCTGCATTGATGCCAATTTATTTTCTTAACCTAAAACACATTTCGGAGAGTTTCAGCTTTCAAAAGAATAATTCATACAATCAATGGATGAATTTAACGTCAGGTTATATAACCTGGATAAGCGACAGAACTTCTGTCAGGGAGTGCATAACTGTAAAGAACCCTTTCCTATTTAGCTGCTGGAATCACCTTTTTTCCACCTGTAATGATGCCCCCTGGTCCTCAGTATGGTCTATGGAAGGAATAAGTCGTGTGCCAGTGTTTTGTACTGACCGCACATATATTATACATGTAGATGAGAAGATCCCCTCTGAGGTGTCTGTATTCTAGATAGATAGACCGGCTGCAGTGATTACAGTCAGACACCAGGTGGCGCCAGTGTACTGTACACGGTATGGAGGGTCCTGCAGCTGGAGACCACGCTGGGGGTAATGAGATATAATGATCGTGTTATGGTCATGTGACTTCTGTATTATTGATACCGGTAATAAGATACATTATAATATCTACATCCAGAGCAGATGGGCACGGTACAGAGATCTGGTGACCTGTAAAGTGCCGAAATATTGGGGGACAGCCATGAAAACATCACTTTACAGCAGTCTGCAATAATTTGTGAAAAATCTTCCCACGCAGTAAAATCAACGTTCGGACGTCCATACTGTTCCCTATTAATTAGATCACTCTAGAAAAAACAGAAGTATGAAAAGCCGGCCGCCCGCGGACGTGACGTTATGCCAAGGTCTCCTCTCGCTGTCAGTGAATGAGAACAGAGGCTGAAACTTCACCCTAACCTAATTCTGCTGACAGCTGAGGGTTTGCTACAATTGCATCTAGTCTGGACTGCAACCTTCATACATATTACCTGCGCTGATACATTGTAACAAACTATAGGGGAGAAATCTATCCTGATGATGTGTTTGTCTACCAGACTGGATACATAGTGACAAACCCTCAGCTGCGAGAATGTCCAGGCTTGGTCTCTGAATGTAGCAAGAAAGTTCCTGCGAGCAGCGGTCGCTTCTGTAAGGGCTGAAGGATTGAAATATAAAGCGCCCAAGTCATTATTGTGTGTCTCTTGTGCCTTCTTTTTCCGGCTTTGCGGCTTTTATTTATTAATTTTCTACTTGTCTGTCTGTTTTTTTTCCCTCTTTGCCCTCGTCAACGCGGCTTTTGTAATCCAGATTTCTCTACTCCCCTCCACGACCCCTCACAGGTGTTGTGCTGCGTCTCCATCCTAATTAGGGACAGGAAACACAAGAGGTTTAAATAGCCCTCCTCCCTCCATCCTCAGTGTTTCCTGTCCTTAAGGGATGAAGAGGTGTTTGTGTGCCTTCTCGGCTTCTCCTGAGAGCTCGGCCGGCGACAGTCTCTCTTGCAAATACCTTTAAGCTGGGCAGCCTGGGTCGATCGTTCTGGACCTTCCTGCCTCAGCTGCTCCTGCCCAGGGCAGGACCGCACCATCCTCCAGCTCCAGTCTGGCAATGCTGGGTGGTGAGGAGTGGCCGGGGGGCCTCCTGTAGCCCCCTGGCCGCATAGCCTCTCTTTTCCCTTGCTCCTGCATCTTGGCGGTGCCTTCCGGGTTCCCCCGCGGTCCTGGGCAATCGCAGGAAGTGACATACACCGCCGAGAGTGAAGGCGCAACATCACTTCCAGTATGCATTCCACGGCGGAACGCACCGCCATTTTGGCGGGAAATTTGAATTCAGAAAAAGACACCCAGAGACAGGACCTATCTCTGAGAAGAAGCGCTGGGTCTCGGTTCCTGTATGAAAGTGCCCCGACTGAAGACTCCATAAGGTAGGACTGAGCTTCTAATAATGGATGCTCCTTCTCTTAGATCTGCGTCTGCAGAGCCCAGCGCTGACCCTGGCCCAGTGAGTATACCTGGTAAGAGTAGGTCCATTTTGGTACAGGATCCATTCTTATGGAGATCCCCCTCTCCTCTCTTCTAGGGAGACAAGGATCTTGCACCAAAATCAAGGGAAAAATCTGCAAATCGTAAATGCACCATCTGCAGTAAAAAGCTTCCATCCAGCCAGAAAAAAGCTTTATGTCAGCAATGTATGGAGAAAATTATCCGTGACGAGCAGCCATCCCTGATGGATGAAGTTAGAGGAATGGTGCGACAAGAGATCCAGTCGTCCCTAGCTACCTTCTCCCAGTCCTTTTCAGGGGGCCCCTCTGTACCCAAAAAGAGGAAATACGCTCCTGAGGATAACTCTGCCTCATAAGCTGAAATATCAGGTCCAGAAGAAGGGTTGGAAGTTGTAGAGCTTACGCCGAGTCATATGGAGGATAATGAAAATTATTCTTTTCCTCTGTGGATATGGAGGTGCTACTGCTGGCATTCAGGAATACGATGGGAGTTGAAGAGGAGAAACCATCCCTCACAGTCCAAGATGAGATGTTCGAGGGTCTGAAATCAAGACGGAAGATGGTTTTTCCAATCCATGACAACGTCCAAAATTTAATCCTGGATGAATAGGAATTCCCAGAAAGGAAGCTGAACATCCCAAGTGATATGAAGGATCGCTTTCCTCTAGATGAGGACGTCTCAAAGTGCTGGACTGAAATCCCTAAAGAGGATATCCAGGTGGCTAGGGCAGCCAAGAAAACAACGTTGCCCTTTGAGGACGCCACTCAACTTAAGGATCCACTTGACCGCAAGATGTACAGCTTATTGAGGAAATCTTGGGAAGCACCGGCGACCTCCTTAAAGACAAATGTCGTATCCGCCTGCGTCACGAGAAACCTATTTCTCTGGTTACAACAACTAGAAGACCATATTAAGGGAGGTATTCATAGAGAAGATCTTCTGGCCTCGTTACCTCT
The DNA here is from genome assembly GCF_039654945.1 of Dendrobates tinctorius. Lineage (NCBI taxonomy): Eukaryota > Metazoa > Chordata > Amphibia > Anura > Dendrobatidae > Dendrobates > Dendrobates tinctorius. The sequence goes on along the minus strand of NW_027361722.1, from coordinate 2,033,063 downwards.
CCTACAGAAAGCTGCAGGTTTCCTTGTAGACGCCTCGGCTGAATCAGTCCGCATTGCTGCGAGGACGTCGGTGCTCTCCAACACCCCAGGAAGTGCACTATGGTTAAAGATGTGGAGTGGTGACATCCTTTCCATGTCTAAGCTATGCTCTATTCCCTTCAAAGGGGAACACGTGTTTGGTCCTGCACTGGACGAACTGTTGGAGAAAGTGACCGACAAAAGGAAAAATCTTTCTGAACCAAAAACTCCCTCAAAAAGAGGCCATTACATCCCCCTCAGACGCAAACCCCTCAATACAGAGGGAAAGATAAATCTGGACGGTGGAGCTACCCGAAAGGGGGTAAAGGAAGAAATATTTTTCAAAACCCAAGTTCAGATAGGCAATGACGCCAAACGAGTAGGGGGCAGGATTTCAAACTACTTTTCAAAATGGCAGGAAGTAACATCAGACCGCAAAATCCTGGACTCAGTCAGAAGAGGAGTAAAGATAGAATCTTCCTCCTTTCCACCACAAAGACTAGAGGTGACATCTCTCCCATCATCAAGCTTACAGAACATTCTGTACAAAGAACTTCAGCAAATGCTATACTCTGCGGTAATATCTCCAGTTCCAGAAGTGGGGCCAAGGTCATTACTCCCGGTTGTTCCTTATAAAGAAACCGAGTGGAGATTACCAGATTATTATCAACCTGTAATGGCTGAATCAATACATCGTATATCGACGATTCAAAATGGAGTCAGTAATATCTACAATCCCATTGATCGGGAAGGACTACGCCATGGCCACTATAGACCTCCAGGAGGCATACTACCATGTACTCATTCATCCAAGCTACCATCAGTTTGCGGTCCCTCTAGGCCAGGAGGTGCATCACTTCCAGTTCAAAGTCCTTGCCTTCGGCATATCATTTCTCCCCTGAACATTCACAAAGATCATGGCGAAAGTAGTAGCCTTTTTAAGGAAGCAAAACATCTACATTGTTCCCTACCTGGACGACCTTCTCATCATGGCCCCTTCTATTGTAACTCTAAGAACACATCTCCATTCGGTCCTACATACCCTAACACCTTTAGGCTGGATCATATATTGGGTAAAATCAGACTTGAACCCATCAACTGAGATCTTTTTTAGACTCCCAAATCTAAAAGATCCTCTCTTCCGGTCACCAAACAATTGAACATAAGATCAAGGGTTCGGACCCTAAAAATCCAGAAGAAGGTGACCTTAAGATTTGCCATGTCAGTCCTGGGATTAATGACAGTATGTGTTCAGGCAGTTCCCTGGACCCAGGCTCATTCGAGGATCCTCCAAATATTTATCCTCTCTCACTGGGACAAAACTACAGAAGCACTCGATACAAGACTCTCCCTTCCTCACCACGTAAATTTATCCCTCAACTGGTGGCTCAGCCAAGAAAATCTGGCAAAGGGAATACCTTGGATCCAATACCCAGTCTCTTCGGTAACAACAGACGTCAGCAAACGTGGTTGGGAAGCAGTGACATATCGAGAAGTCTTTCAGGGAATCTGACCCAAAAAGATGGACAACCAATCCTTCAATTTCAAGGAATTAAGAGCAGTAGAGAAGGCCCTGAGAGCAGCAAAACCAATACTCCAGGGAACCCATGTCCGAATCTACTCCGACAACATGACCACTGTGGCCCATCTACGTCATCAGGACAGCACAAGATTCGAGAGTGAGCAGCAGGTCTCAGCAAGAATTTTCCTTTTGGGCAGAACGTCACCTCCTGTCTTTATCGGCTCTTTATCTAAAAGGATCTGACAACATTGAAGCAGACTTTCTGAGCAGGACAGATCTAGATCCAGGGGAATGGAGCCTCAGTACGAGAGTGTTCCAGTTAATAACCAAAAAATGGGGTGTCCCAGATGTGGACCTGTTTGCGAATTGGCAAAACACAAACATAGAGCACTATTTCTCCATAGGTCCAAACGAAACCCAATCAAACACCCATGGAGATTCAGGTTGGCCTATGCTTTCCCTCCAGTTCCGCTGTTGCCAAGGATGCTACAAAAGGTCAGAACATACAGGGTCAAAACCATCCTGATTGCCCCTCTCTGGCCAAAGAGGAGCTGGTTTGGGGCTCTGAAATTCCTGAGCTCAGAGGAACCTCTTACCCTGCTGCTAGACGACAACCTTCTACATCAAGGTCCCATTTTTCACCCAGGTCCCCACAGCCTACGCTTGGCAGCCTGGCTTCTGAAGCCACAGTCCTGAGAGCCAGAGGCCTCTCAGATGCTGTCATATCCACTTTGCAAAAAAGTAGGAAACAGGTCACAAATGCCATCTACTCCAAGATATGGAAGACCTTCTCAGCATGGTATGGATCCACTCCCATTGGTGCTTTCCACCCTAACATGGCTAAAATACTAGACTTCCTACAGGACGGCTTATCAAAAGGACTAAAACCCTGTACCTTGAAAGTCCAAGTATCTGCTCTGAGCTCCTATTTTGATCAGAACCTGGTGGATAAAGAGGTTCATGACAGCTGCCCCCAGAATCTGTCCTAGGATGTCCAATATAATTTGAACTTGGGATATGAATATAGCGCTGAAAGGTCTAACTATTCCAGCATTGGAGCCTATGGACCCGGTCCAGATAGACACACTATCCTGGGAGGCGGCCCTACTTGTGGCCATTACAACAGCAAGATGGGTTGGCGAGATACAGGCCCTTTCCATTAGGGAACCTTATTTAAGAATTGTGAACAACAGAATAATATTCCACCTAGACCCATCATTTCTGCCAAAAGTATCATCTGACTTCCACAGGTCCCAAGAAATCATTCTACCCTCCTTCTGTGACAATCCAAAGGACGAGAGAGAAGCAGGATTCCATTCTCTGGATGTTCGGTGAACTATTCTCTTCTACTTAAGTCAAGTAGAACCTTGGAGGAAGGACCAAACAAAGGAAAGAAAGCCTCCAAGAGCCCTCTGGCAAATTGGATCAAAAAAGCGATCACGGACACACATAGGAATCAAGACCTATCTCCTCCAGAATCGCTAAAGGCTCATTCCACTAGAGACTTCGCCGTCTCCTGGGCTGAAAGGGCCGAAGCGTCCATTGAGCAGATCTGCGGAGCTGCTACTTGGTCCTCGGTCCATACCTTCACTAAACACTACAGATTAGACCAATGCTTTTGGCAGGAAAGTCCTATAGGCTGTTGTCCCTCCCCAGCTTTTATTCTTCAGTATTTCTCCTGTGTGCTGTCGTGGAGGGGATTAGAGAAAACAGAATTACACTTACCGGTAATTTGGTTTCTAAGACCCTCCACGACAGCACGGGTAATTCCCCCCTAAAACGATATGTTCATTAATTCCTTGGTGTAAAAAAAAAAATGAAAGCATTCATTCTGTGTGGTCCTTGGAAGACACTGGGGATAGAGGAAGGGGAAGGCTATTTAAACCTCTTGTTTCCTGTCTAATTAGGATGGGGCGGCAGCCTCCTGTGTGCTGTCGTGGAGGGTCTAAGAAACCGAATTACCCGTAAGTATAATTCTATTTTTGCTGTCAGTTCATTATTTGCAGCTTCTCTAAAAAGTCACATTTTTCTTGCCCCAAGTCTCCCGGAGCGATAACCTAATTATTTTTTATATGGTAGAAATCTTAGCGATGTGAGCGAAAAGTTAACGAATCGTGAGTGTAAAGAAAGTAAGAGACAAAGGACCCGATTCATTATCACATTTGCGCCTGTTTTTGTCTCGTTTTTTGGGGGTTTTCGCAAGTTTTTCAATTTAATCTCATTCTTCCTTTAATTTGCATCTTTTTAAAGTCTTTTTTCTGTTCTACTTTCTTTTTTCTTGTGTTCGTCATTGTGAGCAGAGTTTGGCGTTTCCGGCTAATCCATCATTGGCGACTTTTTAAAACATTGCAATCGTCGTCCCGTGTCGCCCCGGAGTGATGTTATGGACGCCGCGCATTTCACGCAGTGTTTGCACCATTTTATGAAATGTGAGACTTATTGCAAAATATGGATCAAAGACAAAAATAACGACGATTGTTTCCTTTATGCAAAATTAATTAACGGCGGGGGCAATTTTGAAAAATGTGACGCAAAAAACTGCAACTAATACGACAAGACTAAAAAGAAAAGTTCGGTAACTTAAAAAGCACAAATGGTGAATCAGAGCCAAATAGGCAGAACATTTTCTTTATTTTGAGCAAAATTCTTGAACCCGCGGGCGCCATTTTCAAGAATTTGGAACAAAAACCACTAATGAATGCCATAACACAAAAAAAAGAAAATTAATGAGTCGGGATCATTTTGTAGGGGGAAGTTGTAGAACTTTTCAGCTTCCTTCATATTGATGAGAAATCCTAAATTCGTAATCATATGGGTCCATCTGATTCTAGTTTTCTATAAACCTCTGTGGGCGGGTGAGAGGCAGTGCTGCTGCACTCCTTAGCGGATGACTTTCCCGAGCTCCGCCCCTGCAGTGGGTGTGGCCTGTGTGGTCGATCACGACCTCCGCTTGCTCCGCAGGTTCAGCAGGCTTTCCTTCTGTGCCTCCTCTGGGCCATACAGACTGGGGAGCTGGAATGGATCCTTCTTCTGCTCTGGGGTGTTATAAGGACAAACCTTCAGATGCTCAGACATGGAGGCGATGTCAGCGAGTGTCCACTGCTGTACTGGCGAGAAGAGGCTGCTGAAATTCCAGACCTGAAACACAAGGAACATTTTGGCAACATGAAGGGTTAATCAAAATAGTGCTTGGCAAAAAAAATGGTTGCCAAGCTTTTGGGGAGAGGGGTCAAATCTTGTAGGTCTCATCCCTTTCAGAATTAGAAGGTGAAGATATAAGCAAGAATACAATGGGGAGGGACATTAGTCCAAAGGATTGTGGAAAAGGAGTGCCGGAGAAAACAAGCAGCGAGCTCTTCGGTCCTGGGGTAAATATTAGCAAAAAATAGGACATTTTATTCTAAGTCATCTTAAATCGAAAATTAAAGAAATCTACAAATAGTTTTCAATAAAAATCTTCAACCATTTTGTTTCCGCTTTGTGTCTCCATGGTAACAGACTACAATGTATTGTAGTCGGTGTCGTCAGACTTTCTTCAATCCAATAAATTCACACGCAGAAGATCCAATACAGAAATTTCCGCTGCAGTTCTCGCTTTCCTGCGCTGGTGGAAGAATTCAGAATGATGGAACGGATGGATGAGAATACGACAGTCACACCAGACTACACAGAGATCGTGTGTAGTCTGTAACTACGGAGACACATCGTTCTGCGGAGACGGAAGATTTTTAATCAAAACGATTTGTAAAGTTTTTATGTAATGCAACATTTCTTATAATTAAAAATGTGGATATATGTTTCGGCCCACATTTAATAATAAGACGGACCTTCCATTATGGTGGCAGAATGACCCCATGTTTGCTTCCTGCCTCTTTCCATGACCCTAACTGTGGACACTTCTGTTCCTCTGGGGAGTGGCCAGAAGCAAAATGGACCAATCAGAGCTGGCCTCCTCTCCAGGAGTGTGATCTGCCTGCACAATATCTATGTTTTCAGTTACCCACCTTCTTTCGACATCTCCATGATGTTCCTCCATGTGAGTAAGTCTTCTTCTCCCAGTACAGATGGACCATCCCCCTCTCCTGTAACAGCGAGGCGCAGATATCTCTCATGAGGGACGACACCTGTGAAAGCTGACACAGGCTGAAGCTGTCCAGGAAGCCAGCGATGTGCTGCAGGACCTCCAGCGGCAGGTTACTGAGAGAGTCCTTGCTCTTCCCTCGGTGGCTTCGGGACAGATTGGGTCTTACACCTTCATATAAAGTATCATCCACCAGATGTTTCATTGCAAACGTCTTCATGTGTTTGCTGTAGATGACCTGTGTTCTTTGCCCCGCGGCACGAAACCTGTTCAGTATGAAGGTGCAACCCAAGTAGGAAAGAGGGCAACGTTGCTGGAACCACCCGTCCAGGCAGGACTGTATGTCCGAGTGGACATTCCTGAAATGTGACGCAAACTCGTCCCGGCGGAAGAAGAGGTTACAGGAGAAAGTAAAGGAGGAGTTGGACTTGTTGTGTCTCGTGCTCACACACTCGCTCTCAATGTCCAAGTACAGACCTAAATTTCTCATCTTTTTCTCGGCCAGGAGGTCTAATAGAACAGTCTTGTTGGTGAAAGGATCAACTCCGAAGTCGTAGGTCTGGGTTCCTAAGTCAATGAGCAGGCCATCGAGCGCTTTCATCTGAGACACCGTGTGACCCCTCAGCTCCCTCTCGAGAGCCACTAATAAAGTAGTGCTAATAGTTTCGGTCAGTGGCAACTTGTCTACTGGGACTCCCAGGTCGGAGGTGTCCACCAGTTTCTCAGCTTTCTCCTTCTTGCTGCGGTCATCTCCCAGCTTCGCCCTCCTGCCGCAGTAGCTGGTCGGTATCTTGAAGGTGCACACAGTCTTCACCTCTTGGGCTTCCAGTTTGCCATAAACAAAGTCCTTCTCTTTGGGGGTGCACGCGGCAATCTGTCCGAATCTTATCAGCATGCTGCCATGGTGCACCAGGTACATGTTAAAACTCCCACAATCCACCTCAGTTTTCAGTCTCTCCAGGACGCCATCTTGCCATGGAGCAAACCCTGTCTTCTCGAGATCGGCCATTGACAGTTTCGCAGCTCCTTCTGCTTTTTTGCCTTCGTTTGGTTCTTGTTTTTTCTCGGCTTCTGTTTTGGGTTTGTTGCTGGGCGTTTTGCTTGCATCAGGGAGTTTGCTGCCAGTCGGACCAGTACTGGACTGCAGATACTTGGCTGCATTCATCTCTTTGCTAAATATAGTGTCCCACACTTTGAACTTATCTAAATCCATGTTGTCTTGTCCTCGAGCCAAGGCTTCTCGCTCATACTGAGTCAGACCAACCATCTGACCATTGTCCACCTTCTCTGGATCTGAACCCCCGACTGCACCCTCCTCCTGCTCTGGCTCAGATGGACCTAAAATGATTGTGTCTTTTGGATCCTCAGAGAGTTCTGGATAAAGTTCGGCCATTTTCAGGGAGCTAAAGAGAATCTTCTGGTCTCTCAATGTCAGGGCCACGTCCAGACATTCTTCTCCAACCTCCTCCTGCAGGAGATTCTTGTAGAGTGTCTGAGGCTTGAGGATAGTCGGCCAGCGGTTCCAATCCATGGAGCAGCAGACCACGCTTGCTGGACAGACCTTCAAATGTTTCGCCTGTTTGCTTCGGGACATTGAGAAAGGGCAGCCAAATACAGAGTTCAAGCAAGGCACCCACTCATTGGGGCACAGAAGATGATGTTCCTCCTCTTTGCACATGTGAAAGGTGGCACCACAGTGCAGCTTGCAGTTGATTACAACACAGGAGACACCAGTATTGATGGGAGCATTGCAGCGCTTGTTGAAGCAGTTCTGGCAGTGCCGATGCTGTCCAGGTGGAGGCCGCTGGGTCCTTCCCTAAGGGTCATTAAAAAACAGAGGTAAAAATATTTATTTAATAAAACTTAATGTAAAGCTATCTCTATATTTAAAAGTTGATGTACATACTTATGTCCCCCCAAAAAATTGAGAAAAGTATTCAAGGAGTGATACCTTTATGGACTAACCAGAGAAATTATATTTGCAAGCTGTCAGGACTCAGAAGGCCCCTTCATCAGGCTGGATTACAAGTGAATTACTGTAAAGAGAGTTGTAATCCAGCCTGATGAAGGGGCCTTCTGAGTCCTGACAGCTTACAAATATAATTTCTCTGGTTAGTCCATAAAGGTATCACTCCTTGAATACTTTTCTCAATTTTTTGGGGGGACATAAGTATTTACATCTATTTTTCTGGCTAACATGGTACCACAATATTATTTTGTATTGTACATATATAAAAGTGAATGTATGTATGTATCACCAACCAATCACGAAGCATCTTTCATTTTACCAGAGCTGTTCAAAAGAAGCTGAGCTGTGATTGGTTGCTATGAGCAACAGTTTTCCTTGCAACCAATCACTAAGCATCTCTCATTTCACCAGCGCTGGTTAAAAGTAGCTGAACTGTGATTGGTTGCTATGAGCAAGTTTTCCCACTTGACAACACCTCAGCAGACATGGTGGGAGAAATCTAGCATCCCTGGGAACATAAGCTCCCAGCCATTGTCTGCCCCCCCTGAAAGGAGCAGAGAGCACGACAGAAATGAATCCCCCCTCCCTGCCCATATCCCCATCACACATCCTCCATCCCGTACGCACATCTTCCCTCTTAAAGGGATCATTGGTATGGAAGTTAGGGCAAATCCACTCTGCACTTTGGTACTGACCCCAGGCTTTTCTTAAAGAGATCTCCGGTATGGAAGTTAGGGCAAATCCATCCAGCGCTTTGGTTCTGACCCCAGGCTGACGGGATGATGTGAGATATTAGGGGTAGTAGTCCGGTAGCATTGGCTGACGGGATGATGTGGGATATTATAGTGAATGTGGCTATGCGGAGTGGGTGGGGTTATACACTCAGCTTTATATATATAGATATAATCATTGTAATTTGTTATAACTAACCGTAGTTAGTTACTATGCCCGGGCAGTGCCGGGCTCTTCAGCTAGTTACTATATAAAATAACATATAATATGAAGAAGAAGAAGCAGCATGGAGGTCATTATACAACTGTACTAAACATAGTAGCTGTGATTCCAGCATTTGGTTCGATAAAACACTTACTAGAAGGCTGCTTCCTGGGCAATGTAGCTGTGAATCCAGCAATCAGTGAGATAAAACACTCACTGGAAAGCTGAATCATGGGAAATAGTAAACCATAGTACTGAGTAATGAAGCTGGGAATCCAGCACTGGGGTGAGATAAGAAAAACTTACAAGTAGATATCAATATCAATATACAACAATACTAAGCAGTTTAGCTGTGAATACAGCACTATGTGAAAAACGGTTACTAGGCAGCTGCACAGTGTAGTAGCTGTGAATACAACACTCAGATAAAACACTGACTATAAGAGCTGAACCATGAAGAACCATAAACAGTAGTACTGAGTAGCATAGCTTTGAATCCAGCACTGGGATTAGTTAAAACAATTACTAGAAAGCTGCAGCATAGAGGACATTATATAGCCGGACTGAGCACTGTAGCTGTAAATCCAGTTCTGGAAACCAGCATTTGCTATTATTTCACAACATTAGATCCAATGTTCTTGCATGCTTTTATATACCGTACATACGGAGTATAACTCCAATCACTACCAAAGCTCAGATGCCAGTTAATTTCCTATGACCCAATGAATTATAGGAGCTTTGGATGTGACAAGAGCAGAAAGTGTCACTCAAGGTCAGTACAAGCAGTTTTCATGAAGGTAGCAAAATGCAGCAAAGTGTGAAGATACATAGCAAACTGTGAGACAACGGCCCTAAACCAGACTGCTCCATAGAGACCACTGGTTTGATGGGTGCTATGGTAGTTATACTGGTTGATCGCACTCACCATGGTCGGTCAGTCTTCACCTCCAGTCAAGAATTATTCACATCTCATCTGTGAATAGAGAAGTTTATAACTTATCATGAAAACAATACTGCTTCAGGCGAATGCTCAGAGTAAGCCGTCCTGTGTGCACAAGGAATAACAAGATTTCCTTATATCCTGAATTTTCACCAGTTTTCTACTTTCTAACTTTCAATCATCTCTGAGCTACTAGGTGGAGACTATCAGCTGTGATGTCTCTTATTCACTGCAAACTCAAGACATGATGGATTCACGCTCTCTATTGAGCACGTGTTCAGATGCAGCATGAAAGACAATACACAGCAGCACTGAACAATGCAGCTGTGAATCCAGCTCTGGTGTGAGACAAACACTTACTAGAAAAAGCATCACCATAGAGGACATTATCAAATAGTACTAACTAGTGTAGTTGTAAATCCAGGCTTTAAGTGAGTAAAAACGCTTACTATAAGAGCAGCAGTATCATGGAGAACATTACACAGCAGTATTTAAGCAGTGTAGATGTGAATCAAGCACTGGGATGAAATAACATAGTCACTAAATGCAGCACCAGCAGCATGGATGTCATTGTGCAGTAGTACTGTGCAGTATAGCTGTGTATTCAGCACTGGGATGTGATAAAACACTAACTATAAGAGTAGCAGTAGCATGGAGAACATTATACATTAGTATTTAGCAGTGGAAATGTGTAAATGTGAGTACAGGGTGAGATTACAGTCACTAAATGCAGCAACAGCAGCATGAATGACATTGTGCAGCAATAGTGAGTAGTGTAGCTTTGTATTCAGCACTCAGATGTGATAAAACATTTACTATAAGAGCAGCAGTAGCATAGAGAACATTATACAGCAGCATTTAGCAGTGTAGATGTGAATAAAGCACTGGAGTGAGATAACAGTCACTAAATGCAGCACGGATGACATGGAGCAGAAATAGTGAGCAGTGTAGCTGTGTATTCAACACTGGGATGTGATAAAACACACTTACCAAAAATCAGTGTCATGGAGCACATTATACCCCAGTACTGAAAAGTGTAGCTGTGAATCCAGCACTGTGGTGTGAGATAAAGTAAAGCACTTAAAAGTAATCAACAGCATCATGCTGTACAGCAGTACAGAGAGGTATTGCTGTGAATCCAGCTCTGGGGTTAGATTAAATACTTACTTGGAGCAGCATCAGGATGAAGGACATTGCACTGCAGGACTGAGGTGTGTAGCTGTTAATTCAGCTCTGCCTGAAATAAGAAAAAAACACTTCGGGCTCATTCAGTTGTCCGTGCAAATCGGTCCAATCTCAGACTGCAATGCACGGACTGGTCGATACTCTCCCGACTGGAGCGTGACCACCTCCATGTATTTCTATGAGCCCTTAGGGCTTAGGCTATTCTCACCAATCCATTTGAGCAGTAGAAAAACAGATATAAAACATTCAGTTACCGGATCCCGTTCACTTCAATGGTTTCTTTTTTACTTCTTTAGTTTCTATCTGTTTTGAACTTTCACAAAAAAAAACAAAACAGATTCATTTATAAGAACGGAAACTTCGGTTTGTGCGAATCCTTCTTACTCCTCGTTCTTACACTGACATTGGCTGGATGTTGGGGGTCGCTGTCCGTCTGCAGAATACCCTGATGGCGCTACATGATAAATATGTGCAGCCGGACAACAACCCCCAACATCCAGCCAATGCCACCAATAACGAGGAGCCCGATCTCACATCATCCAGTCTGTGTGGGATCAGAAACAGACACAGAAGGGTCCGCCCAGGAATCATAGATCGGGGGTCAGTGATACAAGATGGCACAATCTCCTGCCGAGATCCTCTATAACCAGCGTACAGGTGACGAGAAGTGATGGAGGTGACGGGCGGACACAAGATACTAATGATGGAGGCGACAGGCGGTCACCAGATACTGATGGATGTGACGGGCGGTCACCAGATACTGATGATGGAGGTGAAGGGCGGTCACCACATACTGATGATGGAGGTGACGGGTGGTCACTAGATACTGATGATGGAGGTGACGGGCGGTCACCAGATACTGATGATGGAGGTGACGGGCGGTCACCAGATACTGATGATGGAGGTGACAGGGGGTCACCAGATACTGATGATGGAGGTGAGGGCAGTCACCAGATATTGATGATGGAGGTGACGGGCGGTCACCAGATACTGATGATGGAGGGGACGGAGGTCACCAGATACTGATGATGGAGGTGACGGGCGGTCATCAAATACTGATGATGGAGGCGATAGGCGGTCACCAGAAACTGATGATTGCGGTGATGGGAGCTCACCAGATACTGATGGAGGTGACGGGCGGTCACCAGATACTGATGATGGAGGTGACGGGCGGTCACACCTGCCTAAGACTTTTGCACAGTCCTGTATATTCCTGTGTCCTGCCCCCGGTGCCCCCTCAGTGTATATCATTTGTGCCATGCCCCCCGGTGCCCCCTCAGTGAATATCCTTCGTGCCATGTCCTCGGTGCCCCCTCAGTGTATATCCTTGGTGTCACGTCCACATTGCCCCCTCAGTGTATATCCTTGGTGTCATGTCCACATTGCCCAGTCAGTGTATATCCTTGGTGTCATGTCCACGTTGCCCCTTCTGTGTATATCCTTTGTGCTGTGCCCCCGGTGCCCCCTCAGTGTGTATCCTTCGTGCTGTGCCCTCGGTGCCCCCTCAGTGTTTATCCTTCGTGCCGTAACCCCGGTGCCCCCTCAGTGTGTATCCTTCGTGCTGTGCCCCCGGTGCCCCCTCAGTGTGTATCCTTCGTGCTGTGCCCTCGGTGCCCCCTCAGTGTGTATCCTTATTGCCGTGCCCTCGGTGCACCCTCAGTGTATATCCTTGGTGTCATGTCCTCGGTGCCCCCTCAGTGTGTATCCTTTGTGCTGTGCCCCCGGTGCCCCCTCAGTGTGAATCCTTCGTGCCGTGCCCTCGGGGCCCCCTCAGTGTTTATCCTTCGTGCTGTGCCCCCGGTGCCCCCTCAGTGTGTATCCTTCGTGCTGTGCCCCCTCAGTGTGTATCCTTCGTGCTGTGCCCCCTCAGTGTGTATCCTTTGTGCTGTGCCCCCGGTGCCCCCTCAGTGTGTATACTTCGTGCTGTGCCCCCTCAGTGTGTATCCTTCGTGCTGTGCCCCCTCAGTGTGTATCCTTTGTGCTGTGCCCCCGGTGCCCCCTCAGTGTGTATCCTTCTTGCCGTGCCCCCTCAGTGTGTATCCTTCGTGCCTTGCCCCCAGTGCCCCCTCAGTGTGTATCCTTCTTGCCGTGCCTCCTCAGTGTGTATCCTTCGTGCCGTGCCCCCTCAGTGTGTATCCTTCGTGCCGTGCCCCCTCAGTGTGTATCCTTTGTGCTGTGCCCCCGGTGCCCCCTCAGTGTGTATCCTTCTTGCCGTGCCCCCTCAGTGTATATCCTTCGTGCCTTGCCCCCGGTGCCCCCTCAGTGTGTATCCTTGCCGTGCCCCCTCAGTGTGTATCCTTCGTGCTGTGCCCTCGGTGCCCCCTCAGTGTGCATACTTCTTGCCGTGCCCCCTCAGTGTATATCCTTGGTGTCATGTCCACGTTGCCCCTTCTGTGTATATCCTTCATGCCATGTCCTCGGTGCCCCCTCAGTGTGTATCCTTTGTGCTGTGCCCCCGGTGCCCCCTCAGTGTGTATCCTTCGTGCCGTGCCCTCGGTGCCCCCTCAGTGTGTATCCTTCGTGCTGTGCCCCCGGTGCCCCCTCAGTGTGTATCCTTCGTGCTGTGCCCCCTCAGTGTGTATCCTTCTTGCCGTGCCCCCTCAGTGTGTATCCTTCGTGCCGTGCCCCGAGTGCCCCCTCAGTGTGTATCCTTCGTGCTGTGCCCCCTCAGTGTGTATCCTTCGTGCCGTGCCCCTGGTGCCCCCTCAGTGTGTATCCTTCTTGCCGTGCCCCCTCAGTGTGTATCCTTCGTGCTGTGCCCCCAGTGTGTGTCCTTCGTGCTGTGCCCCCGGTGCCCCCTCAGTGTGTATCCTTCGTGCTGTGACCCCTCAGTGTGTATCCTTCGTGCCGTGCCCCTGGTGCCCCCTCAGTGTGTATCCTTCGTGCCGTGCCCCCTCAGTGTGTATCCTTCGCGCCATGCCCCCGGTGCCCCCTCAGTGTGTATCCTTCGTGCTGTGCCCCCTCAGTGTGTGTCCTTCGTGCTGTGCCCCCGGTGCCCCCTTAGTGTGTATCCTTCGTGCTGTGCCCCCTCAGTGTGTATCCTTCGTGCCGTGCCGTGCCCCTGGTGCCCCCTCAGTGTGTATCCTTCGTGCCCCCGGTGCCCCCTCAGTGTGTATCCTTCGTGCTGTGCCCCCGGTGCCCCCTCAGTGTGTATCCTTCGTGCCGTGCCCCTGGTGCCCCCTCAGTGTGTATCCTTCGTGCCGTGCCCCCGGTGCCCCCTCAGTGTGTATCCTTCGTGCTGTGCCCCCTCAGTGTGTATCCTTCGTGCCGTGCCCCTGGTGCCCCCTCAGTGTGTATCCTTCGTGCTGTGCCCCCGGTGCCCCCTCAGTGTGTATCCTTCGTGCCGTGCCCCCGGTGCCCCCTCAGTGTGTATCCTTCGTGCTGTGCCCCCTTAGTGTGTATCCTTCGTGCTGTGCCCCCTCAGTGTGCATCCTTCGTGCCGTGCCCCTGGTGCCCCCTCAGTGTGTATCCTTCGTGCCCCCGGTGCCCCCTCAGTGTGTATCCTTCGTGCTGTGCCCCCGGTGCCCCCTCAGTGTGTATCCTTCGTGCCGTGCCCCTGGTGCCCCCTCAGTGTGTATCCTTCGTGCCGTGCCCCCGGTGCCCCCTCAGTGTGTATCCTTCGTGCTGTGCCCCCTCAGTGTGTATCCTTCGTGCCGTGCCCCTGGTGCCCCCTCAGTGTGTATCCTTCGTGCCCCCGGTGCCCCCTCAGTGTGTATCCTTCGTGCTGTGCCCCCGGTGCCCCCTCAGTGTGTATCCTTCGTGCTGTGCCCCTGGTGCCCCCTCAGTGTGTATCCTTCGTGCTGTGCCCCCGGTGCCCCCTCAGTGTGTATCCTTCGTGCTGTGCCCCCGGTGCCCCCTCAGTGTGTATCCTTCGTGCTGTGCCCCCGGTGCCCCCTCAGTGTGTATCCTTCGTGCTGTGCCCCTGGTGCCCCCTCAGTGTGTATCCTTCGTGCCCCCGGTGCCCCCTCAGTGTGTATCCTTCGTGCCGTGCCCCTGGTGCCCCCTCAGTGTGTATCCTTCGTGCTGTGCCCCCGGTGCCCCCTCAGTGTGTATCCTTCGTGCTGTGCCCCCGGTGCCCCCTCAGTGTGTATCCTTCGTGCCGTGCCCCCTCAGTGTGTATCCTTCGCGCCATGCCCCCGGTGCCCCCTCAGTGTGTATCCTTCGTGCTGTGCCCCCTCAGTGTGTGTCCTTCGTGCTGTGCCCCCGGTGCCCCCTTAGTGTGTATCCTTCGTGCTGTGCCCCCTCAGTGTGTATCCTTCGTGCCGTGCCCCTGGTGCCCCCTCAGTGTGTATCCTTCGTGCCCCCGGTGCCCCCTCAGTGTGTATCCTTCGTGCTGTGCCCCCGGTGCCCCGTCAGTGTGTATCCTTCGTGCCGTGCCCCTGGTGCCCCCTCAGTGTGTATCCTTCGTGCCGTGCCCCCGGTGCCCCCTCAGTGTGTATCCTTCGTGCTGTGCCCCCTCAGTGTGTATCCTTCGTGCCGTGCCCCTGGTGCCCCCGGTGCCCCCTCAGTGTGTATCCTTCGTGCTGTGCCCCCGGTGCCCCCTCAGTGTGTATCCTTCGTGCCGTGCCCCCGGTGCCCCCTCAGTGTGTATCCTTCGTGCTGTGCCCCCTCAGTGTGTGTCCTTCGTGCTGTGCCCCCTTAGTGTGTATCCTTCGTGCTGTGCCCCCTCAGTGTGCATCCTTCGTGCCGTGCCCCTGGTGCCCCCTCAGTGTGTATCCTTCGTGCCCCTGGTGCCCCCTCAGTGTGTATCCTTCGTGCTGTGCCCCCGGTGCCCCCTCAGTGTGTATCCTTCGTGCCGTGCCCCTGGTGCCCCCTCAGTGTGTATCCTTCGTGCCGTGCCCCCGGTGCCCCCTCAGTGTGTATCCTTCGTGCTGTGCCCCCTCAGTGTGTATCCTTCGTGCCGTGCCCCTGGTGCCCCCTCAGTGTGTATCCTTCGTGCCCCCGGTGCCCCCTCAGTGTGTATCCTTCGTGCTGTGCCCCCGGTGCCCCCTCAGTGTGTATCCTTCGTGCTGTGCCCCCGGTGCCCCCTCAGTGTGTATCCTTCGTGCTGTGCCCCTGGTGCCCCCTCAGTGTGTATCCTTCGTGCTGTGCCCCCGGTGCCCCCTCAGTGTGTATCCTTCGTGCTGTGCCCCCGGTGCCCCCTCAGTGTGTATCCTTCGTGCTGTGCCCCTGGTGCCCCCTCAGTGTGTATCCTTCGTGCCCCCGGAGCCCCCTCAGTGTGTATCCTTCGTGCCGTGCCCCTGGTGCCCCCTCAGTGTGTATCCTTCGTGCTGTGCCCCCGGTGCCCCCTCAGTGTGTATCCTTCGTGCTGTGCCCCCGGTGCCCCCTCAGTGTGTATCCTTCGTGCTGTGCCCCCGGTGCCCCCTCAGTGTGTATCCTTCGTGCTGTGCCCCTGGTGCCCCCTCAGTGTGTATCCTTCGTGCCCCCGGTGCCCCCTCAGTGTGTATCCTTCGTGCTGTGCCCCCGGTGCCCCCTCAGTGTGTATCCTTCGTGCTGTGCCCCCGGTGCCCCCTCAGTGTGTATCCTTCGTGCTGTGCCCCTGGTGCCCCCTCAGTGTGTATCCTTCGTGCTCCTGGTGCCCCCTCAGTGTGTATCCTTCGTGCTCCTGGTGCCCCCTCAGTGTGTATCCTTCGTGCCGTGCCCCCGGTGCCCCCTCAGTGTGTATCCTTCGTGCCGTGCCCCTGGTGCCCCCTCAGTGTGTATCCTTCGTGCCGTGCCCCCGGTGCCCCCTCAGTGTGTATCCTTCGTGCCGTGCCCCCTCAGTGTGTATCCTTCGTGCTGTGCCCCCGGTGCCCCCTCAGTGTGTATCCTTCGTGCTGTGCCCCTGGTGCCCCCTCAGTGTGTATCCTTCGTGCTGTGCCCCCGGTGCCCCCTCAGTGTGTATCCTTCGTGCTGTGCCCCCGGTGCCCCCTCAGTGTGTATCCTTCGTGCTGTGCCCCTGGTGCCCCCTCAGTGTGTATCCTTCGTGCCCCCGGAGCCCCCTCAGTGTGTATCCTTCGTGCCGTGCCCCTGGTGCCCCCTCAGTGTGTATCCTTCGTGCTGTGCCCCCGGTGCCCCCTCAGTGTGTATCCTTCGTGCTGTGCCCCCGGTGCCCCCTCAGTGTGTATCCTTCGTGCTGTGCCCCCGGTGCCCCCTCAGTGTGTATCCTTCGTGCTGTGCCCCTGGTGCCCCCTCAGTGTGTATCCTTCGTGCCCCCGGTGCCCCCTCAGTGTGTATCCTTCGTGCTGTGCCCCCGGTGCCCCCTCAGTGTGTATCCTTCGTGCTGTGCCCCCGGTGCCCCCTCAGTGTGTATCCTTCGTGCTGTGCCCCTGGTGCCCCCTCAGTGTGTATCCTTCGTGCTCCTGGTGCCCCCTCAGTGTGTATCCTTCGTGCTCCTGGTGCCCCCTCAGTGTGTATCCTTCGTGCCGTGCCCCCGGTGCCCCCTCAGTGTGTATCCTTCGTGCCGTGCCCCTGGTGCCCCCTCAGTGTGTATCCTTCGTGCCGTGCCCCCGGTGCCCCCTCAGTGTGTATCCTTCGTGCCTTGCCCCCGGTGCCCTCTCAGTGTGTATCCTTCGTGCCGTGCCCCCGGTACCCGTGTACATCCGCACTTATATCGCAGTCTCTGCCCCCTGTGTGCTGCCCTCATAGACCCCTCCGTTCTGGCCACCTCACCTGTCGCTGGGGGTCCGGTCACTTTTCTGCTTCTTTCGCCCCCATGTTGGTGGCTGTGCAGTCGCTCGCCGTGTGACACCGGACAGGTCATGTATAAATAGCCGCCCGGTCAGCTGGTGGAGTCTCCGCTTACATGGCTGCTGCTGCTCCCATTAACCCTCTGAGCACAGTGGCCGCTCCTGTGACCGTGTCCGGGGTATAACGCACAGCTCAGGGGGCAACAACAGACTCCGAGTCACCGACAACACCGGGGCCGACTCACCGCATCATTGTCCGGTGCTAATAAAAGTCTTATCTGCAAAAAGTGCACAACCCGAGCCGTGAGCCTGGATTACACGACCCGACTGATCATTGGGCTCCATAGTTACAGAATGTGATTCCGAACATTAACCCATTCATGACCAGGAGAGAACATAATTAATTTTTTTTTACATTTTTCTATTACCAGTTTTGCAGGATCTTAGTCTAGGGACGTACGAAAAAGAATGAAGAAAAGGAATAAAAAGAATGAACATAGTAACTTATAGGTGCAAAGTCATGGAGAGGAATTACAGAGGTCTTGTGTATTTTGGATATAAAATAAACATGAAATACAGACAATTAGTAAATCAACACATATCCCATATAAACAGGTGTATATTATTATAATAATCTTTATATAGCGCCAACATATTCCGCAGCGCTTTACAGTTTTAAACACAAGTCATAAGTAACAATGTTAACAATACAATAATAAAAGCACAATCAGCCGCCCCTGCTGGTGAGAGCTTACACTCTACAGTGAGGAGGGGGAGATACAGAGGACAGGGGTGTATATACAATGAAGTATCTACAATGATGGTCCAGCCATCCTGAAGGATGGATGGAGATAGTGAATGGGCTACACACGCACACTTACACATAGAATGACTGTGATTAGTGAACGTGATAGGCCGCTCTGAACAAATGTTTTTTGAGGGAGCGCCTGAAAGTATGCAAATTGTGGATAGTCCTGATTTCTTGGGGTAGAGCATTCCAGAGGATAGGAGCAGCGCGGGAGAAGTCTTGGAGGTTAGTCGAAAGTTGTTTGCAGAGCGCAGCGGTCGGTTAGGCCGATGGACAGAATTGAGGGAGGAGATGTAAGGGGGTGCTGCACTGTGGAGAGCTTTGTGGTTGAGAACAAGTACTTTGAATTGAATCTTATAATGAGTGGGCAGCCAATGTAAGGACTGATGAAGAGCGGACGTGTCCGAGTACCAATTAGCCAGATGGACGACCCTGGTTGCTGCATTAAGTATGGACTGGAAAGGGGAAAGTCAAGTAACAGGGAGGCCAATTAATAATGCGTTACAGTAATCCAGGCGGGAGTGGATCAAGGTGACAGTGAGGGTTTTTGCTATTTCCATGGTGAGAAAAGGGCGGATTCTAGAGATGTTCTTTAGGTGTAAGCGGCAAGAGATTGTATATGGGATGTGAAGGAGAGATTGGTGTCAAACATAACACCCAGACAGCACGCCTGCTGCCGGGGTGTTATTGTGGTGCCACCCACGGAGAGGGAAATGTCAGATTTAGGGAGGTTAGTAGACGGCGGGAGCAGAAAAAGTTCAGTTTTGGAGAGGTTGAGTTTCAGATAGAGAGCGGACATAATGTTGGAGACTGCAGACAGACAGTCACTGGCGTTCTGTAGTACAGCGGGGGTAAGGTTGGTGGATGACGTATATAGTTGTGTGTCATCAGCATAAAGATGGTACCGAAAGCCAAATCTGCTGATGGTCTGTCCAATTGGGGCCGTGTAGAGAGAGAAGAGAAAGGGGCCAAGGACTGAGCCCTGACGTACCCCGACAGCAAGAGGAAGAGATGACGTGGAGCCAGAGAACAAAACACTGAAGGAGCCGTCAGAAAGATAGGAAGAGAACCAGGAAAGAGCGATGTCCTTAATGCCTAGTGACTGGAGCCTAGAGAGTAGGAGACGGTGGTCAACAGTGTCGAAAGCTGCAGATAGGTCAAGAAGAATGAGCAGAGAGTGGTCACCGTTACGTTTTGCTGTCAGAAGGTCATTGGTCACTTTGATGAGTGCAGTTTCAGTCAAATGAAGGGGGCGGAAGCCGGACTGTGAAGGGTCTAGGAGGGAGTGAATGGAGAGGTAACGGGTAAGGCGGGAGTAAACTAGGCGCTCCAAAAGATTAGAGATGAAGGGGAGATTGGAGATTGGTCTGTAGTTGTTTGTGCAGGGTCGAGAGCGGGTTTCTTTAATAATGGAGTAATGATGGCGTGTTTGAAGGAGGATGGGAAAATGCCCGAGGAGAGGGAGAGATTAAAGATTGTAGTTAGGTGAGTTGTGACGACTGGAGAGACTGGAGGAGATGTGAGGGAATGGGGTCGGTAGGGCATGTAGTCGGACGAGAAGTAGAGGAGGAGTCTGGAGACTTCTTCTGTGATGGGATCAAATGTGGAAAGTGAGCCAGGGGAGATGCAGGAAGGGATGGGAGTCACAGCGCTTGGTGTTTGGGAGCGGATTTCCTGACAGATATTATCTATTTTCTTTATAAACTGTTAGGCCAGGTCATCAGTACAAATGTCTGTGATAGGGGGAGGGAGTGAAAAGTGTCAAAAAGTTTCTATGGGTTGTTGGCTAGTGAGGAGATCAGGGTGGTGAAGAAGGTCTGTTTGGTGAGGTGAAGGGCAGAGTTATAAGTTCTTAACATAAATTTGAAGTGGATGACGTCTTCTGGTGTGCGGGTTTTTCTTCATCGGCGTTCAGCACTCCTAGAGTATCGCTGGAGAAGTCGAGTTTGCGATGTGAGCCAGGGCTGTTTTATTCTGTGCTCGGAGGTTCTGAGGGTGAGGGGTGCTACTTGGTCAAGGGTGCTTCTGAAAGTGCCATTGTAGTGATGAACAGCCAGATCAGGACAGGAAAAAGAGGAGATTGGGGACAGTGATGAGTGTAGGGAGTCTGAAAGTGTCTGAGGGTTAATGGCTTGTAGATTTCTGATTGTGTGGTAGGTAGGAGTGAGCTGGGGTGGGTGAGGATTTGTGAGCGTGAAGGAGAAAATGTTGTGGTCAGAGAGGGGAAGTGGTGAGTTATTTAGGTAGGAGATTGAACAGAGCCGGACAAAGACCAGGTCAAGGGTGTTATCGTCTTTGTGTGTCTCAGAGGTTGAAAGCTGTGATAGGCCGAGAGAAGTGGTTAGTGACAGAAGCTGGGATGCAGATGTGGGGCTTTTAATGGGGAAGTTGAAGCCTCCCAGCATAAGGGTTGGTAGCTCTGGAGGACATGAAGTGCGGCAGCCAGGCTGAGAAGTGGTCAAGGAAGTGGGTGGGTGAGCCTGGGGGCCGGTATATGACCACTACTCTGAGGGGGAGGGGATGGAAGAGCCTGATGGTGTGGACCTCAAAAGAAGGGAATGAAAGTTATGGAACTGGGGGGATGACCTGGCAAGTGGCTAGTGGGGACGGGAGTATGCCGACTCCACCACGTCTGTTTGTGGGTCTCGGGGAATGTTTGAATTGTATTCTTTGAAATGTAAGAAGTTTTTTTGTGCAATGTGTTTGGGCAAGATGGGCTGAGGTTTTTCAGGAAGGTGAGAAGTGCATAGGAGCTGTACATGAGAGAGGGAAGTATAGCGGGGCTGATGTGTATGAGTCGTGATGGAGGGGGGATGGGGCGGTGTATGTGGATGGCAAGGGAACACAGGAGAATATAAAAAAAAGCACATGGTTAAAAGGGAGAGCAAAGTGTGAATTACCTGACTACTGCCCTGACTAACTGCCATGGAGTAACTGTCTTTTGCTTGATGCTTAGCTAATGCGATGCTTTGTTGAATGCGTGCAAGCCCCACTTTATAGGTGGGTGATGAAGATATGATACATGTAGATAATAGGGGAATGAACACATATCCCATATAAACAGGTGTATATTATATTCCCTGAGCTTTATAGGAGGGGAATGAACATGAAATATATGTAGATAGAGCAATGAACACATATACCATATAAACAGGTGTATATTATATTCCCTGTGTCCCCTAAATCAGCTCCAAGGTCCCATCGTGTTGCAGTTAAGTGTTGTCGATTTCAAGCACCCGGACCTGTGGTTGCCACGTGCCTCCTGACAGCAGAACCTATGGACTGCGGGTATACCCGCAGTGTATCTATGTAAGCCCAGCCAGTCTGCACTGCCACTACAGACCCTGCCAGTAACCCCAGCTGTGCGAGGTACTCGTTAGTGGGTATGAGCGCGACGCTCTCTTGGACTCGGGGAGCTTAGTGACTCTGGTACACTGGTCCCTGGGGAAAACCCCAATGGACGGAAGGTGGGGTGGTATGCATACATGGGGAGCTCCGAGAGTACCTGACCACGGAGGCTACGTTTTCCACCCCATGTGGTGAGATAAGTCATATGGTGGGAGTAGTGAAGACGCTTCCGTATTGAACTATATTGGGAAGAGACTATCCCCTGTACTGGTCCCTGTGGGAGACCAGGGTTAACCTCCCATAGGGGTCGCCGACATAGGGTTAGAATGCAACGCCGATAGGTCTCCCCTAGAGGTATGGTCAGGATTGGTCGAGGAGACCCCACTGATCCCCGAGCTGGAAGTGTCCCCTGGTAAGTTTGGGACAGCTTAGCTCCAGGATCCCACACTTGCTCATGTAAGAGAAAGGGTGATAGAGGTTAATGGAGTGGCTCAGCAACCGGGTGCAGAAACTGTCTTTCCCTGCATGGCTGTCAACCAAAACCTATTGTATAGGGTTCACAAAATCCAGGATGAGGTGGTAGTACAGCTGCTAGTGCCTCAACCCTACCGTCGCGCGGTGCTAGAAATGGGACATATCTACATGCTGGGAGGGCACTTGGGGGCCAAAAAGACGCAGGAACGCATCCTGCAGCTTTTTTTGGCCTGGGTCGACGCGGAGGTCCAGAGTGCCAAACGACCTCACCCCTCACAAACTACTGAAGTTCCTTGGTACCTCTGCCCATCATAGAGGTACCCTTTGAGCAGATAGTAAAATCTGCCCGGGGCCACCAACACATACTGGTGGTCGTAGTTTACACCACCCGGTAGCCATTCCGCTGTGTCACACCTCAGCTAAACTCATCGCCCAGGAGATGTTTGCCATGTTCTGTCGCCTTGGGCTACCGAAGGAGATCCTCACTGATCAGAGGACTGCTTTCATGTCCAAGGTGATGAAGGAACTGTGCAAGCTTCTAAAAAATAAAACAGTTGCATAAGTCGGTGTATCACCCCCCGACTGACTGGTTAGTCGAGCGCTTCAACAAAACCCTAAAAATCCATGTTGAAGAAGGAATTGGGACATGCTGTTGCCCTACTTGATGTTCACCATTTGGGAAGTACCGCAGGCTTCCACGGTGTAAGGGATTTGTCTATCCCACTTCTGACACGAATATGTTAGGGGTTAGGGGGAAGGTTGCCCCCAAAGGTTAAGAATTTACTTATTTTATATAAATGGTTGTGGGATATGTAAACCCACACTTTTGTTTCCACTTTCAGTTCCGGTTAGGAACTTGCAGCTCTCTGGCACCCCCTTACACTTAGGTCAGTCAGGGAACTACACCTAATATAAGTAGTCACCAGAAAGGCTGCCTTGCCATGTACTGGCTATTGGGCACTCTTCAGTGAGGGTGGTATGTATATCCCAAGTCTCAGGCAGGAAATACACACATAAGGCTATGGGCACACGTTGCAGATTCTGCTGCGTTGTACAGTAGCATTAAAGTCAATGAAATTTGAAAAACACTGTGCACATGCTGCAGATTTTTTCGTGCGGATAAGCATGTCCTCAGCATGTCAATTCTTTGTGCGGAATCCGCAGCGTTTTGACACCTGCACTATTATAGAAAACCACAGGTGTCAAAACGCAGGGGTAATCCGCACTAAATCTGCAGGTAAAATGCAGGTCTTTTTACCTGCGGATTTAGCCAAATCCGCAGGACAATCTGCACCGTGTGCACTAGGGTGACCGGATCTCATATGTGGGGGGGAAAAAAATGTCAGAAATTGAGACATCGATTTTTTGCGGTCACCCTAGTGTGCACATTCCCTAAACCTCTGTTCCGTCACTGCCAGAGTTTCCCAAATACCCCAGAACACTTTGCTGCCACCAGCTCCTCGCTTGATATTAAAACCCACCCACAAGATAGCGTAGTTTAGCGCGGAGGACGTGGCGGTTCGTTCATAGAGCAAGGAAAACAAAACTAGTAAATTTTATACGTTTACTCCAAAAGTATAGGCAGCGTTTACAAAAATACAAAATATATTACAAAAGGAGACAAAATACGGTATATACAAACAGCTACAGATAAGAGGATTAAAATAAGAACTTACACATCTCAGTCACTGGTAGGATGTGTTGATGAGGGAGAACTGTCCCAGAACAAAGGGTACATATGCGCAGCTTCTTGTAGCGCATTCTCCAGGCAAGTGTCACCCCTCTGATTTGAGCCTCTGAGCTTTATACCTTTCCCTTGCTGACCTCAGTGGGGGGCTGAGCTAGAGGACATACGCCCCCTTTTAAAATGTTCTTAGAAAATGTCTATCTTGCGCATCTCTTGCTGGGAAGCTCACAAAGTGACGACAGGGGTATCCTATGTTCACTTACAAATTTATCTTTCTGCAGATACCAAACAGGGCCCATCTGCAGGTGACTGGAAGGCAGAAACCCTTTTCTCGGTTTCTGGTGGGTGCAAAACGTTGCTGTGTGTAGCTTTAATTATGCTGATCCCGAAAATATAAGTTTCCTGTCTCTGGGCTTATTGTGTTTTATTACATTCGATCTGAAATAGACAAAGGAACATGTGGCTGGAAAACTTTACTCCCTGCTTGTGCCAGCAGAGCATGATCTCACCTTACCCAAAGCTCGTTTACCTGAAGGGAGGGGCGAGTGGAGATTCCAACAGGGGAAAGAGGGAGTGGGGAATGCAGCATGAGACCCTCAGTGTTATACTGCAAAAACCTAATGGGGGTGGGGCAGCATGTCATTCACAAACCAAGGAGATGCAGCAGGCAGCCCTGGATGAGTGCTTCGGTTATTTAGGCAATGACTCATTTTCCTCATACACGGAGTTTTCACCTTTTGAGCTACTGTATGGCAGGCATCCTAGGGGGTCTGCTGGACGTAGCCAAAAAGACGTGGGGGCAGGAACCAACGCCGCATAAGTGTCATTGAGCATGTGGCCAACATACAGGACCGATCGCGGTGGTCAGGCAGCGCAGAGCCGCGTGTATAACAGAAAGGCCGCAGTTCACTCCTTTCACGTCGGAGATCAGGTGTTGGTTTTTGTGCCTCCTGCCGAAAGCAAGCTCATGGCCAAGTGGCAAGGGCCGTATGAAGTTCGGAAAAAAGTGGGCAAAGTAGACTACAGAGTTTACCAGCCCGGAAAAACAAAGCCCGTACAGTTCTATCACGTGAATCTGTTGAAAGCATGGAAGGACCGGGAGTGTATGCTTACAGAGGTGACTTCCATCCCAACCTCTGGGGACCCTCTGATATCAGCCCGAACAGAGGGAGGTAAAACTAAGACACCTCTCGAAACAGCAGCAGCGGGAGGTGCGGAAATTGATACAAGGGAATACTGATGCATTCTCAGGTCTACCCGGTCGTACCTCTGTGATCCAGCATGACATCACCAACCTCACGTAAGGGTATGAGTGAAACCATACCATGTGCCCGAGGCCCAGAGACAAGCCAAATGCTCCAGCTGGGAGAAACTGAGGAATCTCAGAGTGACCGAGCTAGCCCGATTATGCCGAAGCCGGACGGGTCGTTACGATTCTGTAATGAATCCAGTAATTTAAATGAGGCGTCAAAATTCAACCTTCATCCAATGCCCAGGGTGGACGAGCTGATCAAGCAACTGGGTCAATCTGACCAAGGGTTATTGGCAGGTGTCTTACGGAGTCGGCAAAGGAAGAGACGACGTTCATAACACTGGAGGGACTGTACCACTATGTCGTCCTGCTCATAGACTACATGGGGCCCCAGTCACGTTCCAGAGGCTTATGGACAGTGCTGGAACCCCATCGGAAGTATGCGTCAGCGTATTTGGGTGACATCATCTTTAGTACTGACTGGCACTTGCCCCAGGAGCAAGCGGTAGTAGATTCGCTTAGAGCCGCGGGCTTGACGACAAATCCCAAGAAGTGTGCGGTAGGGCTTGAGGAAGCCCGGTGCTTGATCGGCTGTGGGGTTATTGAACCCCAAATAAAATCAAGGCCATCCAGAACCTGTGACCACCAAACAGGTGAGAGTGTTTCTCGGTATCATCGGAGGTTCATACTAAAGTTTTTGGGGAGAACAACATCCCTAACTGATCTCCTCAATGGGGAAAAGTCTGTTATGGTTCGGTGAAGCCCCCGGGAAAAGGAAGTGTAGCAATCCATGAAGGGGGCGCTGCGCCGAGAGCTTGATCGGTGGGGAATGAACATGAAATATAAGCAGATAATAGGAGAACACATGTCCTTTATGATCTACATATATTTCATGTTCATTCCCCGCCTATAAAGCTCAGGGAATAGAATATGCCCCTGTTTATATGGGATCTATGTTGACTTCCTAAAATTGTCTACACATTATGAAATGAACATGAATTATCAAAATGAAATCTCGAATACCGCTCCGTATCTTTGGCCCTATAAGTTACTATGTTCTTTCTTTATTTCTTTTCTTCATTCTTTTTAGTACATCGCTTCAGTGCAATTTCCTATGAAGGGCTTCAGCGCCCCCTGCAGGCCACAGCTGCTAATGCAACCAACAATCGCTTTATTCAAAACCAGCTGTTAGCAACTGACAACAGCATCTAAATGGTTAAACATCAGACTGGTGCAAGAGGCGTCACTGGCAGATCCAGCCGGCACCTGTGCGGTAGTGTTTGTTATATGGTCACAAGTCTGGATTCTACCCATCAGGGGCCACCACTAGGGGGAGCTCTGTGCACAGGTATGACTACAGCTCAGAATACAGAGCACCCCCTAGTGGCAGCATTTCAGCTTGTGGCCATTTCTCAGGCGGTGCGGCCGCCACAGCGACGGCGAATAAACGACAATCTCTGCGGTTCATGAGAAAATCAGATCGAGCGCAGCTCCTGCAGTTAATAAATAAGTTTATTAAATATGACAATTCTGAAATCTGAGATTTTCCTTCCCCGAGAGCAGCGGCGAGAGATGACGAGCGCTCTGCAGCGAGATGACTGACGAGCGCTCCGCGGCCTCGCTACCTGGCGTTATGGCGCAACGCGGACGTCACCTTTATGTCACTTTCCATCTGGTCAATTTGTTGCGTTATCTGCTGTAAGAGAACCTGGAAAGGAAAAGAAAGCGGGATGTGAGGAGGACACTGGAGAACTAGAAGTCCCAGCAACCCCACTCTGGATTAGCCTGTACACAAGAAGGGTCGGCTGCAGCAGAAGATAACAAGCCAAGAACTGGCACAGACCCAATACTGACTCACGGCTGAGGGTTCACTACAATTGCTTGTAGACTACATTGTACCAGACCTGCAGCTGTGATCAGCAGACCCTCGATATGTTCCATTCACTGGCAGCAAACAGATCTCAGCAAATGATGAAACAGTTGTGTTTGATCCCTTTTCTTCCCTGCACCTCCCCTTATATTGGGGGCTGTATATCACGAGCCCCCCCACAGACCCTCACTCACATCCACGTGCTGCTGACAGCTGGACAGTCCGCTCCGTACGTCTGCCCTCTGGTACACACTGCCGCCACCTGCTGGATGATCCCTGGCACAGCTGCGCTCGGGGTCTTTCCTTCTGCACAAACCCTGAAGGGAGGAAAAGTCCAATATAAAGTGCAAGCAACACCTGCAGTCATGGAATTAACCAAGTACGACCACCGAGTGCGACCATCAAGTACGACCACCGAGTGCGACCATCAAGTACGACCACCGAGTGCGACCATCAAGTACGACCACCGAGTGCGACCATCAAGTACGACCACCGAGTGCGACCATCAAGTACGACCACCGAGTGCGACCATCAAGTACGACCACCGAGTGCACCCTCAGATCTGTCATTTACATACAATTACAACAATTACTTGCCCAGAAGCATCTGTAATTGACTTATGGGGTGTACTCACTTTCTCACAGGTTATGCATTGTACATACGTACCGGGCGGGCGATCTTCCCCGTCAGTCCGCACAGCAACAAATCTTCCCACAGACCGTCCACAGGTTCTGTAACCGTAGAAGGGATGGGCTTGTCCACGAGGGTCTTCAGGGCGACGCTTCCTTGTTTAATGGCTTCCAGCTCCAGATCTGCAGCACAGAGTCAGGGGAGGATAGTGGGTGCTGGGCATCAGATGAAGGAGGAGGATGGGGGAGTAGTAGCCTCACTTACTGGCCCTCTCCAGGCGCTTGGTGACGTCCTGTGCCCGGCGCTCCAGGCCGCTCAGCCGGGTCTCTATGGCACCAAGATAAAGCTGATGAGTCTCCAAATCCTTCTTCAGAGAATTCTTCAGCTGCTGGGCCGAGGAGAGGAGACCCTGCGGGAGAGCGAGGGTCAGCCACAGAACTTCGCTTCTTGCCCCATAGTGCCCACGTCAGCGTGTAACCAGAGCGGTGCGATGAATGTGAAGGAGGCAGACATTCGTCCCAGTAGGCGAGCCACCCTACTGTATTCATCAGCTCTGAGGAGGGGGCTGGCTAAGCCATCAGTCTGCTGGCCGCCTCCACACAGTTGTGCTCCTGAAGTCGCCAGGACCCAGGAAGGCACGGACACCAATGATGGAGGGGGGGGTAACCTTCATCCCCAGTGAATCCCCAACAGATCCAAGGTGTGCGCTGAGTGAAGTTAATAGAGGCTTTGCAGCAATTGGCAATAGCGGCCATTTAAAGTCAATAGAAAGGAGGCGACAGGACCATCTGCTGCGTAAACCTGCACACGCTGTTCAATCTGAAGTCCTGTGCTTTGCCCGGGGCCATTATAATGACAACTAGAAGGCGCAGTGTTTGTATAAAGATATTTTAATATTCCTATGAGAAGTGGAGTGTGAAAACCACTATTACCTTCCAATGTGAGCCACTGTGCATACAATGGCATCCCACTGCCTTGACGCACGTTTCGCTCTACTTCAGGAACATGCAGGTTTATGGCGCACAGTCTCCCATCGCCTCCTTTGTATTGTTGACTCTAAAACAGCAGCTACTGCAAAGCCTATATGCATTACCTTCACGCAGCGCACACCTTGGATCTGGTTCCCTCTCCATTTTTTCTTGCACCTTTCTATTTTAGTTTTTAGTATCTGGGTCATGCCCACCCCCCCAGGTAACGTGTGACTAATCCATGGACATTAATATGGAGTCTCCGCTCTGCAGATATAACGGCTCTCGCTCTTCTGGAAAGATTTTCTACAAGATTTTTTAAGAGTCTGAGAATTTCTGTATCATCCAGAAGAGCACTTGTGGGGTCAGACCCTGATGTTGGAGGGGGGTGCGGGTGACCCCCGATGTGTCAGGCTGCGGTGCGGGTGACCCCCGGTGTGTATGTGTCATTATTGGGATTGCGGTTTCCTCCGCCATCACTCACGGGTTTCAGTCTGTGGCCGCTTCGCTCTTCGGCCCCCGATAAGTCGTCATCTCCAGTCTTCTCTGGATCGCACAGGTATTCTGCTGGAGACAGGAAGGGGGGGGGGTATCAGATTTTTACCCCTTCACTCAGACATTGGTCACTTCTGATACGTTCATGAATCTCGTGCCGCCTGTCAGAACGGGATATCCAGGACCCCTATACTCCAGAAAGGCGGACCCCCGATATCAGATAACTGTCAACCCCTCCCCCACGACTCACCAAGTATGTTTGCCGCAGCTCTGCGCTCCTCTGACCTCCGGACCGCTGCCGCCTGTCTTTTGCTGGGTTTGTGCATTTTGCCTGCAGACACCTGACAAGGAAGAACACTGAGCATTACCACGCACTTACGGTCCGACGCAGACGGTCTCATGAGACCCCCAACACAGCGAGAGCCCCCTGCCCCACCGCACATCAGGGGATTGGTGGGGTGTTTATATGTACAATCCGGAATCAGGGGCGGACCCCCTCCACGCACCGTCCCGGGCGGACCCCCTCCACGCACCGTCCAGCATCCCGGCCGGACCCCCTCCACGCACCATCCAGCATCCCGGCCGGACCCCCTCCACGCACCATCCAGCGTCCCGGGCGGACCCCCTCCACGCACCATCCAGCGTCCCGGGCGGACCCCCTCCACGCACCGTCCAGCGTCCCGGGCGGACCCCCTCCACGCACCATCCAGCGTCCCAGGCGGACCCCCTCCACGCACCATCCAGCGTCCCAGGCGGACCCCCTCCACGCACCATCCAGCATCCCTGGCGGACCCCCTCCACGCACCATCCAGCATCCCGGGCGGACCCCCTCCACCCACAATCCAGCATCCCGGGCGGACCCCCTCCACCCACAATCCAGCATCCCGGGCGGACCCCCTCCACCCACAATCCAGAATCAGAACAACTAAACAGTGAGGGGTTCCCCTACTCACCTCCGACAACACCGCCTGGCGCCCCCTGCAGGACAGGCACAAACCCTGCGGCCGGGAAACCAAACCAGCAGTGCAAACCTGCACGTAAGAGAGGTAGTAAGAAAAGGTCACATCCGGACCCTCCATGCGCCCACCACCCACTGTCACCTACCTCTAGGAGGTCTTGGATCCAGGGGACCACGGTCGTCATTTTATGGCAGTGACGCATCAGATCCATCTGGAAGAACAACCCGCGGAGCAGACGGCACCTGTGTATAAGAGCAGCAGTGAATATGGGGGTCGCCAGGTCTATGATGTGCCGCCATCAGCGCCGGTGAGGGGGTCGATTACAATATTAGGCAAAAGATTGTGAGAAGAGACAGTGATCCTTTCCACAAGGAGAAACTACCCAGTAGATCCGTCAGAGGCCTCTCATCCAGCCAAGTCAGACCTCTCGTTTTGCACTGAAGAGCAGCAAAGGCCCTGAAACATGAGTCTACAAACACTGTCCGGTTTGGCTTTTATCTGACTCATTAGAAAGGCAGATATTGACTCCCGATTGCCGCATCCTGTAGGTGGCACTAGACGTCGTTTACCTTCATAAACCCTCCCCACTGGCCGTCACGTGCCCGACATAATGGGGATCCTGTAGAGTCACACGCATTTTACCTATGCGCCCCTACACCTCCCAGGGGGGCCGTTATCAGGGTCAGGACTGCGCCAGTGATTACTTTGCCAGGGGCTTGGAGGGACAGCACAAGATCCCGCGCACACAAGGATCGGCACCCATTGGGGAGCTCCACTGCCGACAAATCCAGGATCAGCGTTTTCTCCGATCCGGGGTGTCCGTGCAGTAACGTCGCCATTAATCACAGCCTCACTCGTCTATGGGGAACCAGTCAGCAGACGGCACGGCATGTAAGGGTTAATGGGGGTCACACTCACCTCAGGGCCCCACGAGGTCTGCACTCAACTTCATGGCGTCTGGGGAGGAAGGCTGAGGAGAGCACCGTGGCCAGAGAAAACTGCCGAGAGTCCCAACATCTACAGGACACGGTCCGAGCGCAGCCGCCATCTACAAGAAGCTGGTACAGGGGGCAGTGACGGCACCGATACTGGGGGTTATAGGGAGCAGGACAAGCGGACGCACCATTACCTCTGCCAGCAGCGTTACAACCTCATGGACACACGGCGAGCCTGGAGGAAAGTCCGCAATCTGAGCCCGGCTCCTGCAGAACCGCAACACATCGCAGCAGCCACGTCTGAGGAGAGAACAAGAGACAGCGGCAATCAGCAAGAGCGGCTCACCAACACCTGATCACTAACAAGCCGTGTAACTGTGCATCCAGCACCGCAGCAGTAACATCCCCAGGAAACGCCAAGGACAGCGCCTAGTGAGTGACAGCAAGCAGAGGCCCCGACACTGCAAGACCAGACCGTCCATCCAATTACCTGCAACTCGTCTTCTCCCTCAGACCGGACGGGAACCAGCAACAACTCTCATAGGAACTCCGCGCCATTATTAATGCTGAAGAAAGAAAACAAGCGAGTGCAGCTCAGGAGTTTAACGCAGAATGTAACTCAGGATTAGTAATGTAATTACACAGTGACTGCACCTGCAGAATAGTGAGTGCAGCTCAGGAGTATAATACAGGATGTAACTCAGGATCAGTAATGTAATGTATGTACACAGTGACTGCCCCAGCAGAATAGTGAGTGCAGCTCTGGAGTATAATACAGGATGTAACTCAGGATCAGTAATGTAATGTATGTACACAGTGACTGCACCAGCAGAATAGTGAGTGCAGCTCAGGAGTATAATACAGGATGTAACTCAGGATTAGTAATGTAATGTATGTACACAGTGACTGCACCTGCAGAATAGTGAGTGCAGCTCTGGAGTATAATACAGGATGTAACTCAGGATCAGTAATGTAATGTATGTACACAGTGACTGCACCAGCAGAATAGTGAGTGCAGCTCAGGAGTATAATACAGGATGTAACTCAGGATTAGTAATGTAATGTATGTACACAGTGACTGCACCTGCAGAATAGTGAGTGCAGCTCAGGAGTATAATACAGGATTTAACTCAGGATCAGTAATGTAATGTATGTACACAGTAACTGCCCCAGCAGAATAGTGAGTGCAGCTCTGGGGTATAATACAGGATGTAACTCAGGATCAGTATTGTATGTACACAGTGACTGCACCAGCAGAATAGTGAGTGCAGCTCTGGGGTATAATACAGGATGTAACTCAGGATCAGTATTGTATGTACACAGTGACTGGCCCAGCAGAATAGTGAGTGCAGCTCTGGAGTATAATACAGGATGTAACTCAGGATCAGTAATGTAATGTATGTACACAGTGACTGCCCCAGCAGAATAGTGAGTGCAGCTCTGGAGTATAATAAAGGATGTAACTTAGGATCAGTAATGTAATGTATGTACACAGTGACTGCACCAGCAGAATAGTGAGTGCAGCTCTGGAGTATAATACAGGATGTAACTCAGGATCAGTAATGTATGTACACAGTGACTGCCCCAGCAGAATAGTGAGTGCAGCTCTGGGGTAGAATACAGGATGTAACTCAGGATCAGTAATGTAATGTATGTACACAGTGACTGCACCAGCAGAATAGTGAGTGCAGCTCTGGAGTATAATACAGGATGTAACTCAGGATCAGTAATGTAATGTATGTACACAGTGACTGCACCAGCAGAATAGTGAGTGCAGCTCTGGAGTATAATACAGGATGTAACTCAGGATCAGTAACGTAATGTGTGTACACAGTGACTGCACCAGCAGAATAGTGAGTGCAGCTCTGGAGTATAATACAGGATGTAACTCAGGATCAGTAACGTAATGTATGTACACAGAGACTGCACCAGCAGAATAGTGAGTGCAGCTCTGGAGTATAATACAGGATGTAACTCAGGATCAGTAATGTAATGTATGTACACAGTGACTGCAGCAGCAGAATAGTGAGTGCAGCTCTGGAGTATAATACAGGATGTAACTCAGGATCAGTAATGTAATGTATGTACACAGTGACTGCAGCAGTAGAATAGTGAGTGCAGCTCTGGAGTATAATACAGGAGGTAACTCAGGATCAGTAATGTAATGTATGTACACAGTGACTGCAGCAGTAGAATAGTGAGTGCAGCTCTGGAGTATAATACAGGATGTAACTCAGGATCAGTAATGTATGTACACAGTGACTGCACCAGCAGCATACTGAGTGAAGCTCTGGGCACGCCCAGGAAGAGGAGGAGCGTCTGGGCTGAGCTCTGCAGGCTGGGGTTTTGCTAAGCTCCTGGGAAGGGAGGTTTTTTTTCCTGCAAGGACTTTCCATCTGCCCCCTTCCCAGGAAAGAGGACTCTCCCTGGGACTGAGCGCCGGGGCTGTGCCCCTGGCTCCCACCCTCCGGCAAGCCAGCTGGGGGTGGGGGGCCTCATCCACCACCAGGAGGCCCAAGGCACAGCCAGCCAGTCCCAGGGATGGGGAAAAAGCGGACCCCAGGGGGCCGCAAGGCTCCAGGGTCCGGGACCCCCGAAGTGAAGGCTGTGGCGGGCCCTTCTCCCGGAAGTGCAGCAGCTGGCAGAGGTGAGGCGGGGCCCCCCCTTAACATCTGGGGCTCCAAGGTTGCGGGAGAGCCAGCTACCACCTACGCCTCCCGCATTCATGCCCACCTCTCCGAGTACGAGGAGGCCGGCAAGCAGCTCAGGAGACTCCGGGGGGAGTTGGAGGGAGCCCGGGTCATCAGTAAAAACAGGCTCCCTGCCTCAAAGAGAGCGGAGGTCACCGCCACGGTCAAGCGGCTGAAAGGGGAGATTCGGGCCCTGGAGGACCGGCGAAGTACCATCATGGCCGGCAGCAGCCCCTTCCAGGAGAAGCTGCAGAGGACCGGTTCAGGGCCATGGCCGGTGGGTCTCCTGGGGGGTCAGGAGTCCCCATCCAGGTGTAGGAAAGCGAGGAGGAGGAAGAGCAAGATGGCGCCCACACCACATCCGGGCCACCTCCACCTGAAGACCTGGCGGACACCAGCGTGAGTCAGGTAACATGCAGCGGGATAACCCCCGAGCAGGTGGCCCTCCCGCTGGACTCCAGTAACGCGGAGGAAAGCGGGAGCGAGGGGGAGGATGGAGGGAGCGGGAGTAGTTCTGAGGGGGGCTGCCTCATCCTTAAACAAGTACGGCAGACTGAATCCCCAGCACGGTTTGGCACGCTGCTGTTTGGGTATGAGGTCTGCCCGGAGGATGGGGCAACCGGGAGGAGGAGAAACAGGAGGCGCAGGCGTAAGGCCTCTGAAGGCGTGGAGGAACAACTGGTTTTTGCTCCTCTTCCCGGGGCCCCTCTGTCCCGCTGTGTGGAACCCGCTACCCACCCCGGCTTGGGCCCTGAGCGGGGAGAGAGATGACTGTTGTGACCTGACTGTCGCATCTGGTGACAGTTCAGACCAGGGCAGCGACATGGAGGTCGGTGCTGGTTGTGGTGGTGGTGTCCAGGCTCAGCCCTCGGTGGCAGGGGGGGCTGGCCTGGCACCAGGTAAAGTTAGTACAGCCAGGGCCGCACCTCCGGCGGCGAGTGCTGGGGCTTCTGGACCCCCCACGTACGGATCCGCTAAGTCTGGATCGCTAGTGGGGGTCCAGAAGCCTAGGAAGGGCGAACAGAACATCAAGCAGCAGCTGAGGCGGTGCAAAGTGCTGGTCGCTCCCATGTGGCCTGTGGTGAGAGCGGGGTCTCCGGCACGTCGGCCCAAAAAGGGAGGGGGGGGGGACGACGAGGGGGAGTGGCTGGCCTTGCCCGTCTCAAGTGGTGGGCATAGGGTGGCGGCGGTGGTCCGTGAGGGGGGCGTGGCCTCACCGAGTGTTGCCCGGCCAGCGTCGCCCGGGGGGGGCGTGGCCTCGCAAGGGGTCGCTGCTCTGCCCGTGGTGGCTGTGACTGGTAAGGGGGGGCGTGGCCTCAGCGGGCGCGGCTCCGCCCGCTGTTCTCGCGTCACCCGGGGGGGCCGTGGCCTCGCAGGGGGCCGCGGCGGGCCCGCTGCCCTCTGTCCCACCCACCCTTCCAAGTAATGCTGTGCTGCCCCCAAAAGCTGGCGGGGAGTTGTCGGGGTCCCCGGCCCACCTACTTTATCTGAGGGTGCGGGGACTCTGGCGCTCCCTGGCAAGCCGGCGGCGGGGGTGAAGAAAAGTGCAGAGCAGGGAGCGGTGCCAGTGGCCGTCCCTGCCCAGAGTAATGAAAACTCGGCAAAAGAAAAAAAAAAAATGGAGCTGAAACCAGGAGCTGCTGTTGCTCCTAGGCCCAGCCAGGGCAGCGTGCATGATGTCATCTGCACTGAGGCATTTAAAGGGGCAGCGGCGCTCCTGGACAGGAGCTGGAGTAGCTCCCAGCAAGAGAGCTCAGGGCCCCCAGCAGGCAAAGAGAGGAACTGCACAGGTTCAGGAAATGTAAATAATGTAAATATTGTTGCTATGTACACCAATTGTGCGAGTGAGAACGAAAGCGGAGTGGACATATTTGAGGATATGTTGGCTGAAGTGAATGGTGATATGAGTGACATGGATGAGGGAGTGAGTGCTAGTGTGAATGTGGGTGACTGTGCTGGGGTGAATGCAAATAATAAAAGAGTGAATGGGAGAGTGAATGGGAGGACGAATGAGGGTGCTGGCACAAGTGGTGGTAGTGGTGGGAGGGCTGGCCCATCTGCCACTCCGGCCGCGAGACCTCAACGCAATTATGCGGGGGCCGCGACTGGGGGTCGGGGTGGTCTCCTCGCCTCCGGGCTCCAGGGATGGCGCTTTGCACCACCGTTTCCTGGAGGCCCTCAAAAGGGGAGATAGATCAATAGTGGTAGAGGGGAGGACAGTGGACTTGTCTTTCTGGATAGAGAGACATGGCCTTGCCGCCTTCCAAAATCAAAGGGAGGGAGGGACTGTTTGGTCTCTCCCCACAGCCGGGCAGGGGCCGCCAAGAAGGAATGTGGTCCGTCTTAGGTGGGGGGGCAGTGAAGCTTGTCCACCTAGGAGCAAGGTGGTGGAGCTCCTCCTTAAGATGGGCTTCGGGGCGAATGACATCTTTGCCCTGATACATCCTTCGGCGTCCCGCTTCTTCGACGTCATCTTCGTGCGGCCCGAGGGGCTTGAGCTCTTCTGGTCGAATTACGAGCTGGTGCGAGAAGAGCCCGGATGGCGAGACTTCGTGGCTCAAGCGGTGTCTCGCCAAAATTCCGTCAAGCGAGTGACCGTGGTTACATGTAACGAGTCACTCGCAGGCGTGGACATCATGACGTGGCTTTCCCGTTACGGGGAGGTCACCGAGGTTCCAAAAAAGAACAGGGACGAATTCGGCATCTGGTCGGGGGGCTGGACTTTCATGGTTAAATTGAAGGTTTCCGGCGGCACGGTCACCCACATCCCTTCCTCGGCGTTCCTGGGAAGGGACAGGATCCTGGTCTTCTACCAGGGGCAACCGAAGGTCTGCCACAGGTGCGGCGACCCCACCCACTTCAGCGCCAACTGCAAGGTGCAGAAATGTGCCTTGTGTGGTGGGGTGGGTCATCTGGCCGCCTTGTGTAAGGATATTCGGTGCCACCTGTGTGGTGACCTAGGTCACCCTCTCAGCCGCTGCCCTCGCTCTTTCTCTAATGCCGCCGCAGGCCCGGTGGGGGGAGACCGTGGGGGGGCAGCCCCCGGTGGCGCTTCTGCTGTGACAGGTGGTGGCGGAGGAGGAAGGGCTGAGGGGCCAGTGAGGAAGGGCAATGCTGCAAGGGGCCCTGCGTACCAACGGAGGCAGGAAAAGAGCCAGGGTGGTAGGGGACAGGTGGAGCCTCGGGCAACCGGGGTGATGCCTGCTCCTCCCTCCAGGCCCGTGGCCAAAGCCTCTGAGGCCCTGGGGGAGAGAGTGGTGAGTGAGGAGATCAGGAGGATGGAGAGAGGAGAAAGCCGCTGACTCAGACGACTCCTCTCGTTATGAAAGTGTCGACGAGGATGTCAGAGAGCAGCCTACAGCATCAGGTGGCAAAACCAGGCGTGCCAAGCGCAAAACGGGGGGGGGGGGAAGAAGGCTGACAAGCCTTCAAAGTCTCCCCCGCCCCCGACCACCAGGGTGCACACGGAAGAGCCCGCTGACCCCCCTCTGATCAGACTCTCCAACCGGTTCAGCGCCCTCGGAGGTTCAGATGATGAGCCGCCAGACGAGGGTGCTGGGCCGGTGGCAACACTGGAGGGTCCTTCAGGGGATGGCAGAGTCCGTCCCTCAGGGGGCACTGTTCCTCCTGAGGGGGGGGGACAGACCTGGAACCCGGGGGCGAGGATACCGGGGGTGGGTGGGATGGACACGTCAGGAGCTTCCCTGAAAAGGAAGGTGTCTGACCCCTCCCCAGGTGGAGGTGATTGCGGGGCAGGGAAGAAACTGGCCATCCAACTCGATCACCCATGATGGATGAACTCGCCCCGTTGATGCTGGCGTCCATTAATGTCGCCAGCATTAAGTCAGATGCGGCTCGCTTCACGGCCTTTGATTTTTTCTCCCGGATTGAGGCAGAAATTTTATTCTTGCAAGAGACCAGACTAACAGACATGGGGGCCATCTATAAAGCACGGAGGGAGTGGAGGTGCGGGCCCTCATACTGGTCTCTTGCGGCTGAGCCGTATAGCGGGGTGGCAGTCCTTTTTAAGACTGCAGCTGTTGAATGCCGACGGGTTACTGAGTTGGAAATGGGGAGGTGCCTGATCCTAGATGTCTTCATGAGGGGACAAGAGCTGCGGCTCATCAACATCTACGGCCCGCAGTCCAAGTGGGACCGCAAATGTCTCTTCCTGAGGATCAAGCCCTTTCTTTTTACGAGCCGGCAGGTGGTCTTCGGTGGGGACTTCAACACCATTACGAGGTCCCGTGACCGGGGGGGTCCCGGAGATCGCCTGGCTTATGATAGCGTCGCGTTGAATAGCATAGCCAGTGAAGCTCGCCTGGTGGATGTTCACATCCGGCACACCCCAGGTCACGGGGGTTTCACCTACCATAGGGGTAGCAGTAGGTCTAGAATAGACAGGTTTTTTTTGAAGGAGGACGCCATCTTTTCTGCTGTGTCCGCAGTTGAGGTGGAGTTCTCCGATCACTGTCTAATTTTCTTTTCTCTGAATGTTGCAGAGACTCATCGGATGGGAAGAGGGCTGTGGAAGCTCAATTCGTCCCTGCTGGAAGAAGCGGAGGTGAGACAATCCTTCGAGGATTTTCTTCAGAGCCAGGTACCGCTGTTGGATCTCTGTAGTAGTAAGTCAGAGTGGTGGGAGATCTTCAAAAAGCGGGCGGCGGGGTTCTTCCGTCAGCTCTCGAGCCTCAGAAGTCTGAACAGGCACCGCTTGTATCAGGCTCTGGGGAGGAAACTCGAGCAGCTTGTCTCGACTGGAGGTGACCGTGAGGAAATCTCCAGAGTGAAATCTTTGCTCAAGAGGTGTCAGTATGATAGACACACATCTTTAGTTTTTGAGAGGGACTTCGGGAAGTACCGCTCGCCCGACCCTTACAGAAACTGTAAGATGTCAGTGAATTGTAAGATGGTGACAGGACTGATCGACAGTACGGGGTCCCTGAACAGATCCAAATCAGGGATCCTGGAGGTGGTCAGATCCTTCTACTCACACCTCTTGGAAAAGAAGGATCTGGATCGGGACAGGATGTCGGCTTTCCTGGCTGAAACCGTCCCTGAGCTAGGGGGTGATCCCTCTCTTGGTGTTTTGGCAGAAGAAATCAGGGAAGAGGAAGTGAGACTGGCCATTGATGGGCTTCGGCCCAAGAAATCGCCAGGTCCGGATGACTTAACATCAGAGTTCTATAAGACTTTTAGGGACTCCTTGGTCCCTCTCGACAGGGGTATTAAATGAGTGTCTCTCCTCGGGCACTCTTCCCGACTCAATGAGGAAGTCAGCCCTCATTCTGTCAAAGGGTAAGGATCCATCCCGTATCGAGAATTGGCGTCCCATAGCGCTTCTTGGTACGG
Organism: Dendrobates tinctorius; assembly: GCF_039654945.1. Taxonomy (NCBI): domain Eukaryota; kingdom Metazoa; phylum Chordata; class Amphibia; order Anura; family Dendrobatidae; genus Dendrobates; species Dendrobates tinctorius. Next base: position 1,994,276 of record NW_027361722.1, on the reverse strand, counting down.
ACCGGAAGGTTCTGGCCAAGGTGCTGTTTAATCGGCTGGTGAAGTTTGCACCCCGGCTCCTTTCAGGGGCCCAGCATTGCTCTGTTCCAGGCCGCAGTACTTTTAGTGCTGTGCTCGGTGTCCGAGAGGCAGTGGAGCAGGGTAGGGCAGGTCACTGGGGGGGTACTTGCTGTCATTAGATCAAGCGAAAGCCTTTGACCGGGTCAACCACGAGTACCTCTGGTCTGTCCTTTTGAGGTATGGTCTGCCTGGGAGGTTTGTAAAATGGTTAGAGATCTTGTACCAAGGGGCTGAGACTTTTCCGCTGGTGAACGGTTGGTCAGGTCGCCCTTTTGAGGTGGGTTCTGGGGTCCGTCAGGGCTCTCCGCTGAGCCCGCTTTTATACGTGTTTGCGATCGATCCCTTCCTAAGGAGGGTAGATCGTGGACCGTTGGCGGGAGTCGGGATGGACCAGGCGGGCTCTGGGTCCTCTCTGAGGGTGGTGGCGTATGCTGATGATGTTTCCCTTTTCGTGTCCTCGAGAGGGGAGGCGGATTGGTCATGTCGGAGGTAGTGCGCTACTCGGAGGCATCCGGGTCCATGATCAACCGGGATAAGTGTGAAAGTCTCTGGCTGGGAGGGGGAGATCCCAGGTTTGATCTCCCGGACACCCTTCCAGGGCCCCAGGCCACCGCCAAAATTCTAGGCATCGAATTTGGCCCCGGGGATTACCCCCAGCAAAATTGGGAGGGCAGACTAAAGATCGCCACCCAAAAGGTGGACCAATGGAAGGGTTGGTCTTTAACCCTGAGGGAAAGGGTTGCCCTGGCTAAAGGCTTTCTGCTACCTTTATTAATATACCTGGGCAGTGTGTGCATCTTGCCGGAACCTCTCTGGACACGGGTCTATAGCCTGTTCTTCCAATTGTTATGGGGGAATAGGCTTAACCTAATCAAGAGGGAGGTTACATACCGTACGAGGAGACTAGGCGGGTTGGGTATGGTCAACCCGGTGGTGTTTCTAGTAAACACCTTTCTTAAGACTAACATCTCCAACCTCTGGCTAGAGAGGGCTCCTCCGTGGGTAGTCTCCTGCAAGGGTTGGCTTTGGCCTTTCTTCCAGGAATGGGAGACAGGAGGGCAGGTGAAGGACCTACGCACACCTCATGGGCATCTCCCGGCTTACGCTACCCCGGTTCTGAAGGTGATCCGCCGGTGGGGTCTGGGAATGTGGGAAATCAGGACCATGTCGAGGCAATGCCTTGACAGGAGGGTCCTGTTGACCCATTTCCAGAAGCCCCTGGCCCTTAAGGATTGCCCAGGCCGGGATCTGGAGGTCGGGCTGGGGCTTTTAAATTCTAAGCGGATCCCCATGAAGTTTTGGGACTTGACCTGGCGTTGCTTCCACGGGAGGCTGCATGTAAAGGATAACTTGAAGTGCAGGAACTCCGATGACCGGGGTTGCCCTCGTGAGGAGTGTGGCGACGTGCTGGAAAGCATGGAGCACTTCCTGCTTCATTGTCCCTTTAATGCAGAGGTTTACAACAGGGTGGTGCCGCGGCTGGCGTCCCTCTCCTACGCTGAGTGGGCCTATGGAGCGTTCAGATCCCTGGGTGGTCGGGACCCGTGCACTTTATTCCTAGTCAGTGTAGTGGTTAGGTTCTACACTTGGAATGCACGGTGCCTAGTTTCGACGCGGAAAAAACCCTCCCAAGGGATGAGGTGGTAGGAAACATCTTGGGTGACCTGGTGAAGGTCCGTTCTTTGGAGTTCGAAAGGTTGGGTGTGAGGAAGGCCTCTTGGCTTTGGAGAGGCCTCTCCTTTTAAAAACGCACTCAAGGGAGAGCTAGCTCTGTGTGAATGAAGGTAGGGATAGCATAAGTTTCACTGGGTGTGTTAGGGACAGAAGTAGGGGCAGATAGGGACAGGGAGGGACAGGCACTGAGGGACAGATAGAGAGTTAGTTATGATAAGTTAGGTAGAGTAGGGACAGGAAGGGACAGATAGGGACAGTTTCTTTAGGGACAGAAGCAGGGACAGTGTTAGTTGTTAAGGGACAGGGTGAATGAGTTAGTGAGGGACGGGGCCTCGAGAACTCCTTTTCCTGGTGGTGGGCTAAAGCATGCCACTCTAGTCTTTTGTTTTGGAAACATAGAGCATTAGTGGATATTGGGCTTGCAGGCACTGAACTTGGGCCTGTAAGAAACGTTTTGAAGGGTATGGTGTATTTAGTAATTAATTATATTTAATTGGTGTTATATTGTATTATGTATTGTATTGTATGTTATTATGTGTTGTGTACGTGTTATTTTCTTTTAGTTAGAGGGCATGGGAGGGTATAGTGAGGTTGGGAGGGGGGTGAATGGGGGAGGTGAGAATGGAAAAATCAAAGGACCCCAAGTCAAGGGAAGTGGCAAGTGGAGATATACCATGGACCATGGAGGAAAAAGGCATGCTGGAGCACATCGGAGGCAAATGGTGGAGGGTTTTTTTTTCTTGAGGGGCATAAAACTTTCGTGCTCCTCAAGTAGATGTGATAAGGCCACGAACTGTTATGGACCTTGTGGAGTGATAGGCCATGGACGCATATGGACCTGTGGTGAGGAAAAAAGGTGGGGGGGGGAAAAAAAAAAAAAAAAAAAAAAAAAAAAAAAAAAAAGAGGATAGGGGTGGTAAGCTCGGTGGCGGTTCTTTTTGCCAAGTTAATGGCTAAAGCTAGTTTTGAGGCAGTATGGGCCGGAAGTATTTCTTTAGTTATTTGTATATAGGTATGGGTGGGAAGCGTGAATGGGGTGTGAAAGGGTATGCATGAGGATGAATGGATTATATCTGGGATTTTTTTTTTTTTTTTTTTTTTAAATTGTATAGTGTTGTTGGAGAGTTCCTGCTGGGGGCCTTCCAAGCTGGAAAGCTTGAGGACCACAAAGGACATTGCAAGTTTTGCACAGGCGTTGTATGTTTCTGTATGGTTTTGTCTTGTTTTTTAGTTCTGGAATGTTGTTTTTGTCTGTCTTATGTATTATGTATTGTGTTTTTGATATTTTTATAATAAAAGAGATACAGGATGTAACTCAGGATCAGTAATGTAATGTATGTACACAGTGACTGCACCAGCAGAATAGTGAGTGCAGCTCTGGAGGATAATACAGGATGTAACTCAGGATCAGTAATGTAATGTATGTACACAGTGACTGCAGCAGCAGAATAGTGAGTGCAGCTCTGGAGTATAATACAGGAGGTATCTCGGGATCAGTAATGTAACGTATGTACACAGTGACTGCACCAGCAGAATAGTGAGTGCAGCTCTGGAGTATAATACAGGAGGTAACTCAGGATCAGTAATGTAATGTATGTACACAGTGACTGCACCAGCAGAATAGTGAGTGCAGCTCTGGAGTATAATACAGGAGGTAACTCAGGATCAGTAATGTAATGTATGTACACAGTGACTGCACCAGCAGAATAGTGAGTGCAGCTCTGGAGTATAATACAGGAGGTAACTCAGGATCAGTAATGTAATGTACACAGTGACTGCACCAGCAGAATAGTGAGTGCAGCTCTGGGGTATAATACAGGAGGTAACTCAGGATCAGTAATGTAATGTATGTACACAGTGACTGCACCAGCAGAATAGTGAGTGCAGCTCTGGAGGATAATACAGGATGTAACTCAGGATCAGTAATGTAATGTATGTACACAGTGACTGCACCAGCAGAATAGTGAGTGCAGCTCTGGAGGATAATACAGGATGTAACTCAGGATCAGTAATGTAGTGTATGTACACAGTGACTGCACCAGCAGAATAGTGAGTGCAGCTCTGGGGTATAATACAGGATGTAACTCAGGATCAGTAATGTAATATACGTACACAGTGACTGCACCAGCAGAATAGTGAGTGCAGCTCTGGAGTATAATACAGGAGGTAACTCAGGATCAGTAATGTAATATACGTACACAGTGACTGCACCAGCAGAATAGTGAGTGCAGCTCTGGGGTATAATACAGGCTGTAACATAGGATCAGTAATGTAATATACGTACACAGTGACTGCACCAGCAGAATAGTGAGTGCAGCTCTGGGGTATAATACAGGAGGTAACTCAGGATCAGTAATGTAATGTATGTACACAGTGACTGCACCAGCAGAATAGTGAGTGCAGCTCTGGAGTATAATACAGGAGGTAACTCAGGATCAGTAATGTAATGTATGTACACAGTGACTGCACCAGCAGAATAGTGAGTGCAGCTCTGGAGTATAATACAGGAGGTAACTCAGGATCAGTAATGTAATATATGTACACAGTGACTGCACCAGCAGAATAGTGAGTGCAGCTCTGGAGTATAATACAGGAGGTATCTCGGGATCAGTAATGTAATGTATGTACACAGTGACTGCACCAGCAGAATAGTGAGTGCAGCTCTGGGGTATAATACAGGTTGTAACTCAGGATCAGTAATGTAATGTATGTACACAGTGACTGCACCAGCAGAATAGTGAGTGCAGCTCTGGAGTATAATACAGGAGGTATCTCGGGATCAGTAATGTAATGTATGTACACAGTGACTGCACCAGCAGAATAGTGAGTGCAGCTCTGGGGTATAATACAGGTTGTAACTCAGGATCAGTAATGTAATGTATGTACACAGTGACTGCACCAGCAGAATAGTGAGTGCAGCTCTGGAGTATAATACAGGAGGTATCTCGGGATCAGTAATGTAATGTATGTACACAGTGACTGCACCAGCAGAATAGTGAGTGCAGCTCTGGAGTATAATACAGGAGGTATCTCGGGATCAGTAATGTAATGTATGTACACAGTGACTGCACCAGCAGAATAGTGAGTGCAGCTCTGGAGTATAATACAGGAGGTATCTCGGGATCAGTAATGTAATGTATGTCCACAGTGACTGCACCAGCAGAATAGTGAGTGCAGCTCTGGAGTATAATACAGGAGGTATCTCGGGATCAGTAATGTAATGTATGTACACAGTGACTGCACCAGCAGAATAGTGAGTGCAGCTCTGGAGTATAATACAGGAGGTATCTCGGGATCAGTAATGTAATGTATGTACACAGTGACTGCACCAGCAGAATAGTGAGTGCAGCTCTGGAGTATAATACAGGAGGTATCTCGGGATCAGTAATGTAATGTATGTACACAGTGACTGCACCAGCAGAATAGTGAGTGCAGCTCTGGAGTATAATACAGGATGTAACTCAGGATCAGTAATGTAATGTATGTACACAGTGACTGCACCAGCAGAATAGTGAGTGCAGCTCTGGAGTATAATACAGGAGGTATCTCGGGATCAGTAATGTAATGTATGTACACAGTGACTGCACCAGCAGAATAGTGAGTGCAGCTCTGGAGTATAATACAGGAGGTATCTCGGGATCAGTAATGTAATGTATGTACACAGTGACTGCACCAGCAGAATAGTGAGTGCAGCTCTGGAGTATAATACAGGAGGTATCTCGGGATCAGTAATGTAATGTATGTACACAGTGACTGCACCAGCAGAATAGTGAGTGCAGCTCTGGAGTATAATACAGGATGTAACTCAGGATCAGTAATGTAATGTATGTACACAGTGACTGCACCAGCAGAATAGTGAGTGCAGCTCTGGAGTATAATACAGGAGGTATCTCGGGATCAGTAATGTAATGTATGTACACAGTGACTGCACCAGCAGAATAGTGAGTGCAGCTCTGGAGTATAATACAGGATGTAACTCAGAATCAGTAATGTAATGTATGTACACAGTGACTGCACCAGCAGAATAGTGAGTGCAGCTCTGGAGTATAATACAGGATGTAACTCAGGATCAGTAATGTAATGTATGCACACAGTGACTGCACCAGCAGAATAGTGAGTGCAGCTCTGGAGTATAATACAGGAGGTATCTCAGGATCAGTAATGTAATGTATGTACACAGTGACTGCACCAGCAGAATAGTGAGTGCAGCTCTGGAGTATAATACAGGAGGTATCTCAGGATCAGTAATGTATGTACACAGTGACTGCACCAGCAGAATAGTGAGTGCAGCTCTGGAGTATAATACAGGAGGTATCTCGGGATCAGTAATGTAATGTATGTACACAGTGACTGCACCAGCAGAATAGTGAGTGCAGCTCTGGAGTATAATACAGGAGGTATCTCAGGATCAGTAATGTAATGTATGTACACAGTGACTGCACCAGCAGAATAGTGAGTGCAGCTCTGGAGTATAATACAGGATGTAACTCAGGATCAGTAATGTAATGTATGTACACAGTGACTGCACCAGCAGAATAGTGAGTGCAGCTCTGGAGTATAATACAGGATGTAACTCAGGATCAGTAATGTAATGTATGCACACAGTGACTGCACCAGCAGAATAGTGAGTGCAGCTCTGGAGTATAATACAGGAGGTATCTCAGGATCAGTAATGTATGTACACAGTGACTGCACCAGCAGAATAGTGAGTGCAGCTCTGGAGTATAATACAGGATGTAACTCAGGATCAGTAATGTAATGTATGCACACAGTGACTGCACCAGCAGAATAGTGAGTGCAGCTCTGGAGTATAATACAGGATGTAACTCAGGATCAGTAATGTAATGTATGTACACAGTGACTGCACCAGCAGAATAGTGAGTGCAACTCTGGGGTATAATACAGGAGGTATCTCGGGATCAGTAATGTAATGTATGTACACAGTGACTGCACCAGCAGAATAGTGAGTGCAGCTCTGGAGTATAATACAGGAGGTATCTCGGGATCAGTAATGTAATGTATGTACACAGTGACTGCACCAGCAGAATAGTGAGTGCAGCTCTGGAGTATAATACAGGAGGTATCTCGGGATCAGTAATGTAATGTATGTACACAGTGACTGCACCAGCAGAATAGTGAGTGCAGCTCTGGAGTATAATACAGGATGTAACTCAGGATCAGTAATGTAATGTATGTACACAGTGACTGCACCAGCAGAATAGTGAGTGCAGCTCTGGAGTATAATACAGGAGGTATCTCGGGATCAGTAATGTAATGTATGTACACAGTGACTGCACCAGCAGAATAGTGAGTGCAGCTCTGGAGTATATAATACAGGAGGTATCTCGGGATCAGTAATGTATGTGCACAGTTGCCGGACAGTAGAGGCAGTGTGTGCTGTGATGTGGCCGCGGTATATGAGGCTCCTCACGGTCCTGCCTCTCTCCTCACCTGTGCCCGGCACCGCCGTCTGCTCCCTTCCTCCCTGCTGCCTACTTATAACATAGGGACCAGCTGACGTCACAGCTCATTAACCCCCTGCGTGTTGACCTCGGGATTCCCCTCACACAGGTGGTTAGTAAACACGTCATTAACCCTTCAGCTGCTGCTGTGACCCCTCCCAGCTGCCCCAGGGTCCGCTAATCTAACTTGTCACGTGATCCAGCTGCCCACATCTGACATGGCGGCGTCGCGGTCAGGCGGTCGCTCTGGTGATGACGTCACTGATGGCGTAGGACGGTGACGCGCGCAGTTTAAACCTGACGGGCCGCTCTGTCGCGGAGTCTCCGGCTGTGGAGCAGGTAAAGACCATGTGAGGGGGGATGAAGTGCCGGGACAGACCATTGTGCAGGGCAGGGGTGATATCCAGTGATGGCAGTGGTTCTGTCCCCCTCTGTTCTGGTTGTCATGGTGACCGGTCTGTAAGCTGTGGGGGCTCATTATGAGGGGCTGCACAGAGTGTTGATCTGAGGCGCTCGACATGCTGGGAGTTGTAGTTTCCGGGGGCCACAGATGTCAGCGGTGATCTGTGTGATGACAAGATGGCGGCATGTCACCTTCTGACTCCTCTTTTCCCTCCGCAGCGCCAAGTGCCCCTTGTCCTGGTCATGAGGCCCCCTCAGAGGACCCCCGCGGGGGACACGTCTCCAGGAGCCGCCACCATACGCTGAGTGACCCGGACGAGCAGCCGTCGCCATGCAGAAGCCGCACAGACCCCCGGCCACCAAAGCCAGCCTGGCCGCCATCCTGTTCGGAGGATTAACGGCCAAGGAAAATGATCCCAAGATGGCTGCATCCAATACACAGGGGGTCCTGGGCCCCCACAACAGCCGCAAACGTGTGCGTCAGCGCTCCCTGTCCAGCCCGGGGTCCGAGGACCCCCCGAGCTCCTCCACATGTAAGAAGCCCGCGCTCCGCACACACCGCAAGCCCCGAGCTCCGAGCAGCAGGACGTCTGCCAGACTGCGGGGCCCCGGGGCCGGCGGAGGAGCGGCTGACACCAGAGACTACACCCTGTCCAGTCCGGGGTCCGAGGACCCCCCGAGCCCCTCCAGGTCCAGGAAGGTCACACTCCGCACACACCGCAAGCCCCGAGCTCCAAACAACAGGACGTCCCCTGGGGCCAGCGGAGAAGCGGCTGTCACCAGAGACTACATCCTGTTCAGCCCGGGGCAGCAGGCGTCCATCCTGCAGAAGGGGAGCAGGCGGGAGAGCGCAGGCGCCATCCTCTCCGCCTCAGTGCTGGTGCCACCATCTGGGCTGGAACGCTCCCTGCTGGACGGAAGCCTCAGCAGCAGCGGTGAGTGTGTAGCTTTACCGCCAGGACAGCATTGATGTGTCGGAGATCGCCGGGAGGCGTGTAAGGTCAAGGGCCAGATGGGTCGGAGATCATCGGGGGCCAGGGTCGGGAGGCGCGTAGGGTTGGGGGCCACAGTCGGGGGGGCGCGTAGGGTTGGGGGCCACAGTTGGGAGGCGTGTAGGGCCGAGGGCCATAGTCGAGAGGCGCGTAGGGCCGGGGGCCCACACTGGGAAGCATGCAGGGTCGGGGGGCGCGTAGGGCCGAGGGCCACAGTGGGAAGCTTGTAGGGTCGGGGCACCGCTGGGTGGTGTGGAAATGCAGCCGTTGTGTTCAGACTTCTGACCGGTACACTGCAGCACTTTTCATGCAGAAATTGATCCCCGTTGCCCCATCCACCACATTTATGAAGCATTTGCGCCTCTTTTTCCGCCGCTCTGGATGTATAAATGTCACAATTTTGGGCACTGTCACTCCTGGCGTGGGAGACCCCGATGTGAGCCCTCCGCTCCAGATTTATGTCCTGAGAAATGTCGCTGATAACGGCTGGCGCCCCCACAGCGGATTAGAAGGAGCAGAACTTGAAGGGGTTTGGTCTGATGTCCCGACCAGCGGTCACATGACCCAGCAGCCAACCAGATGTCACATGACCCAGCGGTCAGGTGACTGTCAGTCATGACATTTTTTCCGCTCGGGGTCCACCTTGACTTCTTCCTTTTACTGCCATGACTTCCCCTCTGCAAAGCTTTAAAGTAGGACGGAAAACCCTTATGCAGGAATGATCATGTAGCCGAACTACAGCTGGGTTATATCTGGGTTACTGCTGGGTTACTGCTGGGTTATATCTGGGGTACTGCTGGGTTACGGCTGGGTTATATCTGGGGTTACAGTTGGGTTATAGTTGGATTACAGGGTGGAGGGTGGGTGAATGCACTGAACTTCTGACCGGGTGGTGACGTTTCCCTCCTCTGGTGTCTCCAGCAGGATGTGGCCTCCATGTGGCAGTGCCGGCCGAGCTGGCGGACAAGCTCCTACTGGAGAGCTGGGGTCTTCCCAGAGCCGTGCAGAAGGCGTACGCCGGCCTGGGAGTGGTGCAGATGTTCGAGTGGCAGGCGGAGTGTCTGATGCAGGGGCAGGTCCTGGAGGGGAAGAACCTGGTGTATTCTGGTGAGTATAGTCTGCCATGTCACCTCTCCCTCACTGATATATACAGCACTAGCTTAAGAGCCCGGAGCTGCCCGGGCTTAGTAACTAACTGTGGTTAGTTATAGAAAATTATAACTATCCTCCATCCCATAGTCCCGTGCCCATATACCCATCATACATATCCTCCATCCCATAGTCCCGTGCCCATATACCCATCATACATATTCTCCATCCCATAGTCCCGTGCCCATATACCCATCATACATATTCTCCATCCCATAGTCCCGTGCCCATATACCCATCATACATATTCTCCATCCCATAGTCCCGTGCCCATATACCCATCATACATATTCTCCATCCCATAGTCCAGTGCCCATATACCCATCATACATATCCGCCATCCCATAGTCCCGTGCCCATATACCCATCATACATATCCTCCATCCCATAGTCCCGTGCCCATATACCCATCATACATATCCTCCATCCCATAGTCCCATGCCCATATACCCATCATACATATCCTCCATCCCATAGTCCCGTGCCCATATACCCATCATACATATTCTCCATCCCATAGTCCCGTGCCCATATACCCATCATACATATTCTCCATCCCATAGTCCCGTGCCCATATACCCATCATACATATTCTCCATCCCATAGACCAGTGCCCATATACCCATCATACATATCCGCCATCCCATAGTCCCGTGCCCATATACCCATCATACATATCCGCCATCCCATAGTCCCGTGCCCATATACCCATCATACATATCCGCCATCCCATAGTCCCGTGCCCATATACCCATCATACATATCCGCCATCCCATAGTCCCGTGCCCATATACCCATCATACATATTCTCCATCCCATAGTCCCGTGCCCATATACCCATCATACATATTCTCCATCCCATAGTCCAGTGCCCATATACCCATCATACATATCCGCCATCCCATAGTCCAGTGCCCATATACCCATCATACATATCCGCCATCCCATAGTCCCGTGCCCATATACCCATCACACATCCTCCATCCCATAGTCCCGTGCCCATATACCCATCACACATCCTCCATCCCATAGTCCCGTGCCCATATACCCATCACACATCCTCCATCCCATAGTCCCGTGCTCATATACCCATCACACATCCTCCATCCCATAGTTTCGTGCCCATATACCCATCACACATCCTCCATCCCATAGTCCCGTGCCCATATACCCATCATACATATCCTCCATCCCATAGTCCCGTGCCCATATACTCATCACACATCCTCCATCCCATAGTCCCGTGCCCATATACCCATCCTCCATCCCATAGTCCCGTGCCCATATACTCATCACACATCCTCCATCCCATAGTCCCGTGCCCATATACCCATCCTCCATCCCATAGTCCCGTGCCCATATACCCATCACACATCCTCCATCCCATAGTCCCGTGCCCATATACCCATCACACATCCTCCATCCCATAGTCCCGTGCCCATATACCCATCACACATATCCTCCATCCCATAGTCCCGTGCCCATATACCCATCATACATATTCTCCATCCCATAGTCCCGTGCCCATATACCCATCATACATATCCTCCATCCCATAGTCCCGTGCCCATATACCCATCATACATATTCTCCATCCCATAGTCCCGTGCCCATATACCCATCATACATATCCTCCATCCCATAGTCCCGTGCCCATATACCCATCATACATATCCGCCATCCCATAGTCCCGTGCCCATATACCCATCACACATCCTCCATCCCATAGTCCCGTGCCCATATACCCATCACACATCCTCCATCCCATAGTCCCGTGCCCATATACCCATCACACATCCTCCATCCCATAGTCCCGTGCCCATATACCCATCATACATATCCTCCATCCCATAGTCCCGTGCCCATATACCCATCATACATATCCTCCATCCCATAGTCCCGTGCCCATATACCCATCCTCCATCCCATAGTCCCGTGCCCATATACTCATCACACATCCTCCATCCCATAGTCCCATGCTCATATACCCATCCTCCATCCCATAGTCCCGTGCCCATATACCCATCACACATCCTCCATCCCATAGTCCCATGCCCATATACCCATCACACATCCTCCATCCCATAGTCCCGTGCCCATATACCCATCACACATATCCTCCATGCCATAGTCCCATGCCCATATACCCATCACACATATCCTCCATCCCATAGTCCCGTGCCCATATACCCATCATACATATCCTCCATCCCATAGTCCCGTGCCCATATACCCATCATACATATCCTCCATCCCATAGTCCCGTGCCCATATACCCATCCTCCATCCCATAGTCCCGTGCCCATATACTCATCACACATCCTCCATCCCATAGTCCCATGCTCATATACCCATCCTCCATCCCATAGTCCCGTGCCCATATACCCATCACACATCCTCCATCCCATAGTCCCATGCCCATATACCCATCACACATCCTCCATCCCATAGTCCCGTGCCCATATACCCATCACACATATCCTCCATGCCATAGTCCCATGCCCATATACCCATCACACATATCCTCCATCCCATAGTCCCGTGCCCATATACCCATCATACATATTCTCCATCCCATAGTCCCGTGCCCATATACCCATCATACATATCCTCCATCCCATAGTCCCGTGCCCATATACCCATCATACATATTCTCCATCCCATAGTCCCGTGCCCATATACCCATCATACATATCCGCCATCCCATAGTCCCGTGCGCATATACCCATCATACATATCCGCCATCCCATAGTCCAGTGCCCATATACCCATCATACATATCCTCCATCCCATAGTCCAGTGCCCATATACCCATCACACATCCTCCATCCCATAGTCCAGTGCCCATATACCCATCACACATCCTCCATCCCATAGTCCCGTGCCCATATACCCATCATACATATCCGCCATCCCATAGTCCAGTGCCCATATACCCATCATACATATCCTCCATCCCATAGTCCAGTGCCCATATACCCATCACACATCCTCCATCCCATAGTCCCGTGCCCATATACCCATCATACATATCCGCCATCCCATAGTCCAGTGCCCATATACCCATCACACATCCTCTATTCCATAGTCAACCATTATGACATCATAATGAGGGGCGGGGCTTGATACGCACACACTGCTTCCCCAGTATGCAAATAGGGGCATTGTGACATCACTATGAGGGGCGGGGCTTGACGCGCACACACTTTTTCCCCCAGTATGTAGATAGGGGCAAAATTGTTTGGTGAATTGGAACGCGCGGGGTTAAAATTTCGCCTCACAACATAGCTTAGGACGCTCTCGGGGTCCAGACGTGTGACTGCGCCATATTTTGTGGCTGTAGCTGCGACGGTGCGGATGCCTATCCCGGACACACACACACACACACACACACACACACACACACACACACACACACACACACACACACACACACACACACACACACACACACACACACACACACACACACACACACACACACACACTTTGAGCTTTATATATTAGATATCCACAGTGATCTGAGCTGGCTGAGGTGCACAGAGGCCGGTACTCCAGATGAAGGGGTTGCATCCTGCAATGTCACATTGACCTGTTCTTTGCTCTCAGCTCCTACGAGTGCCGGGAAGACTCTGGTGGCCGAACTGCTCATCCTGAAGAGAGTCCTCGAGACGCGCAAGAAAGCCATATTCATCCTGCCCTTCGTATCCGTAGCCAAAGAGAAGACCTTGTACCTACAGGTAATGTCAAAGGAAACATGATCTACAGGTTATGAGCTGTGGCCCCTAGAAATCAGGAGGTGCTGGGCCCATAGAGGTCAGGGGGCGTCGGGCTATGCTGGGACCCTAGGGGTCAGGAGGTGCCAGACTATGCTGGGCCCCTAGAGGTCAGGAGGTGCCGGGCTATGCTGGGCCCCTAGAGGTCAGGAGGTGCCGGGCTATGCTGGGCCCCTAGAGGTCAGGAGGTGCCGGGCTATGCTGGGCCCCTAGAGGTCAGGAGGTGCCGGGCTATGCTGGGCCCCTAGAGGTCAGGAGGTGCCGGGCTATGCTGGGTCCCTAGAGGTCAGGAGGTGCCGGGCTGTGCTGGGCCCCTAGAGGTCAGGAGGTGCCGGGCTGTGCTGGGCCCCCAGGGGTCAGGAGGTGCCGGGCTGTGCTGGGCCCCCAGGGGTCAGGAGGTGCTGGGCCCCTAGAGGTCAGGAGGTGCTGGGCCCCTAGCGGTCAGGAGGTGCCGGGCTGTGCTGGGCCCCCGGAGGTCAGGAGGTGCCGGGCTGTGCTGGGCCCCCGGAGGTCAGGAGGTGCCGGGCTGTGCTGGGCCCCCGGAGGTCAGGAGGTGCCGGGCTGTGCTGGGCCCCCGGAGGTCAGGAGGTGCCGGGCTGTGCTGGGCCCCCGGAGGTCAGGAGGTGCCGGGCTGTGCAGGGCCCCCGGAGGTCAGGAGGTGCTGGGCTGTGCAGGGCCCCCGGAGGTCAGGAGGTGCCGGGCTGTGCAGGGCCCCCGGAGGTCAGGAGGTGCCGGGCTGTGCCGGGCCCCTAGCGGTCAGGAGGTGCCGGGCTGTGCCGGGCCCCCAGAGGTCGGGCTGTGCCGGGCCCCCAGAGGTCGGGCTGTGCCGGGCCCCCAGAAGTCGGGCTGTGCCGGGCCCCCAGAGGTCGGGCTGTGCCGGGCCCCCAGAGGTCGGGCTGTGCCGGGCCCCCAGAGGTCGGGCTGTGCCGGGCCCCCAGAGGTCGGGCTGTGCCGGGCCCCCAGCGGTCGGGCTGTGCCGGGCCCCCAGCGGTCGGGCTGTGCCGGGCCCCCAGCGGTCGGGCTGTGCCGGGCCCCCAGCGCTCGGGCTGTGCCGGGCCCCCAGCGGTCGGGCTGTGCCGGGCCCCCAGCGGTCGGGCTGTGCCGGGCCCCGCTGGACCCCCAGCGGTCGGGCTGTGCCGGAGGTGCTGGGCTATGTAAGAATCAGTTACACATTGTTTTTCAGAACCTGTTCCAGGAAGTCGGGGTCCGGGTCGGTGGATACATGGGGGGCTCCGCGCCGGCCGGGGGCTTCACCTCTTTGGATGTCGCTGTCTGCACCATTGAGAAAGCAAATGGCCTGGTGAACCGACTGATCGAGGAGAACAGGATCGATCTGCTGGGTGCGAAGTCCAATCTGCTACAGGATAATGGGGTCATCTGTCATTGATGTGGAATAGTGTACTGAAGATAATGGGAGTTATGGTGTCTTACTGTAATTTTAATGATGGGTGTTGTGTCTCCTGCTCTGATGATGAAGGGTGTTGTGTCTCCTGCTCTGATGATGATGGGTGTTGTGTCTTCTGCTCTGCTGATGATGGGTGTTTTGTCTCCTGCTCTGATGATGATAATGGGTGTTGTGTCTCCTGCTCTGATGATGATGATGGGTGTTGTGTCTCAAGCTCTGATGATGATGGGTATTGTGTCTCCTGCTCTGATGATGATGGGTGTTGTGTCTCCTGCTCTGATGGTGATGATGGGTGTTGTGTCTCCTGCTCTGATGGTGATGATGGGTGTTGTGTCTCCTGCTCTGATGGTGATGATGGGTGTTGTGTCTCCTGCTCTGATGGTGATGATGGGTGTTGTGTCTCCTGCTCTGATGGTGATGATGGGTGTTGTGTCTCCTGCTCTGATGGTGATGATGGGTGTTGTGTCTCCTGCTCTGATGGTGATGATGGGTGTTGTGTCTCCTGCTCTGATGGTGATGATGGGTGTTGTGTCTCCTGCTCTGATGATGATGATGATGGGTGTTGTCTCCTGCTCTGATGATGATGGGTGTTGTGTCTCCTGGTCTGATGATGATGGGTGTTGTGTCTCCTGCTCTGATGATGATGGGTGTTGTGTCTCCTGCTCTGATGAGGATGAGGATGATGGGTGTTGTCTCCTGCTCTGATGAGGATGATGGGTGTTGTGTCTCCTGCTCTGATGAGGATGATGGGTGTTGTGTCTCCTGCTCTGATGAGGATGATGGGCGTTGTGTCTCCTGCTCTGATGAGGATGATGGGCGTTGTGTCTCCTGCTCTGATGAGGATGATGGGCGTTGTGTCTCCTGCTCTGATGAGGATGATGGGCGTTGTGTCTCCTGCTCTGATGAGGATGATGGGCGTTGTGTCTCCTGCTCTGATGAGGATGATGGGCGTTGTGTCTCCTGCTCTGATGAGGATGATGGGTGTTGTGTCTCCTGCTCTGATGAGGATGATGGGTGTTGTGTCTCCTGCTCTGATGAGGATGATGGGTGTTGTGTCTCCTGCTCTGATGAGGATGATGGGTGTTGTGTCTCCTGCTCTGATGAGGATGATGGGTGTTGTGTCTCCTGCTCTGATGAGGATGATGGGTGTTGTGTCTCCTGCTCTGATGAGGATGATGGGTGTTGTGTCTCCTGCTCTGATGAGGATGATGGGTGTTGTGTCTCCTGCTCTGATGAGGATGATGGGTGTTGTGTCTCCTGCTCTGATGAGGATGATGGGTGTTGTGTCTCCTGCTCTGATGAGGAGGATGATGGGTGTTGTGTCTCCTACTCTGGTGAGGATGGGTGTTGTGTCTCCTGCTCTGATGATGATGATGGGTGTTGTGTCTCCTGCTCTGATGATGATGATGGGTGTTGTGTCTCCTGCTCTGGTGATGGGTGTTGTGTCTCCTGCTCTGTTGGTGATGATGATGGGTGTTGTGTCTCACACTGTTAATGATGGGTGTGTGGTCTTGTTTCCCCTGTGCAGGGATGATGGTGGTGGATGAGTTGCACATGTTGGGGGATTCGCACCGTGGTTATCTGCTGGAGCTTCTCCTCACCAAGATCGAGTACGTGACCCGGAAACCTACGGCCAGGTGAGTGATTTATCACCAGTATATAATAGAGACCCCTGGAGATACAGCAGTGTCCCTGCAGATAGTGACCCCACAAGACCGGACCTCATGTCTGCCACCTCAGTCGTTGTTTCCTCGCCCCATGGTACTGTAGCTCCAGTCCTGGTACATGTAGAGAAGACCAGGATGACCCGCGGACGGTCCGTGACTTTTACCTCCTCCTTTTCCGCTTTCCTTATAACGTTGCAGGATTAAATCGTCCAGCGACTCCTGGAGCGAGGTGCAGATCGTGGGGATGAGCGCCACTCTGCCCAACCTCGGCCTGCTGGCGTCCTGGCTTGGGGCTGAGCTCTACCACACCGACTACCGCCCCGTGCCCCTCCGAGAGCAGCTCAAAATTGGCAAAACCTTCTACGACTCCTCCATGGCCACGGTGCGGGAAATGCAGCCACTAATTCACCTGAAGGTAAGAACTGAATGGTGGATGGAGAAGGGGGGTCACATATCCGAGCACCTCAGCCAGGGGGGTCTTCTGACTCATGTATGAGACATGTGGAGGTCGGGAGACCCGTGACTGCGACACATGGATGTGTGGTCTTACTAAATGCCACTGACGCCTCCTCTCCTGTCACAGGGGGATGACGACCATATTGTCAGTCTGTGTTACGAGACGGTCCTGAGCGGTCACGCCATCTTAATCTTCTGTCCGTCCAAGAACTGGTGTGAGAAGTTGTCCGATACGATCGCCCGCGAGTTCTACAACCTGTACCAGCGGGCAGCGCAGGAGGCTGCAGGTAAGACCCGGGCGTGAATACCAAGGGGCTGCGCCAATCCTGGGGGGCTGCGCTAACACCGGGGGGCTGCGCTGTCTTCTTGCCGGTCAGTCCTGGGCTGTAGATGTAAAGCTTCTGTAGGTGGGTGCCCGTTGCTTGTTCTCGGAGCGGCTCCTGCAGGCTCCACGTCTTCTATCCATCCCGTAGTCACCGTGAAAAACGACACAAATTCTCCCCCCAAAATAAACTAGAGACAGAGACTCATCCGGAAGGGAGAGGCCACCCACCGTCTACAGACCGCTGCTCCCAGACTCCTGCGTTGCATCCCCCAGAAATCCAAACCTGATGGCGGGAACTTCATAGAACAAAACTCGATATAAGCAGAATCCCAAATCGCCTCCTATGGCCCCCCCAAATCCTCACACCAGCTCCGTGCACCCAATATACCGACATATTGGGGGCTCGTACTAACCTGCATAATGGGGGCCCGTACTAACCTGCATAATGGGGGGCTCGTACTAACCTGCATAATGGGGGCCCGTACTAACCTGCATAATGGGGGGCTCGTACTAACCTGCATAATGGGGGCCCGTACTAACCTGCATAATGGGGGCTCGTACTAACCTGCATAATGGGGGCTCGTACTAACCTGCATAATGGGGGCTCGTACTAACCTACATAATGGGGGCCTGTACTAACCTGCATAATGGGGGCTCGTACTAACCTGCATAATGGGGGCTCGTACTAACCTGCATAATGGGGGCCCGTACTAACCTGCATAATGGGGGCTCGTACTAATCTGCATAATGGGGGCCCGTACTAACCTGCATAATGGGGGCCCGTACTAACCTGCATAATGGGGGCTCGTACTAACCTGCATTATGGGGGCCCGTACTAACCTGCATTATGGGGGCTCGTACTAACCTGCATAATGGGGGCTCGTACTAACCTATATCATGGGACGCATAATGGGGCGTTCGCAGCTAATTCAGTAAACAGGCCCTGCGCCGGGGTTGTCTCTGTTACATGGGCACTCGGCTGAGCTATTCCGGTCACGTAGCACGGGTCGGTCACTGCTTTATACAGCCGCTTCCTCCACTAGGTGGCATCAGGGAGGTAGTTTCTGTCCTAAATGACGCACGTGGATTCTTTACCCTTCTGGTGTTACCTTGTTGATCCATCAGGTGGCAGCACAATTCCAGGCTTCTCCTTAGTATAGGAAGTTGAGAAATTTTTGCATTTTCCATCAATGTTTTATAAATTATTCTGTCCGTACTGATGGGGGTAGTTGTTATTTTTGATAGGCGGCAGATTGGAGCCGAGCATCTCCCCCGTGGTCCTGGACAAGGACGGCATCCAGGATGTGGTGGGGCAGCTGAGGAGATGTCCGGCCGGGCTGGACGCTGTTCTTGGACGCACCGTTCCCTGGGGCGTTGCTTTCCATCATGCCGGTACGGACCACTATAAAGTAGTCGTCGCACCATTCTGAGTACAGCTGTGGCCCTCATTAACCCCTTCTGCCATGTCTACATCCATTGTGTTGGCAGGGCTGACGTTTGATGAACGTGATGTTGTAGAAGGCGCCTTCCGGCACGGTATCGTCCGTGTGTTGGCGGCAACCTCCACCCTGTCATCCGGTGTTAACCTCCCTGCCCGGCGGGTCATCATCAGGACCCCACTGTTCAATGGGCGACTTCTGGACATCCTGACGTATAAACAGATGGCAGGAAGAGCCGGCCGCAAAGGGGTGGACACCGAAGGTGAGCGCGCGGAGGCGAGATCTGTGATGGCCATATGCATCTCGAATCTGCATGGATCTGGGGTTTGTGCACTCTACTGTCCTCCGCTATCAGCCAGACTGACTGTCAGACAGGTGACTGTGACCTGCGCCCCCTGATATCATCCTACATACTATGGAAGCAAACGCTCAGCGGAGAGACGTCGTAGATGTGGGCAGAGAGATTCTTATTTCACTCCTGCACTTCTCTGGCCTGATCTCCAGTTTCCGTCCTCCATAGGGGAGAGCATCCTCATATGTAAGCCTGCGGAGAGAGCGAAGGGGATCAGTCTGCTGCAGGGGTCCCTGAAGCCGGTCCAGAGCTGCCTCCAGAGAAAAGAAGGGGCCGGAGTGACGGGCAGCATGATCCGGGCTATCCTGGAGGTGAGAACCCACAACGTGCAGCGCTCTGCATGGTGGGGACCTGTACCCATATTCATCCTGAGCTGTCTGGTTCATGTTCGAGCACTGCAGAGATTGCTGTCACTCAAACGGAGCAGCCGCAGTGATGGAGCGTGTCCCGGTGACCGTGTAATAGGGCCTCATTGTGACGTCCAGGCACATGAGTTGTCACTCCTTCTGATTTGCACCCAGATCATCGTTGGCGGGGTGGCAGACACGCCCGAGGACGTGAGGATTTACGCCTCTTGCACCCTGTTGGCTGCGAGCCTGAGAGAGGAGGACGGAGATCTGGAGCGGCAGGACCAGGGGGCGATTGAGGCGTGTGTGGACTGGCTGCTGAGGAATGAGTTCATACAGATGGTAGAGGAGGAGCGGCATGGAGAGAAAGGTATCACCGCGTGCAGGGGATGCCGAGGAATCCTGGTTACTCCCAAGGACTGATATCCCCCCTGATGAATATCCGACCTCCAGACACAGATTATCTGATGTTTCTCTCTGCAGCAGAGGTTTATCGCCCCACAAAGCTCGGCTCAGCCACCCTCTCGTCCTCGCTGTCGCCCTCCGAGGCTCTGGGCATTTTTGCAGATCTTCAGAGGGCGATGAAAGGCTTCGTCCTGGAGAACGACCTGCACATCCTGTACTTGGTAAGTGATCACACGACCGCGGATCCTGTCCCGCGTCTCGTATCACTGAGCCCCTCAGTTGCCCTCAGGTCACCCCTGTCTATGAGGAGTGGGCTACCATTGACTGGTACCAGTTCTTCTGTCTCTGGGAGAAGCTCTCTGTGTCCATGAAACGCGTCGCTGAGCTGGTGGGGATTGAGGAAGGCTTCCTGGCCCGCTCTGTGAACGGAAAGATCGTCGCCAAAACTGACCGACAGCATCGTCAGATCGCCATCCATAAGAGGTGAGTGGCCCTCCGTGACGTGTGCTGTGCAGCCTGTAGGGTGTTGATGGGACGGCAGGTTGTGCTCGGACCATCGTTTCTACCTTTTCCCCCTCCAGGTTTTACACGAGCCTCGTGCTGCTGGATTTGATCAGTGAAGTTCCTCTGTCAGATTTGACGAAAAAATACGGCTGCAGCCGGGGTCAACTCCAGTCCCTGCAGCAGTCAGCCGCCACCTACGCTGGTGAGTTACCACAGATGTAGCAGAGCGGACATTGTCATAAACCTTCATGAGGCATAAATCATCATATCTCGTCCTACTCTCGGCAGGAATGGTGACGGTGTTCAGTAATCGCCTGGGATGGCACAACATGGAGCTGCTTCTCTCCCAGTTCCAGAGTCGGCTGACGTTCGGTGTACAGCGAGAGCTCTGTGACCTCGTCCGCCTGGATCTACTGAACGCTCAGAGGGCGAGAGCGCTTTACAATGCCGGACTCATTACTGTCAGCGTGCTGGCAAGAGGAAATGTCAGCGATGTGGAAACGGCCCTGAAGAACGCGGTGCCCTTTAAGAGGTGAGAAACCCTGTCTGCTGAGCCGAAAAATCGTCTTCTTACCTTTCTGTTATTCTTATCATTATGAGTTATTATCCTGCATGTATATACAATAATACTGCCCCTAGGTACAAGAATATAACTACTATAATACTGCTCCCTATGTACAAGAATATAACTACTATAATACTGCTCCTATGTACAAGAATATAACTACTATAATACTGCCGCTATGTACAAGAATATAACTACTATAATACTGCCCCCTATGTACAAGAATATAACTACTATAATACTGCCCCCTATGTACAAGAATATAACTGCTATAATTACTGCCTCTATGTACAAGAATATAACTACTATAATACTGCCCCTATGTACAAGAATATAACTACTATAATACTGCTCCTATGTACAAGAATATAACTACTATAATACTGCCTCTATGTACAAGAATATATCTACTATAATACTGCCCCTATGTACAAGAATATAACTACTATAATACTGCTCCTATGTACAAGAATATAACTACTATAATACTGCCCCTATGTACAAGAATATAACTACTATAATACTGCCCCTATGTACAAGAATATAACTACTATAATACTGCCCCTATGTACAAGAATATAACTACTATAATACTGCCTCTATGTACAAGAATATATCTACTATAATACTGCCCCTATGTACAAGAATATAACTACTATAATACTGCTCCTATGTACAAGAATATAACTACTATAATACTGCCTCTATGTACAAGAATATATCTACTATAATACTGCCCCTATGTACAAGAATATAACTACTATAATACTGCTCCTATGTACAAGAATATAACTACTATAATACTGCCCCTATGTACAAGAATATAACTACTATAATACTGCCCCTATGTACAAGAATATAACTACTATAATACTGCCCCTATGTACAAGAATATAACTACTATAATACTGCCTCTATGTACAAGAATATATCTACTATAATACTGCCCCTATGTACAAGAATATAACTACTATAATACTGCTCCTATGTACAAGAATATAACTACTATAATACTGCCCCTATGTACAAGAATATAACTACTATAATACTGCCCCTATGTACAAGAATATACCAACTATAATACTGCACCCTATATACAAGAATATATCTACTATAATACTGCTCCTATGTACAAGAATATAACTACTATAATACTGCCCCTATGTACAAGAATATAACTACTATAATACTTCCCCTATGTACAAGTATATAACTGCTATAATTACTGCCTCTATGTACAAGAATATAACTACTATAATACTGCCCCTATGTACAAGAATATAACTGCTATAATTACTGCCTCTATGTACAAGAATATAACTACTATAATACTGCTCCTATGTACAAGAATATAACTACTATAATACTGCTCCTATATACAAGAATATAAATACTATAATACTGCTCCTATGTACAAGAATATAACTACTATAATACTACCCCTATGTACAAGAATATAACTACTATAATACTGCCTCTATATACAAGAATATAACTACTATAATACTGCCCCTATGTACAAGAATATAACTACTATAATACTGCCCCTATGTACAAGAATATAACTACTATAATACTGCCCCTATATACAAGAATATAACTACTATAATACTGCCCCCTATATACAAGAATATAAATACTATAATACTGCCCCCTATATACAAGAATATAAATACTATAATACTGCCCCCTAGGTACAAGAATATAACTACTATAATACTGCCCCCTAGGTACAAGAATATAACTACTATAATACTGCCCCCTAGGTACAAGAATATAACTACTATAATACTGCCCCCTAGGTACAAGAATATAACTACTATAATACTGCCCCTATGTACAAGAATATAACTACTATAATACTGCCCCCTAGGTACAAGAATATAACTACTATAATACTGCTCCCTAGGTACAAGAATATAACTACTATAATACTGCCCCTATGTACAAGAATATAACTACTATAATACTGCCCCCTATGTACAAGAATATAACTACTATAATACTGCCCCCTATGTACAAGAATATAACTGCTATAATACTGCCCCTATGTACAAGAATATAACTACTATAATACTGCCCCCTATGTACAGGAATATAACTACTATAATACTGCCCCTATGTACAAGAATATAACTACTATAATACTGCCCCCTATGTACAGGAATATAACTACTATAATACTGCCCCTATGTACAAGAATATAACTACTATAATCCTGCCCCCTATGTACCAGAATATAACTGATATAACCTTGTTGTCTGTGGATATAAGGCTGCTCCATCTACAGGGGGTTTATATCTTTAGCATTTATATTTTTCCTTTCGTGCTGTTTCTATACTGTCAGTCTTTTTGTCCTCAGTGTCGGGGGCTGTCGGTATTATTCCGCTCTCCTCCCGCTCTTCGTTTCCTGCATTATGTCTCCCAGGAGATCTCCAGCTGTTGTAACTGGAAGTTTTAATTACAGGGATGTGCACGGCGGCGGCTTGTACATCCTGCTGCATAATTGGCGCTCTATCCCTCTGATGAGAGCTGCGTACGCTCTACGGCAGTGACGGGGGACGCGACTCAATGCTGCAGTTGGTCCCCTCTAATAATCTCGTCCCAGCCTTCTGTACCTCGGTGACGAGGGCCCTGATCCGCAGCTCGTGCCGTTCTTCTGCCGTGTAATTAACAGGGGGACGCGGTTAATGTGTTTCTCCACGTCCTGATCTGCGGGGGATTATCTCCAATTCCCGGATAATTGCAGAATTTCATTTTCATGATTTACAAAACACTTATTGGCTGGTGAGATTAATTAGAAGCGTGAGCCGCCATATTGCTCCCCTCAGGTTGGCGCGTGTCGGACTCCTCCGATTAACATTATTTCACTAATTAAATCCACTTTCTAAGTTTATAAATGTTTTACTTTTCTTCATAGATCTCAATTTACTTTGTCTTGTACTCCAGTTACCTCCAGAGCTGCATTCATAATTCTGTATTCACTACATCCCCTGCAATGCAGCACCGCAAAATTGAGCTTTATTTCTCCTTCGCCTCATTGGGGGACACAGGTACTGTGGGTGTACGCTTCTGCCGCTAGGAGGCTGACACTAAGTGAAAAAAAGAGGTTAGCTCCTCCTCCGCAGTATACACCCTCGCCCCTATTGCGGGCGGAAATTAGTTTTTTGCTTAGTGTCCATGGAGGCACACGTCTGGTTTTTTTTCTTCAGACTTTTTTCGTCTTTTTCCATGAAGATGTGACAGGGGCAACGGATCCTATTGAAAGGGTCTGATTTCCCCAAACCAACAACGGACGAGCACATGCGAGTGTCCCTCCACGTATCCTCTCCCGCGTCGTGGGACACAATGCCGAACTTAGCTCTGACCACCCCTAGGTATTGAAACCATGGGCTGTACAGAGGCACAAGACTAGTCCATGTGGCCCCACTGCTCCACCAACGCTAGACGGCGGTGCTGCAAGGCGGCGGACGGTCCCTCTCCTCACCCCCTGAAGGGGTTAGATAGGACGGTGCAGGCACCCTATTTTATCAAGGCCCCCTCACATCACATACCTGCGCTCAGGCTGAAGAGGATCATCGGTGAGGAGAGGGTCTGGGAGGGCTCCTGCGAAGATCTCAGGGCTGGAGCCCCCAGCCGGCAGAAGCCACCGGCCATGCAAGGCTGAGGGTGGCTGGATCCGTCAGGTGGCGCCGCACAGTTAGTGGCGCCATGTTTTTTGTGTACCGTGCCCCCCCCCCCCCCCCAGTCAGGTAGGGGAAAAATTGAGGCCGGAGCTAGGCCGCGGCCGGAAGTCCCGCCCCTGGAGCCACGCGTCACTTTCGGCGGCCCGCCCAGCACTGGGCGGCGGCGAAGAAATTTAGTGCCTGGCTTCGGATCCCGGCTAGGCCGCAGAACGGAAGCACCGCCCCTAGAGTGGTTTTACATTCTGGCTCACTCCCACAGCTGGTGGCGCTCGTTTTGAAGAAAGCAGCCAGGACGGGGAGCGCAAGTCTGGGGTAATTGCTGCCCGAGAGGCCACGCTACGGGGAAAACGAGGTGCTACCTCTTCCCCACACCCCCAGCAGCGGACAGATACAGTATGTCCGAAAAGGCAAAGACGCACACGTTCTTTTACGCTGCATGCATCTCTTGTCGGGCTGCATTTCCACGGGCGCAGAGCAAGTGACTATGCGAAGCCTGCGAATCCGAATGCGCCCAGGAGCCCTCCCCTACGACCGTGACCAATGTGTCAAATCCCCCGGAGTGGGCCCAATCACTGTCACAGTCCATGGCGTCGCTTACGAGAGCAATAGAGTCCCTTCAAGCCCCAGATAGGGGCAGGGACAATGGCTCGCCGACCTTAGAGGGAACCTCCACCAAACAAAAGCCTCCGGCCTGCAGGGGCCAGTCTCACTCCAGGCAGACCCGGAGGAAACAAATTCACACGGTGTCGCCCAGTCCATCCGGTGCCTTGGCATCCGTAAGCTCTGCTTCTTGCTCCCCGTCACCAGTGGTTGATAGCGAGCAGACAGACCTCAGATTGCAACTCAGACGAGCCCCTTGACCTGGACACTCCAGGGTCACGTGAAACAGTGGACAGCCTCATAGAAGCCGTCAATCAGACCCTGGGGATTCAGGATGATCCCGCAGCGGCTACGGGGCATAAAGTGGTATTTAAGCGAGTGAAGCGCCCGCACAGAATTTTTTCCTCTCACCCGTAGTTTGAGGACATAGCGCAGCGGCACAGAGAACGTCCAGACAGGCGTTTCTCGGGTCAAAAGGCACTCGAAACAAGGTATCCGTTTGCTCCGGACCTCTGTAAAAGATGGACGGAATCCCCGATGGTGGATCCTCCGGTTTCGCGCCTAGCCACTAAGACCCTGCTATCCGTCCCTAGTGTTTCCTCGATTAAGGATCCCATGGACTGCCTTATAGAGAGCTTAGCTCGCTCAGTATATGATGCGTCAGGGTCAGCACTTGCTCTCTCGTTCGCAGCAACTTGGGTAGCCAAGGCTATGATAACATGGTCAGAAACATTAAACATGGTCGCGCAGGAGCAGGTTCTACCTGCAGAGATTTCGGAGGTCGCGGGTCAGATGGCGATGGCCGGAGACTATGTAATCAAAGCGTCTTTGGATGTGGCCAATTGCTCGGCACTTGCCGCCGCTAATGCAATTTCGATCAGAAGAGCCCTATGGTTAAGGGCATGGTGAGCCAATTCTTCTTCTAAGAAGTCCTTGACTTCACTGCCTTATCAGTGCATCCGCCTATTTGGGGACAAGTTGGATCAACTTGTCTCCGACTCCACAGGAGGAAAGAGCGGGTTTCTCCCTCAACAAAGGGTCAAACCGCTTTTTCGTCACCCGTTTCAGGCACGTTTTAGGGCCTTTAACAACACCAGGTGGACTACAGCGGCCAATTCCGCCGCCTCAGGCCGCCCCAACCAGGATAGGGAGCGGCAGGTCTCATATAGAGCCAACCCATTGGGGAGATTGCGTACTCAGCAGCCTAGATCGAGGGGATCCAGATACCAAAGATCGTCGGCCAAATGACTCGAGGCCTTTACCAGACGACACCGGCAAGGTGGGTGGCCACCTACTCTGGTTTTTTCACATCTGGGCCAATATCGCTCACGACGCATGGGTAAAGGAATTGGTGGCCTCAGGTTACAAAATAGAGTTTGTCAGATACCTGCCAAGACGGTTTTTTTTTCCCGGCTTCCCAGAGTGGATGCCCAGGCAAGGGCTCTATTGAGAGCCATCAAATTCAAATCGCTCCAGCACAACAGAGTCATTGTTCCAGTGCCGGAACACGAAAAAAATCAGGGGTTCTATTCCAACCTTTTTGCGGTTCCTAAAAAGGATGGGTCTGTCAGGCCTGTTTTGGACCTGAAGCTTCTGAACCAATTCATCACGATCAGACATTTCCGGATGGAGTCTCTCCGGTCAGTCATATTGGCCATGGAGCAGGGAGAATACTTGACCTCAATAGACATCCAGGACGCATATCTGCATATTCCCATCCTCCTCATCAGAGGTTTCTACGCTTCGCCATCAACGGTCAACATTTTCAGTTCATGGCGCTACCCACGGCTCCCAGAGTGTTCACAAAGGTTATGGCAGTTGTCATGGCCACACTGCATTCTTGAGGCATAGTCGTCCTTATCTGGACGACCTCTTGGTCAAAGGCCCTTCAATACGGGCATGCGAGGAAAATGTCAACATCACGCTAGATACTCTTGCACGCTTAGGGTGGTTGGTCAATGCGAAGAAGTCATCCCTTGTGCCAGCTCAAAAGGTCTCCTTCCTAGGAATGATTCTCGACACTCGCCGAGGGTTGGTAATTCTCCCTCAGGAAAAGGTGCTAGCGCTCCGGCAGGGAGTCCGGACACTTCGGCAACCAGTCCCTCATACCATCCGATCCGGGATGAGAAGTCTAGGGAAAATGGTGGCAGCAATGGAAGCGGTACCGTTCGCCCAGTTCCATCTTCGCCCCCTGCAGCGCGCCCTTATGTCAGCTTGGGACAAGAATCCCCTCATGCTCGATCGGCAGTGCCGACTGTCCTGTCAAGTCAGGCAGTCGCTCGGATGGTGGTTAACCAGTTCCCCCCAGACCATTGGTTGGTGATGACAACCGACGCCAGTCTCCTCGGCTGGGGAGCGGTGTTTCGGCACCACACGACCCAGGGACGGTGGTCGCCACAGGAGGTACGCCTCCTGATCAACTTATTGGGGATACGAGCAATTCGTCTGGCCCTGCTAAAGTTTCATCACTTTCTAGCAGGCCGCCCCATCTGGATTCAGTCGGACAACGCCACGGCGGTGGCTTACATAAATCACCAAGGAGGCACCCGCCGCAGAGCAACCATGCGCGAGGTGGGGCACGTTCTGCAGTGGGCCGAAGCAAACCACTCGGTGATTTCGGCTGTCCACATCCCGGGCGTGGAAAATTGGGCAGCAGACTTTCTCAGCCGGCAGGGTCTAGCGTCCGGAGAGTGGTCTCTACATTCCGAAGTCTTCCGGCAGATTTGTCAGCTGTGGGGAACTCCGGATGTGGACCTGATGGCGTCCAGAGTGAACGCCAAGGTGCCCACATATGTCGCTCGTGCCAGGGACCCGCAGGCAATCGCTGTGGGCGCGTTGTTTCTGCCATGGGACCAGTTTCTCCTCCCATATCTATTTCCCCCGCTGCCACTACTTCCGAGGGTCATCAAGAAGATCGAGACGGAAGGGGTCCCGGCGATTCTGCTGACTCCAGACTGGCCCTGTCGAGTGTGGTACGCAGATCTAATGCAGCTGCTCGCCGACGTTCCCTGGCGCCTGCCAGAGTGCCCAGATCTACTTTCTCAAGGGCCAATTTGCCACCCGAACTCAGGGGCCCTGTGTTTGACGGCATGGCCGTTGAATCTTGGATTCTAACCCAGGCAGGGTTCGGGAGCAAGGTGGTCGCTACAATGATTAGTGCCCGAAAGCCTGCTTCAGCACGAATTTACCACCACACCTGGAAGGTGTTCTTTGCTTGGTGTCGAGGCCGCGGTGTTTCTCCACTGAGATTCTCGATCCCCAACATCTTGACTTTTCTCCTGTCGGGCCTAGACTTAGGCTTAGCCCCAATTCCCTCAGGAGACAAATATCGGCCTTATCCGTCCTGTTCCAGCGCAGAATTCCTACCAATCTGCAGGTGAAGACTTTCATCCAGGGAGTCTCCCACTTGGTACCTCCCTATAAGGCGCCTTTGGACGCTTGGGACCTTAACCTGGTCCTAAGTGTTCTGCAGGGAGCTCCATTTGAACCGTTTCAGGATATCTCCTTGGGGTACCTTTCCTGGAAAGTGGTGTTCCTAGTGGCCATCACTTCTGTCAGGCAGGTTTCAGAACTGGCAGCCCTATCCTGCCTAGCCCCGTTCCTCACTTTCCATAAAGATAAGGTGGTGCTCAGACCAGCCCCTCCTTTTCTGCCAAAAGTCGTGTCCTCTTTTCACATTAATGAAGATGTTGTCTTGCCTTCATTTTGTCCAGCACCGGTGCACCGTGTGGAAAAGGCTCTTCACACGTTAGACCTGCTAAGAGCCCTCCGGAGGTACGTGTCGAGGACGGCACCCTTTCGTCAGCCGAACACGCTGTTCGTGCTCCCTGAAGGGTGCAGGAAGGGACTCGCTGCCTCAAAATCGACCATAGCCAGATGGATTCGTTTGACTATTCAGGAGTCCTACCGCATTAGAAGCACGCTGATTCCAGCAGGGATCAGAGCGCACTCTACTCGGGCAGTGGGCGCCTCTTGGGCGCTTCGGCACCAGACTTCGACGGAACAGGTTTGCAAGGCAGCAACCTGGTCCAGCCTGCACACATTTGCCAAACATTATAATATCCATGCTCCGGCGTCGGCGGATGCGAGCCTGGGTAGAAGGATTCTCCAAGCAGCGGTGGCGCACCTTTAAACAAGAGGTGCATGTAGCTTGGATCGGTGAGTCAATCTCCCACCCAGGGACTGCTTTAGGACGTATCAGTGTCCCCCCAATGAGGCGAAGGAGAAACATGGATTTTTGTGATAACTCACCGTAAAATCCTTTTCTCCTAGACGCTCATTGGGGGACACAGCACCCACCCTATTAGCCATTTGGCTCTTGTTTTGTTTAAATTTATATGCATTTACTAGTTTGATATAAGGGTGGTGTTTTGGACATGTTGTACCTGTATTAAGGCTGATTTTGTTGTCCTCCTACTGCTTTGACACCAAACTGATTTCCGCCCGCAATACGGGTGAGGGTGTATACGGCGGAGGAGCTAACCTCTTTTTTTCACTTAGTGTCAGCCTCCTAGTGGCAGAAGCATACACCCACAGTACCTGTGTCCCCCAATGAGCGTCTCGGAGAAAAGGATTTTACGGTGAGTTTATCACAAAAATCCATGTTTTTGTATTATTGCTTTTTTGTTCTGAGTTCTCTTTTTTTCTTCCTTTTTGCTCCTCAGCATCCGCCGAGCTGTAGATGAAGATGAGGAAGCCGCCCAGGAGCGCCGAGCTGCTCGATGCATCTGGATTTCTGGAAAAAAAGGCCTGACGGAGCGAGAGGCTGCGGAGCTCATCGTGGAGGAGGCGCGGAGACTGCTGAAGGAGGACCTGGCTCTGATGGGGATCCACTGGAATCCAGACACAACCCTGGAGTCTGGGTCATCTCTGGACACGAGCTCCGAATCCTCCACCGAGCAGAAAGAGAAGCCCCCTACCTCAGAGATTAACCCTTCCTTGAACACAGAGAGCGCAGCTCCTGATCTGAGGAGACTGGAGACGGCTGCTAATGCAAATTCCTCACGTGCCACATGTGCCGGGCACCGGGAACTGAGCACAGAAGGCATTGTGGTGAAGGATAAGGAGAACATCCCGGAAAATTCAGGGAAGAGTCTTGGGATGGGAAAGGTTATTAACCAAGAGATGGTTATTAGTAGTCCGAGAACTGGGGCCGAATCCATAACCTCTGGAGCGCTGAGCATGGCCATTAAATGCCCAGATGACGGGCACCTTGGCAATGCTGCTCCTGGTGCCACATCTGAATGTAAAGAAGATATGGAAGATGTGCCAGATGCCCGGATGCTCGATGAAGATCCATCATCAAAGGATGCCGGAGACCTGGCCCCTACAGCGAATGATGGGCCTGTTGGTGATTTAGGAGGGAGCTCAGATGCACCCGTGTTCACTATTCCAACTATACAGCCTTGTCCTGCTGCCCGGGTGTCCGATGTCTCCCTACGACCTAACCACAAGGCTACGTCCACGGTGACTAGGGATGTTCCTGAGATTATCCATAACACTGCGATAAACCCCCAAAACAGCAAAGCTTCTGACTTCACAGTGTGCCCTCCAGCATGCCCCGCCACCTCGCCTGTCCTCTGTCTTTCTCCTGCCTTCTACATGGCGTCCAGGACCTTCGAGGACAGTTTACAGCTGGATACCCAAACGGAGAAATTAATTCTGCAGCATGTGCCGTCCAAAGACCATAGAGAGGGGGAGGACGCAAAGGTGGCCCTGTCAGAGGCTCTACCCACAGACGGGCCGATCTTGGTGTGTATGGAGGAGACACCTGCGAATGTGGAGGCTCCATGCCAGGAACAAATAAAATATGAGGGGGAGAATTCTGCAAAAAGGTCACCAGATCCCCCCAGCGAGCGGCCAGCAGGAGGTGACCTGTCCCTCAGCGATACACAACTTCAGGCCTTGTTCCAGTCCTGCCAAACGCAAGTGAAGAGCGAAGAGCAGGGTCCAAACCCTCGCGTAGCGTCTCCTCCAAAGCAAGACTCCTCCTCAGACCGGGGTCTTGGTCATAGCGAGGCAACGGACAGCAGCCTGAACATGAGTGGCAGCTTCCTGTTCGACAGCTTCAATGATGATCTAGATTTTGGCTCCAAACCTGAGGAGCCCAACCCTCCTCCTCCTCCTCCATCTGATGACGAGAAGGATATGAGATACGACGAAGGGTCGATCATGTTCTCTCAGCTTGATTCTTTTCAGATGGTCGAGGTTCTAGATCACGTTGAACAACTGCCCAAGTCCGAAACAAAATTCCCGGCTACAGCGGTGGAGAAAAGGGACAATGTGGAGACAGTGAAGCTCGGGCCGGAGTGGGGCGACCTCAGTTTTAGCTTGACTCAAGGAATGGAGGATATTTTAGATCAGTGGCCGAATATCACCACAAATGTCTGTTCTGACCCAAAGCAAGACACACGGACCATCTGCAGGGAGAGACCCCTATGTCCAGATACTGACAGCGTCCTGCTCACTTCCGCTGCAAACCCTCGTTCAGATGTCCCGCACCTTAACTCTACCCCAAACACGGCTTCGGATATTGATCGACAATCCAACTCCAGGCCTGAGAGCAGATTGGAGCTGGTTCCCCCCACTCCTCCGAGTGCTTGTACCTCACGAGTGATTGGCATGTCCTCCATAAAATCTGGCATCAAGAGGCCAAGACTGGACTCGTTGGGCAGCCTGAGCTTCCTGTCACAGGACGCGGACGACATGTTTGGGTCACGAGGGGAAGTTGTGGAGGTGGCTGGGGACAACCGAGATGCCTCCATAATTGCCCAGGACTTCTCCTTGCAGTTGTCCCAGGACTCGTCCTCGCCTCTTCCTCCATGCAGCTCTCAGGTGTTCAGCATCATTGATGTGGCCAGCGACCTCGCCTTGTTCCAGACGTTCCTGCAGGAATGGAGGAGCCAGACGTCGTTCTCGCTGTCCTTGGCCTGTGAGCGGAGATCTAGGGTGGCCTCATCCAGGTCGTGCATCGGTGGGAGGTTTAAGCAAGGTCTGTAGGTTCATGGTGGTCTCATTCAGTGTAATGGGGGTCTGCTGCTGTGTACGCCGGTGATATTATCCTTGTCTCCTCTCGTGATACTTTAGTGCCGTCGCTGCGACAGGAACAAGCCAAGGAAGATGACGGCCTCTCCATCCCGGGTTGGGACGACATGTTGCTCGTGGGCCTGGCCGTGTGCTGGGGAGGGAAGGACGCCTATTACCTGTCCCTACAGAGGCAGCAAGATGGCTCAGGTACCGGCGCAGAGTATAAAACCTGGTGACTTGGTGCACGAGTCTATAACCTCTTGGGTCCTCTCGTTACAGACATAAGCTCCAGCCTGGCCCCTCCTCCGCTGGACCAGAACTTGTCCGTCAGCCAGCGGCTTCTGTCTCTGCAGTCCACATTGCAGCAGATGCGCCCCTCAGAGGTCATCATGTATAACTTCATCGAGCAGTACAAAGCTCTGCTGATGAGCTGCGGGGTCTCCATTACTGGACACTTCCAGGACCCAAAGGTAACGCATTTGTTATGTCCTGTCTGTAAGCGACCTCCGAGTCATCTGTACGTCCTGAAATATGGACTACGCCGTAGTGGCTGCATTGTGTATAGAGACATGGGGGCTGTGCTGTGTATGGAGATGTGGAGTCTGCGCTGAGTACTGGGGTGAGGGGTGCACCATGTACAGACAAATAGGGGATGCGCTGTGTACAGAGACATGGGGGCTGCGTCTTGTGTTGGGGTGAGGTGCAAGGAGACCCAAGGGCTGAGCCGTGTCAGGAGACACGAGGGCCCAAGCTGTGTACCAGAGGGTAATGTGCAAAACAACTGTTATTGGCTGCTGCTTCTCTTAAAGGGGCTGTTAATTATTTTAACAATGTATTACTATTTTTGGAGGATCAGCGCCGCCTCTGTCCTGGTTATGTTTGGTTTTACCGCTGCATTGAGTAAAAACCCCGGGTCGTGGGCGGCGCTGCTTCTGTATTAAAGCATTACGATAAAGGAGAACGCGGCCGTACCTGTGATTATCGATCCCTGTCCTGTTATTGTCCCTTCCTCTGAGGAGGTGTTGGGGACTTTCCCGTGTGGTCGCATCGGGCGTTTCATCCCCCAGGATGAGCGGCGCCGGCTCTCTGGATTAATTTCAGGATTACGTCTGAGCTGCTTATCTGTGATCAGATTATCCTCAGAGGCAGGAGATGGAAATCCGCAGGTAATTAACTCCTGGCGATTTACCGGCTGCCGCGTCAGGTGGCGATATCATCAGCGGAGGCCGGAGCGATGATATGTCATCGGCGGAGGCCGGAGCGATGACCAGCTGCCATAATGTGATCAGATCAGTGACTTAAGTTGTGTAACTTCTGCTCTAATCACATCCAGAGCTGTATGTACAGATAGACTGGACGCAGGGGTCATTACACATGGCTGCTATGTGATTTCTGGGGTCACTTACTTTTTGGTCTTGTTTTGCAGGTTGCTTGCTGGTTACTAGATCCAAGCTCCAAGGAGCGAACACTACACAACATGGCAGCCAACTTCCTCCCACAAGAGCTCCCCCTGCTGGACGGGGTAAGCAGTGGTCAGGGCGTGCAGAGCCTCGGCCTCAGTGCCAGCAGTGACCAGTCTGGACGGTACCGGGCCGCCATAGAGAGTGTCCTTGTCTATAGCATCATGGGCACGTTACACGGATTACTGGAGAAGGAGAATCTGCGAGGTACGAGATCCTGAGGCCAGGGGGTCCGGGGCAGATGTCTGCTCTGTCCTACAGGGGGTCCAGGGCAGGTGTCTGCTCTGTCCCACAGGGGGTCTGGGGCAGGTGTCTGCTCTGTCCTACAGGGGGTCTGGGGCAGGTGTCTGCTCTGTCCTACAGGGGGTCTGGGGCAGATGTCTGCTCTGTCCCACAGGGGGTCTGGGGCAGGTGTCTGCTCTGTCCCACAGGGGGTCTGGGGCAGGTGTCTGCTCTGTCCCACAGGGGGTCTGGGGCAGGTGTCTGCTCTGTCCCACAGGGGGTACGGGGCAGCTGGCTGTTCTGTCCCAAAGGGGGTACGGGGCAGGTGTCTGCTCTGTCCCAAAGGGGGTACGGGGCAGGTGTCTGCTCTGTCCCACAGGGGGTCTGGGGCAGCTGGCTGCTCTGTCCCACAGGGGGTCTGGGGCAGCTGGCTGCTCTGTCCCACGGGGGGTCTGGGGCAGCTGGCTGCTCTGTCCCACGGGGGGTCTGGGGCAGCTGGCTGCTCTGTCCCACGGGGGGTCTGGGGCAGCTGGCTGCTCTGTCCCACGGGGGGTCTGGGGCAGCTGGCTGCTCTGTCCCACGGGGGGTCTGGGGCAGCTGGCTGCTCTGTCCCACGGGGGGTACGGGGCAACTGGCTGCTCTGTCCCACGGGGGGTACGGGGCAGCTGGCTGTTCTGTCCCACGGGGGGTACGGGGCAGGTGTCTGCTCTGTCCCACGGGGGGTACGGGGCAGGTGTCTGCTCTGTCCCACGGGGGGTACGGGGCAGGTGTCTGCTCTGTCCCACGGGGGGTACGGGGCAGGTGTCTGCTCTGTTTCACGGGGGGTACGGGGCAGGTGTCTGCTCTGTCCCACGGGGGGTCGGGGGCAGGTGTCTGCTCTGTCCCACGGGGGGTACGGGGCCGGTGTCTGCTCTGTCCTACAGGGGGTCTGGCATCTGCTGTGTCCTGCAGGGGGTCCGGGGCTGATGTCTGCACTGTCCTGCAGGGGTCTTCAGCAGGGTGGAGATGCCCACACATTACTGCCTGGCTCTGCTGGAGCTGAATGGCATCGGCTTCAGTACAGAGGAGTGCGAGACCCAGAAACACATCATGCAAGCGAAGCTGAACGAGATCGAGGCGCAGGCGTACCAGCTCGCCGGCCACAGCTTCTCCCTCACCAGCCCTGATGACGTCGCCCAGGTACCGAGACAGATTAGCGACACACAAACCTACACAAACCTGTACAACCCTAATACATCCAAAACCGACAAAAGACAAAATGAGAAAAACCCTGCTGTAATTAAATAAAAAGCAAAAGTGCATGTAAGTAATACAGAGTTCTTAGTAATACTGTCTGTGATCAAATATAGCATAAAAGCCGTCCCACCACCGACAAGGTGACTCTGATCACACCCTGACGTCAACTCTGACACATGGTAAGGTATTTAATATTAGACAGTGTAGGACCGTCCCCATCAGAGTCACCTTGTCGGTGGTGGGACGGCTTTTATGCTATATTTGATCACAGACAGTATTACTAAGAACTCTGTATTACTTACATGCACTTTTGCTTTTTATTTAATTACAGCAGGGTTTTTCTCATTTTGTCTTTTGTAGGTTTTGTACGCTTTATGGCCAATGTGAACATGCGTTTGTGTTGCATGTATACCAGCTCAAACCAAGCTCAATTTTTGTGTTTTTAACCCTAATACATCACATCTACATACACCTCCAGAGCTGCAGTCACTATTCTACTGTTACATCATGTCTTATCCTCCAGTCACCTCCAGAGCTGCAGTCACTATTCTGCTGTTACATCATGTCTTATCCTCCAGAGCTGCACTCACTATTGTGCTATTACATCATGTCTTATACTCCAGAGCTGCGAGCACTATTCTGCTGTGTTATGTTGTGCTCCCTGCTGAAGGTTGGGTGTGGCTTTGGGTGTGACTCGAGTAAGGGACAGAAGGTGCCGTGTCTCCGGATTCATTTGCCCTTTCTTAGGTTCTGTTCATTGAACTTAAACTGCCCCCCAATGGCGACCTGAAGGGTCCCGGGAACAAGAAGACGCTGGGTTACACCAGACGGCCGGCGCTGAACAGAGTCCGACTCTCCAAGCAGTTCAGCACCACAAAGGTACCATCACCCTCATCATCTCCTCCGTCCGCGGCTCCCCCAGTACTCAGGGCCTCGCTCCAGCAATGATTTTCTTTCTTCCCAGGACATTTTGGAGAAGTTGAAGCCGCTGCATCCTCTGCCCGGACTCATCCTAGAGTGGAAGCGGATCACCAACGCCATGACCAAGGTGGTGTACCCCCTGCAGCGGGAGAAGAGTTTCTGCCAGGGCCTGGGCATGGAGCGGATCTACCCCGTGTCCCAGACTCACACCGCCACAGGTACAGATGTAGTGTCATGAGCTGCCCCAGCTGCAGAAGTGAAGGCGAAACTGGGGACAGCGATGGTGCTGAGACCAGGGGAGAGGGCAGCGATGGTGCTGACGAGACCAGAAGGGCAGCGATGGTGCTGGCGAAACCAGGGGGCAGCGATGGTGCTGGGGGAAGCAGGAGAGAGGGCAGCGATGATGCTGATGAGACCAGGGCAGAGGGCAGCGATGGTGCTGGCAAGACCAGAAGGGCAGCGATGGTGCTGGCGAAACCAGGGGGCAGCAATGATGCTGGCGAGACCAGAAGGGCAGCGATGGTGCTGGTGAAAGCAGGAGAGAGGGCAGCGATGGTGCTGGTGAGAACAGAAGGGCAGCGATGGTGCTGGGGAAACCAGGGGGCAGCGATGGTGCTGGGGAAAGCAGGAGAGAGGGCAGCGATGATGCTGGTGAGACCAGAAGGGCAGCAATGGTGCTGGCGAAACCAGGAGAGAGGGCAGTGGTGGTGCTTGCAAGACCAGGGGGCAGTAATGGTGGCATTATGGGACTGTGTTCAAGAATAATACAGCAGTGGTTACATTGTGGAGCAGAGATGGTGGTGATGAAGAAGGGTGGGACAGGGGTCGTGACGCCGGGGACAGCAGTGAAGTTGGGGGCAGCGGGGTGGAGAATGTCATCATCCTGCCGCTTCTTCTGTTCCAGGCCGCATCAGCTTCACTGAGCCCAATATCCAGAACGTTCCCAAAGACTTTGAGATAGAAATGCCTCTTCTGGTTGGAGAGAGCCCCCCGTCTCAGGCAGCGAGCGCCTCCGCCTTCTCCAAGCAGCGGTAAGCGACAACCCTCATCATTCGCAGATATAGGGGTTCTCCGGTGCTTGGCGTCTGTTATTAGCTGCAATGTCCCTACTGATATAGAGGCTGAAAACTCACCTTGACTCTGTCCAGCTCACACAGCTGCAGGGTTGGTACAATGTATCATAGAATCGTAGAGTTGGAAGGGACCTCCTGGGCCATCTGGTCCAACCCCCTGCTCAAAGCAGGATTCGCTAAATCATCCCAGTTAGATGTCTGTCCAGCCTCTGTTTGAAGACTTCCATTGAAGGAGAACTCACCACTTCTCGTGGCAGCCTGTTCCACTCATTGATCACTCTAACTGTCAAAAAGTTTTTTCTAATATCTAATCTGTGTCTCCTCCCATATCGACGTAGATCTTTACTAATCCACTGTAATAAGTCCGCCCAACCGGATTTACAGTAAATATTTCCATTCTCTGACACCAAGCAGAGATCTTAAAGGTGAGAACCTGGGACAGAGCGTATATTTTTGGTTCACTAGAGCTGGATGACGGGGGGTGCTGATTATTTCTGACCCTCTGTGTGGCCCATGTGCCGTGTACTGGGGGGGCTCCGCTGTGAGGGATGGGTTGTGATGTGGCATCTCTGGTCGTTTCTGATTTTAGGGGTAAGAAGACCCTCCCCGAGGCGCTGGCGGATCAGATCCGGCAGGAGAGGGGGCTGTCGTTTCTCGTTAGTATGCGGCACGCCTTCGTCCCATTTGTAGGTAATTCTGACTGGGTCGTTCTGCTTAGGTCGCTTCCATAAATGAGTACGGCGAGGGGGTCCGGCAGTCACGGATAGACGCTCACATCGGGTCTTGTTCCCCCTGCAGGAGGGATGATCCTGGCAGCAGATTATTCTCAGCTGGAGCTGCGGATTCTCGCTCACTTATCCCGGGATCGTCGCCTCATCCAAGTGCTGAACAGTGGCTCCGACGTCTTCAGGAGCATCGCAGCGGAGTGGAAGATGATGGAGCCGGATGCTGTCACTGACAGCCTGAGGCAGCAGGCCAAACAGGTGACCCACCGAACCGGGGTCCCATCAATTGTATGTCTTCCTGTGCTGGCGAAACGAGGCGACTCTCGGCTCAGGATTTTGAGATTTCTATGTAGGGATCTGATATGAATACTTTCATATTAGCTGATGGTTCGTTACAGTGTAATAGCTGCACAACTCTGTGTCCTGGCCTGGAATCAGGGCAAATGGCTGCAGGTGTGTTACCCCAATATAAGACACATTGAGCAACGGATTGTATATGTCCCCTGCTTTGGGTCTGGTCTGGCACAACTCCACACTGGAAACAATCGAGGACCGCTCACCTGACCGCTGCTCCGACCTCTGACACACCACG
Organism: Dendrobates tinctorius; assembly: GCF_039654945.1. NCBI lineage: Eukaryota > Metazoa > Chordata > Amphibia > Anura > Dendrobatidae > Dendrobates > Dendrobates tinctorius. Next base: position 1,955,755 of record NW_027361722.1, on the reverse strand, counting down.
ACAGCTGCTCCGGCCTCTGCTCCGACACGCCACGACCGCTGCTCCGGCCTCTGCTCCGACACACCACGACTGCTGCTCCGGCCTCTGCTCCGACCTCCGACACACCACGACCTCTGCTCCGACCTCCGACACACCATGACCGCTGCTCTGGCCTCTGACACTCCACGACCGCTGCTCCGGCCTCCGACACACCACGACAGCTGCTCCGGCCTCCGACACTCCACGACCGCTGCTCCGGCCTCTGCTCCGACCTCCGACACACCACGACCGCTGCTCCGGCCTCTGACACACCACGACCGCTGCTACAGCCTCTGCTCCGACACACCATGACAGCTGCTACGGCCTCTGCTCCGACACACCACGACAGCTGCTCCGGCCTCCGACACACCACAACCGCTGCTCTGGCCTCTGCTCCGACCTCCGACACCACGACCGCTGCTCCGGCCTCTGCTCCGACCTCCGACACACCACGACCGCTGCTCTGGCCTCTGCTCCGGCCTCTGACACACCATGACCGCTGCTCTGGCCTCTGACACACCACGACCGCTGCTCTGACATCCGACACACCACGACAGCTGCTACGGCCTCTGCTCCGACACACCACGACCGCTGCTACGGCCTCTGCTCCGACACACCACGACAGCTGCTCCGGCCTCTGCTCCGACCTCCGACACACCACGACCTCTGCTCCGACCTCCGACACACCATGACCGCTGCTCTGGCCTCTGACACTCCACGACCGCTGCTCCGACCTCCGACACACCACGACAGCTGCTCCGGCCTCCGACACTCCACGACCGCTGCTCCGGCCTCTGCTCCGACCTCCGACACACCACGACCGCTGCTCCGGCCTCTGACACACCACGACCGCTGCTACAGCCTCTGCTCCGACACACCATGACAGCTGCTACGGCCTCTGCTCCGACACACCACGACAGCTGCTCCGGCCTCCGACACACCACAACCGCTGCTCTGGCCTCTGCTCCGACCTCCGACACCACGACCGCTGCTCCGGCCTCTGCTCCGACCTCCGACACACCACGACCGCTGCTCTGGCCTCTGCTCCGGCCTCTGACACACCATGACCGCTGCTCTGGCCTCCGACACACCACGACCGCTGCTCTGACATCCGACACACCACGACAGCTGCTACGGCCTCTGCTCCGACACACCACGACCGCTGCTACGGCCTCTGCTCCGACACACCACGACAGCTGCTCCGGCCTCTGCTCTGACCTCCGACACACCATGAACGCTGCTCTGGCCTCCGACACACCATGACAGCTGCTCCGGCCTCCGACACACACGACCGCTGCTCCGACCTCCGACACACCACGACCGCTCCTCCGGCCTCTGCTCTGACCTCCGATATACCACGACCGCTGCTCCGGCCTCCGACACACACCACGACCGCTGCTACGGCCTCTGCTCCAACACACCACGACAGCTGCTCCGACACACCACGACAGCTGCTCCGGCCTCCGACACACCACGACCGCTGCTCCGGCCTCTGCTCCAACCTCCGACACACCACGACCGCTGCTCCGGCCTCTGCTCCGACCACCAACACACCATGACCGCTGCTCTGGCCGCCGACACACCACGACAGCTGCTCCGGCCTCCGACACCACGACCGCTGCTCCGGCCCTGCTCCAACCTCCGACACACCATGACAGCTGCTCCGGCCGCCGACACACCATGACAGCTGCTCCGGCCTCCGACACACCACGACAGCTGCTCCGGCCTCCGACACACCACAACCGCTGCTCCGACCTCCGACACACCACGACCCCTGCTCCGGCCTCTGCTCTGACCTCCGATACACCACGACCGCTGCTCCGGCCTCCGACACACCATGACCGCTGCTACGGCCTCTGCTCCGACACACCACGACCGCTGCTCCGGCCTCCGACACACCACGACCGCTGCTCCGGCCTCCGACACACCACGACCGCTGCTCCGGCCTCCGACACACCACGACCGCTGCTCCGGCCTCCGACACACCACGACCGCTGCTCCGGCCTCTGCTCCGACCTCCAACACACCATGACCGCTGCTCTGGCCTCCGACTCCACGACAGCTGCTCCGGCCTCCGATACACCACGACAGCTGCTCCGGCCTCCGATACACCACGACAGCTGCTACGGCCTCTGCTCCGACACACCACGACAGCTGCTCCGGCCTCTGCTCCGACACACCACGACCGCTGCTCCGGCCTCTGCTCCGACTTCCGACATACCATGACCGCTGCTCTGGCCTCCGACACACCTTGACCGCTGCTCTGGCCTCTGACAAACCATGACCACTGCTCTGACCGCTGACACACACTGGGCAGAAGAAATGTATTCAAACCAAACAGGAAAAAGAGCGTTGATTCCCGGGCGCTGCCGCAGGGGGTAGATGAGTGTCGCGCCGACTCCTTCATCAGGGAAGGTATATTCTACATACATACAGGGGAGGGAAGACCCTGATCCACCGCTACAAACAATCCAGAATTAACACAGTTAACGGTTTATACAAATCTAAAATCTGCAGCAGAAGACATCCGTTCTATAGAAATTTGAATCATGTGGAGTATTTGTGCGACGTCTTATAATTATAAAAAAATTATTGGGACAGTAAAGAGAATATTGTAATTATGACATTTCATAGACGTTGACGGCCGTAGCTTTCGCTTTCTTGAATTTCCTGCCGCCTCTTTCCCAAATGGATGAGAAATATCTGGACAATATTGGAGGAAAAGGGAGAACAGGCTGAACTCTAGATCCCAATCAGAGATGATGGGAAGCAGATTGCTTGAAGAAGGAAACACAAAGAATATTCGTAAAGATGCGTTTAATCACACAACAATCTCAGCATGGCTTCCCAAATAACAACAAAATGAAAAATGTGATGTTAAAAACATCAGTAAAGGGAGAGACGAGAAGATCAAAGCTGAACCTGATGACAGGAGACTGAACTACGATGTTCACATCGATCAGGTCTGCGACCTCCAGATATTGTTCCATTATTCAGGGACCCTTTACTGTCAAAGTTTCTGCCCCCAAATCAGGGGGCATTTTCAAGAATCATGTAGCTCCCAGTAGTATCAAACCAGTGAATAAAACCGCTATTATCAGGCCAGGGGATTCTCTGTTTCCAGAATTAAAGATACTTCCAGTGCGGCAATTCTAAAGCTAAACATCCACGGCAGCATGTGGTGTGTCCGATATTCGGATCCTGCACCCCTCTACAAGTCTGTGGCTGCATGTGACACATCAGATGTCATCTCCGTGCAGGCCAACATACGCAGACCCGGGAAGCGGAAAAGATGGAGAAATTAAGATCTCTGTCTTCTCTGCATCGGTGCTGCGGTTCTCACATGCAAGACTCGGATCACCCTCGGGTGACACTCGGATCATCCTCTGACGATTGGATGACACTTGGATCACGGATGACACTCAGATCTCCCTCGGACGTCACTTGGATCACTGTCAGATGACCCTTAGATCGCACTGATCACCCTCGGATGACTCTCTGATCACACTGTCACCGCCGGATGACACTCAGATCACCCTCAGGATCACACCCTTATGATACATTTATAGATCACAAATGGTCTTTTGCTGCAGATTTTACATTTGTGATTTCTATAAACTTCTGATATTAATTCTGGATTTCTTTGTAGCAGTGTATAAGGTTCTTCCCTCCCTTGTATGTATAACATGCTCCACCTGATGAAGGAGTCGGCCCGACGTAGAAACGCCTCGTATGAATGGAGATCCAGAGAACATGCACTCTCGTCTCCACCCTGCGGCAGCGCCTGGGAATCACCGCTCTTTCTCCTGTTTGGATTCAATACTGACACATTGTAAGGAAATCATCAGCGGTGTGAGCAGGACTAGGCCAGGAAGGGGTTTAGCTTATGGAAGTTTACATTAACTGCCAGCAAGCAGAGGTTGTGGAGATAGTAACTGAGATGCACGGTCTGCGGAGGTTGCAGGTTGGGCAGCAGCGCTCAGTTTCGCACCGTTCTCTTCCCGGGTTACATCGCGGTTCGGGTCGTTGCTGATGTCTCTTTTCATCCTGTAGATTTGTTACGGGATCATTTATGGAATGGGAGCGAAATCCCTGAGCGAGCAGATGGGTGTCAGGGAGGAGGACGCCGCCTGCTACATCGAATCATTCAAGACCCGGTACACAGGTGAGCGTGGAGATGAGGGGCCCCTCCGGATCTTCGGCCGCTCACACTGGCACCTGTTTTGAGTTTTTGCCTCCGATTTCACCCTGGTAAACCCTTGAGATAAGCAGATCTACAGGTCTGGCCACCGCTTGTCTCCTTCCCCCCCGGCAGTAACCTGCGGTTTTGTGATGAGCTGCGGTTCCATCGGTCTTTATGTTTCCAGGTATTCAGCGGTTTCTGAAGGAGACGGTGAAGAATTGTGCCTCCAGAGGGTTCGTGCAGACCATCCTGGGCCGGCGTCGGTACCTGCCAGCCATCAAGGATGCAAATCACCACGCAAAGGCTCATGTGAGTGCTCCCGCCGGTACGGTGCAGGTTTGCTACAGTGTGTCAGCGCTAACCAGCAGTAGAAACCTCTGTCCGGTTCTGCACTTGGGGGTGATGGATCGGAATTTACGGGGGGAGATTCCAGCCCACAACCAGCACCATCCGGCCACATAACAAGTCCCTGAGCGCTCGGCCGATACATTGTTAGTTGATCCTCGGAAGCACAAGAGCAGACGTGCTGCCGACAACTGCTGATTTATAGGCCACGGAAACAATCCGATCCACTGACACTTTTAGTTTTCAGGTCATTGATGTTTCCATGGGCCAGTTATCAATATTGAGCGTTTCTAGGAGCAGTTATCGGCCCGTGGGAAGGAAAGTTCAGTCTCGAAACATAAGGATTCCCATTCCCTGACAGTAAGCAGAAACCTCAGCAATGGAGGCAGCGCTGGCCTTTATTCTGCAGCGAGCGATCTCATGACATAGAAGCAGACGGCTGCCGCCTCCACTGCGGTTTTATCTGGTTTTCTTATGACGGTGCGAGGTGTTGTGTCTGTTTCAGGCTGAACGCCAGGCTGTGAACACGACCGTGCAGGGATCCGCTGCCGACATCGTCAAAACTGCCACTGTGAACATCCAGAGCCGCCTGGAGGAGATCTTCCCCTCCGTGGCCAAGTCCCATGGACACCTGCCGCTGCCAAGGCTTAAAGGTGCGTGATCCGGGCTCCAGGTCGGGATGAACGGTCTCTTAAATGTTCATCTTACGCTGCTGGATTTAGAGGGTTAAACACTGGAGACCGAGCAGTTAGTAGAAATGACCTTGAGTCGTGATCTTGGTGCGAGATCGCTGGTGATGGCGGCTGTTGCACCGCGGGGTCACGTGATCGGCTGGCGGGTCGCTGCCCATTATATGTGATCGGTGAGAGAAGAGGCTTCTGCTGGATCCATCACTGTCACCGACCAGAGAGCGGAACTCAGAAAGCGTCAGACCCCCATGTGTCCCCGCCACATTGTGCTGTGTCCTAGCATCAGCTGTAGCTCTGCTCAGCCTGAGCTGCCTGGTGCATACACAGCAGTATAGATTAACACACACCAGAGTCATGGAGGGTTGGGGTGATTTATACACCATGATCTGAGGGAAGGAGGGCAACAACCCACAATTCATACGGTGCTGTGCAAAAAAATGCTGCAAACTAAATGATTCTGTCTCTTCGTGAGATCCCAGACAGACGGGATGATGTGAGGTCAGGGTCTGCGAGGCCGGATCATCCCCCCAGGATGGCATTGCATGGATGTTGGGGGTCGTCCGGCTGATGATGGAGGCGACGGGCGGTCACCAGATACTGAAGACGGAGGCGACGGGCAGTCACCAGATACTGAAGACGGAGGCGACGGGCGGTCACCAGATACTGAAGACGGAGGCGACGGGCGGTCACCAGATACTGATGACGGAGAGGACGGGCGGTCACCAGATACTGATGATGGAGAGGACGGGCGGTCACCAGATACTGATGACGGAGGACGGGCGGTCACCAGATACTGATGACGGAGGCGACGGGCGGTCACCAGATACTGATGACGGAGGCGACGGTTGGTCAGTCACCAGATACTGATGACAGAGGCGACGGTTGGTCAGTCACCAGATACTGATGACGGAGGTGAAGGGCCGTCACCAGATACTGATGACGGAGGCGACAGGCGGTCACCAGATACTGATCACGGATTGATAACGCTGCAGCATTTATTTTTTTTTTTTACACCTACCTGAAACTTTTGCACCGTCCTGTATGGACTGATATCGCTGAATTGCTAATTGTGGGATGGAAACAGGAGGATAAGGGTCCAACTGGGGATTTTAACATTTTCATGTCTTTCATATTTAGGACATTTGGTACGAAAAGTGAACCCTTCACCTCCAAGACGCGGCGCCTTCTTTATCCTACAGCTGCACGATGAGCTGCTGTATGAGGCGGCCGAGGACGATGTCATCCAGGTATCGCTGCCCTAAATATTCTCTGTAGCGTCGCGCGACCCCCGACTACAGCATTGGCGTATTATACTGTATATCTGTTGCCGCTCCACTTCGTCTGTGAAATTTCAGATAATCTGACGGAGAAAAAAATAAGATATAAATCACTAATATGGGCCAGACCCCAACACCCACGGCCCCACATGGGTGTCACTGCGTCAGCCCGGGCCCCAGAGATCGGCACCACCACGTCAGTCATGACATCCGCTCCTGGATTATCAGGATTTTCTCGGCTTCCAGCTCCGGGTCTTCATGACAAGATGGAGCAGCGTCCGTCCCCTCATTTTGACGTTTCGTTTTCCTACAGGTGGCGCAGATTATAAAAAACGAGATGGAAAACGCGGTGCGGTTGTCAGTGAGTCTGAAGGTGAAAGTGAAGTTCGGGCCCAGCTGGGGCGACCTCCAGGACTGCGACCTGTAGACGAGACCTCGGCCCGGGGCCAAATCCTGGAAGGAAATTACTTGAATCCGTCGCGTGATTTATAATATGAATTTTTTAATGATTTTGCACATGTGGGATGAGCCAGGATACCATTGATCAAATGAGGTAGAGCCTATCCTCCTGCGGAGGCAGGGTGCCGATGATGGAAAAAGGCGGAGCCAAGATGCCATTGATGAAATATGCTGGAACCTATCCTGCGGTGGAGCCAGGATGTCGGTGGTGGAATAAGCCGGAGCCTATCCTCCCGTGTAGGGAGGTTGCCTGTGGAGAAATAAGGCGGAGCCTATCCTCCAGCAGATTCAGGGTACCGGTGATGGAATAAGGCGGAGCCTATCCTCCCGAGGAGCCAGGGTGCTGGAATAAGGCGGAGCCTATCCTGACGCTCCTCTTTTTATCCTTGTAATCTGTAATAATATAATAGTGCAGTAATGATGTCATAATTCTGTAGTCTCCAGCTCTGCCTGTCGGCACCCATCTTCAGCTCGTCACTACAGGCCTGGACTAAGGTCGGGGAGGGGGGTGGCTGATCTGGTGTTATAGGGTCCCCAGCAGCACAGAGCATTTCAGGAGAGGGACATGCAGATCTACTGGGACACCTGCACTAGCCTCTGCTGAAATACTCTGTGCTTCTAGGACCCATTTATTCATTCATGTAACCCAGATCTTATGGGTGGTCCTAGACAGCATTTTCCATAGTGTAAGGAGCTCGCTCCACTCAGCAGCACAGAGTATTTCAGCAGAGGCTGGTAACGAACAAGCTCCTCACCCTCCACAGCAGCAAAGTATTACAAGACAGGAATGGGCTGATCTTGTGGGAGATCCTTGGAGGAAGTAGCGGGGTTCCCAGCAGCACAGAGTATTTCAGGGGGTGCTGATCGGTTGCATTTCCTGTTGTAGAGGGCTGTTTTCGGATGGGATGTGAGGGGGATTAATGACAGCAGGAAGCAGATGTGACTGCGGGGGATCATTCCCCCTGGTTTCTCCAGATCCCGCTGCTTCCATCCTCATTATTTCTCCTGGATGCGGCGGTACCATCACATAAAGTAATGGCCGTGCAGAGACGTTGAAATTAATATTCTGCCTATAGTGCCCCCCACAGACACAGTCATCACATAATCTGCTTTGTGCTGAGACTTCCTCCTGTGAAGGCGGGAGAAGGAGCTGGGTACAACGATGGCGTTCGGAGGCATAAATGAGGCACGGGGCGGCTCGGATGTCAAATTACACTTTATTTCAAACACAGAACATTTTGCTTCTCAGTTGTAGAACTACTCTACTGCCAGACCCGGGGCGAGGGACACGACCGCTGCCGACGCTCCGACACCGTCCCCCCTTCATGTACAAGGTGTGGGGTGCGGCTGGTGCAGCCCAGCGGCACAGAGATAACTTCTCTCTTTATACATCTGTACAGCTCTGTGCGCTGCCGCTGATCTCCGCTCGTGTCGTCCTCGTCCTGGGAACATGGCGATTCTAAGTGCAGCGAAGACGAAGCTGGAAAATAAAACAGCGAGAAGGAGGCGCACACAGAAAGACTCGCCCGCTACGACCCGGGCAACGTCCTTCCTCTGCTCTGTGATATAACCCTGTAGGATCCACGGCATGCGTCTCTTCTGGTCATGCATATTCGGATTGGACGTGTTCCACGCAGAGTCGCCGCCGCCGCGAGTGCAGGGATTTACAGCCGAGATTTTACAGGACACAGATTTTTTTTTTGTTTTCAGAAAACAATTTAAAAAAAAAAATTGTCATGCCCTCTGGAGAATCTAGGAAGAGAAGTCTTTGTGGAGGTCCCCAGGGAGGGGTTGAAGTCCCATGTGTCTGTCCAGTGGTCTCCCCACCACTAGAGGGGGGCTACACACTGTTGGAGAATGCTGGAGTTTAGCCATCGATTAAAGGGTCGGTGCGCTGTCCTGGATTGGCTGACGGCATCGGCTCTAAAACTGGTACCACTTCTTATCCCTGCATTTCAGCATCAGCTGTGAAGAGAGAACAGAACCACAAAACCGTCACGTCTGGTATCTCGGGGGCAGAGACCCTCCCTGTACCATGTAGCGGAGCTGGACGGCTCCTCGCACAGGTGAACGGGGGAGTGAGACATCTAAATTACAGCCACATCTGAATCTGAAGATCTTTCACCAAATGTTTGATACTGAACGGGCCCACGATATAACAATGGCTGCAGAGCGGAATAAAACTTTTTTTTTTTGTTTTTTTTTTGTCTCGTCGTTGCAGATATGGTAGCAAAGCATTTGGCATCTAATGAGTTAACTTTACAGCTGGTTTTCACTAGAGATGTGTACTTCTGCTCCATGTATATTGCTGAGCAATCATAAGCAAACAGAAAAACTCCGCCCCCCCCACCCCCTAGGTTTTGTGTGAGATGTAAGGAGAGGGCTGGTACAGCAGAGCTGACAGTGCTATAAGAGGAGGAGAGCTGAAAGAAGGGTTTGTAATATAACACCGCTAAACTCAGCTTACATCTCAAACAAAGCCCGTGCTGTGGCGGGGGCGTGACTGCTGCACGTTTATGATTGGTCAGCATCATACAGAGAGAAAGACACGCCCACAGTGAAAACTATCTGATAACACCCACTTGGACTCAAGAAACATTAACTCATTAGGTGTCAAATACTGTGATTGTTAGTAGCTCCACATTGAAGACGTGAAAGAAAAAAATATGTTTTCTTCTGCTCTGTAGCCACTATTACATGGTGTGTCCAATTCAACACGAAAAATGTGATCAAAGTCCTGTATAAAGGGGATGTCCATGGCTCCAAAAACATGGCTTGTTTCACCCAGAATCTCTCCTCACTCACAACTTGTAGATGGGGTGGTTACTGGAGATGAGAAATTCTCAGGGTCCAGTGGCCACGTCTGTATTTTGTGACCCCCCCCCAGACGGCAGCCCTGCAATTCGCCTCCTACCTGCCTGCACCTCTTCTGATTAGTAAGCCCAGCACAATGTCATGCATCTATCAGAATGATGTCATCCGCCAGCCCACATATCGGATGAGGCCCAGAGCTGCCGGCAGGTAGGAGGAGATGGTGCGCAGGCTCCTGTCTGGCAGTGGGATACAGATGGGGCTGCCGGACCAGCCCGACTAACAATTTGCCCATTTCTAGTGGCAATGCTTCTGGAAGCAAGCAGCCATGTTCTGATCTGGACGACCCCTATAATCCAGGCCACTCCTTATTAAGGCTCCTTCCTGCACAGTTTTCGGCTACATTTGTTTAGTTGCTTGCTGTTAATCATCTCTTCACGTACTGACTAAGGGTACCGTCACACTTAGCGATGCACCAGCGATCCCGACAGCGATATGACGCGGTCAGGATCGCTGGTGCATCGCTAAGTGGTCGCTAGTGAGCTGTCACTCAGGCAGATCTCACCAGCGACATAGCAGCGGTCGCTACTTACCTGTCAGAGGCGGTGATGAAGACGTCCTCCCACCCGCGTCCACGTGTCGCTCGTCGGCACCAGCAAGAAGCAGCCGGCGAGAAACGGCCAAGGACGTTCTCGCGCGATCAGCGATAGCCAGCGGGGAGCCGGTCGGAGGTAAGTATCACACATAGCAATATCGCTGCTGCGTCACAAAATCGGTGACGTTATAGCGATATCGCTTAGTGTGACGGGCCTTTAACCCCTTCATGACCCAGCCTATTTTGACCTTAATGACCTGGCCATTTTTTGCAATTCTGACCAGTGTCCTTTTATGAGGTAATAACTCTGGAACGCTTCAACGCATCCTAGCAATTCTGAGATTGTTTTTTCGTGACATATTGGGCTTCATGTTAGTGGTAAATTTAGATCGATAATTTTTGCGTTTATTTGTGAAAAAATCAGAAATTTGGCGAAAATTGTGAAAATTTCGCAATTTTCAAATTTTGAATTTTTATTCTGTTAAACTAGAGAGTTATGTGACACAAAATAGTTACTAAATAACATTTCCCACATGTCTACTTTACATCAGCACAATTTTGGAAGCAAAATATTTTTTTGTTAGGAAGTTATAAGGGTTAAAAGTTGACCAGCGATTTCTCATTTTTACAACAAAATTTACAAAACCATTTTTTTAGGGACCACCTCACATTTGAAGTTACTTTGAGGGGTCTATATGGTAGAAAATACCCAAAAGTGACACCATTCTAAAAACTGCACCCCTCAAGCTACTCAAAACTACATTCAAGAAGATTATTAACCCTTTAGGTGTTTCACAGGAACTAAAGCAACATGGAAGGAAAAAAAGGACATTTTAATTTTTCCAACAAAAATTTTCTTTCAGCATCAATTTTTTCATTTTTCACATGGGCAACAGGATAAAATGGATCCTAAAATTTGTTGGGCAATTTCCCCTGAGTACACCGATACCTCATATGTGGTCATAAACCACTGTTTGGGCGCACGGCAGGGCTCAGAAGGGAAGGAGCGCCATTTGACTTTTTGAATGGAAAATATGCTGGAATATTTAGCGCTTGTCATGTCGCGTTTGGAGAGTCGTTGTGTGCCTAAAGACTGGAGCTCCCCCACAAGTGACCCCATTTTGGAAACTAGACCCCCCAAGGAACTTATCTAGATGCATAGTGATCACTTTGAACCCCCAGGTGCTTCTCAAATTGATCCGTAAAAAAAAAAAAAAGTACTTTTTTTCACAAAAATTATCTTTTAGCCTCAGTTTTTTCATTTTCACATGGGCAACAGGATAAAATGGATCCTAAAATTTGTTGGGCAATTTCCCCTGAGTACACCGATACCTCATATGTGGTCATAAACCACTGTTTGTGTGCACGGCAGGGCCCGGAAGGGAAGGAGCGCCATTTGACTTTTTGAATGGAAAATTAGCTCCAATCGTTATCGGACACCATGTCGCGTTTGGAGAGCCCCTGTGTACCTAAACATTGGAGCTCCCCCACAAGTGACACAATTTTGGAACCTAGACCCCTTAAGGAACTTATCTAGATGTGTGGTGAGCACTTTGAACCCCCAAGTGCTTCACAAAAGTTTATAACATAGAGCAGTGAAAATAAAAAAATCATTTTTTTTCCTCAAAAATGATTTTTTAGCACGCTATTTTTTATTTTCACAAGGGTAACAGGAGAAATTGAACCAAAAAAGTTGTTTTCCAGATTGTCCTGAGTACGCTGGTACCCCATATGGTGGGGGGGGCCACTGTTTGGGCGCACGGCAGGACGCAGAAGGGAAGGAGCGCCATTTGACTTTTTGAAATGAAAATTAGCTCCAATCGTTAGCGGACACCATGTCGTGTTTGGAGAGCCCCTGTGTGCCTAAACTTTGGAGCTCCCCCACAAATGACCCCATTTTGGAAACTAGACCCCCTAAGGAACTTATCTAGATGCATAGTGAGTACTTTGAACCCCCAGGTGATTCACAGAAGTTTATAATGCAGAGCAGTGAAAATAAAAAATCTTTTTTTTTCCCTAAAAAAATTTTTTTTAGTTGGCAATTTTTTATTTTCACAAGGGTACTAGGATAAATTGGACCCCAAAAGTTGTTGTCCAGTTTGTCCTGAGTACGCTGGTACCCCATATGTGGGGGGGGAACCACTGTTTGGGCACACGTTGGGGCTCAGCAGGGAAGTAGTGACATTTTGAAATGCTGACTTTGATGGAATGGTCTGCGGGCATCATGTTACATTTGCAGAGCCCTTGATGTACCTAAACTGTGGAAACCCCCCACAAGTTATCCCATTTTGGAAACTAGACCCCCCAAGGAACTTATCTAGATGTGTGGTGAGCACCTTGAACCCCGAAGAGCTTCACAGAAGATTGTAACGCAGAGCCATGAAAATAAAAAATCTTTTTTTTTCCTCAAAAAATGAATTTTTAGCTCGCAATTTTTTATTTTCACAAGGGTAACAGGAGAAATTGGACCCCAAAAGTTGTTGTCCAGTTTGCCCTGAGTATGCTGATACCCCATATGTGGGGAGAGACCATTGTTTGGGCACACGTCGGGGCTCGGAAGGGAAGTAGTGACGTTTTGAAATACCGACTTGATCGAATGGTCTGCGGGCATCATGTTACGTTTGCAGAGCCTCTGATGTGCCTAAACAGTGGAAACCCCCCACAAGTGACCCCATTTTGGAAACTAGACCACCAAGGAACTTATCTAGATGTGTGGTGAGCAGCACTTTGAACCCCCAAGTGCTTCACAGAAGTTTATAATGCAGAACCGTGAAAATAAAAAATCTTTTTTTTTACTCAAAAAATGATTTTTTTAGCCCGCAATTTTTTATTTTCACAAGGGTAACAGGAGAAATTGGACCCCAAAAGTTGTTGTCCAGTTTGTCCTGAGTACGCTGGTACCCCATATGTGGGGGGGAACCATTGTTTGGGCACACGTCAAGGCTCGGAATGGAAGTAGTGACGTTTTGAAAGGCAGACTTTGATGGAATAGTCTGCGGTCGTCATTATGTTTGCAGAGCCCCTGATGTGCCTAAACAGTGGAAACCCCCCACAAGTGACCCCATTTTGGAAACTAGACCTTCCAAGGAACGTATGTAAGATGTGTTGTGAGCACTTTGAACCCCCAAGTGCTTCACAGAAGTTTATAATGCAGAGACGTGAAAATGAAAAAATCATTTTTTTCCACAAAAATAATTTTTTAGCCCCCAATTTTTTATTTTCCCAAGGGTAACACGAGAAATTAGTCCCCAAAAGTTGTTGTGCAATTTTTCCTGAGTACGCTGATACCTCATATGTTGGGGTAAACCACTGTTTGGGCACACGTCAGGGCTTGGAAGGGAGGAAGCACCGTTTGACTTTTTGAACGCAAAATTGGCTGGAATCAATGGTTGCACCATGTCGCGTTTGGCGACCCCCTGATGTGCCTAAACAGTGGAAACCCCTCAATTCTAACTCCAACCCTAACCCCAACACACCCCTAACCACAGCCCTAACCCTAACACATCCCTAACCACAAGCCTAACCCTAATTCCAACGCTAACCCTAATTCCAACCCTAACCCTAACCCTCTTTCCAACCCTAACCCTCTTTCCAATTCTAACCCTAACCCTCTTTCCAACCCTAACCCTCTTTCCAACCCTAAACCTCTTTCCAACCCTTACCCTCTTTCCAACCCTAACCCTCTTTCCAACCCTAACCCTCTTTCCAACCCTAACCCTCTTTCCAACCCTAACCCTAACCCTCTTTCCAACCCTAACCCTCTTTCCAACCCTAACCCTCTTTCCAACCCTAACCCTAACCCTCTTTTCAACCCTAACCCTAACCCTAATGGAAAAATAAAAATAAAAATATTTTCTTTATTTTATTAGTGGTGCCTACCTATGGGGGTGATAATCGGGGGGTTTATTTACTTTTTCTTTCATTTTGAAACCGGACCCGCCGGACACCGGGAGCGACGGGGGGACTTAGAAGGTGCCGGGGGAGGTGAGATGGGGTGAGGGGGGGATCGGAAGCTGGCGGGGAGCGAAGGGAATGGGAGGGGGGCAGATCATGACAGCGGCGGCAGATCGCCGCTGTCATTCAGTTGTGGGGGGGGCGATCGCCGGTGGGGGGGGTGGAATCGGTGTCTCCAGCCATGTCCGATGCTACAGCAGCATCGGCCATGGCTGGATTGTAATATTTCATCAATTTTCATTGATGAAATATTACTATCGCTCTGATTGGCTGTTTCACTTTTAACAGCCAATCAGAGCGATCGTAGCCACGTGGGGGCGAAGCCACGCCCCCTGTGGCGAAGAACAAAGCCCCCTGTATCTGCGGGTCGGGTGACCCGCAGGGGGGCTTTAAAGTCATGACGCCACATAGGCGTCATGGGTCGTTCTGGCACGACTTTTCATGACGCCTACGTGGCGTCAAAGGTCGTGAAGGGGTTAAATGCTGAGCTTGTACTAACGCACAGCAGCAAATCAGAACTAGCAATGCTGCAGTGTAGAGCATGGAAGAAGGACAGAGTAGTGACCTCAGTCTCTATAATCCACCTATTGTTTCATCAGACATTAGGCTCCCACAGATAATATGAGTGACCATAGCGGTGTCCTAATGAAGAAGAGATGCAGCGTAAAGCATGGGGGAAGAGCAGGAGCCTCCGATGATGCTGCACCCATAATCAGGCACAATGTCTGACGGCAGTGCGGGCGGGTGGTCTCTTACCTCATGTGCATGTTTGGAGAAAGCTTCGGCACTTGACAGCATGCGCTCCGTCTTGTCCTCCAGCTCGCCCAGACGCTGCCCTCGCTCATCCAGAGCTTGGCGGACTCTGTTCAGATCTCCCACCACGCCGGTCGCCGCTCCTTTCACGCCCTCCACACTTCGTTGCCCGGGAATGTGTTCTGCCAAATAGCGGGAGCCAATGCCAGCTGTCGCTTGTCCAACTGAGAAAAAGAATCTTGTCAGTGCGGATGATGGAGTAGTAGTCCCAATGTGTGCGGCTCATATACGACTTTTCTATCACAATACGGACATGGGACTTGGATCTGAACGGCTCTGATTCCAACAATGCACCGCACTCCGGACAGAGAATTGTGACTTCAGCTTTGGATGTGACTGTCTCATCCTCTCGTCACATCCAGAGCTGCATTCACAATTCTGCTATCAACAGGACTGGATCCAAAGTAGCACCCATGATTATACAGTACGAGGCCTCCAGCCTGGCATCCAAGGCTAGAGTTTGCCCCATGATTACTGATGTCCTCGTCATCAGCACAATTACCATTATCACTGTTTACACCATGATTGTAGTTGGCACATGCTATAGCTGTCACCTTGGCTAGCACAAGCTATAGTTGTTACCTACAGTGCCTTGCAAAAGTATTCGGCCCCCTGGAACTTTTCAACCTTTTCCCACATATCATGCTTCAAACATAAAGATACCAAATGTAAATTTTTGGTGAAGAATCAACAAGTGGGACACAATTGTGAAGTTGAACGAAATTTATTGGTTATTTTAAATTACTGTGGAAATTCAAAAACTGAAAAGTGGGGCGTGCAATATTATTCGGCCCCTTTACTTTCAGTGCAGCAAACTCACTCCAGAAGTTCATTGTGGATCTCTGAATGATCCAATGTTGCCCTAAATGACTAATGATGACAAATATAATCCACCTGTGTGTAATCAAGTCTCCGTATAAATGCACCTGCTCTGTGATAGTCTCAGGGTTCTGTGAGAAGCACAGAGAGCATCATGAAGGCCAAGGAACACAACAGGCAGGTCCGTGATACTGTTGTGGAGAAGTTTAAAGCCGGATATGAATACAAAATAATTTCCAAAACTTTAAACATCCCAAGGAGCACTGTGCAAGCGACCATATTGAAATGGAAGGAGTATCGTACCACTGCAAATCTACCAAGACCCGGCCGTCCCTCTAAACTTTCATCTCAAACAAGGAGAAGACTGATCAGAGATGCAGCCAAGAGGCCCATTATCACACTGGATGAACTGCAGAGATCTACAGCTGAGGTGGGACAGTCTGTCCATAGGACAGCAATCAGTCGTACACTGCACAAATCTGGCCTTTATGGAAGAGTGGCAAGAAGAAAGTCATTTCTCAAGATATCCATAAAAAGTGTCATTTAAAATTTGCAACAAGCCACCTGGGAGACACACCAAACATGTGGAAGAAGGTGCTCTGGTCAGATGAAACCAAAATCGAACTTTTTGGCAACAATGCCAAACGATATGTTTGGTGTAAAGGCAACACAGGCATCACCCTGAACACACCATCCCCACTGTCAAACATGGTGGCAGCATCATGGTTTGGGCCTGCTTTTCTTCAGCAGGGACAGGGAAGATGGATGGAGCCAAATACAGGACCATTCTTGAAGAAAACCTGTTGGAGTCTGCAAAAGACCTGAGACTGGGACGGAGATTTGTCTTCCAACAAGACAATGATCCCAAACATAAAGCAAAATCTTCAATGGAATGGTTCACAAATAAACGTATCCAGGTGTGAGAATGGCCAAGTCACAGTCCAGACCTGAATCCAATCGAGAATCTGTGGAAAGAGCTGAAAACTCCTGTTCACAAACCATCTCCATCCAACCTCACTGAGCTCGAGCTGTTTGCCAAGGAAGAATGGGCGAGAATTTCAGTCTCTCGATGTACAAAACTGATAGAGACATACCCCAAGCGACTACAGCTGTAATCGCAGCAAAAAGTGGTGCAACAAAGGATTAAGTTAAAGGGGCCGAATAATATTGCATGCCCCACTTTTTAGTTTTTGACTTTCCACAAAAATTTCAAATAACCAATAAATTTCGTTCAACTTCACAATTGTGTCCCACTTGTTGATTCTTCACCAAAAATTTACATTTGGTATCTTTATGTTTGAAGCATGATATGTGGGAAAAGGTTGAAAAGTTCCGAGGGCCGAATACTTTCGCAAGACATTGAAGGCTGGCACTGACTATAGTTGGCATCTTGGCTGGCACTGACTGTAGTGGCAATGATACGTACACAGCTCTTCTCTGTCCAGTGTTTGGCCACTTCCGCCGAACAGTCCTTTCAGGAAGCCTCTGTTCTGAGCCTCAGGGGTCTCCACCATTGAGAAGAGGTCTCCGAGGGTCTCCTAAAAGAGGGATGAAGCGTGAGAAAGCTCAGCTGATACCAGCATGAAGATCAGGACTACATTGCACTACATTATAGTCCACCCCCCAAGTGTAAAAGCCTCCCTGAGTGTAGCCCATCCTTGATAATTTAGGCTCACCCCCTGGGCATAGCCCATCCCCCGGAGTATTATTATTATTATTATTATTATTATTATTTATTGTTATAGCGCCATTTATTCCATGGCGCTTTACATGTGAGGAGGGGTATACATAAAAACAAGTACAATAATCTTAAACAATACAAGTCATAACTGGTACAGGAGGAGAGAGGACCCTGCCCGCGAGGGCTCACAATCTTCAAGGGATGGGTGGTAATACAGTAGGCGAGGGTAGAGCTGGTCGTGCAGCGGTTTGGTCGATCGGTGGTTACTGCAGGTTATAGGCTTGTCGGAAGAGGTGGGTCTTCAGGCTCTTTTTGAAGGTTTCGATGGTAGGTGAGAGTCTGATATGATGTGGTAGAGAGTTCCAGAGTAGGGGTGATGCGCGAGAGAAATCTTGTATGCGATTGTGGGAAGAGGAGATAAGAGGGGAGTAGAGAAGGAGATCTTGTGAGGATCGGAGGTTGCGTGCAGGAAAGTACCGGGAGACGAGGTCACAGATGTATGGAGGAGACAAGTTGTGGATGGCTTTGTATGTCATGGTTAGGGTTTTGTAATGGAGTCTCTGGGCAATTGGGAGCCAGTGAAGGGATTGACAGAGGGGAGAAGCTGGGGAATAGCGGGGGGACAGGTGGATTAGTCGGGCAGCAGAGTTTAGAATAGATTGGAGGGGTGCGAGAGTGTTTGAGGGGAGGCCACAGAGCATGAGGTTGCAGTAGTCAAGGCGAGAGATGATGAGGGCATGGACTAGGGTTTTTGCAGATTCTTGGGTGAGGAATGAACGGATGCGTGAAATATTTTTGAGTTGAAGTCGGCATGAAGTGGAAAGGGTTTGGATATGTGGTTTGAAGGAGAGATCAGCGTCAAGGATTACTCCGAGGCAGCGAGCTTGTGGGACTGGGGAGAGTGGGCAGTCATTTACTGTAATTGATAGGTTCGTAGGGGGGGTCGCGTGAGATGGGGGAAAGATGATGAATTCTGTTTTGTCCATGTTGAGTTTCAGATATCTAGTGGAGAAGAAGGATGAAATAGTGGACAGACATTGAGGGATTCTGGTTAGTAGGGAGGTGATATCTGGTCCAGAGATGTAGATCTGTGTGTCATCAGCATAAAGATGATACTGAAAGCCATGAGATTCTATGAGCTGTCCCAGGCCAAAGGTGTAAATAGAGAACAGCAGGGGCCCAAGGACTGAACCTTGTGGGACTCCGACAGATAGGGGGCGAGGTGAGGAGGTGGTCTGTGAGTGGGAGACGCTGAATGTCCGGTCTGTTAGGTATGATGAGATCCAGGAGAGGGCCAAGTCTGTGATGCCGAGGGATGAGAGGGTCTGTAATAATAGGGAATGGTCCACTGTGTCAAAGGCAGCCGACAGGTCCAGGAGGAGGAGGACAGAGTAGTGTCGCTTGCTCTTGGCAGTTAAGAGGTCATTGGTGACCTTAGTAAGGGCTGTTTCAGTGGAGTGGTGTGACCGGAAGCCAGATTGTAAGCGGTCGAAGAGGGAGCAAGAAGAGAGATGGGAGGACAGTTCAAGGTAGACGTGTTGTTCCAGTAGCTTGGAGGCGTATGGGAGAAGTGATATAGGGCGATAGCTAGATACAGAGGATGGGTCAAGAGAGGGCTTTTTGAGGATAGGTGTGATGGAGGCATGTTTAAAGCTTGAGGGGAAAACACCAGTTGTTAGTGATAGGTTGAAGAGATGGGTTAGGGTTGGGATGAAGACTGTGGTGAGGTTTGGGATGAAGTGGGATGGGATCGGGTCGAGTGCACAGGTGGTGAGATGTGATCTTGAGAGTAGAGTGGAGAGTCGATCTGTAATGGTGGAGAAGTTGGTTTTGAAGGTGGAGGGCTGGGAAGTCGGGAGGAAGGGCTCTGGGGGTTGTTGACCAAAACTGTCCCTGATGTTATCAATTTTCTGCTTGAAAAATGAGGCAAAGTCTTCAGCTGAGATGAGTGGGGAGGGAGGAGGTGCTGGGGGGCGGAGGAGAGAATTGAAGGTGTTGAATAACTGTTTAGGGTTGCGAGACAGGGAGGATATGAGAGATGAGAAGTAGGTTTGTTTAGCTGTGGCGAGTGTGGTCTTGAAAGTAGTGAGGGACTGTTTGAATGCGATGAAGTGCTCGTTGGAGTGGGATCTTTTCCATCTGCGCTCAGCAGCCCTGGAAGCTCGCCTCAGCTCTTTGGTCAGGCTGGTGTGCCAGGGCTGTCTGTTGATTTTGCGAGTTTTGGTATGTGTAAGTGGGGCAGCGGATTCCAAAGCTACAGCTATTGTGGTGTTATATAGAGCGGCAGCGTCATCCGCATTGTGTAAGGAACTTATATCTGTAAGAGGGAGGAGGGATTCAGAGAATGAGTGTAGGTCAAGGTGTTTAAGATTCCTGCGAGGGTGTGAAAGTTTGTGGGGTGAGGATTGTAGACATGGAGTGAAGAGGGAAGAGAATGTGAGCAGGTTGTGGTCAGAGAGAGGAAGAGGTGAGTTAGAGAGGTTAGATAGGGAGCAGAGGCGGGTGAAGATGAGGTCCAGTGTGTGGCCATCTTTGTGGGTGGCTGTAGAAGACCATTGAGTGAGGCCGAAGGAGGAAGTGAGAGATAGAAGTTTAGTGGCAGCTGAGAGGGAAGTGTCAATGGGGATGTTGAAGTCGCCCATGATGATGGTAGGGATGTCAGCGGAAAGGAAATGAAGTAACCAGGTGGTGAAGTGGTCAAAGAAGGTGGTGGCTGGCCCTGGGGGGCGGTAGATGACAGCCAGTTGGAGGTTGGAGGGGGAGTAGATGCGCACAGAGTGCACCTCAAAGGAAGGGAGGGTAACAGAGGGTGGCAGTGGGATTGGGGTGAAGGAGCAGGTATCTGACAGGAGAAAACCAACTCCTCCACCATGTTTGCTGCTGGGGCGGGGGGGTGTGAGAAAGGTGGAAGCCACCATACGAAAGTGCAGCAGGAGAGGCTGTGTCAGAAGGGGTGAGCCAGGTTTCGGTGATGGCGAGGAAGGAGAGTTTGGAGTATAGTTCATTCCTCAGATTATAGCCCATCCCCCGGAGTATAGCCCATTCCTCAGATTATAGCCCCTCCTATGAAGCATAGCCTAACCTCCGGAGATTAGTTCATTCCTCAGATTACAGCCCCTCCTATGGAGCAAAGCCCATCCCCCGGAGTATAGTTCATTCCTCAGATTATAGCCACTCCTATGGAGCATAGCCTAACCTACGGAGTATAGTTCATTCCTCAGATTATAGCCCATCCTATGGAGCATAGCCCATCCCCCAGAGTATAGTCCATTCCTCAGATTATAGCCCCTCCTAAGGAGCATAGCCCATCCCCCGGAGTATTGTCCATTCCTCAGATTATAGCCCCTCCTATGAAGCATAGCCCATCCCCCAGAGTATAGTCCATTCCTCAGATTATAGCCCCTCCTTTGGAGCATAGCCCATCCCCCAGAGTATAGCCCATTCCTCAGATTATAGCCCCTCCCATGGAGCATAGCCCATCCCCCGGAGTATAGTCCATTCCTCAGATTATAGCCCCTCCTTTAGAGCATAGTCCATCCCCCAGAGTATAGCCCATTCCTCAGATTATAGCCCCTCCTATGAAGCATAGCCTAACTTCCGGAGTACAGTTCATTCCTCAGATTATAGCCCCTCCTATGAAGCATAGCCCATCCCCCGGAGTATAGTCCATTCCTCAGATTAAAGCCCCTCCTATGGAGCATAGCCCATCCCCCGGAGTATAGTCGATTCCTCAGATTATAGCCCCTACTTTGGAGCATAGCCCATCCCCCAGAGTATAGTCCATTCCTCAGATTATAGCCCCTCCTTTGGAGCATAGCCCATCCCCCGGAGTATAGTCCATTCCTCAGATTATAACCCCTCCTATGGAGCATAGCCTAACCTTCAGAGTATAGTTCATTCCTCAGATTATAGCCCCTCCTATCATAGCCTATCCTTCGGAGTATAGTCCATTCCTCAGATTATAACCCCTCCTATGGAGCATAGCCTATCCTTCGGAGAATAGTTAATTCCTCAGATTATAGCCCCTCCTATCATAGCCTATCCTTCGGAGTATAGTCAATTCCTCAGATTATAGTCCATCCTCCGGAGTATAGCCCATTCCTCAGATTAAAGCCCCTGCTATGAAGCATAGCCCATCCCCCGGAGTATAGTCCATTCCTCAGATTATACCCCATCCCCCGGAGTACAGTCCATTCCTCAGATTATACCCCATCCCAAGGAGTATAGCCCATTCCTCAGATTATAGCCCCTCCTATGAAGCATAGCCTAACTTTCGGAGTATAGCCCATTCCTCAGATAATACCCTATCCCCCAGAGTATATTTCATTCCTCAGATTATACCCCATCCCCCAGAGTATAGTCCATTCTTCAGATTATAGCCCCTCCTTTGGAGCATAGCCCATCCCCCGGAGTATAGTCCATTCCTCAGATTATAGCCCATCCTATGGAGCATAGCCTAACCTCCGGAGTATAGTTCATTCCTCAGATTATAGCCCCTCCTATGGAGCATAGCCCATCCCCCGGAGTATAGTCCATTCCTCAGATTATAGCCCCTCCTATGGAGCATAGCCCATCCCCCGGAGTATAGTCCATTCCTCAGATTATAGCCCCTCCTATGAAGCATAGCCCATCCCCCGGAGTATAGTCCATTCCTCAGATTATAGCCCCTCCTTTAGAGCATAGTCCATCCCCCAGAGTATAGCCCATTCCTCAGATTATAGCCCCTCCTATGAAGCATAGCCTAACTTCCGGAGTACAGTTCATTCCTCAGATTATAGCCCCTCCTATGAAGCATAGCCCATCCCCCGGAGTATAGTCGATTCCTCAGATTATAGCCCCTCCTTTGGAGCATAGCCCATCCCCCGGAGTATAGTCCATTCCTCAGATTATAACCCCTCCTATGGAGCATAGCCTAACCTTCGGAGTATAGTTCATTCCTCAGATTATAGCCCCTCCTATCATAGCCTATCCTTCGGAGTATAGTTCATTCCTCAGATTATAGCCCCTCCTATCATAGCCTATCCTTCGGAGTATAGTCAATTCCTCAGATTATAGTCCATCCTCCGGAGTATATCCCATTCCTCAGATTAAAGCCCCTGCTATGAAGCATAGCCCATCCCCCGGAGTATAGTCCATTCCTCAGATTATACCCCATCCCCCGGAGTACAGTCCATTCCTCAGATTATACCCCATCCCAAGGAGTATAGCCCATTCCTCAGATTATAGCCCCTCCTATGAAGCATAGCCTAACTTTCGGAGTATAGCCCATTCCTCAGATAATACCCTATCCCCCAGAGTATATTTCATTCCTCAGATTATACCCCATCCCCCAGAGTATAGTCCATTCCTCAGATTATAGCCCCTCCTTTGGAGCATAGCCCATCCCCCGGAGTATAGTCCATTCCTCAGATTATAGCCCATCCTATGGAGCATAGCCTAACCTCCGGAGTATAGTTCATTCCTCAGATTATAGCCCCTCCTATGGAGCATAGCCCATCCCCCGGAGTATAGTCCATTCCTCAGATTATAGCCCCTCCTATGGAGCATAGCCCATCCCCCGGAGTATAGTCCATTCCTCAGATTATAGCCCCTCCTATGAAGCATAGCCCATCCCCTGGAGTATTGCCCATTCCTCAGATTATAGCCCCTCCTATGAAGCATAGCCTAACCTCCGGAGTATAGTCCATTCCTCAGATTATAGCCCCTCCTAAGGAGCATAGCCCATCCCCCGGAGTATAGTCCATTCCTCAGATTATAGCCCCTCCTATGAAGCATAGCGTAACCTCCGGAATATAGCCCATTCCTCAGATTATAGCCCCTCCTATCATAGCCTATCCTTCGGAGTATAGTCCATTCCTCAGATTAAAGCCCATCCTCCGGAGTATAGCCCATTCCTCAGATTATAGCCCCTGCTATGAAGCATAGCCCATCCCCCGGAGTATAGTCCATTCCTCAGATTATAGCCCCTCCTATGAAGCATAGCCTAACCTTCGGAGTATAGCCCATTCCTCAGATTATACCCCATCCCCCGTAGTATATTTCATTCCTCAAATTATACCCCATCCCCCTGAGTATAGCCCATTCCTCAGATTATAGCCCCTCCTATGAAGCATAGCCTAACCTTTGGAGTATAGCCCATTCCTCAGATTATACCCCATCCCCAGAGTATAGTCCATTCCTCAGATTATAGCCCCTCCTATGGAGCATAGCCTAACCTCAGGAGTATAGTCCATTCCTCAGATTATAGCCACTCCTATGAAGCATAGCCTAACCTCCGGAGTATAGTTCATTCCTCAGATTACAGCCCCTCCTATGGAGCATAGCCCATCCCCCGGAGTATAGTTCATTCCTCAGATTATAGCCACTCCTATGAAGCATAGCCAAACCTCCGGAGTATAGTTCATTCCTCAGATTATAGCCCATCCCCAGGACTATAGTCCATTCCTCAGATTATAGCCCATCCTATGGAGCATAGCCCATCCCCCGGAGTATAGTCCATTCCTCAGATTATAGCCCCTCCTATGAAGCATAGCCCATCCCCCAGAGTATAGCCCATTCTTCAGATTATAGCCCCTCCTATGAAGCATAGCCTAACCTCCGGAGTATAGTTCATTCCTCAGATTATAGCCCCTCCTATGAAGCATAGCCCATCCCCCGGAGTGTAGTCCTTTCCTCAGATTAAAGCCCCTCCTATGGAGCATAGCCCATCCCCCGGAGTATAGTCCATTCCTCAGATTATAGCCCCTCCTTTGGAGCATAGCCCATCGCTCGGAGTATAGCCCATTCCTCAGATTATAGCCCCTGCTATGAAGCATAGCCCATCCCCCCGGGGAATAGTCCATTCCTCAGATTATACCCCATTCCCCGGAGTATAGTCCATTCCTCAGATTATACCCCATCCCCCGGAGTATAGACCATTCCTCAGATTATACCCCATCTTCCAGATTATAGTCCATTCCTCAGATTATAGCCCCTCCTTTGGAGCATAGCCCATCCCCCAGAGTATAGTCCATTCCTCAGATTAAAGCCCCTCCTATGGAGCATAGCCTAACCTCCGGAGTATAGTTCATTCCTCAGATTATAGCCCTTCCTATGGAGCATAGCCCATCCCCCGAAGTATAGTCCATTCCTCAGATTATAGCCCCTCCTATGGAGCATAGCCCATCCCCCGGAGTATAGTCCATTCCTCAGATTATAGCCCCTCCTATGAAGCATATCCCATCCCCCGGAGTATTGCCCATTCCTCAGATTATAGCCCCTCCTATGAAGCATAGCCTAACCTCCAGAGTATAGTTAATTCCTCAGATTATAGCCCCTCCTATGGAGCATAGCCCATCCCCCGGAGTATAGTCCATTCCTCAGATTATAGCCCCTCCCCCGAAGTATAGTCCATTTTCCTCAGATTATAGCCCCTCCTTTGGAGCATAGCCTATCCCCCGGAGTATAGTCCATTCCTCAGATTATAGCCCCTCCTTTGGAGCATAGCCCATCCCCCGGAGTATAGTACATTCCTCAGGTTATAGCCCCTCCTTTGGAGCATAGCCTAACCTCCAGAGTATAGCCCATTCCTCAGATTATAGCCCCACCTATGAAGCATAGCCTAACCTCCAGAGTATAGTCCATTCCTCAGATTATAGCTCCTCCTAAGGAGCATAGCCCATTCCCCGAAGTATAGTCCATCCCTCCGATTCTAGCCCCTCCTTTGGAGCATAGCCCATCCCCCAGAGTATAGTCCATTCCTCAGATTATAGCCCCTCCTTTGGAGCATAGCCTAACCTTCGGAGTATGGCCCATTCCTCAGATTATAGCCCCTCCTATCATAGCCTATCCTTCGGAGTATAATCCATTCCTCAGAATATAGCCCCTCCTATGGAGCATAGAGTATCATTCGGACTATAGTCAATTCCTCAGATTTTAGCCCCTGCTATGAAGCATATCCCATGTCCCGAAGTATAGCCCATTCCTCAAATTATAGCCCCTGCTATGAAGCATAGCCTAACCTTCGGAGTATAGCCCATTCCTCAGATTATACCCCATCCCCCAGTGTATAGTCCATTCCTCAGATTATTCCCCATCCCCCAGAGTATAGCCCATTCCTCAGATTATAGCCCCTCCTATGAAGCATAGCCTAACCTTCAGAGTATAGCCCATTCCTAAGATTATACCCCATCCCCCCGGAGTATATTTCATTCCTCAAATTATACCCCATCCCCCTGAGTATAGCCCATTCCTCAGATTATAGCCCCTCCTATGAAGCATAGCCTAACCTTCGGAGTATAGCCCATTCCTCAGATTATACCCCATCCCCCGGAGTATCTTTCATTCCTCAGATTATAGCCCCTCCTTTGGAGCATAGCCCATCCCCCGAGTATAGTCCATTCCTCAGATTATAGCCCCTCCTATGGAGCATAGCCCATCCCCCGGAGTATAATCCATTCCTCAGATTACAGCCCCTCCTATGGAGCATAGCCCATCCCCCGGAGTATAGTTCATTCCTCAGATTATAGCCACTCCTATGAAGCATAGCCTAACCTCCGGAGTATAGTTCATTCCTCAGATTACAGCCCCTCCTATGGAGCATAGCCCATCCCCCGGAGTATAGTCCATTCCTCAGATTACACCCCATCCACCGGAGTATAGTCCATTCCTCAGATTATACCCCATCCCCCGGAGTATAGCCCATTCCTCAGATTATAGCCCCTCCTATGAAGCATAGCCTAACCTTCGGAGTATAGCCCATTCCTCAGATTATACCCCATCCCCTGGAGTATATTTCATTCCTCAGATTATACCCCATCCCCCAGAGTATAGTCCATTCCTCAGATTATAGCCCCTCCTTTGGAGCATAGCCCATCCCCCGGAGTATAGCCCATTCCTCAGATTATAGCCCCTGCTATGAAGCATAGCCCATCCCCCGGAGTATAGTCCATTCCTCAGATTATACCCCATTCCCCGGAGCACAGTCCATTCCTCAGATTATACCCCATCCCCCGGAGTATAGTCCATTCCTCAGATTAAAGCCCCTCCTATGGAGCATAGCCTAACCTCCGGAGTATAGTTCATTCCTCAGATTATAGCCCTTCCTATGGAGCATAGCCCATCCCCGAAGTATAGTCCATTCCTCAGATTATAGCCCCTCCTATGGAGCATGGCCCATCCCCCGGAGTATAGTCCATTCCTCAGATTATAGCCCCTCCTATGAAGCATAGCCCATCCCCCGGAGTATTGCCCATTCCTCAGATTATAGCCCCTCCTATGAAGCATAGCCTAACCTCCAGAGTATAGTTAATTCCTCAGATTATAGCCCCTCCTATGGAGCATAGCCCATCCCCCGGAGTATAGTCCATTCCTCAGATTATAGCCCCTCCTTTGGAGCATAGCCCATCCCCCGGAGTATAGTCCATTCCTCAGATTATAGCCCCTCCTTTGGAGCATAGCCCATCCCCCGGAGTATAGTACATTCCTCAGGTTATAGCCCCTCCTTTGGAGCATAGCCTAACCTCCAGAGTATAGCCCATTCCTCAGATTATAGCCCCTCCTATGAAGCATAGCCTATCCTCCAGAGTATAGTCCATTCCTCAGATTATAGCCCCTCCTGAGGAGCATAGCCCATCCCCCGAAGTATAGTCCATCCCTCCGATTCTAGCCCCTCCTTTGGAGCATAGCCCATCCACAAGAGTATAGTCCATTCCTCAGATTATAGCCCCTCCTTTGGAGCATAGCCCATCCCCCGGAGTATAGTCCATTCCTCAGATTATAACCCCTCCTATGGAGCATAGCCTAACCTTCGGAGTATGGCCCATTCCTCAGATTATAGCCCCTCCTATGGAGCATAGAGTATCATTCGGAGTATAGTCAATTCCTCAGATTATAGCCCATCCTCTGGAGTATAGCCCATTCCTCAGATTATAGCCCCTGCTATGAAGCATAGCCTAATCTTCGGAGTATAGCCCATTCCTCAGATTATACCCCATCCCCCGAAGTATATTTCATTCCTCAGATTATACCCCATCCCCCTGAGTATAGCCCATTCCTCAGATTATAGCCCCTCCTATGAAGCATAGCCTAACCTTCGGAGTATAGTCCATTCCTCAGATTATACCCCATCCCCCGGAGTATAGTCCATTCCTCAGATTATAGCCCCTCCTATGAAGCATAGTTTATTCCCCGGAGTATAGCCCATTTCCCAGATTATAGCCCCTCCTATGAAGCATAGCGCATCCCCCGGAGTATAGCCCGTTTCTCAGATTATAGCCCTTCCTATGAAGTATAGCGCATCCCCCGGAGTATAGCCCATTCCTCAGATTATAGCCCCTCCTATGAAGCATAGTTTATTCCCCGGAGAATAGCCCATTCCTCAGATTATAGCCCCTCCTATGAAGCATAGTTTATTCCCCGGAGTATAGCCCATTTTCTCAGATTATAGCCCCTCCTATGAAGCATAACCCATCCCCCAGAGTTTAGCCCATTCCTCAGATTATAGCCCTTTAACGGGGTCTACCAAGCTGGGGTACCTCTTTCAGTACCACCCCGTGTTTTCGGAGGTTCGCTCTACGTTGGCTGGAGTCTGAATGAATGACGCGGGCTGGAATCCCTGGGTTACATGGGCGCATATAAAAGATCACTGCTTCTCCATGTATTTCCAGTCTGACAACACTTTACTCACAGGACACAGGATATATCACACAGATACAGAGGGCAGGCCAATAGAAAAGCGGCAGGCCAGACATGCATTACAAAAGCCGCAGGTGGCCGAAGCCTGCCGATGTTTACTGTGGAAATGACAAAGGTAGGGGGAGGGCGGACGAAAGGGGAATGCATATAACTGCACAACATATTCTGGGTGCTAAGTGGTTCTGTAACATGTAACAAGCCCCTCCTATGAAGCATAGCCTAACCTTCGGAATATAGTCCATTCCTCAGATTATAGCCTCTCATATGAAGCATAGCCCATCCCCCGGAGTACAGCCCCTCCTACAGAGCATAGCTAATCCCTGCAGCACAGCCCTTCCCCCAGAATGTAGCCTACCCCTGAACTTCCTGTGTGTCACACAATAGTACGATAAATGGCGTCAGACGCATGTGCAGCCCCTGATGGTGACGGCCTCGTACCCATTACAGGCGGATGCGAGGACAGATTTGAGCAGGGCCTCACCTGCAGGCTCTCACACATCTCCTGACTGTATGTGATCCTCTGGATCTCACTGGGAGAGCACAGGTACAAGGCCTGGCCGTGGTTGGTGAAGCAGAATGTCCGCGCTATTCTCATGTCTGTCAGCGGCAGGTAGTTGATGTCGAGCAGCGGACGGAGGCTGGGGAGGCTGCAACCACAAAATCAGGACAAATTCATCAACACCTGATCCATAGTATAAATGTAGGTAAGCACCCCAGCTGCTGCAGTGGCCATGACAGCCCCTCCACAAAGAGGTTCTGCAGCAGCTGGCCAGATCTGGTTACAGGTGAGTCTGCTCGTACCTTATGGTCATGATGTGTCCGTTGGCGCAGAAGCATGCCAGCAGCACGGTGTTGCACATGGTGACCACGTCTGCCCGCAGCAGGAAGGACGTCTCGGTGATGTGGTGCACGTACAGACACGTCTGGGACGGCAGGGAGAACACTTTCGCTTGCTTCTCCGAGCAGACAACTGCGAACTGGTGATCTCCGATGTCCTGCGAGGAGGAGGGGGAGAAGGCGACCAGCTTCCGCTTCCTTGTCTTCTCGTTTTCTTCGCCGCTGTTCAGGTCCCTCCAGACTTCATACGACGGGTGAATCAATGAGCCCATACAATCCAGGCAGGAGAACGTCAGCACCGCGCCCTTCATGGTGAGCACCGTGCCTGCACACAGAGGGCACAAGTAACACACGGACCCTGCGGCACTAATCCCCCTACTAGGGAAGCCCCACAGCGCCGTTTCCCCTAGTCCTGCTCCTACAGCAGATGGACTTGTTACAATGCATCAGGCCACAATCAAAGTCTCTACCTGCACCGATACATTGTAACAAACCAGCACTTGTGTGAGCAGAACTAGATCAGGATGGGTTTCTATTCACTGACTGACAGCAGAGATCCTGGAATGATGATCTTACCGCTGGGGGACACCTGCACGGGCTCGCTCTGCCGCTGCTCCTCGGATACGGGAATGTTCAGCGATATGATCAGCACCATGCCCAGGCTGGTGCCCACCCACAGGCACGGAGACGGAGCCTGGTCGTTCTTCCGGGCAAAGGTCTCCATGAAGTACAATGCGGTGACGGCCTCTTTGGCTTCTTTATCGATGCTGGACACGCTGGAGCTCCGCGAGCGGCTGAACGAGCTTTCTCGACTTTCTACAGGAGGTAGAACAAGAGATTAGTGGGTAATATGGGCACACAATGCCACGACAGAGAAACGCACGTGACAAACCTGGCAGATCTCTGAATACTAACCCATACTGGTGTCCACGCAACACTAGGAAGCTGAGATATAGGATGCTGTTAGGGTTCTGGACACCAGCTTCTAATATCTCAGCTTCTCGAACCTCCAGGAGTCGTACAGGGATAGGCTCAGGATTTAGGGCACTACACACTACAGGAGCTGGCGGGTAGAACATGGCGGCATTATACAAGGCGCTCAGTGAACCCTACAGTGGGATCAGCCCGACACAGGCAGGACACGTAAGATGCTACACATGGAGGACAGACAGGACTACTACTCCTACAGGACACACAGTGCTACACATGGGTCTTACCTTTCTCGGCCCACGAGTTTGTAGAATAGTGGTATTCGTCATTGGAATAAGTACTGACTCCGTGTAACTGCTGGAGCATTGCCCTTCGGGATATGTAACCTACTGCTACAAGAGCCACGGGGTGCAAGAGGACAGCGGCAAGAGAATCAGCCGGGAGATAGACAAAAACAGAGCACCGATTATATATCCCATCCCCCACACAACACCAGAGACTCTCACAGCGAAGCTCACAGTCCAGGAACTACCATCCTCTCACCTACAACTACTCCAATTACCCCTTACACAAAGCGATCCCACGGGACAAATCCACCTCTGACCACCGGATCATCCTCATTACTACAGCCGCCAATCCCACAGCTCCAGCATCATTCGACCACTACAGAGGACAGAGACTTCCCAATCAAAGCAGATGCCTAATTTCCCACTAAAACCACAGATTTTCCACAACCACAAATTCTCTTACCCGACCACAATTCCCCAAATACAAATCCTCCCAACCAAGAATCCTCCCCGACCATTAATGTTCTCCAACCACAAATCCAACCAACCACAAATCTTTCCCAAACACAGATCCTCTCAACAACCACAATTCCTCAAACACAAATCCTCCCAATGCATAAACCCTACCCAACCACAAATCCTACCCGACCATAAATCCTCCTCAACCACAAATCCTCCCAACCACAAATCTTCTCACCCACAGATCCTCCCGAACCACAGATCATCCGAACCACAAATCCTCTCCATGCATAAACCATATCTAAAAACAAATATCCTCAATTACCTTAAATCCTCCTTGATCACCAATCCTCCTCATCCACATAAATTCCACAACTATATATCCAACCCATCCACAAATCCATTCAACCATAACTCCTCTCTGACCAACCATAAATTCTCTCCCCAACCACAAATCCTACTAACCACAAATCCTCTCTGTCAACAAATTCTCCCAATCACAAATCCTAACACAAATACTCCCCATACATAAATCCTACTGACCACAAATCCAACCACAAATTCTACCAACCATTAATACTTCCCAACCACAAATCCTTCCCAAACACAGATCCTCCCATCCACAGATCCTTCCAACCACAAATCCTAACTCACAGATCCTCCCCAACCACAAATCCGCTCCATGCATAAATCCTACCTGACCATAAATCCTCCTCGACCACAAATCCTCTCACCCACAGATCCTCCCGAACCACAAATCCTCCCAACTACAAATTCTCCCCGACCACAAATCTTCTCCATGTATAAACCAAACTAACCACAAATCCTACCCAACCATAAATCCTCAATTACTTTAAATCCTCCTTGACCACAAATCCTCCTCATCCCCATATACTCCACAACCATAAATCCTACCCATCCACAAATCTTTTCCAACCATAATGCCTCTCTGATCATAAATTCCCTCGCCAACCACAAATCCTACTAACCACAAATCCTCCTCGATCTCAAATTCTCTCAACCACAAATCCTAATAACCACAAATACTCTGCATACATAAATCCTATCAACTACAAAACCAACCACAAATCCTCCCAACCATTAATCCTCCCCAACCAAAAATCCTTCCCAAACACAGATCATTCCATCTACAGATCCTCCCAACCACAAATCGTCCCCAACCACAAATCCTCTCAACAACTGCAATTCCTCACCAAACACAAATCTTCCCAATGCATAAACCCTACCCAACCACAAATCCTACCCGACCATAAATCTTCCTCTACCACAAATCCTCCCAACCACAAATCCTCCTGAACCACAAATCCTCCCAACTACAAATCCTCCCCGTCCACAAATCCTCTCCATGCATAAACCATACCTAACCACAAATCCTACCCGACCATAAATCTTCCTCTACCACAAATCCTCCCAACCACAAATCCTCCTGAACCACAAATCCTCCCCGTCCACAAATCCTCTCCATGCATAAACCATACCTAACCACAAATCCTACCCGACCATAAATCTTCCTCTACCACAAATCCTCCCAACCACAAATCCTCCTGAACCACAAATCCTCCCAACTACAAATCCTCCCCCTCCACAAATCCTCTCCATGCATAAACCATACCTAACCACAAATCCTACCCGACCATAAATCTTCCTCGACCACAAATCCTCCCAACCACAAATTTTCACACACAGATCCTCCCAAACCTCAAATCCTCTCCACGCATAATCCATACCTAACCACAAATCCTACCCGACCATAAATCCGCAATTACCTAAAATCCTCCTTGATCACAAATCTTCATCATCCACATAAACTCCACAACCATAAATCCTACCCATGCACAAATCCTTTCCAACCATAAATTTTCTCCTGAACCACAAATCCTCAACGACCACAAATTCTCCCAACCACAAATCTTCCCCATCCACTGATCCTCCACAACCACAAATCCTCCACGACCAACCACAAATCCTCTCTCCAACCACAAATCTGACCTGACCACAAATCTAACCCAACCACAAATCCTTTCCTCAATCACAAATCTTTCCCAACCACAAATATTCCTCATCCACAAATACTCCCAATCCATACATCCTACCGACTGCAAATTCTCCCAACAAATCCTACCCAAACACAGATCCTCCCACCCACAGATCCTCCCAAACCACAAATCCTACCGACCACAAATCCTCTCTCCACCCACGAATCCACATCAACCTCAAATACTCTAAACAAATTCTTCCCAACCACACATCTCCCCAACCACAAGTCCTCTCTCAAATCTTCTCCAACCACAAATCCTCCACAACCAGAAATCCTCCCCAACCACAAATGCTCTTCCCAATCACAAATACTCCCCAAACACAAATCCTCCCTGACCATACATCTTCCTCGACTACAAAGCCTAACCACAACTCCTCACTGACCACAAATCTTCTCCCCAACCACAAATTCAAACAACCACAAATCTGACCAACCATAATCCTTCCCAACCACAAATCCTCCGACTACAAATGCATTTCCCAATCATAAATCCTCCCCAACCTCAAATCCTTCCAACCACACATCGCCCCAACCATAATTTTTCTCATTAATCTTCCCCAGCCAAAAATCTGACCAACCGCAAATCTTCCCCGACCATAAATCATCCCCAACCACAAATTCCCCCTGACCATAAATCCTTCCCTATCACAAATCCTTCCCAAACTCAAATACTCCCACCCCTAAATCATCCTAACCACAGATCCTCCCAAACCACAAATCTTCCCAACCCACAAATCCTATCGCCAACCATTAATCCTCCCCGACTACAAATCCTCCTGCTCACAGATCATCCCATCCACAGATCCTACCAAACCACAAATCCTCCCAACCAGAAATCCTCCAAAACCACAAATCCTCCTAACCACAGATCGTCCCAACCACAAATCCTCCCTATGCATAAACCTTACCCAACCACAAATCCTACCGACCATAAATCATCCCTAATCACAAATCTTCTCCACAACTACAAATCCTCTTTATCCACAAATCCTCCCAAACCACAAATCTGGTCCATCCACAAATCCTTTCCAACCACAAATCCATCCCAAGCACAAACCCTCTCCCCAACCACAAATCCTACCAACCACAAATATTCCCAATCCATAAATCATACCAACTACAATTCCTTCCAAACCAAATATTCACCATCCACAAATCCTCCCATATAGAAGTCCTTCAAAACCACAAATACTCCCAATCCA
This sequence comes from Dendrobates tinctorius, assembly GCF_039654945.1. Lineage (NCBI taxonomy): Eukaryota > Metazoa > Chordata > Amphibia > Anura > Dendrobatidae > Dendrobates > Dendrobates tinctorius. Next base: position 1,921,663 of record NW_027361722.1, on the reverse strand, counting down.
CAAATCCACTCCATCTACAAATCCACCCAACAAAAATTTTTCCAAACCACAAATCCTACTCATCCACAAAACATACCAACAACAAATACTCCCAATTCACAAATCCTCTCCATCCACAAATCTTCCCAACACAAATGTTTCTAAACCACAAATCTTTGCAACCAAAAATCCTATCCATCCACAAATCCTTTTCAACCATAAATGCTCCCCAACCCTGCAACTATGGTACTATAACTGCAAATACCCTCCTAGAACTACCATTCCACACATCTTCTCTATGATCGAACTACAACTTCTGTCCTACAACCACCACACTAACACTACTACTATGCAACAACTACAGTCATAGAACTCCTGTCCTGTGACTACGGCCCAATAATTACTCTCCTACTACTTCTCTCCTTTAAGTACCATCCTTCAACCATCATCTGATCACTACTGTGCTACAACTGCAGCCCTATGACTATTTTGCTTTCCTACCATCCTAGAACTTCCACCCAATTACCGCTCTATGACGACCACAATTCAACCTACCGTTGTATAGCAAACCTTCAACTACCGCCCAACAATTCCAACCCTACAGCTACTATCCTACAACCATGATGCTACAACAAACCTTTAACCCCTAACACACCAGATGACCACATTCAGTGACTACTGACTGGACCATCCCATTAACCATCCATCCTTCCCCAGCTCCATGCTCCGTTACTCCCCTTTAACCTTAACACCCCACCACTATTTCTTACAGATGCTGTATACATGCACATAACTAAGGAAGGAGAACGCAGGGAAGATCTTGTCGCTTTAGTATTTTAAAATGTGAAAAAATCCGGCGAGTTCAGACACCATCTTTGTGACAAGCTCCTGTACCTGTGTCCCCATGATAACACTTCCTGTCCTGTGGCAGAAGCTCAGCATTATAAAACAAGCTCTGGGCATCCAAAGAAAGCAAATTGGTTATATTAAATCTATAAGTATAGATCCTGAGCGGCTGCTATGATGTCTGGTGCCCTATGACAGCGGAACAGGAGCAGAAGGGGTTGTCATAGGGGCACAAGCACGTTGAAGTCTGCTCATCTTAACCCTTAATTATACAGGACAGGATCTTCTGGTGCGTCTCCTTCTTGCCAGCGGAGGACATTTCACTTGCTGACGGTACAGGTGATGGGTATTGTCCGGTCACAACAGGTGAAATGTGCTCTGCCCACGCTGCGGTGCTCACGGGTCTCGTGTCACGTGGTGGTCATCCCCAGTCACTGCAGCACATGGACACGTTACTTACAATGTATCAGAACGTTCAGAGGATACACTGTAACAAACCCTCAGCTGTAAGAACAGGACAGCATTATTATGGGGGCACACAGCTGAAGCTATAATCACAGCATTATTACGGGGCAAACAGCTCAAGCTATAATCAGAGCATTATTATGGGGGCAGACAGCACGTGGCCGCCATCTGTCAGTGAATGGAACAGATTAATGGGATTTGGAGTCTGCGGATTGTGAGTTGGATGAAGCTTCTCATCACTTAATCTGATCGGTGCCGGGCGTCTGAAGGTTTCCCTGGACACCGGTGATACGGGATCTGGAGGAGACGCGTCAGGCGGCTGGGAATGACCAGTATGTGACACGAGAACCTGCAGTCACCATCAGAGGAGAAAGATGTGACATTACTACACCCGGGCACTGCACAGGAAAGGGCACTGCACACAGGGAAGACACTGCACACAGGAGAAGGCACTGCGCACAGGAGGAGGCACTGCACACAGGAGGCACTGCACACAGGAGGAGGCACTGCACACAAGAGAAGGCACTGCACTCGGGAGAAGGCACTGCGCACAGAAGGCACTGCGCACAGGAGGAGGCACTGAACACGGGAGAAGGCACTGCACACAGGAGGAGGCACTGCACATAGGAGGAGGCACTGCACACAGGAGAAGGCACTGCACACAGGAGAAGGCACTGCCTTCTGGGAGAAGGCACTGCGCACAGGAGGATGCACTGCAGACATGAGTAGGCACTGCGCACAGGAGAAGGCACTGCACACAGGAGGAGGCACTGCACACAGGAGGAGGGACTGCGCACAGAAGGCACTACACAAGAAAACGCACTGCACACAGGAGGAGGCACTGCACACAGGAGGAGGCACTGCACAAAGGAGGAGGCACTGCACATAGGACAAGGCACTGAACACAGGAGAAGGCACTGCACAAAGGAGAAGGCACAGGAGAACGCACTGCACACAGGAGGAGGCACTGCACACAGGAGGAGGCACTGCACTCAGGAGGAGGCACTGCACTTAGGTGGAGGCACTGCACACAGGAGGAGATGCTGCACACAGGAGGAGGCACTGCACTAAGGAGGATGCACTGCACACAGGAGGCGCTGCACTTCGGAGGAGGCACTGCACTCGGGAGGCACTATACACATGAAGAGGCACTATACACATGAAGAGGCACTGCACACATGAGAAGGCACTGCACACAGGAGGAGGCACTGCACACAGGAGGAGGCACTGCACTCAGGAGGCACTACACACAGGAGGGGCACTGCACTTAGGAGGAGGCACTCCACACAGGAGAAGGCACTGCACACAAGAGAAGGCACTGCACACAGGAGAAGGAACTGCACACAGGAGAAGGAACTGCACACAGGATGCACTACACACAGGAGAAGGCACTGCACACAGGAGAAGGCACTGCAGACAGGAGAAGGCACTGCACACAGGAGGAGGCACTGCGCACAGGAGAAGGCACTGCGCACAGGATGAGGCACTGCGCACAAGAGGCGCTGCACTTAGGAGGCGCTGCCCTTAGGAGGCACTGCACACAGGAGGCACTGCACTTAGGAGGCGCTGCACTTAGGAGGCACTGCACTTAGGAGGCGCTGCACTTAGGAGGCGCTGCCCTTACTACACACATGAAGGGGAACTGCACACAGGAGAAGGCACTGCACACAGGAGGAGGCACTGCAAACAGGAGAAGGCACTGCACACAGGAGAAGGCGCTGCACACAGGGGGCACTGCACTCAGGAGGCACTACACACAGGAGGGGGCACTGCACTTAGGAGGAGGCACTACACACAGGAGGGGCACTGCACACAGGAGGCACTACACACAGGAGAGCACACTGCACACATGAGGGGGAACTGCACACAGGAGGGGGCATTGCACACAGGAGAAGGTACTGCACACAGGAGAAGGCACTGCACACAGGAGGCACTACACACAGGAGGGGGCACTGCACACAGGAGGGACACTACACACATGAGGAGGTACTGCACACATGAGGAGGTGCTGCACACAGGAAGGGCACTGCACAAAGGAAGAGGCACTGCACAAAGGAAGAGGCACTGCACACAGGAGGGGGCAATCCACACATGAGGAGGCACTGCACACAGGAGGGGGCATTACACAGATGAGGGGGCACTGCACACAGGGGGCACTGCACACAGGACAAGGCACTGCACACAGGAGGAGGCACTGCACACAGGAGGCACTGCACACAGGACAAGGCACTGAACACAGGAGAAGGCACTGCACACAGGAGAAGGCACAGGAGAACGCACTGCACACAGGAGGAGGCACTGCACACAGGAGGAGGCACTGCACTCAGGAGGAGGCACTGCACTTAGGTGGAGGCACTGCACACAGGAGGAGATGCTGCACACAGGAGGAGGCACTGCACTAAGGAGGATGCACTGCACACAGGAGGCGCTGCACTTAGGAGGAGGCACTGCACTCGGGAGGCACTATACACATGAAGAGGCACTGCACACATGAGAAGGCACTGCACACAGGAGGGGTCACTGCACACAGGAGGAGGCACTGCACACAGGAGGAGGCACTGCACTCAGGAGGCACTACACACAGGAGGGGCACTGCACTTAGGAGGAGGCACTCCACACAGGAGAAGGCACTGCACACAAGAGAAGGCACTGCACACAGGAGAAGGAACTGCACACAGGAGAAGGAACTGCACACAGGATGCACTACACACAGGAGAAGGCACTGCACACAGGAGAAGGCACTGCAGACAGGAGAAGGCACTGCACACAGGAGGAGGCACTGCGCACAGGAGAAGGCACTGCGCACAGGAGGAGGCACTGCGCACAGGAGAAGGCACTGCGCACAGGATGAGGCACTGCGCACAAGAGGCGCTGCACTTAGGAGGCGCTGCACTTAGGAGGCACTGCACACAGGAGGCACTGCACTTAGGAGGCGCTGCACACAGGAGGCACTGCACACAGGAGGCGCTGCACTTAGGAGGCGCTGCCCTTACTACACACATGAAGGGGAACTGCACACAGGAGAAGGCACTGCACACAGGAGGAGGCACTGCAAACAGGAGAAGGCACTGCACACAGGAGAAGGCGCTGCACACAGGAGGAGGCACTGCACTCAGGAGGCACTACACACAGGAGGGGGCACTGCACTTAGGAGGAGGCACTACACACAGGAGGGGCACTGCACACAGGAGGCACTACACACAGGAGAGCACACTGCACACATGAGGGGGAACTGCACACAGGAGGGGGCATTGCACACAGGAGAAGGTACTGCACACAGGAGAAGGCACTGCACACAGGAGGCACTACACACAGGAGGGGGCACTGCACACAGGAGGGACACTACACACATGAGGAGGTACTGCACACATGAGGAGACGCTGCACACATGAGGTGCTGCACACAGGAAGGGCACTGCACAAAGGAAGAGGCACTGCACAAAGGAAGAGGCACTGCACACAGGAGGGGGCAATCCACACATGAGGAGGCACTGCACACAGGAGGGGGCACTACACAGATGAGGGGGCACTGCACACAGGGGGCACTGCACACAGGACAAGGCACTGCACACAGGAGGAGGCACTGCGCACAGAAGGCACTGCACACAGGAGGGGTCACTGCACACAGGAGAACGCACTGCACACAGGAGGAGGCACTGCACACAGGAGAAGGCACTGCACACAGGAGGAGGCACCGCACACTGGAGGGGTCACTGCACACAGGAGGAGGCACTGCACACAGTAGGAGGCACTGCACTCAGGAGGCACTACACACAGGAGGGGGCACTGCACTTAGGAGGAGGCACTGCACACAGGAGAAGGCACTGCACACAGGAGAAGACACTGCACACAGGAGAAGGAACTGCACACAGGAGGCACTGCACACAGGAGAAGGCACTGCACACAGGAGGAGGCACTGCACTCAGGAGGCACTACACACAGGAGGGGGCACTGGACTTATGAGGCACTACACACAGGAGGGGCACTGCACACAGGAGGCACTACACACAGGACAAGGCACTGCACCCAGGAGGAGGCACTGCGCACAGAAGGCACTGCACACAGGAGGGGTCACTGCACACAGGAGAACGCACTGCACACAGGAGGAGGCACTGCACACAGGAGAAGGCACTGCACACAGGAGGAGGCACCGCACACTGGAGGGGTCACTGCACACAGGAGGAGGCACTGCACACAGTAGGAGGCACTGCACTCAGGAGGCACTACACACAGGAGGGGGCACTGCACTTAGGAGGAGGCACTGCACACAGGAGGGGTCACTGCACACAGGAGAACGCACTGCACACAGGAGGAGGCACTGCACACAGGAGAAGGCACTGCACACAGGAGGAGGCACCGCACACTGGAGGGGTCACTGCACACAGGAGGAGGCACTGCACACAGTAGGAGGCACTGCACTCAGGAGGCACTACACACAGGAGGGGGCACTGCACACAGGAGAAGGCACTGCACACAGGAGAAGGCACTGCACACAGGAGGCACTGCACACAGGAGAAGGCACTGCACACAGGAGGAGGCACTGCACTCAGGAGGCACTACACACAGGAGGGGGCACTGGACTTATGAGGCACTACACACAGGAGGGGCACTGCACACAGGAGGCACTACACACAGGAGGGCACACTGCACACATGAGGGGGAACTGCACACAGCAGGGGGCACTGCACACAGGAGAAGGTACTGCACACAGGAGGAGGCACTGCACACAGGAGAAGGCACTACGCACATGATGAGGCACTGCGCACAGGATGAGGCACTGCACACAGGAGGAGGCACTGCGCACAGGAGGAGGCACTGCACACAGGAGGGACACTACACACATGAGGAGGTACTGCACACATGAGGAGGCGCTGCACACATGAGGAGGTGCTGCACACAGGAAGGGCACTGCACACAGGAAGAGGCACTGCATACATGAGGGGGCAATGCACACATGAGGCACTACACACAGGAGAACGCACTGCACTCAGGAGGAGGCACTGCACTTAGGAGGCACTGGCACTCAGGAGGAGGCACTGCACTCAGGAGGAGGCACTGCACACAGGAGGAGATGCTGCACACAGGAGGCGGCACTGCACACAGGAGGGACACTACACACATGAGGAGGCGCTGCACACAGAAGGGGGCACTGCACACATGAGGAGGCGCTGCCCACAGGAGGCGGCACTGCACAGAGGAAGAGGTACTGCACACAGGAGGGGGCACTGCGCACAGAAAGGTAGCACTACACAGGGAGGGGGTCACTGTCTAATAAATGGAAGGGGGCACTAATAGTACAGGAAGAAAACACAGACAGCTGGGAACCTGGCAGCAGGGACTCCGGGCAGTAAAGGTCCCTGGAATGAAGGGCTATCGCCTCCCTCCACCACTGTCCCTTGATCAACTCACCCTGCTTGGCAGGGAGATCATAAACACAGCGGGTGTAATAAGTATTGAACAAGGTCATCAATTTTCTAAGTAAATCTATTTGTAAAGCTGCTATTGACATGAAATTCTCTCTAGATGTCGGTAACAACCCATCTGATCCACATAGGAGAAATCATCATAGATGTCCATAAATTGTGCGTAATATTGAGAAAAGTGTTGATCACATTACTGAAATGTATTTATTACTTGGTACAAAGCCTTTGTTGGTGATGAAACTTCAGGACGCCTCCTGTATGGAGAAACTAGTCGCAGGCATTGCTCAGGTGGTACTTTGTCCCATTCTTCCACACAAACACTAGCACATCCTGAAGGTTCCATGGCTCCTTATATGATCTCTGAGCTTTAGTTCCTTCCATACATTTTCTATAGGATTCAGGTCCGGTGATCGTCCTTTCTAGCAGGTTAATTTTCTCTCTCTGAAAACAATTGAGAGTTTCTATGGTTGTGTGTGGGATCATTGTCCTGCTGAAATGTCCACCGTCGTTTCATCTTCATCATCCCAGTAAATGGCAGCAGATTTTTTTTATAAGGAACGTCTTGGTACATTTGTCCATTCATCCTTCCTTCAATTACATGAAGTTTGCCAGGGCTGTATGATGACAATCAGCCACACACCATGATGTTCCCACCTCCACACTACACTGCTGGGGTAGTGTTTTTGAGGTGATGTGCAGTGCCTTTTGGCCTCCAAACATGGTGTGTATAATGATATTCAAAGGGTTCAGTTTTAGTCTCATCTGACCAGACTATATTCTCCCAGTATTTCTCAAGCATGTCTAAATGTTCTTGAACAAACTGTAAACGCGCTTGATCGTGATTTTTGGCCAGCGATTGAGTCTACTTTGACAACAATTGGCAGTTCAGGATTTCGATGGACCAGTAATGGTGCAGAGGTGAAAATAGTATTTTGTGAAAAGCCACCTGTGCTTCTTGACACCAGAAAAACGCTATGGTTTTCTTTGTGAGTGAAGTGATTTTTTTAGATGATTTTTGAAAAGATTTTTATTAATCTTCTCTAGACGTTTACAGACAACGTAAAGCTTTGGACGCCTTTTACATTTTTTGGAGTAGGCCAGTCAAGCACAGCTCTGAGTATGCTAGGATCTATGCTTAGACCTTCTAGAGAGATGATTTATCAAACAAATTGTGTTCCGGTTTGTTCAGATTTACATATTTCAAGCTTGACATAGAGCTGATTCTCCGGTAGAAGTTTCAGGACTAACAGGACTTTCCTCCAGAAAATATAAGAATTTCATCAAGATAAACAACAAATTGGTCCAAGAAATCTCGAAACACATCATTAATGAAGTAATGAATGGTGGCAGGGGCGTTATTAAGGCAGAACGGAGTCTCTCCAGCAACTCAGGAATTAAGGGGAGTGGGTGGCTAGTTTTAAAGGTGATCTTATTTATTTCTCTGTAATTAATAGATGGCCGCAGGGTTTAGCCTTTCTTTTCTACAAAGTCCAAGCTCGGGATGAGGAAGGCCGAATGGAGACTTTCTCTAAACGTTCATCCGGGTATTTATTTTATTTATTTGATGACAATCGTCCTTACAGACCTCACAGGGAAAGGTCCTTGATGCTCAGCTGATAGAAGGGTCATGGACTGAAGGCTAAGGATCCACACAACCATACAGGTACAGGCTGCTGCTCTGAATCCTTTACCCGGAGATATATTACATGGTGTGGCAAATAATTGGAGGAGCCAATAGTGTTGACTATTGGTTCCCCCGCTTGTGTGTATTCAGCCGCACTCTGTCCCGACACTACACCAGGTTCAGGCTCTGTCTATGTGCACGTTGTGCTTAGTAATGGTTTCTGACACATCTACATCCCATTTTCGGTGCAGGGAAGGACAACCATCAAGCCTGGGACGATCCTTTGAATCTGTACATCACTGGTGCCGTGCAATGGACCGTTCCCGATGCTCTCGATGATGGTTGTCAGCTGCCGTCAGGTAATCAGGATGTAGCAGAGGCTAAAACGTTACCGTCCTCTACACACGTGTGCATATATTAGTGTACAGGGTGGCAACGGGGGTCATGCTACTACAGAGTCTAACGCATGGTCATGCCATCTATGTCCAGACACGAGGTCATGCCAGCTACAGACCACACGGTGAGATAATGCTGACGTAGTGCTGCGGACATCTACATAGTGTGGATTATATCTCCAAACTGGGACATGCCAGCTACTTCTAGACACTTCTACCCAGAGGAATGAACAGAAGGAATGGAGGTTCCCGACACTGGAGGAGCAGACACAGATATGGCCGGTGACCCTGGGGTCTGGACACGGCCCACCGCTGTATGGAGCACCATCATGAGGGCAACCATCCACTCACCTTCAGTGGTGACAGGCAGGGTGATCTCCATACACGCTGCAGACTGGGCTTTTCGAAACGGTGGTCTGCCCGGGCCTCTCCTGTTGGCTTTGGTGCCATCAGAACTGGAGAGCCTCTTCCCTGACCCGCAGGACTGTGACGTGGGACTTGTACAGTGACCGTTCACATGATCTAGAAGACAAAAGAGCAGTGTAAGTGGCCGCAGCCTCCATTGCATGGTGCAGATCTCACTCTACAGACCACGTACCCCCAACTCCTTGGACACACAGCACTGTGGTGCCGCTCTACGAGACCTAGTGGTGGCCATGTCTGTTGTTCGTGTTCACACTTATGGCCGAACTTGAAGATTTAAAGTGATGGGTGATGGTCTCATTCAGGGCAATGATGGAGACTGCTGCTGCGGTGATGTATGTAGCTGCTGCGACGTGTGGCCTGTGTGCAGGTTACGAGGACGTACAGGGAAGGAACTGAGACGTGTCACTCAGGACCAGCTCGGAGACTGAACCTCCGACCACAGCAGCAGGAACCACAGTCACAGATGCAGGACATATGCAGAGAACAAGCCAAGGAACACAGCAAACGGAGGGATAGAAAATGTCCCAGAAACATGGTTTATCATGTAAAATAATGAAAATGGATGAAAATTACTGGGACACGTCAAGGCCACGATGGTGACAGTAATGGAATCATGGCGGTAAGAGAAGCTGGGGTACTACAAATACCAATGCGTCTTATTACCTGCACTGTAAAGCAATAGTAGCTCAGGTCGAATGTGAATTATGAGAGTGGAAGCAATAACCATCAGGCTGTACTAACGGACGCGCTTCCCTCCTTCACCAAAGCGGGTCCCTACTTCCCTGCAGGAGGCGCCTTGGGGTGGGGGAGATGCCGCCTTATAAAACCAAGGTACCCACTAAAAAGTCATGAAGAAATCATGTGTTTTTTAACATGCTAGCGGCGCAGGAGATGCCGTCGTCCACTCTCAGAAGCAAAGCGTTTACAGGTTACAGCTATGGAAAGCGTGACACCGCACCGCTGAAAGTAGAGCTGTGCCGGACAGCCGTAAGCCGGAGAGGAGCGTGGGGCAGGTGTGCGCCACAGGGGACAACTCAGGACATAACTACCTGTATATAATGAACCGACCGTGCGACAATCAGCGAGTGATACACATTATCAGGGCACACACATGATATAGGCCAACCACAGTGTACAAGTGAGTGACGACAAGAAGGAATCTGAATATTGTAACGTGCATCCATGAATGTGATGTGAACAGTGCATGGGAAAGCCATAGTGAAGAAACCAAACAGTAGGAAACTAACTTCATCCTTCATATCATGCAGATTTATGATACACTGCTCAAAATAATAAAGGGAACACTGAAATAACACAGCCTAGACCTGAATGAATGAAACATTCTCATTGAATGCTTTGTTCTGTACAAAGGTGAATGTGCTGACAACAAAATCACACAAAAATCATCAATAGAAATCAGATTTATTAACCAATGGAGGCCTGGATTTGGAGTCACTCACAAAATTAAAGTGGAATGTAATGTCCTTAAAACAAGTCAAAATGATGCTCAGTAGTGTGTGTGTGGCCTCCATGTGTCTGTATGACCTTCCTGCAACACCTGGGCATGCTCCCGATGAGGCGGCGGATGGTCTCCTGAGGGATCTCCTCCCAGACCTGGACTAAAGCTTCCGCCAACTCCTGGACAGTCTGTGGGGCAACGTGACGTTGGTGGATGGAGTGAGACATGATGTCCCAGATGTACTCAGTCGGATTCAGGTCTGGGGAACGGGCGGGCCTGTCCATAGCTTCAATGCCTTCATCTTGCAGGAACTGCTAACACACTCCAGCCACATGAGGTCTGGCATTGTCCTGCATTAGGAGGAACCCAGGGCCAACCGCACCAGCATATAGTCTCACAAGGGGTCTGAGGATCTCATCTCGGTACCTAATGACAGTCAGGCTACCTCTGGTGAGCACATGGAGAGCTGTGCGGCCCTCCAAAGAAATGCCACCCCACACCATTACTGACCCACTGCCAAACCGGTCATGCTGAAGGATGTTGCAGGCAGCAGATCGCTCTCCACGGCGTCTCCAGACTCTGTCACGTCTGTTACATGTGCTCAGTGTGAACCTGCTTTCATCTGTGAAGAGCACAGGGTGCCAGTGGTGAATTTGCCAATCCTGGTGTTCTGTGGCAAATGCCAAGCGTCTTGCACGGTGTTGAGCTGTGAGCACATCCCCCATCTGTGGACGTCAGGCACTCAGACCATTCTCATGGAGTTGGTTTCTAACCGTTTGTGCAGAAACATGCACATTTGTGGCCTGCTGGAGGTCATTTTGAAGGGCTCTGGCAGTGCTCCTCCTGTTCCTCCTTGCACAAAGGCTGAGGTAGTGGTCCTGCTGCTAGGTTGTTGCCCCCTCCTACGGCCCCCTCCCCATCTCCTGGTGTACTGGCATGTCTCCTGGTAGCGCCTCCAGCCTCTGGACACTACGCTGGCAGACACAGCAAACCTTCTTGCCACAGCTCGCATTGATGTGCCATCCTGGATGAGCTGCACTACCTGAGCCACTTGTGTGGGTTGTAGAGTCCATCTCATGCTACCACGAGTGTGAAAGCACAACCAACATTCAAAAGTGACCAAAACATCAGCCAGAAAGCATTGGTACTGAGATGTGGTATGTGGTCCCCACCTGCAGAACCACTCCTTTATTGCGGGTGTCTTGATAATTGCCAATAATTTCCATCTGTTGTCTATTCCATTTGCACAACAGCATGTGAAATTGATTGACAATCAGTGCTGCTTCCTAAGTCGACAGTTTGATTTCACAGAAGTTTGATTCACTTGGAGTTATATTCTGTTGTTAAGTGTTCCCTTTATTTTTTGGAGCAGTGTATAAAGCTGAGGTCACGAAGAAAATACTGCACTGTGTGAATACCAAAAGCAAAACACAAAACAAATATCCTGGAATAAAAAAGTAAAAAAATATATTGCAAAAACTGCATGAAGGTAGTAATAATAGTAATAATAAGGGTATTTAGTTAACATAATTTTGATCAAAATAATGTAGAAGCCATCCCGCCACGTCACGGCAACCCTTGTGGGACAGTCCTAACTCTTGTATTTAAAACCTTTCCACTTGTCAAGTGACGTAAATGTGAACAAGGACAGAGGGACTGAACCACCAGTAATAGTATAGGCCAGACAGGCAGTCTGGCCTATACTATTACTGGTGGTTCAGTCCCTCTGTCCTTGTTCACATTTACGTCACTTGACAAGTGGAAAGGTTTTAAATACAAGAGTTAGGACTGTCCCACAAGGGTTGCCGTGACGTGGCGGGATGGCTTCTACATTATTTTGATCAAAATTATGTTAACTAAATACCCTTATTATTACTATTATTACTACCTTCATGCAGTTTTTGCAATATATTTTTTTACTTTTTTATTCCAGGATATTTGTTTTGTGTTTTGCTTTTGGTTTTCTCTGTGTAAAGGTCATGTGTTCATATGCAATTACATTTTGCATGCACATTAATTTACTTTTTCTGCTCAGACCCAGTTTCTCTTTACTGTGTGAATACGCGCTGATTCTCTATAACAGCCGGCTCCAAAAACTAAACTCTACAGAGAAGAAATGCCAATGATATTCATCAATGCTGACAGTATCAGAAATCAAATGCACCAAATGTAGCGGAAAATATTAGCGTGAAGTACGACGGCCGAGGAGGAGGAAGAGGAGATACACCAAATGTAGCGGAAAATATAAGCGTGAAGTACGATGGCCGAGGAGGAAGAGGAGATACACCAAATGTAGCGGAAAATATCAGCGTGAAGTACGGCGGCCGAGGAGGAGGAAGAGGAGATGCACCAAATGTAGCAGAAAATATCAGCGTGAAGTACGGCCGCCGAGGAGGAGGAAGGGGAGATGCACCAAATGTAGCGGAAAATATCATCATGAAGTATGACGGCCGAGGAGGAGGAAGAGGAGATACACCAAATGTAGCAGAAAATATCAGAGTGAAGTACGGCCGCCGAGGAGGAGGAAGAGGAGATACACCAAATGTAGCGGAAAATATAAGAGTGAAGTACGACGGCCAAGGAGGAAGAGGAGATACACCAAATGTAGCAGAAAATATCAGTGTGAAGTACGACAGCCGAGGAGGAGGAAGGGGAGATGCACCAAATGTAGAGGAAAATATCATTATGAAGTATGACGGCCGAGGAGGAAGAGGAGATGCACCAAATGTAGCGGAAAATATCACCATGAAGTATGACGGCCGAGGAGGAGGAAGAGGAGATGCACCAAATGTAGCAGAAAATATCAGCGTGAAGTACGGTGGCCGAGGAGGAGGGGATGCACCAAATATAGTGGAAAATATCACCGTGAAGTACAACGGCCGAGGAGGAAGACGAGATGCACCAAATGTAGTGGAAAATATCAGCATGAAGTACGACGGCCGAGGAGGAGGAAGAGGAACTCGACTGACAGGTCTGGAAAGATGTACCAAATTTAGGGTCCTATGTGTACAGTCGCATAAATTTGGTGCAGTTTCCTTATGTCTGGCATGATCCTGTCTGACTTTACGACAGTGGTAATGAATCTGCACCAGGGGACATATAGACGCTACACCCATAAGGTACCAGGCACAGGGGCCACTGGCTCTGATCACTACAGGTCAGATTCGCTTTGGGGGGTTACTTTTGGTCAAACTCTGCTTGGCAGTCTCTCATGGCCACATCTGCTTTGATGGTTATATGGTTACACAAGGTCACCCTCTCGGTTGGGGCCTCTCGGTTGCACTGTCTTCAGTGGTCACTCGTTTTGGTTGCCACATTTGGCTACAGTATATTCACTATGATGGCTATTCAGCCTCACTGAGTTTGGTGGTCACTCTTGTTCATAATTGCTTGGTTAACTTAATTGGTAACCTTCTGTCACACTTTCTTTGGTGGTCCCTCTGTAAGACTCTCTTTGGTGGTCACTCTCTCACCCTCTCTTTGGTGGTCCCTCTGTCACACTCTTTGGTGGTCCCTGTCACACTCTCTTTGGTGGTCACTCTGTCACTCTCTTTGGTGGTTCCTCTGTCACACTCTCTTTGGTAAATCAAGAAAGGCACATCCAGCCCATGAATGGCAGCGCTTCCCAGGACTCACATCCAAAGATGATATTTCATATTTTTTTATTTGATAGGTTAAAAAAGAGGAGATACAACTCACTTCGGATACAGTGTATATCCTTCATCAGGTATCATAAAAATACAGTACAAATCCTAATAGTATAAAATTTTATGGGCTGGAGGTGCCTTTCTTGATTTACTCATCCTGTGTGAGCCTGAATCTGCCTCTTTCACTTGGATCCACCCGAGGCAAGCTGCAAGCCCTGTCTATTGAAAAGTATCCCAGAAGGAAGGATTTTTGAGGATACACAATCTAAAGCCATATTAGTCTTCTATCAGGCGAGTGCATAAAATTGTGCACCCTTTAAAGACTACAATATTGTGTTTACGCACTTGGGATGCTGCAATTTGTCTATTCTTCTCTCCCAAACAGGGTTTTTTTGCACACTCTCTTTGGTGGTCACTCTGTAACACTCTCTTTGGTGGTCCCTTTGTCACACTCTCTTTGATGGTCCCTCTGTCACACTCTCTTTGATGGTCCCCCTGTAATGCTCTATGGTGGTCCCCCTGTCATACTCTTTGGTTGTCCTCTGTCACACTCTCCTTGGTCCCTCTGTCACACTCTCCTTGGTCCCCCTGTCACACTCTCCTTGGTGGTTCCTCTGTGATACTCTCTTTGGTGGTCCCTCTGTCACACTCTAATTGGTGGTCCCTCTGTCACACTCTCTAAGGTGGTCCCTCTGTCACACTCTCCTTGGTCCCTCTGTCACTCTCCTTGGTCCCTCTGTCACACTCTCCTTGGTCCCCCTGTCACACTCTCCTTGGTCCCCCTGTCACACTCTCCTTGGTGGTTCCTCTGTGATACACTCTTTGGTGGTCCCTCTGTCTCACTCTCCTTGGTGGTCCCTCTGTCACACTCTCCTTGGTCCCTCTGTCACTCTCCTTGGTCCCTCTGTCACACTCTCCTTGGTCCCCCTGTCACACTCTCCTTGGTGGTTCCTCTGTGATACTCTCTTTGGTGGTCCCTCTGTCACACTCTAATTGGTGGTCCCTCTGTCACACTCTCTAAGGTGGTCCCTCTGTCACACTCTCCTTGGTCCCTCTGTCACTCTCCTTGGTCCCTCTGTCACACTCTCCTTGGTCCCCCTGTCACACTCTCCTTGGTCACCCTGTCACACTCTCCTTGGTGGTCCCTCTGTCACACTCTCCTTGGTCCCTCTGTCACTCTCCTTGGTCCCTCTGTCACACTCTCCTTGGTCCCTCTGTCACACTCTCCTTGGTCCCCCTGTCACACTCTCCTTGGTGGTCACTCTCGGTTATGTTTACTGGGGTGGTCATTCTCAGTCAGGCTGGTTTGGTGATCTCTCGTGCACAGATAACCAGCCGCCCATGAAGTATTGGTTGTGCAGAGCAGCAGACAATTAACGTCTTCAGTGTCCGGGGTTCGCTTGGAGGGAGCAGTAGCGTTGGCATTATCCCTTGAGTCCACCTACAGCATTCATATAACATCCATCATCCTTTAATAATCTCCGCGTTACCTTCTTACTGATGTCTCAAGTTACAAGATTCTCATTCTACCAAACCTTCGCTTTATCTTTTTCCAAGTATAATAACCTAGGCCAGACGTCAAAACACACAGCCCCTGGGCCACACATGGCCTGTCAAAGGATTTCTGGTCACCAACGAACTATCTGTAGACACGGCATTCTTTCTTTCTGTACTCAATAGTATTTCTTTCTTTCAGAGGCAAACACATTTGACGGCATAAATGCCGGGAAAGGGGCAGAAGACCGCTCATCAGCTCCTCGCCCAAAGGTCAGCGGCATGCTGAGGCCATCACACTGCTGACGTCACGCAGAGGAGGGGAAGACACAACCAAGAGCAGTAAAGGTTTGATGGAGGAGGCGAAGAATGAATGTATGGACTAAGGGAGTGTTAGCGAGAGGACACATTATGGGACACTGTGGGGAGAAGTGTGAGGGACAGTATGGAGAGTGGTATTGTGGGGGCAGCACAGAAAGAGGCAACGTGGGTGAGGACAATATTAAGATGTGGGAATGAGGGGCGACACTGAAGATGGGGACCGTGTGAGAGAGGACGGCGTGACGGTCACAGTTTGTAAGAAAGGACGGCATGGCAGTCATAGCTCATAATGGAGGACAATGTGGGGGCCATATATTATAAGAGGGACGGTGTGTGGGGATATCTTGTGCAGGAAGCACAGTGAAGGGCAATTATTTATTCAGGGACACAGCATGGGAGACAGTGTGGGAGTCGTATTTTGGGCAGGGAGAAATTATTTATTTAGGGCTAGAGTGTAGGGCAGAGATTTTTATTCAGGAGCATTATAATCTTCCTGCTATTTTTAATTGCACTGTGGCAGGATGTACTGCAAAAGATTGGAGAAAAGTCATCACAGCATCTGGACCAGATAGAGACCGACTCCAATCAGAGAAAATGTCACCTATAAGGTACCTGGCTATATACAGTTATTTACGATACTGCCTGCGTCTCACCAGTACTGTTATTCCTGTACGGTCTGCAGTGTGATGATGGCTGGTAACAACTCCCACCATCTCAGTACCATTGTTAAGGACATACTGGGATGTAGGTTCATGTAATACAGTTGCATATGGGGATGACTTGACATTACAATTGATCACTGTACTAAGCTTGATGATGTAGTCATGTACTGATGGTGGTTTTGGTAATGTATTCATGTACAGTCATGGCCAAAAGTTTTGAGAATGACACAAATATATTTTCACATGATCTGCTGCCCTCTGGTTTTTATGTGTGTTTGTCAGATGTTTTTATCACATACAGAAATATAATTGCAATCATATTATGAGTAACAGAAGGTTATATTGACAGTTAGAATGAGTTAATGCAGCAAGTCAATATTTGCAGTGTTCACCCTTCTTCTTCAGGACCTCAGCAATTCTCCCTGGCATGCTCTCAATCAACTTCTGGATCAAATCCTGACTGATAGCAGTCCATTCTTGCAAAATCAATACTTTTATTTTGTCTGAATTTGAAGGTTTTTGTTTGACCACCCGTGTCTTGATGATTGACCACAAGTTCTCAATGGGATTAAGATCTGGGGAGTTTCCAGGCCATGGTCCCAAAATCTCTATGTTTTGTTCCCTGAGCCATTTAGTTATCACCTTTGCTTTATGGCAAGGTGCTCCATCATGTTGAAAAAGGCATTGTTGATCGCCAAACTGCTCTTGAACGGTTGGGAGAAGTTGCTCTTGGAGGACATTCTGGTACCATTCTTTATTCATGGCTGTGTTTTAGGCAAGACTGAGAGAGAGCCCATTCCCTTGGCTGAGAAGCAACCCCACACATGAATGGTTTCAGGATGCTTGACAGTTGGCATGAGACAAGAATGGTGGTAGCGCTCACCTGGTCTTCTCCGAATAAGCCGTTTTCCAAATGTCCCAAACAATCGAAAAGGGGATTCATCAGAGAAAATGACTTTACCCCAGTCCTCAGCAGTCCACTCCCTGTTCCTCTTGCAGAATATCAGTCTGTCCATGATGTTTTTTCTGGAGAGAAATGGCTTCTTTGCTGCCCTCCTTGAGACCAGGCCTTGCTCCAAGAGTCTCCGCCTCACAGTGCGTGCAGATGCACTCACACCTGCCTGCTGCCATTCCTGAGCAAGCTCTGCACTGCTGGTAGCCCGATCCCGCAGCTGAAACACTTTTAAGAGACGGTCCTGGCGCTTGCTGGTCTTTCTTGGGCACCCTGGAGCCTTTTTGGCAACAAGGGAACCTCTCTCCTTGAAGTTCTTGATGATGCGATAGATTGTTGACTGAGGTGCAATCTTTCTAGCTGCGATACTCAGGGAAGAGTATCGCAGCTAGAATAGGGATATTAGGCCATTTTTGTGCAGTGCAATGATGACTGCACGTGTTTCTTTAGAGATAACCATGGTTAACAGAAGAGAAACAATGATGCCAAGCACCAGCCTCCTTTTAAAGTGTCCAGTGGTGTCATTCTTACTTAATCATGACAGATTGATCTCCAGCCCTGTCCTCATCAACACCCACACCTGTGTTAATGGAGCAATCACTGAAACGATGTTAGCTGGTCCTTTTAAGGCAGGGCTGCAATGATGTTGAAATGTGTTTTGGGGGATAAAGTTAATTTTCTAGGCAAATATTGACTTTGCAAGTAATTGCTGTTAAGCTGATCACTCTTTATAACATTCTGGAGTATATGCAAATTGCCATTACAAAAAATGAAGCAGTAGACTTTGTAAAAATTAATATTTGTGTCATTCTCAAAACTTTTGGCCATGACTGTACTAATGCTAGTACTGATGATGCATTCATTTACTGATGGTGGTTCTGGTGATGTATTCATGTACTGATGGTGGTTCTGGTGATGTATTCCTGTACTAGTGGAGGTTCTTGTGCTGTATTCATTTACTGATGCTCTGGTACTCTGTTCATGTACTGATGGTAGTTCTGATGATGTATTCACGTACCGATGATAGTTCTGGTGATGTATTCCTGTACAGATGGTGGTTTTGGTGATGTACTCCTGTAATAATGGTGGTTCTTGTGCTGTATTCATTTACTGATGGAAGTTATGGCGCTCTATTCACGCTATTCATGTACTGATTGTAGTTCTGGTCATGTATTCATATATACCGATGGTGATTTTGGTGATGTATTCATATAACGATGGCGGTTCTGGTGATGTATTCCTGTACAGACGGTGGTTTTGGTGACATACACCTGTACGAATTATGGTTCTGGTACTATATTCATGTACTGATGGTGTTTTCTGGTGATGTATTACTGTACTGGGGGTGGCTCTGGTGCTATATTGTTGTACTAATGGTGGCTCCGATGCTCTATTCATGTACTGATGATAGTTCGGGTGCTGTAATCATGTACTGCTGATGGTTCTGGTACTATATTCATGTACTGATGGTGTTTTCTGGTGATGTATTACTGTACTGGTGGTGGCTCTGGTGCTCTATTGTTGTACTAATGGTGGCTCCGATGCTCTATTCATGTACTGATGATGGTTTGGGTGCTGTAATCATGTACTGCTGATGGTTCTGTTGCTATATTCATGTACTGATGGTGTTTTCTGGTGATGTATTACTGTACTGGGGGTGGCTCTGGTGCTATATTGTTGTACTAATGGTGGCTCCGATGCTCTATTCATGTACTGATGATGGTTTGGGTGCTGTAATCATGTAATGCTAATGGTTCTGTTGCTATATTCATGTGCTGATGGTGTTTTCTGGTGATGTATTACTGTACTGGGGGTGGCTCTGGTGCTATATTGTTGTACTAATGGTGGCTCCGATGCTCTATTCATGTACTGATGATGGTTCGGGTGCTGTAATCATGTACTGCTGATGGTTCTGGTGCTATATTCATGTACTGATGTTGGTTCTGGTCATGTATTCATCAACTGGTGGTGGCTCTGGTGCTCTATTAGTGTATTGATGATGTATTCATGAACAGATGATAGTTCTTGTGCCATATTCATGTACTTATGTTGTGATCAAGGTTATGGTGATGTAATTCATGTAATGATGGTGGTTCTGGTCTTGTATACATGAAGCACTCCATAACTATCAGATGACATGCTACACGGCAATGTTAAAAATCCAAACTGCTCAAAATGGAGTTTTGAGATTGTGAAGAGGATTCAGAGTGTTTCTGCTTCAAAAAAATCAGTGTAAATTCAAATGTGTTCAAACTAGGTTTAAAGAGTAGAAACGCCCCAAATCTTCCAAAAAAAATCAATACTTGTTTTTGGTAATGTATTCATGTACAGGCGGTGGTTCCAGTGTGTTGTATTCATGCAAGCACCCCTTTATTTTTTTTGTGAGCCTTGGGATAATATGGCGCTTAGACCAAAAAATGGTGTACACCTCTGCACTAGGCCATAAATGTATTGAAGGTTCACAGCAGAGATAATAAATTGGACAATGTTGCATTTACTAAGTAAACTACTGTAATGTCACCAATATGTGATATACAAGTGTCTGTCTAAGAAGAGAACAAACAAGTGACAGAAAGCTGCCTACTGTGATGTCTATAATTGATTTCAGGAACATAGCACAACAAATTTTAATATACTCGTACTTATGCTGAGTTACATAATGCATTATTCTCTGGAGCTGCACTAAGTAATCTGCTGGTGCAGTCACTGTGTACATACAGTACAGACCAAAAGTTTGGACACACCTTCTCATTCAGAGTTTTCTTTTATTTCATGACTATGAAAACTGTAGATTCATTCTGAAGGCATCAAAACTATGAATTATCACATGTGGAATTATATAATTAACAAAAAAGTGTGAAACAACTGAAAATATGTCTTATATTCTAGGTTCTTCAAAGTAGCCACCGTTTGCTTTGATTACTGCTTTGCACACTCTTGGCATTCCCTTGATGAGCTTCAAGAGGTAGTCACCGGAAATGGTCTTCCAACAGTCTTGAAGGAGTTCCCAGAGATGCTTAGCACTTGTTGACCCTTTTGCCTTCACTCTTCGGTCCAGCTCACCCCAAACCATCTCAATTGGGTTCAGGTCTGGTGACTGTAGAGGCCAGGTCATCTGGCGTAGCACCCCATCACTCTCCTTCTTGGTCAGATAGCCCTTACACAGCCTGGAAGTGTCTTTGGGGCCATTGTCCTGTTGAAAAATAAATGATGGTCCAACTAAATGCAAACCGGATGGAATAGCATGCCGCTGCAAGATGCTGTGGTAGCCATGCTGGTTCAGTATGCCTTCAATTTTGAATAAATCCCCAACAGTGTCACCAGCAAAGCCCCCTCACACCATCACACCTCCTCCTCCATGCTTCACGGTGGGAACCAGGCATGTAGAGTCCATCCGTTCACCTTTTCTGCGTCGCCCAAAGACACGGTGGTTGGAAGCAAAGATCTCAAATTTGGACTCATCAGACCAAAGCACAGATTTCCACTGGTGTAATGTCTATTCCTTGTGTTCTTTAGCCTGAACAAGTCTCTTCTGCTTGTTGCCTGTCCTTAGCAGTGGTTTCCTAGCAGCTATTTTACCATGAAGGCCTGCTGCACAAAGTCTCCTCTTGACAGTTGTTGTAGAGATGTGTCTGCTGCTAGAACTCTGTGTGGCATTGACCTGGCCTCTAATCTGAGCTGCTGTTAACCTGCGATTTCTGAGGCTGGTGACTCGGATGAACTTATCCTCCGCAGCAGAGGTGACTCTTGGTCTTCCTTTCCTGGGGCGGTCCTCATGTGAGCCAGTTTCTTTGTAGCGCTTGATGGTTTTTGCCATTGCACTTGGGGACACTTTCAAAGTTTTCCCAATTTTTTTGGACTGACTGACCTTCATTTCTTAAAGTAATGATGGCCACTCGTTTTTCTTTACTTAGCTGCTTTTTTCCTGCCATAATACAAATTCCAAGAAAAAAGCAGCTAACAGTCTGTTCAGTAGGACTATCACCTGTGTATCCACCAGACTTCTGCACAACACAAGTGATCGTCCCAACCCCATTTATAAGGCAAGAAATCCCACTTATTAAACCTGACAGGGCACACCTGTGAAGTGAAAACCATTTCCGGTGACTACCTCTTGAAGCTCATCAAGAGAATGCCAAGAGTGTGCAAAGCAGTAATCAAAGCAAAATGTGGCTACTTTGAAGAACCTAGAATATAAGACATATTTTCAGTTGTTTCACACTTTTTTGTTAATTATATAATTCCACATGTGATAATTCATAGTTTTGATGCCTTCAGAGTGAATCTACAATTTTCATAGTCATGAAAATAAAGAAAACTCTTTGAATGAGAAGGTGTGTCCAAACTTTTGGTCTGTACTGTACATTACTGATCCTGTACTGATCCTGAGTTACATCCTGTATTATACTCCAGAGCTGCACTCACTATTCTGCTGGTGCAGTCACTGTGTACATACATTACATTACCGATCCTGAGTTACCTCATGTATTATACCCCAGAGCTGCACTCACTATTCTGCTGGTGCAGTCACTGTGTACATACGTTACATTACTGATCCTGAGTTACATCCTGTATTATACTCCAGAGCTGCACTCACTATTCTGCTGGTGCAGTCACTGTGTACATACATTACATTACTGATCCTGAGTTACATCCTGTATTATACTCCAGAGCTGCGCTCACTATTCTGCTGGTGCAGTCACTGTGTACATACATTACATTACTGATCCTGAGTTACATCCTGTATTATACTCCAGAGCTGCACTCACTATTCTGCTGGTGCAGTCACTGTGTACATACATTACATTACTGATCCTGAGTTACATCCTGTATTATACCCCAGAGCTGCACTCACTATTCTGCTGTTGCAGTCACTGTGTACATACATTACATTACTGATCCTGAGTTACATCCTGTATTATACTCCAGAGCTGCAATCACTATTCTGCTGGTGCAGTCACTGTGTACATACATTACATTACTGATCCTGAGTTACATCCTGTATTATACTCCAGAGCTGCAATCACTATTCTGCTGGTGCAGTCACTGTGTACATACATTACATTACTGATCCTGAGTTACCTCCTGTATTATACTCCAGAGCTGCACTCACTATTCTGCTGGTGCAGTCACTGTGTACATACATTACATTACTGATCCTGAGTTACATCCTGTATTATACCCCAGAGCTGTACTCACTATTCTGCTGTTGCAGTCACTGTGTACATACATTACTGATCCTGAGTTACATCCTGTATTATACTCCAGAGCTGCAATCACTATTCTGCTGTTGCAGTCACTGTGTACATACATTACATTACTGATCCTGAGTTACATCCTGTATTATACTCCAGAGCTGCAATCACTATTCTGCTGGTGCAGTCACTGTGTACATACATTACATTACTGATCCTGAGTTACCTCCTGTATTATACTCCAGAACTCCACTCACTATTCTGCTGGTGCAGTCACTGTGTACATACATTACATCACTGATCCTGAGTTACATCCTGTATTATACTCCAGATCTGCACTCACTATTCTGCTGGTGCAGTCACTGTGTCCATACATTACATTACTGATCCTGAGTTACATCCTGTATTATACCCCAGACCTGCACTCACTATTCTGTTGGTGCAGTCACTGTGTCCATACATTACATTACTGATCCTGAGTTACATCCTGTATTATACCCCAGACCTGCACTCACTATTCTGTTGGTGCAGTCACTGTGTACATACATTACATTACTGATCCTGAGTTACATCCTGTATTATACTCCAGAGCTGCACTCACTATTCTGCTGGTGCAGCCACTGTGTACATACATTACTGATCCTGAGTTACATCCTGTATTATACTCCAGAGCTGCACTCACTATTCTGCTGGTGCAGTCACTGTGTACATACATTACATTACTGATCCTGAGTTACCTCCTGTATTATACTCCAGAGCAGCACTCACTATTCTGCTGGTGCAGTCACTGTGTACATACATTACTGATCCTGAGTTACCTCCTGTATTATACTCCAGAGCTGCACTCACTATTCTGCTGGTGCAGTCACTGTGTACATACATTACATTACTGATCCTGAGTTACATCCTGTATTATACTCCAGAGCTGCACTCACTATTCTGCTGGTGCAGTCACTGTGTACATACATTACTGATCCTGAGTTACATCCTGTATTATACCCCAGAGCTGCACTCACTATTCTGCTGGTGTAGTCACTGTGTACATACATTCCATTACTGATCCTGAGTTACCTCCTGTATTATACTCCAGAGCTGCACTTACTATTCTGCTGGTGCAGTCACTGTGAACATACATTACATTACTGATCCTGAGTTACATCCTGTATTATACTCCAGAGCTGCACTTACTATTCTGCTGGTGCAGTCACTGTGAACATACATTACATTACTGATCCTGAGTTACATACTGTATTATACCCCAGAGCTGCACTCACTATTCTGCTGGTACAGTCACTGTGTACATACTTTACATTACTGATCCTGAGTTACATCCTGTATTATACTCCAGAGCTGCACTTACTATTCTGCTGGTGCAGTCACTGTGTACATACTTTACATTACTGATCCTGAGTTACATCCTGTATTATACTCCAGAGCTGCACTTACTATTCTGCTGGTGCAGTCACTGTGAACATACATTACATTACTGATCCTGAGTTACCTCCTGTTTTATACTCCAGAGCTGCACTCACTATTCTGCTGGTGCAGTCACTGTGGACATACATTGCATTACTGATCCTGAGTTACATGCTGTATTACACTACAGAGCTGCACTCACTATTCTGCTGGTGCAGTCACTATGTACATACATTACTGATCCTGAGTTACCTCCTGTATTATACTCCAGAGCTGCACTCTCTATTCTGCTGGTGCAGTCACTGTGTACATACATTGCATTACTGATCCTGAGTTACATGCTGTATTATACTACAGAGCTGCACTCACTATTCTGCTGGTGCAGTCACTGTGTACATACATTGCATTACTGATCCTGAGTTACATGCTGTATTATACTACAGAGCTGCACTCACTATTCAGCTGGCGCAGTCGCTGTGTACATACATTACTGATCCTGAGTTACCTCCTGTATTATACTCCAGAGCTGCACTCACTATTCTGCTGGTGCAGTCACTGTGTACATACATTACATTAGTGGTCCTGAGTTACCTCCTGTATTATTCTCCAGAGCTGCACTCACTATTCTGCTGATGAAATCACTGTGAACATGTATACATACAGACAGAGGATAAGTCATCTTTCCAGGTTTGTCTTTAATATCTGGATAGGACTAAATGGGTCATAATGTGAAGCTCATGATGCCTAAAGCAATTAATCAGAATCTCTCGTTAGTGTGGTGCAGTCTGGAGCATGCATGCATGTTAACGATGAGTGGCCATCATCCTTACTAATCAAACAGAATGAAATGAAACCTCCACTGTGCAGTAGATCCGGTCTATATATACGGTATATAGAGTAAATACAGCAGCACTATGAGCTCTGCAGCATGGAATCATGTTGGGGTTAGTCGGTGATGGTAATGATCATGTCGGCATCTTCCTGGTTTCTCCCAATGTGTGTCTGCTCAGAAATGAATTACACAATGCAGCCACAGGAAAATGAGTGTCATACACAAGCGAAAATGCTGAGGATGCTGCCAACAGGAGGACTGCATGGATAGGAAAGAAAAGCCTCCGCCAAGCCAAGCATTGGAGGGAAGACCTTGAGATCTCATGGGTTTGGTTGGATTGCCAAATGAGAGTGAGGAAGCTTTAAAAATTGTTGGCTTTCGCCTACCGTACCAAGATCAGTCTTAAGATCTGTTGGCAGACTTAACTTTCTTGATCCTTTAACTGAAACAACAGAAAAAGGAGAATGGTCGTTATTAAATGCCAAACCAAAGCGTAGGACAAATAAAAAATGACAACAAGTGCAGGCAGGAGCGGTATGACACACAGAGGGGAAAACCGAACCACCATGATGGCCTCCAATGGGCAGAAGACATTGGATGATCACCCAGCCTCGTAGACTGGAGTAGTTGGATTACAAGGTGGGCACGTTGAGTTTATGGTGAGGGGCGTCATTGCTCAGTCCTGTGCGGACCAGCACAGGGCTCCCCTCTCTGAGGATCTGGTCCAAGGTCAACAATGGCCATGTCATCTATAAGGGAAGGGAAGTTTGGGCGGTTAATCACTGTCCCATGCTTAAAAAGATAAAAGAGGTTTGTGGGTGTGAATCAGGAGGAGGCCCTCTCCTATGGTCTCGTGGGCTTTATAGTAGTGTTATCAATATACAGACAGCCCTTACCTTCTTTCTCACACGTTAATAAAGCCCT
Organism: Dendrobates tinctorius; assembly: GCF_039654945.1. Classification (NCBI taxonomy): domain Eukaryota; kingdom Metazoa; phylum Chordata; class Amphibia; order Anura; family Dendrobatidae; genus Dendrobates; species Dendrobates tinctorius. The sequence goes on along the minus strand of NW_027361722.1, from coordinate 1,895,604 downwards.
GGGCTGACCGTAATCCACATGTCAATAACTGACTGGCCACACATGGACATATGCAGTATAGACACCTCCCGACAGAGCATCCTCAAATCAAGCATCCTACAAAGGTGTAACCTGACAACAAATATCTCACCAGTGTGGACAACCATTGGGCAGCTGCGGAAGAACCCGGGAATCATCCTCCCTGTGTGATATTAGGTTGGGCAGGACTTTCACTCTTTACTGTAAAAGCTGGAGAAGCAGGACCAGGCCAGGGAAAGGGTTAGATGAAGTATGGAGGGTGGGAAGGGACTGCGTAGGACCCATCTACTTCACATATCCGTCTTGTTTTGGAGCAGAGGACATATTCATTAGACAGACCTCAGCCTCTCTGCCCACGCATTTCGGGTTGGGTTGTGAAGGTTCACACAGAGTATTTCTAGCTCGGATTTGTGGGGATTTGGCCGGGTTCCGTTATCAGTCATGGTGGACTGTTCCTTCTCCTCCTGCAGTGTAGCTCACGTGGCTTCAGGATACGATACATACATTTTCATCCAGTCTTATCTGCCGGTATCATGGACTATCCGCTCTTCTGTATGCTTTCTCAGATTATCTACTTTAGCGTTTTCCCAGCATTTCCTTTCATCTGTCATTTAGCATTTACCAGCGGCGACCTTCTGCACTCATTACATTTCCTGAGCCGCTGCCTCCTACATATCTGCCTCAGCCATCGCTCTGCGCTCTCGTCAATCATGTTTATTTTACTGATGTGGTATAACTCTGACTTCAATGAACCAGATACGTTTCTGGGAACTCAACAGAGGTTTTGGAAGGTAAATCAACTGGAGAAAACACATTTTAATCACGTTAATGACGACTCCGGGATGTATGGAGCGCTCTTAATTAGTCGGACAGCGCTGTGCTTGCATTAGTGACTCCGGGAGCTCATTAGCTGACCTTCATGTGGCCTAAACCATGAGAATGGAAATTAATGGTCAGCACTTGAGAGTCGGCGCCCGGTGAAATGGTCGGGGTAATAATATTAATTATGACTGAAAATTGCTATTCCCATTAATGTGCTGTAGAAAGGCCAAACACTTCATCGGGGAGGATGAGTAACGATGTTCAGGCAGTGACCCCAGGAGGTGACATGGACGCGCCACAAACAAGAACACTGAAGTGATGGCAGAACACCCTCATCATCTTGTATGGTCCAGTGCAGAACTGAGGGGTCATGCGCTATAATCCGGCATCCAGAGCCGTCTCTACATACCTTCGGTCGTACAGAGGTTTCCCCATTCTGGTCGTGACTACTAATGCTGGATGGATGCTGGTGATTGAAGCCTGTCCTAAGCAGCTCTAATAATGTTACATGGCTCCATAACGAAAAAAACACATCAACACTACAACCACCAGAATGCCTCGGCAGGACTTGTTTGCCCACCTATTTTCTACTGCATGAAGCTCCAGTTGTTTCCTCCTTTATTCCTGTGGAGTTCAATGGTGCAGAAGACCCAAGAAGAAGAAGGGGAGCATTAACAGCCTTAGCTCGGGCCCCCTTTCTAAAATCCCTATAGTAGTGGCATGCAGTCCTTTATCTAACCGTGGAATCTGCAAGTAAAATGCAATCCTGTCCCGCTCCTGACTGCTCTCCCTCCTTTCTCTTTGCGTTAGAGATAGCAGGAGGCAGAGGGACGGGGTTGTAAACAGATCTGCAGTAGAGAGAAAGGGGAGAGTAATTAGGGTATGTTTCCACGTAGCGTATGTTTTCAGGACGTGCTGCGCATTGAACGCTGTGTACAGCCGCAGCAATCAATCCGCAGCAACCAGATGTTACAGCATAGTGGATGGGATTTTATGAAATCCCATCTCCACTATGCATGCAGGGACGCGGGTGACCCAACCGAAATATTACGGACATGCGGCGGGTCTTTATACACCGCAGCATGTCTATTTATCTTGCTGAGACGCTCCATCTCCGCAAGATAAATAACCCAGTCTATGGCTAGGATGCGGTGGTTTCGCATGTGTTCAATGAGCACATGCGGTATCACCGCACATTCAACAGGGGGCGGCGATTTGGGCGGAGCGGGGTTTCCACTGCGTCCAAAATTCTGCAAGTACGAAAAAAAGTCTTTAGTCAGCCACCAATTGTGCAAGTTCTCCCACTTAAAATGATGAGAGCGGCCTGTAATTGACATCATAGGTAGACCACAGCTATGAGAGTCAAAATGAGGAAACAAATCCAGAAAATCACCTTGTCTGATTTGGTAAGATTTATTTAGCAAATTATGGTGGAAAGTAAGTATTTGGTCACCTAAAAACCTGCAAGATTTCTGGCTCTCACAGACCTGTAACTTCTTCTTTAAGAGGCTCCTCTGTCCTCCACTCATTATCTGTAGTAATGGTAGTTTGACCTTGTTATCAGTATAAAAGACACCTGTCCACAACCTCAGCTACATTCCAGACTCCACTATGGTGAAGACCAAAGAGCTGTGGAAGGACACCAGAAACAAAATTGTAGCCCTGCACCAGGCTGGGAAGACAGAATCTGCGATAGGCAAACGGCTTGATATAACTAAATCAACTGTGGGAACAATAAAAAGAAAATGGAAGACATACAGGATCACTGATAATCTCCCTGGATCTGGGGCTCCACGCAAGATCTCACCCCGTGGGGTCAAAATGATCACAATAACGGTAAGCAAAAATCCCAGAACCACATGGGGGGACCTAGTGAATGACCTGCATAGAGCTGGGACCACCGTAACAAAGGCTACCATCAGTAACACACTACGCCGCCAGGGACTCAGATCCTGCAGTGCCAGACGTGTCCCCCTGCTTCAGCCAGTACATGTCTGTGCCCGTCTGAAATTTGCTAGAGCATTTGGATTATCCAGAAGAGTATTGGGAGAAAGTCATATGGTCTGATGAAACCAAAGTAGAACTGTTTGGTAGAAACAAAGCTCGTTGTGTTTGGAGAAGACAGAATGCTGAGTTGAATCCAAAGAACACCATACCTACTGTGAAGCATGGGGGTGTCATCAGGCTTTGGGGCTGTTTCTCTGCAAAGGGACCAGGACAACTGTCCCGTGTACATGAAAGAATGAATTGGGCCATGTATCATGAAATTTTGAGTGTAAACCTCCTTTCGTCACCAAGGGCATGGAAAATGAAACGTGGATGGGTCTTTCAGTATGATAATGATCCCAAGCACACCACCAGGGCAATGAAGGAGTGGTTTTGTAAGAAGCACATGAAGGTCCTGAAGTAGCCTAGCCAGTGTCCAGATCTCAGCCCTATAGAAAACCTTTGGAGGGATTTGAAAGTCCATGTTGCCCAGCGACAGGCCCAAAACATCATTGATCTAGAGGAGATCTGCATGGAGGAATGGCCCAACATACCAACAACAGTGTGTGCCAACCGTGTGAAGACTTACAGAAAATGTTTGACCGCTGTCATTGCTAACAAAGGATATATAACAAAATATTGAGATGAACTTTTGTTAAAGACCAAATACTTATTTTCCACCATAATTTGCAAAATAAATCTTACCAAATCAGACAAGGTGATTTTCTGGATTTGTTTTCTCATTGTGACTCTCATAGTTGTGGTCTAGCAATGATGTCAATTACAGGCCGCTCTCATCTTTATAAGGGGGAGAACTTGCACAATTGGTGGCTGATTAAATACTTTTTTTCTCCACTGTATAGTGTCTCCCATTCCCATACTACCTCCTCATCCTGCTCTCTCTCTGTCGGTGTGCCTCAAGGTTCTGTCCCAGGAGTCCCATGGCTTCAAGTACCACCTATACACTGATGACACTAATATCTACCTCTACGGCCCAAATATCACCTCTCTGCTGTCCAGAATCCTCAAGTGTCTATCAGCCATATCCTCGTTTTTCTACTCTCGCTTCCTAATGTTCAACGCAGAGGTGTATCTAGGCTTTCTGGCACCCGGGGCAAGAATTCAATTTGGCGCCCCCCCCCCCCCCCCAAGTGCTCTCCCTAATGCTCTAAATGTTCACTGAAAAACTGAGAGAAGCAGGAGGAGAAGCTCGTTGTCACCGGATCATAACTATGAAAATCGCATATGAGTGAAGTGTCCGTGTGATGACTACTGGACCCTGCAGAGCTGAATCCTGACATTGCAGCTTCTGAATTCTCACAACGAATGCACTGCACACATTTAGGATTCTCCCTTGCTGATGTACAGTCATGTCAGCACAAGTATGTGATTTATATACTTCTGGCCACATTCCGACTAGACGTGCCCGGCCTCGCTCCGTTCATTTTCACTGAGTGAGGCCACACATGTCTAGTCAGCATGTGACCGCATGTATGTAAATTACCGGCACGAGAGAATCCTGACAGCGTTCAGTGAGCACTGTGAGAATTCACAAGTCAGCAGTCACATAGAATGTCTGCAGACTCAGCACAGACCTGGAGAACCCCTGTAATGCTCCTAACAAATAAAAACATAAGAATTAGTCAGTATCACAAATATTTACATCCAGGAACCTGATAGATGACGTCGTCTCTGGAGTCGTTCTCTTTCTTTTCTTCATCTTGTCCACAGCCGTCTCTGCAGACTTCCATCTTCTCCGGTCTTCTGCAACAAATCTCCACATGATGCCCTTAAAAATGGCAGTGTCATTATAATGCTCCTGAATAAAAATATCTGCTGTACGCTGAGCCCCTGAATAAATAATTGCCCCTCACTATATTGTCTCCACAAAATATGACCACACGCTGTCTCTCTTAAGGTACATGCCCACTACACTGGCCTTTCCTTTCCATACTGGGATCCCTTTTCACACTGTCCTCTCACACTGTGTCCTCCCTGCAGGCCTCAGTCTCTAGACTATCCCTCCTTGGTATACTGTCCTCTCCTGGCTGTACCCTTACACTGTCCCCCCCTGCTACGCCCCCACTACTCAGTCTCTATTGTGTGCCCACTCACTTTTCTCAACCCATACTGTCGCCTCACACTATTCCCCTCTCTCCTCATACTGTCTCCTCTCACATCCCCTCTGTTCACCATACTGTCTCCTCATATATTTATCCCCTCATTCTCTATACTGTCTTCTCACAAATTCCCGACTCCCCATACTGTTTCTGCACACATTCCATCACCCTCACTCCCCAAACTGTGTCCACATAAATTTTTTCCCATCACTACTCATACTGTGTCCACCACACAAAAGCCTTCGTCAGGGGCTTAGCGCCGAAACGCGCGTTGGGGCTGGGCGTCAATCCCAGGAGACCAGGAACAATTTACACATCACACTTTGTAAGTTATTCACTAGTTATTTCCTTAATTTTGTTTATGGTATACCGTTTTCCTGGTCAGCAGACATACAGGTCATTTTGTGACACCGTTTGCGTTTTTTTTTGAGTACCACTTGTATGGTCTGCATAGGCATACTGACACTTATTGTTCAATTGTACTAGTCACTGCACTTTATTTATATGATCCACATAGGACATATTAGCACTAATTATTTTATTGTAAAATAGCACAGCACTTTAATTATAATTCATGATGCATTTTACAAATTTATAGAGTTGTATTTTAATATTAACTATATGCACATTTTTTACAATTTTTGCACTGCTATGTGATTGTATGTCCTATAGGGGTGGTACTGCCCATAATCTAGATATAATTTTAAATTTGTATATTTCTTCAATATATGAATAAAAACTTGTCATATTCCATATATTGATACCTGTTTTAATATGTGATTTTATCTGATTGTCAACAATAAATATTGTACTCTCTACTGGGACTTATGGTCGTTGTGTTGTCTTTTGTGTGGTGGTTTTAGCTAAGTTTACGACTGTCCCCAATTTATATCCTAACTACTGGCAATAATCATATTTAATTTGATTTTATATTACATTATATTATTATTCTATGAAATTAATATTATATTGATTAAATTGCCAGTTCTCCTTACCTCTTTTTTTTGTGTGGTGGTTCATACTGTGTCCACATACATTCCCCCGTTTGCTCCCCATTCTGTCTGCACCCATCCCCCCACTCACCATACTGTGTCTGCACCCATCCACCATACTGTTTCCTCATACATGTCCTCCATTCCACCATACTGTTTCCTTGTCCATGCCCCCCATACTGTTTCCTCATACGTGCCATGCATCTCCCCCTTTGCTCCTCATTTTGCGTCCTCAAATATCCCCCACAAATTAAATCCTCCATCCCCACTCCAAATCTCCCCCCACACATTAAATCTCCCCATGCTCACTACAAATTTCCCCCCACCCCCACTCCAAATCTCCTCCCACACATTAAATCCCCCCCCACTCCAAATCTCCCCACACATTAAATCTCCCGCCCGTGCACTAGATCTTCAGCTCTACTGGGGCACTTACCACCAATGTGCGCCTCTGCAGGGCGGGTGAATGACGTCAGTAGGACGGAGTAACCCTCGACTCTGCCCTGTCCTTCACACCACACATCCAAGCTCTCGTCACTTCCAACTCAAAAATATTTCCAAAATCCGTCCTTTCCCACTGAATCTACTAAAATGTTAACTCCCTCATCATCTCCCGCCTCAACTACTGCAATATCCTCCTCTGTGGCCTCCCTGCTAACACTCTTGCACCTCTCCAGTCCTTGCTTAATTCTGCTGCCCGACTAATACACAACTTTCATCAATACTTCTCCACTTCTCCCCTGTGCAAATCCCTCCGCTGGCTCCCAATTCCATAATGTATCCACTTCAAACTACTCACCCTGACCTACAAATCCATAATCTGTTGCCCCAGTACATCTCTGAACTAATCTCTCAATATCTTCCAACATGTAATCTCCAGCCCTCCCAAGACCTCCTTCTCTACTTCATACATTCCTCACCCAATCGCCTCCAAGTCTTCTCCTGAGTATTCCCCATCTTCTGTAATTCTGTGCCTCAACAATTCCGACTATCCGCCACACTCAGAACTTTCAGGCATAACTTGACAATCCATCTCTTCAAAAAAACTACAGCTTGTAATGACCCCGCTGCCACCTCATTATCACCGTAGCTGCCACCTCACCATCACCTGAGCTGCCGCAACCCCCCAGCCTACTGTCTCCTTCCCCATCATCTTGTAGGATGTAAGGCTGCAAAAGCAGGTCCTCTCTCCTGTGTACCATTCTGTCATTTTATATGTAACCCCTTCTCATGTACAGGAGCCGGGAATAAATGGGGCTCTAAAAAGAAATGATAATAACAATAGTTATTGAGAGAGACACTGCCACAAGAATAAGTCTGAAACTTCGATCAGGCTGCGAACTGCATATCAGAGAGTCTACAAACGAATGAAGGAATGAAGAATGCACACTGAAACTCAGTCTAACTTTACTACTTACAGCTAACCAATAACAAATGGAAAAATAGTTTTTCCACATCAAAAGTGTCTTTGCCTTTAAGCAGAGTACTGGTAGATTGTAAATCTGGAGACTCACTTATGGGCAATTACTTCATAAGGCGGGAATACCACTTTAACACATTATTAACACAATTATTGAAAGATTAGGGGACGACTGCCCGGCCAGGATCTGGACTCCTCTGCATCCTGCATCAAAGGACTTCACAATACTCAGTGCAAAGGCTACGCTTCCCAGAATGCAATTCACAGTGCAGACACTGAACAAGCAGGGGGGGGGCGATAAAAAGTAAAAGGTTGTGTGGCCTAAAAACTTGTAGTTTTAGTGAATGCAGCTCTGGGTGTGAGAAGAGATAACGGAGATGAGTGAAAAATAAGTGAAAGGATTGATGCTGAAAACCATGACCACACGTGTAATCCAGGACAGCGATATCCTGAATTCTGGGTATTGTATAAGCCGTGTGCGTCCAGTAAGTGGTTAAGGCCTCATTCAGACATCAGTGATATTTCACAGACACAAAAAAATGGTCTGAGTGTCATCAGTGTTTTTCATCTGCGTGTCATCAGTGTTTGGCCAGGTTTTGTCATCAGTGTTTGGCCAGGTTTTACCATCAGAATCATAAGTGATTTTCAAGAACAGATAAATCAATAAATGACAAAGCTTCTCCTATTCATCACAGCGATAGTCACAGATCACACACATGGGAAGGGATCAAAAGGAATCTGATGGGGACACACAGCACTAAGGATCTTACAAATCTGACCGCAGAGAGATTTATAGGAAAACTCCCCCATGACTGAGAAGAAGAGATTCTGGAGTGCGGGACCAAAACATCACAATTTTATTCTGAGGCTCTGGCTGCTGCTTACTACTGTAGATGCATTGGGATCTTTTTCCCTAAGCAGGATTCCCATCTACACATACAGGGTGCGGTGTTCAGTACACACAGGCCTGAGAAAGTGACCTGTGTGTACGCGAAACGCGCGTCGGGGTGCTACCCTCTGCTTTGGGTCCGTGCACATTTCTATTGGTAAGCCCCCCTTCTTATTTATAGTCATATTCCCACTTGGGTTTTAGATTTAGGTGACTATGGAGTGAAGCCTGCTTACACATTGTATATAGCCAGTCTCATTGTGCGGCTTCTGTAATGGCTGACTATATTGTTATTTGATATGATGCATGGGATTTTTCTCCGCCTTGTTTTTGTGTCTATCCTGTTTTTTGCTATTATGCTATTTTATTGTATCTAAACTGTATTTTGACTAATAAAGTTGTAATTTTTTTACTCTATTGAATCCTATACTCCGATTGTTCTCCTATTTTTTAATCCTATATAATCATGTAGTCACATTATGGAAATAATGATACTATAGAAATACAATTAGACAATAAACATCTAATCATCTCCTCAGGAAGAAACACGCTGATACTTGTAATCTCTCTTTATTCCTTTCACCAATAATCTGTTAATACATAGGTATAATTTTAGTACCTGTTAGAGAAAGGCCGAGTTTCTAGTGGGGTCTCCTAGTAATAAATATTAGTTCTCCTCCTCCACCCTGCCTCCTGAAATCACTATTCACTCTGGAAGTCTGTTGTAGTCAAAACAAGTAATCTTACCGAAGAATCAGATTATACTGTAGTTGTCTATGGAAGTCCATGGAGAAGGGAGGGATGAAATGAGTAACTGAGAAATGGGGCTGATGCATTTTAGTAAGTTATTTTTTTTTAACTCACTCCATTTTTGGATTCACAGCTACACTGCTCAGTAATTATGTAAAATGTTCAATAATCTGCTGCTGCTTCTTGTTGCTGTTTATGTAACCTCCAGTCTTGAATCACAGCTACATTGCTCAGAAATGATTTACAATGTATTAAATGCTGCTTCTAGTAAGTGGTTTATTTCACCCCAGTTCTGGATTCACATCTACACAGTTCAGAGCTCTGTAAAATGTTTTCCAATTTGTTACTAAATCTTGTATGTATTTACAATACCAAAAGTGATGGAATCACAGCCACATTGCTCAGTAATGATGTATAATGTACTCCATGTTGCTGTTTCAAGTAAGTGGTTTATTTAACCCCTAGGCTGGATTCACACCTACACTGTTCATTACTGCGGTGCAATGTCTTTCTATCTGCTGCTGGCTTCCTGTAGGTGTTTAATTCATCCACACTGCTGGATTCACAGCTACACTGCTGAAAACTGCTGTAATAATGTCCTTCATGATGCTGTTGCTTCTGAACATGTACTATTTATATTCAGGGCAATAGGAATCTGCCATGTCCACGTACATGTGCTGTGTATAGGAGAGATAATAGAACCTAGTCTCCACTCAATACTTAGTTACAGGTAAAAACTAGAAGACTGTGACTGCAGAGGGGCAAGCAGGTAAAAATGCTTTCCAACTAGCTTTAGGGATAAGGAGTCATAAAGTCACGAAAACCTTTAAAGACCCTGATTACTTTGTAACCTCTGCTGGATGCAGCACAATATGGAGGCCAAATAATTGAAAAGGTGTATAATGCAATTATAGACAGGACAGCATATCCACGTTTCCATTCCACCCAGCATTTACCAGTGTGACTAACACATTATCAAAATGGGAGTGTGGCAAAATAAGGAAACCTCAAATATGTAACAAAAGGTGATCACACATCATGGCATCTGCACGTATACAGTATGGGAAGATATTATATGCTAGGACACCCTCATATAGTACAGTCACTGCGGAAGTGTTGGCACCCAAGAAATTATTGAAATTACCCATTTTTTGCTATACACATGTTTATTTCCTTTGTGTGTATTGGAACAACACAAAAAAAACTGAAAAAAAGACAAATTGGACATAATGTCATAAAAAATGGCATCGTTCCAGAACTGTGAACGACTTCGCTTCAAACCTATGATGCTCGTTCACACTCTCCTGTGGCAAGTAACAGGTGTGGGCAATATGAAAATCACACCTGAAACCAGGTAAAAAGGGGAGAAGTTGCCTCAATCTTTGCATTGTATGTTGGTGTGTGTCACACTAAGCATGGACAACAGAAAGAGAAGAGAACTGTCTGAGGACACGAGAAACAAAATTGTTGAATAATATAAAAAATCTCAAGGTTACAAGTCTATCTCCAGAGATCTTGATGTTCCTTTGTCTACAGTGCATAACATAATCAAGAGGTTTACAACCTATGGCACTGCAGCTTATCTCTCTGGACATGGACAGCAGAGAAAAATTGATGAAAGGTTGCAACGCAGGATAGTCCGGATGGTGGATAAGCCCCAATCAAGGTTGTGATGCAGTGAACCTTGTGACAGCTAGGGGGCGCTGTATGGGTCATGCACACAGGCATATCCATTGTGGTAGTGGAGATAGGATGGTAAATGACTGTTATGTATCCCAGGGTGGGTGGCCCTGGGATGTGGAAGCTGAAATATGTGGTAATCAGCAGAGGTAATGCTGAGTGTTTGTTACTATGTATCAGGGAAGGCTTTCAGGTGGCTTGGACAGATGGGTGGGACCAGTCACCTACAAATCCACCCAGGGGCATGTGTATGAATGCCCAAAGTATATGTGTGTGTCTACGGTGTGTGTTTGAAAAGGACCTGCAATGAGGTCATAGCCATGTGATCACCTGTGGGTCTGGCTACGGACCATATAATGTGCCTGAGGTAGGTCACAGGGGGAGAGAGTGTGTACCTGAATGGTTCAGGGTGGAAGGTCCTGGGAGGTCTAGGTGTTGGAAGGTGTGCTGCCTTCCTGAATAGCACCTGCTGCGACCTTGGTCCTGGTGAGGCCGGTGTGTTGGGAGTCCCTGGGAGTAGGGATGGATCCCTGAATAGTACCCGGTGAGGCGTGAGTGTTGGACGGTCTCAGGAGGGGACGGACGTTCTGAATAGCACCCGCTGAGGCCCTGGACCTGGTGAGGCCGGTGTGTTGGGAGACCCAAGGAGTAGGGTTGGATCCCTGAACAGCACCCGGACCTGCCACGTATGTGAGCTGAGTCTGTGACGGCCTGCTATTTGGGAAATACACTGCCCGGCTGTGGTTCTGGAACCGTGGGGCGGCCTAGTGAATAAGGCACTGTCCGGATCGGTGAGCCCAGTGCGGCCGCTTCCCCGGGAGAAAGGACTAACCAAGAGTCGGCGTCTGGAGCAGGAGCTCCTCAGAGGTAACCCCAGGACAGGGGGAAATAACTGTGTTGAGGCTATAGAGCCTGTTACTAGACATGGCCCAGCCTGTGTGGCCTCAGAACTGAGAGAGCGGAGTTCTAATGTGAACACTGATCTATCTGATACAAGACTGTTTTCTTTGTGTTGCCTTATATGGTTTATGGCGTTCAATAAACCACACAGACTGTTTAACGGAAAGTGTTCCTGTGTGACGTGAATGCGCTGCCAAGTGAGTGTTCCCCAATACACTCGGTGAGCGCTGCCTTACAAGGTCAAAAGAAATTCAAGCTGTCCTGCAGGCTCAGGGTGCATCCCTGTCAGCGCAAACTATCCATCTAGATGTGAATGAATTTAAACGTTATGACAGGAAACCCAGGAGAACCCCACTGCTGACACAGAGACATAAAAATGCTAGAATACAGTTTGCCAAAATGTACGCGAGTAAGCCAAAATCCTTCTGGGAAAGTGTCTTGTGGACAGATGAGACCAAGACAGAGCTTTTCGGTAAACCCCATCATTCTACTGTTTACTGAATATGGAATGAGACATACACAGAAAAGAACATAGTACCTACAGTCAAATATGGTGGAGGGTCACAGATGTTCTGTGGTTGTTTTGCTGCCTCTGGCACTGGGAGCCTTGACTACGTGCAAGGCATCATGAAATCTGAAGATTACCAAAGGATTTTGTGTCTTAATGTAGTGCCCAGTGTCAGAAAGCTCGGTTTGCATCTTAGGTCCAGGGCTGGCATTATGGGCAGGCAGACCAGGCAGCTGTCTAGGGCCCCCAGGCACAGAAGGGGCACCCTGCTGGTTCCACAATGGAGCTTACAATTCAAATAGCACAAGGCAGTGATTCACTTTGCAGAAGAGGCAGATATAAGTGCATCTAATCTGTTCTGCAATGCGAGCCTTTCCAGGAGCTGCATAGTGTTATTTATAGTAATGACTTTGCCAACAAACAGCAACCTTGTACGCCTTCAGAGTCCTCCTGGATGGAGAAAGAAAAATGTTGTGAAGAAGAAACAGAGAGTGGTGGTCATGGGGGATTCCCTATTGAGAGGAACAGAGGCCGCTATCTGCAGACCGGATATAACTTCAAGAGAAATGTGCTGTCTTCCAGGTGCAAAAATTAAAGATGTGTCTGACAGGATATCAGGACTCTTCAGACCTACAGATGACTACCCATTCCTGCTACTACATGTGGGGACAAATGACACCGCAAGAAACGACCTGGAAACCATCTGCAGAGACTTTGAAGACTTAGGCAAGAAAGTGAAAGAACTGGGAGCGCAGGTGGTCTTCTCTTCCATCCTCCCAGTGGATGGCCATGGAACAAGGAGGTGGAATAAGATTCTGCAGGTGAACAACTGGCTACGTCGATGGTGCCGTCAGCAACGATTTGGATTTCTGGATCACGGAGTGAACTACTTATACGATGGACTACTTGCTAGAGATGGGGTGCACCTTACGAAGACTGGAAAGCATGTATTTGGAAGTCGCCTTGCTACACTTGTAAGGAGAGCTTTAAACTAGAACAACATGGGAAGGGAAGCAAAAGACCCGAAAAAGCCATACATCTGACAAATGCTATTGAGAACTCTGCTATTAGAAGTGGAAAGGAAGAACAAAGACAAAAGAATCTAATTAATAAAAATATTGGAGAAAGAGAAACCAATCACAAACTAAAATGTTTCTATACTAATGCACAAAGCATGGGCAACAAACAAGGAGAATTGGAACTACTAACACAGGAAAAGAAATATGATGTCATTGGAATCACTGAAACTTGGTGGGACAATACACATGATTGGAATACAAGACTAGAAGGATACAACTTATTTGCAAGAAACAGACTTGATAAACGAGGAGGGGGTGTCGCATTGTATATTAGAAACGCGTATATCTGCACAGAGATTGAAGCTTCAGAGACTGGGAGTTCTGTGGAAACTGTTTGGGTAAGAATACAAGGACAGAACAATGGAAAGGACACCATTGTAGGCATTCACTACAGGCCGCCTGTGCAAGCTGAAGATATGGATGAACTCTTTATGCACCAAATGGCCAAGTTCTCCAAAAAATATGACATAGTTGTCATGGGAGATTTCAACTATCCAGACATTTGTTGGGAATCTCTCTCAGGCAAAACTAACAGGTCAAGGAAATTCTTATCCTCTCTTGCTGACAACTTTATCTTCCAAAAGGTAAGGGAGAAAACAAGGGGAACTGCTACCTTGGATCTAATCCTTATAAACAGGGAGGAAATGGTTGAGGAGGTAAAAGTGGCTGGGACCCTAGGAGGTAGCGACCATGCTATTTTAGAATTTTGGATAACTAGAGGCGGAAGACCTGTGAAGACTCAGACGTCAAGGTTAGATTTCAGAAAGGCAGATTTTAAGGGATTCAGAAAGAGAATTGGAGGGATCCAATGGCTGGATATCCTTAAAGACAAAAATGTCCAGGAAGGATGGGAAATCTTGAAAAATGAAATTCTCAAAGCACAGTTGTTAACAATTCCGAAAAGAGGGAAGAATAGGAAGCATTTAAGGAAACCAGGATGGATGAACACAGAACTTAAGCACATGCTAAAAAGGAAGAAAAAAATGTTTATAAAATGGAAAGAGGGAGGCATATCTAAAGAAGAATATAATGCTGTCTGCAGAACCTGCAGGGCACAAATCAGATTATCTAAAGCTGAAAATGAATTGAGGCTTGCAAGAGATGTCAAAAGCAATAATAAAGGATTTTGGGGATATGTCAAAAGTAAAAGAAAATTCAAAGATGCTATAGGATTTTTACAGGATGAAAATGATGAAATGGTAAGACAGGATGTTGAGAAGGCTGAACTTTTAAATTCCTATTTTGCATCTGTTTTCTCTCAGAAAGGAAATGTAACATCAACTGTTATTCACTGTCCTATTAAGGGAATAGAAGAATCCAGGATATCTATAAACAGAAAGATAGTGAGGAAACACTTAGGTAACCTAAATGAATTCAAGTCTCCAGGTCCAGATGAATTACTCCCCAGAGTACTGAAGGAGATAGCAGAAGAAATTTTTGAACCCCTCTCCATAATCTTTGAAAATTCTTGGAGAACAGGAGAAGTGCCAGAAGACTGGAGAAGAGCAAATGTTGTTCCTATCTTCAAAAAAAGGAAGAAGGTGGACCCAGGCAACTATAGGCCGGTGAGTCTGACTTCTATACCAGGAAAGATCTTTGAACAAATTATTAAACAACATGTATGTCAATACCTGGATAAGAATGAAGTGATTAAACAGAGTCAGCATGGGTTTGTAACTAATAAGTCATGTCAGACTAACTTAATTTCCTTCTATGATGGTATCACTGATTGGGTGGATCAAGGAAATGCTGTAGATATAGTATATCTTGACTTCAGCAAAGCATTTGACAAAGTCTCTCATACAATCCTTATTGAAAAAATGACTAAGTATGGAATGGACAAGGCAACTGTTAGGTGGATTCATAACTGGCTTAGTGATCGGACCCAAAGAGTGGTCGTAAATTGCTGCACATCCAGTTGGAAGAATGTCTCAAGTGGGGTACCACAGGGCTCTGTCCTGGGCCCTGTATTGTTCAACATCATCTTTATCAACGATTTAGATGAAGGAATTGAGGGTAAACTGATTAAATTTGCTGATGACACAAAGCTAGGAGGGATAGCTAATACTAGAGAAGAGAGAGAGAGGATTCAAAAAGATTTAAATAAACTGGAGAAGTGGGCAGCAACTAACAGAATGGTTTTTAACAGGGAGAAATGCAAAGTACTACATCTGGGCAATAAAAATGAAAAAAAGCATATATAGAATGGGAGGAATAGGGCTAAGTGACAGCACATGTGAAAAAGACTTGGGTATACTAATAGATCACAGACTGAATATGAGTCAACAGTGTGATGCAGCAGCAAAAAAGGCAAATGCAATTCTAGGATGTATTAACAGAAGCATACAGTCTAGATCACGTGAAGTCATTATTTCCCTCTACTCCTCTTTGGTCAGACCTCATCTGGAATATTGTGTCCAGTTTTGGGCACCACATTTTAAAAAAGACATCAACAAACTGGAGCAAGTTCAGAAAAGAGCGACCAGAATGGTGACCGGTCTGCAAACCCTGTCTTATGAGGAAAGGTTGCAGGATTTGGGAATGTTTAGTTTGCAAAAGAGAAGAGTGAGAGGAGACTTAATAGCTGTCTACAAATATCTAAAGGGCTGTCACATTGTAGAAGGATCAACTTTATTCTCATTTGCACAAGGAAAGACTAGAAGCAATGGGATGAAACTGAATGGGAGGAGACACAGATTAGATATTAGAAAAAACTTTTTGACAGTTAGAGTGATCAATGAGTGGAACAGGCTGCCACGAGAAGTGGTGAGTTCTCCTTCAATGGAAGTCTTCAAACAGAGGCTGGACAGACATCTGACTGGGATGATTTAGCGAATCCTGCTTTGAGCAGGGGGTTGGACCAGATGGCCCAGGAGGTCCCTTCCAACTCTACGATTCTATGATTCTATGATCAGGGAGGCAGAAGCAGTCAGGTGTGTAATACTGACCTGTGCTCTGCATTTTCTCCTGTTCTTCTGACACATGGCCATTCATCCTGACTCATACAGGCTTTAGGCTTATAATCTATACTGTGTCCTGACCGCTGCTGTTCAGCGTCATGACCTTACTATGTAACACCTGACCACTGACGTAGTCCTAACGTTGCACAGTAGTGCCTGTCAGGAAACAGTACAGTAGATGAGGGGGGCTGCATTATAATTCATGAGGGGCTCTGCATTGTATTCTATGAGGGGGCACTGCATTGTAATCTGAGGGGGGCTGCATTATACTCTATGAGGGGCTCTGCATTATACTCTATGAAGTGGCACTGTATTATACTTTGAGGGGGCGCTGCATTATACTCGCAGGGGGGCTGCATTGTACTCTATGAGGGGGGCTACATTATACTCTATTGAGGACTATGGGGAGTGCATTATACTATATGTTCTATATGAATCATAGAATCATAGAATCGTAGAGTTGGAAGGGACCTCCTGGGCCATCTGGTCCAACCCCCTGCTCAAAGCAGGATTCGCTAAATCATCCCAGTCAGATGTCTGTCCAGCCTCTGTTTGAAGACTTCCATTGAAGGAGAACTCACCACTTCTCGTGGCAGCCTGTTCCACTCATTGATCACTCTAACTGTCAAAAAGTTTTTTCTAATATCTAATCTGTGTCTCTTCCCATTCAGTTTCATCCCATTGCTTCTAGTCTTTCCTTGTGCAAATGAGAATAAAGTTGATCCTTCTACAATGTGACAGCCCTTTAGATATTTGTAGACAGCTATTAAGTCTCCTCTCACTCTTCTCTTTTGCAAACTAAACATTCCCAAATCCTGCAACCTTTCCTCATAAGACAGGGTTTGCAGACCGGTCACCATTCTGGTCGCTCTTTTCTGAACTTGCTCCAGTTTGTTGATGTCTTTTTTAAAATGTGGTGCCCAAAACTGGACACAAATGAGACCTGCATTATACTGTAATGAGGACTATCGGGAATGCATTAAACTATATGGAGGACAATGGGGTACATAATACTATGGTGAGTGCATTGTACTATATGGAGGATTATGGCGGGTGCATTATATAATATGTAGGACTATGGGATGCATTATTCTATATTGAGAACTATGGGGAGTGCATTATACTATAGGAAGAATATGGGCTGTGCACTATACTATATGGAGGACTATGG
The DNA here is from genome assembly GCF_039654945.1 of Dendrobates tinctorius. Classification (NCBI taxonomy): domain Eukaryota; kingdom Metazoa; phylum Chordata; class Amphibia; order Anura; family Dendrobatidae; genus Dendrobates; species Dendrobates tinctorius. Next base: position 1,878,309 of record NW_027361722.1, on the reverse strand, counting down.
GGCATGCATTATACTGAATGGAGGACTATGAGGTGCATTATAATGTATGGAGGACTGTGGGGTGTAGATTATACTATATGGAGGACTATGTGGAGTGTATTATACTATATGGATGTCATGATCCAGTCCACAGTTTGTTTTCTGCTGTCTTCTCTTTGGACTGGTCATGCAGGGGTTGATCCCCTTTGACTCGTTCTGGAGCTGGCTGGGCCATTTCAGTCCTCTGCAGCCTGCGGGCCAGCATCAGCTATACTGCAAGCTTCCAAGCTACTGCCTCTGACCTGTATTCCTTTAGTGTTCCTTCTGCCCCTGATTACCTGGATTTGTGTATTACTCAGCTTGATCCCTGGACTCTGCTTCTGTTTTTTTTCTGTTTCTGATACCACGCTTTCCGACTGGCTTTTGACCATCTGGCTTGTACCCTGACCATGTTCTACGTTTCTGATACCACATTCCCGGTAGGTCCTCACTTCTCGCTCGTCCCTGACTACGCACTTGCTGTCTCCCTTGGTACTTCTGCTCCTGACAGTTGCCGACTTCGGCTAGTCTGACCACTCTTTCGTTACCTGTGACACCTGTGCTGTTGCTCTGTGTTACTACGCTGTGTGTGTGTGCAACCTCTCTTCCCTCACTAGCACCCCCTGGTGGAGGTTGCGCTGTACTGCACTGCAGCAGCAAGTTACAATGGAGTACTATGGGGAGTGTATTATACTATATGGAGAACTATAGGGAGTGTATTATACAATATGGATAGCTATAGGAAGTGTACTATACTATATGAAGGGCTATGGGGCACATTATACTATATGGAGGACTATGGGGTGTGCATTATACAATATGGAGGACTAAAGGGTGTGTATTATACTATGTGGAGTACTATGGGGTGTATTATACTAAACAAGCAAAATGCGGCCTATTCATTGAGTGATTGGATTGTTTATGCTGGATCAAAAATCATTGTTCTCAGCAGCACATCGCCCCATGAAAACTGCAGATATGCTGCTGATAACATGATACTGTATGGGGACAGATTGATCTAATAAATATGCTCTAATAGTGATTGTTCTGTCTCCATCATTCTTCCTCATCCGGTGTAAAGAGACACGAAAATAAGCATCGAACGGCTTCAACATTGTCGATCAAGCTCGTTTAGCGGCCTGAACTCAGCGCATGTAAATTGTTTCTGTGTGATGATGCAACATGTGAGCATTTGGGGCCCCACTTTGCCAAGAGCCCCACTTTGTCTAAAACTGGCCCTGCCTAGGTTATGGGTCTTCCATCAGGACAATGACCCCAAATATATTTCAAGAAGCACCAGAAATGGATGGAAACATAGTGCTGAAGAGCTCTGAATTGGCAAATCCCATTGATCACCTGTGGAGAGTTGTCCAAAAGCTGAGAGGTGTAAGAAGCTTATTGATGGTTATAGGAAGCGATTGATTGTAGTTATTTATATCAGAGGGTGCAACCAAATATTAAAAGTGAAAACAATTTTGTCCGGCCCATTTTGGGGATTTTATGTGAAGTTATTTTCGCAATTTGCCTTTTTTTCTGTTTTTTTTTGTGTTGTTCCAATACACACAAAGGAAATAAAAGTGTATAACAAAACAAAAAATTGCCGACACTTTTGTCTGTGACTGTATGCCCCTCTCTCTGTATGCATGGAGGTGTGGGCCCCTTTAATGCTCTGTAGAGTATCTGCCTCCGCCGGTAGACTTCCAGTTCACATCTGCGCCTGTCACCGATCTCCGAGGAATACACCGTGTAGGACTCAGAATCTCAGTAATTACTGCTCTCACCCACGCGTCTACCTCCTATTGATCTGTCACTATCTGACCCTCTCTATACTGTGAACAGGAGTAAAGACCTGGACCTGCGGATGTCATATCGCAGCTCGACAGGCGGGACTGTGATGTCCCAAGTGTCCTGTGCTGCTCAGTACAGAGGCCGCCACCTGCAATTCATGTCTCCTTATGTCAAAGACAAGCGGCATCACTTCATGTTCTCAGTGATCCTCCCTGACAAGCACTTTCCACTATTCCCAGAGCCTTTTCATAGACTGACGACAGCACCACTGAGACGGTAAATAAGTGGATATAAAAAGTATACACCCCTAATAAAATCACAGGTTTTTGGCATGGAAATAAATCCCACCAACAAGAATCATTTCAAAACTTTTTTTCCCACTTTAATGTTGTCCATAATCTGTAGAAATCCATAGAGAAACAAGCTAAAACCAATTAAATGGGGAAAATAAAAATAACAAACTAAACTATTCTGGTTGCATAAGTGGGCACACCCTCCTATAAGCTGGGGTTGTGCTCAGAATCAGCCGGTCACATTTCCCCCATGTTACACAGTAGTCAGCGCTCGGCCGCCATCATGTACAGGGATTCTGATTAACCCCAGAGAAACTGTCGCTGTTCTAGGACCATTTTCCTGACGTTTTCTGGTCTATAAACAGCTGACAACACAGCAAAGGATCTCAGTGTGGAAAGTTGTCAGTCAAGAGAAGGTGCAAAAACATTTCCCTGGCATTAGACACTGTGAAAATGTCATCAAGAAGTGCCTTAAATTTGGTACAACAATAACATTATCTAGAACTGGATGTCCCTCAAAGATTAATGAAAAGACAAGAAGAAATTTGGTTTGGGAGGCTGCAAAGAGGCCGACAGCAACATTAGAGGAGCTTCAGGAAATCCTGGCCAGAGCAAGGAGTGGGGTTGTGGCGCTCACCACGTTGTGCATTACATCAGTGGAAATTGGAAATTCGATGGTGGGTGCCGATCGCCCAGGTGAGTACAGCCAAAATAGGAGGCAGGAGAATTCTGTCCGGCACATTCATCCAGGTAATAAAACACAACATTTTATTATTAGGTGAACATTAAAATGAATAGGATAAAACGGAAACCAAAAAACATGTGGGAAAACATGCTATGTCTCATGAGACCAAGATGGAACTTTTTGATCATAATTCCAAGAGGTGCAAAGCTAACACTGCACATCACCAGAAGATCACCATGCCCACAGGGAAGCATGGTGAGGGCGGGCCGCATTGTGCTCTGGAGCTGATTTTTGTCAGCTGGAACTGGAGAGGGAATTATGAACAGTTAATTAATTTATCAGTTAATTTTGCATCAAAACCTCCAGCTGAAGATGAATTTCACCTTTCTGGACAACAACCCTAAGCGACCTACAAGTCAGCATAAGAACAATTCAACAGAAGAAGATAGAAGTTCTGGAATGGCCCTGCCTGATCCCAGACCTGAACACAAGAGACAATCTGTGACCTGAAGAGGGCGCTGTACACAGGAGATGCCCCCGCAATCAGTCAGCTGTGGAGATGTGGAGCTACTGCAGGGAAAAGCCAGCAAAGGTCGCCAATTCCTGATGTTAAACTCTGTTCCAAAAAGACTGAACGCTGCCAGAAACCCACAGGGGACTGCAACACAACATTAGTGATTCATGCAATCTCATTATTTACTTCTTTCTTTTTCAATTTCTTTCTCAATGGATTTGTATAGATTATGTGTGACAATAAAGTTGGAAAATGCTTTTTTACATTACAAAAATCTGGCACTTTAACCCCTTCCCAACATCTGCCACACATGCACATCGCAATTTGGGAACAGGTACAAGGCAGATAAAGGCTGTGACACGCAGCCAAGATCTGTCTATAAAAACCATCATTAGTGGCAAACTGGCATGGGGGTGCGTCATTCTACCCGCTCACTGGCTGCCCTGTGAGGCGATTGCAGGGCGACGACGTGTGCCTACGACAGCTGAGGGTCTATTGAAGACCTCCGTGCCTGTCATCATGTAGCTCTGATGAAATCTAGCCTGTGGCCGAGCTTCAAAGAAGACCGTGATTTTTGCTACATACAGCAATACGGTGCCACTGCCGTATATAGTACCATTGATCAGACGATCACAGGCTCCAGTCCCCTAACGGCGCTAACAAATACAGGATCTGAGGTGACTCAGTCACACTGTGCCCAGAGCATCACAGGGAACGGGATGACGGGAGTAGTTTTATTATACTTATGTGAGGCAAATGTGGGGGCCATCATACTGTGTAAGGGGCTTTTGGAACAGCATGCTTGTGTAGGGGGGCTGCCGGGACTTAAAACTTGTGTGAGGGTCATGATACTGTTTGAAGGGCTGTGGGGATTATCATACTGTGTGGGCAGCTTTGGGTCTGTCCATCAAAATGTGTAAGGGGCTGTGGGGAAATCATACTATGTGTGTGGGGCTGTGGAGATATCATACTGTGTGTGTGGGGCTGTGGGGACATCATACTGTGTGTGTGGGGCTGTGGGGATTATCATACTATGTGTGTGGGGCTGTGGGGACATCATACTGTGTGTGTGGGGCTGTGGGGACATCATACTATGTGCGTAGGGCTGCGGGGGAACATCATACTATGTATGTGGGGCTGTGGGGACATCATACTGTGTGTGTGGGGCTGCGGGGGAACATCATACTATGTGTGTGGGGCTGTGGGGACATCATACTGAGTGGGCAGCTTTGGGTCTGTCCATCAAAATGTGTAAGGGGCTGTGGGGAAATCACTATGTGTGTGGGGCTGTGGAGATATCATACTGTGTGTGTGGGGCTGTGGGGACATCATACTGTGTGTGTGGGGCTGTGGGGATTATCATACTATGTGTGTGGGGCTGTGGGGACATCATACTGTGTGTGTGGGGCTGTGGGGACATCATACTATGTGCGTAGGGATGCGGGGGAACATCATACTATGTATGTGGGGCTGTGGGGACATCATACTGTGTGTGTGGGGCTGCGGGGGAACATCATACTATGTGTGTGGGGCTGTGGGGACATCATACTGAGTGGGCAGCTTTGGGTCTGTCCATCAAAATGTGTAAGGGGCTGTGGGGAAATCACTATGTGTGTGGGGCTGTGGAGATATCATACTGTGTGTGTGGGGCTGTGGGGACATCATACTGTGTGTGTGGGGCTGTGGGGATTATCATACTATGTGTGTGGGGCTGTGGGGACATCATACTGTGTGTGTGGGGCTGTGGGGACATCATACTATGTGCGTAGGGATGCGGGGGAACATCATACTATGTATGTGGGGCTGTGGGGACATCATACTGTGTGTGTGGGGCTGCGGGGGAACATCATACTATGTGTGTGGGGCTGTGGGGACATCATACTGAGTGTGTGGGGCTGTGGGGACATCATACTATGTGCGTAGGGCTGCGGGGGAATATCATACTATGTATGTGGGGCTGTGGGGACATCATACTGTGTGTGTGGGGCTGCGGGGGAACATCATACTATATGTGTGGGGCTGTGGGGACATCATACTGAGTGTGTGGGGCTGTGTGGACATCATACTGAGTGTGTGGGGCTGTGGGGACATCATACTATGTGCGTAGGGCTGCAGGAACATCATACTGTGTGTGTGGGGCTGTGGAGATATCATACTGTGTGTGTGGGGCTGTGGAGATATCATACTATGTATGTGGGGCTGTGGGGACATCATACTGAGTGTGTGGGGCTGTGGGGACATCATACTATGTGCGTAGGGCTGCAGGAACATCATACTATGTGTGTGGGGCTGCGGGGGAACATCATACAATGTATGTGGGGCTGTGGGGACATCATACTGTGTGTGTGGGGCTGTGGAGATATCATACTGTGTGTGGGGCTGTGGGGACATCATACTGTGGGTGAGGGGCTGTGGGGACATCATACAGTGTGTGGGGCTGTGGGGACATCATACAGTGTGTGGGGCTGTGGGGACATCATACTATGCTCGTGGGGCTGCAGGAACATCATACTATGTGTGTGGGGCTGCGGGGGAACATCATACTATGTGTGTGGGGCTGTGGGGAAATCATACTGTGTGTGTGGGGCTGTGGGGACATCATACTATGTGTGTGGGGCTAAATGAGAAACTGGGTCTGAGCAGAAAAAGTAAATTAATGTGCATGCAAAATGTAATTGCATATGAACACATGACCTTTACACAGAGAAAACCAAAAGCAAAACACAAAACAAATATCCTGGAATAAAAAAGTAAAAAAATATTGCAAAAATTGCATGAGGTAGTAATAATAGTAATAATAAGGGTATTTAGTTAACATAATTTTGATCAAAATAATGTAGAAGCCATCCCGCCACGTCACGGCAACCCTTGTGGGACAGTCCTAACTCTTGTATTTAAAACCTTTCCACTTGTCAAGTGACGTAAATGTGAACAAGGACAGAGGGACTGAACCACCAGTAATAGTATAGGCCAGACTGCCTGTCTGGCCTATACTATTACTGGTGGTTCAGTCCCTCTGTCCTTGTTCACATTTACGTCACTTGACAAGTGGAAAGGTTTTAAATACAAGAGTTAGGACTGTCCCACAAGGGTTGCCGTGACGTGGCGGGATGGCTTCTACATTATTTTGATCAAAATTATGTTAACTAAATACCCTTATTATTACTATTATTACTACCTCATGCAATTTTTGCAATATTTTTTTACTTTTTTATTCCAGGATATTTGTTTTGTGTTTTGCTTTTGGTTTTCTCTGTGTAAAGGTCATGTGTTCATATGCAATTACATTTTGCATGCACATTAATTTACTTTTTCTGCTCAGACCCAGTTTCTCATTTGTTTCATTGTGCATTCTGTGCATATAAGGGTGTGACCGCCCTGTTTCTGAGTTGGAAAATCCATCCTGTCTGGCCTATACTATTACTGGTGGTTCAGTCCCTCTGTCCTTGTTCACATTTACGTCACTTGACAAGTGGAAAGGTTTTAAATACAAGAGTTAGGACTGTCCCACAAGGGTTGCCGTGACGTGGCGGGATGGCTTCTACATTATTTTGATCAAAATTATGTTAACTAAATACCCTTATTATTACTATTATTACTACCTTCATGCAATTTTTGCAATATTTTTTTACTTTTTTATTCCAGGATATTTGTTTTGTGTTTTGCTTTTGGTTTTCTATGTGTGTGGGGCTGTGGGGACATCATACTGTGTGTGGGGCTGTGGGGACATCATACTGTGTGTGGGGATGTGGGGACATCATACTGTGTGTGTGGGGCAGTGGGGACATCATACTATGTGTGTGGGGCTGTGGGGACATCATATTATGTATGTGGGGCTGTGGGGACATCATACTGTGTGTGGGGCTGTGGGGACATCATACTATGTGTGTGGGATTGTGGGGACATCATACTATGTGTGTGGGACTGCAGGGACACCATACATGTGGGTGTTATGGGCTGGCGGAACGCACCAAATAATAAAGATGAAATAATATATAAGGTGCGTTCGCAGCCCAGGGCCCACCGTGCAGAGGTGACCAACTGCAGCTAAAACAATGGGGAGAAGGTGTGAAGGAGAGCCGGACACCAGTGGGAAAACACTAACCCAGTGCGAACAGGCATGAACCCCGTTACTTCACGAGGCACGTGCCAGGCAGCGAACAACCGCAACCTGTTAGCGTCACAGGTCACGGTAGTGTGAACTACCGCTTAGTACGGGTGCACTGTCTGCCCTGACAGATGCCACTAACCAGTCTATCAACTGAGCTGTAAAGCGTTCATGAGGTGCACGGCGTTACTTAGGCGGACGCTGCGGTAGCGGTCGTCCAGAAGGACTGTACTGGCCGACGCCCAAGGCGCAAGAGGAAGAAGATGAGAAACACTGCGGCGCGATGCAGTGTCAGAGCTGCTGTGCTGACTCCAATTCCTAACCCTAACACATGCGTAATATCCAGGAAGGGGGAATTATAATGCATCAGTCACCAAGCTCATTCATCCATCATCACACATACACTAAGTACTATAGCCTCAGAGTCTATCATAGCGCATGGTGGGGCGGCCATGCGAACCTTTTATAGCCGTGCCCTTCCTGATCCTTAAGATGGACCAATCAGAACTGGAGAAGGACCTGAGCATGTGACTCCCAATCCCTTCATCTAAACATAATAAATACAGTGGCAGGTAAAAGTTTGTCCACTCCTGCTCAAAATTACTATTATTGTGAACAGTTAAGCAAGCTGAAGATGAAATGATCTAAAAGGCCTAAAGTTAAAGATGACAGATTTCCTTTGTACGTTCGCTGCGTGCAAAGCGCTGCCTTCTATTGAACACATCCAATTAATTCTATGGATTATAATTCTGTTGTACAGACGGGCCTCTATTGACATCCTGCGGTCCTGAAAGAAGCGCCGCATGTCAGACTCCGCTGGTGATTTGCGGGCGGCTATGGACGCACAGTGGATATGGAATTTCTGGAAATCCCATCCACTATGCTGTAACATCTGGCTGCTGTGGGTTTTACGCTGCATAAATACTGTACGTTAAACCCGCAGCAGTTCCTGAACGTGGGAACGTACCCTCATGGCCAAAGTAAGTTTCACCTCTGAGCCACTTCCCTTCTCTCCTCTATATCTATTCACTGAGTTTCTCTGGAAGATTCCTTGCATAAGTCCTTTCACCTTTGCACTGCGCTCTTTGCTGTATTCTGTCTGGGCCTGCTTCAGCATAAGCCTGCAGCTATTGCACACTACAGCAATTGCATCCTCCATTGTAACCACGGACATCATCATTATATTGTCCCTAGTGTGTATATATATATAAATATACACACACATATGTGTATCATCTGCACACCTGTGAGAGCTTATAGTATGTATTTATGAGGGGGCGGCTGTGGAGACCCTCATTTGAGATGGCAGTGCAGTTGCTGGATAGATATGGCCCCTACTGTAAGGAGCTTATCCCATGTACCTGACGTGGGAGACTTGCAGCGATCCAGCTCCAGGGACACGGGGCTGTCTGTGAGTTCTGTCAGACCTGCAAGGAAAAACACCCATATTATTATAATGAGAAAGAGAAGAAGGGCTGTGAGGAGCCCCTGGGGACCCACCTGCACATAACAATGTTATTACTCACTTCCAAACCCCAAAATAGTCAGAAATTATTCTCAGGTTTATAAATATTTGCAGGAAATAAAGCGACACGGGAGCTGCGTACACTTCTTATCTGGCGGGTGCAGGGACCTGACGATTCATGATACCTGGGGACGCTGCCGTAACATTCACCGTGGTGCAGCAGAGTAGCGGTATCGGGACATGGGGATTAGCCGCCAGCTACACAAAAAGAGCCAGAACATAGGAAATGTACAGCAAAAGACAGCATGATGTCCAAGCAATGTGCGACAGGCTGAGGCCACGAAAATGCTTCTGTGCAGTCCAGGTCATTTATGAAAAAGTGTTATCTGTTCCTTTATAATTTAATGGCGAGACGAGGAGGCAGCACTATCTGTACCTGTATCATTTACAGGGAGTGACAGAGGAAGTATTACCTGTGCCTGAATAATTTCCAGGAAATGACAGGGAAACCGCATTAAATGTACCCACATTAGTTACAGGAGAGACAGGGGGTAGCACTACCTGTACCTATAGAATTGAAGGGAAAAACAAACACACAGTACTATCTCTACCTACATCATTTAGAGAACGGCAGGCAATACTATCTATGTATATCTACAGTTAGGGCCATATATATTTGGACAGAGACAACATTTTTCTAATTTTGGTTCTAGACATTACCAGGCAGTCATTGCCAACAAAGGGTTTTCAACCAAGTACTAGAAATGAACATTTTAGTTACAATTATTTAATCTGTCCAATTACTTTTGGTCCCTGTAAAAACAGGGGGGCACATGTTAAGGAGCGGAAACTCCTAAACGCTTCATCCAGTGTTAATGTGGAGACCCTCAAATGAAAGCTGAAAGTCTGAACTTCAACTGTATCTGAATGGTTTGGTTTAAAATTCATTTTGGTGATGTCTAGAACCAAAATTAGAAAAATGTTGTCTCTGTCCAAGTATATATGGACCTAACTGTACATAATATACAGATAGAGACAGGGAGGCAGTACTATCTATAGCTACAGAATTTATAGATAGGCAGCACTATCTGTAACTGTTATTTACAGAAAGAAGTGGGGAAACAGTACTATCTGTACTGACATCACTGAAAAGAAGAAACAGGGACACAGTAATATCAGCAAATAAGTCATTTATAGGAAGAGACAAGGAGGCAATACTATCTGCAAAGAAAAGAAACAGGGAGGCAGTAATATCTGTAACTGCATAATTTATGGCAAGAGAGGAAGTACTATCTGTAAGTATATCATGTACAGAAAGAGACAGTTCTGCCTCCATGATAGTACTGCCTGTCTATCTGTAACTAAATCAATTACATGAGCAATAGGGAGGCAGTACAATCTGTAACTACATCACTTACAAAAAAAGACAGGCATACAGGACAGGAGAGAGGCACACAAGAAAGGAGTACTATAAAAACAGGGGAGGCAGTACTATCTGTAACTATATCATATACAGAAAGAACAGAGGCAATACTATCTGTAACTGCATCACTTACAAGATCGATAGGGAGGCAGTACTATGTTTAACTACAACATTTACAGAAAAATACAGGCTCACAGTACTACCTGTAACTGTATCATTTATAGGAGACCGGCACACAAGAAACCGGCAATATAAAGAAACAAGGAGGCAGTACTGTCTACCCCTACTTCATATACAGAAAGAGACAGAGAGGCAGTACTGTCTGCCCCTACTTCATATACAGAAATACACAGAGAGGCAGTACTGTCTGCACCTACTTCATATACAGAAATAGACAGAGAGGCAGTACTGTCTGCCCCTACTTCATATACAGAAATACACAGAGAGGCAGTACTGTCTGCACCTGCTTCATATACAGAAATACACAGAGAGGCAGTACTGTCTGCCCCTACTTCATATACAGAAATAGACAGAGAGGCAGTACTGTCTGCCCCTACTTCATATACAGAAATAGACAGAGAGGCAGTACTGTCTGCACCTGCTTCATATACAGAAATAGACAGAGAGGCAGTACTGTCTACCCCTACTTCATATACAGAAATAGACAGAGAGGCAGTACTGTCTGCACCTACTTCATATACAGAAATACACAGAGAGGCAGTACTGTCTGCACCTACTTCATATACAGAAATAGACAGAGAGGCAGTACTGTCTGGACCAACTTCATATACAGAACTAGACAGAGAGGCAGTACTGTCTGGACCAACTTTATATACAGAAATAGACAGAGAGGCAGTACTGTCTGGACCAACTTTATATACAGAAATAGACAGAGAGGCAGTACTGTCTGCACCTACTTCATATACAGAAATACACAGAGAGGCAGTACTGTCTGGACCAACTTTATATACAGAAATAGACAGAGAGGCAGTACTGTCTGCACCTACTTCATATACAGAAATACACAGAGAGGCAGTACTGTCTGGACCAACTTTATATACAGAAATAGACAGAGAGGCAGTACTGTCTGCACCTACTTCATATACAGAGACAGAGAGGCAGTACTGTCTGGACCAACTTCATATACAGAAATACACAGAGAGGCAGTACTGTCTGCACCTGCTTCATATACAGAAATACACAGAGAGGCAGTACTGTCTGCCCCTACTTCATATACAGAAATAAACAGAGAGGCAGTACTGTCTGCCCCTATTTCATTTACAGAAAGAGACAGAGAGGCAGTACTGTCTGCCCCTACTTCATTTACAGAAATAGACAGAGAGGCAGTACTGTCTGCACCTACTTCATTTACAGAAAGAGACAGAGAGGCAGTACTGTCTGCACCTACTTCATATACAGAAATACACAGAGAGGCAGTACTGTCTGCCCCTACTTCATATACAGAAATAAACAGAGAGGCAGTACTGTCTGCCCCTATTTCATTTACAGAAAGAGACAGAGAGGCAGTACTGTCTGCCCCTACTTCATTTACAGAAATAGACAGAGAGGCAGTACTGTCTGCACCTACTTCATTTACAGAAAGAGACAGAGAGGCAGTACTGTCTGCACCTACTTCATTTACAGAAATAGACAGGGAAGCAGTGCTCTCTGTCACTACATACTACATTTACAAAAAGAGAGGGGAAAGCAGTACTATCTGTAAATACATAATTTGCAGGAAGAGACAGGGAGACAGTTGTCAGCTCCTATATCACTTACAGACAGAGATGGAGGCAGAGACATATGTCATTTAGGTAAAGATTCAGTCCTGTAGACCTATCTGTAACTATGTCATTTAGAGACAGTAACACAAGCAACACTATTTGTCAATACATGATTTATACGACAATGCGCAGAGTCAGTAACATCTCTAACTATCATTTTCAGAAGAGACAGAGAGGCAGTACTATCTTGGCTAGTATTGCCTTCCTATCTCTTCATGTAAATGGCATAGTTACAGATAGTATCGCACCCCAGTCCCTCTTGTAAGTGATACTCTCACTTTGTAAATGATGTGGGTGCAGATATAACTGTTGCCTTGTTTCTCCCTGTCAATAACGAATGTAAAAATAACTATCCCTTTCTATCTCTTCCTTTAAATGTAGGTGCAGATAGTACTGCCTCCCAGTCTCTCCCTGTAAATATTGTAGGTACAAATAGTACTGCCTCCCAGTCTCTCCCTGTAAATATTGTAGGTACAAATAGTACTGCCTCCCAGTCACTCCCTGTAAATATTGTAGATACAAATAGTACTGCCTCCCAGTCATTCCCTGTAAATATTGTAGATACAAATAGTACTGCCTCCCAGTCTCTCCCTGTAAATATTGTAGGTACAAATAGTGCTGCCTCCCAGTCACTCCCTGTAAATATTGTAGGTACAAATAGTACTGCCTCCCAGTCTCTCCCTGTAAATATTGTAGGTACAAATAGTACTGCCTCCCAGTCTCTCCTTGTAAATATTGTAGGTACAAATAATACTGCCTCCCAGTCTCTCCCTGTAAATACTGAAGGTACAAGTAGTACTGCCTCCCAGTCATTCCCTGTAAATATTGTAGATACAAATAGTACTGCCTCCCAGTCTCTCCCTGTAAATATTGTAGGTACAAATAGTACTGCCTCCCAGTCTCTCCCTGTAAATATTGTAGGTACAAATAGTACTGCCTCCCAGTCACTCCCTGTAAATATTGTGGGTACAAATAGTACTGCCTCCCAGTCATTCCCTGTAAATATTGTAGATACAAATAGTACTGCCTCCCAGTCTCTCCCTGTAAATATTGTAGGTACAAATAGTGCTGCCTCCCAGTCACTCCCTGTAAATATTGTAGGTACAAATAGTACTGCCTCCCAGTCTCTCCCTGTAAATATTGAAGGTACAAGTAGTACTGCCTCCCAGTCTCTCCTTGTAAATATTGTAGGTATAAATAGTACTGCCTCCCAGTCACTCCCTGTAAATATTGTAGGTACAAATAGTACTGCCTCCCAGTCATTCCCTGTAAATATTGTAGATACAAATAGTACTGCCTCCCAGTCTCTCCCTGTAAATATTGTAGGTACAAATAGTGCTGCCTCCCAGTCACTCCCTGTAAATATTGTAGGTACAAATAGTACTGCCTCCCAGTCTCTCCCTGTAAATATTGAAGGTACAAGTAGTACTGCCTCCCAGTCTCTCCTTGTAAATATTGTAGGTACAAATAATACTGCCTCCCAGTCTCTCCCTGTAAATACTGAAGGTACAAGTAGTACTGCCTCCCAGTCTCTCCCTGTAAATACTGAAGGTACAAGTAGTACTGCCTCCCAGTCTCTCCCTGTAAATATTGTAGATACAAATAGTACTGCTTCCCAGTCTCTCCCTGTAAATATTGTAGATACAAATATTACTGCCTCCCAGTCTCTCCCTGTAAATATTGTTAGTACAAATAGTACTGCCTCCCAGTCTCTCCCTGTAAATATTGTAGGTACAAATAGTACTGCCTCCCAGTCTCTCCCTGTAAATATTGTAGGTACAAATAGTACTGCCTCCCAGTCTCTCCCTGTAAATATTGTAGGTACAAGTAGTACTGCCTCCCAGTCTCTCCCTGTAAATATTGTAGGTACAAATAGTACTGCCTCCCAGTCTCTCCCTGTAAATATTGTAGGTACAAGTAGTACTGCCTCCCAGTCTCTCCCTGTAAATATTGTAGATACAAATATTACTGCCTCCCAGTCTCTCCCTGCAAATATTGTTATTACAAATAGTGCTGCTTCCCAGTCTCTCCCTGTAAATATTGAAGGTACAAATAGTACTGCCTCCCAGTCTCTCCCTGTAAATATTCTAGGTACAAATAGTACTGCCTCCCAGTCTCTCCCTGTAAATATTGTTAGAACAAATAGTACTGCCTCCCAGTCTCTCCCTGTAAATATTGTTAGAACAAATAGTACTTCCTCCCAGTCTCTCGCTGTAAATATTGTTAGTACAAATAGTACTGCTTCCCAGTCTCTCCCTGTAAATATTGTAGGTACAAATAGCACTGCCTCCCAGTCACTCCCTGTAAATATTGTAGGTACAAATAGCACTGCCTCCCAGTCTCTCCCTGTAAATATTGTAGGTACAAATAGTACTGCCTCCCAGTCTCTCTCTGTAAATATTGTAGGTACAAATAGTACTGCCTCCCAGTCTCTCCCTGTAAATTTTGTTAGTACAAATAGTACTGCCTCCCAGTCACTCCCTGTAAATATTGTAGGTACAAATAGCACTGCCTCCCAGTCACTCCCTGTAAATATTGTAGGTACAAATAGTACTGCCTCCCAGTCTCTCCCTGTAACTATTGTAGGTACAAATAGTACTGCCTCCCAGTCTCTCTCTGTAAATATTATAGGTACAAATAGTACTGCCTCCCAGTCTCTCCCTGTAAATATTGTTAGTACAAATAGTACTGCCTCCCAGTCTCTCCCTGTAAATATTGTAGGTACAAATAGTACTGCCTCCCAGTCTCTCCCTGCAAATATTGTAGATACAAATATTACTGCCTCCCAGTCTCTCCCTGTAAATATTGTAGGTACAAATAGTACTGCTTCCCAATCTCTCCCTGTAAATATTGTAAGTACAAAAAGCACTGCCTCCCAGTCTCTCCCTGTAAATATTGTAGGTACAAATAGTACTGCCTCCCAGTCTCTCCCTGCAAATATTGTAGGTACAAATAGTACTGCCTCCCAGTCTCTCCCTGCAAATATTGTAGATACAAATATTACTGCCTCCCAGTCACTCCTTGTAAATATTGAAGGTACAAGTAGTACTGCCTCCCAGTCTCTACCTGCAAATATTGTAGATACAAATAGTACTGCTTCCCAGTCTCTCCCTGTAAATATTGGTAGTACAAATAGTACTGCCTCCCAGTCTCTACCTGCAAATATTGTAGATACAAATAGTACTGCTTCCCAGTCTCTCCCTGTAAATATTGGTAGTACAAATAGTACTGCCTCCCAGACTCTCCCTGTAAATATTGTAGGTACAAATAGTACTGCCTCCCAGTCACTCCCTGTAAATATTGTAGGTAAAAACAGTACTTCCTCCCAGTCACTCCCTGTAAATATTGTAGGTACAAATAGTACTGCCTCCCAGTCTCTCCCTGTAAATGTTGTAGATACAAATAACACTGCCTCCCAGTCTCTCCCTGTAAATACTGTAGGTACAAATAGTACTGCCTCCCAGTCTCTCCCTGTAAATATTGTAGATACAAATAGTACTGCCTCCCAGTCTCTCCCTGTAAATATTGTAGGCACAAATAGTACTGCCTCCCAGTCTCTCCCTATAAATATTGTAGGTACAAATAGTACTGCCTCCCAGTCTCTCCCTGTAAATATTGTTAGTACAAATAGTACTGCCTCCCAGTCTCTCCCTGTAAATATTGTAGATACAAAAAGTACTGTCTCCCAGTCACTCCCTGTAAATATTGTAGATACAAATAGTACTGCCTCCCAGTCTCTCCCTGTAAATATTGTAGGTACAAATAGTACTGCCTCCCAGTCTCTCCCTGTAAATATTGTTAGTACAAATAGTACTGCCTCCCAGTCTCTCCCTGTAAATATTGTTAGTACAAATAGTACTGCCTCCCAGTCTCTCCCTGTAAATATTGTTAGTACAAATAGTACTGCCTCCCAGCCTCTCCCTGTAAATATTGTAGATACCCTGCTACCTTGGATCTAATGGGCAACTGCTACCTTGGATCTAATCCTTATAAACAGGGAGGAAATGGTTGAGGAGGTAAAAGTGGCTGGGACCCTAGGAGGTAGCGACCATGCTATTTTAGAATTTTGGATAACTAGAGGCGGAAGACCTGTGAAGACTCAGACGTTAAGGTTAGATTTCAGAAAGGCAGATTTTAAGGGATTCAGAAAGAGAATTGGAGGGATCCAATGGCTGGATATCCTTAAAGACAAAAATGTCCAGGAAGGATGGGAAATCTTGATAAATGAAATTCTCAAAGCACAATTCCGAAAAGAGGGAAGAATTGGAAGCATTTAAGGAAACCAGGATAGATGAACACAGAACTTAAGCACATGCTTAAAAGGAAGAAAAAAATGTTTATAAAATGGAAAGAGGGAGGCATATCTAAAGAAGAATATAATGCTGTCTGCAGAACCTGCAGGGCACAAATCAGATTATCTAAAGCTGAAAATGAATTGAGGCTTGCAAGAGATGTCAAAAGCAATAATAAAGGATTTTGGGGATATGTCAAAAGTAAAAGAAAAGTCAAAGATGCTATAGGATTTTTACAGGATGAAAATGATGAAATGGTAAGACAGGATGTTGAGAAGGCTGAACTTTTAAATTCCTATTTTGCATCTGTTTTCTCTCAGAAAGGAAATGTAACATCAACTGTTATTCACTGTCCTATTAAGGGAATAGAAGAATCAGGATATCTATAAACAGAAAGTTAGTGAGGAAACACTTAGCTAACCTAAATGAATTCAAGTCTCCACGTCCAGATGAATTACACCCCAGAGTACTGAAGGAGATAGCAGAAGAAATTTTTGAACCCCTCTCCATAATCTTTGAAAATTCTTGGAGAACAGGAGAAGTCCCAGAAGACTGGAGAAGAGCAAATGTTGTTCCTATCTTCAAAAAGGGGAAGAAGGTGGACCCAGGCAACTATAGGCCGGTGAGTCTGACTTCTATACCAGGAAAGATCTTTGAACAAATTATTAAACAACATGTATGTCAGTACCTGGATAAGAATGAAGTGATTAAACAGAGTCAGCATGGGTTTGTAACTAATAAGTCATGTCAGACTAACTTAATTTCCTTCTATGAAGGTATCACTGATTGGGTGGATCAAGGAAATGCTGTAGATATAGTATATCTTGACTTCAGCAAAGCATTTGACAAAGTCTCTCATACAATCCTTATTGAAAAAATGACTAAGTATGGAATGGACAAGGCAACTGTTAGGTGGATTCATAACTGGCTTAGTGATCGGACCCAAAGAGTGGTCGTAAATGGCTGCACATCCAGTTGGAAGAATGTCTCAAGTGGGGTACCACAGGGCTCTGTCCTGGGCCCTGTATTGTTCAACATCTTTATCAACGATTTAGATGAAGGAATTGAGGGTAAACTGATTAAATGGGCAGCAACTAACAAAATGGTTTTTAACAGGGAGAAATGCAAAGTACTACATCTGGGCAATAAAAATGAAAAAAGCATATATAGAATGGGAGGAATAGGGCTAAGTGACAGCACATGTGAAAAAGACTTGGGTATACTAATAGATCACAGACTGAATATGAGTCAACAGTGTGATGCAGTAGCAAAAAAGGCAAATGCAATTCTAGGATGTATTAACAGAAGCATACAGTCTAGATCACGTGAAGTCATTATTTCCCTCTACTCCTCTTTGGTCAGACCTCATCTGGAATATTATGTCCAGTTTTGGGCACCACATTTTAAAAAAGACATCAACAAACTGGAGCAAGTTCAGAAAAGAGCGACCAGAATGGTGACCGGTCTGCAAACCCTGTCTTATGAGGAAAGGTTGCAGGATTTGGGAATGTTTAGTTTGCAAAAGAGAAGACTGAGAGGAGACTTAATAGCTGTCTACAAATATCTAAAGGGCTGTCACATTGTAGAAGGATCAACTTTATTCTCATTTGCACAAGGAAAGACTAGAAGCAATGGGATGAAACTGAATGGGAGGAGACACAGATTAGATATTAGAAAAAACTTTTTGACAGTTAGAGTGATCAATGAGTGGAACAGGCTCCCACGAGAAGTGGTGAGTTCTCCTTCAATGGAAGTCTTCAAACAGAGGCTGGACAGACATCTGACTGGGATGATTTAGCGAATCCTGCTTTGAGCAGGGGGTTGGACCAGATGGCCCAGGAGGTCCCTTCCAACTCTACGATTCTATGATTCTAGTACTGTCTCCCAGTCACTCCTTGTAAATATTGTAGATACAAATAGTACTGCCTCCCAGTCTCTCCCTGTAAATATTGTAGGCACAAATAGTACTGCCTCCCAGTTTCTCCCTGTAAATATTGTTAGTACAAATAGTACTGCCTCCCAGTCACTCCCTGTAAATATTGTAGGCACAAATAGTACTGCCTCCCAGTCTCTCCCTGTAAATATTGGAGGCACAAATAGTACTGCCTCCCAGTCTCTCCCTGTAAATATTGTTAGTACAAATAGTACTGCCTCCCAGTCTCTCCCTGTAAATATTGTAGATACAAATATCACTGCCTCCCAGTCACTCCCTGTAAATATTGTAGATACAAATAGTACTTCCTCCCAGTTACTCCCTGTAAATATTGTAGGTACAAATAGTACTGCCTCCCAGTCTCTCCCTGTAAATATTGTTAGTACAAATGATACTGCCTCCCAGTCACTCCCTGTAAATATTGGAGATACAAATAGTACTGCCTCTCAGTCTCTCCCTGTAAATATTGGAGATACAAATAGTACTGCCTCCCAGTCTCTCCCTGTAAATATTGTTAGTACAAATAGTACTGCCTCCCAGTCTCTCCCTGTAAATATTGTAGGTACAATTAGTACTGCTTCCCAGTCTCTCCCTGTAAATATTGTAGATACAAATAGTACTGCCTCTCAGTCTCTCCCTGTAAATATTGTAGGTACAAATAGTACTGCCTCCCAGTCTCTCCCTGTAAATATTGTAGGTACAAATAGTAGTGCTTCCTGGTCTCTCCCCGTAAATATTGTAAGTACAAATAGTACTGCCTCCCAGTCTCTCCTTGTAAATATTGTAAGTACAAATAGTACTGCCTCCCAGTCTCTCCTTGTAAATATTGTAAGTACAAATAGTACTGCCTCCCAGTCTCTCCCTGTAAATATTGTACGTACAATCAGTGCTGCCTCCCAGTTTCTCCCTGTAAATATTGTAAGTACAAATAGTACTGCCTCCCAGTCACTCCCTGTAAATATTGTAGATACAAGTAGTACTGCCTCCCAGTCTCTCCCTGTAAATATTGTAGGTACAAATAGTACTGTCTTCTAGTCTCTCCCTGTAAATATTGTAAGTACAAATAGTACTGACTCCCAGTCTCCCTGTAAATATTGTAGGTACAAATAGTACTGCCTCCCAGTCTCTCCCTGTAAATATTGTAGATACAAATAGTACTGCCTCCCAGTCTCTCCCTGTAAATATTGGAGGCACAAATAGTACTGCCTCCCAGTCTCTCCCTGTAAATATTGTTAGTACAAATAGTACTGCCTCCCAGTCTCTCCCTGTAAATATTGTAGATACAAATATCACTGCCTCCCAGTCACTCCCTGTAAATATTGTAGATACAAATAGTACTTCCTCCCAGTTACTCCCTGTAAATATTGTAGGTACAAATAGTACTGCCTCCCAGTCTCTCCCTGTAAATATTGTTAGTACAAATGATACTGCCTCCCAGTCACTCCCTGTAAATATTGGAGATACAAATAGTACTGCCTCTCAGTCTCTCCCTGTAAATATTGGAGATACAAATAGTACTGCCTCCCAGTCTCTCCCTGTAAATATTGTTAGTACAAATAGTACTGCCTCCCAGTCTCTCCCTGTAAATATTGTAGGTACAATTAGTACTGCTTCCCAGTCTCTCCCTGTAAATATTGTAGATACAAATAGTACTGCCTCTCAGTCTCTCCCTGTAAATATTGTAGGTACAAATAGTACTGCCTCCCAGTCTCTCCCTGTAAATATTGTAGGTACAAATAGTAGTGCTTCCTGGTCTCTCCCCGTAAATATTGTAAGTACAAATAGTACTGCCTCCCAGTCTCTCCTTGTAAATATTGTAAGTACAAATAGTACTGCCTCCCAGTCTCTCCCTGTAAATATTGTACGTACAATCAGTGCTGCCTCCCAGTTTCTCCCTGTAAATATTGTAAGTACAAATAGTACTGCCTCCCAGTCACTCCCTGTAAATATTGTAGATACAAGTAGTACTGCCTCCCAGTCTCTCCCTGTAAATATTGTAGGTACAAATAGTACTGTCTTCTAGTCTCTCCCTGTAAATATTGTAAGTACAAATAGTACTGACTCCCAGTCTCCCTGTAAATATTGTAGGTACAAATAGTACTGCCTCCCAGTCTCTCCCTGTAAATATTGTAGATACAAATAGTACTGCCTCCCAGTCTCTCCCTGTAAATATTGTAGGTACAAATAGTACTGCTTCCCAGTCTCTCCCTGTAAATATTGTAAGTACCAAATAGTACTGTCTCCCAGCCACTCCCTGTAAATATTGTAGAAACAAATAGTACTGCCTCCCAGTCTCTCCTTGTAAAAATTGTAAGTACAAATAGTACTGCCTCCCAGTCTCTCCCTGTAAATATTGTACGTACAATCAGTGCTGCCTCCCAGTTTCTCCCTGTAAATATTGTAAGTACAAATAGTACTGCCTCCCAGTCACTCCCTGTAAATATTGTAGATACAAGTAGTACTGCCTCCCAGTCTCTCCCTGTAAATATTGTAGGTACAAATAGTACTGTCTTCTAGTCTCTCCCTGTAAATATTGTAAGTACAAATAGTACTGACTCCCAGTCTCTCCCTGTAAATATTGTAGGTACAAATAGTACTGCCTCCCAGTCTCTCCCTGTAAATATTGTAGATACAAATAGTACTGCCTCCCAGTCTCTCCCTGTAAATATTGTAGGTACAAATAGTACTGCTTCCCAGTCTCTCCCTGTAAATATTGTAGGTACAAATAGTACTGTCTTCTAGTCTCTCCCTGTAAATATTGTAGGTACAAATAGTACTGCCTCCCAGTCTCTCCCTGTAAATATTGTAGGTACAAATAGTACTGCCTCCCAGTCTCTCCCTGTAAATATTGTAGGTACAAATAGTACTGCCTCCCAGTCTCTCCCTGTAAATATTGTAGGTACAAATAGTACTGCCTCCCAGTCTCTCCCTGTAAATATTGTAGGTACAAATAGTACTGTCTTCTAGTCTCTCCCTGTAAATATTGTAAGTACAAATAGTACTGACTCCCAGTCTCTCCCTGTAAATATTGTAGGTACAAATAGTACTGCCTCCCAGTCTCTCCCTGTAAATATTGTAGATACAAATAGTACTGCCTCCCAGTCTCTCCCTGTAAATATTGTAGGTACAAATAGTACTGCCTCCCAGTCTCTCCCTGTAAATATTGTAGGTACAAATAGTACTGTCTTCTAGTCTCTCCCTGTAAATATTGTAAGTACAAATAGTACTGACTCCCAGTCTCTCCCTGTAAATATTGTAGATACAAATAGTACTGCCTCCCAGTCTCTCCCTGTAAATATTGTAGATACAAATAGTACTGCCTCCCAGTCTCTCCCTGTAAATATTGTAAGTACAAATAATACTGCCTCCCAGTCTCTCCCTGCAAATATTGTAGATACAAATAGTGTTGCTTCCCAGTCTCTCCCTGTAAATATTGTAGGTACAAATAGTACTGCCTCCCAGTCTCTCCCTGCAAATATTGTAGATACAAATAGTGCTGCTTCCCAGTCTCTCCCTGTAAATATTGTAAGTACCAAATAGTACTGCCTCCCAGTCTCTCCCTGTAAATATTGTAAGTACAAATAGAACTGCCTCCCAGTCTCTCCCTGTAAATATTGTAGGTACAAATAGTGCTGCTTCCCAGTCTCTCCCTGTAAATATTGTAAGTACCAAATAGTACTGCCTCCCAGTCTCTCCCTGTAAATATTGTAAGTACAAATAGTACTGCTTCCCAGTCTCTCCCTGCAAATATTGTAGATACAAATAGTACTGCCTCCCAGTCTCTCCCTGCAAATATTGTAGATACAAATAGTACTGCCTCCCAGTCTCTCCCTGTAAATATTGTAAGAACAAATTGTACTGTCTTCCAGTCTCTCCCTGTAAATATTGTAGATACAAATAGTACTGCTTCCCAGTCTCTCCCTGTAAATATTGTAAGTACCAAATAGTACTGCCTCCCAGTCTCTCTCTGTAAATATTGTAGGTACAAATAGTACTGCTTCCCAGTCTCTCCCTGTAAATATTGTAAGTACCAAATAGTACTGCCTCCCAGTCTCTCCCTGTAAATATTGTAAGAACAAATAGTACTGTCTTCCAGTCTCTCCCTGCAAATATTGTAATACAAATAGTACTGCCTCCCAGTCTCTCCCTGTAAATATTGTAGGTACAAATAGTACTGCTTCCCAGTCTCTCCCTGTAAATATTGTAAGTACCAAATAGTACTGCCTCCCAGTCTCTCCCTGTAAATATTGTAAGTACAAATAATACTGCCTCCCAGTCTCTCCCTGCAAATATTGTAAGTACAAATAGTACTGCCTCCCAGTCTCTCCCTGTAAATATTGTAAGTACAAATAGTACTGCCTCTCAGTCTCTCCCTGTAAATATTGGAGATACAAATAGTGCTGCTTCCCAGTCTCTCCCTGTAAATATTGTAAGTACCAAATAGTACTGCCTACTGTTCACCTATAACATTTGCTAAAGAATCAAACAAAACCCTCTCTAGACTTAAGGACAGAGGATATGCTAATTGGATGCTAAGGAAAGCTGATAATATTGTCAGCAGGATCGATAGACACACCCTGCTGACTGAATCTCCTTTGAGCCTTGTACACACTGGAGTTACTCCTAACAAGAAAAAGAATTGCACACTGGCCCCCTGTAATAATTATGGCCGTCCTATAGTTAGTTTTTCTACCATGTACAGTCCACAATTCAATAAGATAACGGACATTGTCAAAAAATATTTACCTATTTTACACAATGATAATAAACTTGGTCAAATTCTGGACAATACCCAGATACGATACATAGCCAGGAAAGCTCCTGCTTTGAGCGATATCTTATCCCCCAGTCTTTTTATCAGTAATAGGAGAACTAAAAATAATACTTGGTTGTCATATAAAGGCTTTTCCAAATGTGGACATCATCCCTGTAAAGTCTGCAACTATGTGGTTAAAACCAGCAGATTCACTTCTGGTGTTACTGGCATATCATACCCTATTCAGTCTCACATAAATTGTAATTCAGAAGGAGTAATATATGTTATTGAATGCGTTTTTTGTAACCTACAATATGTAGGCTGCACAATAGGACCTCTTAAAAAGAGAATTAGGAAACACTTGTCAGAAGCTACTAGTAGTAATTATAATATTTCAGCAGTTTCTTATCATTGTAAAACTGTTCATGGAGGTAAAACTGATAGTCTCAAAATTATAGCAATAGAGAAAGTCTATAGATCTACTAGGGGAGGTGATTTCAGGAGAAAATTATTAAATCGTGAATCCTTTTGGATTTTTAAATTAAATATAAGAGTACCATTAGGTCTGAACAAACGACTTGATTTAATATTGCAATTAGATTGATATTTTCTTCTGTATATTTACATTCTACTTAGTCCTATTCAATTCTGGTTATTCTGATAATTTTTGTGATTGTTATTATATTCTTATGATATCTTTTTATTAGTTTTTTTTTTTTTTTTTTTTTTCCTGTTTTTCCGACAAGTTTTTGTTTCAGCTCCACATTAGGCTGAGTGTTTGCAAGAGTTAACTGGTAGGGATACTCCCTATTTTCATTAATTCTTTTGTCCAACACCTGTGATTTACTAGTTTTTGTACTATTTGTAGTCGTCAGTATTGGTCTAGTGTGAACCATGAGTAAGACCCTCTAGGTTGAAACGCGTTGGTTGGAGACCACCAGAGACCCCATCTGCCTGTATGTCCTTATCCATACTTTTTTCTGTTCGATTTTAAGAATTTACAATAAATGATATATTTTTAACTGAAGTCCAGCGCTGGAGATTCCATCCTTTATTTTGCTTCAGTCAACACCCCTGATCAAGGTGACTCCGTGCGCAGGAGGATTATGGATCGCAACCGAGACTGGTGAGCTGACCTCCCTTCATTTTCCCTATCCTTCTATAATTATATTGTAAATATTGTAGGTAGAAATAGTACTGTCTTCCAGTCTCTCCCTGTAAATATTGTAAGTACAAATAGTACTGACTCCCAGTCTCTCACTGTAAATATTGAAGGTACAAGTAGTACTGCTTCCCAGTCTCTCCCTGTACATATTGTAGGTACAAATAGTACTGCCTCCCAGTCTCTCCCTGTAAATATTGTAGGTACAAATAGTACTGCCTCCCAGTCTCTCCCTGTAAATATTGAAGGTACAAGTAGTACTGCCTCCCAGTCTCTCCCTGTAAATATTGTAGGTACAAATAGTACTGCCTCCCAGTCTCTCCCTGTAAATATTGAAGGTACAAGTAGTACTGCCTCCCAGTCTCTCCCTGCAAATATTGTAGGTACAAATAGTACTGCCTCCCAGTCTCTCCCTGTAAATATTGTAGGTACAAATAGTACTGCCTCCCAGTCTCTCCCTGTAAATATTGTAGGTACAAATAGTACTGCCTCCCAGTCTCTCCCTGTAAATATTGTAGGTACAAATAGTAGTGCTTCCTGGTCTCTCTCTGTAAATACTGTAGGTACAAATAGTACTGCCTCCCAGTCTCTCCTTGTAAATATTGTAAATACAAATAGTACTGCCTCCGAGTCTCTCCCTGTAAATATTGTACGTACAATCAGTGCTGCCTCCCAGTTTCTCCCTGTAAATATTGTAAGTACAAATAGTACTCCCTCCCAGTCACTCCCTGTAAACATTGTAGATACAAATAGTACTGCCTCCCAGTCTCTCCCTGTAAATATTGTAGGTACAAATAGTACTGCCTCCCAGTCTCTCCCTGTAAATATTGTAGATACAAATAGTACTGCCTCCCAGTCTCTCCCTGTAAATATTGTAGGTACAAATAGTACTGCTTCCCAGTCTCTCCCTGTAAATATTGTAAGTACCAAATAGTACTGTCTTCTAGTCTCTCCCTGTAAATATTGTAGATACAAATAGTACTGCCTCCCAGTCTCTCCCTGTAAATATTGTAGGTACAAATAGTACTGCTTCCCAGTCTCTCCCTGTAAATATTGTAAGTACCAAATAGTACTGCCTCCCAGTCTCTCCCTGTAAATATTGTAGATACAAATAGTACTGCCTCCCAGTCTCTCCCTGTAAATATTGTAGGTACAAATAGTACTGCCTCCCAGTCTCTCCCTGTAAATATTGTAGGTACAAATAGTAGTGCTTCCTGGTCTCTCTCTGTAAATACTGTAGGTACAAATAGTACTGCCTCCCAGTCTTCCTTGTAAATATTGTAAATACAAATAGTACTGCCTCCCAGTCTCTCCCTGTAAATATTGTACGTACAATCAGTGCTGCCTCCCAGTTTCTCCCTGTAAATATTGTATATTGTATATATTCTGTAAAATCAAACTGTCCACTTAGGAAGCAGCACTGATTGTCAATCAATTTCACATGCTGTTGTGCAAATGGAATAGACAACAGATAGAAATTATTGGCAATTATCAAGACACCCTCAATAAAGGAGTGGTTCTGCAGGTGGGGACCACAGACCACATCTCAGTATCAATGCTTTCTGGCTGATGTTTTGGTCACTTGAATGTTGGTTGAGCTTTCACACTCGTGGTAGCATGAGATGGACTCTACAACCCACACAAGTGGCTGAGGTAGTGCAGCTCATCCAGGATGGCACATCAATGCGAGCTGTGGCAAGGTTTGCTGTGTCTGTCAGCGGAGTGTCCAGTGGCTGGAGGTGCTACCAGGAGACAGGCCAGTACACCAGGAGACATGGAGGGGGCCGTAGGAGGGCAACAACCCAGAAGCAGGACCGCTACCTCAGCCTTTGTGCAAGGAGTAACAGGAGGAGCACTGCCAGAGCCCTTCAAAATGACCTCCAGCAGGCCACAAATGTGCATGTGTCTGCACAAACGGTTAGAAACCGACTCCAAGAGGATGGTCTGAGGGCCCGACGTCCACAGATGGGAGTTGTGCTCACAGCCCAACACCGTGCAGGACGCTTGGCATTTGCCACAGAACACCAGGATTGGCAAACTCGCCACTGGCACCCTGTGCTCTTCACAGATGAAAGCAGGTTCACACTGAGCACATGTGACAGACGTGACAGACTCTGGAGACCACGTGGAGAGCGATCTGCCGCCTGCAACATCCTTCAGCATGACCGGTTTGGCAGTGGGTCAGTAATGGTGTGGGGTGGCATTTCTTTGGAGGGCCGCATAGTCATCCATGTGCTCGCCAGAGGTAGCCTGACTGCCATTAGGTACCGAAATGAGATCCTCAGACCCCCTGTGAGACCATATGCTGGTGAGGTTGGCCCTGGGTTCCTCCTAATGCAGGACAATGCCAGACCTCATGTGGCTGGAGTGTGTTAGCAGTTCCTGCAAGATGAAGGTTTTCAAGCTATGGACTGGCCCGTCCATTCCCCAGACCTGAATCTGATTGAACACATCTGGGACATCATGTCTTGCTCCATCCACCACAGACTGTCCAGGAGTTGGTGGATGCTTTAGTCCATGTTTGGGAGAAGATCCCTCAGGAGACCATCCGCCGCCTCATCGGGAGCATGTCCAGGCGTTGTAGGGAGGTCATACAGGCACGTGGAGGCCACACACGCTACTGGGCATCTTTTCCATGTCATGAGGCATTTCCACTGAAGTTGGATCAGCCTGTAGTTTGATTTTCCTCTTTGATTTTGAGTATCATTCCAAAACCAGACCTCCATGGGATATTCATTCTGATATACATTGATAATTGTTATGTTTTATTGTTCTGAACACATTCCTCTATGCAAGTAATAAAAATTTGCAACTGGAATATTTCATTCAGAGATATCTAGGATATGGTATTTTAGTGTTCCCTTTATTTGTTTGAGCAGTGTATATACAGTACATTACTCTCCCTATTGCTCCATATTAATAATGAAGGTAGATGAAGTGCTACCTCCATGTTTCTACCTGTGAATGAAGTATATACAAATAGAACAGCCCCCCAGTCTTACCCTGTAAATTATATGGGTATAGATAGTGCTGTTCACATCTCCTAATGTAAAAAAATTATGTAAATACAAGTAGTACACCCACCTTCTCTCAATGTAAATATTCTAGGCACAGACAGTACTGCCTCCCTGTTTCTACCTGATAATTATATAGCAACTAACTGCACTTCTTCAATGTCTCTCCTGTAAATTACATAGCAACAGATACCACACCTTTCTTGTAAATGATGCAGCAGCGAAAAGCACTCACCCTCTATCTCCTTTCTGCAAATTTATTTCCAGATAGTACTCTCTACCTGTCTCTCCCTGTAAATAACAAATTTACAGATAACACCCCCTTCCTGTCTCTTCTGTAAATGATGCAGCAACGAAAAGCACTC
Organism: Dendrobates tinctorius; assembly: GCF_039654945.1. Lineage (NCBI taxonomy): Eukaryota > Metazoa > Chordata > Amphibia > Anura > Dendrobatidae > Dendrobates > Dendrobates tinctorius. Next base: position 1,850,709 of record NW_027361722.1, on the reverse strand, counting down.
GTCTTCTGTCTCTTCCTGTAAATGAATTTCCAGATAGTACTGCCTTCCTGTATTTCAATGTAAATGAATTTCCAGATAGTACTGTCTGTCTGTCTCTTCCTGTAACTGGAGGTACAGATAGTACTATTGTGAAGGGTTAAAACTAAAATCAAAGCTGAAGTTTCATTTTCTCCATTCTCTGAAGGTTTCGTTTCTCCATTTTTGTTGCTGTAAGATACATTTTTTGTAATTGGGATGAAAAGTTCAGGCTGTCATGAAACAAGACTGTTCCTCATCAGGTACAAGATAAGGGACCCGGGAGTGTACTACTCTGAAGAATATGCCATTATACTACTTTCTATGCTACGTAAATACGGACATATATGCAGTTTCCGGTTTTCTTTCAATGTTATTGGCTTATAAAGTGAAATGATGCTATTAGTAGTTGAGAACTTTGCATAATTAAGCAAAATATTATAAAAGAAGTGACTAAAATAAACGGGTTTAGCGATCTCTTTGGATCGTCCCATACAGAGACAAGTCTCCGTTTGGTCATTTAAGTTGCTAGCAACACTCTGTGGAATAATTTGGAAATCACTGGATCAACCGTGAAGGGTTAATTTAACCCTCTCCCTATCACTATTTCCTATTTCTTCCTGTAAATGCGGGTGTGTTTATACTGTCGTACTGTCTTCCTGTATCTCCTTGTAAATTAAGTAGGTGCAAATTGTACTTTCTCCTTGTTTCTTTCAGTAAGGGATGAAAGTTCAGATAGTGCTGTCTCCTTGTCTCTTACTGTAAATGAAGGTGCAGATAATATTATTCTCCCTGACTCTTCCTGTAAATTATGCAGGTGCAGATTCTACTATTCCACTGTGTCTTTATGTAAGTGATGTAGGTACAGATAGTACTGTCTCCTTGTCTCTTATTGTAAATCAGGGATGTCAAACTCAAATATACAGAGGGCCAAAATTAAGAACTTGAACAAAGTTGTGGGCCAACCTTGATATTTATTCAAAAATGTCTACAATTGAGGAAGTTTTTTCTTATCATCACATACACAGATGAACCTTTTCATATGGAAACAAACTTAAAGGGGTTGTCCACTGAACAAAGTACATTTAAATTAACAGATCTTAAGAGTCTGATCACATGAGCACTGGGTATTTCCTCATGTGCAGGAGCATACATAGAAATAATGGGCCCCATGGCCGAAGTTATAGTAATTAGAACCTACCCAGCCTCTAAAAAAAACCCTTAATATTTGGTGAGGTCACAGAAGAGCATATCTCACAACTTTTGCAGCCGTTACAAAGTAATTTTAGTCCTATTGAAGCACCTAGATTGCCCTTTCATTGCCCCCATAAAGTATTATGCCAACAAACGTGCCCTCCACAGTACTCACTACTCACACAATATAATGACCCTACTGCACTCCCCAAACACCATCAGCAAAATATGGTGACTCCAAACACACTATGATGCCCCAACTGTGATCCCCACGTAGCCCTCCACACAGTATAATGGGCCCCATAGTCTTCCATACAGTATAATGGTCACCACATATTCCTCCATACAAAATAATGGGCCTATATATTCCTCCATACAGAATAATGGGCCCACATAATCCTCCATAAAGAATAATGGGCCCACATAGTCCTCCATACAGAACAATGGGCCACATATTCGTCCTTCCAGTATAATGGGACCCAAGTAGTCCTCCATACAGAACAATGGGCCACATAGTCCTCCATACAGAATAATGGGCCCCACTCAGTCCTTCATAAAAATAATGGACCCCACACAGTCTCCATACAGATCAATGGGCCCCACTCAGTCCTCCCTACAGAAAAAATGGGTACCACGCAGTCTTCCATACAGAATAAAGGGCACCACACAGTACTTCATACAGAATAATGGACCCCACATATTCCAATATACAGAATAATGGGCCCCACGTAGTCCTCCATACAGAATAAAGTCACACATAGGCCTCCATAAAGTACAATGGCCCCACATAGTCCTCCACACATCATAATGGGCCCATATAGTCTTCCATAGAGTATAATGGGCCCCATATAGTCTTCCATACAGTATAATGGGCCCCACATAGTCCTCCATGCAGAATAATTGGCACCATATAGTCCTCCATACAGTTTAATGGCCCCAAATAGTACAACATACAATATAATGGGCCCTACATAGTTATTCATACAGTATAAAGGGCCCGATATAGTCATTCATACAGTATAATGGCCCTACATAGTCTTCTATAGCGTATAAAGGCCCCACATAGCACTCCATACAGTATTATGGTCCCAAATAGTACTCCATACAATATAATGGGCCCTACATAATCTTGCATACAGTATAAAGGGCGCTATATAGTCCTTCATACAATGTAATGGCCCCAGACAGTAGTATTTTACTGCCTCTTCCTGTAAATGAAGGTGTGTATAGGACTGTCTCCCTCTTTCTTCCTGTAAATTATATAGGTGCAAATAGTACTTTCTCCTTGTATCTTTCTGTAAGTGATGAAAGCGCAGATAGTGCTGTATCCTTGTCTCTTACTATAAATGAAGGTGCAGATAGTACTGTCTCCCTGATTCTTCTTGTAAATGATATAGGTGCAGGCAGTACTGTATTCCTGACTCTTTATATAAGTGATGTAGGTGCAGATAGTACTCTCTCCCTGTTTCTATCTGTAAATGATGAAACATGTATATGCAGTCTATTCTACCGATTAAAGTTCACTGCACTCTGTAAACGTATGTCTAAATCTTGGAAGCTTGACATTTCAACCCTACTAAAGTCTTTATCGAAATGCTGCTGGAGTACTAACGCCGAGGGAACACGGAAAGTGCAAGTATTTGCTTGCTGTCAGTGAATGAGGACATTCCTGAGGGTGAAAGCTTGCCAAGTTGCTGCTAAAAATTGTATCAAATCCACAAAGACATCTGTAAACTAAACACACAAGTGTGAGAATGTCTCTCCTGACCTACAATGTATCAGGCTTGGCAAAGTGTTCTGTCCACGCTGTGTATCTCACAGAGGCCGGTGGAGATTAGACACAACTGTAGCAAATATTCAGGATCAGGAATCTGCTCTACAGGAATGGAATCAACAATGACAAACCCCGACATGCAGGTGTAATGTGTTCATGACAACCAAGGAGAGAGGAGCAAGGGACGAGCGCCACACCCGCAGCCCAGGGGAACTTACTCTGATAAGAAGTACGGATCCGTTTCGTAATATCGGGGTAAAAATTAGACAGGCCACGCATGCAAAAGTTGTCTGTGGAACATGCCAGCGCATCAGCAGATCAGCAGCAGCAGGCAGAGAAAAGAAAGGAAAAAAAAACAGTCTGCGGTGAAAGAAAGTGATATTCATGGCGGCTGAAGTGATCCTCACCATCCCCACATCAACCAATCATGTCAGCACGTGGAGAACAGAGGAGGACGGATGGGAAACGATGCCGTACACCAGATCACAGATTCAGGAGAAAAGCCAAGACAGTCAAAGACATGAACAGCGGCTGTCAAAAGAGGTTTACACAAGGGTGAGTCAAAATTACCCAACTCTGGATGACTGATTCACTTCAATCGACTTTTAGAAATCACAGATACTTTATTTTTCCAAGTAATCCTTCGGCTTCACAATACACTTCATCCATCACACTTTCGTATTCCCTCATAAAATATATTTCAGGATGATCTGCGAGCCACAAATGCTCCAGTGTCTTCACCTCTTCATGAATTGGAAATCTTCTCCCTTGAAGCTTCTTACAAGTAACATGATACAAAGTCAGTCGTCTGTCTGGCAGAATCAGGTCACGTGCCGGGCGACGCAGTCATCAGTTTTGGCCGGGCGTCTGGCTGTTTCTTAATGGCTGACACTTGTGCGTCATTCCTTCTCTATCCGTTCACATACACTTCTTTATGACAAAACAATTTCTTCTTATTGTTCACAAAGTCTTCAATAAGCAAAACCCCTCAAACACCGAAAAATGAATCCTGCACACTGCTCTTCTTTTCTGTAAATCACAAGTTGAGGCGACCATTGTTTCCCCACCGCAGTCACCGATGAACTGATGGAAAATGTTCAAACCTGCACAGCGGAGACCGCGGACTCATCAGAGAAAGGCAGATAACGGTGCGGACAGCAAGGTATAATATAACCCGAGAGTGGGAAATTATTGAGTCACCCTCGTATAATTCTCCTAGAAAACTCCCAGCGGACAAAGCACAAAGAGACGTCAAGCAGGGTTACAAGAAGAGGGGGTCCACAGAGAACACACATAGCGTGACCCCCATGAGCCCACATAACATAAAACATAAAGAAGGTCTACTTCTAAAAATGCAGTCACTTTTAAATACATGATTTCTAATTCATGGATCCTGAGTTACATCCTGTATTATACTCCAGAGCTGCACTCACTATTCTGCTGGTGCAGTCACTGTGTACATACATTACATTACTGATCCTGAGTTACAGCCTGTATTATACCCCTGAGCTGCACTCACTATTCTGCTGGTGCAGTCACTGTGTACATACATTACATTACTGATCCTGAGTTACATCCTGTATTATACTCCAGAGCTGCACTCACTATTCTGCTGGTGCAGTCACTGTGTACATACATTACTGATCCTGAGTTACATCCTGTATTATACTCCAGAGCTGCACTCACTATTCTGCTGGAGCAGTCACTGGGTACATACATTACATTACTGATCCTGAGTTACATCCTGTATTATACTCCAGAGCTGCACTCCCTATTCTGCTGGTGCAGTCACTGTGTACATACATTACATTACTGATCCTGAGTTACATCCTGTATTATACTTCAGAGCTGCACTTACTATTCTGCTGGTGCAGTGTCACTGTGTACATACATTACATTACTGATCCTGAGTTACCTCATGTATTATACCCCAGAGCCGCACTCACTATTCTGCTGGTGCAGTCACTGTGTACATACATTACTGATCCTGAGTTACATCCTGTATTATACTCCAGAGCTGCACTCACTATTCTGCTGGAGCAGTCACTGTGTACACACATTACATTACTGTTCCAGAGTTACATCCTGTATTATACTCCAGAGTTGCACTCACTATTCTGCTGGTGCAGTCACTGTGCACACACATTACATTACTGATCCTGAGTTACATCCTGTATTATACTCCAGAGCTGCACTCACTATTCTGCTGGTGCAGTCACTGTGTACATACATTACACTACTGATCCTGAGTTACCTCCTGTACTATACCCCTGAGCTGCACTCACTATTCTGCTGGTGCAGTCACTGTGTACATACATTACATTACTGATCCTGAGTTACATCCTGTATTATACCCCAGAGCTGCACTCACTATTCTGCTGGTGCAGTCACTGTGTAAATACATTACTGATCCTGAGTTACATCCTGTATTATACTCCAGAGCTGCGCTCACTATTCTGCTGGTGCAGTCACTGTGTACATACATTACATTACTGATCCTGAGTTACATCCTGTATTATACTCCAGAGCTGCGCTCACTATTCTGCTGGTGCAGTCACTGTGTACACACATTACATTACTGATCCTGAGATACATCCTGTATTATACCCCAGAGCTGCATTCACTATTCTGCTGGTGCAGTCACTGTGTACATACATTACATTACTGATCCTGAGTTACCTCCTGTATTATACCCCAGAGCTGCACTCACTATTCTGCTGGTGCAGTCACTGTGTACATACATCACATTACTGATCCTGAGTTACCTCCTGTATTATACTCCAGAGCTGCGCTCACTATTCTGCTGGTACAGTCACTGTGTACATACATTACATTACTGATCCTGAGTTACATCCTGTATTATACTCCAGAGCTGCGCTCACTATTCTGCTGGTACAGTCACTGTGTACATACATTACATTACTGATCCTGAGTTACCTCCTGTATTATACTCCAGAGCTGCACTCACTACTGTGCATCTGCTGTACATGCTCCATCCGGCAGCAGCACATTTTGCTCAATATATACAGCCCTGGCAGAAATGAAGAGACCGCGGCACAATGTTCAGTTTGTCTGATTTTTCTCTTTATATTTTTGATTAAAATGTAAATTGCTCTTTTATTCTATAAACTTCTGACCACATGTCTCCGAATTTCCAAGTACTAGATTTTGTATTTATTTTTAGAAAATGAGAAATGGTCAAAATAACAAAAAATGCAGACCTCAAATAATGCTAAGGAACCAAGTTCATAATCATTTACAACCCCTGGCAAAAATGATGGAATCAGCGGCCTTGGAGGATGTTCATTCAGTTGTTTCATTTTGTAGAAAAAAGCCGATCACAGACCTGGCACAAAACTGAAGTCATTTCAAATGGCGACTTTCTGGCTTTAAGAAACACTAAAAGAAATCAAGAACATAAAATGTGGCAATCAGTAATGGTTACTTTTTTAGACCAAGCATAGGGGAAAAATTATGGAATCATGAAAAACAAACAAACAAAAAAACCCTCCAGCCCATCACTAGTACTTTGTTGCGCCACCTCTGGCTTTTCTAACAGCTCGCAGTCTCTGAGGCCTGGACTTAATGAGTGTCACACAGCGCTCTCGATCAATCTGACTCCAACCTTCTCTGGTTGCTGTTGCCAGATCAGCTCTGCAGGTCGGAGCCTTGTCATCGACCATTTTCTTCAACTTCCACCAAAGATTTTCCATTGGATTGAGATCCGGACTATTTGCAGGCCATGACATTGACCTCATGTGTCTTTTTTCAAGGAATGTTTGCACAGTTTTTGCTCTATGGCAGGATGCATTATCATCTTGAAAATGATTTCATTATCCCGTAACATCCTTTCAATTGATGGGATAAGAAAAGTGTCCTTCATATCAGCATAAACTTGAGCTTTTATTGAAGATGTAACGACAGCCATCTCCCCAGTGCCTTTACCTGACATGCAGCCCCATATCATCAATGACTGTGGAAATTTGCATGTTCTCTTCAGGCAGTCATCTTTATAAATCTCATTGGAACAGCAGCAAACAAAAGTTCCAGCATCATCACCTTGTCCAATGCAGATTCATCCAGTCATCCACAGTCCACGACTGCTTTTCCTTAGCCCATTGTAACCTTGCTTTTTTTCTGTTTAGGTGTTAATGATGGCTTTCGTTTAGCTTTTCTGTATGTAAATTCCATTTACTTTAGGCGGTTTCTTACTGTCCGGTCACAGACGTTGACTCCAGTTTCCTCCCATTCGTTCCTCATTTGTTTTGTTGTGCATTTCCTGTTTTGGAGACATATTGCTTTAAGTTACCGGTCTAGACGCTTTGATGTCTTCCTTGGTCTAACAGTATGTTTGCCTTTAACAACCTTCCCATGTTGTTTGTATTTGGTCCAGATTTTAGACACAGCTGACTGTGAACAACCAACATCTTTTGCAACATTGCGTGATGATTTACCCTCTTTTAAGGGTTTGATAATCCTCTCCTTTGTTTCAATTGACATCTCTCGTGTTGGAGCCATGATTCATGTCAGTCCACTTGGTGCAACAGCTCTCCAAGGTGTGATCACTCCTTTTTAGATGCAGACTAACAAGCAGATATAATTTGATGCAGGTGTTAGTTTTGGGAATGAAAATTTACAGGGTGATTCCATAATTTTTTCCTCAGAATTGAGTGACTCCATAATTTTTTCCCTCTGCTTGGTTTAAAAAAGTAACCATTACTGACTGCCACATTTTTTGTTCTTGATTTCTTTTAGTGTTTCTTAAAGCCAGAAAGTTGCCATCTGAAATGACTTTAGTTTTGTGCCATGTCTGTGATCGGCTTTTTCTCTACAAAATTAAACAACCGAATGAACATCCTCCAAGGGCGGTGATTCCATAATTTGCCAGGGGTTGTAGAAAGAACAATACTAATGTTTTACCTCAGGAAGAGTTCAGAAATCAATATTTTGTGGAATCCCCATGATTGTTAATCCCAGCTTTCCTGCATCTTGGCTGCTTTCCTCCAGTCTCTCACACGGCTTTTGGGTGACCTTATCCCTCTATTGGTACACATATGTAAGCAGTTCTTCTTTGTGTGATGGCTTGTGACTCTCCATCTTTCTCTTGATTACATTCAGAGGTTTTCAATGAGGTTCAGGTCTGGAGATCGGGCTGGCCATGACAGGGATTTGATGTGGTGGTCCTTCATCCACACATTGATTGACCTAGCTGTGTGGCATGGCGCATTGTCCTCAGAGTTGGGGAACATTGCCTGAGCAGAAGGAATTAGCTGTTTTTCCAGGATAACCTTGTATGCGGCTTGATTCATAAGTTCTTCACAAAGATTAACCTGCCCAATTCCAGCCTTGCTGAAGCATCCCCAGATCATCACCGATCCTCCACCAAATTTCACAGTGGGTGCAGGATACTGTGGCTTGTACGCCTCTCCAGGTCTCCGTCTAACCATTAGATGACCAGGTGTTGGGCAAAGCTGAAAATTAGACTCATCAGAGAAGATTATCTTACTCCAGTCCTCTATGGTCCAATTCTTATGGTCTTTGGCAAACTTCAGCCTGGCTCTCCTTTGTTTATCAGTGATGAAAGGCTTTTTTATAGCTTTACATGACTTGAGCCTTGCCTCTAGAAGCCTGTTATGAACTGTTCTTGCCGTGCACTTCACCCCAGCTGCCATTTGCCATTCCTTTTGTAGGTCACTTGATGTTATCCTGCGGTTGCTGAGTGACATTCGAATAAGATGACGGTCATCCCTGTCAGTAGAGAGTCGTTTTCGCCCTCTTCCTGTGTGTAGCTTTGTTGTCCCCAATGTCTGCGGCTTGACCTTGTTGTAATGGACTGCCGTCTTAGACATTTTAACCCCTTCACGACCAATGACGCCACATAGGCGTCATGAAACCTGGTTCAAATCTGACCAGTGACGCCTCTGTGGCGTCATGACTTTAAAGCCCCCCTGCGGGTCGGGTGACCTAGGTCACTGAAAGGTCACCCGACCCGCAGATACAGGGGGCTTTGTAATTCACCAAAGGGGCGTGGCTTCGCCCCCACGTGGCTACGATCGCTCTGATTGGCTGTTAAAAGTGAAACAGCCAATCAGAGCGATAGTAATATTTCATGAATGAAAATTGATGAAATATTACAATCCAGCCATGTCCGACGCTGCTGTAGCATCGGACATGGCTGGAGACACCGATTCCACCCCCCCACCGGCGATCGCCCCCCCCGCAACTGAATGACAGCGGCGATCTGCCGCCGCTGTCATGATCTGCCCCCCTCCCATTCCCTCTGCTCCCCGCCAGCCTCCGATCCCCCCCTCACCCCCCCGGTACCTCCTGAGTCCCCCCGTCCCTCCCGGTGTCCCTCGGGTCCGGATGATGGGCGCCGCCATCTTAGAAAATGGCGGGCGCAGTGCGCCCGCCCGAATCTCCCGGCTGCAGATTCCATTCTTTCATTTTGATCACTCTCACAGTGATCAAAATGAAAGAAAAAGTAAATAAACCCCCCGATTATCACCCCCATAGGTAGGCAGAACTAATAAAATAAAGAAAATATTTTTATTTTTATTTTTCCATTAGGGTTAGGGTTGAAAAGAGGGTTAGGGCTAGGGTTGAAAAGAGGGTTAGGGATAGGGTTGAAAAGAGGGTTAGGGATAGGGTTGGAAAGAGGGTTAGGGTTGGAAAGAGGGTTTGGGTTAGGGTTGGAAAGAGGGTTAGGGTTGGAAAGAGGGTTAGGGTTGGAAAGAGGGTTAGGGTTGGAATTAGGGTTAGGGTTGGAATTAGGGTTGGGATTAAGGTTAGGGGTATGTTGGGGTTAGGGTTATGGTTAGGGTTGGAATTAGGGTTAGGGATGTGTTGGGGTTAGGGCTGTGGTTAGGGGTGTGTTGGGGTTAGGGCTGGAGTTAGAATTGAGGGGCTTCCACTGTCTAGGCACATCAGGGGGTCTCCAAACGCGACATGGTGCAACCATTGATTCCAGCCAATTTTGCCTTCAAAAAGTTAAACGGTGCTTCCTCCCTTCCAAGCCCCGACGTGTGCCCAAACAGTGGTTTACCCCAACATATGGGGTATCAGCGTACTCAGGAAAAATAGCACAACAACTTTGGGGGTCTAATTTCTCCTGGTACCCTTGGGAAAATAAAAAATTGGGGGCTAAAAAAATATTTTTGTGGAAAATTTTTTTTTTATTTTCACGTCTCTGCGTTATAAACTTCTGTGAAGCACTTGGGGGTCCAAAGTGCTCACCAGGCATCTAGATAAGTTACTTGGGAGGTCTAGTTTCCAAAATGGGGTCACTTGTGGGGGGTTCTATTGTTTAGGCACATCAGGGGCTCTGCAAACGTAATGACGACCGCAGACCATTCCATCAAAGTCTGCATTTCAAAACGCCACTACTTCCATTCCGAGCCCTTACGTGTGACCAAACAATAGTTCCCCCCCATATATGGGGCACCAGCGTACTCAGGACAAACTGTACAACAACTTTTGGGGTCCAATTTATCCTGCTACCCTTGTGAAAAAAAAATTGCTGGCTAAAAATCATTTTTTTTGAGGGGAAAAATTTTTTTTTTATTTTCACGGCTCTGCGTCATAAACTTTTGTGAAGCACTTGAGGGTTCAAGGTGCTCACCACACATCTAGATAAGTTCCTTAGGGGGTCTAGTTTCCAAAATGGGGTCATTTGTGGGGAGCTCCAATGTTTAGGCACACAGGGGCTCTCCAAACACGACATGGTGTCCGCTAACGATTGGAAGTAATTTGCATTTCAAAAAGTCAAATGGCGCTCCTTCCCTTCTGAGCCCTGCCGTGTGCCCAAACAGTGGTTCCCCCCCACATATGGTGTACCATCGTACTCAGGACAAACTGGACAACAAGATTTGTGGTCCAATTTCTCCTGTTACCCTTGTGAAAATTAAAAAGTGTGCTAAAAATCTTTTTTGAGGAAAAAAAATTATTTTTTATTTTCACTGCTCTGTGTTATAAACTTTTGTGAAGCACTTGGGGGTTCAAAGTGCTCCCTACACATCTAGATAAGTTCCTTAGCGGGTCTAGTTTCCAAAATGGGGTCACTTGTGGGGGAGCTCCAATGTTTAGGTACACAGGGGCTCTCCAAATGCGACATGGTGTCCGATAACGATTGGAGCTAATTTTCCATTCAAAAAGTCAAATGGTGCTCCTTGCCTTCCGGGCCCTGCCGTGCACCCAAACAGTGGTTTATGACCATATATGAGGTATCGGTGTGCTCAGGAGAAATTGCTCAACAAATTTTAGGATCCATTTTATCCTGTTGCCCATGTGGAAATGAAAAAACTGAGGCTAAAAGAAAATTTTTGTGAAAAGAAAGTATTTTTTTTTTTTACAGATCAATTTGTGAAGTACCTGGGGGTTCAAAGTGATCACTATGCATCTAGATAAGTTCCTTGGCGGGTCTAGTTCCCAAAATGGGGTCACTTGTGGAGGAGCTCCAATGTTTATGCACACAGGGGCTCTCCAAATGCAACATGGCAATGCTAAATATTCCAGCATATTTTCCATTCAAAAAGTCAAATGGCGCTCCTTCCCTTCTGAGCCGTGCCGTGCGCCCAAACAGTGGTTTATGACCACATATGAGGTATCGTTGTACTCAGGAGAAATTGCTCAACAAATTTTAGGATCCAAATTTTTGTTGGAAAAATTAAAATGTCCATTTTTTCTTTCCACATTGCTTTAGTTCCTGTGACACACCTGAAGGGTTAATAATCTTCTTGAATGTAGTTTTGAGTAGCTTGAGGGGTGCAGTTTTTAAAATGGTGTAACTTTTGGGTATTTTTTGCCATATAGACCCCTCAAAGTGACTTCAAATGTGAGGTGGTCCCTAAAAAAAATGGTTTTGTAAATTTTATTGTAAAAATGAGAAATCGCTGGTCAACTTTTAACCCTTATAACTTCCTAACAAAAAAATATTTTGTTTCCAAAATTGTGCTGATGTAAAGTAGACATGTGGAAAATGTTATTTAGTAACTATTTTGTGTTATTAAATGTTATTTAGTAACTATTTTGTGTCACATAACTCTCTGGTTTAACAGAATAAAAATTGAAAATTTGAAAATTGCAAAATTTTCTAAATTTTCGCCAAATTTCTGATTTTTTGACAAATAAATGCAAAAATTATCAACCTAAATTTACCACTAACATGAAGCCCAATATGTCACGAAAAAACAATCTCAGAATCGCTAGGATGCGTTGAAGCGTTCCAGAGTTATTACCTCATAAAGGGACAATGGTCAGAATTGCAAAAAATGGCCTGGTCATTAAGGTCAAAATAGGCTTGGTCATGAAGGGGTTAAAAATGGAGGCAACATGACGCTCACTGTATCCCTCTGCTAGTAAAGCCAGAACTGATCCCTTCTTTTCCTCACTCAAGACTTTTCTTTTGAACTCCTTTGGCATGGGTAAAAGTTATTTTTTCATTCCTATTACTTTTGGGATATTACTAGCACTTGTTTTGCCATCCAGCTTCTCCTATTGCAGGAGGATTGTGAACACCACAGCAGGGTTTCTATACTTTCCTTCGTTAAATAAGATTTGGTTCAGGTGATCACTAATCAGAAGCATATTAAGTAGAATGAGGTGGACTCTGGCTGGAATCAGCTGACACTGGAATGGAGGAATGGCTGTCAGACACGGAGAGAAGCGGATTTTTATACAACTGTGCAGTGGGCTCTTAATTTTTGCCAGAGCTGTATATTGCTCATTACATATGGGGGTCCACGCACTCGCTGCTTTCCCCACATCTGCTGTACATGCTCCATCCGGCTGCAGCACATGCTGCAGACTACAGACAATAAAAAAAAAAAAAACAGAATATAGGACCGAGGAGCAGTAGATAAAATGTATAAATTTTATTATTACAAAAAATTCTGAATATAAAAATAGTATGTAGTATAACAATATATAAACAAGGGAATCAGCAACCCCTAGATACCTCAATCAGACTAGGCGGTACATAAATGGCAAATTAATTAATTGTATTAATTATATATCACATATATCCATAATAGTAAAAACAGACATTCACAATTGGCCATATCTATGGAAAAAAAAAAGGACCACAAGTATAAAGGTAAAGATAAATAATAGCTGCCAGATATAAAGTGTAAACAAATAAATAAGCAAATATCTCTCAAATATCAAATATAAAGTGCAATATATGTGGTCTAAAACAGGGACCTACTAAAGATACATAAAAGGAGATATGGGGGTCTCCCTGCCCACACTTCAGCAAGGTTGGTTTTTGGCATTATACGCATATATTACTTTATAGACCTGTATATACCCCCTTTTCTATGTATCATCATGGCCGGCATCTTTGAACTTGTGAACCACTGAATGTTATTTTGAAAACTTAGCTGTCAGTCCGTATCTCCTTTTATGTATCTTTAGTAGGTCCCTGTTTTGGACCACATATCTGGCAGCTATTATTTATCTTTACCTTTATACTTGTGGTCCTTTTTTTTATATATATGGACAATTGTGAATGTCTGTTTTTACTGTTATGGATATATGTGACATATACGGATTCAATTAATTAATTTGCCATTTATGTACCCACCTAGTCTGATTGAGGTATCTAGGGGTGGCTGATTCCCTTGTTTATATATTGTTATACTACATACTATTTTTATATTCAGAATTTTTTGTAATAATAAGATTTATACATTTTATCTACTGCTCCTCGGTCCTATATTCTTTTTTGGGGTTTTGCTGTATCATTATGGATGAGCTTTTACATATTTAGCCTTGTTTTTGGAATTAGACTACAGACAATAACCTGATGACTGTAATGGAGATCTGGCTTCTGGCAAAGATGAGATGAGCGGCAGGTTCTGCGTCCTGCTCTGAGCCTCACTTGGGCCGATGTTTCCTGACATTGCAGAGTTAATGAGGCTCCTTTTGTCAGGCTTGCATCTGATTGTTGGGGCGCCTGGGGTGCGACTGACGGCTTCGCTCTACCTCTGCACAGCGCTGCCTGCTCTCCAGTCCTTGCGCTCTTAGCATGTGACATGCGCTGGGTTATTGTTATCTCACAGCTGGAGTCAGGAGCGGGGTGATCTGCTGCGGGGACGAGACCACCCGTGTCACCAGGTGTCCTGTGTAGGCAAGTGGAGATGAGACCTCCTGAATCTGATTAAAATAAACTGGGTTTAATCCGGATCTGCCAGGGTTCTGGGGTCTGAGGCTCCTCCGTGCTGCAGCCCACCCAGGCCTGGATCATCGCAGAAGAATCATCAGAAAATGTATTCAACATGTGCAGCCGAGAAGTCGCCATCATCCTGCACATTACTGAGCATATACGCACATAGCAGCCGGTGTATAGTCCCCTTAGGCCTCGTTCACATGTTCATCATTTGGTCAGTATTTTACATCAGCGTTTTGGCAGCCAAAACCAGGAGTGGTGATAACAGGAGTGCTGACGTGTTTCTATTATCCTGCTCCTCTGATTGTTCCTCTCCTGGTTTTGGCTTAATAATACTAATGTAAAATACTGACTAAATACTGACCGTGTGAATAGGACCGTATACAAAGCCTCATGTTCTACAACTGTCTACTACACTTCACGAGTTCAACTTTATAATTTTCAAAATCTGTGCTGGTTGTCAGTGACCGGTATGTGTCCATACCGAGGGCGAAGACAAGAGAGAAGGCCCAGAACAGCGGAGGGCTTGTTACACTTGTGCCCAGTGTAGATAGTCAGCTAAGCACATCAATGGCCTGTCCTGATTGTAAAGGCCCCGTCACACTAAGCGAGATCGCTATGTCTGATACTTACCTCCGACCGGCTCCCCCCCTGGTTATCGCTGATCGCGCGAGAACGTCCTGGGCCGTTTCTTGTCGGACGCTTCCTACTGGCGCCGACGAGCAACGCGTGGACGCGGGCGGAGGACGTCCTCATCGCCACGTCTGACAGGTAAGTAACAACCGCTTCTGCGTCGCTACATCGCTAGTGAGAACTGCCTGTTTGGCAGCTCACTAGCGACCACTTAGCGATGCACTCAGGATCAGTAATGTAATGTATGTACACGGTGACTGCACCAGCAGAATAGTGAGTGCAGCTCTGGAGTATAATACAGGATGTAACTCAGGATCAGTAATGTAATGTATGTACACAGTGACTGCACCAGCAGAATAGTGAGTGCATCTCTGGAGTATAATACAGGATGTAACTCAGGATCAGTAATGTCTGTACACAGTGACTGCACCAGCAGAATAGTGAGTGCATCTCTGGAGTATAATACAGGATGTAACTCAGGATCAGTAATGTAATGTATGTACACAGTGACTGCACCAGCAGAATAGTGAGTGCAGCTCTGGAGTATAATACAGGATGTAACTCAGGATCAGTAATGTAATGTATGTACACAGTGACTGCACCAGCAGAATAGTGAGTGCAGCTCTGGGGTATAATACAGGATGTAACTCAGGATCAGTAATGTATGTACACAGTGACTGCACCAGCAGAATAGTGAGTGCAGCTCTGGGGTATAATACAGGAGGTAACTCAGGATCAGTAATGTAATGTATGTACACAGTGACTGCACCAGCAGAATAGTGAGTGCAGCTCTGGGGTATAATACAGGAGGTAACTCAGGATCAGTAATGTAATGTACGTACACAGTGACTGCACCAGCAGAATAGTGAGTGCAGCTCTGGAGTATAATACAGGAGGTAACTCAGGATCAGTAATGTAATGTATGTACACAGTGACTGCACCAGCAGAATAGTGAGTGCAGCTCTGGGGTATAATACAGGATGTAACTCAGGATCAGTAATGTAATATATGTACACAGTGACTGCACCAGCAGAATAGTGAGTGCAGCTCTGGAGTATAATACAGGATGTAACTCAGGATCAGTAATGTAATGTATGTACACAGTGACTGCACCAGCAGAATAGTGAGTGCAGCTCTGGGGTATAATACAGGAGGTAACTCAGGATCAGTAATGTAATGTATGTACACAGTGACTGCACCAGCAGAATAGTGAGTGCAGCTCTGGGGTATAATACAGGAGGTAACTCAGGATCAGTAATGTAATGTATGTACACAGTGACTGCACCAGCAGAATAGTGAGTGCAGCTCTGGAGTATAATACAGGAGGTAACTCAGGATCAGTAATGTAATGTATGTACACAGTGACTGCACCAGCAGAATAGTGAGTGCAGCTCTGGGGTATAATACAGGAGGTAACTCAGGATCAGTAATGTATGTACACAGTGACTGCACCAGCAGAATAGTGAGTGCAGCTCTGGAGTATAATACAGGAGGTAACTCAGGATCAGTAATGTAATGTATGTACACAGTGACTGCACCAGCAGAATAGTGAGTGCAGCTCTGGAGTATAATACAGGATGTAACTCAGGATCAGTAATGTAATGTATGTACACAGTGACTGCACCAGCAGAATAGTGAGTGCAGCTCTGGAGTATAATACAGGAGGTAACTCCGGATCAGTAATGTAATGTATGTACACAGTGACTGCACCAGCAGAATAGTGAGTGCAGCTCTGGAGTATAATACAGGATGTAACTCAGGATCAGTAATGTAATGTATGTACACAGTGACTGCACCAGCAGAATAGTGAGTGCAGCTCTGGGGTAAAATACAGGATGCAACTCAGGATAGTGCAATTAGTATTTATTTTTCAGGGGCCTGGATGTAGGTTTCAGGTTCTGATTAATGTCATCAACGCCCCTGAAGCTTTGGGGGTACTGTGTCTGGTGCAGTCATCAGTTTCCTGCAGCTCCTGTTTTTAGGTACCAATCTACACATACACAAGCTCTGCCTATGGTATGAAGCAGAGATAGACGCCTGATAGTTAGATTTTCCAGAGATGAAATAATTGTATGTGATATAAGGATTCTGGAGAAGACAAGGAATACTATGAGAAGACACACAGTGGGTGCTGGAGATGGCAGTGCGGTGGCACACGGTTCTCATGCAGTTGTGGTACATCATGCAGGATGTGCACGCTCTGTGCATCTCTTACCTGTGGGGAACTGCTTACTCTTGCGGGGCGAGCGCGGCTGCCTCTGGTACGGGTCGCTGGCTCCATAGAGGTACACAGTCCCCATGCTGAGCAGGATGGTTTTCTGAATATAATCTATCACAGCCAGGCCGTTACTGTTTCCAAAGGCGACTCTGAAACAGTGCAGAAGTTACAGGTCATCATCCAGGGGCGACGTGCAGCATCATCGGTACATGCGACATGTCACCTTCTGTCTCATCTTCAGTCATTTACAGCAGAGACAGGGAAGAGCCGCAGGTTTGTCTGTAAGGAGTTACGTGTAGATGTGTAACGGGCTGCACGTCTGTGTGTGAACAGGGCAAATCAGGGGGTGCAGAGCTGTCACCTCACTCATCACCGGGAGGACATGACACAAGTGTAACAAGGAGAGACTCGAGATCTGGGACAGACATGTAGTGGAGGTGCAGGCCATTACCTGTGGGGGCAACAAAGGGGGCTACTAAGGGGGCACTGATAAATAGTGGGGGCTACTAAGGGGGCACTGATAAATAGTGGGGGCTACTAAGGGGGCACTCATAAATAGTGGGGGCTACTAAGGGGGTTCATCATAAATAAAGGGGGCTACTAAGGGGGCACTGATAAATAGTGGGGGCTACTAAGGGGGCACTCAAATAGTGGGGGCTACTAAGGGGGCATACATAAATAGTGGGGGCTACTAAGGGGGGTCATCATAAAGAGTGGGGGCTACTAAGGAGGGCCATCATAAATAAAGTGGGCTACTAAGGGGGACCATCATAAATAGTGGGGGCTACTAAGGGGGACATCATAAAGGGGGCTACTAAGGGGGCACTCATAAATAGTGGGGGCTACTAAGGGGGACATCATAAAGGGAGCTACTAAGGGGGCACTCATAAATAGTGGGGGCTACTAAGGGGGGCACTCATAAATAACGGGGGCTACTAAGGGGGCACTCATAAATAACGGGGGCTACTAAGGGGGGTCATCATAAATAACGGGGGCTACTAAGGGAGGTCCTCATAAATAGTGGACGCTACTAAGGATGTCATAAATAAAGGGGGCTACTAAGGGGGCACTCATAGTGGGGCTGCTAAGAGGGGCCATCATAAAAAGAGCTGGCTACTAAGGGGGTCCTCATAAATAGTGGGGCTGCTAAGGGGGGGCCTTCATAAATAATGGGGGCTACTACTATTTATGGGGGCTACTAAGGGGAGAACATCATACATATAGGGGGTCCTCATAGAGTGTGGAGGCTTCTATGAGGGCCATGATACAGAGTGGGAGCTACAGAGGGGGCCATCATACAGTCAGGCAGAGACCAGCCATCATTTGTTGTCACCTTTATTAAAAACCTCCTGTCTGTACTCACAGGCCATAGGCAGAGCTGACGGCCATGCTGGTGATCTGCTGCGGAGGTTCTCCATCCATCCATACAAGCTGAACCACGAGATCTGTCTGGTAACCTGGTGGCATCCGCACAGGCCGGCTCTTCACACTGGGGGGAGAACACATCATCAGGGTCCTCTCTATGATCCTTTACTATAAGAACTATAGAAGGGGTCCTCTTATACTTCCTGCCATATAAAATATTTAAGTCTCTAAGCCCCTAGTGGAGATGGCACTTACCCCCCTCCCTTCTTCCCTCTGAGCCTATTGGAATAGACTGTACAATGGACATAAGGAAGTAGGAATATAAGTATAGTTGTGAAGTGAACCAGCCTAATTAAATTGTAGGCAGTCCCTTTTAGGAAAAAGGGCCCCTGCATTAAAAAAGATGATGTCTATTGTGTGTGGACAAAAGGTTATATATTAGACAAATAATTAAGACAGGAAAAGGTCTTGGAACAAAGGTACTTGTGTTTACACATAGATATCAAAATGGAAGGGGCTTTATCCACAGGAAATGCATCTTGCATTCAAGTGACACTGTTGTTTCCTGTAAGGCATATGCTAAACATTTATCCAGACATATGGCTCTGAAAGAACGTTAGAAATATTGGAGTCTGTAAAGATCCGATAGTGATGGGCCATACATTTTCAGCTTCAGGAGAAATCGGAGAAGAAGATGCATGTATTTTCATAACTGTAACTCCTGCCTATCAGCCACCAAGCAATAGTGAGCAGACCGCTCACAACAGACACGTTTTGTTAGGTCTCTGGGTAACAGTAAAACCCCGAAAAAAAAATATGGCAGTGATCTCGAACTTCTGCGATCATCAGGAGTGACGTTATCGCATGAGTTGGGAATTTCATAAAATCTTGAAGGGCTGAGGATATCCCACAACCTGACCCACGTGATGTCATCATGGGGTGGGGGTGAGTTGGTATAACTCAGGTGCTGACAAAAGGTCAAGACACATTATCATCTGTGTTCAATGATGAGGAAGATACAGTACATGTCAGTGTAGGCTTGATCCCGTTAGACAGACATTTCAATTGGATTGCTACTAAACACCAAGCTGAATCATCTCATGATCGGCGTAGTAAGTCTTTTACAGCAGTCCTGTGGCTGTGGAAGGATCGCAGAATAAACTCCCCAATAAAGACATAAAATAAAAGTGAAACAATAAAAAAAGTTTTACAAAATATTTAAAAAATAAACCTATTTGGTGCCTGTGAATCTATTACAGTAAAATTATCAAAATATCAAATTAATGACCCTGTATGGTGAATGCCCTACAGAGAAAGCAAATCAAAACACCAGAATTGCTATTTTTGGTCACAGCTCCGCCCTAAGAAAAAGTGCAACAGTGATCACCTGTGAATGTCGCCAATAAACAGACCGTCAGCCCAAAAGACCGTCCTCCCAGAAAGCCGTCAGCTCAGAAGATCTTCAGCCCAGAAGAACATCAGCTCAGACGATCGTGAGCCCAGAAGACCGTCAGCTCAGAAGACCGTCAGCTCAGAAGGCCGTCAGCTCAGAAGGCCATCAGCTCAGAAGGCCGTCAGCTCAGAAGGCCGTCAGCTCAGAAGGCCGTCAGCTCAGAAGGCCGTCAGCTCAGAAGGCCGTCAGCTCAGAAAACCGTCAGACCAGAAAACAGTCTGACCAGAACACCGTCATCCCAAGAGACCATCTGCCAAGAAGACTGTCCGCCCAGAAGACCGTCAGCTCAGAAGACTGTCAGCTCAGAAGACCGTCAGCCAAAAAGACCGTCAGCCCAAAAGACCGTCTGACCAGAACGTCTGACCAGGAGACCGTCAGCCCAAAAGACCGTCAGCCCAAAAGACCGTCAGCCCAGAAGACCGTCAGCCCAGAAGACCGTCAGCCCAGAACACCGTCAGCCCAGAAGACCGTCAGCCCAGAAGACCGTCAGCCCAGAAGACCGTCAGCCCAGAAGACCGTCAGCCCAGAAGACCGTCAGCCCAGAAGTCTGTCATGCCAGAAGACCGTCAGCCCAGAAGTCTGTCATGCCAGAAGACCATCAGACTAGAAAACCATCCCTCACACGGTTCCATTAACAGAACAAAAATAACCTTACAGATCTCAGAAAATGGCCACAGTAAACCAATCATTATTTTTTAAAATGTAAGAAAGTTTGGTAATCGCGCCGACCTGAAGAATCATGTTACTGAGTGATTTTACAGCACAATGAACACCAAAGTAACAAAACCATGGTGGAAGTACAATTTTTTTATTAATTTTTATAATTCTTTATATTTAAATTTTTTAGTACATTATATGATAAAACTACAACTTGTCCTGAAAAAGAAAACAAGACCTCATCCTACTACGGAGACAGAAAGATAAAAAAAAAGATGGCTCTTGGAAAAAAGGGAGAAACAAACAAAAGATCAAAAACGATCTATCGCCTGGTCCGGAAAGGGATAATAAATTAAATTCTCAGCCCTGCGGAAATGTAAAGTTTTATAAAGTTCTAAACAACTTTCTGTAGCTATCTATTATCTATCTATTTTGTAACAACCCTGCTGGCATCACTGCATGGCCTCCCATCCCCCGCACACCAACTTAATTTCTGCTTCAAGCCATGCTGTGAATTCTGTCTGTTGCCAGCCCTGTGCCTCTGCTCTCCATGTTTCCTGACTGTGTGTATAGGGGGGCGGCGCCTGAACTCTCTGGTTCTTATGCCATCAGGGTGCACCTGTGTAATATGTCCCTTATCAATCACCTAGAGCCCTTGACTATTTAGTTTAGCCACACCCACTGACCTTTGCCTGAGCAATGTCTATACTCAGTATCTTGCTGCTGAGGAAGCCAGGCCCTGTTCTGTGTATCTCCTTCTCTGTAGGAATACTCTTAGCCTTGCTTTGTACCTTGTCCGCCTGCCAGGAGGCTGAATATCCTGGCCCTTGAGTCTTGGTCCCAGTACCCTGTCTGTACTCTGTCCTACCTTAATCTCCCTTTCTCCTTGTCCGTGGCTTCCTTCCCTGCTGTCTTTCCTTGTGTCCTCCCTATCTGTGAATCTGCACCCTTGCAGCTCTATCTGTGAATCTGCACCCTTGCAGCTCTATCTGTGAATCTGCACCCTTGCAGCTCTATCTGTGCATCTGCACCCTTGCAGCTCTGTGCATCTGCACCCTTGCAGCTCTATCTGTGCATCTGCACCCTTGCAGCTCTATCTGTGCATCTGCACCCTTGCAGCTCTATCTGTGAATCTGCACCCTTGCAGCTCTATCTGTGAATCTGCACCCTTGCAGCTCTATCTTTGCATCTGCACCCTTGCAGCTCTATCTGTGAATCTGCACCCTTGCAGCTCTATCTGTGCATCTGCACCCTTGCAGCTCTGTGAATCTGCACCCTTGCAGCTCTATCTGTGCTCGGCTCCCTAGCCGCTCTATCTGTGCTCGGCTCCCTAGCCGCTCTGCCTGTGCTCGGCTCCCTAGCCGCTCTGCCTGTGCTCGGCTCCCTAGCCGCTCTGCCTGTGCTCGGCTCCCTAGCCGCTCTGCCTGTGCTCGGCTCCCTAGCCGCTCTGCCTGTGCTCGGCTCCCTAGCCGCTCTGCCTGTGCTCGGCTCCCTAGCCGCTCTGCCTGTGCTCGGCTCCCTAGCCGCTCTGCCTGCTCGGCTCCATAGCCGCTCTGCCTGCTCGGCTCCCTAGCCGCTCTGCCTGCCCGGCTCCCTTGGAGCCCAGCCTACTCAGTACTCCTGCGGCTCTGCCTACTCTGCACTCCTGCGGCTCCGCCTACCTGCACCTCCTGTGTGAACAGGTCCAAACCTGTTCTCTCATATACCACTCCTGCTTGCCCAGTGTCTCCAAGCCGTGCCCGCTTGCCCAGTGTCTCCAAGCCGTGCCCGCTTGCCCAGTGTCTCCAAGCCGTGTCTCCAAGCCGTGCCTGCCTGCCAGTGTACCAAGCCGTGCCTGCCTGCCAATGTACCAAGCCGTGCCTGCTTGCCCAGTGTCTCAGCCTGCCTGTTAGTCACACCTGTCCAAGTGACTTGTCCCCGAGTGGGATCAGCAGCCACAGCCAGACACCACCCTGGAGTGGCACATGACAGCTACCTGCCGCACAAGCCTGACATCACAATCAGAGGCTCCAGTGAAGACCGAGGTAGCTGTCGTAGTCACGCCCCTTCCAGGGTAGCCTGGTTTGTGGCACGGTGGGGCCACAACCCCCCGGCTCACGCCATTCAGCCAAGGCGTGAGCGTGACATATCTATTATCTATGTATCATCTATAGAGATGAGCAGACACCTGAATGTTCGGGTTCGGCCGAACAGTTGCAAAAAGTTCGGGTACCAGAACAATACCCGAACCCGAACCCCATTCACTTAAATGGAGGGCCCAAACACCTAGTGTTTGCCACGCTGTCATGTGCATGACAGCACGGCAAACACCATTTCTGATCGGCAGTGAAATCATCCCTGCCGGTCAGAGAGCCGCGGTTCCCACGCTGTCAAACAACATCGTGAACGCTCATCTGTGATCGGTCACTGGTGTAAGCTGATGGGACTACTGCTCCCATCATCCGCCTGCTGCCCCTAAAAACAGTGACAGCAGGAGCGGATGATGGGAGTATTCATTATCCGGCTCCTTCGCTGTAAATAAATAATTTATAAATTAAACGTTGTGGGTTCCCCTGTATTTTTGATAACCAGCCAGGCAAAACTCCCTGCTGGGGGCTGCAACCCTCAGCTGTCAGCTTCAGCAAGGCTGGTTATCAAAAATAGAGGGGTCCCCACAGTGTTTTTTTAAATTACTTAAATAATTTTAAAAAACGTCGTTGGTTCCCTCCATTTTTGACAACCAGCCAAGCTAAAGCAGACAGCTGGGGGCTGGTATTCTCAAGATGGTAAGGGGCCATTGATATTACAACCCACCCAGCCTAAAAATAGCAGCCCGGAGCTGCCCAGAAGAGGCACAATTCTGGCGCTTTGCCCGTCTCTTCCCACTTGCCCTGTAGCGTTGGCAAGTGGAGTTCATATTTGTGGAGTTGATGTCACCTTTGTTTTGTCAGGTGACATCCAGCCCACAGTTTAGTAATGGAGAAGTGTCTATAAGTCATCTATCCATTACTAATCCTATAGTCACATGGTAAATAAAGACACAGCCAGAATAAAGCCTTTTATTAGAAATAAAACAAAACACTTTTACTTTTTGATTTAAAAATAACAGTTACACTCACCTAATGCCTAATTCCACCTAAACCCTCGTGTTCTGTAATAAAACATTAATTAAAAACAACAATATCCTGCATCTGTCCGTTGTTCTGTCCCTCACCGTAATCTATGTCTGGGGAAAAACAGTTTTCAACCTGGATTGTGCCAAGATGCGACCGTCCAGGCTGAAAACCACTGATGAATGAGCTGCTGCGTGCGAAGCCTCAGTGACCGGCGGTGATGTCATCGATGTTACAGCCGGTCACTGAGTCTGTGTTCCCAGCTGTGCTGAACTGCCGTGACCTCGGTGAGATCCCCGTTAGCACTGTGAGAAAAAATTTTTTTTAATTATTTATTTACAGCGCAGGAGCCAACTAATAAATACTCCAATCAGCTGCTTCTGCGCTCGCTGTTATTAGCAGCAGTAGGCGTCGGATGATGGAAGCAGCAAGCAGTCCCATCATCTGACCCCAGTGACAAGAGGTAAACTTTATACCTCCAATCACAGCTAAGCGCTCACGCTGTCTTTTGACAGCGTGGGAACCGCGGCTGACTGACTGGCAGGGATGATTTCACTGACGATCGGAAGCGGTGTTTGCTGCGCTGTCATGCACATGACAGCGTGACAAACACCCGGTGTTCGAGCAGCCGAACCTGAACAGTAACACGGACTTCCTGGTGAAGTCCGTGTTCGGTGTACATGCCCGAATAGTAAGTGTTCAGTTCAGACGCCAAACTCTGCTGTTCGGGATCGCCAATCTATCGAACAGCACACTTAAGCAGGTCCAATGTGAGTGCAGAGCCTTTTGCAAAATTATATCAAAATAGAAAAAGCAGACAGCACTTCAATAGTTACCATTACAAGTGGACTTTATGTAGCCCACGTGGCGTGGCGACGTTTTGGCTCAAATGAACCTTTCTCAAATAGTCATATGAGCCTCTATTGTCTATCATCTAACTATTATCTGTCTTTTGTAAGGCAGCTACCGGATACATAGTTGATGGAAGGTATGTATTACAGAGATGGTTGTCATCTGTGATGTAATCCTGGAATATTGCTCTAGTGCATATAGCACTAAGAGGGTTGTTTTGAACATCTCGCCAGGCTTTACGGACGGCCTGAGAGGTGAACGGGTCTGACTGCCCACATACCTCACCTCTGGGTGTGGTTAATATGTTAAAATGGAGTCCGTTGTTACCACATGGTTGTGTGTGGAGGGAGAAGGCACCCTATGTTGTATGTTCAGACCGAACCGGAGTACTGGACGCTATCCAGCCTGTGTAACCAGGACTGGCTTTCAAGAGACTTTATCAAAGTAACTGTTCTGCCTGCACTGAAGGCTGTTTATTTTTCCTTTGCTTGTGGCATGGTTAATGAAGCAGCAATAAACCAGCATGGACATTTAAATGGAAACGCTTTCCTGTTTTACCTCCAGACGCAGCCAAGTAATAGCCTTACTCTATCTATCTATCTATCTATCTATCTATCTATCTTCATCCATCAGTAGATGGAAACTATCCTCATCCATAGGCTGCTTAAGAGAAATCTCTGGCACACTGTGATGACAAACCCTGGCCTTATGTGAGCAGGACTAAGCCTGCACTGATTTCCCATCTGTAGGTGCAGTGTCTGCTGGCCAGTTCCTCCGTCGGCATCACATGCAGGGTGTACGGTGCTGTTCGGCAGTAATTTCCTGGAATAAGCGATGAATAAACATTTTTCTACAGAAAATCAACAGAAAAAAATCCTCTTCTAACCTAAAATTATCGGCGATGAGTTGTTGTTTCAACAAAGTGAGTAAAGCTGAGTGCGGCTAATCACGGCGTCTTTGTGCGCACGGCGCTGGATAATGCTGTAATTGCTCTTAATTTGCAGCTTTGCCGGCTCGCTCGCTGCCAGTGCCTGCGCTTATTAGGCCACCTCGTACGCGCTCAACGAATGACTGTAATCTCGGGATATTAGATCCTCGGGCTTTATGTGCAGTCGCTGCCAGCGTAATCCGAGAGTAAGGCACAAAGCACCAACACTCGGTAATCTGGGGTATATCCGAGGAGTAGTAAACTAAGGCTGCT
Source organism: Dendrobates tinctorius (assembly GCF_039654945.1). Taxonomy (NCBI): domain Eukaryota; kingdom Metazoa; phylum Chordata; class Amphibia; order Anura; family Dendrobatidae; genus Dendrobates; species Dendrobates tinctorius. Next base: position 1,825,088 of record NW_027361722.1, on the reverse strand, counting down.
TTTACACTTACCGTGTTTCTGCGGGCCGATTTTGAGCCTCAATAGATTCCTATGGGGCCACAAAATCAGCCTGCAAAAATTCCACGGTGCGCCGTGTGCCGTATGGGCCGTATTTGTGGCTGTGATAAAAGATCAAGCTTGCTCGATGTTTTTCTCGGCGTATGGACACAGCCCCCATTGAAAACCAATGGGGCCGCAAGAACAAACGGAAGTTTGTTTTTGCGGCGCACCGTGACTTCTGTTTTTGCGGAACGCCGGGTTTTTTTTACAATACTATTTCAATAGTATTGGAAAAATGTAAAACTGCAATCTGCAAGCTTTTTTGCGGCCCGTTATTGCGGCAGACCGTAAAAATTGCGGTGATATGGCCCGCAAAAACGGGCTGCAATAACGGCCCGCAAAAACTGCGGTAAGTGTAAAAGTAGCCTAAGGAGCGACACTCTGTGCCAGACAGCAGTTGCTAAAGGCTGGTACAAAGCACTGACCCATGACTCACCATTTACAGGACCAGCAGTTATTCTTTATGTGTAAAGGAGAAGCAAAGCAAAAGAGGAAAGGGTTCTTTACAGTTACAGCAGTAAAGCAATGCAGCAAAGACAATGGGGACATATGAAAGGGGGATGTCCAGGACTGAGCAGGTCATTTTACCATATAGAGTAACAGGGGAGGGCGAACTGCTGTTTGTGTTGTTAATATTTTGGGGTACATGTGATATTTTGATCACTTTTTTTGATTTGGTTGATTCGATGATCGAAAATCGGGAATTCTGGTCTTCAATTTAAAAAAAAAATAAAATTTCCGTAAGAGTTAGTAAATTTCATATATTCACCGGACTTTTCCGGACGTGGTGATACTAAATAGCTTATTTTTTTATTTTATTTTTGGATGACAAAACGGACGTTATTCAAACGTTTCTGTTTTTTTTTTTTTTTAAATTAATATTTTGAATAAAATGTCATTACATTTGACTTATTTGTTTAGTCCCTCAAGAAGCCTTACACCTACGACCATTTAATCGCTTGCACTATATATTTCAGTATTGCAGTATGTAGTAAAAGTAACAATCTCCCGTGTAGCCCAGACCACTTTTGTGAAGGTCCCCAAATGCCTCGGCACCGCAGGGTCACCCTGTGACTGCCCTGTATTTGGTGCAAATGCATGCCCATCGGGGCCGCTAAGAACCACTGTAATGTCTGTTAGTGACTGACAGCAGTGCCTGAATGGTTTGACTGCAGTGATTGGTGCTGGCCCCGGCCCCTGTGTTCGAGGCGCACACAGCAATCGCCCCCCTCCCCCCGTATGGAGCCAAGTATGACTTACATATGTGTTGTGGTTAAGCAAGGGGCAAATTAAAAAGCAGTACCAGAATTTGCCATATGTTTCTACTACTGGACAACCCCTTTAATAGATGCAGATGACTTCTTATGAAAAGCCTCAGAGGACCCGACAGGGCTCCGTACCTCAGACAAGGTATGCTGTCCTTCAGGGGCCCCTCACTTGTCACCGTGTTGGCACTACCTGCCAGGTTCCTGCTCTTTGACGACAGAGGCTGACTCGTGGGTTCAGGAAACGGCGGGACGCTGTCCGGGTCGGGGGTCATGATGTCCTCCACCTCGTACTGCAGCCGCACTTCTAGGGACTTACAGGAAACAAAAGGATGAATCAGATGAGAGTGAAAGGTGGAGCCAAATCCACACATCTTAAAATGATGTATAAAACTGCTCCTCGTGGGCGGAGCTCACAATAAGCACAAGGCTCATTAGGCCGAGGCAAATCTGTGGGGGTCTTATTCCTGTCAGCACTTACCGCTATCTCCGTTACCACCTCGTGTTTGCTGAATCTGTAGATAATGACATATGCCGAAACTCCCGCAACACACAAGATTCTACTTTCCGGGCACCAAGACATCATCTGGATGGCAAACGGGTCGTCTTCCACTATTTCCGCCGTCTGCTTCCCTTCCTTCGGCTTCAGCTTCTCAAACACCTTGGATGTCTTCAGTTTGTACAGCATCTGGAGGCTGGCTGCAAAAATCAAATGAAACCAGGGGGCTGACGCCGGGCAGGGACAGAAAGGGGAGTAACAGTCGTTGTAGTTGTACATTGTGCACTGGGAAATTTAGAAAAGGCCGAGTCTGACAATACTGCATTATACAGCGATGCCGAGGAGCCACCATGAAGAGAAAATCACGTGTGTCCAACCGCTGGGCCTCAAGCCTCAGCCTTCATGGTACAAGTTCTGCAAAAGCAGAATCATCAGCACTGGTCAAAGGAGGATCGGAGAAGTGACCGATAAGCAAGGTGGCAAAATACAGGCCAAAATATCAGCCTGCAGGGGTGCGAAGAACAGACGTGGGTCTCTACACCATGAAAACCAAATCTAGAAACCTCCTCTGTGCTCCTCCACTCTCCTCTGCCCTTTTCCAGTCTCCTCTGTCCTCGTCCACTCTCCTCTTCCAGTCTCCTCTGTCCTCCTCTCCTTTCCTCTATCCTTTTTCAGTCTCCTCTGTCCTATTCCACTCTCCTCTGTCCTCTCCAGTCTCTTCTCTCCTCTTCCAGTCTCCTCTGTCCCCTTCCAGTCTCTTCTGTCCTCCTCCTCTAGACTATTATGTCCTCCTCCTCTAGACTCCTATGTCCTCCTCCACTCTCCTCTGACCACTCCCATTATCCTCTTCCACTCTCCTGTCCTTTTCCTGTCTTTTCTATCCTTTTCCAGTATCCTCTGTCCTCTTCCAGTCTCCTCTATCCCCTTCCAGTCTCCTCTGTCCCCTTCCAGTTTCTTCTGTCCTCCTTCTGTAGACTATTCTGTCCTCCTCCTCTAGACTTCTCTGTCCTCCTCCAGTCTCCTCTGTCCTTTTCCAGTCTCCTCTGTCCACTTCCATTCTCCTCTGTCCTCTTTCACTCTCCTCTGTCCACTTCCCCTTTCCTCTTCCAGGCTTCTCTGTCCACTCCCATTCTCCTATTCCACTCTACTCTGTCCTCTTCCAGTCATAACTGTCCTCCTTTCTCCTCTGTCCACTTCCACTCTCCTCTGCCCATTTTCACTTTCTTCTGTCCAATTCCACTCTCCTCTGTCCTTTTTCACTTTCCTTGTCCACTTCCACGCTCCTCTGTCCTTTTTCACTTTCCTCTGTCCACTTCTACTCTCCTCTGTCCACTTCCACGCTCCTCTTCGCTTCCTCTGTCCTCCTCCAGTCTCCTCCTTGGAGCTTGATTATAACCATGGAACTTGAGGAAGCGGAGATCTGGACATTTGAATGCCTGGTACAGCAGCCAAGATCTCCGCTTCCAGAGGTTGTAAATGAATCCATGTCTTCACACTGAGACGCAGACAGACTTGTGAACACGACTCCAGAATGTGGAGGAATTTGTATGTGCTGAACCAAAGAGATGAAAGTCACTTTGGGGCTCACAGGAGCGGAGGGTGGGGTTCTGCCTAATATCCAGGAGGCGGAGGCCGTCCCACAAGGATCGCGCTATGAATGTCATGTGGCAGCTCTCCGTCACCTTCTTCTCTTCTCACAACATGTAAAATATCATGTGAATCATGATTTAATTCCCCCCAAACAATGGAACAAATGATGTGTGGATGGGGGCGCGAGGGGCGCATGGGGCCAGCCGCACTCCACAGAGGTCTATGACACTCATCACCTTGACTAAGCTTATTTGGCAGCCGTGGATAAGCGTAAAGTTCATTGTGTGGAAGTGATTTCTACTGCGAGAAGCCGCTCCAGCTGCAGCCAAATGATGTGGAGCCGACATCTCCAGGCACAAGCTGGAACCCAACCGAGGGAGATAAGCGGCGTCTCGCTCCGCTCATATGGAATAACCTCTCCGGGTCTTTGCTTCACTCATTTTATGTTTACAGATCATGTAAATTCTCATCCGAAACAAATGTGAACTGAGATCACGTATCCATAGTGAAGAAGGAGTGGAATATGCCATTCATAGAGCTATAAGGACACCATCAGCAGCAGTGGTACCAAAGAGATCAGTGGCAGTGGTACTACAGGGATCAGCAACAATCGGACCTCAGTGATCAGCTGCAGTGGTACCACAGAGATCAGTGGCAGTAATATCACAGAGGTTGGGGGCAGTGGTACCACAGAGGTTGGGGGCAGTGGTATCACAGAGGTCAGGGGCAGTGGTACCACAGAGGTCAGGGGCAGTGGTACCACAGAGGTCAGGGGCAGTGATACCACAGAGGTCGGGACAGTGGTACCACAGAGTTCGGGACAGTGGTACCACAGAGATCGGAGGCAGTGATACCACAGAAGTCACGGGCAGTGATACCACAGAGGTCAGAGGCAGTGTTACCACAGAGATCAGGGGCAGTGATACCAGAGGTCAGGGGCAGTGGTACAACAGAGGTCACGGGCATTGATACCACAGAGGTCAGAGGCAGTGATACCACAGAGGTCACGGGCATTGATACCACAGTGGTCAGGGGCAGTGGTAGCACAGAGGTCACGGGAAGTGATACCACAGAAGTCACGGGCAGTGATACCACAGAGATCAGGGGAAGTGGTAACACAGAGGTCAGGGGCTATGGTACCACAGAGGTGAGGGGCAGTGGTACCACAGAGGTCAGGGACAATGGTACCACAGAGGTGAGGGGCAGTGGTACCACAGAGGCCATGGGCAGTGATACCACAGAGGTCAGGGGCAGTGATACCACAGAGGTCAGGGGCAGTGATACCACAGAGGTCAGGGGCAGTGATACCACAGAGGTCAGGGGCAGTGATACCACAGAGGTCAGGGGCAGTGGTACCACAGAGGTCAGGGCCAGTGGTACCACAGAGATCAGGGGCAGTGATACCAGAGGTCACGGGCAGTGATACCACAGAGGTCAGGGGCAGTGGTACCACAAAGGTCAGGAGCAGTGGTACCACAGAGGTCAGGGGCAGTGGTACCACAGAGGTCAGGGGCAGTGGTACCACAGAGGTCAGGGGCAGTGGTACCACAGAGGTCAGGGGCAGTGATACCACAGAGGTCAGGGGCAGTGGTACCACAGAGGTCAGGGGCAGTGGTACCACAGAGGTAAGGGGCAGTGATACCACAGAGTAAGGGCTACGGCCAGAAACATGTTAGAATGTTGGACTCTTTTTAATCTGTCTGGACAACACTTTTTCCTTTTTAATGGAATAAAATAAAAAGCAAATGTTATTTATATCCAGCCTATGCATCCTTTTTTCTCTCTCCTTTTCTCCACATTATAAATGTACGATCTGTGTACAGGCTCCATCCCTGTGCTGTATACTTAACCTGAAAACACAGGATCTGTATACATGATATAATTTCCCACAATATACTGTATATGTGATCTGTGTACATGCTCCATCCCTGTACTGTATATATATCATACATACAAATCCTGTGTATCAGGTTATTCTCCTCACTATATACCGTATGTGTGATCTGTGTACAGGCTCCATCCCTGTGCTGTATACGTATCATGCATACAAATCCTGTGTATCCAGGTTATTCTCCTCACTATATATCGTATGTGTGATCTGTGTACATGCTCCGTCCCTATGCTGTATACTTAACCAGGATTGACAGGATCTATACACAGCATAGGGACAGAGCCTGTACACAGATCACACATATATTGTGGGAAATGATAACCTGGATACACAGGATCTGTATATATGAGCAGTATATAGCTCAGGAATGGAGCCTGTACACAGATCATACATACAGTTGTGCTCAAAAGTTTACATACCCCGGCAGAATTTCTGCTTTCTTGGCCTTTTTTCAGAGAATGTCAATGATAACACCAAAACTTTTTCTCCACTCATGGTTAGTGGTTCGGGGAAGCCATTTCTTGTCAGACTACTGTGTTGTTCTCTTTATAAATCATAATGACAACCCAAAACATCCAAATGACCCTGATCAAAAGTTCACACACCCTGGTGATTTTGGCCTGATAATATGCACAGAAGTTGACACAAATGGGTTCGAATGGCTACTAAAGGAAAAATCCTCACCTGTGACCTGTGACAACTGCCAGGAAAATTGTTCGGGATGCAGAGGAAAACCCACAAATAACATCAGCTGAAATCCTGGACGGTGTGTATGTTTCAAGATGCACAATAAGGAGGCACTTGAAGAAAAATGTCTTTTTGAACGCAAAATCAATGGCGGCGCCAGGTCATGTTTGGAGACCCCCTGATGTACCTAAACAGTGGATCCGCCAAATTCTAACTCCAACCCTAACCCCAATACACCCCTAACCCTAATCCCAACCCTACCCATAACCCTATGTAAGGGACGGCGGAACGCACAAAATATTAAATAATAGAAAGTGCGTTCGCCGCCCGGGGTCCACCGTGCAGTAGGTGTTAAAACCGCTGCTAGACAATGGCAGAAGCGCTATATAGCGGTATAGCACACGCGGGTTATACGTCACCCGATGTGCGCTGGGCGTACTCTGTTGATTCACAGAGTCGCCTAAGGCATGAACATAAATGTCGAGCCTGTTGACCTCACAGGACTCAGCGAAGTGCATGCACGGTATGTGGTCACAGGAATAAGCCCAAGACTCAGGGCTATGTCCGTCTAGACCTACCGTGCGTGCGGCGTCGCTACCGCGGACGCCAACTAGTGATGCTACAGCAGCGCGGCGACTGTCCCAGCCGCAATGCGACAGTGCCCGAGAGGGGAGCACTGTCGGACGCTAGCACTGTGGAGGATGTGCCGTGTGGCCAGTAACTTGCCACTGACTGGCGCTGACTCTATAACTAGATCCCTAAACGCACTCGTAATATCAGAGGGAGGGGAATCTTAATGAGTCATTCACAGTCAATACATCCATCACCATTCACACAGTAGCAATTAGAGTCTATACTATCGCATGGGTGAGCGGTCATGTGGGCCTTTTATAGCCGTGCGCTTCCGGGACCTTCCAGATCTCTGAGATGGACCAATCAGATGTGACTCCCGATCTCCAATGGGAGATCGTCTCTCGAGCATGCCCAGTAGCGCGGCGAGAGGACTTAGCCTCTGGAGTGGCTTGCTGCAGGACAGCCTGCGCTGTTATTGCTGACACAGAGGTGGCAGCAACAACCAGTCCTACAGAGCTGGTCTGAGCAGAGCGCCTGGGACGCCGAGATTGCTGTGCAGGTTCCTGAGCGGTTAGTGGAGAATGGGAGACTGCTGGATGCAAGGCTCTAGATTCCCGCTGTACAGCTGCAGGAACCAGACGCCGAACATTAACCCCCCTCCTAGGGCCCCCTCGCCTCAGTACGCTCAAACGCCGCGATCAGGAGCGGGGTGTGGATGTTCTCCACTGGCTCCCAGGTCCGGGCCTCAGGACCATGACCCTCCCAGTCCACCAAATAAAATTTTTTGTCACGCACAATCCTGCGTCCCACAATGGCGTTGACCTCAAACTCATTCGAGGACAGGTCTGATGTCCCGGCAGATGATTCGGAAAACCGAGCCATGTGAACAGACTTGAGAAGGGACATGTGGAAGACGTCAGAGATGGCCAAGTGTGGTGGAAGAGCCAGACGGTAGACCACTGAGCTGATGCGCTCAAGGACTTTGAAGGGACCAATGTATCGCGGAGCGAACTTGGAGGACTCGGTCCGGAGCTTGATATTTCGGGCAGAGAGCCACACCAAGTCGCCATTGGCAAAAGTTGGAGCGGGACACCGATGTGTGTCGGCTGACGCTCTCATTCTCTCTTTAGAGGCTCGAATGGCATCCTGGGTGCGATCCCAAAGGTTGCGAGCCTCCACTGCCCAGTCTGCCACCCTGGAATCAGTGGAAGACACTGGCATCGGGACAGGGACGCGCGGATGCTGGTCGTAATTAAGAAGGAACAGCGTCTGACCAGTGGAATCAACCACTGCATTATTCAGAGCAAATTCAGCCCACGGTAGTAAGGATGCCCAGTCATCCTGCCTAGCAGAGACAAAATGTCGCAGGTACGTGACCAGAGTTTGATTGGCTCTCTCAACCAACCCGTTCGTCTCGGGGTGATAGGCGGAGGACAAGTTTAGCTTGATACTGAGTAGACTGCAGAGCTCCCTCCAAAACCGAGACGCAAATTGGGGACCTTGGTCACTGACTATTTTGCCCGACATACCGTGCAAATGAAAAACATGCTTTATGAACAGTGCGGCGAGACCGCGAGCGGAAGGCAGCCGCGTGAGTGGCACCACATACACCATTTTAGAAAAATGATCGGTAACCACCCAGATGACCGTGCTGCCACCCGACTTGGACAGTCCGACCATCTCACAGGGTCTGTCTGCCACCGGCAAGGAATACAGCAACCCAGCCGGCCTCTGCCTAGAGGACCTGTTCCGAGCACAAGAGACGCATGCTTGAATGTACTCTTTTGTGTCCCGAGGTCATGTGCGGCCACCAATAACACCTTGCCAGGAGTTCTGTGGTCCGCTTAATGCCAAAGTGACCACCCGCCCTGGACGCGTGTGCCCACGCGAGGACCTCCAGCCGCAGGCGAGGAGAGACAAAGGTTTTCCCAGGCGGAACTGCCTCAAGAGCGACCGAAGCCACGTGTCAGTATCTAGTCCTGGAATCTGTTTCTCTTGCCCTTAGACTTGCCCTTAGTTAACATGGATCTTGATGTTTCCACGTCGGCCATCTTGCTTCCTGCCAAAGCTGTATATAAAGCCAGCACCTGCTCTGATTCATTGCTTGTGTATTATGTATTGGACTTTGTGCCTCTGCAGTCCCAAGCCTGGACTTACTATCCCTGTTGGTCCTCTCTTAACGGCGGAGTCCTCTGCCAACCTGCACGTCTGGATCCCTGCCTGCTGACCGAGTGATTGCTGAACACTTGACTTCAGGAACCTCTGCCTGACTACACCTGCGGTGAAGTAAGAACTCCAGCCAGCTAGTGTGTTCCTCCGCTCTGCAAGAGTCTGTGTCTTGTGCCCGCATTGCTCAGTGACTTTGCATGCTGTGTCGCAGAGTATCAGCTCTGCTATCATATTGACTGAACATTTATCTGGACTTATATGCTATATTGCATTCAGATCATTAATACAATATTGCTTGCGCAACCCACTGTGTCTGTAGTCTCTTTGACCTAGCCACTGGTGTCCAGTTGTATCCACTAGTATCGTGACAGGATACACAAGCCTTAAAAATGGATGCCGCTGGGTCAGAGACTTTAGAAGTGCGTGTTAAGAAGCTAAATAATATCACTGCCACTGTACACGCTGAAGTGCAGACATGGAAGAGCAGAATAGAAGGCCTAGAGGGGCAGACTAAATATGATATACAAGTACTCAGTCAGACCCTTCAGGAATTGCGTGGCCGAGTTGCGGCTCTGGAGGCACAATCTCAGGCTTCTGTTCCTACCATCCCCAAACTACCGCCATTTAGGTTTGGTGGCGACCGAGACAAGTACCGTGGGTTTCTGAACCAGTGTCGTTTATACTTTGCTGCACATGTCACACATTTTCCTACAGACCGATCCAAAGTATTGACTATCATCATGTTGCTGACTAATAAGGCCCTTGCCTGGGCAAACCCTCTGATAGAATCACAGGATGCATGTCTGAATGACTTCAATATGTTTATCGCCGCCATGGGGCAGATGTTTGACGATCCGAACCGTGGCCTTACAGCTGAGACGGCCCTGCTGAATTTGCGTCAAGGTAAACGCCCAGTGACTGAGTATGCTATGGATTTTAGAAGGTGGGCTCAGGTCACCACCTGGAATAGTGCAGCGAAGTACTCTATATTTAAGAAGGGGTTGTCCAGTTCCATCAAGGACGAGCTTGCACGTGCGGAGGCTCCCACTGCTCTAGGTGATTTCATCAATCACTGTATTCGCCTAGACGCTCGCATCTCCGAACGAAAACTAGAAAGGTGGTCTGAGATGAACCGCAGCAATAAATCGCTTCTTCCTTTCCTTCCTAAGGAGATTCCGGACCCAAGTCCTCAGGAGTCCACACCTGAGCCGATGCAGGTAAATTCCCTACGAAGTCGAGTAAGTGACGAACGGAAGGAATTTCGCTTCAAGGAGAATTTATGTTTTTACTGTGGGAAGTCAGGACATTTTATTATCAACTGCCCCAATCGTTCTCGCAGAACAACCGCAGCCGTGATAGAACGCGACTTCTCTGAATCATACTCCATGACTTCCTAATCAGGGCCACCCGAAATTGCAGCAACCGCTCCTGATTATGACTTTTCAGATATGAACTCTGTTACATCCGAAACGATACTACCCATTAATGCTGTTATTCTATCTTCTGCAGTTTCATACCCTTGCAATAAGAAAAAAGATTCACATTGTTACCTTCCTATCAAGATCTGGATTGACTCCCGTTGGGTGAACAGTTCCGCCATGATAGACTCTGGGGCTAGCGGTAACTTCATGGACACTTGTTTTGCTAGGGAATATGGAATCCGATCACAGAGAAGAGTGTCTTCAATTCTGATGGAGACTGTGGATGGGTCCCCTTTGACCTCGGGGCCCGTAGACCAGCAGACTGAACCACTGAAGGTCCTCATGGGAGATGATCACCAGGAGAAATTGCCCTTCCTTCTGATTTCCTCTCCACATTTCCCTATTATCTTGGGTTTACCCTGGTTGCAGGCTCAAAATCCCATCATTGACTGGGAGACTAAGAGATTGCGCTTCCCAGCTAAAGAGGTAACTTCTGAGAAATCGACTGATCCATCTCCGGCCAACCCATCATCGGACCTAGAGTTACCGGCAGTTTATAAAGAATTTTCGGACGTGTGCGATAAAAAGAATGCAGATAAATTACCACCACACCGCTCTTATGACTGCCCAATCGAGCTTCTGCCTGCTGCTACCATTCCTTTTGGTAATATTTATCCATTGTCCGGTCCTGAGCTCAAGACTCTCAAAGAATATATCGACGAGAACCTGTCTAAGGGGTTTATACGCCCCTCATCCTCTCCAGCCGGTGCACCCATCTTTTTCGTTAAAAAGAAGGATGGATCCCTCAGACCCTGTGTTGATTACCGGGAAATTAACAAGGTAACCATCAAGAACCGCTACCCCCTGCCATTAATTCCGGAGCTTCTCGAGAGAGTTCGTCAGGCCAAGGTCTTTTCAAAATTGGACCTACGCGGGGCATACAATCTAGTCCGTATAAGACCTGGAGATGAATGGAAAACAGCATTTAGGTCTCGATATGGACACTTTGAGTATTTGGTCATGCCATTTGGACTTTGCAATGCCCCAGCAACGTTCCAACATCTCGTAAATGATATTTTCAGAGACATTCTTGATATTTTTGTCGTAATCTATTTGGATGACATTCTGATTTTTTCTAGCTCCATGGAGGAACATCAGCAACATGTCAAGACTGTCTTGCAGCGGTTGAGGGAACACCAGCTGTACATCAAGCTGGGGAAATGCGAATTTCACAAGTCGGAGATTCAATTCTTAGGTTATGTAATTTCTCCACAGGGTCTGAGTATGTATAACAGCAAGATCAAGGCAATTCAGGAGTGGCCAATCCCCAAGAACGTCAAGGAGGTCCAACGTTTCATCGGGTTTGCTAACTTCTACAGACGTTTCATCAAGAACTTCTCTGACATCGTCTCGCCCATCACCCGGTTGACACAGAAGAAGACAGCATTTATTTGGTCCCTTCAAGCCCAAGAAGCATTCTCTCGGCTCAAGACCAAGTTCACGTCAGCACCAGTACTGATCCACCCTGACCCGGAATTCGCCTTCATTATTGAAGTGGATGCCTCAAACTGTGCCACCGGGGCTATACTGTCCCAAAGAACAGGTGAGAAGAATTTACTTCATCCTTGTGCTTTTCTTTCCAAGCGACTGTCTCCTGCCGAAAAGAACTACGATGTAGGAAATAAAGAATTACTGGCTATCATCGCCGCCTTCAAGGAGTGGAGACATCTTCTGCAAGGAGCCTCACAGCCGATCGTGGTCCTCACGGATCACCGCAACCTTGAGTTCATCAGGTCAGCAAGATGCCTGACCCCACGGCAGGCCCGCTGGAGTCTTTTCCTTAATCAATTCAATTTTACAATCTCTTATAGACCAGGTTCTCGCAATGGAAAAGCAGATGCTCTATCCCGGATGTTCTCCACTGACGCTGTTCCAGATGCTCCACCTAAGACCATACTTTCTGATTGCAATTTTGTAGGAGTCATTCAGAATCAAGATTTGCTGCAGGTCATCAAAGAAGCTTACAACTCTGATCTTTTCCTGTCTCAGCCATCTGATGAGGTAAGCCTTCTTTTTAGGAATGGAGTTTGGACCCGGGAACGGCGCCTCTACATTCCTGAAGCCGTGAGGTTAAGAGTGTTGAGATTGGTTCATGATTCCAAGGTTGCAGGGCACAGAGGAATTCAGAAGACTCAAGAATTCTTATCTCGCTTCTTCTGGTGGCCAGGTTTTCGGAAGGATGTCCAGAAGTACGTTTCATCTTGTGAGGTATGTGCCAAATTCAAGGTTCCACGTGCCTCCCCTACTGGTCTGTTACAGCCTTTGCCGGTGCCGTCTCGCCCGTGGGGATCCATTTCTATGGACTTTATTGTAGAACTGCCCCTTTCTGAGGGAAAGAGTACGATTTTGGTGGTGGTCGATCGCCTGACCAAGGCGGCCCATTTCATCCCTTGTTCCGGTTTACCCTCTGCGAAGGACACTGCTGACCTAATTATCCAGAACATCTTTCGCCTGCACGGGGTTCCGGATGAAGTTGTTTCTGACCGTGGAGTTCAATTTACTTCAAAGTTTTGGCGAAGCTTTTGTTCAGCATTAGGCATAGAAGTTAACTTATCTTCTGCTTTCCACCCACAGTCCAACGGGCAGACAGAACGTACCAACCAAACACTAGAGCAATACCTTCGCTGCTATGTTTGCCATTTGCAAGATGATTGGGTAAGGCTACTCCCCTTGGCCGAATTCTCTTATAACAACTCCCAGAGTGCCTCCACCAAACAGTCTCCATTCTACGCTAACCTGGGATATCACCCTAGCATTCTTCCCAGATTACCGGTAGATACATCTTTACCAGCAGTTGCCGACAGGATCTCTTCACTTCAACAGAACCTTGAACTTCTGAAAGAGACTTTGGGTTCCGCACAAGAGAGGTACAAGAATGCAGCTGACAGATTTCGCAAACCAACACCAACATTTAAGGTAGGAGATTTAGTCTGGTTATCTACGAAGAATTTAAAGATGAAGATCCCTTCCCCTAAGTTGGGACAGAAGTACATTGGTCCTTATAGGATCAGTGGTCTGGTAGGTGCTGTTGCATGTCGCTTAAAACTCCCAAGAACACTGAAGATACATCCTGTCTTTCATACTTCCCTGCTAAAGACTGTAGTACCAAATCCTTTTCCAGGACGTTCATCTCCTCCTCCCGATCCCGTTCTTGTGGATGGTCAAGAGCAGTTCATCGTTGAGAGGATTCTGGATTCAAGAATCTACAGAAATCGACTGCAGTATTTGATTAAATGGCAAGGCTATTCCTCAGAGGAGAATTCCTGGGAACCCGTGGATAATATTAACGCCTCCCGACTGATTGAGCAGTTCCATCAAAGGTACCCTGGCAAGCCTGGTTTAGGGTCGTCCGGAGGCCGTTCTTGAGGTGGGAGTAATGTCAGTATCTAGTCCTGGAATCTGTTTCTCTTGCCCTTAGACTTGCCCTTAGTTAACATGGATCTTGATGTTTCCACGTCGGCCATCTTGCTTCCTGCCAAAGCTGTATATAAAGCCAGCACCTGCTCTGATTCATTGCTTGTGTATTATGTATTGGACTTTGTGCCTCTGCAGTCCCAAGCCTGGACTTACTATCCCTGTTGGTCCTCTCTTAACGGCGGAGTCCTCTGCCAACCTGCACGTCTGGATCCCTGCCTGCTGACCGAGTGATTGCTGAACACTTGACTTCAGGAACCTCTGCCTGACTACACCTGCGGTGAAGTAAGAACTCCAGCCAGCTAGTGTGTTCCTCCGCTCTGCAAGAGTCTGTGTCTTGTGCCCGCATTGCTCAGTGACTTTGCATGCTGTGTCGCAGAGTATCAGCTCTGCTATCATATTGACTGAACATTTATCTGGACTTATATGCTATATTGCATTCAGATCATTAATACAATATTGCTTGCGCAACCCACTGTGTCTGTAGTCTCTTTGACCTAGCCACTGGTGTCCAGTTGTATCCACTAGTATCGTGACACCACGGTCCTCAGGCTCTCTGTGGGGACGATTAGCCGAGGCTCAGCCTCCTCTTCCTCCGCTGAGACCAACGAGCGAGAGAGAGCATCCGCACGGACGTTCTTCTCTTCAGACAGATAGTGCAAGGTGAAGCGGAAGCGGGAGAAGAAGAGCGACCACCTAGCTTGTCGAGAGTTCAAGCGCTGGGCCGTTTGCAAATAGACCAGGTTTTTATGGTCAGTGTACACCTAGAAGGGAAACCGGGCTCCCTCCAGGAGATGTCTCCACTCAGAAAAGGCCAGGTTCATGGCCAGCAACTCCCTGTCCCCGATGAAGTAATTCCTCTCCGCCGGTGACGTCTTTGAGAAAAAGAAGCAGGGATGCTTCCGACCTTGAGCATCCTTCTCGAAAAGGACTGCTCCTGCATCGACGGATGATGCATCCACCTCTAGGATAAAGGGTTTATCCACATTGGGATGGTGGAGGATAGGAGCGCCAGCAAAATGGGACTTCAGAGAAGAAAAGGCCGTGGAGACCTGTTCTGACCAAACCTTAGGATTGGCTCCTTTCTTGGTGAGAGCGACCAAAGGAGCTACCAGTGTGGAGAAATGGGGAATGAACTGACGATAATAATTAACGAACCCCAAAAAGCCCTGCACCGCTTTCAAAGAATGGGGCTCCTGCCAGTCCACTACTGCTTGCAATTTGGCAGGATCCATAGCCAACTCCTGGGCCGAGATGATGTAGCCCAGGAACGGCAAGGACTCCTGCTCAAACTGGCATTTCTCCAGCTTGGCGAAGAGAGAATTCGCCCGCAAACGGTCGAAGACCTTGCAGACGTCTCTCCGGTGAGAGGTCAAATCTGGAGAAAAGATGAGAATGTCATCCAGATAGACCACCACCGAGGTGGAAAGCATATCGCGAAAGACGTCATTTACGAAGTCCTGGAAGACAGCGGGCGCATTACAGAGGCTGAAGGGCATGACCAAATACTCGTAGTGGCCATCCCTGGTATTAAAGACTGTCTTCCATTCGTCTCCTTAGCGTATGTGGATCAGGTTGTACGTCCTCCGTAGATCAAATTTCGTCAAGATCCGGGCCCCTCGCAACCTGTCAAACAACTCAGAGATCAATGGAAGAGGGTATTTGTTTTTTACAGTAATGGCGTTGGGGCGCAACTCTCCACTCTTCTTCTGCACGAAGAAGAACCCTGCACCAGCCGGTGACACCGATTTTCTGATAAAACCTCTTGCCAGGTTCTCCCGGATATATTGTGACATAGCCTCCGTCTTGGGGAGAGATAGAGGATACATGCGGCCTCTGGGAGGTTCCGCGCCTGGCAATAGGTCTATGGGGCAATCGTATGGACGGTGCGGCGGAAGCGTCTCCGCAGACTTTTTGGAGAAACCGTCCGCGTACTGCCGGTAGTGTGTACGAAGCGCGGAAAGGTCCGCGGGTACTTCTGTGGAGGCTACTTGGACACTGCCCCTCATGCACCTCCCCTCACAGTCCTTGCTCCAACCCCGTATATTCCCCGAAGACCAATCAATATGAGGGGAATGGTAACGGCGCCAGGGAACTCTGTTGTGAATTCACTTTCTGGCCTACCTCTGGTTGCTGGTGAAGGTAGTGGAGATGGTTGTATTGACAGAGGGGTCGCAAGTTCTCTTTCTGGGCCGATCTAATTAACAGAGGAGTTGTGAGTTCATTTTCCCCTCCGTCACTGAGGCCTGGTGAACTCCCTATTCTAGTGAAAGAAGGTAGTGAGCCTGATTATCAGGCACCTGGGACTAATGAAGACGATTGGCTGAGTGGAGTCACTGACTGGATTTAAGGCAGCCTACGCCCTTTCTGCCCTGCGGGTGATTTCTCTGTGGACTCTTGGACACCAGTCTGATTCCTGCTCTCCTAAAGCTAAGTTTTCTGTTTTGCCTTTTTGCATTTAAGATTTGTTTTGGTTTTTCTTGCTTTTTGGATTCTGCCACTCCCTGCTGGAGTGTGCAGTGTTCCGTTAGCTCTGTCTTCTGAAAGTACCTGAGTGCTGATTTAGTTTTTGAAGCTTAGTTGCTTCAGGGCCATTTTTATATCAGCTTGTTGGCTTTTGTCTCTGATAGGGTTTTGGCAGATTGCAGACAGCAGCCTTCCTATCCGTTCCTATCTAGGTAGTTTTGGGCCCCATCTTTGCTCAGCCTGTCTTTCTGTCTGTGTAAGTGTTTTCATCTTGCTTCACCGTCATTATATGTGGGGGGCTGCCTATTGCTTTGGGGTCTGCTCTGGGGCAGTTAGATTTCCCCTTTCCTTCTTTAGGCCTATGTATCTCTCCGGCTGTGATCGAGGGGTCTAGGTCATCGTAGGAACCCCCCACGGCTACTGCTAGTTGTGTTGACAGGTTCAGGGGTCTGCAATCTGATAGTTGCCAACTGCTCTGGTTTTCTGGACTTAGCTAGCATTTCTGTTTTTGCCTCCTACGGTGACTCAATCATAACAGAATCACCCGCCAATCCGCAGATCCTTGGGTACTCAATAGCAGGAAAGAATTGTGTTTAAAAAAAAAAAAAAAAAGTGTGTATATTCTTTCCTCTATATCTCTGAGGCCGTAGGGGGAATTTTTTTTTCTCTCAATGGAGATAAAGCAAGTGTCTGATCGTGTGGAGCAGCTCGCTGCTGAAGTGCGAGGAATTTCCGCCTATCTTGCTCGTTCACATGCTGTTGAACCAAAGATCCCCACACCTGATGTATTTTTTGGGGATCGATCTAAATTTTTGAGTTTCAAAAATAATTGTAAATTATTTTTTGCTTTGAAGCCTAACTCGTCAGGGAGCTCCACGCAGCAGGTTAAAATTGTCATCTCTTTGCTGCGCGGCGATCCCCAGGATTGGGCGTTTTCTTTGAAACCAGATGACCCTATTCTGACTAATGTGAACGCATTTTTTCAAGCCTTGGGGTTGCTGTACGACGAACCTAATGCTATTGATCAGGCTGAAAAGACCCTGTTAGCATTGAACCAGGGTCGAGAATCTGCAGAGTTGTACTGTCAAAAGTTCCGAAAGTGGGCGGTCCTTACTACCTGGAATGATAGTGCCTTGGCTGCTCTCTTTCGGAAGGGTTTGTCAGAAGCCGTAAAAGATACTATGGTGGGATTTCCTGTTCCCTCTGGTCTGGACGATTCTATGTCTTTAGCCATTCAGGTTGATCGGCGTTTACGTGAACGCAGGATTACACGAGAGGTGTTGCCACCGGTTGAACAGACGTCTGAACCTATGCAATGTGATAGAGTTTTGTCTAAGGCGCAACGCCAGGAATTCAGAAGGCGTAATAAGCTGTGTTTTTTCTGTGGAGATGCCTCACATATTATTTCTGTTTGTCCTAAAAGTGAGAAACGCTTTGCACACACGTTTTCTGTTGGTGGGGTTCAGCCTAAGTTTCTTTTGGCGATTACTCTGATCTGTTCCCTGTCCACCTTTTCCGCCAAGGCTTTTGTGGATTCGGGAGCAGCGCTAAACCTAATGGACTTGGATTTTGCTAAACGTTGTGGATTTCCGTTGACACCTCTGCAGACGCCTATCCCTTTGAGGGGGATTGATGCTACCCCTCTGGCTAAAAATAAACCTCAGTTTTGGACCCAGTTAGTCATGCGGGTCGCCCCAGACCACCAAGAAAATTGCAGATTTTTGGTGTTGCATGGTCTGCATGATGCCGTTGTTCTGGGGTTTCCCTGGTTGCAGATTCAAAATCCAGTTTTGGATTGGAAGTCTGTGTCTGTGGTGAGTTGGGGTTGCCGGTGTACCTTTAGTGAGGCTCCGGTTTTTTCCACCTCTCCTCAGTCGCATGAGGTTCCTGACTATTTGGCGGACTTCTATGATGTATTTAGTGAGAATGAGTCTGCGTCCTTGCCTCCTCATAGGAGTTATGACTGTGCAATTGAACTAAGCCCGGGGTGTAAAGTTCCTAAGGATCGGCTCTTCAATTTATCTGTACCCGAGCATGAGGCTATGCGGTCCTATATTAAGGAGGCGTTGGAGAAGGGTCATATTAGACCATCCTCTTCACCCTTAGGTGCCGGGTTTTTTTTTGTGGCCAAGAAGGATGGTTCTTTAAGGCCTTGTATTGATTATCGTGCCCTCAATAAAATTACTATTAAATATCAGTATCCGTTACCCCTGATTTCGGATCTATTCTCTAGAGTCAGAGGTGCTTGCTGGTTTACCAAGCTTGACCTCAGGGGGGCGTATAATCTTATCCGCATTAAGTAGGGGGATGAATGGAAGACGGCGTTTAATACTCCGGAGGGACATTTTGAGTACCTGGTGATGCCTTTTGGGCTCACTAATGCCCCTTCTGTCTTCCAGTGCTTCATGAACGATATTTTCCGAGACTTTGTTGATAAATTTTTGATTATCTATCTGGACGATATTTTGATCTTCTCCAAGGATTGGGATGCTCATGTGGAACATATTCGGACTGTGTTCTGGATCTTGAGAGAGAATTCTCTGTATGTCAAGGGATCAAAATGCCTTTTTGGAGTACAGAGGATTTCCTTTTTGGGATTTATTTTGTCTCCGTCAACTATTGAAATGGACCCGGCCAAGGTACAGGCCATTTATGATTGGGTTCAGCCCACTTCTTTGAAGGCCCTCCAGAAGTTTTTGGGTTTTGCTAATTTTTATTGGAAATTTATAGCAAAATTTTCTAGTATTGCCAAACCATTGACTGACCTGACCAGGAAGGGTGCGGATGTGTTGAATTGGTCTCCGGAGGCGGTTGCTTCCTTTCAGGAGCTGAAGCGTAGATTTACCTCCGCCCCGGTTCTGCGGCAACCTGATGTCTCACTCCCTTTTCAGGTAGAGGTGGATGCTTCTGAGATTGGTGCAGGAGCAGTGTTGTCCCAAAAGGATCCGGTAACATCTAAAATGAATCCCTGTGCTTTCTTTTCCCGAAAGTTCTCTTCATCTGAACGTAACTATGATGTGGGGAATCGAGAACTGTTGGCCATGAAATGGGCCTTTGAGGAGTGGAGACATTGGTTGGAGGGAGCTAAACATCAAGTTGTGGTCCTCACTGACCACAAAAACTTGATTTACCTAGAGTCGGCTAAACGCTTGAACCCTAGACAGGCTAGGTGGGCCTTGTTTTTTACACGTTTTGATTTTGTGGTTTCTTTTCTTCCTGGAACTAAGAATGTCAAGGCAGACGCCCTCTCTAGGAGTTTCTTTGCTGATTCTCCTGTGGTGACCAAGCCTGCTACCATCTTAGGCGAAGGGGTAGTTCTTTCTGCCATCTCGCCCGATTTGAGACTTGCTCTGCAAGAGTTCCAGGAGGACAAACCTGAGCGTTGCCCCAGTGGAAAGTTGTATGTTCCTGACCAGTGGAAGAAGAGAGTGATGTCTGAAGTTCATTGCTCTGCATTGGCTGGTCATCCAGGTATTTTTGGTACTAGAGATCTGGTGAGTCGCTCTTTTTGGTGGCCCACCTTGTCTCATGATGTCAGGAATTTTGTGCAGTCCTGTGGGACTTGCTCCCGGTCTAAATCTTGTTCTCGCTCTAGTGGATTGTTGATGCCTTTGCCTGTCCCGAGAGGCCATGGACCCATATTTCAATTGATTTAATCTCTGATATGCCGGTCTCTCAAAGAATGACTGTTATTTGGGTGATTTGTGATAGGTTCTCTAAGATGGTTCATCTTGTACCACTCCCTAAGTTGCCATCTTCCTCTGAGTTGGTGCCCCTGTTTTTGCAACAGGTGGTTCGCTTACACGGGATTCCTGAGAACATTGTATCTGACAGAGGAGTTCAGTTTGTGTCTAGATTTTGGAGGACTTTCTGTTCCAAGCTGGGAATTCAGCTGTCCTTCTCCTCTGCTTTTCACCCTCAGACCAATGGGCAGACAGAGAACAAACCAGACCTTGGAGTCGTATTTGAGATGTTTTATTTCCGCTGATCAGGATGATTGGGTTTCATTTTTGCCCTTGGCCGAATTTGCTTTAAATAATAGAGCTAGTTCTGCCACTTTGATGTCACCTTTTTTTTGTAACTTTGGGTTTCATCCTCGATTTTCTTCAGGGCAGGTGGAGCCTTCTGCCTGCCCAGGTGTTGACACTGTGGTGGAGCATACCTACGATGATTCTAGACGCCTCGACAGCCGGAGAACTAAATAAGCCTAAAGCAAGAAAGGGGAAATCTAAACTGCCACAGAGCAGACCCCAAAGGAATAGATAGCCCCCAAACATATATTGTCGGTGAGACAAGATGAAAAAACAAACGCAGGTAGGAAAATAGGCTGAGCAAACGATGGGGCCCAAGCTAACTAGACAAGACAGGAAAGGAAAGACACTGTCTGCAATCACTCGAAAAACCCTGAAAAAAATGCCCAACACGTCTGATAGAAAAAATACTGAAGTCACTAGACTTCGCCCACTATATCAGCACTATGGTATATTCTGAAAACAGAGCAAAGAGAGGCCACTCTATTAAGGGAAAAATCAAACGGGCACAAACAGTAACATACGGATGGAAATTCAGCACAGCCCCAGCCGGAGCTGGCTGACCACACAAAACTGAAATAGACAAAACCAAATCAAATGTGAACAATAGCAAAAGAACACTTAGCTTGAGCATGCAGGGACTGAGCTGGAAACTAAGACCTCAGGCGGCAGGAAAAAATCACCAGCAGGGATAGAGGGAGTCAGCTGTCTTAAATCCAGTCAGAAACTCCCAATGTCCAATCGTCCTCCTCATTATCAGGTGGCAGGCCGCTGTGTTATGATTGAGTAACCGTAGGAGGCAAAAACAGAAATGCTAGCTAAGTCCAGAAAACCAGAGCAGTTGGCAACTATCAGATTGCAGACCCCTGAACCTATCAACACAACTAGCAGTAGCCGTGGGGGGTTCCTACGATGACCTAGACCCCTCGATCCCAGCCGGAGAGATACATAGGCCTAAAGAAGGAAAGGGGAAATCTAACTGCCCCAGAGCAGACCCCAAAGCAATAGGCAGCCCCCCACATATAATGACGGTGAAGCAAGATGAAAACACTTACACAGACAGAAAGACAGGCTGAGCAAAGACGGGGCCCAAAACTACCTAGATAGGAACGGATAGGAAGGCTGCTGTCTGCAATCTGCCAAAACCCTATCAGAGACAAAAGCCAACAAGCTGATATAAAAATGGCCCTGAAGCAACTAAGCTTCAAAAACTAAATCAGCACTCAGGTACTTTCAGAAGACAGAGCTAACGGAACACTGCACACTCCAGCAGGGAGTGGCAGAATCCAAAAAGCAAGAAAAACCAAAACAAATCTTAAATGCAAAAAGGCAAAACAGAAAACTTAGCTTTAGGAGAGCAGGAATCAGACTGGTGTCCAAGAGTCCACAGAGAAATCACCCGCAGGGCAGAAAGGGCGTAGGCTGCCTTAAATCCAGTCAGTGACTCCACTCAGCCAATCGTCTTCATTAGTCCCAGGTGCCTGATAATCAGGCTCACTACCTTCTTTCACTAGAATAGGGAGTTCACCAGGCCTCAATGACGGAGGGGAAAATGAACTCACAACAGTACCCCCCCCCCTTGAGGAGGGGTCACCGAACCCTCAACAACGCTACCAGGGCGATCAGGGTGAGCCCGATGAAAGGCACGCACCAATCTTTTGGCATGAATATCAGAGGCAGAGACCCAGGAATGGGCAGACTGAGAGAACAAACCAGACTTTGGAGTCCTATTTGAGATGTTTTATATCTGCTGATCAGGATGACTGGGTCTCATTTTTGCCCTTGGCCGAATTCGAGCTAAACAATAGAGCTAGTTCTGCCACTTTGATGTCGCCATTTTTCTGTAACTTTGGGTTTCATCCTCGATTTTCTTCAGGGCAAGTGGAATCTTCGACCTGCCCAAGTGTGAACACTGTGGTAGAGAGAATGCAGCAGATTTGGGACCAAGTGGTGGATAAGTTGTCACTCTCTCAGGAAAAAGTCCAACGGTTTTCCAACCAGCATAGGACCATTGGTCCCCGGTTTAAAGTGGGTGATATGGTTTGGTTGTCGTCAAAGAATATTCCCATGAAGGTTGCGTCTCCAAAGTTCAAGCCAAGATTCATTGGACCTTATAAGATTTTGGAGATTCTTAATCCTGTTTCTTTTCGATTGGCTCTTCCAGTTACGTTTAAGATCTATAACGTGTTTCATAAATCTCTGTTGAAGAGGTTTGTGGAGCCAGTAGTTCCTATGGCGGCACCTCCTGACCCTCTATTGGTTAAAGGCAATGTGGAATATGAGGTAGAGAAAATTTTGAATTCTTGTTTGGCTAGACGGAGACTCTAGTACTTGGTCAAATGGAAGGGTTATGGTCAGGAGGATAATTCCTGGGTCTCTGCTTCTGACATTCATGCCGATAGATTGGTTCGAGCTATTCACCGGGCCCATCCTGATCGGCCTGGTGGCGTGGATGAGGGTTCGGTGACCCCTCCTCAAGGGGGGGTACTGTTGTGAATTCACTTTCCGGCCTTCCTCTGGTTGTTGGTGAAGGTAGTGGAGATGGTTGTATTGACAGAGGGGTCGCAAGTTTTCTTTCCGGGCTCCCTCTGGTGGTTACAGGAGGTAATGGAGCTGATCTAATTAACAGAGGCCTGCCACCTGATAATGAGGAGGACGATTGGACATTGGGAGTTTCTGACTGGATTTAAGAAAGTCAACTCCCTCTATCCCTGCTGGTGATTTTTTCCTGCCTCCTGAGGTCTTAGTTTCCAGCTCAGCCACTGCATGCTCAAGCTAAGTGTTCTTTTGCTATTGTTCACATTTGATCTGGTTTTGTCTATTTCAGTTTTGTGTGGTCAGCCAGCCCCGGCTGGGGCTGTGCTGAATTTCCATCCGTATGTTACTGTTTGTGCCAGTTTGTTTTTGTCCCTTATTAGATTGGCCTCTTTTTGCTCTGTTTTCAGAATATACCAGAGTGCTGATATAGTGGGCGAAGTCTAGTGACTTCAGTATTTTTTTCTATTAGACGTGTTGGGCATTTTTTGTAGGTTTTTTTGCGTGATTTCAGACAGTGTCTTTCCTTTCCTGTCCTGTCTAGTTAGTTTGGGCCCCATCGTTTGCTCAGCCTATTTTCCTACCTGCGTTTCTGTTTTCATCTTGTCTCACCGACAATATATGTTTGGGGGCTATCTATTCCTTTGGGGTCTGCTCTGGGGCAGTTTAGATTTCCCCTTTCTTGCTTTAGGCTTATTTAGTTCTCCGGCTGTGTCGAGGCGTCTAGAATCATCGTAGGTACGCTCCACAGCTACTGCTACTTGTGTGGATAGGATCGGGGGACTGCAATCCGCTTAGTTACCAACCTCTCTGGTTTTCTGTGGCTTAGCTTGGTCTTGCTTTCCTCCTCAGTGACCCAATCATAACAGAACTTTGAGAAGCACCTGGTTGATGCCATCTGGCAAAATGAACAGGGACTAGGTCTCGTGGTGAGATAGAAAGACCAAAAGGTGCTCTCTGGTGGGTGACCTGAGATGGTAAAGGTGCACCATTAACCACCTTGATGGTCATGGGATGGGGCAGTAGCACCAGCGGGATGGCGTGCTTTTGGGCGAAGGACGAAGACATGAAATTTCCTTCTGCCCCGGAGTCCACCGTGACCTCTACCTCCCAGGTGGAAGCACCGCTATCTAATGTTCCTTGGAATACCGGTTTGGGAAAAAAGTGTTTCATATCAGACAGACCCCCTCCTACGACCATGTGGCGTGATCGTTTTTTCGACCGCTGTGGACACGAGTTAGCCGCGTGGCCAAACTGCCGGCACTGATAACAGCGTGCGGAGTTTCGCACCGGACACGGCGTAGAGCCAGTGCGAGACACCTCCGTGGGTTCAAGAGGTATAGAGAAGGCAGGAGCCAACCTAACCCTCTGTCTGGATTGAGCTCGCTCCAACCCGCACTCAATATAACAGAGATCAATGCGGGTGGAGATAGTAGTCAACTCCTCCAGAGTTACGGGAACCTCCCGGGTAGCTAGAACATCTTTGACATGCTCCGCCAAACCCCTCCAGGACACAGGGACGAGCGCCTTATCAGGCCACTCTAACTCGGAAGCCAGTGTCCGAAAACAAACAGCGTAGTGGCTGACCGAGAGGGAGCCCTGTGTTAAAGCTAATAGCTGGAGAGAGGTGTCGTGAGTGACCCGTGGTCCCAAAAAGACCTGTTTTAGAGAGGTTAGGAACTGAGCAGCGCTCAGAACCACAGGATCACCACACTCCCAGAGCGGCGTGGCCCATTCTAACGCCCTGCCCGACAAGAGGGAGATGATAAACCCCACCTTAGCCCTCTCTGTAGGGAATCGCGTGTCCAGTAACTCAAGCTGGATAGAGCACTGGCTCACGAAACCCCTGCAGGCGGCGCTGTAACCAGAAAATTTATCGGGCAACGGGAGGCGGGACATTGTCGGCACAAACGTGGGTGTGGGCACATGCGAGACAGCCTCTGCGACTGCTTGGGCAGCTGCCACTGTAGCATTCGCAGCTGAGGTGGAGCTCTCAATAACCGCCAACCTTCTCTCCAGCCGCCAATGTACTGCCGAAGCTTTTGCAGGTCCGCCATTACTAGCCAGACCCTGGCGCTAGTATAATGTTAGGGACGGCGGAACGCACTAAATATTAAATAATAGAAAGTGCGTTCGCCGCCCGGGGTCCACCGTGCAGTAGGCGTTAAAACTGCTGCTAGACAATGGCAGACGCGCTATATGGCGGTATAGCACACGCGGGTTATACGTCACCCGATGTGCGCTGGGCGTACTCTGTTGATTCACAGAGTCGCCTAAGGCATGAACATAAATGTCGAGCCTGTTGACCTCACAGGACTCAGCGAAGTGCACGCACGGTATGTGGTCACAGGACTAAGCCCAAGACTCAGGGCGATGTCCGTCTAGACCTACCGTGCGTGCGGCGTCGCTACCGTGGACGCCAACTACTGCTGCTACAGCTGCGCGGCGACTGTCCCAGCCGCAATACGACAGTGCCCAAGAGGGGTGCACCGTCGGACGCTAGCAATGTGGAGGATGTGCCGTGTGGCCAGTAACTTGCCACTGACTGGCGCTGACTCTATAACTAGATCCCTAATCGCACTCGTAATATCAGAGGGAGGGGAATCTTAATGAGTCATTCGCAGTCCATACATCCATCACCATTCACACAGTAGCAATTAGAGTCTATACTATCGCATGGCTGAGCGGTCATGCGGGCCTTTTATAGGCATGCACTTCCGGGACCTTCCAGATCTCTGAGATGGACCAATCAGATCAGGAGAAGGACCTGAGCATGTGACTCCCGATCTCCAATGGGAGATCGTCTCGTGAGCATGCCCAGTAGCGCGACGAGAGGACTTAGCCTCTGGAGTGGCTTGCTGCAGGACAGCCTCTGCGCAGCTATTGCTGACCCAGAGGTGGCAGCAATAACCAGTCCTACAGAGCTGGTCTGAGCAGAGCGCCTGGGATGCCGAGATTGCTGTGCAGGCTCCTGAGCGGTCGGTGGAGAATGGGAGACCACTGGATGCAAGGCTCTGAATTCACGCTGTGCAGCTGCAGGAACTCAACACCTAACTACAATCCTAACCCTAGCTCTAACCCCAACTATTACCCTAGCCCCAAACCTAACCATAATAGAAAAATGGAAATAATTTTTTTTTTATTTTATTATTTTTTACCTAACTAAAGTGGCGATAAAGGGGGGTTTATTTACAATTTTTCTATTTCGATCACTGTGATAGGGTCTGTCACAGGGATCAAAATAAACCAATAGCAAACATTTCCATTTTCTTCCCAGAAGAAGACGCCGTTGGCCGGGAGACATCACGGGGGATACACTGGGGTCGGTAAAAACTGTCCCAAATCGTGTTTTTTGGAGTCTCAGCTACACCTAGTAGCCGAGACCTTGGAGAATTTCCGATGCTGGGGGGAGCTATTCACTTATTTCTCATTGCCGTTAAAAAGCGGCGCTGAGGATTAAGTACCCTTAACTGTCACCGTTAAAAGGCGCATCGGCAGTCATTAAGGGGTTAATCCTGTGACTTAAATAAAGCTGTGGCCACTTTAACAACCAAAATAATGTGTTTTATGTATTTATTCCAGTGTGTAGATTTACTGTAGGTATGGTTGTTTTAAGATGGAATGGGGTCCGTCCCATATCCAAAAGTCATGATCAGGCAGTACGGAAGGCCTGGTACTTACTGGCAGAGGCGTCCCAGAATTTCACAGAACCGTCAGCGTGACTGCGAACATAAAGGAGACATAGGTAAGAGCTCAGGTGCAGGCGTCATCACGGAGGGTAATAGAAATTATAACAATAATTCCCACAATAGAAAGTAGAAAGGCCACAATCAGGAGTGTAACCGCAGAGCGGCCGGCACCACAAGACCAACTATCATGGAAAACATCTCTGCTGCTTTCAGGAAATGGAATATTCTTACATCCAGAAACTGAAAAGTGAGGGCAAACTTCTCATCAGTGAGTGTTTGTTACAATGTATCCTGTTTACACAGCCCCAGGATCAGCTGCTAGACAGACACATATACCTGCACTGACACAGAGCACTGGACACAATGGTCACAAACTCTCAGCTGTGACAAGTATCACATACCTTCCTGGCCGCACATGATGCTCCATGTCAGAGAAAATCAACTAGGATTATAAATGTAAATGAGGCTCAAACACTTCATCCTTACCAAGAGAGGAGTGCAGCTCAGGAGGCAGAGCTCCCGTCGTAGCGCACACAGAGGAGTATGGATTCAGCAGAAAGCACAGGCTTCATAGCTGTGTGCTCCTATCTCCTGAGCTGCTCACCTCTCAGGGGTATGGATGGAACTATCTGAGCAATAGGTGGGAGTATCAAGACCTGGACCTTTGCTGGAATTGCCCTGTGCTCAGTGCACTTGCTCGAATCAGCCCACGCTCAGTGCACTTGCAGGAATCGGCCCATGCTCAGTTCACTTGCTGGAATCGGCCTGTGCTCAGTGCACTCGCTGGAATTTGCCCACGCTCAGTGCACTTGCAGGGATCGGCCCATGCTCAGTGCACCTGCATGAAGCGGCCTGTAATCAGTGCACTTGCTGGAATTGGCCCACGCTCAGTGCACTTGCTGGAATCCGCCCATGCTCAGTGCATTTGCAGTAATCGGTCAGTGCTCAGTGCCCTTGCAGGAATCGGCCCGCGCTCATTGCTCTTGCAGGAATCGGCATGTGCTCAGTGCACTTGCATGAAGCGGCCTGTGCTCAGTGCACTTGCTGGAATTGGCCCACGCTCAGTGCACTTGCTGGAATCCGCCCATGCTCAGTGCATTTCCAGTAATCGGTCACTGCTCAGTGCCCTTGCAGGAATCGGTCTGTGCTCAGTGCACTTGTAGGAAGCGGCCCGTACTCAGTGCACTTGCAGGAATTGGCCCGTGCTCAGTGCCCTTGCAGGAAGTGGCCCGTGCTCAGTGTACTTGCAAGAATCGGCCCGTGCTCAGTGTACTTGCAGGTATCGGCCTATGCTCACTGCCCTTGCAGGAATCGGCCTGTGCTCAGTGCACTTGTAGGAAGCGGCCCGTACTCCGTGCACTTGCAGGAATCGGCCTGTGCTCAGTGCCCTTGCAGGAAGCGGCCCGTACTCAGTGCACTTGCAAGAATCGGCCCGTGCTCAGTGTACTTGCAGGTATCGGCCTGTGCTCAGTGCCCTTGCAGGAATCGGCCTGTGCTCAGTGCACTTGTAGGAAGCGGCCCGTACTCCGTGCACTTGCAGGAATTGGCCTGTGCTCAGTGCCCTTGCAGGAAGCGGCCCGTACTCAGTGCACTTGCAAGAATCGGCCCGTGCTCAGTGTACTTGCAGGAATCGGCCTGTGCTCAGTGCACTTGTAGGAAGCGGCCCGTACTCCGTGCACTTGCAGGAATTGGCCTGTGCTCAGTGCCCTTGAAGGAAGTGGCCCGTGCTCAGTGTACTTGCAAGAATCGGCCCGTGCTCAGTGCACTTGCAGGAATCGGCCTGTGCTCAGTGCACTTGTAGGAAGCGGCCTGTGCTCAGTGCACTTGTAGGAAGCGGCCCGTGCTCAGTGCCCTTGCAGGAATCGGCCCGTGCTTGGTGCATTTGTCAATTTGCTCAGCGATGGAATATCTGGAATATCCAAGTGCAGCCAGGATGGTATGTACAGTAAAGAAACCTATTTCACCATCCAACCCAGCAATGTAATTAGATTGGTGACTACGGTTATGTTCATATCACGTTTCAGCCTATGTTCAGTGGCTCCTTCAAGGCTTACGGCTGAACTCCCACAAAATGGGATTTGATTGTATGTGCCGATGGGATAAACATAGGGCAAAATGCAATGTGAACATCTGAACATAGCCTAAACATTTCTATAAGTGGGGACAGATTTTTAACCTCTTGATCTATATAAAATGTTCCTGTACATTGAGCGTAAGTAGGGATCATAAAAAAAGATTGAAATACAAAGACTATTACAAAGCTACGAACTTTTCCAGCTGCAATATTTGGGCAGATTTACAGCTCCCAAGTAATCCTCATTACAACCAGATACACAGCGTGCCACATCTACTGATCTACTGGAGCTGTTAATGGCAGAAACATGACAATCTACTGAGCTACTGGTGTGAAAGGACAGCGCAGACTCCAGGGCGAGGGCTTCATAACAAGCCTCATTAGGTAATGGCTGAGGAAGCTCCTTTATGAAGGCGAAACCTGCGCACATGGCGGCTCCCAACCATCAGAAGTATACTTTGGTATTTCTCACATTTATAGCCCCTCCCCCCCTCCCCCAGTGGATCAAGGTCTTACCCTGTCACAATGATTTCGGGGTATGCAGTGGTTCCAAGGTTCCATATGCCGCCTGTTATCGGCCATTCCTGCACAAAACATCAGATATTTATGAGATCAATGAAGAAAAGGAGAAAACGGAGTTATATGTTTCAAGTAATTTAGAAAATTTTATTGATTCTCAAACATTTTAAAAGTATTAAAAAAGAGGTACAAAAAGACAGACAAAGCGTGACACCCATCCTTCACAAAGGATCAAGGTCATATACGGTATATCTTTACAAGACGGAGAGGAATTGCTCCCCTCGCACAAATTCCCAAGAAGCGTCCACATACAATAACTGTCTTCCACAGGTCAAGAGTAGATACTCAATGTCTGATCTATGGTGGACGCACCGTAGTCATTGCCCAGAGGTGCAAGGAGAAAACCTTTCAAATGCATAATTTAAATAAATTATCAAAGTGAATGCATTAATAAAGAAAAGCATCTTACTCACACTCACAGAGAGGAGGATCAGGTAGTCACAAAAATGGATATTATTAACCCCAACGCGCGTTTCGCGTATTTACTCCATGTCGCTATGATGTGGTGTCGTGTGGTGGTGTTGTGTGATGTGGTGTTACCTGACAGGTCCTTTTTGCAGCCAGGGTAACAGGTCACATGGAAAGTCGTTTGATTGCCCATTAGTCAGTGATCCAACCATCAGATTCCCCAATGTGCATGAGCGGGAACGTGGCCGCTGCTATAGCTCCCGGTCAGGTGCACAGGACACTTAGATGCCGGGAGACGCGGTTAGCGGGGGCGCGTGCGCACAGTAGTCATTCACAGGACTCGCCAACCTAATAATGATAGAGGCGAGTGGACCCCTTTACATACAACTTCTAATTTATACCACAAAGGGATCAATCCATTGGGAATTTGCATCAGGGGAGCAATTATTTACACTTGTAAAGATATATATGACCTTGATCTATTGTGAAGGATGGGTGGCACGCTTTGTCTTTTTCTACCTCTTTTTTAATACTTTTTAAAAATGTTTGAGAATCAATAACCATTTCTAAACTGCTTGAACCATACACCCCGTTTTCTCCTTTTCTTCGTGCTCTTTTGCAGTGGCATCTTTCTTTCTGAACAGTTACATCCGAGAGGTTTTCCTTGTTACAACTAACTATGCGACTAGGTTTTTTGTTAATTTATCAGACCAATAACTGGCACCACACCCCAGCGCCACAGCTCTGTCTTCTCTGCACATCTGCACCTTCAGCTCCATCTCCCCATTACACGTCTGCATCTTGATCTCTAACCAAAATGCACTGCACATCTCATCCTCCCTCATCACACTGCACATCTCCATCTCCTCCTCCCTCATCACACTGCACATCTCCATCTCCTCCTCCCTCATCACACTGCACATCTCCATCTCCTCCTCCCTCATCACACTGCACATCTCCTCCTCCCTCATCACACCGCACATCTCCACCTCTCATCACACTGAACATCTCCTCCCTCATTACACTGCACATCTACATCTCCTCCCTCATTACACTGCACATCTACATCTCCTCCCTCATCACACTGCACATCTCCATCTCCTCCCTCATCACACTGCACATCTCCATCTCCACCTCCTCTCATCACACTGCACATCTCCATCTCCTCCTCCCTCATCACACTGCACATCTCCATCTCCTCCTCCCTCATCACACTGCACATCTCCATCTCCTCCTCCCTCATCACACTGCACATCTCCTCCTCCCTCATCACACTGCACATCTCCTCCTCCCTCATCACACTGCACATCTCCACCTCTCATCACACTGAACATCTCCATCTCCTCCCTCATTACACTGCACATCTACATCTCCTCCCTCATTACACTGCACATCTACATCTCCTCCCTCATCACACTGCACATCTCCATCTCCTCCCTCATCACACTGCACATCTCCATCTCCACCTCCTCTCATCACACTGCACATCTCCATCTCCTCCTCCCTCATCACACTGCACATCTCCATCTCCTCCTCCCTCATGGCACTGCACATCTCCTCCTCCCTCATCACACTGCACAGCTCCATCTCCTCCTCCCTCATCACACTGCACATCTCCATCTCCTCCTCCCTCATCACACTGCACATCTCCTCCTCCCTCATCACACTGCACATCTCCTCCTCCCTCATCACACTGCACATCTCCACCTCTCATTACACTGCACATCTCCATCTCCTCCCTCATTACACTGCACATCTACATCTCCTCCCTCATTACACTGCACATCTACATCTCCTCCCTCATCACACTGCACATCTCCATCTCCTCCCTCATCACACTGCACATCTCCATCTCCACCTCCTCTCATCACACTGCACATCTCCATCTCCACCTCCTCTCATCACACTGCACATCTCCATCTCCTCCTCCCTCATCACACTGCACATCTCCATCTCCTCCTCCCTCATGGCACTGCACATCTCCTCCTCCCTCATCACACTGCACAGCTCCATCTCTTCCTCCCTCATCACACTGCACATCTTCATCTCCTCCCTCATCACACTGCACATTTCCATCTCCTCCTCCCTCATCACACTGCACATCTCCATCTCCTCCTCTCATCACATTGCACATCTCCATCTCCTCCTCTCATCACATTGCACATCTCCATCTCCTCCTCCCTCATCACACTGCACATCTTCATCTCCTCCTCTCTCATCACACTGCACATCTCCATCTCCTTCCTCTGCACATCTCCTCCTCCCTCATCACACTGCCCATCTACATCTCCTCCTCCCTCATCACACTGCACATCTCCATCTCCTCCTCCCTCATCACACTGCATATCTATATCTCCATCTCCTCCTCTCATCACACTGCACATCTCCATCTTCCTCATCACACTGCTCATCTTTATCTCATCCTCCCTCATCACACTGCACATCTCCATCTCCTCCTCCCTCATCACACTGCACATCTCCATCTCGTCCCTCATCACACTGCACATCTTCATCTCCACCTCCTCTCATCACACTGAACATCTCCATCTCCTCCTTTCTCACACTGCACATCTCCATCTCCTCCTCTCTCATCACACTGTCATCTCCATCTCCTCCTCTCATCACACTGCACATCTCCACCTCTCTCATCAGACTGCCATCTCCATATCCTCCTCTCTCATCACACTGCCATCTCCTCCACTCTTATCCCACTGCCATCTCCTTCTCCCTCATCACACTGTAAAACTCCATCTCCTCCTCCCTTATTACACTGTACATCTCCATCTCCTTTCTCATCAGACTGGCATCTCCATATCCTCCTCTCTCATCACACTGCACATCCCTACCTCCTCTCATCTCACTGCACATCAAAGTCCTCCTGTCTCATCACACTGCACATCTCTACCTTCACTGCCCTCATCACACTGCCCATCTCTACCTCCTGCTCCCTGAAGCACTGCATATTTCTGTAAAGTAAACTGCTCAATCCTTCTGATTAGCACTGTAATCTGCACCAATATTGCACACATCACAGCCGGCCGGCCAGTGCGGCGCTGTTCTGGATACCTGAGATGCAGGAGATTCACCTTGTTGCTGTATCCTTGCTTTTTGTGCTTTGCGCCAAGAGCATAGAGAACTAGAATAAACTCATGAGGGCAGTCTGCAAAATACTCCGTGCAGGTGACCGGAGACTCGTGGATGTCCATGGTGTAGGGGTTCTCGAAGATTGGAAAGCTACCAGCCAAAAAGAGAGGACACTGGTTATAATCCAAGAGGAACATTTATTGGATGTTTCTCACATTTTTTATGTTTTTTCAGGGCCTGGAGTATGCAGAAGTTCCACTACACAGGGAAGGGAGTAGGCAACCACACTACCACAGAGAAGGCACCCGCGCTGCCACGGAGCTGGCACCCGCACTGCCATGAGCTTGAAACCTGCCCTGCAACGGAGCTGGCACCCGCGCTGTCACGGAGCTGGCACCCGCGCTGTCATGGAGCTGGAACCCGCGCTGTCACGGAGCTGGCACCCGCGCTGTCATGGAGCTGGAACCCGCGCTGTCACGGAGCTGGCACCCGCGCTGTCACGGAGCAGGCACCCGCGCTGTCACGGAGCTGGCACCCGCGCTGCCATGAGCTGGAAACCCACGCTGCAACGGAGCTGGCACCCGCGCTGTCACGGAGCTGGCACCCGCGCTGTCACAGAGCAGGCACCCGCGCTGTCACGGAGCTGGCACCCGCGCTGCCATGAGCTGGAAACCCACGCTGCAACGGAGCTGGCACCCGCGCTGTCACGGAGCTGGCACCCGCGCTGTCACGGAGCTGGCACCCGCGCTGCCACGATGCTGGCACCCGCACTGTCATGGTGCTGTAAACCCACACTACAACGGAGCAAACAAATAATAAAAGTCCATCCCAGCACGGCATGTTCTACATGCTGCATATTTAGCATTAGTAACTGCAGGTAATTTAATTATTTATGGGAGTCTGAGGTTGTCTGAACATAACCATAAATATCAATGGAGCTAACTAACAGGCAACTGTTATGTCACTTCGCCATACTTTACACTGCAGCTCAGTCAGTGACTTCAGCATCAGTACAGGCTGAGCATGGGGAACAGCCGGATAATCGGAGCAGTGATGGGCACATCAGGAGACATCTCGGCTTTAAACATTACTCTTCTGGCAGTATAAATCATCCTCAGTGTTGTCATGGTAACACGACACAATACAGACATATTGTCCCCAGTATCAGTGTCAGACAATTAGTGATGTTATGTAAACAGGAGAGTAAATTACTGCAACCCCCCCCCTCCAATGCTCCAGGGATGCCACAATTAGCACAGGGTTACAGCACAGGAATGGCTTCATTTGTATCTTTCTAGGTAACTAATCTGTTTACAGAGACATCAAGATCCAGGTGACCTACAGCAGGAGAGAGACAAACACTGCAAGAAAAGAGAGCGACAGAAACACTGCAAGAAAAGAGAGCGACAGAACACTGCAAACAAGAGAACGACAGAACACTGCAAGAGAGCGACAGAACACTGCAAGAAAAGAGAGCGACAGAAACACTGCAAGAAAAGAGAGCGACAGAAACACTGCAAGAAAAGAGAGCGACAGAAACACTGTAAGAAAAGAGAGCGACAGAAACACTGCAAGAGAGCGACAGAACACTGCAAACAAGAGAGCAACAAAACACTGCAAGAAAAGAGAGCGACAGAAACACTGCAAAACAAGAGAGCGACAGAACACTGCAAGAAAAGAGAGAGACAGAAACACTGCAAGAAAAGAGAGCGACAGAAACACTGCAAGAAAAGAGAGCGACAGAACACTGCAAACAAGAGAACGACAGAACACTGCAAGAAAAGAGAGCGACAGAAACACTGCAAGAAAAGAGAGCGACAGAAACACTGCAAGAAAAGAGAGCGACAGAAACACTGCAAGAAAAGAGAGCGACAGAACACTGCAAAACAAGAGAGCGACAGAACACTGCAAGAAAAGAGTGCGACAGAAACACTGCAAGAAAAGAGAGCGACAGAACACTGCAAACAAGAGAACGACAGAACACTGCAAGAAAAGAGAGCGACAGAAACACTGCAAGAAAAGAGAGCGACAGAACACTGCAAAACAAGAGAGCTGCAAAACACTGCAAAACAAGAGAGCGTCAAAACACTGCAAGAAAAGAGAGCGACAGAAACACTGCAAGAAAGGAGAGCGACAGAAGCACTGCAAGAAAAGAGCGACAGAACACTGCAAACAAGAGAACGACAGAACACTGCAAAACAAGAGAGCAACAAAACACTGCAAGAAAAGAGAGCGACAGAAACACTGCAAGAAAAGAGAGCAACAGAACACTACAAACAAGAGACCGACAAAACACTGCAAAACAAGAGAGCAGCAAAACACTGCAAGAAAAGAGAGCGACAGAACACTGCAAACAAGAGAGCAGCAAAACACTGCAAAACAAGAGAGCAGCAAAACACTGCAAAACAAGAGAGATAGACACAAGCACTGGAAAACAAGAGAACAACACAAACACTGCAATACTACATGGTAGCACTTATTACTTTGGTCAGTGAACAGGGGAAGGAGACATGACCCCGGGAGCAGAGATTGAGAAAAGAATCGTATTGAAAAAGCTACGTAAACTTGGAAGAACTTTGGCCTCAATCCATAAACACCACATTTCTTCTCATTGGTTTTGATGACAGGGCGTGCAGGAGTCAGACGTTTTTTTGTTGTTTTTTCAGTGCTAGATTGGCACTTTAGATGTAAGCCCCCCCCCATTGTTATACTCACCCTCCGGCGTCTTCACCTTTTACCAACGCTGCTCCGGTCCCGTGTCGCCATCTTGTGACAAAAGCTTCTGACTGGATGGAAGTCAGAAACTACGTCACAAGCTCGCAATACAAGAGAGCCAGAACAAGGCCGTAACGAAGCTCTCATAGATTTGTATTGAAAAGTGACCTCCGACTCCAGCAGACACTGAGACCGGAGCGACGCCAGAAAAGAATGAAGGGAATGACAGGTGAGAATGAGACAGGGGGGCAGGTGACTTACACTTACAGCACCACTGCAGCAGTGCAATAAAAAACACCAGGAGTAATGCTGTAAGAGGCGACCGCATCCTAAGATATCAGAGGCATGTCACCACCGTTCTACTTGACGTAATTCTTACTCCAGTCTAGAGTAAGAAGTTTGGCGTAACTAACGCTGCCGCTCGTCATGAATCAGATGAGTAGCGGCGTCACACCCCCGTCACATCCCAAACCTGGTATCATGATGACAAAAATTGAAAAAAATTTTGAGCAACCCGAAGTTGCGACTTTTCAATGTCACAGAGTTTCTGCATATTATGACAGCACATGTCTTACTTGCTTTGGGTCAGATCCACCACGATAACATCTCTCTCCATCAGCACGGCCACTGCGTACGGCTCCTGGAATTCTGGGTGAGAAGACCTTGTATTTAGAGATGCAACAAAACCAAAGATGATTAAGAAAAGTGATTCTAATCCTTATTACAGGGAGGCTGGTTCTCCATGCACAAGGAGCCACATCACCCAACCAGCGGGCAAAGCCACCGCCTGACTGGATGCAGTCTTTACTTCTCATCAGCAGCGCCGCAGCCAATCACTGAGCCCTGCTAATGTAGACGGCACAAGCTGCTGAGCTCAGTGATTGGCTGCAGCACAGATGACGAGACGTCATGTGCTGTCAGAGACCAGGGCAATAGTATAGACTCAGCGCTAGACTAAGGGAAGGTGAGAATGGAAGAGTTTGTTTTTTAATAACTATATGAAACTATTCTAAAACAGGACAACCCCTTGAAATGCAGAAATGTTGCACAGCTCTTTCATATAACGAGGCCACATGAGGATCAGCAGCTGACTCCACTCTTACCGTTTGGATAAGGTGTCTCACAAAGCGTTAAAAAGTCCACGATGGGGTGGTCCATCTCCAGCACAGTGATTGCCTTGCCATGCATGATGGTCAGACTTGGTCTCCTGCTGTCATAGGACAATCCACCGGAGAAGATGATGAACGGTTCACTGGAAGGGGAAGACAGTGACTATCACATGGGAGAGTACAGGAGTACTGCAGCAGAACCTGATACCTCCACACCGGGCCTGACATGTGAGGCGCCCCAGGAGTACTCTGGTTGGAGGTGGGTGAACGAGGGCTTCGGGATCCATCTTACAGGATCCTGTAGATAAATCTCATGTTATGGTATTCAAGTCGGACCTCACCTCTGCTAAACAAGACTACTTCACCACCCTTGTATCAGCTTTATCCCATAACCCCAAACAGTTATTCAATAATTTTAACTCCGCTCTCCGCCCATCACTGCCCCCGCCGACCTCTCTCATCTCTGCAAAAGAGTTTGCCGTACACTTCAACAAAATCAACCAAATCCTGCAAGTCTTTACTACTCATCCACCACAACCCCTATGTGTACCAGACCCCTGCCCTCCCCCACTAACCTTCCTCCCCACCATCACTGAAGGAGATCACATCTCACCACTTGTGCACTGGACCCCATCCCATCTCCTCCCCAACCTCAGCACCAAGCTTATCCTAGCCCTAACCAATCTCTTCAACTTATCATTAAATACTGGTAACGTATCTTCTGCTTTCAAATATGCCACAATTTCCTTCCCTTTACCTCACCTTCCCCCCCTTCTTCCCTATTTATTTATTCATTTATTAAAACTCCAATAAAACGTTAGAAAAACAAACATACCACAATCACACCTATTCTGAAGCCATCCCTCAACCCGACCTCTACGTCCAGGTATCGCCCCATATCGCGGCTCCGGATCGCCTCCAAACTCCCCGAAAAGCACGTCCACATTGTACTTCTCACCTCTTATGTAATCTACGCCAACAACCTTCAATACGGCTTCCATCTTCACCGAAACTGCCCTGCCAAAATGACTAGCTACTTACTTACAGCCTAAGCTACAGACACTTCTCTACACTCAATTAAATGAATATAATCACCGTGCGGTCAATTCCAAAGGCACTGCCAAAATGTCCGCTCTCACCGCAAGAGACTGCAAATGGGACCCTGCAAATACAGGACGGCTGGTTCCAAAAAAGAGCCGTATATAGAACCAAACAAAAAGGAGTTTTTTACAAAAAAAGTTTTTTACTTATAAATTATTAGGTATAAAACACTAGATTGTACAAATAATTGTACTTACGGGTTTGGACATTCCAGATGTAAGTGCTTTATTGCTCAGATTATGTGGGGCTGTGATGTGCTGGCCTTTTTCAAAATGAGTTCACTGCGAAAATACAGGAATATTAGTATCAACTATTGACGCTAGTATTCCTGTATTTTCGCAGTGAACTCCTTTCTCTTTGGTTCTATATACGGCTCTTTTTTGGAACCTGCCGTCCTGTATTTGCAGGGTTCCCATTTGCAGTCTCTTGCGGTGAGAGTGGACATTTTGGCAGTGCCTTTGGAACGGACAGCGCGGTGATTATATTCATTTAATCGTGTCTTCAGTTTTTGTCAGGTAGGCACAGAACCGGACTTTTTATCACCTGCAGCTCCTCATTAGTTCCTGCACCAAATCTCATATATAGAAGCGCCAGTGTTTATATATTTGTATAGACTCCTCCATCTAGACCTGTCCTCCACTCGGTGAACACTCGCTGGATTACTATCCGCTATCTCTCGGCTTCCTAGTGTAATCTGTAACTAGTGTGATGGATGTGATGAGCCGTTGTTGGCACTGGATGACGGGCCGGCGTGGATTACCAGCGGCCTGTGAGGAGCTCAGATGGCTGGAGCAGTTTCCCGCAACAAAGGCTTTTCTAGATGCAGATTGGCTCCAGAGCGTTTGATCCTCCTGAGCAGAGATGAGGCGCAAGGACCATTTTATCTCTTTTGCAGTGCACTACAAGTATCACACAGCGTGGCGGCCTCACCTCATCAATGATAGAACACATCCGCTTTAAGGAACAGAGATGTAAAAGCCGAGGTCAGAGCCGCGGCCGAGACATGAAAACATCTGAATATGAATAACGTGTCTTATGTAAGAAGCTGTGTACACCCCTTCAGTACTGTGCACCCCCTTAGAGCCATGCATAGTCAGTAATGTACACCCCCTCAGTACCATGCACCCGTCCTTGCCGTGCACAGTCAGTATTGTACACCCCCTCAGTGCTGTGCACCCCCTTAGAGCCATGCATAGTCAGTAATGTACACCCCCTCAGTACCATGCACCCGTCCTTGCCGTGCACAGTCAGTATTGTACACCCCCTCAGTGCTGTGCACACAGTCTGTACTGTGCATCGCATCAGTACCGTGTACCCCCCGTCAGAACAGCCACCACTGCCGCCTCACCTGTTCTTACACGTCCGGTACTCTACTTTTAATATGGGCTTACAGGATTCATGTTTCCTTCCATCTCTTTGACTTTTCCCTGTGAGACAAGAGACAGCCTCATGTAGCAGGAGACAAGGGACACAGATATGGCAGAGTCATTAAAGGGATCGTCGACTGCAAAAAGTTATCACCTAATCGCAGAATTGCTAAATGCTGGGGTCTGACTGCTGGGACCTGCATGGAGAGGCAGAACAGGGAATTTTTATCCCACATGAGAAAATTTTACACCCGTGAGGGGTTGTCACGCTCGGTAGGAGCCTTCAGGCAGACTCCGGAACATGTGCACGTAACAACACCAGTGGGTTTATTATACGCAGGATAAACCAGGGTGGTGAAAACAAAACACAGCCCACGACAGGAAAAAAAGACAAAAACGATAGCGTACAGTTCAGCACTCCTTGGTGTGGGGTCCTCCCGCACACTGTTAGGGAAAAGCACTCTCAGTCCTCACTTCTATGGGAAGTACAGCTTCTCCCCACAGTACCACACACCGACTGAACCACAGGTCCAGGTATATCATCATATGGGCTGGTCACGTGATCGTGACATCACTGCAGGTACTCAAACACCTGCAGGTCCTGCATGAAAAAGGAAAAGGGGTACGGTGAGCACCCTCCCACCCGCACTGCGGTGCTCACATAAAACCGGGTATTAAGGGAGTTAAGTAATGTGATAGACAGGCCTCTATTCCTTATATTTAAAGACTCTATAGAAACAGGGTCTGTTCCTTTTGATTGGCGGCAAGCAAATGTGGTACCAATATTCAAAAAGGGGTGTAAAAGGGAACCTGTAAACTATAGGCCGGTAAGCTTAACATCTGTTGTGGGTAAAATTTTTGAAGGGTTTCTAAGGGATACCATTATGGAATATCTCAATGTTAATAAATGTTTAACTCCATATCAACATGGATTTATGAAGGATCGCTCCTGTCAGACTAACCTGATCAGCTTCTATGAGGATGTAAGCTCTCAAATGGACCCAGGAGAATCATTGGATGTCATTTATCTCGACTTCTCTAAAGCATGTGACACTGTCCCACAGAAAAGATTGGTCAGTAAGAGGAGAAAGCTTGGGCTAGGGAAAATGTGTGTAGATGGGTAGGTAGCTTAGTGATAGAAAACAAAGAGTGGTTATTAATGGGGCATCCTCAGATTGGGCCAGGGTTACTAGTGGGGGACCACAGGGGTCTGTATTGGGCCCCCTACTATTTAATATATTTATTAATGATCTAGTGGATGGCTTACACAGTAAAATATCAGTATTTGCAGATGATGCAAAACTATGTAAGGTAGTTAACACAAAGGAGGACAGTTTGCAACTACAGACAGATTTGAGTAAATTGGAGAATTGGGCTGAAAAATGGCAAATGAGGTTTAACACAGATAAGTGTAAGGTTATGCACATGGGAAGGAGAAACAGATGCTACAATTACTTACTAAATGGGAAACTGCTGGGGAAATCAGACATGGAAAAAGACTTAGGCATCTTAGTCAATAAGAAGCTAAATTGGAGTGCCCAGTGTCAGGCAGCTGCCACCAAAGCAAATAGGGTCATGGGATGCATTAGAAGAGGTCTGGGGACACGAGATGAAAACATAATTCTCCCTCTGTACAAATCACTCGTCAGACCACACTTGGAGGATTGTGTGCAATTTTGGACGCCGGTGCTCAAGAAAGACATTACTGAACTTGAAAGGGTTCAAAGGCGGCTACTAAAATGATAAATGGAGTTGGTTCACTACAATACCCAGAAAGGTTATCAAAATTAGGTCTATTTACTCTAGAAAAGAGAAGACTTAGGGGAGACTTAATATATATGTACAAGTATATCAGAGGGCAATACAGAGATCTCTCCAATGAACTGTTTGTACCAAGGACTGTGACAAGAACAAGGGGGCATTCTCTTCGTTTGGAGGAAAGACAATTTCTGCACCAGCATAGAAGAGGGTTCTTCACGGTAAGAGCAGTGAGGCTCTGGAATTCTCTTCCTGAGGAAGTGGTGATGGCCAACTCACTGAATGAATGTAAGAAAGGAATGGAGGCTTTTCTTGTGAGTAACAGTATAGAAGGTTACGAATAACAGAATATTATAGGGAGATGGTTGACCCAGCTTAGGGGAAGGAATTTTTTTCCCTATGGAGAAAATTGGCTTCTACTCTGTGGGTTTCTTGCCTTCCCCAGGATCAACAATGCAGAACAGCTACACTAAAAATAGGCTGAACTAGATGGACATAAGGTCTTCCTTCAGCCTTCAAAACTATGTTACTATGTTACTATTAAACTCTTGTACACGGCCACTCAGCACATAGTGTGCTGGAAAGACAAAACCACTCCGATTTCACATCACTGATCGCGCAGTGACACGTACCTCCCATCCTCTACCAAGCCAGTGACTGTCACACACCTCATAAAATGGAGCATCAGGTGAGAAGGCTGACTATCGCTCCATTCATTCTCCATGGGGCTGGAGAAATGCCGGAAAAAGACGAGTGCTGCAGTCACATGGGGAATGGCTGTACATACCGCTCCATTGTAGTGGGGTTAGACGTTCCCTGTTCGGTCAGTCGATGCGGCTCTCAGCAGTCGGACCATCGCTGAATTATAATTTTTCGCACGTGGATAAGTGATAACTTGATTTCCCTAAATAGCGCCTTTAATCTCTGGTTTTCTGGCTATTGGGGAACTACAACTCCCAGCAAGCCCTGTTAGAGCAGTAGTTTCACAGCAGCCGGGCGCTCACACACTGGGCACAGACTGACGTCTTACCATGGGGAATGGTGACTTGGAAGGGCTTGGCCGGATTCTTTACGTTCCATACGGTGAGGCTGCCGTCTGAATGGCTGCACATGAACTGCCGCCCCTCATGGTGCCAGCCGATGGAGTGGATGGCCTGAGGGGGAGAACACTCCGATTACTGGCAGCCATGTCCGGGTCACACATTACACCCGGGCCGGGTCCTGAGACTACCCTGATCAGAGCAGGGAGACGATGACGACCATAAAGCACACGGTTGCCGGTCCAGAGGCCCATGCTTTCCCATGTGTTATAGCATCGCGCACTCCTGCACTTCCTACCACCGGTGGGATCGGCCGCCAGTGTCCCTGCTTGTGCCCCTCCCGCCTTCAGGCTGCTGATAGGGATTTCCTGAGAACAAGGACCTTGGAGGCGAGAAGAGAAGCTGCCATCTGAGGCTGCCATTGTTATTGGGAGCACGCAGATCGCAGCCTCCCTGCTCGCCTCTGCACAAAAAGGAAGAAATACTCTAAAAGCAATAACTGTGGTAACAGGTCCATAAAAATAAAATAAGAACAAAAAATAAAAAGGGCAAAAAACTAACTCGGTCTCCCCCCTAATAAAAGGAGCACAGCCCTCCACATCCAGTGCTGTACTCCCAGTATCGGGGTCCGGACCCCAAGGACTAAGCATAGACAAGACGTAAGTGTGCGGACAATAAGAAAAACCGAGGGAAAACTGGAAAGAAAAAAAAAATATATGCAGTCATGGCCGAAAGTGTCGGCACCCTTGAAATCGTTCCAGGAAATGAAGTATTTCTCCCAGATAATTATTGGAATTACTCCTATTTTGTTATACTCAGGTTTATTTCCTTTGTGTGTATTGGAACAACACAAAAAAAAGAGGAAAAAAGGAAAATTGGACAAAATTTCACACAAAACCCCCAAAAATGGGCCAAACAAAATTGTTGCCCCCCCCCCACACACACTTAAAGGGGTTGTCCCACAAACAAAAGTACATTTTAATCAACAGATCTTGAAATAATAAGAATTTCCACAATAGGTGGTGTATCAGAAAAATGTTCCTGTGCTGAGCTAATCTTATGAATGTCTCCTGCTGTCCTGTGTGATGGTCGTGTCTGACTGTGCAGGGTCTCCTCGGCAGGGGAGGACACAGGAGAGTATACAGACTTTACCGCTGGGATCACAGCTGATTCTTACTGTGAAGTAAAATATTGTTTAAAAACAGCAAATGTTTTACCTCACAGGAAGTATGGGCTGTGATCCCAGCTGTAATGTCTGTATACTCCCCTGTGCCCCCCATGTCCAGGAGATGTGGTATGATCAGACCCTGTCCCTGCACGGTCAGACGTGACCATTACACAGGACAGCAGGAGACATTTATAAGATTGTCTCAGCACAGGAACATTTTTTTGATACACCACCTATTGTGGAAATTATTATTATTCCAAGATCTAATGATTAATATGAACTTTAATTCATGGGAAAACCCCTTAATATTTTGTTGCACCCTTTGGAATAAATAACTGGAATCAATCACTTCCTATAACCAACCACAATCTTCTTAAAATCGGCTCCCGGTCTCTCATATGTGAAGGCGTCTTCTCCCTTAGATCCGGACCCATTGCTCACACTTCCGAACTCTCCAAAACTTTCTTTCCATCCATTTCTGGGGACTTCTTGAAGTATGTCTGAGGTCATTGTCCTGCTGGATGACCCATGATCTAGGACCACGCTCAGCTTTCTGATACTGGGCACTACTGTACATTGCCACCCAAAATACATTGATAATTCATAGAATTCATGATGTCTTGCACACAGTAAAGGTTCCCAGTGCCAGAGGCAGCAAAACAACCCCGAAACATCTGTGACCCTCCACCACATCTGACTGTATGTACTGTGTTCCTTTATTTGTAGGTCTCATTCAGTTTTCAGTAAACAGTAGAATGATGTGCTTTACTAAAAAGCTCTATCTTGGTCTCATCTGTCCACAAGAACTTTCCCAGAAACATTTTGCCTTACTCACGTCCATATTGGCAAAATGTAGTCTAGCTTTTTTATGTCTATGTGTCAGCAGTGGAGTCCTACTGGGTTTCTTGCCATAGCGTTTCATTTCATTCACATGTGGACGTATAGTTCGTGCTGACACCAATGCACCCTGAGCCTGCAGGACAGGTTGGATTTCTTTGGAACTTGATTAGGGCTGCTTATCTGGATTGTCCTGTGTTACAACCTTTCATCAATTCTTCTATGCAGTCCACATCCAGGGAGATTAGCTGTAGTGCAATGGGTTGTAAACTTCTGGATTATGTTACACGTTGTGGACAAAGGAACATCAAAATCTCTGGAGATGGACTTGTAACCTTGAGATTGTTGATATTTTTCAGCAATTTTTGTTCTCAAGTCCTCAGACAGTTCTCTTCTCCTCTTTCTGTTCTCCATGCCTAATGTGGCTCACAGACAGAAAATGCAAGGTTTGAGGCAACTTCTCCTCTTTTTATCAGGTTTTTGGTGATTTAAATTTTTGAGGTTGTGTGTGAAATTAGGTCCAATTTGATATTTTTTAATGTTTTTTTGCGGTGTTCCAACGCACACAAAGGAAATAAACATGTCAATAACAAAACATGAGAAAATGCAATAATTTTCTGGGCTAAATACTTCATTCTCTCTAGCAATTTCAAGGGTGCCAAAACTTTTGGCCATGACTGTATATATTTATGATAGAAAGTGTCCCCTCCCCACTGGAGTCACAATATCGATGCCACATGGAGCCGCAGGTTGGGGTCTGCACAGCAACACTTACCTCGTCGTAGTAGAAGCGGATGTCGGCCCTCTTACACCGCAGGTCCCACAGAACAATGGTGCCGCTCTCATATCCTATCAGCAACTGCAAGACAAACAGGACGATCAGGAGAAAGGAAGTCCAAGAGATGCGGT
Organism: Dendrobates tinctorius; assembly: GCF_039654945.1. NCBI lineage: Eukaryota > Metazoa > Chordata > Amphibia > Anura > Dendrobatidae > Dendrobates > Dendrobates tinctorius. The sequence goes on along the minus strand of NW_027361722.1, from coordinate 1,780,589 downwards.
ATATACAGGGGGCCAAACACCCACTAGCCCGGGGCACCGCAAGTGTCAGGACTCTAACCCCTCATATACAAGAAGAACAGTCAGCCATCTGCACCGGAGGAATAAGAGATTATCCAGCACAATGTCCGTCATCTGCACCAGAGGAATAAGAGATAATCCAGCACAATGTCCGTCATCTGCACCGGAGGAATAAGAGATTATCCAGCGCAATGTCCGTCATCTGCACCAGAGGAATAAGAGATAATCCAGCACAATGTCCATCATCTGCACCAGAGGAATAAGAGATTATCCAGCACAATGTCCATCATCTGCACCGGAGGAATAAGAGATCATCCAGCACAATGTCCGTCATCTGCACCGGAGGAATAAGAGATTATCCAGCGCAATGTCCGTCATCTGCACCAGAGGAATAAGAGATAATCCAGCACAATGTCCGTCATCTGCACCAGAGGAATAAGAGATTATCCAGCACAATGTCCATCATCTGCACCGGAGGAATAAGAGATCATCCAGCACAATGTCCGTCATCTGCACCGGAGGAATAAGAGATTATCCAGCACAATGTCCGTCATCTGCACCGGAGGAATAAGAGATTATCCAGCACAGTGTCCGTCATCTGCACCGGAGGAATAAGAGATTATCCAGCACAATGTCCGTCATCTGCACCAGAGGAATAAGAGATTATCCAGCACAATGTCCGTCATCTGCACCGGAGGAATAAGAGATTATCCAGCACAGTGTCCGTCATCTGCACCGGAGGAATAAGAGATTATCCAGCACAATGTCCATCATCTGCACCAGAGGAATAAGAGATTATCCAGCACAATGTCCGTCATCTGCACCGGAGGAATAAGAGATTATCCAGCACAGTGTCCGTCATCTGCACCGGAGGAATAAGAGATTATCCAGCACAATGTCCGTCATCTGCACCAGAGGAATAAGAGATTATCAAGCACATTGTCCGTCATCTGCACCGGAGGAACAAGAGATTATCCAGCACAATGTCCATCATCTGCACCAGAGGAATAAGAGATTATCCAGCACAATGTCCATCATCTGCACCGGAGGAATAAGGGATTATCCAGCAAAATGTCCATCATCTGCACCGGAGGAATAAGAGATTATCCAGCACAATGTACGTCATCTGCACCAGAGGAATAAGAGATTATCAAGCACATTGTCCGTCATCTGCACCGGAGGAACAAGAGATTATCCAGCACAATGTCCATCATCTGTACCAGAGGAATAAGAGATTATCCAGCACAATGTCCGTCATCTGCACCGGAGGAACAAGAGATTATCCAGCACAATGTCCATCATCTGCACCAGAGGAATAAGAGATTATCCAGCACAATGTCCATCATCTGCACCGGAGGAATAAGAGATTATCCAGCACAATGTCCGTCATCTGCACCGGAGGAACAAGAGATTATCCAGCACAATGTCCATCATCTGCACCAGAGGAATAAGAGATTATCCAGCACAATGTCCGTCATCTGCACCAGAGGAATAAGAGATTATCCAGCACAATGTCCGTCATCTGTACCAGAGGAATAAGAGATTATCCAGCACAATGTCCGTCATCTGCACCGGAGGAACAAGAGATTATCCAGCACAATGTCCATCATCTGCACCGGAGGAATAACAGATTATCCAGCACAATGTCCGTCATCTGCACCGGAGGAATAAGAGATTATCCAGCACAATGTCCGTCATCTGCACCGGAGGAATAAGAGATTATCCAGCACTAGCACTAGGTGGATCGAAGGCAGCACTCTTGAAGAACTACTAAATCCTTGGCTGCAACATGAGCATCAGGATGCACTTTCTGCTGCCATCTTATTGAAACCTTGGTGCAGTCAGTGATGAGCAAAGAAAGTGAACGATTCCACCAAGATATGAAGGTCGTGGAGGGTCGGTATCAGGGTAGATGGGATGGACATACTTTGACTGACTATTGTTGGAGCATCAGGTGAGACTGTCCACAGATTGAACACTTCAAGAAAAGCAAGAAGCATACATACAGGTGCGTCTCACAAAATAAGAATATCATCAAAAAGTGAATTTATTTCAGTTCTTCAATACAAAAAGTGAATTTCATATATGGCTAACAGCCAATGAAAACCCAAAAGTCATTATCTCAGTAAATTAGAATACTTTATAACACCAGCTTGAAAAAATTATTTTAAAATCCGAAATGTCGTCCTACTGAAATGTATGATCAGTAAATGCACTCAGTACTTGGTCGGGCTCCTTTGGCATCAATTACTGCATCAATGCGGTGTGGCATGGAGGTGATCAGCCTGTGGCACTGCTGAGGGGTTATGGAAGCCCAGGTTGCTTTGATAGCAGCCTTCAGCTCGTCTGCATTGTTGGGTCTGGTGTCTCTCATCTTCCTCTTGACAATACTCCATAGATTCTCTATGGCAGACCTGGGCAAAGTGCAGCCCACGGGCCACATCCGGCCCTCTGACTGTCTCAGTCTGGCCCGCGGATCAAGACAGCTGAGGAGCTGAAAATAGTGGCCCACGGTCCGCACCGTGCCCGCCCGCTCGCTGTCTATATCCATGCTGACTGCACTGGTGGAGGAGGAGCCTCAGGCCACTTCCTCCACCAATCAGCTTGTGAAACAGCTGACACGATGACGTTATGACACTGCGTTAGCTGTGTACTGCGGAGAGTCAGACACCGAGACAGGAGCAGAAGCAGAGCGCCGGGGAACGGGACCGAGTTGAGTATGTGTTGTCTTTTTTTTTAGTTATTCATGTATATGGGATGTTTGGCTAGACATGGGGAGGCTGTGTGCGCCTCATTTGCCGAACATGGGGAGGCTGTGTGTGCCTCATGCGCTGGACGTGGGGAGGCTGTGTGCGCCTCATGCGCTGGACGTGGGGAGGCTGTGTGCGCCTCATGCGCTGGACGTGGGGAGGCTGTGTGCGCCTCATGCGCTGGACGTGGGGAGGCTGTGTGCGCCTCATGCGCTGGACGTGGGGAGGCTGTGTGCGCCTCATGCGCTGGACGTGGGGAGGCTGTGTGCGCCTCATGCGCTGGACATGGGGAGGCTGTGTGCGCCTCATGTGCTGGACATGGGGAAGCGGTGTGCGCCTCATGCGCTGGACATGGGGAGGCTGCATGCGCCTCATGCACTGGACATGGGGAGGCTGCATGCGCCTCATGCACTGGACGTGGGGAGGCTGCATGCGCCTCATGCGCTGGACATGGGGAGGCTGTGTGTGCCTCATGTGCTGGACATGGGGAAGCGGTGTGCGCCTCATGCACTGGACATGGGGAGGTTGCATGCGCCTCATGCACTGGACATGGGGAGGCTGTGTGTGCCTCATGTGCTGGACATGGGGAAGCTGTGTGCGCCTCATGCGCTGGACATGGGGAGGCTGCATGCGCCTCATGCACTGGACATGGGGTGGCTGCGTGCGCCTCAAGCGCTGGACATGGGGAGGCTGCGTGCGCCTCATGCGCTGGACATGGGGAGGCTGTGTGCGCCTCATGCACTGGACATGGGGAGGCTGTGTGCGCCTCATGCACTGGACATGGGGAGGCTGTGTGCACCTCATGCGCTGGACATGGGGAGGCTGTGTGCGCCTCATGTGCTGGACATGGGGAAGCTGTATGCACCTCATGCGCTGGACATGGGGAGGCTGTGTGCGCCTCATGCGCTGGACATGGGGAGGCTGTGTGCGCCTCATGCGCTGGACATGGGGAGGCTGTGTGCACCTCATGCGCTGGACATGGGGAGGCTGTGTGCACCTCATGCACTGGACATGGGGAGGCTGTGTGCGCCTCATGCGCTGGACATTGAGAAGCTGTGTGCGCCTCATGCGCTGGACATGGGGAAGCTGTGTGCGCCTCATGTGCTGGACATGGGGAGGCTGTGTGCGCCTCATGCGCTGGACATGGGGAGGCTGTGTGCCTCATGCGCTGGACATGGGGAGGCTGTGTGTGCCTCATGCGCTGGACATGGGGAGGCTGTGAAGGCCTCATACAATATATAGAAGAGACTGTATTTGGGTTCAAATGGTATATAGGGGAATGTCGGCATACATAATCCTGCTCAATATTGAGTGCTATAATTAATATTAATAATTATATGTTGATATTAATATTGAGCTTAATTCATTTCAGCCTATTGGTTCGGCCCTCCATAACAGTCATGGTCTCTCATGTGGCCCCTCGGGAAAATTAATTGCCCACCCCTGCTCTATGGGGTCAAGGTCAGGTGAGTTTGCTGCCAATCAAGCCCAGTGATACTGTTGTGTGTACACCAGGTATTGGTACTTTTGGCCGTGTGGACAGGGGCCAAGTCCTGCTGGAGAATGACATTTTCATCTCCATAAAGCTTGTCAGCAGAGAGAAGCATGAAGGGCTCTAACATGTCCTGGTAGACGGCTGCGCTGACTTTGGTCTTGATAAAACACAGTGGACCTACACCAGCAGATGACATGGCTCCCCAAACCATCACTGATTGTGGAGACTTCACACTAGACCTCCAGCAGCTTGGATTGTGGCTTCTCCACTCTTCCTCCAGACTCTGGGACCACTGACAACAGTCCGGTTCTTCTTCTCCTCGGCCCAGGTAAGACGCTTCTGGCGTTGTCTATTGGTCATGAGTGGCTGACACAAGGAATGTGACACTTGTAGCCCATGTCCTGGAGACGTCTGTGTGTGGTGTGAAGCAATGACTCCAGCAGCAGTGCACTCCTTGTGAATCTCCCCCACATTACTGAATGGCCTTTTCTTAACAATCCTTTCCAGGCTGCGGTTATCCCGGTGGCTTGTGCACCTTTTTCTACCACACTTTTTCCTTCCACTCCACTTTCCATTAATATTCTTGGATACAGCACTGTGTGAACAGCCGGCTTCTTTAGCAATGACCTTTTGTGGCTTCCCCTCCTTGTGGAGTGTGTCAGTGACTACCTTCTGGACATCTGTCAGGTCAGCAGTCTGCCCCATGATTGTGGAGCTACTGAAACAGACTAAGGGACCTTTATAAACGCTTAGGAGCCTTTACAGGGGATTATTGTTAATTATTCTAATTTACTGAGATAATGACTTTTGGGTCTTCATTGGCTGTAAGCCATAATCATCAACATCACCAGAAATAAACACGTGGAATAGATCACTCTGTGTGTAATGACTCTATAGAATAGAGGAGAGTCACTTTTTATATTGAAGAACTGAAATAAATTCACTTTTTGATGATATTCTCATTTTGGGAGAAGCATCTGTATCTCACATGCCACCTAACTTTCCTACTTGTACAATGTGACTTACATTAGCGATATATCCTTTGTATGAACACAATAGATTTACATTATCATTACATTCAGGTCATTTTTTGCATTATATTCCGCTGTATGTACATTTTGTAGGGTTTTGGAAACAAAGGAGAAAATCTGGGATCACTTTTGGATTCAGAAGCCAAAAGATAGTGAAATAAAGCGTCAGGTGTAACGTAACGAGTTGCTCCCCAGTGAGTTCCTCAGTAAATTGTGTTCCCCAGTGAGTTCCTTAGTAAATTGTGTTCCCCAGTGAGTTCCTCAGTGGGCCCCAGACACTGGCCGGAGGGGTCACATTATGTTACACGGGGCTTCTTACCTTGCCTTCATCTCGCGGGGTGTCACTTAAATGTACAACTGGCCCCGGGTGAGTTTTAGTTGATCTGGAAGAAAAGCAAAGAGAGATCATTACCCTGTGGGCTCTGCTACATCACGGCTGTGAGCGCAGACAATGCTCTCTGGACGGCACCAACCTCCGCCCTGTTCTGAAGCTTTGTAGCAATGTATCAGTGAAGGTAAAAGGAGATTCCTGTATGAGTGTGCAAAAGAGAAAAAACCCTCAGCCCAGCGTGGCCACAACGCACTACTACTGACTCTACAGGTGGAGCGCACTGTATGTTATGTTACTGGAAGTAAATGCCTGGACAGGAGGCCACACACTGACACATTGTGACAAACTCTGCAGCTCTAGGTGCAAAATCTTCTCTTGATACCAACAAAATTGTTTCAATTCACTGACATGTAAAATGCATCGCAGACAGCAGCTTTATGTCTCTGCATGGAAGAAGGTTCCCACTCACTGACATCAGGCAGAAAATGGGAAAATTGGGAGGAACTGGATAATAAAGTCTACGAGAGCCACAAAACTATTGGTGTAAAAGTCCGTTCAGTTAGACGTCAGATCAGGAATATCCAAGAGGGAATCATCAGCCAGGATCTAAAAAGGGAGTCCAGACCGATCAGTGAGCACATGACCAGGACTTGTCGGGGGTCTCACTGGGAAATCTCTGTCCCATATTAAGGGTCACCAATCTAACCCAAGAAGAGGTGCGAATCCGGCTAAATAAGATTACAATAGATAAATCTCCGGGTCTGGATCGCAAACACCCATGAGTACTAAGAGAACTAAGTAATGTAATAGACAAACCATTATTTCTTATATTTAGAGACTCTATAGCGACGGGGTCTGTTCCACAGGACTGGCGCATAGCAAATGTGGTACCAATATTCAAAAAGGGCTCTAAAAGTGACCCTGGAAATTATTGGCCAGTAAGTCTAACCTCTATTGTGGGTGAGATATGTGAAGGGTTTCTGAGGGATGTTATTCTGGATTATCTCACTGAGAATGACTGTGTAACGCCATATCAGCATGGGTTTATGAGGAATCGCTCCTGTCACACCAATCTAATGAGCTTTTATGAAGAGGTAAGCTATAGACTGCACCAAGGTGAGTCATTGGATGTGGTATATCTTGATTTTTCCAAAGCGTTTGATACCGTGCCACACAAGAGGTTGGTACACAAAATGAGAATGCCGGGTCTGGGGGAAAATGTGTGTAAATGGGTAAGTAACTGGCTGAGTGATAGAAAGCAGAGGGGGGTTATAAATGGTATATTCTCTAACTGGATCGCTGTGACCAGTGGGGACCGCAGGGGTCGGTGTTGGGACCTCTTCTCTACAATATATTTATTAACAATCTGGTAGAAGGTTTACACAGTAAAATATCGATATTTGCAGATGATACAAAACTATGTAAAGCAGTCAATACAAGAGAAGATAGTATTCTGCTACAGATGGATCTGGATAAGTTGGAAACTTGGGCCGAAAGGTGGGAGATGGGGTTTATCAATGATAAATGTAAGGTTATACACATGGGAAGAAGGAATCAATATCACCATTACACACTGAACGGGAAGCCACTGGGTAAATCTGACATGGAGAAGGACTTGGGGATCCTAGGTAATGATAAACTTACCTGGAGCAGCCAGTGCCAGGCAGCGGCTGCCAAGGCAAACAGGATCATGGGGTGCATTAAAAGAGGTCTGGATACACATGATGAGAGCATTATACTGCCTCTGTACAAATCTCTGGTTACACCGCACATGGAGTACTGTGTACAGTTTTGAGCACCGGTGATCAGGAAGGATATAATGGAACTAGAGTGAGTACAAAGGAGGGCAACAAAATTAATAAAGGGGATGGGGGAACTACAATACCCAGGGAGATTAGCAAAATTAGGATTATTTAGTCTAGAAAAAAAGACGACTGAGGGGCGATCTAATAACCATGTACAGTTGTAGTCAAAAGTATTGACACCCCTGCAATTCTGTCAGATAATACTCAGTTTCTTCCTGAAAATGATTGCAAACACAAATTCTTTGGTATTATTATCTTCATTTAATTAGTCTTAAATGAAAAAACTCAAAAAGAATTGTCCTAAAGCCAAATTGGATATAATTCCACACCAAACATAAAAAAGAGGGTGGACAAAAGTATTGGCACTGTTCGAAAAATCATGTGATGCTTCTCTAATTTGTGTAATTAACAGCACCTGTAACTTACCTGTGGCACCTAACAGGTGTTGGCAATAACTAAATCACACTTGCAGCCAGTTGACATGGATTAAAGTTGACTCAACCTCTGTCCTGTGTCCTTGTGTGCACCACATTGAGCATGGAGAAAAGAAAGACCAAAGAACTGTCTGAGGACTTGAGAAACCAAATTGTGAGGAAGCATGAGCAATCTCAAGGCTACGAGTCCATCTCCAAAGACCTGAATGTTCCTGTGCCTACTGTGCGCAGTGTCATCAAGAAGTTTAAAGCCCATGGCACTGTGGCTAACCTCCCTAGATGTGGACGGAAAAGAAAAATTGACAAGAGATTTCAACGCAAGATTGTGCGGATGTTGGATAAAGAACCTCGACTAACATCCAAACAAGGTCAAGCTGCCCTGCAGTCCGAGGGTACAACAGTGTCAACCCGTACTATCCGTCGGCGTCTGAATGAAAAGGGACTGTATGGTAGGAGAACGAAGAAGACACCACTTCTTACCCCGAGACATAAAAAAGCCAGGCTGGAGTTTGCCAAAACTTACCTGAAAAAGCCTAAAACGTTTTGGAAGAATGTTCTCTGGTCAGATGAGACAAAAGTAGAGCTTTTTGGGCAAAGACATCACCATAGAGTTTACAGGAGAAAAAAGAGGCATTCAAAGAAAAGAACATGGTCCCTACAATCAAACATGGCGGAGGTTCCCTGATGTTTTGGGGTTGCTTTGCTGCCTCTGGCACTGGACTGCTTGACCGTGTGCATGGCATTATGAAGTCTGAAGACTACCAACAAATTTTGCAGCATAATGTAGGGCCCAGTGTGAGAAAGCTGGGTCTCCCTCAGAGGTCATGGGTCTTCCAGCAGGACAATGACCCAAAACACACTTCAAAAAGCACTAGAAAATGGTTTGAGAGAAAGCACTGGAGACTTCTAAGGTGGCCAGCAATGAGTCCAGACCTGAATCCCATAGAACACCTGTGGAGAGATCTAAAAATGGCAGTTTGGAGAAGGCACCCTTCAAATATCAGGGACCTGGAGCAGTTTGCCAAAGAAGAATGGTCTAAAATTCCAGCAGAGCATTGTAAGAAACTCATTGATGGTTTGCGTAAGCGGTTGGTCGCAGTTATTTTGGCTAAAGGTTTTGCAACCAAGTATTAGGCTGAGGGTGCCAATACTTTTGTCTGGCCCATTTTTGGAGTTTTGTGTGAAATGATCAATGTTTTGCTTTTTGCTTCATTCTCTTTTGTGTTTTTTCATTTAAGACAAATTAAATGAAGATAATAATACCAAAGAATTTGTGTTTGCAATCATTTTCAGGAAGAAACTGAGTATTATCTGACAGAATTGCAGGGGTGTCAATACTTTTGGCCACAACTGTATATACATGTGGTCAAAATTCTTGGTACCCCTCATTTAATGACATTTAAGGACAGATAAACCCACAATGGTGACAGAAATAACTTGAATCTGACAAAAGTCATAATAAATCAAAAATCTATGAAAATGAATAAATGAAAGTCAGACATTGCTTTCCAGCCAGGCTTCCACAGAACTTAAAAAAAATAAAACTCATGAAATAGGCATGGACCGAAATGATGAGACCCCTGAAAATAATGCGACAAAAGGGACATGTTACATCGCGGTGTGTCCACTAATTATCATCACAGGTGTCTACAGTCCTGGAGTCAGTGAGTGGCCGGTATAGAGGCTACAGATCCTCACTGAGCTGTCTGGTGACACGGTGTGTATCACACTCAACATGCACCAGAGGAAGCGAAGGAAAGAGTTGTCTCAGGAGATTAGAAAGAGAATTATAGACAAACATGTTACAGGCAATAGTTATAAGACCATCTCCAAGCAGCTTGATGTTCCTGTGACTACAGCTGCACATATTATTCAGAAATGTAAGCTCCATGGGACTGTAGCCGACCTCCCTGGACATGGCCGCAGGAGGAAAACTGATGACAAAACAAAGAGACGGATAATACGAATGGTAACAAAAGAGCCCAGAAAAACTTCTAAACAGATTAAAGGTGAACTTCAAGCTCAAGGAACATCAGTGTCAGATCACACCATCCGTCGTTGTATGAGCCAAATTGGACTTCATGGGAGACGACGACCAAGGAGGCCACCAATGTTGAAAAAAAATCATAAAAAAGCCAGACTGGAATTTGCCAAACTACATGCTGACAAGCCACAAAGCTTCTGAGAGAATGTCCTATGGACAGATGAGACAAAAATGGAACTTTTTGGCAAAGCACATCAGCACTATGTTCACAGACGGAAAAATGAAGCATATCAAGAAAAGAACACTGTCCCTACTGTGAAACATGGAAGAGGCTCTGTTATGTTCTGGGGCTGCTTTGCTGCATCTGGCACAGGGTGTCTAGAATCTGTGCAGGGTACAATGAAATCTCAAGACTATCAAGGGATTCTAGAGAGAAATGTGCTGTCCAATGTCAGAAAGCTTGGTCTCAGTCGCAGGTCATGGGTCTTGCAACAGGATAATGACCCAAAACACACAGCTAAAAGACACCCAAGAATGGCTAAGGGGAAAAACATTGGACTATTCTGAAGTGGCTTCTATGAGCCCTGACCTAAATCCTATTGAGCATCTTTGGAAAGAGCTGAAACATGCCGTCTGGAAAAGGCAACCTTCACACACGAGACAAGTGGAGCAGTTTGCTCTTGAGGAGTGGGCCAAAATACCTGCGAAGTCTCACTGACAGTTACAGGAATCGTCTGATTGCAGTGATTGCCTCAAAAGGTTGTGCAACAAATTATTAAGTTAAGGGAACCATCATTTCTGTCCAGGCCTATTTCATGAGTTTTATTTTTTTTTTTTTTAATTCTTTGGAAGCATGGAGGAAAAGCAATGTCTGACTTTCATTTGTTCATTTTCCTAGATTTCTGATTTATTATTACTTTTGTCAGATTGAAGTTATTTCTGTCACCATTGTGGGTTTTTCTGTCATTAAACGAGGGGTAACAACAATTTTGACCACGTGTGTAAGTATATAAGGGGACAATAAAAATATCTCTCCGAGGATCTGTTTATACCAAGGAAGGTGCCGGTCACAAGGGGGCATTCTCTGCGTCTGGAGGGGAGAAGGTTTCTCCAACATAGAAGAGGATTCTTTACTGTTAGGGCAGTGAGAATCTGGAATTCCCTGCCTGAGGAGGTGGTGATGGTGAACCCAGTTGGGGGGTTCAAGAGAGGCCTGGATGTCTTCCTGGAGCGCAACAATATTGTATCTTACAGTTATTAGGCTCTTTAGAAGGACGTAGATCTGGGGATTTATACTGACGGAATATAGGCTGAACTGGATGGACATGTGGCTTTTTTCAGCCTTGTTAACTATGCTACCTATGCTAACTATGAGGCTTCGGGTGATCACCAGATACTGATGATGGAGGAGTCATACAGGCACCAGATACTGATGATTGAGGTGATGGGCGCTCACCAGATACTGATGATGGAGCTGACAGATGGTCACCAGATACTGATGATGGAGGTGATGGGTGCTCGCCAGATACTGATGATGGAGGTGATGGGTGCTCACCAATTACTGATAATGGAGGAGTAAGACAGTCACCAGATAATAATAATAATAATGTTTATTTATATAGCGCCAACATATTCTGCAGCCCTTTAGTTTAACAGATACTGATGATGGAAGTGACAGAGTCACAAGACACTGATGATTGAGGTGATGGGAGCTCACCAGATACTGATGATGGAGGAGACAGATTGTCTCCAGATACTGATGATGGAGGAGACGGGAGGTCACTAGATACTGATGATCGAGGTGACAGAGTCACCAGATACTGATGGAGGAGATGGGCGGTCACCAGATACTGATGATGGAGGTGATGGGCGGTCACCAGATACTGATGATGGAGGAGACAGATGGTCACCAGATACTGATGAAGGAGGTGATGGGCAGTCACCAGATACTGATGATGGAGGTGACAGTCACCAGATACTGATGATGGAGGTGACAGAGTCACCAGATACTGATGATGGAGGTGACAGAGTCACCAGATACTGATGATGGAGGTGATAAGTGCTCACCAGAAACTGATGATGGAGGTGACAGAGTCACCAGATACTGATGATGGAGGTGACAGTCACCAGATACTGATGATGGAGGTGATAAGTGCTCACCAGAAACTGATGAAGGAGATGATGACCAGTCACCAGATACTGATGATGGAGGCGACAGGTGGTCACCAGATACTGATGATGGAGGCAACGGGCGGTCACCAGATACTGATGATGGAGGCAACGGGCGGTCACCAGATACTGATGATGGAGGGGGACGAGCGGTCACCAGATACTGATGATGGAGGAGACAGATGGTCACCAGATGCTGATGAAGGAGATGATGGCCAGTCACCAGATATTGATGGGATTTACTTTTCTCTTTTGTTCAGTCACTTTGCATTTTTTTATTGATAAAAATAAATGACAGGCTACGTGCACACATTGCGGATTTTGATGCCGATCCGCAGCGCTTTTGGATGCACGGAATTGAATCAAGTCCGCAGTGTAGTGCACAACCAATGTTAGTCAATGGGAAATTCAGAATTGGAGTACACATACGCGTACTATGGAAAAATATGTGTGGATTTGCAGCGTTTTATTTTCTCCAGCATGTCAATTCTTTTTGCGGATCTGCAGCGTTTCTGCACCCATTGACTTCCAATGAGTCAGTCAAATCCGCAGCAAAACCGCAGGTATAAAAAGATTTGCGGTTTTGTGTGCAAAAAACTCTGCAGATCGGGAGGAGGAAGAGTGTGTGTGCGCAGACTATGTGTGTGCGGAGAATGTATGCAGGTCTGTCTGCGGGTGTCTGTGTGTATCTGTGTGTGTGAGGGTGTCTGTGGGTGTGTGCGCGCCTGTGTGTGTGCGGGTCTGTGTGTACGCAGGCATCGTCCGATGGGACTACTAGTCCCATCTGGCTATGTCTGCTACAGTGACAGCATTAGCCGTCTTAATCCATGATTAACACTCTTTTGAGTTGAAACGCGTTGGATTTTTTACCATCCACTGGGGTATCCACTACCTGTAACATGCTCTTTTAACGAAAAGAAATAAAGGAATTGTGGTGTAGTAACCACTGAGTCCGCTAGGGGGCGCTGTGTGAATGTCCCAGGAGAAAGGATGGATGGCAGAATACTGAATGGCCATTATGTATCTCAAAGTGGGTGGCTTTGAGATGAAGACTTATGTGTGGATCAGCAGTGATACTCCTGAGGTGCTGCTTTAATGTGACAGGGAGAAGCCTCCAGGTAACTAGGGAGATGGGCGGACCAGTTACCTACAAACCCACCCAGGGGGTGTGTTTAAAGAACACTGTTGTAAAGAGTGTGTATGTGCTTGAAGGACCTGTGATGAGGTCAGTCATGTGACCTGGTGGGCGTGGCTATGAACCATATAATGTGGCCAGGGTAGGTCACATGAGGTGAATGCTGGGACCCGGTTGGTCCAGTGTGGAAGGTCCTGCTGAGATGGGGCTTCCTGCCTGACAGCACGTGGGGACACTGTGGTGAATGGCTGCACGTGTCTGAGAGTTCCCAGGGGAGGGAATGAACGTCTGCAGTAAGCTGAAGCAGCCATGAGGAGACCCGGACGTGGGTGAGATAAGTGAGGCTAAGAGAGCCTGTATGCTGGACATTGTACAACCTGTGTGAACACAGGGTTTACAGAGTGACGCTATAATGGACGCTCTGCTGTTTATATGCTGTTGCATATTGCTTTGGTTTATGATGATGAATAAACCTCATGGACTATGCTTGCTTTATGGAAAATCTGTGCTGGATCTGGTTTTGTGGCTGCTGAGCGAGTATCCCCTACCCGAATAACAGCGCTACCTCACAATTGGTGGAGAAAGCTATGGGCATTGTTGTAGCCATGTTGCTGGGAGCAATGGAAGAGGACTGCAAAGTCGGTTGCTAAGGGCAACGCTGAGCCAGGAGGGCTGACGGTTGGGGAAGCCACTGCCCGGCTGTGGTTCTGGAACCGTGGGGCGGCCTAGTGAGTAAGGCACTGTCCGGATCGGTGAGCCCAGTGCGGCCGTTTCCCCCAGGATAAAGAGACTTATAGGATACCTCTGCGGTAGAGGGGTCCGAGAACCTGCGCGGCCAGCAGGTGACGGTCGTGAAAACTGTGTTGTACTGACCGGGGTCAGTGAGAAAGAGACTGGTGAGTGATAGGGTGCCTCTGTGGAGAAGAGGTATCCGAGGACCTGTGGGGCCGACACAGGTAACGGACAGGTGTTCGTGTTGTACTGACCTGGGTCAGTGAGAGAGACTGTGTGGGTTCAGTGAGCAAGGTCCTGGAGGGTCAGTGTTGGGAGATTCTAGGAGAAGAATCGGATCCCTGGAGCACGTGGTATGACCTTGGATTTGGTGAGGCGTGAGTGTTGGGCAGTCTCAGGAGGAGATGGATGTCCTGAAGAGCACCCGCTAAGCCCCTGGACCTGGTGAGGCCGGTGTGTTGGGAAACCCTGGCAGGAGGGCCGATCCCTGAATACAACCCGGTGCGCCCTGTGTGTTGGACGGTCTCAGGAGAGGAGACGGAACGTCCTGAATAGCACACAGAAAGGACACGTGAGTTTTTTGTGTGGTGTTTTTTTTCTTTTCTCAACTCAGCCTGCGGTGGCTCAGTGGGAGTCAAGAAGGTGACAAGCGGCTTCCTGTATCTCGGCGGGGTTACGAAGGGGACAAGCGGCTTCCTGTAACTCGGCGGGGTTATGAAGGGGACAAGCAGCTTCCGGTAACTCGGCGGGGTTACGAAGAGGACACCAGCCGCTGTGTGTGAACAGCAGCCGGTGGTGTCGGTGATCGGTGACAGCAGGAGCTGTGGTGGTGCGAGCAAGGACTTGTGTGGTATCGTTAAAAGACATAAACTGTGTTGTGTGAACTGTGGTCAGAGAAGACCGATATAACGGACATGAGGAATTCCCGGAAGGGGGCGGTGGCCCAAACCGGGGTGGTAGCCCAAAAGGGGGTGGAGTCCCAAATCGGGGTGGTAGCCCAAAAGGGGGTGGAGTCCCAGAAGGGGGCGGTGACCCAAATTGGGATGGTAACACAAAAAGGGGTGGAGTCCCAGAAGGGGGCGGTGACCCAAATTGGGGTGGTTCAGGAAATGGCAGCACTGATTGCCTCAGTGGGTATGTCTGGGGAACCGTAGTGTGTCTGTATGAGTTTTGAGGAGTGCGGCATGTATTTTCCAGATAATGACGGGCCACAGGTGTGTACCGTGATGCTGCATCGGGAAGGAGTCTCTGGTAGACTGGACTCAGAGAGTCAAGTGACTCTGACAGGAACTCCTCTTGTTTTGTCTCTGACCGAGAAAAACGCCAGGGTTCACTGTAAACATGGGGTCACGGTGAACTATGCAGTAGACCGAGTAATGTTCGAGGGGACCAAACGTGGTGCGTGCCAAGGGGGCGTGATACCACGTGACTTAGTCTATGCCTTGGAGAGGGGCCGGGACTTTGTGTTGTTTGATGATGTATGGTCGAATGAGGGAGACGTTTCTACTGTTGGATTAACAGACGTTGAGACGGTGACGTCTCCTAAAGTGGACAGGTCTGATGTAGAAGTGACTGGAAGAAAAAGTACATCTGCCCAACTGACGGACCTGACGTCTCGTGATAAGACATGGTGGGCTGGGAGATGAGGTGACTGGAGTGGACACACGGTCAGAGGGTAACTGGAGGGTTGACTCTGATGATCGGCGTGACTCAGACTCTAGGGGAGACTGTGGCTCTGAGAGAGAAAGGGAGCACAGACTGGATGAGCTAGAGAAAGAAGTCTTCGAGCCCAAAGGTCACCTGGCATCGTGGCAAGGTCTGAATAAGTCCCTCAGAGAAGAGGTGGGAGTACTAACAGAAACTGTAAGAGGTCTTCTGCGGGAGAAGAAGTGGGACGAAGACTTACAGCGGCCAGGCCTGAGTGAGGAACAGTGTGAAGACAAAAAGAAACTGAAAAGTATGGAAGCCGAGGTGATTCGCTTGCAGACGGAGCTTGCTGCTGCAGAGTGTGCTGAAAGACAAGCACAGCAGGAAAGAGATGAACTGGCAGATGTGATTGCCAACAACAGAGGTGAAGATGCTCTGGCTTTGGAAGAAAAGAGGCTGAAGAAGAAGTGGAGGAAGAACACGGCAACGTCCTTGCTTATCACACACACATAAGTCTCCATCTCAAAGCCACCCACTTTGAGATACATAACGGCCCCTCAACACTCTGCCATTCATCCCTTCTCCTGGGACCTCCGAACAGTGCCCCCCTAGTGAACACAGTGGTTACTACACCACAAAACATTATATGTCAACATGGTATGTGATGATATGGTATTCGATGGAGTATGTAAAAGAAGAGGATGGACAAAGAAATGACATCACAATTCTTTTTTTTTTGTTAAATATAGATGTTTATTTAGCTTACAAAAACACATGAAATTCCGAATCGAAAACACGCAGATTTTTAACTGCGAGGAAGAATCCGCGCAGAAAATTCCACAGGTAAATCCGTAAAGTGTGCACATACCCTAAAACTTCCAGTTTTAACAGATTTTGTACACACCTACTGAAAACTTTTTTCTTTCTCGCACTTTCTCTCTTTCTTGCTCTCTCTGTTTCTCTTCCTCTCTTATACATGTATATGAGTACAGTACACAACGAGTGAAGGAGGAGTAACGCAGGATCCCAGACCGAGTCTTTATGGAAAGGTCACCAGTGATTTATGTCTTCTTCGATGTGGGAGAATAAATGTATGACTGCAGTAATTGCGGAGCCAGCAGATTTGTATTCATTTCCTAAATGCCACAACATAAAACAACCTGGTAAAGGCTGCGGCATTTCACGTTAATGTGGTGCAGATTGGGGAGACTGAAGATCCTACTTTCATGTTCATTACAGATTGTATGGTGACAAGTGTCTCCAATCCTCCTGTAAATGTACATGATGGTGATTGTCATCTGTAAAGAGGGGGAGGAAGGGTGTGCAGCTGCAGGATATCCAAAGTGACAATGGTCGGATGTGTAAACAGCAATATGATGCGTATGCAGGGAGGGAAATCAGGATTACAAAATGGACTATGACATTATACTCACATCCATCTGTTATCAGCCAACAAAGGAGGGAGAATAGATCTGAGTTTTATTTGCTGCTATTCCCCAGATGATCATCACAGAAGAATCAGGTCAATGTGGTCAGTGTGTCCTAATGGGAGCAGATTAAATCAAGAAAAACACATCCAGCCCATAAACGGCAGCGCTTCCCAGGACTCACATCCAAAGATGATATTCCATATTTTTTTATTTCATAGGTTAAAAAAGAGATACAACGCGTTTCGGATACAGTGTATATCCTTCATCAGGTATCATAAAACATACAACGCGTTTCGGATACAGTGTATATCCTTCATCAGGTATCATAAAAACACAGTACTGTGTTTTTATGATACCTGATGAAGGATATACACTGTATCCGAAACGCGTTGTATCTCTTTTTTAACCTATGAAATAAAAAAATATGGAATATCATCTTTGGATGTGAGTCCTGGGAAGCGCTGCCGTTTATGGGCTGGAGGTGCCTTTCTTGATTTACTCATCCTGTGTGAGCCTGAATCTGCCTCTTTCACTTGGATCCACCCGAGGCAAGCTGCAAGCCCTGTCTTCTGAGAAGTATCCCAAAAGGAAGGATTTTTGAGGATACATAATCCAAAGCTATGTTAGTCTTCTATCAGGTGAGTGCATAAAATTGTGCACCCTTTAAAGACTACAATATTGTGTTTACGCACTTAGGGCGCCGCGAATTGTCTGTTCTTCTCTCCCAAACAGGGTTTTTTTTGCATAATGGGAGCAGATTGTGATTCCATGAGGAGGAGAGCAGGACTCACAGGCTTTCTCTATAAGTGGGAGTGCGAAGCAGGACTCACAGGCTTTCTCTGTAAGTGGGAAGGAGAAGCAAAACTCACAGGCTTTCTCTATCAGTGGGTGCTAGAGCAAGACTCACAGGTTTTCATTAGAAGAGGGAGGGAGGGGCAGGACTCACAGTATTTCTGTATTAATGAGAGGGAGAGCAGGACTCTCAGGCTTTCACTATAAGTGGGAAGAAGCAGAGCTTGCATGCTTTCTCTATAAGTGGGTGGGAGAAGGACTTACAGACTTTCTCTATAAGTGGGTGGGAGAAGCAAGACTCACGGGTTTTCTGTATGTGGGAATGAGAAGCAGGACTCAGGCTTTCTGTCAGTGGGTGCTAGTGCAGGACTCACAAGCTTTCTTTAGAAGTGGGAGGGGCAGGACTCGCAGTCTTTCTGTATTAATTAGAGGGAGAGTAGGACTCACAGGCTTTCACCATAAGAGGGAAGGAGAAGCAGAGCTTGCAGGCTTTCTCTATAATTGGGTGGGAGCAGGACTCACAGGCTTTCTCAATAAGTGGGTGGGAGAAGCAGGAAACACAGGCTTTCTGTATAAGTGGGAATGAGAATCAGGACTCACAGGCTTTCTCTGTGAGTGGGTGCTAGTGCAGGACTCACAGACTTTAGAAGTGGGAGGGGCAGGACTCACAGTCTTTCTGTATTCACTGTAAGTGGGAGAAACAGGGCTCGCAGGTTTATAAGGAGACGCAGAACTCACAGGCTTTCTCTATAAGTGGGAGGGAGACGCAGGAATCCCAGGCTTTCTCTATAAGTGGGAGGAAGAGCCGGACTCAATGGCTTTCTCTATAAGTGGATGAGAGCAGAACTCAAAGGCTTTCTCTACAAGTAGGAGGGAGAAGCAGGGCTCACAGGCTTTCTCTGTAAGTGATAAGGATACACAGGACTCACAGGCTTTCCCTGTAAGTGATAAGGAGATGCAGGACTCACAGGCTTTCTCTATCAGTGGGTGCTAGAGCAGGATGCAGGCTTTCTCTAGAAGTCGGAGGGAGAAGCAGGGCTCACAGGCTTTCTCTATAAGTGGGTGGGAGCAGAACTTACAGACTTTCTCTATAAGTGGGTGGGAGAAGCAAGACTCACAGGTTTTCTGTATGTGGGAATGAGAAGCAGGACTCAGGCTTTCTGTCAGTGGGTGCTAGTGCAGGACTCACAAGCTTTCTTTAGAAGTGGGAGGGGCAGGACTCGCAGTCTTTCTGTATTAATTAGAGGGAGAGTAGGACTCACAGGCTTTCACCATAAGAGGGAAGGAGAAGCAGAGCTTGCAGGCTTTCTCTATAAGTGGGTGGGAGCAGGACTCACAGGCTTTCTCAATAAGTGGGTGGGAGAAGCAGGAAACACAGGCTTTCTGTATAAGTGGGAATGAGAATCAGGACTCACAGGCTTTCTCTGTGAGTGGGTGCTAGTGCAGGACTCACAGACTTTAGAAGTGGGAGGGGCAGGACTCACAGTCTTTCTGTATTCACTGTAAGTGGGAGAAGCAGGGCTCGCAGGTTTATAAGGAGACGCAGAACTCACAGGCTTTCTCTATAAGTGGGAGGGAGACGCAGGTCTCACAGGCTTTCTCTATAAGTGGGAGGAAGAGCCGGACTCAATGGCTTTCTCTATAAGTGGATGAGAGCAGAACTCAAAGGCTTTCTCTATAAGTAGGAGGGAGAAGCAGGGCTCACAGGCTTTCTCTGTAAGTGATAAGGATACACAGGACTCACAGGCTTTCCCTGTAAGTGATAAGGAGATGCAGGACTCACAGGCTTTCTCTATCAGTGGGTGCTAGAGCAGGATGCAGGCTTTCTCTAGAAGTCGGAGGGAGAAGCAGGGCTCACAGGCTTTCTCTGTAAGTGATAAGGAGATGCAGGACTCACAGGCTTTCTCTATCAGTGGGTGCTAGAGCAGGATGCAGGCTTTCTCTAGAAGTCAGAGGGAGAAGCAGGGCTCACAGGCTTTCTCTGTAAGTGATAAGGAGACGCAGGATTCACAGACTTTCTCTTTAAGTGAAAAGGAGATGCAGGACTCACAGGCTTTCTCTATCAGTGGGTGCTAGAGCAGGTCTAAGGCTTTCTTTAGAAGTGGGAGGGAGAGCAAGACTCACAGGCTTTCTCTATAAGAGGAAGGGAGAAGCAGGGCTCACAGGCTTTCACTATAACTGATAAGGAGGCATAGGACTCACAGGCTTTCTCTATAAGTGATAAAGAGGCGCAGGACTCTCAGGCTCTCTCAATAAGTGATAAGGAGATGCAGGACTCACAAGCTTTCTCTATAAGTGGGAGTTAAAAGCAGGACTCACAGGCTTTCTCTATAACAGGGAGGGAGAAGCAGGGATTACAGGTTTTCTCTATAAGTGATAAGGAGACGTAGGACTCACAAGCTTTCTCTATAAGTGATAAGGAGATGAAGGACTCACAAGCTTTCTCTATAAGTGGGAGGGAGAAGCAGGACTTACAGGCTTTCTCTATAACTGGAAGGGAGAAGCAGGGCACACAGGCTTTCTCTAAAAGTGATAAGGAGACGTATGACTCACAGGCTTTCTCTACAAGTGGTAGAGAGGCTCAGGAATCACAGGCTTTCTCTATACAGGGGAGGGACAGCAGGACTCAAAGGCTTTCTCTAAAAGTGGGTGAGAGCAGAACTCACGTGCTTTCTTTATAACTGGGAGAGAAGTAGGACTCACAGGCTCTATCTATAACTGGGAGGGAGAAGGATCACAGGTTTTCTCTATAAGTGATAAAGAGAAGTAGAACTCACAGGCTTTCTGTATAAGTGGGAGGGGGAAGCAGGGCTTACAGGCTTTCTCTATCAGTGGGTGCTAGAGCAGGACTCGCAGGCTTTCTTTAGAAGTGGGAGGGAGGGGCAGATTTCACAGTCTTTTCGTATTAATGGGAAGGAGAGCAGGACTCACAGGCTTTCTCTATAAGTCGGAGGGAGAAGCTGGGCTCACGGGCTTTCTCTGTAAGTGATAAGGAGACGCAGGACTCACAAGCTTTCTCTAGAAGTGGGAGGGAGTCACAGGACTCATAGACTTTCTCTATAAGTGATAAGGAGAAACAGGACTCACAGGCTCACTCTATAAATGGGAGGGAGAGAATGACTTACAGGCTTTCTCTAATAGTGGGTGGGAGAAGCAGGGCTCACAGGCTTTCTGTAAAATTCGGAGGAAGAGCAGGAATTAAATTGACAAAATAGTTGATTACTGTCCACACTTATACATTCAAACAAACCCTCAGCAGGATTAGCTTAGGACAGGCATTCATTAAGATAAAAACAAGATTGTTTTCCACTCGCAGAAAGACAAGATATTGAACACAGTAAATAAAGCCGTATACATTGATTAAAGTGGTAAGCTAATCGAGGCCATTACCGCCAAGCCACTATGACATTGTTGGACTCATATCATTTGCACCAGAAGGACCTGGTCCTCCCAGACTACAAGATGTGGGGAAGATTATGTAAAGTGATGGTCGCACATATAAGTTATGGAAAAAGACAACTAAAAATCTCAAGAGCGACATTGTCCTTACAGAGCTTCTATGGAGTAGTAGTGAGCGTGCTTGGCTACCTCGATATACTAACCTCTCAGGTCACCAGGTTGGGGTTACATGGAAACAGGATCCCCCTGATTACAGCTCTGTATGGATCGAGGCATTACTGAGAAAGGGCAATAAATATTCAGGATGAAAAATCCCTTTAAGCTTGGTTGCCTTTAGACGGTACAAATCCTTTAAGGGATGGTGATTCATTAATTAACTAAATGACCCAGAATCGGGTGATGAGGGACGATCGTACTCACAGTTCTATCGCCTTGTTCCACATGACCACGTATCCGGACAGAACGAAGGATAAAATATTTACAATGTGCGTGTTTCCTCTCTCCGTCCCGACATACAGCCACTTACTCTGGAAAGGCAGATGGCAGCAGGTGATCCTGAAACAGACAACGAAGTAAGTCACATCAGCACATAACCAGATTATACACACAGAGCCGGACATACAGTATATGTGACCCCGCTAGGTGCAAACAGCTGTCTCATAATTATCCCCAATGCTGTATACCCCACACTCAGGACAATCTCCGGTATAAAACAGAAGTGACAAAAGACAATCAAAGCCACAAAGTCTGAGAAGACTACAGCATGTCCTTCGCCCATCACAGTGTATATTACATTACTGATCGCTTACTGTATTATACTCCAGAGCTGCACTCACTATTCTGCTGGTGCAGTCACTGTGTACATACATTACTGATCCTGAGTTACATCCTGTATTATACTCCAGAGCTGCACTCACTATTCTGCTGGTGCAGTCACTGTGTACATACATTACATTACTGATCCTGAGTTACATCCTGTATTATACTCCAGAGCTGCACTCACTATTCTGCTGGTGCAGTCACTGTGTACATACATTACTGATCCTGAGTTACATCCTGTATTATACTCCAGAGCTGCACTCACTATTCTGCTGGTGCAGTCACTGTGTACATACATTACATTACTGATCCTGAGTTACATCCTGTATTATACTCCAGAGCTGCACTCACTATTCTGCTGGTGCAGTCACTGTGTACATACATTACTGATCCTGAGTTACATCCTGTATTATACTCCAGAGCTGCACTCACTATTCTGCTGGTGCAGTTACTGTGTACATACATTACATTACTGATCCTGAGTTACATCCTGTATTATACTCCAGAGCTGCACTCACTATTCTGCTGGTGCAGTCACTGTGCACATACATTACATTACTGATCCTGAGTTACATCCTGTATTATACTCCAGAGCTGCACTCACTATTCTGCTGGTACAGTAACTGTGTACATACATTACATTACTGATCCTGAGTTACATCCTGTATTATACTCCAGAGCTGCACTCACTATTCTGCTGGTGCAGTCACTGTGTACATACATTACATTACCGATCCTGAGTTACATCCTGTATTATACTCCAGAGCTGCACTCACTATTCTGCTGGTGCAGTCACTGTGTACATACATTACATTACTGATCCTGAGTTACATCCTGTATTATACTCCAGAGCTGCACTCACTATTCTGCTGGTGCAGTCACTGTGTACATACATTACATTACTGATCCTGAGTTACATCCTGTATTTTACTCCAGAGCTGCACTCACTATTCTGCTGGTGCAGTCACTGTGCACATACATTACGGATCATGACTTACAGTATACATTGGGGACCTGGCTGCAGTCTGTGATCTGGCTGCAGTCTGTACGGGAGATGGAGCCAGCGCTCTCAGTTTACTTGTGTCACACCAAGATCTGGGCATATGGCCAGCAAATCAAAGTGGAGAGACAGGAGGTAATGGTAACGTGCCGATGACCTCATTATGCGGAACGGTGCAGCACACAAAAACAAGAGGCCACAAAGCAGATCTGGGCTCAGACCTTATGGATCCAGCAACAGTCCACAACCGGAGCCTCATATGCAGCATCAGGGCTCGTGACTACTCCAGATCCCTCCATGTGCCACATGTCATGTGATGATGTGCGTTCTCCTCTGATGACTGCGCAGATGCAGCGGCCACAGCGAGGAGCAGCTGCCACCCAGCAGCATGGACAGGCTGCCGCCCTTCTGGCCGGTCATAAGCTCCAGGCTCTGGTTATCTTCTTTTTCATTGTATGACTGGTGGTCTTCACCTTAAGACCCACATAATATAGCAGACACAAGGTTCAGCTGTGTGGCAGACATAGGGCTCAGCGGACTGACTGGCAATACCAGACCCAGCAGAATGCCTATGGATGGCGCTGTGTCAGGTGCTACGGCACTACCCTGTGACTCTGCTGACTGGGGGGCTTCTGCACCAAACCCCTGTAACTCATTATTAAACAGCAACTCAGATGAGCACAGATGAGTCCTATCATTTCACCGGTTGTCTGACCGGACCCCGGCCGAAAAATTAGTCCCAGACTTCAATCACTTCAGGCATCTGCTAAGTTGCTCCTTGAAGACACATATTTTATTACTGCGTTCCTAGAATCACGGCTGTGCCATATTTATTACTATTATACTATTTCAGGCCATGTGCTCTTGTTTTTTACGGACCAAGTTGTACAAGTTTTACATTTGGGTGGAAAAGTGCTGCAGAGTCAGAAGCTTCATATATAGAAGGGTTAATAGTCTATTTCTATCAATGACCGAAGAAAATAGAAATGTAAATCCCATCAGTATCTGGTGACCTCCCGTCCCCTCCATAATCAGTATCTGGTGATCTCCCGTCACCTCCATCATCAGTATCTGGTGACTGCCTGTCCCCTCCATAATCAGTATCTGGTGACTGCCCATCCCCTCCATAATCAGTATCTGGTGACCTCCCGTCACCTCCATCATCAGTATCTGTGACTGCCCGTCCCCTCCATCATCAGTATCTGGTGACTGCCTGTCCCCTCCATAATCAGTATCTGGTGACCTCCCGTCACCTCCATCATCAGTATCTGTGACTGCCCGTCCCCTCCATAATCAGTATTTGGTGACCGCCCGTCCCCTCCATCATCACTATCTGGTGACTGCCCGTCCCCTCCATCATCAGTATCTGGTGACTGCCCGTCGCCTCCCTCATCAGTATCTGGTGACCGCCCGTCCCCTCCATCATCAGTATCTGGTGACCGCCCGTCCCCTCCATAATCAGTATTTGGTGACCGCCCGTCCCCTCCATCATCAGTATCTGGTGACTGCTCGTCCCCTCCATCATCAGTATCTGGTGACCCCCGTCCCCTCCATCATCAGTATCTGGTGACCGCCCGTCCCCTCCATCATCAGTATCTGGTGACCACCCGTCCCCTCCATAATCAGTATTTGGTGACCGCCCGTCCCCTCCATCATCAGTATCTGGTGACTGCACGTCCCCTCCCTCATCAGTATCTGGTGACCCCCGTCTCCTCCATCATCAGTATCTGGTGACCGCCCGTCCCCTCCATCATCAGTATCTGGTGACCGCCCGTCCCCTCCCTCATCAGTATCTGGTGACCCCCGTCCCCTCCATCATCACTATCTGGTGACTGCCCGTCCCCTCCATCATCAGTATCTGGTGACCGCCCGTCCCCTCCCTCATCAGTATCTGGTGACCCCCGTCACCTCCATCATCAGTATCTGGTGACTGCCCATCACCTCCATCATCAGTATCTGGTGACCGCCCGTCCCCTCCCTCATCAGTATCTGGTGACCCCCGTCTCCTCCATCATCAGTATCTGGTGACCGCCCGTCACCTCCATCATCAGTATCTGGTGACCGCCCGTCACCTCCATCATCAGTATCTGGTGACTGCCCATCACCTCCATCATCAGTATCTGGTGACCGCCCGTCACCTCCATCATCAGTATCTGGTGACCGCCCGTCACCTCCATCATCAGTATCTGGTGACCGCACATTGCCTTCCTCACTTCTTGGTTACTGGAGAATGTGAAGGAATGTGTTGGATTATAGCCAAGTATATAATTACACCAGAGTCAGACATGTGATGAGGATCAATATTTAATATCTGAAACACAATCAATAACTGAAACAGGACATAACTGTGAGAGGAGCAGCCAAACTCTGCTATGAGCTGAGGCTGTGGAACAATCTCATGCAACAATATCATTTCCTCCATCATCAGTATCACCAGACATTGATGATGGAGGTGATGGGCGGTCACCAGATACTGATGATGGAGGCGACAGGCGGTCACCAGATACTGATGATGGAGGCGACAGGCGGTCACCAGATACTGATGATGGAGAGGACGGGCGGTCAAAAGATACTGATGATGGAGGTGACGGGTGGTCACCAGATACTGATGATGGAGGCGACAGGCGGTCACCAGATACTGATGATGGAGGGGACGGGCGGTCACCAGATACTGATGATGGAGAGGACGGGCGGTCACCAGATACTGATGATGGAGGCCACGGGCGGTCACCAGGTACTGATGATGGAGGCAACAGATAGTCACCAGATACTGATGATGGAGGCGACGGGTGGTCACCAGATACTGATGATGGAGGTGACAGGTGGTCACCAGATACTCATGATGGAGGTGACGGAGGCAACGGGCGGTCACCAGATACTGATGATGGAGGAGACAGATGGTCACCAGATACTGATGGAGGTGAGGGGCAGTCACCAGACATTGATGATGGAGGTGACAGATGGTCACCAGATACTGATGATGGAGGGGACGGGCGGTCACCAGATACTGATGATGGAGGTGACAGATGGTCACCAGATACTGATGGAGGTGACGGACAGTCACCAGACATTGATGATGGAGGTAACAGATGGTCACCAGATACTGATGATGGAGGTGACGGGCGGTCACCAGACACTGGTGATGGAGGCGACGGGCGGTCACCAGATACTGATGATGGAGGAGACAGATTGTCACCAGATACTGGTGAAGGAGGTGATGGGCAGTGACTAGATACTGATGATGGAGGAGATGGGCAGTCACTAGCTACTGATGATGGAGGAGATGGGCAGTCACTAGCTACTGATGATGGAGGAGATGGGCAGTCACTAGATACTAAGGGGATTTACATTTCTCCTTTCTTCATTCACTTTGCATTTTCTTAATAACAAATAGACTATTAATTTTACTTGTGATAACATTCTTACTTTGAGGCATTTCTACAACATTTGCCTATAACTTTTGCACAGTTCTGTACTTTTTATTGGTCCCATTGTGGGGTACACATGATGTGTTATGAACATGGTATTACCTGTTTTGGGGGGAGAAATTGACTTTTTTTTAATTCTGCAGGATGATATAATTATGGCAAATTATATGCAAATATGTTATTTTTTGTTATATTACTTTTGCACAAAAAACTTTCTTTCCATTGTAGGGTACATATGATTTAAAGATGACTTTTTATTACATTTTTTCAGAGGTGAATGAACAAATATGGCAGCAATCCTGGGCTTCTGCTTTGCTATCGCAGTGATAGGACCAGGCAGAGCATATTATATTTATGATGGTGGGGGATATGGTATGTGGGGATCATTGTGTTTGTATTCATATTTTACTGATTTTCATGGTGTTCTCTCGTAGGATGAGTTGTTATTTGCTAATTGATGAATGGCTGTCGTTGCCATCTGATATCAGCCCCCACAGTATTGCATTGTTGGCTCATTTGCTGATGACATATTGACCTAGCTTGGTGAGACAATGAGCCCCTGCGACCTGCCCCTGACCTGTGAATGAGGAGAGGGACTTTTAAAATATCAGTGAGGTGAGAGACAAGTTCAGATCATGTGTGGAACTATGATGTGAACACAGCTCCTCAGAGAGAAAGAAGAGTATATGGACTGTGTTATCCTCTGTCTGCTGGATTGTTGGACTCTCATCTCCCAGGGCTTTTATCCTGTTACTGAACCGCATTTGGCTTCTGGCCTATCTTATCCTTTGTGTGGTGGATTGTTTATGGACCTTTCATATTTTTGCCTAAAATAAAGATCTTGAGATTATTCACTCTGCTCTTGCTCTGTTGTGTGACACCAGAGAAGGACCCCGTGACAATATTGTTATACCTCGGTCGTTATGTAGGTCGTGTTACCAAGTATGTGTGCAGTTTTATAGTTTTATTCTTTTACATAATTATTCTATGAGTAAAGAGGAAAAGGTGATGGGGCCATTGACAACCCTGACAACGCTGAACGTGCTGCTGGGGACTGAGGATCTGGCAGCTGTTGGGTGAGTCTCCCGGGGCCCAGTATTGCCCACCATGGCATGATCGCCCCCAGCTGCACCCACAGTCCTATTCTGAAGAATAATTTGTACTTGGAAGTTTATGAGGACGGGCCGCTTTCCTGACACGTCCCCTGTAATCACTGGTATGGATACATTAAAAGCTGAGCGTTACCTTACTCCGTAAGGCTATGTTCACGAGTTGCGTTTTTGCTTCGTTTTTTTTTTCTTCAAGAAAAGTCAGGATTTATCTTCCTTAAAGTTTTTGCACCAAAAACGCAGCAAAACCTGATACCTGAGTTTTTGCAGTTACTCAGTTACCGATTTCTGCGGGTGAAAAAACACTGAATGAATTGCCATGCTACAGTTTACAAAAACGCAGCAGTTTTCCAAATCAGTCAGGAAAAGAAACAAAGTGTGTGCATGAGATTTCTGAAATCCCATAGCTTTTGTTGGTAATGTAAAACGCAGCAAAATCACAACTTGTGAACATAACCAGTTTCACACGTCCTGATATTTCCGGTACCGTAGATGTCATTGTCCGTGTGTGCAATATGTAATACCTGCAGCACACGTGTGGCAACCGTGTGCCGTACGGGAAGCAGCCTTACAGTAAGCGCTGTTCCCCTGCGCCGGACACGGAAGACGGCTCTCATCATTCCCTCCTGCGCTGCCAGCAATCAGCACGAGCAGGGGAGAATGATGAGAGTTATATTCAAGTGACAACAATGACAGCAGGTGGCGGCTGATTATTACTCCCATCAGCTTCCACCTGCTGCCCCTAATAACAGTTAGTGCAGGAGCGGCAGATGGGAGTATCCCCCCCCCCACATGCGCTATAAAATAAATTATTTAATTAAAAATCTGGCGTAGTTCAGCTCAATCAGTTCACAGCAGATCACAGGGAGAAATTCTCATGGCCCCTTACCAGCCTGAGAATACCAGCCCCCAGCTGTCAGCTTTGGCATGGCTCGTTGTCAAAAATAGGGGGACCCCACGCCGTTCATTTTAAATTAATTAAATACATTTAAAAAAAATGCTGTGGGGTCCCTTCTATTCTTGATAACCAGCCTTGCTGAAGCTGACAGCTGAGGGTTGCAGCCCCCAGCTGTCAGTTTTGCCTGGCTGGTTATAGAAAACACAGGGGAACCCAAGCCAATTTTTTTATTTATTTTATTTATAGTGCAGGCGGTGGGTGAGGAATACTCCCATCAGTCACCGCTTGCTGTCACTGTTACTAGCGGCAGCAGGTGTAGTCTGATGGAAGTAATAGTTCCATCAGTCGCCGCCTGCTGTCATCACTTGAATATAACTCTCATCATTCTCCCCTGCTCACGCTGATCGCTGGCAGAGCGGGGGAGAATGAGGACAGTCATATTCACCACTTGGCGCCGGGGAACAGAGTTTATTGTATGGCTTCTTTCCTGGCGCCCCCGTGTGTTATCTGTGTGCATGTGTTTGGGACGTTTTGTGGCTCGTGCTGATCGTAAAAAACAGACATGTCAGTGTGCTTTGCCCACAGACACACGATCCATGGAAACACTCTGACGTGCACAGAACCATTCACTTGAATAGGTCTACACGTGTAAGTGTCTCCAGCACTTGTGAAAACTGTCACCACGTGTACCGCACACACTTACGTGTGAAGGAGGCCTAAAAGGGACATGTTCCTATAAAATCTGATCCTGGCAGCTCGGAATGTCAGGCCTCACCCCTCCTGTTTCCAACTCAGCTGTCTATTTAGTTTCCAGTAGGAATAACAAGGAAACCGCAAATTACACAGTTCTAAAAAATATGTTCCATATTATAGATACAAAGATAAGATAATTAGTAAAACAGGCAGTGAGGAAAGCAGACAGATCCTCTTTACTGATGTTTTCTTTTTGCCTCGCTCCGGGCCGTGCAGAACGTGATGTTTCGCTCTCTAGCCAGGGTCTGCGCCCAGGAGACAGCAGAATGGGCATGATGAAACCTCTCGTTTTGTCCCCAGGAGACTCGCTGATTCCATTTCTCGCTCTCACGTTGTATCCGCCGGGTCCTTATCCTCATCGCGTCCAGGCATCGGCTGCCATGTACTTCAGCCTCTGATACTTGATGGAGGCTCTCAGCTTCCTGAGAAAAGTCGCGCGCTTCGCTTTATCTGATGACAGTTTGGCAAGTTCCAGTCACCAGTGGCTCCTCGAGGAGGTGGTAGTCAGAGCCCGGACTGATGGCTCCCACCACATTACCTGTGTGCCCATGCTGACATAATTACAGCACAGACCGCGGGAACATTCATCAAGTGCATATTGCCTCCGATACCTCTGTCTTGTCGCTCCATCCAAAACCAAATCATCCTGAAGAGTCTGACAACAGCTCCTCAAGTCACCAAATGAGGCCTGGAGGAGTTATAGAGAGAAGGATCCAGGTTAGAATAATCGTTACTCCTAATAGCTTCAATAAAAATGGAAAAACCTCCTGAAAGTTGTTGCTTTCATTTCCTTTTCTTTTCACCTTGTTACATTTTATTTTCTACTTTTAATGGAAACACAATAGTGTGTGGACTAAAGGGGTTTTCAGAGATTAAGAAACCCCTCTAAGGAATCAACAGAGCAAAACAAGGAAAAGTACAAGCGAAGATAAGACACTTTGTAATACATTTTATGAGAAATCTGCTTCTTTCTCCACTTATGAGCCTTTCTTCTCTCTCCTCTGCTTCCTCATCTCATATTGCTAAAATCTGTCATGGTCAAGACAAGACAGATTGCAACAAGACATCAGATTACAGGTGCTTATGTCTATGAAGAGGAGGTGAGGAGTAGAGTGAGCAGCAGAAAGATGTACAGACACCCGATACTTCTGGTGTTTTATCTCACCCAGCAGCTGGATTCACTGCTATTCTGGTCAGTACTACTGTATAATGTTCTCAGTGCTACAGCTGCTTTGAAGTTAGTGTTTTAACTCATCTCACTGGTGGATTCACAGATACACTGCTCAGTGTTGCTGCTTTCTAGTACTTTTTTATCTCACCCCACTGCTGTATTCACAGCTACTCAGCTCAGTGCTGCTGTACAAAGTCCTCTATGCTGCACCTGCCTTCCAGTAAGTGAATTATCTCATCTCAATGATGGAGTCACAGTTATACTGCTCAGTGCTCCAACTTTCTAGTAAGTATATTCTATGTCACCCCAGTGTTGTATTCACAGCTACACAGCTCAGAGCGGCAGTACAATGTCCCACTTTCTAGTTAGCCTTTTATGTCATGCCAGTACTGGATCTGCAGAGGTATTGCTGAATGACGCTCTCAATACCACTGCTTTCCAGTAAATGTTTTAATTCCACCCGGTGTTGGATTCATAGGTACACTGCTCAATTCTGCAGTATAATGTATTCCATAGTGCTGCTTTCTAGAAAAAGAATTCTCACCAAAGTGCTGGATTCACAGCTTCATTGATCAGTATTGCTATATAATATCATACCTGCTGCTGAGTCTTCTGAATATGTGCTACACAGAGACAGAAAATCAGGAAAACTTGTGGAGAAGAAAGCATGATACAAGTTATATAGTGGGAAGAAATATTTCTCAAGTGACCTGAAAGAACAAGTACTGTACAATAACGTGCAGAAAGCAGCTGATTACAATGAAACTTATAAAGAAGTTAAAAAGGGAATTCCACTATAATAAAGCATTGCTGATGTTCTGATTCCCATAAAACAAAATCAGCAGAATAGTGAGTGTAGATCTGGGGTATAATACAGGATGTAACTCAGGATCAGTAATGTAATGTATGTACACAGTGACTGCACCAGCAGAATAGTGAGTGCAGCTCTGGAGTATAATACAGGATCTAACTCAGGATCAGTAATGTAATGTATGTACACAGTGACTGCACCAGCAGAATAGTGAGTGCAGCTCTGGGGTATAATACAGGAGGTAACTCAGGATCAGTAATGTAATGTATGTACACAGTGACTGCGCCAGCAGAATAGTGAGTGCAGCTCTGGGGTATAATACAGGATGTAACTCAGGATCAGTCATGTATGTACACAGTGACTGCACCAGCAGAATAGTGAGTGCAGCTCTGGAGTATAATACAGGAGGTAACTCAGGATCAGTAATGTAATGTATGTACACAGTGACTGCACCAGCAGAATAGTGAGTGCAGCTCTGGGGTATAATACAGGAGGTAACTCAGGATCAGTAATGTAATGTATGTACACAGTGACTGCACCAGCAGAATAGTGAGTGCAGCTCTGGGGTATAATACAGGAGGTAACTCAGGATCAGTAATGAATGTATGTACACAGTGACTGCACCAGCAGAATAGTGAGTGCAGCTCTGGAGTATAATACAGGAGGTAACTCAGGATCAGTCATGTAATGTATGTACACAGTGACTGCACCAGCAGAATAGTGAGTGAAGCTCTGGGGTATAATACAGGATGTAACTCAGGATCAGTAATGTAATGTATGTACAGTAACTACACCAGCAGAATAGTGAGTGCAGCTCTGGAGAATAATACAGGATATCTTTATTTCTTCTCTCTTTACATTCTATGTCATGATTTTCAGAGATTTGCCTTTTATAGGATGGATTATCTGGGTTCTTTAATGGCAAATGTTAAATATTTAAACTAAGCAGTGGACATGCCAGGGAGGAGGACACAGAGCATTAGTTGGAGGCTACACCGCTTCATGACTGACTTAACGTGACATATGATTTCTATTATGTCCTGTGGGGAAATTAAATTATGGCCGCACTTTCAGATATGGTTGTGATCGTTGCCAGTTGCTCGTGACTTTTTCCTATGGGAAATATTAGAAGTCACGTTGGGCTGCAGCCGTGCGGGGCTCTATCTACCAGGCACATGTGTACGGATCCTCTGGCCGCACTCCCTCACCAGTAATCTCCAGCATTGTGTCTGCGGACTTTTCTTCCTCTTACCGTTCCTTGTTAAATCTAAGGGAATGGAGCACAGCTGGGCGCTTCTGCCTCAGGCTCCACAAGTGAAGCGTCTCGTCGGCACATGCAGCGACCAAGGCACCCTGCGGACACAAGGAAAACAGTGACCAGTGCGGCATACGGAAGACATTGTGCTAGAGCCGGGACAGACATAACACCTGGGTGACGGGGCGCTGTCAGGTGTGTGACCTATGGGCAGTGTGGCCCCTCTGTGAGAGTATTCAGCTAGGGGCCATCTGCTCAGGTCTGGCACTGCCATGGTCAGGTATCACGTGCCTCATGACCCATCTGTGACCCCGGACACCATGATTGAGCAGAGTGACATAACAGGCGGCATGTCGGACAGGCAGACTCCGCACCGGCACGTGTGTGCCCTCACAAAACCATCATTCCTGTGGATTGTCCCCTGCTGAGGGCAATAACCCGGGCAAATCCTGCTGGTCCATCACCTATAGAAATCCAAGTGCTAAGGCAGCGGCTCTGGACCTCGCAGGGAACAGTTCACACGTCGCTTCCATCTGTCACCAACTGTCCAGATGTTGTCGCTATCCGCTCAAGATATTTTTTACTTCTGTTGTGTTATTTTTTAGCTACTGAAGCAAATGAATCTGAGGGATCGGCTCAAGCACGAGTCCAGGGGGAGGAGCTACAGTGAGGGGTTCTGGCCAATCACATCCAGCATAGGGTGTCAGGTGGCCAATCACCCCCCTGGACGTTCGCCAGCAGCCATTCCGCCATGTTGTCTACCCCATATGATAGGACTTGTCCACAGTCAGGACGGTGCGGTGACAGACAATCTCTGGATGGAGCGGTCCACATTCT
This sequence comes from Dendrobates tinctorius, assembly GCF_039654945.1. Lineage (NCBI taxonomy): Eukaryota > Metazoa > Chordata > Amphibia > Anura > Dendrobatidae > Dendrobates > Dendrobates tinctorius. The sequence continues at coordinate 1,747,356 of NW_027361722.1, read as the reverse complement.
TACCATTTTGGATGGTGAGGGTCGGACACGAGCAAAAAACACAACTGTGAATTACTGAAGTGGAATTGTTGCAAGACGTCACAAAGCCTACATGGCTGGTGCCCTAGACCACCAAAACAGCCTATGGTTAAGGGGGCTATGGACCAGCACTGGGATCTGTTGACCACCACAACAACCTATGGTGGAGGGGGCTATGGACCAGCACTGGGATCCGTTGACCACAACAGCCTATGGTGGAGGGGGCTATGGACCAGCACTGAGATCCGATGACCACCACAACAGTCTATGGTGGAGAGGGCTATGGACCAGCAGTGGGATCCGGTGACCACCACAACAGTCTATGGTGGAGGGGGCTATGGACCAGCAGTGGGATCCGGTGACCACCACAACAGTCTATGGTGGAGAGGGCTATGGACCAGCAGTGGGATCCGGTGACCACCACAACAGTCTATGGTGGAGGGGGCTATGGACCAGCAGTGGGATCCGGTGACCACCACAACTGTCTATGGTGGAGGGGGCTATGGACCAGCAGTGGGATCCGATGACCACCACAACAGCCTATGGGGAGGGGTCTACGGACCAGCACTGGGATCCGGTGACCACAACAGCCTATGGTGGAGGGGGCTATGGACCAGCACTGAGATCCGATGACCACCACAACAGTCTATGGTGGAGAGGGCTATGGACCAGCAGTGGGATCCGGTGACCACCACAACAGTCTATGGTGGAGGGGGCTATGGACCAGCAGTGGGATCCGGTGACCACCACAACAGTCTATGGTGGAGGGGGCTATGGACCAGCAGTGGGATCCGATGACCACCACAACAGCCTATGGGGAGGGGTCTACGGACCAGCACTGGGATCCGGTGACCACAACAGCCTATGGGGGAGGGGTCTACGGACCAGCACTGGGATCCGGTGACTGAGGCCATAGTTATTTGAGTTATATACAGTGTGAGTGCTCACTACTGGAGGGGTGTACAGAATATATGATTCCACGCTGAGGCCCTCTAATATCACACATTATATAGGTGGAGGAATTTATTCACCTCTTGGAGCCAAACTTGAACAATTGTTTGAACTTTTTTTGATTCATTGTTTTCACAAGTGGGCGGAGTTGAGTAGGAGGGACATGTCCATCAACAGTTTGAAAACTTAAGTTTAAAGGAGCCATCCTGAAAAATAGCCTAGATGGTTATAAATTAAAAGTCTTACAGATCCCCCATTAGATCTGTATCAGTGCTGATCACAGATCCATCTCTGTACTTCCCCACAGCCGATCACGTGTCATACAGCCATGTGACTGCTGCAAACCAAAAAATAACCATTGACTTGCTGCAGTGGTCATGTGACTACACAGGACATGCTCAACGACAGGGAAAGAATGGAGAAAAATCTGGGATCAGGAAGTATCGGCAGTGGATCCGTGGGGAGAATGACTGGTTTCTCTATGGCTGGAAACAGATGCAAAAAACGGGGATTAGACCTACCGGTAATATTGTTTCCAGGAGTCCATCCTGACAGCACCATGCAGGTTGTCCTTCCATCCTTATAGGGACAGGAAACACACGAGAGGTTAAAAGGTCCCCTCCCACTCCCACACTCCAGAGATTTTTCAAGTACCACTCCAGGATGAATGAATTCTTATTTATTGAGATTTTGTACAAGCATATTATTACAAATACAAATCGTAGGGAGGGAATTACCAGCGCTGTTAGGATGGACTCCTGGAAACAATATTACCGGTAGGTCTAATCCCCATTTTCTAGGACGTCCCTTCTGACAGCACCATGGAGAATACCAAAGTAGGTATTCACTAGGGTGGGACTACTGCCTGCAGCACCTTACGGCCGAAGGCCATCTGGCTACCCACCAACGTACCCAGCTTGTAGTGTCTTGTAAATGCCTAGATGCCGCTTTCCCCTTATTTTTACCCCCATATTGGACAAATAAATTTGTGTCTTTTCTCCACTCCCGAGTCTCTTCTACGCAGTGAATAACCGTACTTCTGACATCCATCGAGTGAAAGAATTTCTCTTTATTGCTTTTTGGGTACTGGGAAAATGAGGGCAGGATTATTTCCTGGTTTAAGTCCTGGGGAGATACTACTTTAGGAAGAAATCCCGGGTTAAGTCTTAGGATTATATGATCCTCGAAGATCTGAATATAGGCGTTCTGTACCGACAGGGCCTGAATTTCACCCAGTCTTTTAGCCAAGGTGATGGCCACCAAAAAGACTGTTTTGAGTGTGTTTTGCCACGTCTATTTCTGTTATTGGCTCGTATGGAGGTTTACATGGAGCATTGAGGACCAGATTTATGTCCCACGGGGGAACTGCTCTTCTTATTGTGGGTCTTAATCGCTGGATGGCTTTTGAAAAACGCGCTATCCACGGGTGAGATGCCAAGGGGGAATCAAAGAAAATACTTGAGACTGCTATTTGAACTTTTCGTGTGCTTGGACTCAATCCTTTGTTAAATCCTGGAATTTAGAGATGTTTGGATGGGACGTGTCTATGAGGGGGCTACCACATTCCGAGCAGAACTTCTTACAAATCTTATTGTAGATCGCACATGTAACAGGTTTATGGCGGGCCTGGATCGTGGAGATCACCTGGTCAGAGAGACCTCTGGATCTCCGGATCCATGCTGACAACTGTAGATTCCCTGGATTTGGATGTAGAACTGGTCCCTGAGAAAGCAGATCTTCCACCGCTGGTAGATGGAGTGGACCTTCCTGAGCCATCTTCCTTAGGAGGGGAAGCCAACTTCGTTTCGGCCAGAATGGTACGACTAGCATCACCCATGCTCCTTCCTCTCGAATCTTTCTGAGGACTCTTGATATTATGGCGATGGGGGGAAAGGCATATAGCAAACCCCCTTCCCATCTCTGGTTCAAGGCATCGTTCACGTCCGGGTGGTCCGCTGGATTGAGGGAGTAGAACCTCTGCAGCTTGACGTTGTTTCTTGATGCAAAGAGATCCAGCTGAGGAGCTCCCCACCGACGACACAGGCATACGAATGGCTCTTCACCCGGTGGCTCGGTCTGCTCAAATAATCGGCTACAGTGTTCTTGGAGCCTTCTAGATGTACCGCTGATATAGAGCGAACATTGTTCTCTGCCCAAGTGAAGATGCGAGCGGCCAGGTCCTGAAGAGACCCATGTCTTGGGCTTCCCTGGTGGCGAAGAAATGAAACTGCGGTTATATTGTCCAACATGATTTTTATGTGTCGGTCTTGTAAACGTGAGAGATTTCTTTTTAGTGTCTACCATACTGCACATAATTCTCTGTAATTTGAGGATTAGGAACTGATGTTTGCTGACCAAGTTCCCTGAAGGTATCTTCCTTCCAAATGGGCTCCCCATCCTTCCCTGCTGGCGTCTGCGACGATAGTCACACATGGTGATAGGATCCATGTTACTCCCTGACTGATGTTCCTGTGACTGGGCCACGATCTGAGTGATGATTTTTGTGTCGGAGCAAGACAAATGTCTTTGTCTAGAGAGGTCTGCCGCCTGTCCCATTTCGAAAGGATCACCCTCTGCAGTCCCCTCGTGTGGGCTTGGCCCCACTTTACGCATGGTATGCATGCTGTCAATGTACCCAAGATCTTCATTGCGGCTCTTATGGAGACTCAATTCCGCAGCAGTTGATATATTTTGTTCCTGACTGCTTCCTTCTTCTCTTCCGGCAATAGAAAGATTCTTTTTCTAGAACCTAAGATAACTCCCAGAAACTTCTTCCTGGTCCGACTTCTCCCTGTTCAGGATCCAACCCAGATCTTGTAGTGAGGAGATCACCAGGTTGAGCTGTCTTTTTAACTTGGAAGCTGAACGGGATATTAGGAGGAAATCGTCCAAGTATGGAACGAAGATCACATCTCTTTGTCTTAGGATAGTTTCAGACTAGTGTTCGTGGGCGCAGCGCATGGCCGCCGCTAAGCCCCGCCCCCCTCCGGTCAGTTCCTCCTCTGATCGCATGAGGCTGCATGCGATCAGCGTATCCTATATTTAACGTTGGATACGCTGATCGTGCGCTGATCTGATTTTAAAGGCGCTGCACCCAGAGCACAAAAATGCAACACAGCGCGTTTTTGTGCGCTGGGCGCAGCGCCAAATGGGCGCAGCACCAGCAAAATCAGACCAGCGCATGGTCAGCGCACGATCAGCGTATCCAATGCTAAATATAGGATACGCTGATGCTGATCGCATGCAGCCTCATGCTATCAGAGGAGGAACTGATAGGAGGTGGCGCGGCCGGGACTTAGCGGCGGCCCTGCGCTGCGCCCACGAACGATAGTCTGAAACTAGCCTTAAATATGCCACAATCTCGGTGACCAGCTTCGTAAAAACCCAAGGTGCTGAAGCTAGACCAAAAGGATGAGCCTGGAACTGAAAATGGTAGCACGAATCTTTATTTTTAGCGTATACCGAAGAAACTTTTGAGAGTGAGTGAATGGGAACATGATAGTATGCACTTTTTAGGTCTATCGTGCACATTACGGCATCTTGGTCTATCAGAGGAATGGTGGTTTTTAGGGACACCATCGTGCGACTCTCCCCTGAAGGCTTTCTTATCGTGAAAAGGGGGGGGGGTTGGTAAACTCGAGGTTATACCCCTGGAATACTGTGTTTAGGACCCAGAGTTTGAGAGATGAGCCCCCACGGACCTGCAAACTCCCTGAGGCGACCCCCAATGGGTATAGCGTCATTGTCTCCTGCTCCTAGAACTTGGTCCGGAGAGAGATAGAGGGGCTCTACTCTTCCCTCCTTTTGGGTTTTCTCAGCGACCCGATTTTCCTTTTCCCCGATATTCCTGCCTCTGGGAAGGGCGGGATCTCTGAAAGGGATAATATCTTTTTGAATTTTCCTCAGGAAAACCTTTTTTATTATCAGTGGCGTTCTCTAGAATTTTGTCTAGGACTGGTCCAAACACCTTCAAACCTGAGAAGGGTATGGCACACAATTTATTTTTTGACTGGTAGTCACCCGACCAGGTCTTCATCCATATGGCTCTACGAGCCGCACTGGGCAAAGAATTATTTCTGTCCGCAATCTAATTCAGCCGAAGCGTCTGCTAAAAAAAACAGTTGCAAGTGTCAAAAGGGGGAGACCTTCCAAGATATCTCTCCTAGGGGCTTTCCCCTTTAACTGGACTTCTAGTTGGTCGATCCACAGGGGCATAGATCTAGCAACAGATGTGGCAGCTATATTTGTTTCAATAACTGCAGCCGAAGCCTCCCAAGCCCTTTTAAGGAGTCCATCGGCTTTCCTGTCCATGGGCTCCCTGAGGCTAGAAGAATCTTCAAAGGGAATTGACGTCTTCCTTGATATTCAGGCCACTGGAACATCAGTCTTAGGAATTTCGTCCCAAGTGCGAATGTCCTCTGGTTCAAACGGTAGTCGAAGTCTGAATTCTCGAGGGATGACCAGCCATTTTTCAGCGTCTTCCCATTCCTCCAAAATCATCGTACGGATGTGATAGTTCACTGGAAAAACCTGACGTATCCGTGCTCTTAGGCCCCCAAACATTTCGTCCTGGACTAACTGAGGTTTTGGGGTTTCCTCGATCTGCATTGTACTTCTCACTGCACTTAGCAGCTCATCTGTGTTCTCTGATGAAAAGAGATACCTCTTCCCCACCCCAAGAGGTTCTGAGGTGCTCCAGGTCCGAGCTTAGTGATTGGACCTCCTCATCTGAGGATTGCTCAAACTCCCACCTCGGTCTCTTAGGACGGGGGTCCTTAATGGGACGAATGGGGAGGTAGGAGACCTGAGATGGAGGCCTGAACCTCCTCTCTGACCATGGTGCGCATCTTGGCAAAAAGGGAAGCTTGTTCGCTTCTGATAACTTTAAGGGTGCATCCCTCACATACAGTAGGTGTTTTTCCCATGACTCTGGAAGCCTGACGGAGCAGATAGCGCACTTCTTGGATTTCCCCAATTTTTGAGACGTTGGTGCCGTAGATACTGGTGCCGCGTCCCCCTAATGTAAAAGCACAGGAAAGTTTTTAATGAACTCCTGTCTTTTCTGGGTCTAATAGGACATACCCCTTTAAACACACTTACAGTCATTGGTGGTTCAGGGTGATCACTGGACCTCACTGCATCCTCCATATTTGCCTCTGGTACACAGTACCCTGTCCAAGGGATTAAGGTCCTTCCTTCCCTCGATTGAGCTGCCTGATCCTCAATCTTCAGCGGAATGCCGGCTCCTGCCGCGTCTGACGTCACCGGAAGCACCTTCTCCTACTGGTCCTAATGTGTTCCAGCCTGGAACGCAACCGGAAGTTGCTGTCTGTGGCGCCCAGAAGTGATGCGGCGGCCGGCGGTGGAGCCGAGAGCCCCCCGCTGGGAGGGAAGTGGCTCCAAGTCCCGGTGCCCCACTCCACAGGACGCCTGGCTGAGGAACCCCCCTTGGAGGGGAGTCAGCCCCGGACCTCTTGACAGGGGGAAGGCAGAGTTGGAACCCCCGATCCCACTGAGCCCACAAAGAAACGATGGAAGCACCAGAGCTCTTCTCTGACTTTCCACGATATCTCTCGTGGCCGTCCTTACAGGGACAGGAAAAACACTGGAGCATGGGAGTGGGAGGGGACCTTTTAACCTCTCGTGCATTTCCTGTCCCTATAAGGATGGAAGGACAACCTCAATTGTGCTGTCAGGAGGGACTTCCTGGAAAAAAAAAAATTTTTGTCTTCCAATCAGTTTAATACTGGCCATAAAATATTAGTGAATCTCCCCCAATTATGCACTGTGACCTCATACACTGTAGCCTCACAGGCAGTGCCCCCTACTCTGTGCCTCAATATGCTGTGAAACCACATACTGTGACCCCATGTCCTGTACCCCCACACGCTATGACCCTAAACACTGTGACCCCATAGACTTTGCCCTCATACACTTTGCCACCAAATGCTGAGACTCCATGCCCTGTGGCCCCACACGCTGTGACCCCATACACTGTCAGAGACGTGGTTTGTGGAAACACTTACCACGATCGGCGGAGAGCCTGGAGGGGTGTGAGTAAGAGAGCACCAGACTGTTCACTAGAGCCTCTGATAGTGAGGTTAGACTTGGCTCCCGATGAACACCACGTGCCACTCCATGAGAGTCCAACGGACACGCAGCAGCTGGACCCAGATTGGATGGTACAGGAGGCAGAGTTTGTATCAGAGTGCAGCAGGCAGGATCTGCACCAGAGTGCAGCAGGGACTGGTACACAAGCTTACCACAACTTAGACAGCAGAACAGGAAGGTTGCTCAGGCACCTCCCCAGTGGGGAGGAAGCAATATATACATAAAGCCCCACAGCCATTGGCTGGGGAAGAAATAGCAAGTGCATGTGCTGGCCCTTTAAGAGAGCGGGAGCGCACGCACGTGCGCTCTAAGGACATGGCTGGAGACTCTGCTGGAAGCATGCGGAGCATGGGGAAGGGAAGAACCGACCGCAGCGCGGGTGAGTAAAGTGACATGCCAGAGACCCTGCCTGTCCAAACAGAGATCTGGTGTGGTACTAACATACACTTTGCCTCCACACGCTGTAATCAGACGCTGTGATCCAATACGCTGTGACCCCCACACGCTGTGACCCCATTGTGATCCCATGCCCTGTGCGCCTCACATGCTGTGCGCAGGGTGGCGGTGGCAGTATGAGGGTTCAGGGGACGCTTACCTCATTGATTAGGAACTGAAGATGCAGGACAGCCGCGCCGCTCTCATGCTGGCAATGGCAGTCAACGCCAGGTCGGCCCAGTCTGAAATCGATGGTTAAGGATTTTACTAGTGAACCATTACAAAATAATTAACCCTTTCAGTGCCACAATTAGGTGAAGCGAGTAAAGGAGCAGTGGTGGAATTCCATTAGGACCCTCCATATAGGGGGCGCAGACAGAGAACACGTTTTCCCACTAGACCACCGTTCTAGTGACTTGTGAGGGTCCCAGTGATCATACACTAATCCGTGAGGGGTGAGACATTTCTTTGTGTGTGCCCCTTTAAGGTTTTGGAAACGGTTTATAGTTTTCTCTTCTTCTTGGAGAACTGTCTGTCACTCACAACCTGAAACAAGATAAAAGCTTCTCAGTGATCACACAATGGTTACATGGTGACGCATCCGTCTCGCTGACACATCCCTCATTCCTCCGAGTACCGCCGCTCGCTGACTGCACCTCCAGTGATGAGGGTCCTCTCGTACCTACCGGTGGGCGGTATCCTGTGCCGTTACAATAATGACTATGTAGTAAGGCTGAAACCTAAGTGGACGCAGGTGATGACAGGTGTATGTAGGACGAGACCCTGGAAGACCCCACAAGCGGAGGTAAATAAGTAGGTGCCCAACGTGTCATCCTCTCTGCACTGACCAGACCAGTGATCCTCAACCGGACCCTCTCCAGCAGAGGCAGAACCACAACTCCTATCACACTCTGCCTCACAGGCTGTCAGGGCCTGTAGGTTCACACAAGAGAGCTATTGAATGTGGACCCCCAGAGTAGCCGTACCCCAGACACGCTCCTACATCGACCCGTTTCACTTAACTCATTTGTCGGGTGAAATGGCTTCTAAGCTTTGTAATAGAAATATGGCTGATAAGTTAATTATTGAGGGTCCGACCACTGGGGACATTTCTCCCCATTACAATGACAGCTTATGTGCAGAGATCGATCTACTAACGACTGTTCTGTGCAGACCCGATCTGCTCGGTTTGTCTACACAATGAAACGTTCGCCAATCACGCAGCCAATCAGCGGCCATTTCAGGCCAATGTAGGGTAACAGGAAAAGCACTCCGTGCTGCAGACAGTGGTCACCGAGGGGTTAAGGTGCCGCAGGCCGGGTGTATACTTTCGGGCCAGCTGTCTGTGTGCAGACATCAATCCCTCAGCACACCTCCTCCTCCTCGGTAAACATGTACCCTAAGCCTTCAATTTCCATATAAATGCAGAATAAACAGCGACGTTTATTGGTGTCTGCGCTGACAGCGAGCGGCCATCACACAGACCCCGCTATTACCCACCCATCCGCTGCTACATCTCATGGTATTCGCCTGCCCCTCCCTCCATCACCCTTCCCACGTCTTTCCTGAGGCTTCTCCAGTGCTGCACCTGCTTTCTACGACTTCCAGCTTCTCATCACTGACCTGCACTGCTCCTAAAGGATAGGGGTCCAAACTCAAAGCCCACCCAGACATGCAACATCGGCGACTCAATCAGCGCCAGCTGAATCCATCTCATCCCAGCGCACCTCATATATAAGAAGAAAAAAGATTGCATCAAAATGAGCAAAACAGTTCAGTAAGTGACACATCACAGGAATCAGGGTCTCTGCCCCACATGGTCCTGCTCTCAGAAGACATAGCAGAAATCTGCTGACAGATTCCCTTTAAGGCACTCAGTGAGCTGTTTACCCAGCTTGTATCCTGCTCCTGATGCCCGTGGCGATCACACCCAGCATTGTGCGCAAACACAAATCCCAGCAGACGAACGCCGAGAGGCAGAATCTCAACATCCGCAGATCTGCATACTGGAGCTGCCGTGCAGACCGCCGCAGGCTGGAAACACGACGACCCAGGGACGAGATGTCACTACTGGAGAGGAGCAACGAGTATATACACAGCCGCTCTATATACACCTGCCCCGAGTATATACACGACCCCTCTATACACCTGCCCCGAGTAAATACACGACCCCTCTATACACCTGCCCCGAGTATATACACGAACCCTCTATACACCTGCCCCGAGTATATACACGACCCCTCTATACACCTGCCCCGAGTATATACACGGCCCCTCTACACACCTGCCTCGAGTATATACACGACCCCTCTATACACCTGCCCCGAGTATATACACGACCCCTCTATACACCTGCCCCGAGTAAATACACGACCCCTCTATACACCTGCCCCGAGTATATACACGAACCCTCTATACACCTGCCCCGAGTATATACACGACCCCTCTATACACCTGCCCCGAGTATATACACGGCCCCTCTACACACCTGCCTCGAGTATATACACGGCCCCTCTATACACCTGCCCCGAGTATATACACGACCCCTCTATACACCTGCCCCGAGTATATACACGACCCCTCTATACACCTGCCCCGAGTATATACACGGCCCCTCTACACACCTGCCTCGAGTATATACACGACCCCTCTATACACCTGCCCCGAGTATATACACGACCCCTCTATACACCTGCCCCGAGTATATACACGGCCCCTCTACACACCTGCCTCGAGTATATACACGGCCCCTCTATACACCTGCCCCGAGTATATACAAGACCCCTCTATACACCTGCCTCGAGTATATACACGGCCCCTCTACACACCTGCCTCGAGTATATACACGGCCCCTCTATACACCTGCACTGAGTATATACACGACCCCTCTATACACCTGCCCCGAGTATATACAAGACCCCTCTATACACCTGCCTCGAGTATATACACGGCCCCTCTACACACCTGCCTCGAGTATATACACGGCCCCTCTATACACCTGCACTGAGTATATACACGGCCCCTCTATACACCTGCCCCGAGTATATACAAGACCCCTCTATACACCTGCCTCGAGTATATACACGGCCCCTCTACACACCTGCCTCGAGTATATACACGGCCCCTCTATACACCTGCCCCGAGTATATACAAGACCCCTCTATACACCTGCCTCGAGTATATACACGGCCCCTCTACACACCTGCCTCGAGTATATACACGACCCCTCTATACACCTGCCCCAAGTATATACACGGCCCCTCTACACACCTGCCTCGAGTATATACACGGCCCCTCTATACACCTGCCCCGAGTATATACACAACCCCTTTATACACCTGCCCCGAGTATATACACGGCCCCTCTACACACCTGCCTCGAGTATATACACGGCCCCTCTATACACCTGCCCCGAGTATATACACGACCCCTCTATACACCTGCCCCGAGTATATACACGACCCCTCTATACACCTGCACTGAGTATATACACGACCCCTCTATACACCTGCCCCGAGTATATACACGACCCCTCTATACACCTGCCCCGAGTATATACACGACCCCTCTATACACCTGCCCCGAGTAAATACACGACCCCTCTATACACCTGCACTGAGTATATACACGACCCCTCTATACACCTGCCCCGAGTATATACACGGCCCCTCTATACACCTGCCCCGAGTATATACACGGCCCCTCTATACACCTGCCCCGAGTATATACACGGCCCCTCTACACACCTGCCCCGAGTATATACACGACCCCTCTATACACCTGCACTGAGTATATACACGACCCCTCTATACACCTGCCCCGAGTATATACAAGACCCCTCTATACACCTGCCTCGAGTATATACACGGCCCCTCTACACACCTGCCTCGAGTATATACACGGCCCCTCTATACACCTGCACTGAGTATATACACGGCCCCTCTATACACCTGCCCCGAGTATATACAAGACCCCTCTATACACCTGCCTCGAGTATATACACGGCCCCTCTACACACCTGCCTCGAGTATATACACGGCCCCTCTATACACCTGCCCCGAGTATATACAAGACCCCTCTATACACCTGCCTCGAGTATATACACGGCCCCTCTACACACCTGCCTCGAGTATATACACGACCCCTCTATACACCTGCCCCGAGTATATACACGGCCCCTCTACACACCTGCCTCGAGTATATACACGGCCCCTCTATACACCTGCCCCGAGTATATACACGACCCCTCTATACACCTGCCCCGAGTATATACACGGCCCCTCTACACACCTGCCTCGAGTATATACACGGCCCCTCTATACACCTGCCCCGAGTATATACACGACCCCTCTATACACCTGCCCCGAGTATATACACGACCCCTCTATACACCTGCACCGAGTATATACACGACCCCTCTATACACCTGCCCCGAGTATATACACGACCCCTCTATACACCTGCCCCGAGTATATACACGACCCCTCTATACACCTGCCCCGAGTAAATACACGACCCCTCTATACACCTGCACTGAGTATATACACGACCCCTCTATACACCTGCCCCGAGTATATACACGGCCCCTCTATACACCTGCCCCGAGTATATACACGGCCCCTCTATACACATGCCCCGAGTATATACACGGCCCCTCTACACACCTGCCCCGAGTATATACACGACCCCTCTATACACCTGCACTGAGTATATACACGACCCCTCTATACACCTGCCCCGAGTATATTCACGACCCCTCTATACACCTGCCCCGAGTATATACACGACCCCTCTATACACCTGCCCCGAGTAAATACACGACCCCTCTATACACCTGCACTGAGTATATACACGACCCCTCTATACACCTGCCCCGAGTATATACACGGCCCCTCTATACACCTGCCCCGAGTATATACACGACCCCTCTATACACCTGCCCCGAGGAAATACACGACCCCTCTATACACCTGCACTGAGTATATACACGACCCCTCTATACACCTGCCCCGAGTATATACACGGCCCCTCTATACACCTGCCCCGAGTATATACACGGCCCCTCTACACACCTGCCCCGAGTATATACACGACCCCTCTATACACCTGCCCCGAGTATATACACGGCCCCTCTATACACCTGCCCCGAGTATATACACGGCCCCTCTACACACCTGCCCCGAGTATATACACGACCCCTCTATACACCTGCCCCGAGTAAATACACGACCCCTCTATACACCTGCCCCGAGTATATACACGACCCCTCTATACACCTGCCCCGAGTAAATACACGACCCCTCTATACACCTGCACTGAGTATATACACGGCCGCTCTATACACCTGCCCCGAGTATATACACGACCCCTCTATACACCTGCCCCGAGTATATACACGGCCCCTCTATACACCTGCCCCGAGTATATACACGGCCCCTCTATACACCTGCCCCGAGTATATACACGGCCCCTCTACACACCTGCACTGAGTATATACAAGGCCCCTCTACACACCTGCCCCGAGTATATACACGACCCCTCTATACACCTGCCCCGAGTATATACACGGCCCCTCTATACACCTGCCCCGAGTATATACACGGCCCCTCTACACACCTGCCCCGAGTATATACAAGACCCCTCTATACACCTGCCCCGAGTATATACACGACCCCTCTATACACCTGCCCCGAGTATATACACGACCCCTCTATAAACCTGCCCCGAGTAAATACACGACCCCTCTATACACCTGCCCCGAGTATATACACGACCCCTCTATACACCTGCCCCGAGTAAATACACGACCCCTCTATACACCTGCACTGAGTATATACACGGCCCCTCTACACACCTGCACTGAGTATATACACGGCCGCTCTATACACCTGCCCCGAGTATATACACGGCCCCTTTACACACCTGCCCAGAGTATATACACGGCCCTTCTATACACCTGCACTGAGTATATACACGGCCCCTCTACACACCTGCACTGAGTATATACACGGCCGCTCTATACACCTGCCCCGAGTATATACACGGCTACTCTATACACCTGCACTGAGTATATACACGGCCGCTCTATACACCTGCCCCGAGTATATACACGGCCGCTCTATACACCTGCACTGAGTATATACACGGCCCCTCTACACACCTGCCCAGAGTATATACACGGCCCTTCTATACACCTGCACTGAGTATATACACGGCCCCTCTACACACCTGCCCAGAGTATATACACGGCCCTTCTATACACCTGCACTGAGTATATACACGGCCCCTCTACACACCTGCCCAGAGTATATACACGGCCCCTCTACACACCTGCACTGAGTATATACACGGCTACTCTATACACCTGCCCCGAGTATATACACGGCTACTCTATACACCTGCCCCGAGTATATACACGGCTACTCTATACACCTGCCCCGAGTATATACACGGCCGCTCTATACACCTGCACTGAGTATATACACGGCTACTCTATACACCTGCCCCGAGTATATACACGGCTACTCTATACACCTGCCCCGAGTATATACACGGCTACTCTATACACCTGCCCCGAGTATATACACGGCCGCTCTATACACCTGCACTGAGTATATACACAGCCGCTCTATACACCTGCCCCGAGTATATACACGACCCCTCTATACACCTGCCCCGAGTAAATACACGACCCCTCTATACACCTGCCCCGAGTATATACACGACCCCTCTATACACCTGCACTGAGTATATACACAGCCGCTCTACACACCTGCACTGAGTATATACACGGCCCCTCTACACACCTGCCCCGAGTATATACACACTCTACATACACCTGCCCCGAATATATACACAGCCGCTCTATACACCTGCCCCAAGTATATACACGGCCCCTCTACACACCTGCACTGAGTATATACACGGCCGCTCTATACACCTGCCCCGAGTATATACACGGCCCCTCTACACACCTGCCCAGAGTATATACACGGCCATTCTATACACCTGCACTGAGTATATACACGGCCCCGCTACACACCTGCACTGAGTATATACACGGCCCCTCTACACACCTGCACTGAGTATATACACGGCCGCTCTATACACCTGCCCCGAGTATATACACGGCCCCTCTACACACCTGCCCCGAGTATATACACGGCCCTTCTATACACCTGCACTGAGTATATACACGGCCCCTCTACACACCTGCACTGAGTATATACACGGCCGCTCTATACACCTGCCCCGAGTATATACACGGCCCCTCTACACACCTGCCCCGAGTATATACACGGCCGCTCTACACACCTGCCCCGAGTATATACGCGGCCGCTCTACACACCTGCCCCGAGTAAATACACGGCCCCTCTCTACACCTGCCCCGAGTATATACACAGCCGCTCTATATACACCTTCCCCGAGTATATACACAGCCGCTCTATATACACCTGCCCCGAGTATATACACAGCCACTCTATATCAGGGCTGGGGAGTCGGTAAGCCAAACCTGCGACTCCGACTCCTCAATTTCCCTTACACCAACTCCGACTCCGACTCCCACACATATTGCTTCTATTTAAGAGAAAAATTTATTGTAGTACAATGTGAACCTCAGACATTTAATCATTTTTATGATCCAATAATCAAGATATTTAGATAGAACAGAATATATATTGGTGTACTACCCGGCTTTCATTCTTTTTGGTACAGATAAGATATGGATAGACAGATATGGATATATAGATAGAGCAGAATTCTAATCTGCTTTTGCTATTGAAAACATTATCTATGAGCTCAAAAACCTTTCAGGTGATGCAGTTTTTTAAAAAGCTGATCGGCTTTTGCAGCTGAAAAACGTATCCTCAAAAAACACAGGAAAAACGCTGTGTGTGAATGTAGCCTTAGATCAGGAATATAACAGCCATTTATAGGACATTTCATAACTTTCCCAAACTCCTATGAAAAAATATTCAGCACATTCTACATTGAATTACTGTACCCAATTTATTATATACTTTAGGAGTCGGAGTCGGTCCATTTTATACCGACTCCAACTCCGACTCCGACTCCACCAAAATGAGCACCGACTCCGACTCCACGACTCCGACTCCACAGCCCTGCTCTATATACACCTGCTCCGAGTATATACACGGCCGCTCTATATACACCTGCTCCGAGTATATACACGGCCGCTCTATATACACCTGCCTCGAGTATATACACAGCCACTCTATATATACCTGCTCCGAGTATATACACGGCCACTCTATATACACCTGCTCCGAGTATATACACGGCCGCTCTATATACACCTGCCTCGAGTATATACACGGCCGCTCTATATACACCTGCTCCGAGTATATACACGGCCACTCTATATACACCTGCCCCGAGTATATACACGGCCGCTCTATATACACCTGCCCCGAGTATATACACAGCCACTCTATATACACCTGCCCCGAGTATATACACAGCCACTCTATAAACACCTGCTCCGAGTATATACACAGCCGCTCTATATACACCTGCCCCGAGTATATACACAGCCACTCTATATACACCTGCCCCGAGTATATACACAGCCACTCTATATACACCTGCCCCGAGTATATACACAGCCACTCTATATACACCTGCTCCGAGTATATACAAAGCCGCTCTATATACACCTGCCCCGAGTATATACACGGCCGCTCTATACACCTGCTCCGAGTATATACACGTCCACTCTATATACACCTGCCCCGAGTATATACACAGCCGCTCTATATACACCTTCCCCCGAGTATATACACAGCCACTCTATATACACCTGCTCCGAGTATATACACGGCCCCTGAATATACACCTGCCCCGAGTATATACACGGCCCCTCTATATACACCTGCCCCGAGTATATACATGACCTCTCTATATACACCTGCTCCGAGTATACAGTGGGGAAAAAAAGTATTTAGTCAGTCAGCAATAGTGCAAGTTCCACCACTTAAAAAGATGAGAGGCGTCTGTAATTTACATCATAGGTAGACCTCAACTATGGGAGACAAACTGAGAAAAAAAAATCCAGAAAATCACATTGTCTGTTTTTTTTTCATTTTATTTGCATATTATGGTGGAAAATAAGTATTTGGTCAGAAACAAAATTTCATCTCAATACTTTGTGATATATCCTTTGTTGGCAATGACAGAGGTCAAACGTTTTCTGTAAGTCTTCACAAGGTTGCCACACACTGTTGTTGGTATGTTGGCCCATTCCTCCATGCAGATCTCCTCTAGAGCAGTGATGTTTTTGGCTTTTCGCTTGGCAACACGGACTTTCAACTCCCTCCAAAGGTTTTCTATAGGGTTGAGATCTGGAGACTGGCTAGCACTCCAGGACCTTGAAATGCTTCTTACGAAGCCACTCCTTCGTTGCCCTGGTGGTGTGCTTTGGATCATTGTCATGTTGAAAGACCCAGCCACGTTTCATCTTCAATGCCCTTGCTGATGGAAGGAGGTTTGCACTCAAAATCTCACGATACATGGCCCCATTCATTCTTTCATGTACCCGGATCAGTCGTCCTGGCCCCTTTGCAGAGAAACAGCCCCAAAGCATGATGTTTCCACCACCATGCTTTACAGTAGGTATGGTGTTTGATGGATGCAACTCAGTATTCTTTTTCCTCCAAACACGACAAGTTGTGTTTCTACCAAACAGTTCCTGTTTGGTTTCATCAGACCATAGGACATTCTCCCAAAACTCCTCTGGATCATCCAAATGCTCTCTAGCAAACTTCAGACGGGCCCGGACATGTACAGGCTTAAGCAGTGGGACACGTCTGGCACTGCAGGATCTGAGTCCATGGTGGCGTAGTGTGTTACTTATGGTAGGCCTTGTTACATTGGTCCCAGCTCTCTGCAGTTCATTCACTAGGTCCCCCCGCGTGGTTCTGGGATTTTTGCTCACCGTTCTTGTGATCATTCTGACCCCACGGGGTGGGATTTTGCGTGGAGCACCAGATCGAGGGAGATTATCAGTGGTCTTGTATGTCTTCCATTTTCTAATTATTGCTCCCACAGTTGATTTCTTCACTCCAAGCTGGTTGGCTATTGCAGATTCAGTCTTCCCAGCCTGGTGCAGGGCTACAATTTTGTTTCTGGTGTCCTTTGACAGCTCTTTGGTCTTCACCATAGTGGAGTTTGGAGTCAGACTGTTTGAGGGTGTGCACAGGTGTCTTTTTATACTGATAATAAGTTTAAACAGGTGCCATTACTACAGGTAATGAGTGGAGGAAAGAGGAGACTCTTAAAGAAGAAGTTACAGGTCTGTGAGAGCCAGAAATCTTGATTGCTTGTTTCTGACCAAATACTTATTTTCCACCATAATATGCAAATAAAATGAAAAAAAAAACAGACAATGTGATTTTCTGGATTTTTTTTTCTCAGTTTGTCTCCCATAGTTGAGGTCTACCTATGATGTAAATTACAGACGCCTCTCATCTTTTTAAGTGGTGGAACTTGCACTATTGCTGACTGACTAAATACTTTTTTTCCCCACTGTATACACGACCACTCTATATACACCTGCCCCAGTATATACACGGCCACTCTATATACACCTGCCCCGAGTATATACACAACCACTCTATATACACCTGCTCCGAGTATATACACAGCCGCTCTATATACACCTGCCCCGAGTATATACACGGCCGCTCTATATACACCTGCCCCGAGTATATACACAGCCGCTCTATATACACCTGCCCCGAGTATATACACGGCCGCTCTATATACACCTGCCCCGAGTATATACACAGCCACTCTATATACACCTGCCCCGAGTATATACACAGCCTCTCTATATACACCTGCCCCGAGTATATCCACAGCCACTCTATATACACCTGCTCCGAGTATATACACGGCCACTCTATATACACCTGCCCCGAGTATATACACAGCCACTCTATATACACCTGCTCCGAGTATATACACGGCCACTCTATATACACCTGCTCCGAGTATATACACAGCCACTCTATATACACCTGACCCGAGTATATACACGGCCCCTCTATACACCTGCTCCGAGTATATACACGACCCCTCTATACACCTGCCCTGAGTATATACACGACCACTCTATATACACCTGCACGAAGTATATACACAGCCGCTCTATATACACCTGCCCCGAGTATATACACGGCCGCTCTATATACACCTGCTCCGAGTATATACACAGCCGCTCTATATACACCTGCCCCGAGTATATACACGGCCGCTCTATATACACCTGCCCCGAGTATATACACAGCCACTCTATATACACCTGCCCCGAGTATATACACAGCCTCTCTATATACACCTGCCCCGAGTATATCCACAGCCACTCTATATACACCTGCTCCGAGTATAAACACGGCCACTCTATATACACCTGCTCCGAGTATATACACAGCCACTCTATATACACCTGACCCGAGTATATACACGGCCCTTCTATATACCTGCCCCGAGTACATACACGACCACTCTATATACACCTGCCCCGAGTATATACACGGCCCCTCTATACACCTGCTCCGAGTATATACACGACCCCTCTATACACCTGCCCTGAGTATATACACGACCACTCTATATACACCTGCACGAAGTATATACACGACCACTCTATATACACCTGCTCCGAGTATATACACGACCCCTCTATACACCTGCCCTGAGTATATACACGACCACTCCATATACACCTGCACGAAGTATATACACGGCCACTCTATATACACCTGCCCCGAATATATACACAGCCACTCTATATACACCTGCCCCGAGTATATACACAGCCACTCTACATACACCTACTCCGAGTATATACACGGCCGCTCTATATACACCTGCCCCGAGTATA
This sequence comes from Dendrobates tinctorius, assembly GCF_039654945.1. Taxonomy (NCBI): domain Eukaryota; kingdom Metazoa; phylum Chordata; class Amphibia; order Anura; family Dendrobatidae; genus Dendrobates; species Dendrobates tinctorius. Next base: position 1,727,936 of record NW_027361722.1, on the reverse strand, counting down.
TACACAGCAACTCTATATACACCTGCACGAAGTATACACACAGCCACTCTACATACACCTACTCCGAGTATATACACGGCCGCTCTATATACACCTGCCCCGAGTATATACACAGCCACTCTATATACACCTGCACGAAGTATATACACGGCCACTCTATATACACCTGCTCCGAGTATATACACAGCCACTCTATATACACCAGCCCCGAGTATATACACAGCCACTCAATACACCTGCCCTGAGTATATACACAGCCACTCTATATACACCTGCCCCGAGTATATACACAGCCACTCTATATACACCTGCCCCGAGTATATACACAGCCACTCTACATACACCTACTCCGAGTATATACACGGCCGCTCTATATACACCTGCCCCGAGTATATACACGGCCACTCTATATACACCTGCTCCGAGTATATACACAGCCACTCTATATACACCAGCCCCGAGTATATACACAGCCACTCAATACACCTGCCCTGAGTATATACACAGCCACTCTATATACACCTGCCCCGAGTATATACACAGCCACTCTATATACACCTGCCCCGAGTATATACACAGCCACTCTACATACACCTACTCCGAGTATATACACGGCCGCTCTATATACACCTGCCCCCAGTATATACACAGCCACTCTATATACACCTGCCCCGAGTATATACACAGCCACTCTACATACACCTACTCCGAGTATATACACGGCCCCTCTATATACACCTGCCCTGAGTATATACACAGCCACTCTATATACACCTGCACGAAGTATATACACGGCCGCTCTATATACACGTTCCCCGAGTATATACACGACCCCTCTATACACCTGCCCTGAGTATATACACGACCACTCTATATACACCTGCACGAAGTATATACACGACCACTCTATACACCTGCCCCGAGTATATACACAGCCGCTCTATATACACCTGCCCCGAGTATATACACAGCCACTCTATATACACCTGATCCGAGTATATACACGACCCCTCTATACACCTGCCCTGAGTATATACACGACCACTCTATATACACCTGCCCCGAGTATATACACGACCACTCTATATACACCTGCCCCGAGTATATACACGACCACTCTATACACCTGCCCCGAGTATATACACAGCCGCTCTATATACACCTGCCCCGAGTATATACACAGCCACTCTATATACACCTGCCCCGAGTATATACACAGCCACTCTATATACACCTGCTCCGAGTATATACACAGCCACTCTACATACACCTGCCCCGAGTATATACACAGCCACTCTATATACACCTGCCCCGAGTATATACACGGCCGCTCTATATACAACTGCCCCGAGTATATACACAGCCACTCTATATACACCTGCCCCGAGTATATACACAGCCACTCTACATACACCTACTCCGAGTATATACACGGCCCCTCTATATACACCTGCCCTGAGTATATACACAGCCACTCTATATACACCTGCACGAAGTATAGACACGGCCGCTCTATATACACGTTCCCCGAGTATATACACGACCCCTCTATACACCTGCTTCGAGTATATACACGAACCCTCTATACACCTGCCCTGAGTATATACACGACCACTCTATATACACCTGCACGAAGTATATACACGACCACTCTATACACCTGCCCCGAGTATATACACAGCCGCTCTATATACACCTGCCCCGAGTATATACACAGCCACTCTATATACACCTGATCCAAGTATATACACGACCCCTCTATACACCTGCCCTGAGTATATACACGACCACTCTATATACACCTGCCCTGAGTATATACACGACCACTCTATACACCTGCCCCGAGTATATACACAGCCGCTCTATATACACCTGCCCCGAGTATATACACAGCCACTCTATACACCTGCCCCGAGTATATACACAGCCGCTCTATATACACCTGCCCCGAGTATATACACAGCCACTCTATATACACCTGCCCCGAGTATATACACAGCCACTCTATATACACCTGCCCCGAGTATATACACAGCCACTCTATATACACCTGCCCCGAGTATATACACAGCCACTCTATAAACACCTGCTCCGAGTATATACACGGCCCCTCTATATACACCTGCCCCGAGTATATACACAGCCACTCTATATACACCTGTACGAAGTATATACACGGCTGCTCTATATACACCTGCCCCGAGTATATACACGGCCCCTCTATATACACCTGCCCCGAGTATATACACGGCCTCTCTATACACCTGCACTGAGTATATACACGGCCCTTCTATATACCTGCCCCGAGTATATACACGGCCGCTCTATATACACCTGCCCCGAGTATATACACGGCCGCTCTATATACCTCTATATACACCTGCCCCAAGTATATACACAGCCACTCTACACACCTGCCCCGAGTATATACACGGCCCCTCTATACGCCTGCCCTGAGTATATACACGACCCCTCTATACACCTGCTCCGAGTATATACACGACCCCTCTATACACCTGCCCTGAGTATATACACGACCACTCTATATACACCTGCTCCGAGTATATACACGACCCCTCTATACACCTGCCCTGAGTATATACACGACCACTCTATATACACCTGCCCCGAGTATATACAAGACCCCTCTATACACCTGCCCCGAGCATATACACGGCCCTTCTATACACCTGCCTCGAGTATATACACGACCACTCTATATACACCTGCTCCGAGTATATACACGACCCCTCTATACACCTGCCCCGAGTATATACACGACCACTCTATATACACCTGCCCCGAGTATATACACAGCCACTCTATAAACACCTGCTCCGAGTATATACACGGCCGCTCTATATACACCTGCCTCGAGTATATACACGGCCCCTCTATATACACCTGCCCCGAGTATATACACAGCCACTCTATATACACCTGTACGAAGTATATACACGGCTGCTCTATATACACCTGCCCCGAGTATATACACGGCCGCTCTATATACACCTGCCCCGAGTATATACACGGCCCCTCTATATACACCTGCCCCGAGTATATACACGGCCTCTCTATACACCTGCACTGAGTATATACACGGCCCTTCTATATACCTGCCCCGAGTATATACACGGCCGCTCTATATACACCTGCCCCGAGTATATACACGGCCGCTCTATATACACCTGCCCCAAGTATATACACAGCCACTCTACACACCTGCCCTGAGTATATACACGACCACTCTATATACACCTGCCCCGAGTATATACAAGACCCCTCTATACACCTGCCCCGAGCATATACACGGCCCTTCTATACACCTGCCTCGAGTATATACACGACCACTCTATATACACCTGCTCCGAGTATATACACGACCCCTCTATACACCTGCCCCGAGTATATACACGACCACTCTATATACACCTGCCCCGAGTATATACACGGCCACTCTATATACACCTGCTCCGAGTATATACACAGCCGCTCTATATACACCTGCCCCGAGTATATACACAGCCACTCTATATACACCTGCCCCGAGTATATACACGGCCCCTCTATATACACCTGCACGAAGTATATACACGGCCTCTCTATACACCTGCCCCGAGAATATACACAGCCTCTCTATATACACCTCCCTCGAGTATATACACGGCCCCTCTATATACACCTGCCCCGAGTATGTACACGACCGCTCTATACACCTGCCCCGAGTATATACACGGCCCCTCTATATACACCTGCCCCGAGTATATACACGGCCCCTCTATATACACCTGCCCCGAGTATGTACACGACCGCTCTATACACCTGCCCCGAGTATATACACGACCACTCTATATACACCTGCCCCGAGTATATACACAGCCACTCTATATACACCTGATCCGAGTATATACACGACCCCTCTATACACCTGCCCTGAGTATATACACGACCACTCTATATACACCTGCCCCGAGTATATACACGACCACTTTATATACACCTGCCCCGAGTATATACACGACCACTCTATACACCTGCCCCGAGTATATACACAGCCGCTCTATATACACCTGCCCCGAGTATATACACAGCCACTCTATATACACCTGCCCCGAGTATATACACAGCCACTCTATATACACCTGCTCCGAGTATATACACAGCCACTCTACATACACCTGCCCCGAGTATATACACAGCCACTCTATATACACCTGCCCCGAGTATATACACGGCCGCTCTATATACAACTGCCCCGAGTATATACACAGCCACTCTATATACACCTGCCCCGAGTATATACACAGCCACTCTACATACACCTACTCCGAGTATATACACGGCCCCTCTATATACACCTGCCCTGAGTATATACACAGCCACTCTATATACACCTGCACGAAGTATAGACACGGCCGCTCTATATACACGTTCCCCGAGTATATACACGACCCCTCTATACACCTGCTTCGAGTATATACACGACCCCTCTATACACCTGCCCTGAGTATATACACGACCACTCTATATACACCTGCACGAAGTATATACACGACCACTCTATACACCTGCCCCGAGTATATACACAGCCGCTCTATATACACCTGCCCCGAGTATATACACAGCCACTCTATATACACCTGATCCAAGTATATACACGACCCCTCTATACACCTGCCCTGAGTATATACACGACCACTCTATATACACCTGCCCTGAGTATATACACGACCACTCTATACACCTGCCCCGAGTATATACACAGCCGCTCTATATACACCTGCCCCGAGTATATACACAGCCACTCTATACACCTGCCCCGAGTATATACACAGCCGCTCTATATACACCTGCCCCGAGTATATACACAGCCACTCTATATACACCTGCCCCGAGTATATACACAGCCACTCTATATACACCTGCCCCGAGTATATACACAGCCACTTTATAAACACCTGCTCCGAGTATATACACGGCCCCTCTATATACACCTGCCCCGAGTATATACACAGCCACTCTATATACACCTGTACGAAGTATATACACGGCTGCTCTATATACACCTGCCCCGAGTATATACACGGCCGCTCTATATACACCTGCCCCGAGTATATACACGGCCCCTCTATATACACCTGCCCCGAGTATATACACGGCCTCTCTATACACCTGCACTGAGTATATACACGGCCCTTCTATATACCTGCCCCGAGTATATACACGGCCGCTCTATATACACCTGCCCCGAGTATATACACGGCCGCTCTATATACCTCTATATACACCTGCCCCAAGTATATACACAGCCACTCTACACACCTGCCCCGAGTATATACACGGCCCCTCTATACGCCTGCTCCGAGTATATACACGACCCCTCTATACACCTGCTCCGAGTATATACACGACCCCTCTATACACCTGCCCTGAGTATATACACGACCCCTCTATACACCTGCTCCGAGTATATACACGACCCCTCTATACACCTGCCCTGAGTATATACACGACCACTCTATATACACCTGCCCCGAGTATATACAAGACCCCTCTATACACCTGCCCCGAGCATATACACGGCCCTTCTATACACCTGCCTCGAGTATATACACGACCACTCTATATACACCTGCTCCGAGTATATACACGACCCCTCTATACACCTGCCCCGAGTATATACACGACCACTCTATATACACCTGCCCCGAGTATATACACAGCCACTCTATAAACACCTGCTCCGAGTATATACACGGCCGCTCTATATACACCTGCCTCGAGTATATACACGGCCCCTCTATATACACCTGCCCCGAGTATATACACAGCCACTCTATATACACCTGTACGAAGTATATACACGGCTGCTCTATATACACCTGCCCCGAGTATATACACGGCCGCTCTATATACACCTGCCCCGAGTATATACACGGCCCCTCTATATACACCTGCCCCGAGTATATACACGGCCTCTCTATACACCTGCACTGAGTATATACACGGCCCTTCTATATACCTGCCCCGAGTATATACACGGCCGCTCTATATACACCTGCCCCGAGTATATACACGGCCGCTCTATATACACCTGCCCCAAGTATATACACAGCCACTCTACACACCTGCCCTGAGTATATACACGACCACTCTATATACACCTGCCCCGAGTATATACAAGACCCCTCTATACACCTGCCCCGAGCATATACACGGCCCTTCTATACACCTGCCTCGAGTATATACACGACCACTCTATATACACCTGCTCCGAGTATATACACGACCCCTCTATACACCTGCCCCGAGTATATACACGACCACTCTATATACACCTGCCCCGAGTATATACACGGCCACTCTATATACACCTGCTCCGAGTATATACACAGCCGCTCTATATACACCTGCCCCGAGTATATACACAGCCACTCTATACACCTGCACGAAGTATATACACGGCCTCTCTATACACCTGCCCCGAGAATATACACAGCCTCTCTATATACACCTCCCTCGAGTATATACACGGCCCCTCTATATACACCTGCCCCGAGTATGTACACGACCGCTCTATACACCTGCCCCGAGTATATACACGGCCCCTCTATATACACCTGCCCCGAGTATATACACGGCCCCTCTATATACACCTGCCCCGAGTATGTACACGACCGCTCTATACACCTGCCCCGAGTATATACACGACCACTCTATATACACCTGCCCCGAGTATATTCACGGCCGCTCTATACACCTGCCCCGAGTATATACACGGCCCCTCTATATACACCTGCCCCGAGTATATACACGGCCCCTCTATATACACCTGCCCCGAGTATATACACGGCCGCTCTATACACCTGCCCTGAGTATATACACAGCCGCTCTATATACACCTGCCCCGAGTATATACACAGCCACTCTATATACACCTGCCCCGAGTATATACACAGCCACTCTATATACACCTGCTCCGAGTATATACACAGCCACTCTACATACACCTGCCCCGAGTATATACACAGCCACTCTATATACACCTGCCCCGAGTATATACACGGCCGCTCTATATACAACTGCCCCGAGTATATACACAGCCACTCTATATACACCTGCCCCGAGTATATACACAGCCACTCTACATACACCTACTCCGAGTATATACACGGCCCCTCTATATACACCTGCCCTGAGTATATACACAGCCACTCTATATACACCTGCACGAAGTATAGACACGGCCGCTCTATATACACGTTCCCCGAGTATATACACGACCCCTCTATACACCTGCTTCGAGTATATACACGACCCCTCTATACACCTGCCCTGAGTATATACACGACCACTCTATATACACCTGCACGAAGTATATACACGACCACTCTATACACCTGCCCCGAGTATATACACAGCCGCTCTATATACACCTGCCCCGAGTATATACACAGCCACTCTATATACACCTGATCCAAGTATATACACGACCCCTCTATACACCTGCCCTGAGTATATACACGACCACTCTATATACACCTGCCCTGAGTATATACACGACCACTCTATACACCTGCCCCGAGTATATACACAGCCGCTCTATATACACCTGCCCCGAGTATATACACAGCCACTCTATACACCTGCCCCGAGTATATACACAGCCGCTCTATATACACCTGCCCCGAGTATATACACAGCCACTCTATATACACCTGCCCCGAGTATATACACAGCCACTCTATATACACCTGCCCCGAGTATATACACAGCCACTTTATAAACACCTGCTCCGAGTATATACACGGCCCCTCTATATACACCTGCCCCGAGTATATACACAGCCACTCTATATACACCTGTACGAAGTATATACACGGCTGCTCTATATACACCTGCCCCGAGTATATACACGGCCGCTCTATATACACCTGCCCCGAGTATATACACGGCCCCTCTATATACACCTGCCCCGAGTATATACACGGCCTCTCTATACACCTGCACTGAGTATATACACGGCCCTTCTATATACCTGCCCCGAGTATATACACGGCCGCTCTATATACACCTGCCCCGAGTATATACACGGCCGCTCTATATACCTCTATATACACCTGCCCCAAGTATATACACAGCCACTCTACACACCTGCCCCGAGTATATACACGGCCCCTCTATACGCCTGCTCCGAGTATATACACGACCCCTCTATACACCTGCTCCGAGTATATACACGACCCCTCTATACACCTGCCCTGAGTATATACACGACCCCTCTATACACCTGCTCCGAGTATATACACGACCCCTCTATACACCTGCCCTGAGTATATACACGACCACTCTATATACACCTGCCCCGAGTATATACAAGACCCCTCTATACACCTGCCCCGAGCATATACACGGCCCTTCTATACACCTGCCTCGAGTATATACACGACCACTCTATATACACCTGCTCCGAGTATATACACGACCCCTCTATACACCTGCCCCGAGTATATACACGACCACTCTATATACACCTGCCCCGAGTATATACACAGCCACTCTATAAACACCTGCTCCGAGTATATACACGGCCGCTCTATATACACCTGCCTCGAGTATATACACGGCCCCTCTATATACACCTGCCCCGAGTATATACACAGCCACTCTATATACACCTGTACGAAGTATATACACGGCTGCTCTATATACACCTGCCCCGAGTATATACACGGCCGCTCTATATACACCTGCCCCGAGTATATACACGGCCCCTCTATATACACCTGCCCCGAGTATATACACGGCCTCTCTATACACCTGCACTGAGTATATACACGGCCCTTCTATATACCTGCCCCGAGTATATACACGGCCGCTCTATATACACCTGCCCCGAGTATATACACGGCCGCTCTATATACACCTGCCCCAAGTATATACACAGCCACTCTACACACCTGCCCTGAGTATATACACGACCACTCTATATACACCTGCCCCGAGTATATACAAGACCCCTCTATACACCTGCCCCGAGCATATACACGGCCCTTCTATACACCTGCCTCGAGTATATACACGACCACTCTATATACACCTGCTCCGAGTATATACACGACCCCTCTATACACCTGCCCCGAGTATATACACGACCACTCTATATACACCTGCCCCGAGTATATACACGGCCACTCTATATACACCTGCTCCGAGTATATACACAGCCGCTCTATATACACCTGCCCCGAGTATATACACAGCCACTCTATACACCTGCACGAAGTATATACACGGCCTCTCTATACACCTGCCCCGAGAATATACACAGCCTCTCTATATACACCTCCCTCGAGTATATACACGGCCCCTCTATATACACCTGCCCCGAGTATGTACACGACCGCTCTATACACCTGCCCCGAGTATATACACGGCCCCTCTATATACACCTGCCCCGAGTATATACACGGCCCCTCTATATACACCTGCCCCGAGTATGTACACGACCGCTCTATACACCTGCCCCGAGTATATACACGACCACTCTATATACACCTGCCCCGAGTATATTCACGGCCGCTCTATACACCTGCCCCGAGTATATACACGGCCCCTCTATATACACCTGCCCCGAGTATATACACGGCCCCTCTATATACACCTGCCCCGAGTATATACACGGCCGCTCTATACACCTGCCCTGAGTATATACACAGCTCCTCTATACACCTGCCCCGAGTATATACACGGCCGCTTTATACACCTGCCCTGAGTATATACACGACCACTCTATACACCTGCCCCGAGTATATACACGGCCCCTCTATACACCTGCCCCGAGTATATACACGGCCGCTCTATACACCTGCCCCGAGTATATACACGGCCGCTCTATACACCTGCCCTGAGTATATACACGGCCCCTCTATACACCTGCCCTGAGTATATACATGGCCCCTCTATACACCTGCCCCGAGTATATACACGGCCGCTCTATATACACCTGCCCCGAGTATATACACGGCCGCTCTATACTCTATACTCCCAGCAGACGAACCCCGAGAGGCAGATTCTCAACATCCGCAGATCTACACACTGGAGCTGCCGTGCAGGCCGCCGCAGGCCGAAAACACGACGACCCGGAGACGAGATGTCACTACAGGAGAGGAGCAATGAGTATATACACAGCCGCTCTATATACACCTGCCCCGAGTATATACAAGGCCGCTCTATACACCTGCCCCGAGTATATACACAGCCCCGAGTATATACAAGGCCGCTCTATACACCTGCCCCGAGTATATACACGGCCACTCTATTTACCTGCACTGAGTATATACACGGCCACTCTATACATCTGACCTGAGTATATACACGGCCCCTCTATACACCTGACCCGAGTATATACACGGCCCCTCTATACACCTGCCCTGAGTATATACACGGCCGCTCTATACACCTGCCCCGAGTATATACACGGCCCCGAGTATATACAAGGCCGCTCTATACACCTGCCCCGAGTATATACACCGCCCCGAGTATATACAAGGCCGCTCTATACACCTGCCCGAGTATATACACGGCCCCGTGTATATACAAGGCCGCTCTATACACCTGCCCTGAGTATATACACAGCCCCGAGTATATACAAGGCCGCTCTATACACCTGCCCTGAGTATATACACAGCCCCGAGTATATACAAGGCCGCTCTATACACCTGCCCGAGTATATACACGGCCCCGAGTATATACAAGGCCGCTCTATACACCTGCCCTGAGTATATACACAGCCCCGAGTATATACAAGGCCGCTCTATACACCTGCCCTGAGTATATACACGGCCCCGAGTATATACAAGGCCGCTCTATACACCTGCCCTGAGTATATACACAGCCCCGAGTATATACACGACCACTCTATACACCTGCCCCGAGTATATACACGATCACTCTATACACCTGCTCCGAGTATATACACAGCCGCTCTATATACACCTGCCCTGAGTATATACACGGCAGCTCTATATACACCTGCCCCTAGTATATACATAGCCGCTCTATATACACCTGCCCCGAGTATATACACAGCCGCTCTATACACCTGCCCCAAGTATATACACGGCCGCTCTATACACCTGCCCGAGTAAATACACGGCCCCGAGTATATACACGGCCACTTTATATACCTGCACTGAGTATATACACGGCCACTCTATACACCTGCCCCGAGTATATACACCTGCCCCGAGTATATACACGATCACTCTATACACCTGCTCCGAGTATATACACAGCCGCTCTATATACACCTGCCCTGAGTATATACACGGCAGCTCTATATACACCTGCCCCTAGTATATACATAGCCGCTCTATATACACCTGCCCCGAGTATATACACAGCCACTCTATACACCTGCCCCAAGTATATACACGGCCGCTCTATACACCTGCCCCGAGTATATACACAGCCGCTCTATATACACCTGCCCCGAGTATATACACGGCCGCTCTATATACACCTGCCCCGAGTATATACACGGCCGCTCTATATACACCTGCCCCGAGTATATACACAGCCGCTCTATACACCTGCCCCGAGTATATACACAGCCGCTCTATATACACCTGACCCGAGTATATACACGGCCGCTCTATATACACCTGACCCGAGTATATACACGGCCGCTCTATATACACCTGTCCTGAGTATATACACGGCCGCTCTATATACACCTGCCCCAAGTATATACACGGCCACTCTATACACCTGCCCCGAGTATATACACAGCCGCTTTATATACACCTGACCCGAGTATATACACGGCCGCTCTATATACACCTGCCCCGAGTATATACACAGCCGCTCTATATACACCTGCCCCGAGTATATATACGGCCGCTCTATATACACCTGCCCCGAGTATATACACATCCGCTCTATATACACCTGCCCCGAGTATATACACGGCCGCTCTATATACACCTGCCCCGAGTATATACACAGCCACTCTATATACACCTGCCCCGAGTATATACACAGCCGCTCTATACACCTGCCCCGAGTATATACACAGCCGCTCTATATACACCTGACCCGAGTATATACACGGCCGCTCTATATACACCTGCCCCGAGTATATACACAGCCGCTCTATATACACCTGCCCCGAGTATATACACAGTCGCTCCGCTCTATACACCTGCCCCGAGTATATACACGGCCCCTCTATACACCTGCCCCGAGTATATACACGGCCTCTCTATACACCTGCCCCGAGTATATACACAGCCGCTCTATATACACCTAACTCGAGTATATATACGGCCGCTATATACACCTGCCCCGAGTATATACACGGCCGCTATATACACCTGCCCCGAGTATATACACGGCCGCTATATACACCTGCCCCGAGTATATATACGGCCGCTCTATACACCTGCCCCGAGTATATACACGGCCCCTCTATACACCTGCCCCGAGTATATACACAGCCCCTCTATACACCTGCCCCGAGTATATACACAGCCCCTCTATACACCTGCCCCGAGTATATACACAGCCCCTCTATACACCTGCCCAAGTATATACACGGCCCCTCTATACATCTGCCTCGAGTATATACACAGCCACTCTATACACCTGCACGAAGTATATACACAGCCGCTCTATACACCTGCCCCGAGTATATACACGGCCGCTCTATACACCTGACCCGAGTATATACACAGCCACTCTATACACCTGCACGAAGTATATACACAGCCGCTCTATACACCTGCCCCGAGTATATACACGGCCGCTCTATACACCTGCCCTGAGTATATACACGACCACTCTATACACCTGCACGAAGTATATACACGGCCGCTCTACACACCTGCCCCGAGTATATACACGTACTGTCATTCTGGGCTAACCTACGTAGGAGCAATCCAAGTTCCCATCACCATAAAGCCCTGACACATGTAGATGAATCAGAAAAACCAGGATCCTCAGAACAGCCCACCCAAACCCAACCTGACCAGAACACCAATCACAACAACCTGACAAAAGCCGGAATCAGGAAGATGGTAGACGAAGGCCAGGAGAGGTACGTAAGTGACTGGAAGAACGACATCATCAGCTCACAGAAACTGACCATGTACCAGAGTCTACAGAGAGACTACAGACTGGCTCCATACCTGGAGAAACTCCCGGACCCCAGAGACCGCAAGATCCTGAGCCGGTATAGACTCAGTGCCCACAGTCTGGCCATCGAATCCGGCCAACACAGGCAGAGCTACAAGCCCAGGGAGGAAAGACTGTGCCAACACTGTAACCAGGAGGCCCTGGACGATAAGACCCACTTCCTGCTACACTGCTCCAAATACTCAGCAGTGAGGGACACTCACTTCAGGAGGCTCTCACATCTCTTCCCGGATTTCATCACCACGAAGGAGGAAGAGAAAACGCTGCTCGTCCGTTATTGTTAGCCAGGCCCTGGCGCTATGATGTTACGGGCTGGCGGAACGCACCAAATAAATAAAGATGAAATTATATAAGAGATGCGTTCGCAGCCCGGGCCCACCGTGCAGAAATGACGAACTGCAGCTAAACAATGAGGGAACGGCTTGTAGGAGCAAACCGGACACCGGTGGATAACCACTGACCCGGTGTTAGCAGGCACGAACCCCGTTGCTTCATGAAGCACGTACCAGCCGGCGAACAACCGTGACCTGTTAACGTCACAGGTCATGGTAGTGTGAACCACAGCTTAGTACGGGTGCACTGTCTGCCCTTACGGACGCCACTAACCAGCCTATCAACTGAGCTGGAAAGCGCTCCTGAGGCGCACGGCGTTACTTAGGCGGACGCTGCGGCAGCAGTGTTCCAGGAGGCCTGTACTGGCCAACGACCAAGGCGCTAGAGGAAGACGATGAGAAACACTGCGGCGCTATGCAGTGTCAGAGCTACTGTGCTGACTGCGTAATATCCAAGGAGGGGGAATTTTAATGCGTCAGTCACCAGGCTCATTCATCCATCATCACACATACACTAAGTACTAAAGCCTCAGAGTCTTTCATAGCGCATGGCCATGCGAACCTTTTATAGCCGAGTCCTTCCGGGACCTTCCTGACCCTTCTGATGGACCAATCAGAACTGGAGAAGGACCTAAGCATGTGACTCCCGATCCCCAATGGGAGATTGTCTCATGAGCATGCTCCGTGGACAGAAGGAAGGACTTCGACTCTGGAGTCTTTTGCTGCTGACCAAGCTGCATTGCCATAACTGGACCAGAGGTGGCAGCAGCAACTGAACCCACAATGCTGGTGTGGGCAGGACGTCGGGATCGAGGATTTTGCTGAGCAGGCTCTACTGTGGCCCGAGGGGAATGGGAGACCGTCGACGGCAAGGCTCGGGATTCCCGCTGTGCAGCGCCCGGAACCCGAAGCCTAACATCTTGGAGAGAGACAGGTCCGTAAATTAAATCCATAGCAGTATGTTGCCAGCGAGCAGAAGAACCTGCAGAGGCTGGATGACACCAGCAGGTTTAAGCCTGGAAGACTTGTTTCTGGTGCATAGTCAACAAGCGGTTACGACGTCCTGGATATCCTTGACTAGCAAGTGCCACCAGAAGTGGTGAGCAATCAGCTCGGGGGACTTATGTATGCCCCTATGAACAGCCAACTTGGATTTATGACCCTAGGACAGAACTCTCCACCTCCTGGCAGTGGGAACAAAGGTTTTGTCTGGAGGAATATCTTTAAATAGGACAAGGGCTACTTCAATAATCCTGGCCAGGTCAAAGATGTGCTGAGGCTCCACCAGGGAATTGGTCACATCAAACAAAAGATCAAAATAGAGCATCTACCCTGACATTCTTCTCCGCAGAATGGAAATGCAACTCAAAGTTAAAACCAGCGAAAAAGTGGGTGGACTGCATTAAGGTCAGATTTTTATAGTTAGTGTAAATCATTACCAGAGAGCTGGCACCCTTCAGTAGATGTCTCCATTCCTCAAGCGCCAACTTGATAGACAGAAACTCACGATCCCTAATTGTATAATTTAGCTCAGTTTGGAGAAAAAAACGCAAGAGATAAACTTGCCTGAAGAAGATCTTTGCAGGAGCACTGCCCCAGCAACGATAGAAAGAGGCATTTACTGCCAAGAAAAACTGCTTGTTTGGATTGGGGTGATGCATCACCAGAGAACTTGCAAAGGAATCTTTCAGTTGCTGGAAATCCAACAGTGCCGATTCAGGACAGTATCTGGCATTTAAACGCTAGCTGGTTCGGGCGGAAATAGGTACCATAAGAGACAAGAAGTGCGGGATAAATTGCCTGCAGAAATTGGCAAAACCCATAACGCCCTGGATGGCATGCAGACCTTGAGGACAGGGCCAAGAGAGAACTGCAGAAACCTTTTCTGGATCCATTTTGAGACCTTGATTTCAAACTATGCAGCTGACGAAAGGCAAGGAGCTTTGTTCAAAGACACATTTGGACAACTTGGCAAACAAAGTGTTCTCCCGGAGACGCTGCAGAACTAGACAGACGTGTTTTCTGTGGGAACGAAGATCAGGGGAGAATATCAGGATATCATCCAAATACACAATCATGGAAACATAGAGGAGATGCCGGCAGATGACATTAACTCCTGAAACACGACTGGTGCATTACACAACCCAAAGGGCATGACGAGATACTCATTGTGATCATCACAGGTATCAAAAGCGAATCAAGTTGTAAGCTCCTCGGTGAAGATCTTAGCTCCACGGATTCAGTGAAATAGCTCAGAAATTAAAGGCATGGGTTACTTGTTCATAAGAGTGAATTTGTTAAGACCTCAGTAGTCTATGCAGGGGTGTAACGAACCATCCTTCTTGGCCACGAAGAAGAAGCCGGCACAAGCAGAAGAGAAGGACTTATAAATGAATCTCTTGGCTAAGCTCTCTTGGAGCTTTTTAGACATGGCTTGGGTCTCAAGTAGAGAAAGTAGATACACCCGCCCTAGGGGAGGAGAAGTGCCAAGTAGATTGACGGGATAGTCATAAGGTCTGTGGTGTGGCAGAACCTCAGCCACAGTAACTGAAGCATAAGGCGGATCCCTAGTAGAGACTAACTGTCCAGAAGGCGGCTGGCCGGACATTGTAGAAGCAGACATAGTGGTGGACAAACCCTGCAGCTAGGTTGCCACATTGATGGTCTGCATCAACTGGTCCTGACGCTCATGCTGAAAGCGGACATCCACTTACACAGTCGTCGTGGGATTCCTGGGTGTAGACTTGTCAGCGGGGTCCATGGCCCGAACGTAATGCAATGCAGGTGGGTATGGACCCACTGCGCGAGGAGCCGGGCTTACTTTGGATGGCTTTGCCACCAGTAGTCACCAGGTACCACTCCAAGGCAGCAGCTCACAGGTCAGAGGGACAGGTAAGCGGTAGAGAGAGAGGCTGGACTGAAGTGAAATCAGACGATCTGAGGTTGGGGCAAGCAGCACAGGATCAGAAAACGTAGCCGAGGTCAGGCAGGACGGGTAAACAGGCCGGGTCAGTAACCGGAAGCGGAATACTGAAGCAAGTATATACGTGGACTAACAGGGTAGGAACAAACGTTCGGCAGGGAGTGATAGAAGTTGCCTGATTAAGGCCTTGCTAGCATGGGAAAGCGCCGGAAACCTATTCTCTGCAGGTCACAGCAGGGTTAAATAACAGGAGAGACAGGCCATGCCCTCCTACCGCTAGATAGAAGCCACATGCTGGTACAACAGTGCTGCATGAAGCAGACTCAAAGGGATGGCCAGACATGAGAAAAAGCCGAATGATGAGTAGAGTGGTGCCGAGGAGGCCAGTGAGTCATTTCCATGACACTATGTATGATCCAGCTGTATACAGTGTCCTCCTCTTTAGTAGTCATTGATTATGGATATGGTCCCAGCTGTAAATTGTCCTCCTTGAATATATTATTATTATTATTATTATTATTATTATTATTATAGCGCCATTTATTCCATGGCGCTTTACATGTGAGATGGGGTATACATAATACATATAAGTACAGTAATCTTAAACAATACAAGTCACGACTGGTACAGGATGAGAGAGGACCCTTCCCGCGAGGGCTCACAATCTACAACGGGATGGGTGAGGATACAGTAGGTGAGGGTAGAGCTGGTAGTGCAGCAGTTTGGTGGATCGGTGGTTACTGCAAGTTGTAGGCTTGTCGGAAGAGGTAGCTCTTCAGGTTCTTTTTGAAGGTTTCCATGGTAGGCGAGAGTCTGATATGTTGTGGTAGAGAGTTCCAGAGTAGGGGGGAAGCACGGGAGAAGTCTTGTATGTGATTGTGGGAAGAGGAGAAAAGAGGGGAGTACAGGAGGAGATCTTGTGAGGATCGGAGGTTTCGTGCAGGTAAGTACCGGGAGACGAGGTCACAGATGTATGGAGGACACAGGTTGTGGATGGCTTTCTATGTCATGGTTAGGGTTTTGAACTGGAGTCTTTGGGTAATGGGGAGCCAGTGCAGGGGTTGACAGAGGGGAGAGGCCGGGGAATAGCGTGGGGACAATTGGATTAGTCGGGCAGCAGAGTTAAGAATAGATTGGAGGGGTGCGAGAGTGATAGAGAGGAGGCCATAGAGCAAGAGCAGGAGGTTGCAGTAGTCAAGGCGGGAGATGATGAGGGCATGGACTAGGGTTTTTGCAGATTCTTGGTTGAAGAATGTACGGATTCGTGAAATATTTTTGAGTTGAAGTTGGCAGGAAGCGGAAAGGGCTTTGATATGTGGTTTGAAAGAGAGATCAGTGTCAAGGATAACCCCGAGGCAGCGAGCGATATATTAGTCATTGACTATGGAAACAGTCCAGCTGTATATAGTGTCCTCCTGTATAATAGTCTCTGACAATGTATAAGGTCTCAACTGTAGACAGTGTCCTCCTGTATAGCAGTCACTGGCTCATCACTATGTCAATACCAGCAGCTCCAGCGCCCGCAATTGGCGAGTAATCAGCCTGTTCCGGACTCTTGGCATTCGCTGAATGAAATGTCTGCATTATTGATTAGACACATTTTATACAGCAGACGACTTACTGTAGGGAAAATGCATATTTCATAGTGTTTGCTTGTCACTGGCACTCAGGCCGCACATGTCTGTACCCTGCACAATGCCCAGATTTCCTGCTGCCAGGATTGCAGAGCAACAGGCCCTTCAACCAGGGAGATTTATGGCTATACCATTACTGGACGCCGTCTGTGACCAATGCAATGTCAGCCCCACTGTAGGAATACTCCAGAGTCCACCCCTCGTGAACAGTGTCTGGCGGTATGGGTCCAGTTCTGCCAGTTATCAGCTACTTCCTTCTGTAGACTCGATCAATCGGATAAATCTTCCCTGTGGTCAATATATTATATCATAAATCTCTATAACCCCCAGACATTACATCATATGTGACTCATATCAGCCCCTCTTATAGCGCTCCAGTACTGATATAATCTCTAGACATTACATCATATGTGACTGATATCAGCCCCTTATAAAGCTCCAGTACTGATATAACCTCCAGACATTACATCATATGTGACTGATATCAGCCCCTCTTATAACGCTCCAGTACTGATATAACCTCCAGACATTACATCATATGTGACTGATATCTGCCCCTCTTATAACACTCCAGTACTGATATAACCTCCAGACATTACATCATATGTGACTGATATCAGCCCCTCTTATAACGCTCCAGTACTGATATAACCTCCAGACATTACATCATATGTGACTGATATCTGCCCCTCTTATAACACTCCAGTACTGATATAACCTCCAGACATTACATCATATGTGACTGATATCAGCCCC
Source organism: Dendrobates tinctorius (assembly GCF_039654945.1). Lineage (NCBI taxonomy): Eukaryota > Metazoa > Chordata > Amphibia > Anura > Dendrobatidae > Dendrobates > Dendrobates tinctorius. Next base: position 1,709,094 of record NW_027361722.1, on the reverse strand, counting down.
TCTTATAACGCTCCAGTACTGATATAATCTCTAGACATTACATCATATGTGACTGATATCAGCCCCTCTTATAACGCTCCAGTACTGATATAATCTCTAGACATTACATCATATGTGACTGATATCAGCCCCTTATAACGCTCCAGTACTGATATAACCTCCAGACATTACATCATATGTGACTGATATCAGCCCCTCTTATAACGCTCCAGTACTGATATAACCTCCAGACATTACATCATATGTGACTGATATCTGCCCCTCTTATAACACTCCAGTACTGATATAACCTCCAGACATTATACCATATGCGACTGATATCAGCCCCTCTTATAACGCTCCAGTACTGATGTAACCCCCAGACATTACATCATATGTGACTGATATCAGCCCTTCTTATAACACTCCAGTACTGATATAACCTCCAGACATTACATCATATGTGACTGATATCAGCCCCTCTTATAACGCTCCAGTACTGATATAACCTCCAGACATTACATCATATGTGACTGATATCAGCCCCTCTTATAACACTCCAGTGCTGATATAACCTCCAGACATTACACCATATGTGACTGATATCAGCCTCTTATAACGCTCCAGTACTGATATAACCCCCAGACATTACATCATATGTGACTGATATCTGCCCCTCTTATAACACTCCAGTGCTGATATAACCCCCAGACATTACATCATATGTGACTGATATCAGCCCTTCTTATAACGCTCCAGTACTGATATAACCTCCAGACATTACACCATATGTGACTGATATCAGCCTCTCTTATAACACTCCAGTACTGATATAACCTCCAGACATTACATCATATGTGACTGATATCTGCCCCTCTTATAACACTCCAGTACTGATATAACCTCCAGACATTACACCATATGTGACTGATATCAGCCCCTCTTATAACACTCCAGTGCTGATATAACCCCCAGACATTACATCATATGTGACTGATATCTGCCCCTCTTATAACGCTCCAGTACTGATATAACCTCCAGACATTACACCATATGTGACTGATATCAGCCTCTCTTATAACACTCCAGTACTGATATAACCTCCAGACATTACACCATATGTGACTGATATCAGCCTCTCTTATAACACTCCAGTACTGATATAACCTCCAGACATTACATCATATGTGACTGATATCTGCCCCTCTTATAACACTCCAGTACTGATATAACCTCCAGACATTACACCATATGTGACTGATATCAGCCCCTCTTATAACACTCCAGTACTGATATAACCCCCAGACATTACACCATATGTGACTGATATCAGCCCCTCTTATAACGCTCCAGTACTGATATAACCTCCAGACATTACATCATATGTGACTGATATCAGCCCCTCTTATAACGCTCCAGTACTGATATAACCTCCAGACATTACACCATATGTGACTGATATCAGCCCCTCTTATAACGCTCCAGCACTGATATAACACTGTGCAGGTCACTGTATGGCTCCCTCTCCCGCTCCTCCTTCTTTCTTGGTGTCGCAGGTTGTGACTTCTCACTTTCAGGCCCGTTCCCGGCCTCCATCAAGACATGGAGCAGCCAAACAAGCCCACGGTGAACGGAAGCCGCTGCCGCCTGCTGCTCCAGATGGACGGCCGGTACACCGCGCTCTGTTCAGCTCCGCAATCTGTCTCCATTTCCTTTCCAAAACATTCTCTTACATTAATTAATAAAATAATGAAAAATAAAACGCAGAAAGTAAGGAGCGGGCGAAGCCTCCTGCACTGTGACCGCCTCTACCTACATGACGCAGGCTCCGTTCTATATATGCCGCCTGTACCTTCGTATAACAGGCTCTCTGCACATCAGTATATACAGGAGCTTCTCACAAAATTAGAATATCATCACAAAGTGAATTTATTTCAGTTCTTCAATACAGACAGTGACTCTCCTCTATTCTATAGAGTCATTACACACAGAGGGATCTATTTCACGGGTTTATTTCTGGTAATGTTGATGATTATGACTTACAGCCAATGAAAATCCAAAAGTCATTATCTCAGTAAATTAGAATAATTAACAATAAACCCCTGTAAAGGTCCCTTAGTCTGTTTTAGTAGCTCCACAATCATGGGGAAGACTGCTGACCAGACAGATGTCCAGAAGGCCGTCACTGACACACTCCACACGGAGGGGAAGCCACAAAAGCATTTGTATGTACGTGTGTATATATATATATATATATATATATATATATATATATATACAGTTGTGGCCAAAAGTATTGACACCACTGCAATTCTGTCAGATAATACTCAGTTTCTTCCTGAAAATGATTGCAAACACAAATTCTTTGGTATTATCTTCATTTAATTTGTTTTAAATCAAAAAACACAAAAGAGAATGAAGCAAAAAGCAAAAAATTGATCATTTCACACAAAACTCCAAAAATGGGCCAGACAAAAGTATTAGCACCCTCAGCCTAATACTTGGTTGCACAACCTTTAGCCAAAATAAGTGCGACCAACCGCTTCCGGTAACCATCAATGAGTTTCTTACAATGCTCTGCTGGAATTTTAGACCATTCTTCTTTGGCAAACTGCTCCAGGTCCCTGATATTTGAAGGGTGCCTTCTCCAAACTGCCATTTTTAGATCTCTCCACAGGTGTTCTATGGGATTCAGGTCTGGACTCATTGCTGGCCACCTTAGAAGTCTCCAGTGCTTTCTCTCAAACCATTTTCTAGTGCTTTTTGAAGTGTGTTTTGGGTCATTGTCCTACTCGAAGACCCATGACCTCTGAGGGAGACCCAGCTTTCTCACACTGGACCCTACATTATGCTGCAAAATTTGTTGGTAGTCTTCAGACTTCATTATGCCATGCACACGGTCAAGCAGTCCAGTGCCAGAGGCAGCAAAGCAACCCCAAAACATCAGGGAACCTCCGCCATGTTTGACTGTAGGGACCGGGTTCTTTTCTATGAATGCCTCTTTTTTCTCCTGTAAACTCTATGTTGATGCCTTTTCCCAAAAAGCTCTACTTTTGCCTCATCTGACCAGAGAACATTCTTCCAAAATGTTTTAGGCTTTTTAACACACTCCACCGTCTCGCCACCACCCCACATAGAGCGACCGCTCTGACCCTGGCTAACCTAAAGGCATAAGTGACCATTACCTAATTCAGGACAGCCCTTAGTTCAGAACTACTACGGGCATACTCGCTGTCCCTATTTTTGATCATAAGGACCACATCCTTCATGAACCACTACATTGTTCAAGGCAACTTATGTGATCAAGGTCTTGAATGACCGAAACGTCATTCTGTCGCAATCACTATAAGAGCACTTGCTTTCAATAAATTTCACTAATAAGCAAATACTCCTTAAGTGTATGTGTGCAGTGATTCTAATAGACATTTAAGTGGGACTCATGAGCCTCCTTCACTAGCACCATACCCCCGTACCTATCGTGTGCGAGCCATTGAATCTCTTACCCCCACATGTAGGGTATCAGCCTACTCAGGTCAAATTGCAAAACAATTTTGGGGGTCCAATTTCTCCTGTTACCCTTAGGAAAATAAAAAATTGGGGGCAAAAATATCATTTTTGTGGAAAAAAATGATTTTTTTATTTTCACGTCCGAGCGTTATAAACTTCTGTGATGCACTTGGGGGTTCAAAGTGCTCACCACACATCTAGATAAGTTCCGTGGGGTGTCTAGTGTCCAAAATGGGGTCACTTGTGGGGGAGTTTCAATAGTTTAGGTACATTAGGGGCTCTCCAAACGCACATGACACCCGCAGACCATTCCATCAAAGTCTGCATTCCAAAACGTCACTGCTTCCCTTCCGAGCCCTGACGTGTGTCCATACAGTAGTTTTCTCCCACATATGGGGTGTCAGCGTACTCAGGACAAATTGGACACCAACTTTTGGGGTTCAATTTCTCCTGTTACCCTTGGGAAAATAAAAAAATTGGGGACTAATTGATCATGTTTGTGGAAAAAATACGATTTTTTTATTTTCACGCCCTGGCATTATAAACTTCTGTGAAGCCTTTGGGGGTTCAAAGTGCTCACCTCACATCTAGATAAGTTCCTTAGGGGGTCTAGTTTTCAATATGGGGTCATTTGTGGGGGGTTTCCACTGTTTAGGTACATTAGGGGCTCTCCAAAGGCAACATGACACCCGCAGACCATTCCATCAAAGTCTGCATTCCAAAACGTCACTACTTCCCTTTCGAGCCCCGACGTGTGCCCATACAGTAGTTTTCTCCCACATGTGGGGTATCAGCATACTCAGGACAAATTGGACAACAACTTTTGGGGTCCAATTTCTCCTGGTACCCTTGGGAAAATAAAAAAATAGTGACTAAAACATCATGTTTGTGGAAAAAATACAAATTTTTTATTTTCACGCCCGGGCGTTATAAACTTCTGTGAAGCACTGGGGGGTTCAAAGTTCTCACCACACATCTAGATAAGTTCCTTAGGGGGTCTAGTTTCCAAAATGGTGTCATTTGTGGGGGGTTTCCACTGTTTTGGTACATCAGGGGTTTTCCAATCGCGACATGGTGTCCGATCTCAATTCCAGCCAAAAACGTCAAATGGCGCTGCTTCCCTTCTGAGCTCTGCCATGCGCCCAAATAGTGGTTTACCCCCACATGTGGGGTATCAGCGTACTCAGGACAAATTGCACAATATCTTTTAGGGTCCTGTTACCCTTGGGAAAATAAAAATTGGGGTGAAAAGATCATTTTTGTGGAAAAAATGATTTTTTAATTGTACCGCTGTACGTTATAAACTTCTGTAAAGCCCTTGTGGGTTCAAAGTTCTCACCACATATCTAGATAAGTTCCTTGGGGGGTCTAGTTTCCAAAATGGGGTCACTTGTGGGGGGTTTCCACTGTTTAGGTACATCAGGGACTCTCCAAACGTGACATGGCGTCCGATCTGAATTCCAGCCAATTTAGCATTGAAAAAATCAAACGACGCTCCTTCCATTCTGAGCTCTGCCATGCGCCGAAACAGTCATTACCCCCACATATCAGGTATCAGCGTACTCAGGACAAATTGCACAATAACTTTTGCAGTCCAATTTCTCCTGTTACCCTTGGTAAAATAAAAAAAATTGAACCTGAAGTATTTTTTTTGTGAAAAAAAGTTAGATGTTCATTTTTTTTTAAATATTCAAAAAAATTCCTGTGACGCACCTAAAGGGTTAATAAACTTCTTGAATGTGGTTTTGAGCACCTTAAGGGGTGCAGTTTTTAGAATGGTGTCACTTTTGGGTATTTTCTATCATATAGACCCCTCAAAGTGGCTTCAAATGTGATGTGGTCCTAAAAATAAAATGGTGTTGTAAAAATGAGAAATCGCTGGTCAACTTTTAACCCTTATAACTTCCTAACAAAAAAAATTTTGGTTCCAAAATTGTGCTGATGTAAAGTAAATATGTGGGAAATGTTAGTTATCAAGTTTTTTGTGTGCAGTATCTCTGTGATTTAAGGGCATAAAAATTCAAATTTGGAAAATTGCGAAATTTTCAAAATTTTCGCCAAATTTCCGTTTTTCTCACAAATAAACGCAAGTTATTTGAATGAAATTTTACCACTAACATGAAGTACAATATGTCACGAGAAAACAATGTCAGAATCACCGGGATCCATGGAAGCGTTCCAGAGTTATGACCTCATAAAGGTACAGTGGTCAGAATTGTAAAAATTGGCCCGGTCATGAACGTGCAAACCACCCTTGGAGGTGAAGGGGTTAATCCATGTCAACTGGCTGCAAGTGTGATTTAGTTATTGCCAACACCTGTTAGGTGCCACAGGTAAGTTACAGGTGCTGTTAATTACACAAATTAGAGAAGCATCCCATGATTTTTCAAACAGTGCCAATACTTTTGTCCACCCTCTTTTTTATGTTGGGTGTGGAATTATATCCAATTTGGCTTTAGGACAATTCTTTTTGTGTTTTTTCATTTAAGACAAATTAAATGAAGATAATAATACCAAAGAATTTATATATATATATATATACACACAGTTGAAACCCGAAGTTTCCATCCGCTATATATAAAGACACATCTGCAGATTTTCTCAATATCTGACATGAAATCAGAATAAACCTTTCCCGTTTTCGGTCAATTAGGATTACCATAATTATTAATATTTGCCAAATGCCAGAATAATTAGAAAGAGAATGTTTTAATGCATTTTTATTACGTAGTGTAAAGTCATCCATCCATTTCATTAGTATATTTGGGACCATTGCCCTTATACTGAATGACTTGGGTCAGACGTTTGGGATCTCCTTCCACAAGCTTCTCACAATAGTTGGTTGGAATTTGGGCCCATTTCTCCTGACAACACTGGCATAACTGATCCAGGTTTGTAGGTCGCCTTGCTCGCACCGGCCTTTTCAGCTTTGCCTATAAATTTGCAATAGGATTGAGATCAGGATTTTGTGATGGCGGCTCCAAAACATTGACGTTGTTAGCCTAAAGCCACTTTGTTACCATTTTGGCAGTATGTTTCGGGTTATTGTCCATTTGGAAGACCCATTTTCCGCTCAAGTTGTAACTTCCTGGCCGATGTCTTAAGATGTTGCTTCAGTAATGCCACATAATTTTCTTTTCTCATGATGCCATCTATTTTGTGAAGTGCACCAGTCCCTCCTGCAGCAAAACAACCCCACAACATGACGCTGCCACCACCATGTTTCACAGTGGGGATGAAGGTCTTTGCTACTGTGTGCATTTGCAAACGTGGCTTTTTTATGTTTCTTTTGGAGTAGTGGCTTCTTCCTGGCAGAGTGGCCTTTCAGCCCATGTTGATACAGTACTCGTTACACTGTGAATATTGACACAATCTTAACAGATTCTGCCATCATCTTCACAAGGTATTTTGCTTTTGTCTTTGGATTGATATGCACGTCAGACCAAAGCAGGTTAATCTCTGGGACACAGAACCAGTCTCCTTCCTGAGCGGTGCGATGGCTGGACATTCCCAACTTGTTTGTACTTGCCAAACCAAGAGAAAGAAAGGGAGTCAAATGTGATAAATATGTAAAACAGTAGTACAAATTTTATTCAGTATTTAATACATAAAATGACACAATAGGTCACAATACTCAATGCAATCCAAAACAGTACAGACAAGAAAAGGAAAGGAGACCTCCACATGAAATATCAGGTGTAAGGGACAAACAATGGTCCCACTATCAATATCCCAAAAGGGAAGCCCATACTAAGATCCATTGTAACAACAGGGGAAATTCTCTTCAAAAATAACAATAAGCAAGGGGCTTACCAGGGTTTAGATAACAGCAGAGAAGAGGTCCCCCGACCAAATGTCCACCCAGACGCTCTTTTCACTGGCTCACAACGCCGCTTTATCAATAGCAAAGTGACATTAATCCATTATTATTAACCCATGAGCTACCGCTAAAGGCCATGGGAATTGAGTGGCTAAGTGCCAGAAAAGGCGCATCATAAACAGTGGGGAAAAAAAGTATTTAGTCAGTCAGCAATAGTGCAAGTTCCACCACTTAAAAAGATGAGAGGCGTCTGTAATTTACATCATAGGTAGACCTCAACTATGGGAGACAAACTGAGAAAAAAAAATCCAGAAAATCACATTGTCTGTTTTTTTTCATTTTATTTGCATATTATGGTGGAAAATAAGTATTTGGTCAGAAACAAGCAATCAAGATTTCTGGCTCTCACAGACCTGTAACTTCTTCTTTAAGAGTCTCCTCTTTCCTCCACTCATTACCTGTAGTAATGGCACCTGTTTAAACTTGTTATCAGTATAAAAAGACACCTGTGCACACCCTCAAACAGTCTGACTCCAAACTCCACTATGGTGAAGACCAAAGAGCTGTCAAGGGACACCAGAAACAAAATTGTAGCCCTGCACCAGGCTGGGAAGACTGAATCTGCAATAGCCAACCAGCTTGGAGTGAAGAAATCAACTGTGGGAGCAATAATTAGAAAATGGAAGACATACAAGACCACTGATAATCTCCCTCGATCTGGTGCTCCACGCAAAATCCCACCCCGTGGGGTCAGAATGATCACAAGAACGGTGAGCAAAAATCCCAGAACCACGCGGGGGGACCTAGTGAATGAACTGCAGAGAGCTGGGACCAATGTAACAAGGCCTACCATAAGTAACACACTACGCCACCATGGACTCAGATCCTGCAGTGCCAGACGTGTCCCACTGCTTAAGCCTGTACATGTCCGGGCCCGTCTGAAGTTTGCTAGAGAGCATTTGGATGATCCAGAGGAGTTTTGGGAGAATGTCCTATGGTCTGATGAAACCAAACTGGAACTGTTTGGTAGAAACACAACTTGTCGTGTTTGGAGGAAAAAGAATACTGAGTTGCATCCATCAAACACCATACCTACTGTAAAGCATGGTGGTGGAAACATCATGCTTTGGGGCTGTTTCTCTGCAAAGGGGCCAGGACGACTGATCCGGGTACATGAAAGAATGAATGGGGCCATGTATCGTGAGATTTTGAGTGCAAACCTCCTTCCATCAGCAAGGGCATTGAAGATGAAACGTGGCTGGGTCTTTCAACATGACAATGATCCAAAGCACACCGCCAGGGCAACGAAGGAGTGGCTTCGTAAGAAGCATTTCAAGGTCCTGGAGTGGCCTAGCCAGTCTCCAGATCTCAACCCTATAGAAAACCTTTGGAGGGAGTTGAAAGTCCGTGTTGCCAAGCGAAAAGCCAAAAACATCACTGCTCTAGAGGAGATCTGCATGGAGGAATGGGCCAACATACCAACAACAGTGTGTGGCAACCTTGTGAAGACTTACAGAAAACGTTTGACCTCTGTCATTGCCAACAAAGGATATATCACAAAGTATTGAGATGAAATTTTGTTTCTGACCAACTACTTATTTTCCACCATAATATGCAAATAAAATGAAAAAAAAAAACAGACAATGTGATTTTCTGGATTTTTTTTTCTCAGTTTGTCTCCCATAGTTGAGGTCTACCTATGATGTAAATTACAGACGCCTCTCATCTTTTTAAGTGGTGGAACTTGCACTATTGCTGACTGACTAAATACTTTTTTTCCCCGCTGTAGCTGTGCCTTTTCTGGGGTGGCTGGGGACAGATTTTTTTAGCCGGGGGGGGCAAAAACAATGGTCCCTCTCTAGGCTATTAATATCTGCCCTCACTCACTGACTTTCCCTCTCTGGTGAAGAAAATTGCGTGGGAGCCCATGCAATTTTTTTCCGCGATTATAGCTTTAAATTTGACCCCAAGAGTTCCAAATTTTTCCTAACACAAACTACTAATTTGATTAAACACTGACATATATAAATCGTTTTGATATGACATGGTTTTCTATATGTAAACCATGTGTCATTTCATGTCGGGTTTTGTAATGATTTTACAGAAGTCGGCAATTGATTTAGCGGCTATTATGCTATGTAGAACTCTATGAACCATAAATATTTATATATGTGTCTCAATGACATGTGTGTGTTTGTGTATATACAGTGGGGCAAAAAAGTATTTAGTCAGTCAGCAATAGTGCAAGTTCCACCACTTAAAAAGATGAGAGGCGTCTGTAATTTACATCATAGGTAGACCTCAACTATGGGAGACAAACTGAGAAAAAAAAATCCAGAAAATCACATTGTCTGGTTTTTTTTTCATTTTATTTGCATATTATGGTGGAAAATAAGTATTTGGTCAGAAACAAAATTTCATCTCAATACTTTGTGATATATCCTTTGTTGGCAATGACAGAGGTCAAACGTTTTCTGTAAGTCTTCACAAGGTTGCCACACACTGTTGTTGGTATGTTGGCCCATTCCTCCATGCAGATCTGCTCTAGAGCAGTGATGTTTTTGGCTTTTCGCTTGGCAACACGGACTTTCAACTCCCTCCAAAGGTTTTCTATAGGGTTGAGATCTGGAGACTGGCTAGGCCACTCCAGGACCTTGAAATGCTTCTTACGAAGCCACTCCTTCGTTGCCCTGGCGGTGTGATTTGGATCATTGTCATGTTGAAAGACCCAGCCACGTTTCATCTGCAATGCCCTTGCTGATGGAAGGAGGTTTGCACTCAAAATCTCACGATACATGGCCCCATTCATTCTTTCATGTACCCGGATCAGTCGTCCTGGCCCCTTTGCAGAGAAACAGCCCCAAAGCATGATGTTTCCACCACCATGCTTTACAGTAGGTATGGTGTTTGATGGATGCAACCCAGTATTCTTTTTCCTCCAAACACGACAAGTTGTGTTTCTACCAAACAGTTCCAGTTTGGTTTCATCAGACCATAGGACATTCTCCCAAAACTCCTCTGGATCATCCAAATGCTCTCTAGCAAACTTCAGACGGGCCCGGACATGTACAGGCTTAAGCAGTGGGACACGTCTGGCACTGCAGGATCTGAGTCCATGGTGGCGTAGTGTGTTACTTATGGTAGGCCTTGTTACATTGGTCCCAGCTCTCTGCAGTTCATTCACTAGGTCCCCCCGCGTGGTTCTGGGATTTTTGCTCACCGTTCTTGTGATCATTCTGACCCCACGGGGTGGGATTTTGCGTGGAGCACCAGATCGAGGGAGATTATCAGTGGTCTTGTATGTCTTCCATTTTCTAATTATTGCTCCCACAGTTGATTTCTTCACTCCAAGCTGGTTGGCTATTGCAGATTCAGTCTTCCCAGCCTGGTGCAGGGCTACAATTTTGTTTCTGGTGTCCTTTGACAGCTCTTTGGTCTTCACCATAGTGGAGTTTGGAGTCAGACTGTTTGAGGGTGTGCACAGGTGTCTTTTTATACTGATAACAAGTTTAAACAGGTGCCATTACTACAGGTAATGAGTGGAGGAAAGAGGAGACTCTTAAAGAAAAAGTTACAGGTCTGTGAGAGCCAGAAATCTTGATTGCTTGTTTCTGACCAAATACTTATTTTCCACCATAATATGCAAATAAAATGAAAAAAAACAGACAATGTGATTTTCTGGATTTTTTTTTCTCAGTTTGTCTCCCATAGTTGAGGTCTACCTATGATGTAAATTACAGACGCCTCTCATCTTTTTAAGTGGTGGAACTTGCACTATTGCTGACTGACTAAATACTTTTTTTCCCCACTATATATATATATATATATATATATATTCTTTCGTTTGTGTTTTAACCTGTCATTGGGCTCCATTATATGTAAGAGAAAAAAGACCAAGCAAAGAATGGCCTGCACACCAATTATTATTATTATTTTAATTGGTGTGCAGGCCATTCTTTGCTTGGTCTTTTTTCTCTTACATTTCATGGTTCACTCCATGCAAGGCTTTTGCACCCTCATAGAACCCATTGATTGTTTGAAGCACCCCACATCTTTTTATACAACACATGGGCTCCATTATATGTCCATTTTGCATGCCTGCAAGAAAATCTCAGAATACGAATGTCATACGGATGCTTGCATGCGCAAAAAACGGAGCCACACCTTGACAACGAGTGACATACGGATCACTGTTCAGGGAACATTTCTGCGCATTACGACCGTAAAATTCGGTCAGTATTTTTATATGTTTTGTCTGACTCCAGTCTTATACAGTATATACGGTATATACCACCTGTACCTATATGTTGTGGGCTGCCACCACTATCCTGAATGTGTCCCATGGAGATCTTTTGACAGTGTCCTGGATGTGATCTGCCCTGGGACGTGGTCGGGCCCTGCTCTCTCCTGCTAGGATGGAGTGGCTGACGTGATTGACAGCTCATTATATGGGACAATGGCGTCCACTGCGGAGGCCTCCAGGCAGGATAATAAAGTCTCCAGGACGTCAAAGCGATATATAATTAACAGGAAGCAGTGACGGTGACAAATCTGTATGTTTAATTCACTGATTATTTAATGAAGGATAATGGATTCCCACATCTCATAATAGCTGCAAAGTCAGAAAGGCAAAAACAATTCTCCGCAGCTCCCGGAGGATCCTGGCCTCCGACTGAAGACGCCAGTTACAGTCTACTCCCGGCTCGTCGCTGCCATTAGTGCTGTCACTGGCAGCCACTGCTGTACGGCACTGGAGGCGCGCTACAGATGGGCCCCTACATCACGTATCTGGGGTCTCCTCTCTGAGTACTGCCTGCCACATTTACCTGCTCCCAGCCTGGCCTGATGGCACAAAGATCACCAGATGTAAACAATGACTCCCCCAAATTACAGCTGCTGTCACCCACTTGTAACACGGCCGTATCCTGCACCGGGCATTGCTATGTTACCAGATAGGCTGTAGATGTTTGGCCGGATTCCATCCGCAGCAATATGGATCCGATTTTACCAAGCGTCACCCACAAGCTGCAACGCCGATGCTAAATCCAGAGAACATCAATTCATGCATAGCGCAAAATCTGTGGAAAATCCGCCGGGGACCTGATGATCAGTCACGTATGTCCAAAGGAATTGAACTCAGGGAGTTTATTAACATGGATTTTGGACAAGACTTCAAAATCAAGCTGCGTTATAAGAGACGCGATTTGTCATCGTGGAAAACACATCAAGCTTTACCTTAAAGTAAAAAGGCGGCAAAAAAAAGTGTGGCACGCGAAACATTGAAAACTAAAAACTGTGCCAAGAAAACACATGGATTTCTGAAGCTAATTTCTGGCCTGAGATTTCTCCACCTCTCGGTGAGAACGTGCCGGGAGTCACAGTCCAGTCTGCAAACCTGAGGCCCCCGCTGCCAGACTGAGCACAATCAGGTGCCATACAGACCGTCATTCAGTTATCTTACTACATGTTCATGTCACTGACGGTGTGTGGTAGACTGGCCGGTGGAGCGGATTAGCAAAGGGTGGACAAGACGCTGCTTGAAAAAGGTTCAGACCAGGAGCAGAACGAAACGTCAAGCAGGTGGGAAAGAAGACAATCAGGATGAAAGAAGACAAACAGCTGTGGACCAGGACGAGGAGAACTATAACTGGAGGTGGGGCCCAGGTATTCAGGTTCTTACATAGCTGGCCTCTGCCCAGGGAGAGCAGAAGGAGTCCAAGACAAAAGTTATCCATCAAGCCCCCCCGTTGGGATGGTAAGACAAGCTCCGCGTCGCAGAAAAAGAGGGTGTGGGCACTAACATAGGTGTCACAATTCACCGGAGAGTTAAGAGGCGCCCGACCCTGTGCTCAGCGAATCTGCGGAGGCCTCTAATAACCGGAGATTACAAGCAGGATGAATGCAGTCACACCAGGACGAGGAGAACTATAACTGGCAGTGGGGCTCAGGTATTCTGGATGTTAAACAGCTGGCCTCTGCCCAAGGGGAACAGCAGGAGTCCAAGACAAAAACTAAAATCTTCTAATAGTTGTCAGCCCTTTGGTCGGCCTCTACTGCCAAATTCTGTAATTTATCAGAGTAAGCTGCTGTTTTTCTGCCCATTGTGCAGCTTATATCCTGCATTTTCTATTGTTTTACCCTTTGCAGATTTCATCTCTAATTGTCAGTTGTCTCTGGGTTGTAGGTGTCAGATGTCTCCATACACAGCGCACATTCATGACTGACTCCCACTCTTCTATCTTTAATTAATAACAGAGACAGAGAGCAGAGTAGATGTGCATCCACCTTTGAGTAAACACAAATTTGTTAGAAGGATCAGTGCCATATTTCTGTGTTTCCTCTCTCCAGAGTGTAACAGGCTCTGACCTGACACCAGATTGTGCTGCAGATGCTTTGTGTGACCTGTTCTGTCACGGGGCAGTAGGAGGAAAATAGGAGACATGGAACCGGGGCCCCTGAACTGCCCCTCAGGCTAAGGCGGTGCCCTGACTTTCCTTAACTTGGGGGTACACTTGATGGTAGTGAGGCCCAAGTCCCCAACTTGTCCCTATCTCCTGCTTAGCCCTGAGCTAAACCCACAACCCCCTCCCCAGGAGGTGAGACAGGGAAAAAAGTGAACTGCACCAAATAACACACAAGGAAAAATAAAACAGATACTACGGGGTTAAAGCAACTAAAAACCCAAACTTAGCTTTATCTGCTGCCAATGCTCCAAGCAGCAGAGAAAGGCACCCGAACAGCATCCAGCAGCAACTCCACTGCTCTAGATAAGCTGGACCCCCTCTCCACCAGGTAGGTCCAGTCTTCACCAAGGTTGGTTAGCAAATGACCAGTATTACAAACAGGGAGCAGCAGCAGCTGATGACCATTTATAGGAAGGAGGGGGGGAGGTCACCACCTGCTGACTAATTATACATGTAGTAACACCAGTGGCCACTGGGGGCAAAAACCCAGCAGCCGACCAACTACAGTTGCAGTAACACCAGCGGCCACTGGGGCAAAACTCCATATAAACCCCCGAGGCCAGAAAGGAAAAAGGTTTATATAAGAGAGTCCAGACTCTGCCACAGATCCAAAAATAGATTGTGACATGTTCATTCACAATGTATGAGAACTTATGGAGGTGGAGAATGAATGAAGAGGTGACGGTGTATGTCTGCCTCTCACAGAACAGACATGGATATAGGAGGGACCCCCATCTACCTATTATGTCCAGTGCATACGTCTGAACTGTAGGTTCCCTTTACTCGGGACCACCTTCCTCTACTGATTGCATGGTGCACAATCTTCTCCTACATGAGAGATATCCGGGTGATTCTTCTTCCAGGAGCGAGGCTCAGTATGGACTGATGATTTCAGGAGTAGCGCCCCCTCCCAGCGCTGTTCACAAAGCAGTGCTGAGGATTTTTCACATCTGCTTACAATGTCCCTTTAATAAAATCCATGTTTGCCATTCTTCTTACAGAAAACAAGTGTAAAGTGGAGCATCGGTCACCAGGGAACAAACATCTATCAGGCTGGCAGCATGCAGCCGCCGCTCCGGCTCTATATTCAGAAAGTGATGTCACCGAGCATTTCATGTACGCCGGTCACACTGCAATCCATTTCAGCTGGTGGCAGGAGAGGCTCATGGGATACAATTACTGCAGCTTCATTCCTAATAGTGCCGTTAGTCCTGAGCGCTCAGTCTGCAGAGACGCCGCACATCACAAGCTGCCCTTCTCTCTGGTTTAGCCGCTTAGATGCTGCTCTCCCACCATCAGTGCAGGCTACTTGTGTCTTTGGTGGCGAGTCGCCTCCTTTGTGCACCGATTTTCATGTAGTTCAGTGTGTTTCTGCACAATGGTGTAAGGGACGCCGCATGTGCCCACTGATCATCTACATATAAAACATGGCGCGCAGGCTCTGACACAGGCGGGACATGAAAACTGTCCGTCAGGACGGCCGCAATCACACAGGACAGCAATGGTACCCCACTATCAGGCAGGGAGGGCAATGACAGCGGTGACCGCCCTGTGTCATACTCCGCTCCCCCCATATGGGTCATCCATAACGCTCAAAACCACGGGTTACAACAGACCCACACTAGATTATTATTTGGAAAGTTCGGACCTCCATTAGCACTTGTCAATGAATTATAGTCCAAGAATAGCAGCGGATCCAGCACTTCCTTCACTTTAAAAGCATATGTCACAATAAAAGTTTGATCATCACCAGTATGATGGCAAAAAACATACAAGGAAAAAGTCCGGAGAAACTATAATTCAGGGTCATGCGATAATCGTCATGATTAAGAAGCACCCCTTCTAAACGCGTCAACCTGCTTCTCTTCTGGACTTGGGGTCCTGTTCCCTCACGGATGGGGGGGGGGTTCGATCATTTTCTCCATTTTCAAAAAATTAAAGGCCTAGATTAGAGGATTACCATAAATTAATCACAATGATCAGCTATCCACTGGATGCTGTCAGATCGGTAGGGGTCCCAGACATCTGTGCCCTCCTGCCCTGAGGAGCAGAATGGAGGATGACGATGATGTAATATTGTGGGATGCCGGCCCTGCCGTCTCGGGGACCTCTCTGTACAGGGTATACAGTATATACAGAAGACAAAGCTGCAGAGAACCGGTTACAGAACCAGTTACTAAATCTATTTACTCTTCATATTCGTCTCCCGGCAGCTGCAAAGCAAGGACGCCCTCTCCTCCGCCATCTGCTTGTCTGCTGTCTTCGTCCTGCTGCATCTCACCTGGTCCTGACAGATGAGAGTCCATTATACCAGCACAGGCCCCCACTGAAGACCCCCACTATGTGAGACCTTGCAGGGCATCATAGCGGACACGCATGTGCTCCACTGGCTGATAGGGAGAGGGGCAGTCACGTTAGGAAATGTTCAGACACTGACACATATAGTATAAGAAAGTTACAGAGCCTGTCTTCATGCAATGGAGGTGCCAGTATACCTGAGCCTGCCCTGTATCCAAGCCTGCCCTGTAAATGGCCTGTACCTGAGCCTGCCCTGTACCCAAGCCCACCCAGTACATGCCTTGTACCCAAGTCTGCCCTGTACATGCCCTATACCTGAGCCTGCCCTGTACCCAAGTCTGCCCTGAAAATGGCCTGTACATGAGACTGCCCTGTACCCGAGCCAACCCAGTACATGCCCTGTACCTGAGCCTGCCCAGTACATGCCCTGTACCTAAGCCTGCCCTGTACGCATGTCTGCCCTGTACCTGAACCTGCCCAGTAAATGCCCTGTACGCAAGTCTGCCCTGTACCTGAGCCTGCCCTATACATGCCCTGTACCTGAGCCTGCCCAGTACATGCCCTGTACCTGAGCCTGACCTGTACATGCCCTGTACCTGGGCCTGCCCTGTACGCAAGTCTGCCTTGTACCTGCCCTGTACCTGAGCCTGCCCTGTACATGCCCTGTACATGCCCTGTACTTGAGCCTGGCCTGTACCCAAGCCCACCTTCTACATGCACTGAACCCCAGCCCACCCCATACATGCCAGGAACCTAAACCTGCCCTGTACCAGAGCCCACTATGTACATTCTCTGTACCTGAGCATGCCCTTTACCCGAGCCCATCCCGTACCAGAACCCACCACATAAATGCCCTGTATCTTAGTCCACCCCGTACATGACCTGTACCTGAGCCTGCCATGTACATGCCCTGTACCTGAGCCTGCCCTTTTCTTGAGTCTTTCCTGTATCTCAGCCTGCCCAGTATCTGTTTTACACCTTCCCTGTACCTCAGCCTTAATCTGTGCCTGATCTGAACCTGCTCTATATCTCTCCGATGCTTTCCCTGTACCTGCCTTGTACCTGAGCCTGAGGCCCCTTTCACATATCAGTTTTTTGCCATCAATCACAATCCGCTGGCTCGAAAGATCGACGGATCAGTCGCAGATTGTGAAAAACTAATGCATCGGATCCGTTTTTTCGATGGATCCGCTAGCCGGATCCGTCAAAAAATGGATCTGTCGCATCCGTTTCTTCCGTTTTTTAAGGATCAGTTTTTAAAAACGCCCACAGACAGATAGATAGATAGATAGAATACATAGATATATCTATAGATATATCCATAGATTTATGGATCTATCTTTTGATATATCTATGGATAGATAGATAGATAGAGAGATAGATAGATAGATAGATAGATATATAGATAAATAATAGTAAGGCCGATGTTTATTAATGAACAATATTTTTTAATTTAAAAAAAAATGGCGTGGGCTCCCGCGCAATTTTCTGCGCCAGAGGGGGAAAGACAATGGCCGGGGGCCAATATTTGTAGCTTGGGAAGGGGGTAATACCCATGGCCCCTTCCCAGGCTATGAATATCAGCCCGCAGCTGTCTGCATAGCCTTTACTGGCTATTAAAATAGGGGGACCCTCAAAAAAATGACGTTGGGTCCCCCTATATTTTATAGCCAGAAAGGCTACGCAGACAGCTGCGGGCTGATATTCATAGACTTGGAAGGGCCCATGGATATTGGCACCCCTGGCTACAAATACTAGCCCGCAGCCACCCCAGAAATAGCGCATCTATAAGATGCACCAATTCTGGCTCTTAGCCCCTCTCTTCCCACTGCCGTGTAGCGCTGGCATATGGAGTAATAAGGGGTTAATGTCACCTTGCTATTGGAAGGTGACATTAAGCCCGGTTTAATAATGGGGAGGCGTCAATAAGACGCCTATCCATTATTAATCTTATATTAATAAAGGGTTAAAAAACCACACACATATAAAGTATTTTAATGAAATAAAATACTACACATTTTTTCAAAATTTTTATTTTACGTCTATCCAGTTGAAAACAAACAACAATATACTCCCTGTCCAACGTAATCCCATTAATAACGATTGTCCCACGACAATCTCCCCTAAAGATAACCCTCCGGCAGTGTGTCATCGGAGATAAGCCTCTCGCTTTATGGCACTACAGCGTGAAAAAATTCTCACGCTGTAGTGCCGCAAAGTGACAGGTGAACTCAGGTGACCTATGGGCGGCGAAGTGATAAAATGCGGAGGATTATCTCCGTCATTGTATCCCCGGAGCCCCTGGAGAGCGGTCGCTTCAGCTGATGTGACAGCTCTCCACAGGAGATCATTGTGGGACAATCGTATTAATTGGATTATGTCAGACACAGGGAGTATATTGTTGGTTTATTATTTTAATTTTTTTTTACAGGTGATCGATGGCTTCGGAATTAGGTGTAGATGGTGAGTACCAACTATATATGTGTGTATGTTTTTTTGTTTTGTTTTTTTTACATTCAACACATTAGCCGGATGATGGGACTACTACTGTCCCATCATTGGCTAATGTCTCAATCACTGTCACTGTAGCAGGCATAACCCGATTGGACTTGTAGTCCCATCGGACGATGCCTACACACACACACACGCAGGCCCCCGCACAGCCCCGCATGTACCCCCGCGCAGCCCCGCCACACACATAGCCCGCACACACACCATACAGGTGCACAGTGTTGGCTGTTGTGAGTTCATTCTCTGGTTCACCAGTTGTGAGTTCTCCTTCCAGACTCCCTCTGGTGGTAACGGGAGGTAGTGAGGCTGATTTGATTGGTGGAGATCTGCCACCTGAGAATGAGGATGACGATTGGATCTCAGGAGTCTCAGATTGGATTTAAGACAGCCGACGCCCTATTCAGTTGCTGGTGACTCCTTCTGCTTGTCAGGTCTTGCTCTGTGCCAGTCAGCTCAAGCTAAGTTTCTCTGCTAATGTTCACACTTGATTTTGTTGCTCTATTTAGTTTTTTTTTTGTGGTCAGCCAGCCCCGGCTTGGGCTGTGCTGAATTATCTGTGTTTGCCATTTTGCTTTTTGTCCCTTATTAAATTGGCCTCTTTTTCCTCTGTCTGAGAATATTTCAGAGTGCTGATATAGTGGGAGGAGTCTAGTGACTTCAGGGTTAATTTTGTTGGACATTATTTTCCTCTCTAGTTAGTTTGGGCCCCATCGTTTGCTCAGCCTATTTTCTTACCTGTGTTTGTGTTTTCATCTTGTTTCACCATCAATACATGTGTGGGGGCTGTCTATTCCTTTGGGGTCTGCTCTGAGGCAGTTAGTTTTCCCTTTTCTTACTTTAGGCTTATTTAGTCCTCCAGCCATGACAAGGCGTCTAGGTTCATCGTAGGCACGCTCCATGGCTGCTGCTAGTTGTGTGGTAGGATCAGGGATCTGCAATCTGCATAGTTACCAACCTCTCTGGTTTTTCTGGGCTTAGCATGTTTAGGTTTTTTCCTCCTCGGTGACCCATTCATAACAGTCAGCTTAGTTAAAAATACGGAATATGGCAATGGATTCCGTCATTTGTCAGACAGCGACAGATCCGGCGCCCCTAGGCTTCCATTCTAGCAAACGACGGAGAGCGCTAGACTACTAGTGTCCCATCATTGGCTAATGTGTCAATCACTGTCACTGTAGCAGGCATAGCCCGATTGGACTTGTGGTCCCAGCGGACGATGCCTGAACACACACGCAGGTCCCCGCAAAGCCCCGCATACCCCCACACAGACCCCCGCACAGCCCCGCCACACACATAGCCCGCACACACCATCAGTCACCAAATCCGATATTTTCAAAATTTGACGGATTGCGACTGATGGCAAAAAACTGATATGTGACAGGGGCTTGACCTGTACCTGATCCTGCCCTGTATGAGCAGGGATATCCTGTACTACTCATGCCTGTAGTTAAGTGTGTGATCGCCAGCTCTAAAGGTCTTTATAGAGGCTTTATTCAGCTTTTTAGAGTTTTTGAGGTAACAGGATTATGTTGGAGGAAACATCCACTCTTGTGGCTGCAGGGAAGATAATCCTCATCTATTATCATCACTGCCTATAATATAAAGTAATCGTCCTGTCCCCGTTCTGTCCTCCTCTACAGAGATGAAAGGAGCAGAACAGAAACCATCAGCATTACACAACAAGCACAGCAGCAGGCATGGCCCCTTTAAAAAGAAAGTCAGACATTGCCAATGACATAGTAGACATGAGAAGCAGCAAGGATCTGACAGGCAGGATCCGATCTGACAGGCAGGATCCAGGAGTGTGACAGCCACTTATCTCCCTACCTGGCTGACAAGCAGGAAAGTTTTCCAGGCTCATGGTATCTCCACTCATCAGCAGCACAGAACTAGGTCTTTATTCTCTATTTATTTTCTTTACTTACAATGGGTACGGAAAGTATTCAGATCCCTCTAAATTTTTCACTCTCTTTCATTGCAGCCATTTGGTAAATTCAAAAAAGTTAATTTTTTTCTCATTAATGTACACTCTGCACCCCATCTTGATGGAAAAAAACAGAAATGTAGAAATTTTTGCAAAATTATAAAAAAAAAAGTGAAATCTCACATGATCATAAGTATTCAGCCCCTTTGCTCAGTATTGAGTAGACGCACCTTTTGAGCTAGTACAGCCATGAGTCTTCTTGGGAATGATGCCACAACTTTTTCACCCCTGGATTTGGGGATCCTCGGCCATTCTTCCTTGCAGATCCTCTCCAGTTCCCTCAGGTTGGATGGTGAACGTTGGTGGACAGCCATTTTCAGGTCTCTCCAGAGATGCTCCATTGGGTTTAGGTCAGAGCTCTGGCTGGGCCAGTCAAGAATGGTCGCAGAGTTGTTCTGAAGCCTCTCCTTTGTTATTTTAGCTGTGTGCTTAGGGTCATTGTCTTGTTGGAAGGTGAACCTTCGGCCAAGTCTGAGGTCCCAGAGCACTCTGGAAGAGGTTTTCATCCAGAATATCTCTGTACTTGACCGCATTCATGTTTCCTTCAAAGGCAACCAGTTGTCCTGTCCCTGCAGCTGAAAAACACCCCTATAGCATGATGCTGCCACCACCACTGTTACACCCGGTCCTTGTCCTGGTGCGGCGCCCAGGTCTGCTGCTGTTACACCTGGTCCCCATCCTGGCGCTGCGTCCAAGTCTGCCACTGCTCCCCGTTCTGGGCACTCACCTCATGCCTCGCACGTTGTCCTTAGGCAGCAGCCTGCCTCCTCTGTGTCTCATGCTGCTGCTCAGTATTCAGGTCGCTCCCCTGCCTCCACCTCCTGGAGTCCTGTCGGCAGATCTGCAACTAGAGCTATTAGGGCCTGCCCGCGTGCTCTCCTGCCTTCTTAAAGGGACAGCATGCATTTTTCAAAAAGTGCAATTATCCAATGGCAGCGCACTGGCTGCTATTTCTGGCCTCTCCTCCAGAGGGAGAGCGCCGGAGCAACGAGTATCAATCATTGCTACATCCGGTTCTTACGCTAACCTGTCTGCGCTGCGTCTGCAGTCTCTGTGCATTGTCTAATGCTGTCTCCACAGAGTATCAGTATCCTGTGCTTCCTGCTTATATCTGCAACCATCTGGGCGAAAGCCATCCCATTCCGCCAACAGCCATCCGAGTCCAAGGACTGTGTGAAGGTCACTGAAACCGACTCCTTACCAACTACCCGGATATAGGACCCGTCTCATTACGGACTCTGCTGCAACTACTCTGTTTTGAACTTCACCATCTCTGCCTCCGCTTCCATTCGTTACAGATTGCTCCGACCCTGGAATCCGCTGGACCCCAGAGGCCTCCGACTATGGAACTGTGCCAAGACGTGACCCGCTAAGATCAACAGGACAAGATCACGTCTTATCTACGTAATCTGTCCACCCGCATGGATTCTCTGCTCAACCCGGCTGCTCCTGATTCACCCAGCAACACCCAGGTACCAGCTATCATGGCAAGCAAGGGCCCTCGCCTGGCGGCTCCTCCCCGCTTCCATGGTGATCCCACTCAGTGTCGGGGTTTTCTCAATCAGTGTACCCTACACTTCGAAATCCTGGGGCACATGTTTGCTTCTGACTGTGCCAAAGTGGGCTTCATTATGTCACATCTGGCAGGAGAGGCTCTCGCCTGGCTAAACCCGTTAAGGGAGAGAGGAGACCCGCTGGTTAATGATCTTCAATCTCTCTTAGAGACTTTTCGCAGGACCTTCGATGAACCTGGCGGGTCCACGTCGACCGCTTCTGCCCTGCTTCGCTTAAGCCAAGGAACCCTCACGGTGGCTCAGTATGCTGTTCAGTTCCGCACCCTCTCATCTGAGTTATCCTGGAACAATGAGGCCTTGCTGGCTACCTTCTGGGAGGGCCTATCTGGAAAAATTAAGGATGAGCTGGCGGGACAGGACAGGCCTACCATCTTGGATGACCTGATTTCCTTGGCGACCCGGATTGACCTGCGTTTTCAGGAGCGTTCCATGGAGATTAAGCATGACAAGAAGTCCTACCACCTGGACTCTAATTCTTCCAAGATAGCTACCTCATCCTCTTCTCCCGAAGCTATGGAGGTAGATCGAGTAAGTCTGGCCAGCCGCCGCCAGGAGGCGCGTCGCAAAGACGGAAGCTGTCTATATTGTGGTCGTTCCGAACACCTGATCCACTCCTGTCCAAAGAAGTCGGGAAACTCCTGTACCTAGGCTCGGTGGGAGAGGCCACCCTAGGTAGAGAATATTCCTCTCCCTCGTTGCAGATCTCAGTCTCCGTGACCTGCAGAGCAATAACATTTTCTGGACTCTGACTGTTGAATTCCGGAGCCGCCGGGAGCTTTATTCTGCAGACGCTTGTGGATCGCTACCACTTACCAGTTCAGGCTCTTCCCAATCCGTTGCGGGTGACCGCTGTCGATGGCCAGCCACTGACCGAACCCGTCCAGTTCCAGACTGAGCCAGTGGAACTCCGGGTAGGTCTTATGCATTCTGAAGGAATCCGTTTTTATGTGTACCCTGGTTTGTCTCACCCCTTGCTTCTAGGTTTGCCTTGGTTTCAGAAACACGAACCAGTCCTTAATTGGAGAACAGGTGAAATTCTACGTTGGAGAGATTCCTGCTCGGACCGTTGCTTAACCCGGATTGAACCAGTTTTACCCCCGGTCCAACCTGCTACCCTGCCTGGATTACCATCCGCTTAATGGTCCTTCTCTGATGTCTTCGGGAAAAAGGAAGCTGAAAAACTTCCCCCCCACAGGTCGTATGACTGTCCAATAGATCTTCTTCCTGGAACATCTCCTCCCCGTGGGAGAGTTTATCCTCTTTCCCAGGCAGAGACTCAGGCTATGTCGGACTACATCCAGGAGAATTTGGCCAGAGGGTTTATCCGAAAATCATCATCACCGGCAGGAGCAGGCTTCTTCTTCGTGAATAAAAAGGACGGATCCTTGCGGCCCTGTATCGACTACCGGGGACTGAAAAAGATCACCGTAAAAAACAGGTACCCTTTGCCTCTAATTTCAGAACTGTTTGACCATCTCCGAGGGGCCAGGATCTTCACCAAGCTGGATCTCAGAGGTGCCTACAATTTGATCCAAATCAGGGATGGAGACGAATGGAAAACAGCCTTCAACACCCGTGATGGCCACTACGAGTACCTGGTAATGCCGTTTGGTCTAAGCAATGCACAGGCTGTTTTCCAAGAGTTCGTCAATGACATTTTCAGGGATCTGCTTTACACCTGTGTTGTTGTCTATCTGGACGACATTCTGATTTTTTTCTACTGACTTGGTCTCGCACCGCAGGCAAGTACGCCTAGTCTTACAGTGGCTCAGGGAGAACAGACTGTATGCCAAGTTTGAAAAGTGCCTCTTTGAACAATCCTCTTTGCCTTTCCTCGGTTACATTGTTTCCTCCACAGGATTAAAAATGGATCCAGAGAAGTTATCGGTTGTACTCAAGTGGCCTTGTCCGTCTGGGCTGAAGGCCATACAGTGATTTCTGGGCTTCGCCAACTATTACAGACAATTCATTCCTAACTTCTCCACCCGAGTGGCGCCCATCTCTGCTCTGACCCAGAATGGTACAAATCCCAAGGATTGGCCTCCTGATACTGAGGAGGCTTTTGTTTCTCTCAAAAAGGCCTTTGCTGTCGCACCTGTTCTTCATCGTCCTAACTCCAATGAACAATTTTTTTCTCGAGGTCGATGCCTCGTCAGTAGGTGCGGGAGCCGTACTAACCCAGAAATCGTCCACTGGGCGAATGCACTCCTGTGTTTTTTTTTTTCCAAGGTTTTTTCTTCCGCAGAGAGGAATTATTCCGTTGGAGATCGGGAATTGTTGGCTATCAAATTGGCTCTGCAGGAGTGGAGGCATCTTCTAGAAGGAGCTCTTCATCAGGTAGTCATATACACTGTCACGCCGTGCTCACCTGGGGGCGGGACCTCGGTCCCGACGTCATCTCTTCCGGAGCTGCGGTCACTCCGGGGGTCCCGTAGGGTGCGCACGCGCAGCTCTCGTCCCCGGGCCTCCTCCTACATGTCACGTTTGCGCTTGCGTGCTCCTGTCAGTGCTGTATAGGGCTCGGTCCTCTCTATGGTAATGGAGGACCTGACCCGGAACCTGTAGTGGTCATGTGCTTTCTGGCTAGTTCTTGACCCGGAACCAGTAGTAGTCATGTGCTATATCAGACGACCTCCCCCTAGGGGAGGTGCCTGATTATTGTTGTGCTTCCTGGCTTGGTCTGCCGTGTCCCTGCCTGGCTGTGCGCTGTACTCAGGCCCTCTGCCTTGCACTCTGTTGTGCCTCTTGGCACACGCTCTGAATCTGCACTCTGCTTTGTACTTGGTTGTGCCTCCTGGCACACGCTCTGATCCTGTGTTCTGTCTCGTACTCGGTTGTGCCTCCTGGCACATGCTCTGACACTGTACTCTGTCTCATACTCGGTTGTGCCTCCTGGCACACGCTCTTACCCTGTACTCTGTCTTATACTCAGTCGTGCCTCCTGGCACACACTCTGATTCCGTGCTCTGTCTTATACTCGGTTGTGCCTCCGGGCACACACTCTGATCCTGTACTCAGTCTCTTACTCTGTTACACCTCCTGGCACACCTGCTGCCTGACTCAGTGCTCTGACGTGCTCCTTGCACGCTTCCTGCTTCACTCACACCCGGACGAACGAAGTCTCTGTATACCACGTGTTCCCGTGTCCACACTTTACACGTTCCTGCAGACACTCTCACCCACTCGTGTCTCCTGTGAGCCGGCCGCCTGGTGCCAGCAGTCGTGGTGCCTCACCCCCTGGGGCTTGCCCCTGACACTCCCTGTATAGGGGGTGGTCTTCACTAGGTCAGCTCGCCCTGGGAGGGTTGGTGTCACGACCCAGAGGGTCCACTCCAGGAGTCGTCACAGTATAATCAGGCCATGGACCCCGCTGGTGCCACCACCTCCATCCAAAAGGAACTGGTGTTCCTACGGGAGAGTCAGACCAGGATTATGGTCTTTTTGAAATCCATGGAGTCTCGTTTGTCGGCCATACAATCCGTTTCTGCCCAGTCCTCGGCCCCGCACCCGATGCCGCGCCTCGGCAAGCCACCCCGATATAGCGGGGACCCTAAGTTTTGTCGAGGATTTCTGAACCAATGCCGGTTACATTTTGAGCTTTTGCCGCAGCACTATCCCACTGAGCGCGCCCAAATTGCCTTTATTGTTTCACACTTAGAGGGGGAGGCATTAGCATGGGTGAACCCCCTCTGGGAGCGCAATGACCCACTCGTCTCTCAGCTTTCCACCTTTTTGGACACCTTCCGCAAGGTGTTCGACGAGCTGGGTCGGCTGGCCTCTATCACCGAGTCCCTCTTTAACCTCCATCAGGGTACGCTACCGGTAGGACAGTATGCCATCCATTTTCGTACCTTGGCCTCCGAACTCGGTTGGAACAACGAGGCTCTCGTAGGGATCTTTTGGCGTGGCCTGTCCAGTCGGATCAAAGACGTACTGGCAGGTCGGGATACTCCCACCTCTTTAGAGGATCTGATCTCACTGGCGACACGCATCGACCTGCGGTTTCAGGAACGTGCCCGTGAATTAGCCAGAGAGAGGAGCTCCTCTCACCTCCTCCGTTCCTGCTCCAAGAAGCCGGGAAACTTCTCCGCCTAGGGTTGATAGGAGAGGCCTCCCTAGGTGTACGTGATTCCTCTCCTCCCCTGCTCGTGTCCGTATTATTGAATCTCGGTGCCAAGCGTTATTCTGAGGAGGCTTTCCTGGATTCTGGCGCGGAGGGGAATTTTATCACACTCGAGGCGGTTAAAAAATACCGGATTCCTGTCAGATCCCTGGAGACTCCTCGGTCGATTGTTTCGGTCAATGGTACGTCCGTGCTGGAGTCCGTTACCCAGGCCACTGAAGAGATCGAGCTGCAGATCGGAGCCCTGCACCTGGAGAAGATCTCCTTCCTCGTCTTGTCCACCATGTCTCACGCACTTCTTCTAGGCCTCCCTTGGCTACGGACTCATGAGCCAACCCTGGACTGGCGGTCGGGCGAGATACTCCGGTGGGGACCGTTCTGTCAGGAGAAGTGCCTGTTGCCCGTCCGTCTGATGAACTCTGCCGGTCCATCCCCGGCACCTACAGGTCTGCCGTCGGCTTACTGGTCCTTTGCAGATGTTTTCGACAAGAAGGAGGCCGAGACTCTGCCCCCCCATCGGCCATATGACTGTCTGATTGACCTCATTCCTGGTTCTACGCCACCCAGGGGTAGGATATACCCGCTATCCCCTGCTGAGACCCAAGCTATGTCTGACTATATCCAGGAGAACCTTGCTAGAGGTTTCATCCGTAAGTCCTCCTCGCCCGCGGGAGCGGGATTTTTCTTTGTAAAAAAGAAGGACGGCTCCCTCCGTCCTTGCATAGACTACCGAGGCCTGAACAATATCACGGTCAAGAACAAGTACCCATTGCCATTGATCCCGGAGCTCTTTGACCGACTTAGAGGAGCTCGAATTTTCACCAAACTGGATCTTCGTGGGGCCTACAACTTGATCCGCATTCGTTCCGGGGATGAGTGGAAGACCGCCTTTAACACCAGAGACGGTCACTACGAGTACTTGGTCATGCCCTTCGGCCTCTGCAATGCCCCAGCGGTTTTCCAGGAGTTCGTGAATGACGTCTTCCGGGATATGCTGTACTCCTGCGTGGTAGTCTATCTGGATGACATCCTCGTTTTTTCTCCAGACCTCTCCGCCCACAGAAAGAACGTGCGTCAAGTCCTCCAGCGCCTGAGGGAGAACCGCCTTTTTGCCAAGCTCGAGAAATGTGCCTTCGAGCAAACGTCCCTGCCATTCTTGGGGTACATTATCTCAGAATCAGGTCTATGCATGGATCCGGCAAAAGTGTCCGCCGTCCTCCATTGGCCACAGCCCCATGGGGTGAAGGCAATCCAACGCTTCCTTGGTTTTGTGAACTACTACCGACAGTTCGTTCCTCATTTTTCCTCGTTGGTTCGCCCCATCTCGTCCCTTATCTGCAAGGGAGCTAACCCAAAGGCTTGGCCCTCTGAGGCTGAAGAGGCCTTCCAGTCGTTGAAACAAGCCTTCGCCGCTGCTCCGGCGCTTCACCGACCTGAGGTTAGTAGACCTTTCACTCTCGAGGTAGACGCATCCTCTACTGGGGCTGGCGCAGTCCTTCTGCAGAAATCCTCTTCTGGACGTTTTGTCACCTGTGGCTTCTTTTCTAAAGTATTTTCCTCCACTGAGCAGAACTACTCCATTGGCGACAAAGAGCTATTGGCCATTAAGTTGGCCTT
Organism: Dendrobates tinctorius; assembly: GCF_039654945.1. NCBI lineage: Eukaryota > Metazoa > Chordata > Amphibia > Anura > Dendrobatidae > Dendrobates > Dendrobates tinctorius. The sequence continues at coordinate 1,681,217 of NW_027361722.1, read as the reverse complement.
GGAGGAGTGGAGGTACTTACTGGAGGGTGCCATACATCCATTCAAGATCTTCACAGACCATAAGAACCTGGCGTACATCCAGTCCGCACAGAGGCTCAATCGTCGGCAAGCCAGGTGGTCCCTATTCTTCGCCCGCTTTGACTTTGAGCTACATTTTCGGCCCGGCGATAAGAACGTTAGAGCGGATGCGTTGTCAAGATCATTCCTGTCGTCTGATGCAGAGGAAGAACCCTCTCATATCATTGATTTATCCAAAGTAATTACTGTGGCTCCTGTCAAGTTAACCACGTTACCTCCGGGAAGAACCTTTGTGGCTGAGAATAACCGAAAACGAGTGCTAAATTGGGGACATTCGTCCAAGATTGCCGGCCACGTTGGTGTCAAAAAGACTTTGGACTTAATCTCTCGCCATTATTGGTGGCCTTCACTCTCCCAGGATGTTAAAGACTTTGTAGCATCTTGCCCGTCCTGTGCCCAGAACAAGATACCCAGACAACCACCCTCCGGTCTTCTGTTCCCGCTTCCCATTCCGTCGGCTCCATGGCAGCACATAGCCATGGATTTCATTACTGATCTGCCTTGTTCTTCCGGTTGTACTGTGGTCTTGGTGGTTGTAGACCGATTTTCAAAGATGGCTCACTTCATTCCTCTTCCCGGACTACCCTCTGCTCCTGACTTGGCGAAGATCTTCATTTCCCATATCTTCAGGATTCACGGCTTCCCCCAGCACATCGTGTCGGATAGAGGGGTCCAATTCACCTCCCGGTTCTGGAGAGCTCTATGCGGACTCATGAAAGTGTCATTGGATTTCTCTTCCGCCTATCACCCCCAAACCAATGGGCAGGTGGAACGTACCAACCAGATCCTTACATCCTATCTCCGGCATTTTTCTAATGCTCATCAGAATGACTGGGTCGGTCTACTTCCTTGGGCTGAGTTCGCCTACAATAATCACTCCAGTGAATCGTCTACCAAGTCTCCTTTCTTCATCGTCTTTGGACAGCATCTCAATGTGCCTCTACCGGTACTTCCTGTCTCGGGGGTACCTGCTGCCGATTCTCAGTCTGTGGAGTTCTCCAGGGTATGGCAGGAGACCAAAACCGCTCTCGAGAAAGCACGGGACAGAATGAAATTACACGCTGACAAGAGGCGCCTGGACGTTCCTCCATTTCTCCCTGGTGACAAGGTGTGGCTCTCCACCAAATACGTCCGCCTTAAGGTACCATCTTACAAACTGGGTCCCCGTTACATTGGTCCTTTTGAGGTCCTCAGGCGGATTAATGATGTTGCTTACAAATTGAAGCTGCCTCCTTCACTCCGTATTCCCAATTCCTTCCATGTGTCTCTCCTAAAACCTGTGGTTCTTAACCGATTTCATCCTTCTCCAGGCCACACACCCCAGCCTGTTGGCTTGGGGGATGAGTTTGAGGTGAATGACATTTTGGCCATGAAGAAGGTAAGAGGGAGAACCATGTTCCTGGTCGATTGGAAGGGTTTTGGCCCCGAGGAGAGGTCATGGGAACCCAGGGAGAATATCCACGCACCCCAGATTTTGTCTAAGTTCCTCCCCAGTTTTAGAAAGAGGGGGCGTAAAGGGGGGGGTACTGTCACGCCGTGCTCACCTGGGGGCGGGACCTCGGTCCCGACGTCATCTCTTCCGGAGCTGCGGTCACTCCGGGGGTCCCGTAGGGTGCGCACGCGCAGCTCTCGTCCCCGGGCCTCCTCCTACATGTCACGTTTGCGCTTGCGTGCTCCTGTCAGTGCTGTATAGGGCTCGGTCCTCTCTATGGTAATGGAGGACCTGACCCGGAACCTGTAGTGGTCATGTGCTTTCTGGCTAGTTCTTGACCCGGAACCAGTAGTAGTCATGTGCTATATCAGACGACCTCCCCCTAGGGGAGGTGCCTGATTATTGTTGTGCTTCCTGGCTTGGTCTGCCGTGTCCCTGCCTGGCTGTGCGCTGTACTCAGGCCCTCTGCCTTGCACTCTGTTGTGCCTCTTGGCACACGCTCTGAATCTGCACTCTGCTTTGTACTTGGTTGTGCCTCCTGGCACACGCTCTGATCCTGTGTTCTGTCTCGTACTCGGTTGTGCCTCCTGGCACATGCTCTGACACTGTACTCTGTCTCATACTCGGTTGTGCCTCCTGGCACACGCTCTTACCCTGTACTCTGTCTTATACTCAGTCGTGCCTCCTGGCACACACTCTGATTCCGTGCTCTGTCTTATACTCGGTTGTGCCTCCGGGCACACACTCTGATCCTGTACTCAGTCTCTTACTCTGTTACACCTCCTGGCACACCTGCTGCCTGACTCAGTGCTCTGACGTGCTCCTTGCACGCTTCCTGCTTCACTCACACCCGGACGAACGAAGTCTCTGTATACCACGTGTTCCCGTGTCCACACTTTACACGTTCCTGCAGACACTCTCACCCACTCGTGTCTCCTGTGAGCCGGCCGCCTGGTGCCAGCAGTCGTGGTGCCTCACCCCCTGGGGCTTGCCCCTGACACTCCCTGTATAGGGGGTGGTCTTCACTAGGTCAGCTCGCCCTGGGAGGGTTGGTGTCACGACCCAGAGGGTCCACTCCAGGAGTCGTCACATACACCAATCACAAAAACCTTGCTTACCTCCAAACTGCGCAAAGGCTGAATCCTCGTCAAGCCCGCTGGGCTTTGTTTTTGGCTCGCTTTAATTTTGTTCTTCATTTTCGCCCAGCCGACAAAAATGTCAAAGTAGACGCACTTTCCAGAGACTTTCTACCTCCTGATCAAGAAGAAGAACCGCAGCACATCACTGAACCCTCAAGATTAGTATCTGTCACTTCTGTTGATCTTACCCCGCTATCCCCTGGGAAAACTTTCGTGTCAGCTTCTGAACGTCATCGTGTCCTTCGCTGGGGTCACTCATCCAAGTTGACTGGTCACGCCGGTCAGAGAAAGACTCTGCAACTCATTTCTCGGTACTACTGGTGGCCTGCTATGGCTAAGGACATTCTGGAGTACGTCACGGCCTGTCCTTCCTGTGCTCGTAACAAGACGGCCAAGCACCTACCTGCAGGAAGGCTTCAGCCTCTTCCAATTCCGTCCGCTCCCTGGCAACACATCGCGATGGACTTCATCACAAATCTTGCGATCTCATCTGGCTGTTCTGTGGTGTGGGTAGTGGTGGACCGCTTCTCTAAAATGGCTCACTTCGTTCCACTACCCGGTCTTCCAACTGCTCCTGAGTTGGCGGATCTGTTCATTCGGCACATCTTCCGTCTCCATGGTTTCCCTCTCCACATCGTGTCTGACAGAGGAGTCCAGTTCACCTCAAGATTCTGGAGAGCAGTTTGTAAACTGGTAAGAATTGAACTGGATTTCTCCTCAGCATACCATCCCCAGTCCAATGGACAAGTGGAGAGGACAAATCAAATCCTGGCTGGATTCCTGTGTCACTTTGTAAACGCGCATCATGACGACTGGGTAGACTTACTGTCCTGGGCCGAATTTTCCTACAACTATCAAGTAAGTGAATCTTCTGGAAAGTCTCCCTTTCAGATTGTCTTCGGACTGCAACCCGGAATACCTCTTCCCATCGCTGGATCATCTGGCGTTCCGGCTGCCGATACTTTCTCCGAAGATTTTTCTAAGGTCTGGAGGGACACCAAAACTGCTCTAGAGAAAGCCTCCCAGCGTATGAAAAGGCATGCGGACAAGAGACGTTTGGATGCGCCCACCTTTCGCCCCGGAGACAAGGTATGGCTCTCTTCAAAGTACATCCGTTTAAAGATGCCATCCTACAAATTGGGTCCCCGATTCATTGGACCATTTGAGATCTTGAGACAAATCAATCGAGTCTCTTACAAGCTGAAGTTGCCTACTTCTCTACGTGGGCCTAACTCCTTTCATGTTTCTCTCCTCAAACCAGTAGTTTTGAGCCCCTTCTTTAAAGATCCAGGTACCACTCCTGACCCTGTCTCAGAAGATGATGTTTTTGAGGTAAAACATATCCTGGCCGTGAAAAAAGTAAAGGGTAAGACCTACTATCTGGTGGACTGGAAGGGTTTTGGTCCTGAGGAGAGATCTTGGGAGCCTAGAGAGAAAATCCAGGCGCCCCTTCTCCTTAAAAAATTCTACGAAGGCTTGAAGAAGAGGGGGTGTAAAGAGGGGGATACTGTTACACCCGGTCCTTGTCCTGGCGCGGCGCCCAGGTCTGCTACTGTTACACCTGGTCGCCGTCCTAGCGCTGCTCCCCATTCTGGGCACTCACCTCGTGCCTCGCACGCTGTCCTTAGGCAGCAGCCTGCCTCCTCTGTGTCTCATGCTGCTGCTCAGCATTCAGGTCGCTCCCCTGCCTCCACCTCCTGGCATCCTGTCGGCAGATCTGCAACTAGAGCTATTAGGGCCCGCCCGCATGCTCTCCTGCCTTCTTAAAGGGACAGCATGCATTTTTCAAAAAGTGCAATTATCCAATGGGAGCGCACTGGCTGCTATTTCTGGCCTCTCCTCCAGAGGGAGAGCGCCGGAGCAACGAGTATCAATCATTGCTACATCCGGTTCTTATGCTAACCTGTCTGCGCTGCGTCTGCAGTCTCTGTGCATTGTCTAATGCTATCTGTCTCCACAGAGTATCAGCATCCTGTGCTTCCTGGTTATATCTGTAACCATCTGGGCGAAAGCCATCCCGTTCCGCCAACAGCCATCCGAGTCCAAGGACTGTGTGAAGGTCACTGGAACCAACTCCTTACCAACTACCCGGATCCAGGACCCGTCTCATTACGGACTCTGCTGCAACTACTGTTATCCCTTTTGGTCCCGCTGGGACAGCTGCCACGTGTTCGGGGCCTAACTGGAGGTAGCACCTGTGGCCTCCAGGTATTCCATTCTGGCCCTGTTAGAGGGGCTTTACTACGGGCACCTGGGGCTCACTAGTCACGCCCCCTACGGAGCCCCCCGGACCGTGGTCCCGAGGTGCCACTTTAAAAATAAAAACGAATGTGAACTTCACCATCTCTGTCTCCGCTTTCATTCGTTACAACCATGCTTCACTGTTGGGATTGTATTGGGCAGGTGATGAGCAGTGCCTGGTTTTCTCCACATATACTGCTTAGAATTATCACTAAAAAGTTCTATCTTCGCCTCATCAGACCAGAGAATCTTATTTCTCATAGTCTGGGAGTCCTTCATGTGGTTTTTTAGCACTGGTGGAGGGCTCCAGTGATAGTTGACTTTGTGGAACTTTCTCCCATCTCCCTACTGCATCTGTGGAGCTCAGCCACAGTGATCTTGGGGCTCTTCTTTACCTCTCTCACCAAGGCTCTTCTCTCGCAATTGCTCAAATTGCTCACGACTGGAGAAATTCTTTTGTAACCTTGGCCAGATCTGTGCCTTGCCACAATTCTGTCTCTGAGCTCCTTGGCCAGTTCCTTTGGCCTCATGATTCTCATTTGGTCTGACATGCACTGTAAGCTGTGAGGTCTTATATAGACAGGTGTGCGCCTTTACAAATCAAGTCCTATCAGTTTAAATAAACACAGCTGCCAATTGAGAACTTTTTCTTTTATAATAAATTTGCAAAGATTTCTACATTTCTGATTTTTTCAGTCAAGATGGGGTGCAGAGTGCACAAACTGAGAAAAAAAATGGACTTTTTTGAATTTACCAAATGGCTGCAATGAAACAAAGAGTGAAAAATTTAAACAGGTCTGAATACTTTCCGTACCCACTGTATATAGTGCCATCATTCTCTGTACAGACATTATCATCTTTGACCCATTGGGGCTCATAATATATATTCCCTAGTCTATATCTGGAGTGTGGTAACTGAAGAACCTGGGGGAAACCCAGGAAAACAGAGGGAGAACATACAAACTTCTGCCAGATGTAGTCATTGTTGGGATTGGAGCCCAGAACCCCAGCACTGCATAGCTACAATGATAACCACTGAGCCATCATGGTTCCCTATATATAGTACAGTCCAACCACTGAGTCATCGTGCTGCCTATACAGTACTGTGCTAACCACTGAGCCACTGTGCTGCCCTATATATAGCATGGTGCTGACCACTGAGCCACAGTGCTGCTCTATATATATTACAGTGCTAACCACTGAGCCTCCATACTGCCCTATATATATTACAGTGCTAACCACTGCGCCTCCCTACTGTCCTATATACTGTATATTACAGTGCTAACCACTGAGCCACCGTGCTGCCCCATATATATTACAGTGCTAACCACTGAGCCTCCGTACTGTCCTATATACTGTATATTAGTGCTAACCACTGAGCCACCGTGCTACCCTATATAGTACAGTGCTATCCACTGGACACAATTCTATATAATTATCCCCGGACAGAGGACTGTGATGGCACAAATCATTGATGATTCCAGATCCCGTCACTAATTAACGATCCTCCCCTCCGGATACAGAGAAAATGCTGAAGGCTCTTCACGCTGTGGGCACGGAAGCTCCTCTAATGTGATAGGCAGATGGCATCTCAGCGGGCAGAGAGGCTGGACCTGCAGCGCACACTTCTCGTAATGTACAGAGCTAGAAATTATCCAGAACGACAAAAAACCCACATCTAACCTGGGGAATGAAGCAGGAGGACCAGGATGAGCTCAAGCTCCTGTCCCGTCTGTGAGGATAGGGTCAAACGACAGTAAAATAAAAAGTCGTCAGAGTTTCATCCAGAAAAGTGTGAGGATTGTTTTCTCACTTGTCCGTGTAGAATCCGTTTATTCACTCACAGCCATTAACCATTTGTGTGTCAGGATTGCATTGTATCTGTAGATGAGACGCTGCGGCTCCGCGCGGCATCTGGAACAAGTGAGCGCTCGCTGCCGCTATTCTCACACGCAAGCTCAGTCAGTGAAAAACTTCGCCCGTCTGCACGGCCCCATTGTATAACATGGACGGAGCGCGTGTTTCTTCATGGACAACACCCTGTGTGAACGAGCCCAAACACACAGCATTAGGATGCAGAAAAGGCTATGGACGGTGCCCGGAGCCCCCCGTACAGAGCACATGGGATGATACCCTAGAAATGACATGTGACGGCGGCACTGCCACAACCTCTCAGTAAGAACCCTGCTGTCTCTGTAGCCCCGGTGTCAGGCCCGTGCCCGACCGTTGGGGCTTTTACGCCTCTTACAGTCACTTCTGCCAACTTTATGAAAGAAAGGATGGTGCTTTACCAGCGGGGATGTGGCCGAGGGCGGACAACTAATTCTTCATAATTTATAACACAGAAGTGATGTAACTCAGGACAGAAATGTCCGGCAGCCATTGATAGATGCACGGCAGCAGAAAGCTGCGCCAAATTCACGCACGTCTCAAGAACTGGGCGCGTATTACACCCGCGAACCTTCATCAAGACTAAAATACAAGACGCCCGTACTGATGAACCGGCCCCAACGTCCGTTAGAGAGGTGTAAACTTTCCATTACACAGGAAATCAGCGTTACCGTCCTACAACGGAGGGCAGTGAGGGGCGGCCGGACGCCCTGGTCTAATATCTATGCCTCCATTAGAGAGACCCAATGCTAAGCGGATGATGACTAGGCCATAGTCCGGGGAACACGTGATCAGTAGATATTTCTGAAATACTCTGTGCTGCCGGTGAGACGCAGGTTCTTCCACTGTGTAACTCTCCAACTGTGAATTACACTCCTCTCCTAAAATCCTCTATGCTGCGAGAGCCCCTGCCCATATGTGACTCTGACTAGTGATAGATTAATTAGGTCCATAACAATAGACATCCAAGATTATGTCATACATGGATGTCGATGTGACCTAGCTCTCCAAGAATCACATATATGCGATGAGAAAGAACAAAGTATTTATGGCAGAAATAGATCACTTATTTTATTAGGTAGAAATTATACAGAGAAAAACGTAACAGATAAAATACAAATGACAAAGAAGCAAACTCCCGAGTGACAAATAACATCACACAGTAAAGAAAGTGCAGTAATGCAGTTACCAAAGGACGGGGAAAGAGGCCAAGGGGCGATGCCTGATGCTGAGCGCGCAGATGATATCATCACACTTACCACAAGGTGAGCACACACTGATCACGGCATCCGCAGCGCATCCTTCCCCACGGCATCCGGCGCTGGTCACAAGGGGAATGACACAACCCAATGCTCGTCTCGCGGGCTGTATGTGCAGGCTTCTTGGGGGACCAGCATCAGGCATCGCCACTTGGCCTCTTTCCCCGTCCTTTGGTAACTGCATTATTGCACTTTCTTTACTGTGTGATGTTATTTGTCACTAGGGAGCTTGCTTCTTTGTCATTCCTATTTTATCTCTATCTTTGTCTCTGTATAATTTCTACCTAATAAAATAACTGATACATTTCTGCCATAAATACTCCTCTCTCTCTTATGGCAATATGTGACTGTCACTGATCTCTCCCAGGATCTGCACACTCCTGACATCCTCTGTGCTGCTGCCACCTTACGCTCTCGTTCTGTGGTCTCTTGTAGCAATGTCCTCAGCATCGTCATCTCCCATCAATAAGATTCCCCGAGGAGCGGCTCAGACATCTGCCTCCTCAGGTCCTAGCAGACGTGAGACGATAAGACTGCATCAGGGGACCTGTGTGCGGCCGCTGTATATATGTGTGATGTACAGTATGATCTGTATGATTTCAGGCCCCTATATGTATGTGTGATGTATGATATGTATGATTGCAGGCCCCCGTATGTATGTGTGATGTACAGTATGATCTGTATGATTGCAGGCCGCTGTATGTATGTATTATGTATGATTGCAGGCCCCTGTATGTGTGTTGTCTGTATGATTGCAAGCCGCTGTATGTGTGATGTATGATCTGTATGATTTCAGGCCCCTATATGTATGTGTGATGTATGATATGTATGATTGCAGGCCCCCGTATGTATGTGTGATGTACAGTATGATCTGTTTGATTGCAGGCCGCTGTATGTATGTATTACGTATGATTGCAGGCCCCTGTATGTGTGTTGTCTGTATGATTGCAGGCCGCTGTATGTCTGATGTATGATCTGTATGATTGCAGGCCCCCGTATGTATGTGTGTTGTATGATCTGCATGATTGCAGGCTGCTGTATGTGAGGTATTATTGCAGGCCAGAGTATGTGTGATGTATGATCTGTATGATTGCAGGCCAGAGTATGTGTGATGTATGATCTGTATCATTGCAGGCCCCTGTATGTATGTGTGATGTACAGCATGATCTGTATGATTGCAGGCCGCTGTATGTATGTATTATGTATGATTGCAGGCCCCTGTATGTGTGTTGTATGATCTGTATGATTGCAGACCGCTGTATGTATGTGTGATGTACAGTATGATCTGCATGATTGCAGGCCGCTGTATGTATGTATTATGTATGATTGCAGGCCCCTGTATGTGTGATGTATGATCTGTATGATTGCAGGCCCTTGTATGTATGTGTGTTGCATGATCTGTATGATTGCAGGCCCCTGTATGTATGTGTGATGTACAGTATGATCTGTATGATTGCAGGCCGCTGTATGTATGTATTATGTATGATTGCAGGCCCCTGTATGTGTGATGTATGATCTGTATGATTGCAGGCCCTTGTATGTATGTGTGATGTACGATCTGTATGATTGCAGGCCGCTGTATGTACGTGTGATGTATGATCTGTATGACTGCAGGCCCCTGTATGTGTGTAGTATGATCTGTATGATTGCAGGCCTCTGTATGTATGTGTGTTGTATGATCTGTATGATTGCAGGCCCCCGTATGTATGTGTGATGTACAGTATGATCTGTATGATTGCAGGCCGCTGTATGTATGTATTATGTATGATTGCAGGCCCCTGTATGTGTGATGTATGATCTGTATGATTGCAGGCCCTTGTATGTATGTGTGATGTACGATCTGTATGATTGCAGGCCGCTGTATGTACGTGTGATGTATGATCTGTATGACTGCAGGCCCCTGTATGTGTGTAGTATGATCTGTATGATTGCAGGCCTCTGTATGTATGTGTGTTGTATGATCTGTATGATTGCAGGCCCCCGTATGTATGTGTGATGTACAGCATGATCTGTATGATTGCAGGCCGCTGTATGTATTATGTATGATTGCAGGCCCCTGTATGTGTGTTGTATGATCTGTATGATTGCAGGCCCCTGTATGTATGTGTGATGTACAGTATGATCTGTATGATTGCAGGCCGCTGTATGTATGTATTATGTATGATTGCAGGCCGCTGTATGTGTGATGTATGATCTGTATGATTGCAGGCCCCTGTATGTATGTGTGATGTACGATCTGTATGATTGCAGGCCGCTGTATGTACGTGTGATGTATGATCTGTATGACTGCAGGCCCCTGTATGTGTGTTGTATGATCTGTATGATTGCAGGCCCCTGTATGTGTGTTGTATGATCTGTATGATTGCAGGCCCCTGTATGTGTGTTGTATGATCTGTATGACTGCAGGCCCCTGTATGTACGTGTGATGTACGATCTGTATGATTGCAGGCCACTGTATGTATGTGTGTAGTATGATCTGTATGATTGCAGGCCCCTGTATGTATGTGTGTTGTATGATCTGTATGATTGCAGGCCCCTGTATGTACGTGTGATGTACGATCTGTATGATTGCAGGCCGCTGTATGTACGTGTGATGTATGATCTGTATGACTGCAGGCCCCTGTATGTGTGTTGTATGATCTGTATGATTGCAGGCCCCTGTATGTGTGTTGTATGATCTGTATGATTGCAGGCCCCTGTATGTACGTGTGATGTACGATCTGTATGATTGCAGGCCACTGTATGTATGTGTGTAGTATGATCTGTATGATTGCAGGCCCCTGTATGTATGTGTGTTGTATGATCTGTATGATTGCAGGCCCCTGTATGTACGTGTGATGTACGATCTGTATGATTGCAGGCCCCTGTATGTGTGATGTATGATCTGTATGATTGCAGGCCGCTGTATGTGTGATGTATGATCTGTATGATTGCAGGCCCCTGTATGTGTGATGTATGATCTGTATGATTGCAGGCCCCTGTATGTGTGATGTATGATCTGTATGATTGCAGGCCGCTGTATGTACGTGTGATGTATGATCTGTATGATTGCAGGCCCCTGTATGTGTGATGTATGATCTGTATGATTGCAGGCCCCTGTATGTGTGATGTATAATCTGTATGATTGCAGGCCACTGTATGTATGTGTGATGTACGATCTGTATGATTGCAGGCTGCTGTATGTACGTGTGATGTACGATCTGTATGATTGCAGGCCGCTGTATGTATGTGTGATGTACGATCTGTATGATTGCAGGCCCCTGTATGTGTGATGTATGATCTGTATGATTGCAGGCCACTGTATGTATGTGTGTTGTATGATCTGTATGATTGCAGGCCCCTGTATGTATGTGTGATGTACGATCTGTATGATTGCAGGCCCCTGTATGTATGTGTGATGTATAATTGCAGGCCGCTATATGTATGTGTGATGTATGATCTGTATGATTGCAGGCCCTTGTATGTATGTGTGATGTACAATCTGTATGATTGCAGGCCGCTGTATGTATGTGTGATGTACGATCTGTATGATTGCAGGCCGCTGTATGTATGTGTGATGTACGATCTGTATGATTGCAGGCCCCTGTATGTGTGATGTATGATCTGTACAATTGCAGGCCCCTGTATGTGTGATGTATGATCTGTATGATTACACACAGACAGGAGCAGTATACGATATACATATATGGCCGCGCGGCTTCCAAAGTCAGGTACTCAGAGGTGATACAAGAAGAAATCATTATGGTGGGATTATGAGGAGGGAGCGGGATCTGCACTGCACCCAGAGCGTGATCTGATTACTAATAGACCGGGCTGCACTGCTCCTTCCTGAGCACTTCAGACCAGCGGCCCCGTCCTACACCCCTACATGAAGACTCCAAAATAGAGGGGTCACATGCACCTATAACTGCACAGCTGGGAGTGGGGGTTACAGCGGGTCCACAGCGCTCCCGGAGGATCATACACTGTAATATACACACCTACAGTTGTGGCCAAAAGTATTGACACCCCTGCAATTCTGTCAGATAATACTCAGTTTCTTCCTGAAAATGATTGCAAACACAAATTCTTTGGTATTATTATCTTCATTTAATTTGTCTTAAATGAAAAAACACAAAAGAGAATGAAGCAAAAAGCAAAACATTGATCATTTCACACAAAACTCCAAAAATGGGCCAGACAAAAGTATTGGCACCCTCAGCCTAATACTTGGTTGCACAACCTTTAGCCAAAATAACTGCGACCAACCGCTTCCGGTAACCATCAATGAGTTTCTTACAATGCTCTGCTGGAATTTTAGACCATTCTTCTTTGGCAAACTGCTCCAGGTCCCTGATATTAGAAGGGTGCCTTCTCCAAACTGCCATTTTTAGATCTCTCCACAGGTGTTCTATGGGATTCAGGTCTGGACTCATTGCTGGCCACCTTAGAAGTCTCCAGTGCTTTCTCTCAAACCATTTTGTAGTGCTTTTTGAAGTGTGTTTTGGGTCATTGTCCTGCTGGAAGACCCATGACCTCTGAGGGAGACCCAGCTTTCTCACACTGGGCCCTACATTATGCTGCAAAATTTGTTGGTAGTCTTCAGACTTCATAATTCCATGCACACGGTCAAGCAGTCCAGTGCCAGAGGCAGCAAAGCAACCCCAAAACATCAGGGAAACTCCGCCATGTTTGACTGTAGGGACCGTGTTTTTTCTTTGAATGCCTCTTTTTTTCTCCTGTAAACTCTATGTTGATGCCTTTGCCCAAAAAGCTCTACTTTTGTCTCATCTGACCAGAGAACATTCTTCCAAAACGTTTTAGGCTTTTTCAGGTAAGTTTTGGCAAACTCCAGCTTGACTTTTTTATGTCTCGGGGTAAGAAGTGGGGTCTTCCTGGGTCTCCTACCATACAGTCCCTTTTCATTCAGACGCCGACGGATAGTACGGGTTGACACTGTTGTACCCTCGGACTGCAGGGCAGCTTGAACTTGTTTGGATGTTAGTCGAGGCTCTTTATCCAACATCCGCACAATCTTGCGTTGAAATCTCTTGTCAATTTTTCTTTTCCGTCCACATCTAGGGAGGTTAGCCACAGTGCCATGGGCTTTACACTTCTTGATGACACTGCGCATGGTAGACACAGGAACATTCAGGTCTTTGGAGATGGACTTGTAGCCTTGAGATTGCTCATGCTTCCTCACAATTTGGTTTCTCAAGTCCTCAGACAGTTCTTTGGTCTTCTTTCTTTTCTCCATGCTCAATGTGGTACACACAAGGACACAGGACAGAGGTTGAGTCAACTTTAATCCATGTCACCTGGCTGCAAGTGTGATTTAGTTATTGCCAACACCTGTTAGGTGCCACAGGTAAGTTACAGGTGCTGTTAATTACACAAATTAGAGAAGCATCACAGGATTTTTCGAACAGTGCCAATACTTTTGTCCACCCTTTTTTTTATGTTTCGTGTGGAATTATATCCAATTTGGCTTTAGGACAATTCTTTTTGTGTTTTTTCATTTAAGACAAATTAAATGAAGATAATAATAACAAAGAATTTGTGTTTGCAATCATTTTCAGGAAGAAATTGAGTATTATCTGACAGAATTGCAGGGGTGTCAATACTTTTGGCCACAACTGTATAGTCGTACAGGGAGTGTGGGTGACAGCGGGGTCCACAGTGATCCTGGGGGGGTCATACACTGTAATCCACACCTATAGCTGTACACCAGGGAGTGGGGGTCACAGCGGGGTGCACAGTGCTACCGGGGGGGTCATACACTGAAATATACACATATAGCCATACAACAGAGAGTGGGGGTCACAGTGGGGTCCACAGTCCTCCCGTGGGGTCATACACTGTAATCTACACCTATAGCCGTACACCAGAGAGTTGGGGTCACAGCGGGGTCCACAGTGCTCCCGGGGAGGGGGGTCATACACTGTAATAGACCCATATGGCCATACACCAGAAAGTGGGGGGTCACAGCGGGGACCACAGTGATACCGGGGGGGTCATACACTGAAATATACACATATGGCCATACAACAGAGAGTGGGGGTCACAGCGGGGTCCACAGTCCTCCCGTGGGGTCATACACTGTAATGTACACCTATAGCCGTACACCAGAGCGTTGGGGTCCACAGTGCTCCCGGGGAGGGGGGATCATACACTATAATATACACCTATAGCCGTACACCAGAGAATGGGGGGTGACAGCGGGGTCCACAGTCCTACCGGGAGGAAAGGGGGGATCATACACTGTAATATACACTCATAGCCATACACAAGAGAGTCGGGGTCACAGCAGGGCCCACAGTGCTCGGGGGGGGTCATGCACTGTAATATATACCCAAGCTAAACACCATGGGGGGTGCATTATACGGTATAGAGGACCATGGGGGGTGCATTATACTGTATGGAGGACCATGGGGGTGTATTATACTGTATGGAGGACTATGGGGGGTGCATTATACTGTGTTGAGGATCATGAGGGTGCATTATATTGTATGGAGGACCATGGAGAATGCATTATATTGTATGGAGGACCATGGGGGGTGCATTATACTATATGGAGGATCATGGTGAGTGAATTATACTGTATGGATGACCATGGGGAGTGCATTATACTGTATGGAGGACCATGGGGGTGCATTATACTGTATGGAGGATCATGGTGAGTGCATTATACTGTATGGTTGACCATGGGGAGTGCATTATACAGTATGGAAGATCATGGGGGGTGCATTACACTGTATGGAGGACCATGGGGAATGCATTATATTGTATGGAGGACGATGGAGGGTGCATTATACTGTATGGAGGACAATGGAGGGTGCATTATACTGTATGGAGGCTCATGGGGGGTGCATTATACTGTGTGGATGACCATGGAGGGTGCATTATACTGTATGGAGGACCATGGAGGGTGCATTATACTGTGTGGATGACCATGGGGAGTGCACTATACTGTATGGAAGACCATGGAGGGTGCATTATACTGTATGGAGGATCATGGGGGGAGCATTATACTGTATGACCATGGGGGGTGCATTATATTGTATTGAGGATCATGGGGGGTACATTACACTATATGGAGGACCATGGGGAGTGCATTATGTTGTATGGAGGACCATGAAGGGTGCATTATACTGTATGGAGGATAATGGGGGGTGCATTATACTGTATGGAGGACCATGGGTGGTGCATTATACTGTATGGAGGACCATGGAGAATGCATTATATTGTATGGAAGACCAAGGGGGTGCATTATATTGTGTGAAGGACCATGGGGGTGCATTATATTTTATGGAGAACTATGCGGGGTGCATTACATTGTATGGAGGACAGTGGGGAAACATTATATTATATGGGAAACCATGGGGGGTGCATTATATTGTATGAAGGACCATGGAGAGTGCATTATATTGTCTGGAGGACCAAGGAGAGTGCATTATATTGTAAGGAGGACCATGGGTGGCACATTATACTGTATGGAGGACCAAGGAGAGTATATTATATTGTATGGAGAGTGCATTATATTGTATGGAGGACCATGGGTGGCGCATTATATTGTATGGAGGACCATGGAGAGTATATTATATTGTATGGAGGACCATAGGGAGTGCAATATATTGTATGGAGGACCATGGTGGTGCATTATATTGTAAGAAGGGCCATGGAGAGTGAATTATATTGTATGGAGGAACATGGGGGGTGCATTTTATTGTATGGAGGATCATGGGGGTGCATTATATTTAATGGAGGACCATCGAGAGTGCATTATACTATATGTATTATATATTGTACCATATGGAGGACCATATGGGGCTCATTATACTATGTGGGGCCATTATCATATTTGAAGGGCTATGTGGAGGGCATTATACTGTATGAAAGCAATTATACAGTATGAAGGTCTGTGTGGGGTCCATCATACTGTGTGGAGGGCTGTGTGGGGGCCATTATACTGTTTGGAGGGCTATTGGGGGCCATTATTCTGTATGTAGTTCCTTTATGAGATATGCTATTCTACGACCTTGACATTTTTTTTTTTTTTTTGGCGGGGGGGGGTGGGGTGGTGATGACAGGGGGTCCAATTAGAACCTTTGCTATGAGGCCCCATGATTTCTATGTACATCCCTGTAGAACAATGTACCACAGCTCAAGAGTCTGCTATAGCTTTCTGAAGGTCTTTTGCAGTCAAGTGGGGGTTCTGATTTGCCTCTCTAGCAATACAACAAGTAGCTCTCACTGAAATTTTGCTTGGTCTTCCAGACGTTATCTTGACCTCCACTATTCCTGGTAACTGCCAATTCTTAATTACATTTCCTGCTGAGGAAAGGACAACTTTAAAACTCTTTTCTATCTTCTTATGATCTTCTGCTTTGTGGGCCTCCACCATTTTCATTTTCAGAGTGCTAGGTAACTGGTTAAAAGAACCCATGGCTGCTGGTTTTTGGTACAAAGTTAGAGGAGGCTGGGTTTTTATAAAGCTGGGAAATTTGCATCTCCTGGTCTTTCCTAATGATGATGGTGACCGAGCCATAACCCTACCACGCTGATTAAGGTCTGAAACCTTGGTCAAAGTTATCTGAGCACACAAAGCTCCAAGGGTGCCTAAACTTCTGCATAGGCCCATTTTCCTTTTTGTAATTTTTAAAATGTAAAAAATGACTACATATATTTTTTTGCCTAAAATACAAAGGAAATGTGTCATCTGTTACTTTAAGCCTTGTAGAGATCATTTCATCTTCAAGTTGCTTAACTGGTCACAATAACAGTAATTTTGAGCAGGGGTGTACCAACTTTTACATACCCCTGTACATAACTATAACTGCACAGCAGGGGAGTGTGGGTCACAGCGGGGTCCACAGGGGTCCCATTCAGGGGGTTACACACTGTAATATATAATATACAGTTATAGTTGCACAGCAGGGGAGTGCGGGGCACAGCGGGGTCCACAGGGGTCCCACTTAGTGGGTCACACACTGTAATATACAGCTATACCTGCACAGCAGGAGAGTGAGGCTCACATCAGGGTGAACGAACTCCCACTCAGGGGGTCACACACTGTAATATACAGCTATACCTGCACAGCAGGAGAGTGAGGCTCACATCAGGGTGAACGAACTCCCACTCAGGGGGTCACACACTGTAATATACAGCTATACCTGCACAGCAGGACAGTGAGGCTCACATCAGGGTGAACCCACTCAGGGGGTCCCACTCAGGGGGTTACACACTGTAATATATAATATACAGTTATAGCTGCACAGCAGGGGAGTGTGGGTCACAGCGGGGTCCACAGGGGTCCCACTCAGGGGGTTACACACTGTAATATATAATATACAGTTATAGCTGCACAGCAGGGGAGTGCGGGGCACAGCGGGGTCCCACTTAGTGGGTCACACACCGTAATATACAGCTATACCTGCACAGCAGGAAAGTGAGGCTCACAAAAGGGTGGACCCACTCCCACTCAGGGGGTCCCACTCAGGGGGTCACACACTGTAAAATACAGCTATAGCTCCACAGCAGGGGAGTGCAGGGCACAGCGGGGTCTACAGTCCGCTCAGGGTTCTGATCACCTTATCCTCGGGGCCTCTTCTAAAAGAAAGGCATTCTCTAGTGTAGAGTATCCCTATATTACAATACTGTGCGGCGTCACTGACTGCAGACAATACTGTGGAGTCTACGGTTCGTCCATTAATGCCAAAATATAAAATATAGTCCCTTCATAAGAACACTACAAATGAGAATCTGTTCCAGAATGAGGGGCACAGACATCACTCTCTGCAGAAGATATATGGCTTCATTATGACAGATGAACCTCTGACGAGCGGAGGAGAGACACAAAGAAAAGCCAGTATCACATTAGATTCCAATAATCCGGCCCCCGAGGGATCAGGACGTAGCGAGGACAGAAGATTCCTGGATATTTCATCTGCTTCTATTATCCATGGACAGTAACACTTTACACATGAATAGATTTAGTCTCACTATGAAAATACAAGTGGTTTCTATTCTTCAGTGTGGGGCAGTAGTGGGTACTGTGCGATGTCAGTGTGGGGCAGTAGTGGGTACTGTGCGATGTCAGTGTAGGGCAGTAGTGGGTACTGTGCGGTGTCAGTGTGATCACAGCAGTGGGTACTGTGCGGTGTCAATGTGGGAACAACAGTGGGTACTGTGCGATGTCAGTGTGGGAACAACAGTGGGTACTGTGCGGTGTCAGTGTGGGGCAGTAGTGGGTACTGTGCGGTGTCAGTGTGATCACAGCAGTGGGTAGTGTGCGGTGTCAGTGTGGGCACAGCAGTGGGTACTGTACAGTGTCAGTGTGGGCACAGCAGTGGGTACTGTGCAGTGTCAGTGTGGGCACAGCAGTGGGTACTGTGCGGTGTCAGTGTGGGCACAGCAGTAAGTACTGCGTGGTGTCAGTGTGGGCGCACATGCAGTAGTGGGTACTGTGCAGTGTCAGTGTGGGTGCAGCCTGCAGTAGTGGGTATTGTGTGGTGTCAGTGTGGGGACAGCAGTAGGTACTGCGTGGTGTCAGTGTGGGCGCAGCATGCAGTAGTGGGTACTGTGCAGTGTCAGTGTGGGTGCAGGCGTGCAGCCTGCAGTAGTGGGTATTGTGCGGTGTCAGTGTGGGCACAGCAGTAGGTGCGTGGTGTCAGTGTGGGCGCAGCCTGCAGTAGTGGGTATTGTGTGGTGTCAGTGTGGGCACAGCAGTAGGTACTGCGTGGTGTCAGTGTGGGCGCAGCCTGCAGTAGTGGGTACTGTGCAGTGTCAGTGTGGGTGCAGGCGTGCAGCCTGCACTAGTGGGTATTGTGCGGTGTCAGTGTGGGCACAGCAGTAGGTACTGCATGGTGTCAGTGTGGGCACAGCCTGCAGTAGTGGGTATTGTGCGGTGTCAGTGTGGGCACAGCAGTAGGTAATGCGTGGTGTCAGTGTGGGTGCAGCCTGCAGTAGTGGGTATTGTGCGCTGTCAGTGTGGGCACAGCAGTAGGTACTGCGTGGTGTCAGTGTGGGTGCAGCCTGCAGTAGTGGGTATTGTGCGGTGTCAGTGTGGGCACAGCAGTAGGTACTGCATGGTGTCAGTGTGGGCACAGCCTGCAGTAGTGGGTATTGTGCGGTGTCAGTGTGGGCACAGCAGTAGGTAATGCGTGGTGTCTGTGTGGGTGCAGCCTGCAGTAGTGGGTATTGTGCGGTGTCAGTGTGGGCACAGCAGTAGGTAATGCGTGGTGTCAGTGTGGGTGCAGCCTGCAGTAGTGGGTATTGTGCGGTGTCAGTGTGGGCACAGCAGTAGGTACTGCATGGTGTCAGTGTGGGCACAGCCTGCAGTAGTGGGTATTGTGTGGTGTCAGTGAGGGCACAGCAGTAGGTACTGCGTGGTGTCAGTGTGGGCGCAGCATGCAGTAGTGGGTACTGTGCAGTGTCAGTGTGGGTGCAGGCGTGCAGCCTGCACTAGTGGGTATTGTGTGGTGTCAGTGTGGGTGCAGCCTGCAGTAGTGGGTATTGTGCGGTGTCAGTGTGGGCGCAGGCGTGCAGCCTGCAGCAGTAGGTACTGCATGGTGTCAGTGTGGGCACAGCCTGCAGTAGTGGGTATTGTGTGGTGTCAGTGTGGGCGCAGTTTGCAGTAGTAGGTATTGTGCAGTGTCAGTGTGGGGCAGTGGTGGGTACTGTGTGTGTCACAGACATCACTCTCTGCAGAAGATATATGGCTTCATTATGACAGATGAGCCTCTGACGAGCGGAGGAGACACAAAGAAAAGCCAGTATCACATTAGATTCCAATAATCCGGCCCCCGAGGGATCAGGACGTAGCGAGGACAGAAGATTCCTGGATATTTCACCTGCTTCTATTATCCATGGACAGTAACACTTTACACGTGAATAGATTTAGTCTCACTATGAAAATACAAGTGGTTTCTATTCTTCAGTGTGGGGCAGTAGTGGGTACTGTGCGGTGTCAGTGTGGGCACAACAGTGGGTACTGTGCGGTGTCAGTGTGGGCGCAGTACTGGCTACTGTGCGGTGTCAGTGTGGGCACAGCAGTGGGTACTGAGTGGTGTCAGTGTGGGCGCAGCCTGAAGTAGTGGGTACTGCGTGGTGTCAGTGTGGGCGCAGCCTGAAGTAGTGGGTACTGCGTGGTGTCAGTGTGGGCGCAGCCTGCAGTAGTGGGTACTGCGTGGTGTCAGTGTGGGCACAGCCTGCTGTAGTGGGTATTGTGCGGTGTCAGTGTGGGCACAGCAGTAGGCACTGCATGGTGACAGTGTGGGCGCAGTACTGGCTACTGTGCGGTGTCAGTGTGGGCACAGCAGTAGGTACTGCGTGGCGTCAGTGTGGGCTTAGTCTGCAGTAGTGGGTACTGTACGGTGTCAGTATGGGCGCAGTCTGCAGTAGTGGGTATTGTGTGGTGTCAGTGTGGGGCAGTAGTGGGTACTGTGCGGTGTCAGTGTGGGCGCAGTACTTGCTACTGTGCGGTGTCAGTGTGGGCACAGCAGTGGGTACTGAATGGTGTCAGTGTGGGCGCAGCCTGCAGTAGTGGGTATTGTGTGGTGTCAGTGTGGGCACAGCAGTAGGTACTGCGTGGTGTCAGTATGGGCACAGCCTGCAGTAGTGAGTATTGTGCGGTGTCAGTGTGGGCTTAGTCTGCAGTAGTGGGTACCGTGCGGTGTCAGTGTGGGCGCAGTCTGAGGTAATGGGTATTGTGTGGTGTCAGTGTGGGCACAGCAGTAGGTACTGTGTGGTGTCAGTGTGGGCACAGCCTGCAGTAGTGGGTATTGTGCTGTGTCAGTGTGGGCACAGCAGAAGGCACTGTGCGGTGTCAGTGTGGGCTTAGTCTGCAGTAGTGGGTATTGTGAGGTGTCAGTGTGGGCTTAGTCTGCAGTAGTGGGTACCGTGCGGTGTCAGTGTGGGCGCAGTCTGCAGTAGTGGGTATTGTGTGGTGTCAGTGTGGGGCAGTAGTGGGTACTGTGCGGTGTCAGTGTGGGCGCAGTACTTGCTACTGTGCGGTGTCAGTGTGGGCACAGCAGTGGGTACTGAATGGTGTCAGTGTGGGCGCAGCCTGCAGTAGTGGGTATTGTGTGGTGTCAGTGTGAGCACAGCAGTAGGTACTGTGTGGTGTCAGTATGGGCACAGCCTGCAGTAGTGGGTATTGTGCGGTGTCAGTGTGGGCTTAGTCTGCAGTAGTGGGTACCGTGCGGTGTCAGTGTGGGCGCAGTCTGCAGTAATGGGTATTGTGTGGTGTCAGTGTGGGCACAGCAGTAGGTACTGCGTGGTGTCAGTGTGGGCACAGCCTGCAGTAGTGGGTATTGTGCTGTGTCAGTGTGGGCACAGCAGAAGGCACTGTGCGGTGTCAGTGTGGGCTTAGTCTGCAGTAGTGGGTATTGTGCGGTGTCAGTGTGGGCTTAGTCTGCAGTAGTGGGTACGTGCGGTGTCAGTGTGGGCGTAGTCTGCAGTAGTGAGAATCAGGCTAAGTGCAGACGTACTTTTTTGCCCTGCGGATTTTTCCGCGCAGAATTGAAGAAATCCGCAGCTCTAATGACCTGCATTTTTCCTGCGGATTTCTTCCTTTTTTCTTGCAGTTTTCCCCTGCGGATTTCCCCCTGCGGATTTGGAGAATGGAGCAGGTGGAAAACCGCACAAAAGTGACATGCTGCATATTTTGAACCACAAGAAAACCGCACGGAAAAATCCGCAGCGTCTGCACAGTGTTTTTTTTTCTTCTATTGACTAACATGCTACTGTACATCACAATGCGGATATGCAGACCTGAACACTTTCTTCTGAGTCCATACATTGCTCTGCTCGCTCTCGGAGATGGTAGGACGCTTCTGCCTTGTTTTCACATTGACTAGTGCGGACTAAGATCACGGACCCTTACTGCATCAAAACTACTAAACTGTGGCTACAACATATCAAAACAAAAAAAAGTGAACATTTCCTTTTTGCAGGAGTTCTTCAGGGGTGAATCACAGACCTGCTCAGTGAAGCTGGTGAGTAATGACGATCGCCGATGCTCACCAGTATATGGGGGTCATGGAGAAAACAGCTGACAGCAGTGATAGGAGCCACATTGCTACCATCAAGTGGTGCAGGGCACATCCGTGAATCATCATTGTGGGACATACAGGCCATAATGTCACAATGTGCCCGTAGACTGAGCAAAAGCAAAATATACAGTATATATCCATATCCAGAGGGTGAAGGGGCCACAAATCTGTCCAATTCTGGGGTATCAGCTCAGCGGCCGGCAATACAGGACCCCGATCACAGCCACCCGCCCACAGAAGTGACCGTGTACATAACGCCTTGTGACAACCATCCTGAGTAGTAGAAGCCTTACCTCCACATGGGACGCACCAGGTAAAAGGATACATGCGCACTCCTCCGCTCCGGGTACCGATCGCCAAAATCTTCTGCACCGGGTCAAATGCTAAAGCCGTGGGTTGATATGGAAAACCATGTCGCATCGTCTGCAAGACAGGACAAGAGGCATTCATATAGTGGGTGAGACGCAGGCCGGGCTCGGAAGGTACAGATCATGGTATAATACCGTATCAAAAGAAAATCCCCCGACACCTGCACGCAGCAGAATACAGTCACCTCTGGGTACGGCAGGTGACCGCTGCACCAATCATTGTTTACAACAGCAATCCCACCACGTATCGACATGTGATCACTGAGAAAATCATCCTCCACAGCAGCGACCCCAGTACATATAAGCATGCAACCACTGCGCCAATCATCCTCCACAGCAGCGACTCCAGTACATAAAAGCATGCAACCACTGCGCCAATCATCCTCCACAGCAGCTACCCCAGTACATAAAAGCATGCAACCACTGCGCCAATCATCCTCCACAGCAGCGACCCCAGTACATACAAGCATGCAACCACTGCGCCAATCATCCTCCACAGCAGCTACCCCAGTACATATCAGCATGCGACCACTGCGCCAATCATCCTCCACAGCAGCGACCCCAGTACATACAAGCATGCAACCACTGCGCCAATCATCCTCCACAGCAGCGACCCCAGTACATATAAGCATGCAACCACTGCGCCAATCATCCTCCACAGCAGCGACTCCAGTACATAAAAACATGCAACCACTGCGCCAATCATCCTCCACAGCAGCGACCCCAGTACATAAAAACATGCAACCACTGCGCCAATCATCCTCCAGAGCAGCTACCCCAGTACATATCAGCATGCAACCACTGCGCCAATCATCCTCCACAGCAGCGACCCCAGTACATAAAAGCATGCAACCACTGCACCAATCATCCTCCACAGCAGCGACCCCAGTACATAAAAGCATGCAACCACTGCACCAATCATCCTCCACAGCAGCGACACCAGTACATAAAAGCATGCAACCACTGCGCCAATCATCCTCCACAGCAGCTACCCCAGTACATAAAAGCATGCAACCACTGCGCCAATCATCCTCCACAGCAGCGACTCCAGTACATAAAAGCATGCAACCACTGCGCCAATCATCCTCCACAGGAGCGACCCCAGTACATATAAGCATGCAACCACTGCGACAATCATCCTCCACATCAGTGATACCAGTACATACAAGCATGTGACCGCTGCGCCAATCATTGTTTACAACAGCAATACCACCACGTATCGACATGTTATCACTGAGAAAATCATCCTTCACAGCAGCGACCCCAGTACATAAAAGCATGCAACCACTGCGCCAATCATCCTCCACAGCAGCGACTCCAGTACATAAAAACATGCAACCACTGCGCCAATCATCCTCCACAGCAGCGACTCCAGTACATAAAAGCATGCAACCACTGCGCCAATCATCCTCCACAGCTGTGACCACAGTACATAAAAACATGCAACCACTGCGCCAATCATCCTCCAGAGCCGTGACTCCAGTACATAAAAGCATGCGACCACTGCGCCAATCATCCTCCACAGCAGCGACCCCAGTACATAAAAGCATGCGACCACTGCACCAATCATCCTCCACAGCAGCTACCCCAGTACATAAATGCATGCAACCACTGCGCCAATCATCCTCCACAGCAGTGACCCCAGTACATATCAGCATGCGACCACTGCGCCAATCATCCTCCACAGCAGCGACCCCAGTACATAAAAGCATGCAACCACTGCACCAATCATCCTCCACAACAGTGACCCCAGTACATATAAGCATGCAACCACTGCGCCAATCATCCTCCAGAGCAGTGACCCCAGTACATACAAGTATGCAACCACTGCGCTAATCATCCTCCACAGCAGTGACCCCAGTACATATAAGCATGCAACCACTGCGCTAATCGTCCTCCACAGCAGTGACCCCAGTACATATAAGCATGCAACCACTGCGCCAATCATCCTCCAGAGCAGTGACCCCAGTACATACAAGCATGCAACCACTGCGCCAATCATCCTCCACAGCAGCGACCCCAGTACATAAAAGCATGCAACCACTGCGCTAATCATCCTCCACAGCAGCGACTCCAGCACATATAAGCATGCCAGCACTGCGCCAATCATCCTCCACAGCAGTGACCCCAGTACATATAAGCATGCAACCACTGCGTCAATCATCCTCCACAGCAGTGACCCCAGTACATATAAGCATGCGACCACTGCGCCAATCATCCTCCACAGCAGCGACCCAGTACATATAAGCATGCAACCACTGCGCCAATCATACTCCACAGCAGCGACGCCAGTACATAAGCATGCGACCACTGAGCCAATCATCCTCCACAGCAGTGACCCCAGTACATATAAGCATGCAACCACTGTGCCAATTAACCTCCACACCAGTGATACCAGTACATACAAGCATGTGACCGCTGCGCCAATCATTCTTCACAACAGCGATCCCAGCACGTAATAGCATGTAACCGCTGAGAAAATCATTCTTCACAGCAGAAAGCCAGTACATAAAAGCATGCGCCCACTGCGCCAATCATCCCCCACAGCAGTGATCCCAGTACATACAAGCACGTGACCGCTGCGCCAATCATTGTTCACAACAGCGATGTCAGCACGTATTGGCATGTGATCGCTCCAGACAGTGTGGTCACACACATACCGAGTAGTGTGGAGTGATATCAGTTTGTACATGAGCTGATTTTCCATGTTTAATCGACAAACTAGGGACGAAAACACACATGATAACTGGACTCTAGGGTTCACCTGAGGAACCACACCAGGACCATCATAATAGGACTCATGGACACCAAAGAAGGAAGCCCCTCACTCAGGACCCCTCCATATGCTCAGAGGGACTCTGTATAATACAAGATGAAACTCAGGATCAGTAATGTAATGTATGTACACAGTGACTGCACCAGCAGAATAGTGAGTGCAGCTCTGGGGTATAATACAGGATGTAACTCAGGATCAGTAATGTAATGTATGTACACAGTGACTGCACCAGCAGAATAGTGAGTGCAGCTCTGGAGTATAATACAGGATGTAACTCGGGATCAGTAATGTAATGTATGTACACAGTGACTGCACCAGCAGAATAGTGAGTGCAGCTCTGGAGTATAATACAGGATGTAACTCAGGATCAATAATGTATGTACCCAGTGACTGGACCAGCAGAATAGTGAGTGCAGCTCTGGGGTATAATACAGGATGTAACTCAGGATCAGTAATGTAATGTATGTACACAGTGACTGCACCAGCAGAATAGTGAGTGCAGCTCTGGAGTATAATACAGGATGTAACTAAGGATCAGTAATGTAATGTATGTACATAGTGACTGCACCAGCAGAATAGTGAGTGCAACTCTGGGGTATAATAAAGGATGTAACTCCCAAGTGTGCCTTCAGAATTTCCATCTTGGTGATGATTTACCAAAGGAGGAAAAGACCACCAAGCCAAAGCTACAGGAAGCCCCCCTCCCTGTACCCCCTCAGTAGGCTACAGGGTCAGCTCTCTGTATAAGCCCCGTTGCCCAGCCCGAGTTCTGCTGTGAATCCGGTGCAAAGGCGCGGGGATAGTATAGAGCACGGCAGTGAGGCGAAGAGCTCCGTCTCTGCTTGTAGTAGCAAGGACGTAGGAGCAGGTGCATCAGCCGAGAGGTTGGACAGTGAGGGCGGCCCGGAGGCAGGGAAACAGTCAGGCCACGATACTGTGGTGCGCGCCTCAGTGGGAGGGGGGAGCGGCCCAGTGTTGGGGACAGCTCCGGTAGCCTCGGCGCCCCTGAATACAGTTGTCACTGATCACTTAGCTGAGAGGTGGCGGAAGTGTGAGGGGGTTTTCAGGGTTGAAAGTTCCAGTCCTCCTAAAGTCCTATTCTGTGTTGGCGCCACTGGTCAGCAAGATCCTGATATAAAGGATCAGCGGTGCCTCACAGCGGCAAAAGATCAGCAGTGTCTGATGTTGAGGTGGAGTTCTCCGACCACTGTTTAATTTTGCTTTCTCTGAATGTTATGGAGACCCTCCGGATGGGAAGAGGTTTTTGGAGGCTCAATTCGTCTCTCTTGGAAGAAACGGAAATAAGACAGTCCTTTGAGGATTTTCTTTAGAGCCAGGTACCCTTACTGGATCTTTGTAGTAGTAAGTAAGAGTGGTTTTTGAGAGAAATTACGGGACGTACCGCTCGCCCGACCCTTACAGAAACTGCAAGATGTCAGTGAATAGTAGAGTAGTTACAGGATTGGTCAACATTACGGGGTCCCTGAGGCGATCGAGATCAGGGATCCTGGAGGTTGTCAGACCCTTTTACTCGCACCTCTTGGGGAAGAGGGATCTTGATTGAGATGAGATGTTGGCTTTCTTGGCTGAAGCCGTCCCCGAACCAGGGGTAGACCCCTCTCTTGAAGTTTTGACAGAGACGATCAGGGAAGAGGAAGTTAAGTTGGCGATTGAAGGGCTTGCCCAAAAAAAAAAAAAAAAAAAAATCGCCCGATCCAGATGGCTTAACATCTGAGTTTTATAAGGCCTTTAAGGACGCTTTGGTTCCCCTCTTGACTGAGGTATTCAATGAGTGTCTTTCCTCGGCCACTCTGCCAAAGTCAATGAGGTCTGCCCTGATCATATTGCCAAAGGGTAAGGACCCATCGTGTATTGAGAATTGGCGTCCCATAGCGCTTCTCAATGCAGACAGGAAGGTTCTGGCAAAGGTGCTGTTTAATCGGCTGGTGAAATTTGCACCCCGACTCCTTTCGGAGGCCCAGCATTGCTCTGTTCCAGGTCGAAGCACATTTAGTGCTGTGCTCGGTGTCCGGGAGACGGTGGAGCAGGGTAGGACTGGTCACTGGAAGGGGTACATGCTGTCCCTGGACCAGGCAAAAGCATTTGATCTGGTTAATCATGAGTACCTCTGGTCTGTCCTTCTGAGATATGGCCTGCCAGGGGGGATAGACCTTGTACGGTGGGGCAGAGAGTTTAAGGCTTTGGAACGGTTGGATTGGCAGCTCGTTTGAGGTTGGATCTGGTGTTCGCCAGGGTTGTTCCTTGAGCCCGCTGCTGTACTTATTTGCGATTGACCCATTTCTTTGGAGGGTGGAGCGTGGACCGTTGGCCAAAATCGTGATGGACCGGGAAGCACCGGAAGCCACTGAGGGTGGTGGCATATGCCAATGATGTCACTGTTTTTGTTTCCTCTCACGAGGAGGCGGAGTGGTTATGTCAGAGGTAGCTCGCTACTCGGAGGCATCCGGGTCCAAGATCAACCAGGATAAGTGTGAGAGTCTCTGGCTGAGAGGAGATCCTGGTTTTGATCTCCCGGACACCGCTCCAGGACCCAAAGTCTCTGTAAAAGTCCTTGGCATCGAATTTGGACAGAGGGATTACCCAGACAAAATTGGGACCGCAGGCAAGAGATCAAAACTCAGAAGGTGAACCAATTTAAGGTTTGGTCTTTGACCCTAAGGGAAAGGGTAAACCTGATCAAAAAGTATCTGCTCCCTTTACTGATTTATCTGGGTAGTGTGTACATCTTGCCGGAGTCTCTCTGGACTCCGGTCTACAGTTTGTTCTTTCAACTGCTATGGGGGAATAGACTGAACCTGGTCAAGAGGGAGGTTCCTTACTGTACGAGGAGACTAGGAGGGTTGGGTATGGTCAACCCTGTGGTATTCCTTGTATATACCTTCATTAAGATGAATATTGCAAACCTCTGGAAAGAGAGGGCTCCTCCGTGGGTATTCTCCTGTAGGGGATGGTTTCAGCCTATCTTCCAGGAATGGGAGACAGGAGGGCAAGTGATGGATCTTCGCACACCTCATGGACATCTTCCGGCTTATGCTACCTTGGTTCTGAAGGTAAATCACCAGTGGGGTCTGTGAATGTGGGAGATCACAATTCTGACAAAAGGGTCCTGTTGACCCATTTTCAGAGGCCTCTAGTACTCAGTCGGAATCTTGGGGTGGGTTTGCATCTTCTGAATTCTATCTGGATCCCCTAGAAGTTTTGGGACTTGGTTGGCGCTGCTTCCATGGGAAACTGTGTGTGAGAGACAATCTGAAGTGTAGAAGCTCTGAGGACAGGAACTGTCCTTGGGCTCATTGTGGACCATTTCCTGCTTCGTTGTCCCTTTAATACAGAGGTGTACAACAGGGTGGGTGCCTCCATTGGCTGGTCTCGGCTGGCCCGACTCTCTTATGCAGAATGGGTCTATGGAGCATTCGGAGACCTTGGTGGTCAGGACTGCAGCGCCTTATTTCTAGTTAGCACAGTGTTTAGTGATGACATGTGGAACGTACGGTGCTTATCGACGCAACAGAAAATTCTCCCAGTGAAAGTTGTTTTTAGGACCATACTCGGTGACCTGGTGAAGGTGTGCTCTCAGGAGTATAAGAGACTGGGCACAAGTAGGGCTGTTCTCCTCTGGAGGGGCTTTTCTTTTAGTGTGCCCTAGTCTGGTCATCTCCTTTCCTGGTGGTGGGCTGCTGTTTTAATCAGTGTACAGTGATGTAGAGCTTTGTGATTTGTGGTTATTGTAGTGTTTATTTCTGTATATATTGTATATAGGGATATAGATTTGGGTGGTGTTAGTTTGTGTGGTGGGAAAAGGGAGGAGGTGGGTTCATCTTGTAGGACTATAGGACACTGGGGTGTTTGGGTGAAAAATTGGTACTATCCGATCTGGCCTATGGACATGGACTAAGGCATGACAGCAGGACCAGTGCGAGGGTTGGGAATGGAGGGCTTAAGTGTTGGGTGCTTAATTTAGTCTTGAATATATTTGTATAGTTTGTGTTTGATTTTACTTTATCTTTTGTTTATGGTTATTATTTTCTTTGGTGGCCGGACCAGAAGTCGGAGGTGTAAGTTATTATTAGTTATTTTTCTGCATATATGTATAATATGTGTGAGAGGAGAGATTGAGCGGCCGGACCAGTGTTCAGTATACGGATTATTTTCTGGTTGATATTCTTGCTATTTCTGTTATTATTATTGTTATGTTTTTCATTTTTATAATAAAAGATCTACAGGATGTAACTCAGGATCAGTGCAATATGTGGATAGACAATTTATAACCAAGTGTGATTATCTGTTGTCCTACAGATGGGAATCATTGTCATCTGTGCAGTCAAGATGGGAAGAGCTGCCATGACCACACATACATCCAGATATTAATAATCCATTTACTGCCACTTAAAGGGAAAGATTTGCATTCAAATAACTAAAAAATTGAAAAGTTGACGAGGTGCAGAAATGCTACGTCCTGATTTATGTTTATTCCCATAGTCCTAGTTTAAAATTGGCTGAGTCACTTCAGTGATACATTAGTAACATATTCTTCAATGGTATGGTGCCATAAAAGAAGGAAGTGAGAAGATTTAAATTTAAAACATATATATTGTTATTTATAAATAAGTAAAATACGTGATGCAAAAGACAAAAGACAAAGGGGGAACCTCCAAATGCAGGGGGAGACTGTGCCCAGCACTAGTTCATCAACTTGTTGACATATCAGCACAATGTTGTAGGTATGGCTAAATTAATCCTGTTGATAAAAAGGAATATAGATAAACAAGCTAAATAGCTAAAGTGCACAGTGCAAGTATATAGCAGCAAGTACAGAAATTGAATGAAGTACAAAAAACGTCTAGATGCCCTTAAAGGAATAAATGAGGCGGTTATATTATGTCACCAGTAGTGCAAGACAACGTTTGCTATTCAATACTGGGGCGTGAGCATTGATATACCACCATGATAAATGTGGGAGAAAAGAAGAGGCATAGTATACTAGAAGGTTACCTGGCTGCTGCGGATGAAAATAACGCACAACTGTGCACAGGGGATGGTGTGCCGGGGCTGCTCCCTCATGCCCGACGAGCGCCGCTTCGCAGATGCTTCTTCACAAAAAGTTGATGAACTAGTGCTGGGCACAGTCTCTCCCTGCATTTGGAGGTTCCCCCTTTGTCTTGTCTTTTACATCACATATTTTACTTATTTATAAATATATACCGTATGTTTTAAACTTAAGGCTGTGTGCCCACGATGCGATTTTTAAGCGTTTTTGCCGCGATTTTCGGCGCGAAAACGCTGTGAAAACATTTAAAAATCGTGTACAGAACACTCCCTATGCATTCCTATGGCATTCCGCACATGCTGTGCTAATGCTGCGCTTTTTTCCGCGGCGGAATCGCATCGCGGAAAAAATTGCAGCATGATCATTCTTTTGTGCGGAATCGCAAAGAATTGCCGCAAATCCGCACCCATAGGAATGCATGAGAATCGCTTACTTCCCGCATGTGGCTATGCCCACCATGCAGGAAGCTAAGCGTCTCATGTGCGGTTGGTACCCACGGTGTGGAGGAGAGGAGACTGTCCTCCAGGCCCTGGGTACCATACCCCTGTAAAAAAAAGAATAAAAAATAAAAAATCGGGGTATATTTACCTTCCGACGTCCCTCGCTGCATTCCCGGCCTAAGCGTTCCCAGTAATGCCTTGCGGCACGGTCCAGTGATGACGTAGTCTCGCGTGACTCTAGCGGTCTCATGAGATCGCTATAGCAACGCGAGACTACGTCATCACAGGTCTCGCAAGGCATTACTGGGAACGCTGAGGCCGGGATGGCAGCGCCGGACGCCGGAAGGTAAATATACCCCGATTTTTTATCATTTTTAACATTTTATCTTTTACTATTGATGCTGCATAGGCGGCCTCAATAATAAAAAGCTGCTCACACTTGTCAAACACTATGTTTGACGAGTGTGACCAACCTGTCAATCACATTCCAAGTGATGCTTCAAATCACTTGGAAAGTGCTTGAGAAAATCGCGGCAAAATCGCAAACAGAATCGAGGTGAAATAGTGCGGAAAAAAACGCGCGATTTCTGGGAAGGAGACCGGTTTTCATTGTGCGTTTTAAAACGCAACGTGGGCACATAACCTCAATCTTCTCACTTCCTTCTTTTATGGCACCATACCATTCAAGAATATGTTATTAATTAGTCCTGATTTATGTGCAGCTGAAATAATTCCTTATTGATTTATTACATTGATTTTGATGAATATTTCTCAATAATGGCCGCGCAGCGCTCTCACAGAGGACACCTGGCTAAAATGTGAAGACACTGGACATTCATCATGTCTGGAAATGTTAGTGAATGTCTTCCCACCTCTCGCTGTCTCATATTGCTGTGGTTGCGAATACAAGACTATTACCACCACCGATTGCCAGGGCTCAATCAATATCTCAGAAATACATTTAGGAAAAGTTGGGTAATTCGATGCATATTCCCTATTGAAAGGATACTCTCAAGAATACTAAATCATGCAACTGAGGACGACCAGAGAGTCATTTTGAGTCCTAAAAAATTCATAATACTCAATCATATGTCACAAAAGACCAAGGTATCAATATCTTTATTTCATAATACAAAATCACCAGCATTAATTCACAAGTTATAAAATGTAGATAATACAAGAACAGGCGGGCAGCTTCATAACCATACATGCAATGGTAAGCACCATAATCATATATCATATATCAGCAGAAGGACAAACTAATCAAGGATACTAGATGTGGTACAGAGGACCCAAGACAGGGCACTCAGAAGGAAGCTAAGAAAAAGGAAGCAAAACCTCTTTCCTGCATGCTGACCAACGCAAGAAGCCTGACCAATAAGACTGAAGATCTGGAGTTGGTAATGTATGAGGAGAAATACGACCTAGTAGGAATAACTGAGACATGGTTAGACGACAGCTATGACTGGGCGGCCAACCTGCAAGGATATGATTTGTTTAGGAGGGATCGTAAAAAAAGGAAAGGGGGTGGAGTCTATCTATATATAAAGTCCACACTAAGAGAAGATATACAAGAGGGAAACGAAGAGGTGGAGTCTCTATGGGTGGAGATACAAGGAGGGAAAAGTAATAAAATCCTCATAGGGGTTTGTTATAAGCCACCAAATATAACAGAAACCACTGAGAATGTATTATTGAAACAAAGAGACAAAGCAGCAAATCCCAATGAGGTGATTATTATGGGGGACTTCACCTACCCCGACATAGACTGGGAACCTGGAACCTGCGGATCTCAGAAAGGAAACCAATGTCTGTCAGTGACCAAGGATAATTATCTGTCACCACTTGTGCAGGGCCCAACTAGAGGGACGGCCCTTCTGGACTTAATGTGAAGCCACAGGCCGGATAGAATAACAGAAGTCCGAGGCGATGGCACCGAGGGAACAGTGACCACAATATAACACAAGTCCACTTGTCCTTCAGTAAGGCGCCCTGGAAGGGGGTTACAAAAACGCTGAATTTCAGGAAAGCAAAGTCTGATCAGCTTAGAGAGGACCTTCGCCGAATTGATTGGGACAATGTCCTCAAAAATAGGAGCACAGAAAATAAATGGGAAATATTTAAATCAGTTTTACACCCCCACTGCGAGCTAGCCATACCGTACAGAAATAAAAGGGCTAGGAACAGGAGAACACCAATGTGGCTAAATAAGGATGTAAAAAGGGCAATAAAGAACAAGAACAAGGCATTTAGGAAGCTAAAACAAGAAGGCAATGAAGAAGCATTAAAAAGTTATAGAGAAAAAATAAAATGTGTAAAAAAACAAATACATTTAGCAAAAGTGGAAACTGAGAGGCTCATTGCTAAGGAAAGTAAAACAAACCCCAAACTATTCTATAATTATATAAACAGTAAAAAGATTAAAATTGATGGTGTCGGCCCTTTAAAGAACAATGAGGGTGAAATCACAGAGAGCGATGTGGGAAAAGCAAAGGTTTTCAATACTTTTTTCTCAACAGTGTTCACACAGGAAAAGGATTTGCCAGGGGAAATGCAGAGTGATAATGAAAACTCCCCATTAAGTATTACCGGCCTAACCCAGGAAGAAGTGCAGGACCGCCTTAGTAAGATGAAAATGGACAAATCACCAGGCCCTGATGGCATTCACCCTCGGGTATTAAGGGAGTTAAGTAATGTGATAGACAGGCCTCTATTCCTTATATTTAAAGACTCTATAGAATCAGGGTCTGTTCCTTTTGATTGGCGGCAAGCAAATGTGGTACCAATATTCAAAAAGGGGAGTAAAAGGGAACCTGTAAACTATAGGCCGGTAAGCTTAACATCTGCTGTGGGTAAAATGTTTGAAGGTTTTCTAAGGGATACCATTATGGAATATCTCAATGTTAATAAATGTTTAACTCCATATCAACATGGATTTATGAAGGATCGCTCCTGTCAGACTAACCTGATCAGCTTCTATGAGGATGTAAGCTCTCAAATGGACCAAGGAGAATCATTGGATGTCATTTATCTCGACTTCTCTAAAGCATTTGACACTGTCCCACATAAAAGATTGGTCAGTAAGATGAGAAAGCTTGGGCTAGGGGAAAATGTGTGTAGATGGGTAGGTAGCTGGCTTAGTGATAGGAAACAAAGAGTGGTTATTAATGGTGCATCCTCAGATTGGGCCAGGGTTACTAGTGGGGGACCACAGGGGTCTGTATTGGGCCCCCTACTGTTTAATATATTTATTAATGATCTAGTGGATGGCTTACACAGTAAAATATCAGTATTTGCAGATGAGACAAAACTATGTAAGGTAGTTACCACAAAGGAGGACAGTTTGCAACTACAGACAGATTTGAGTAAATTGGAGAATTGGGCTGAAAAATGGCAAATGAGGTTTAACACAGATAAGTGTAAGGTTATGCACATGGGAAGGAGAAACAGATGCTACAATTACTTACTAAATGGGAAACTGCTGGGGAAATCAGACATGGAAAAAGACTTAGGCATCTTAGTCAATAAGAAGCTAAACTGGAGTGCCCAGTGTCAGGCAGCTGCCACCAAAGCAAATAGGGTCATGGGATGCATTAGAAGAGGTCTGGGGACACGAGATGAAAACATAATTCTCCCTCTGTACAAATCACTCGTCAGACCACACTTGGAGGATTGTGTGCAATTTTGGACGCCGATGCTCAAGAAAGACATTACTGAACTTGAAAGGGTTCAAAGGCGGGCTACTAAAATAATAAATGGAGTTGGTTCACTACAATACCCAGAAAGGTTATCAAAATTAGGTCTATTTCCTCTAGAAAAGAGAAGACTTAGGGGAGACTTAATATACAGTGGGGAAAAAAAGTATTTAGTCAGTCAGCAATAGTGCAAGTTCCACCACTTAAAAAGATGAGAGGCATCTGTAATTTACATCATAGGTAGACCTCAACTATGGGAGACAAACTGAGAAAAAAAAATCCAGAAAATCACATTGTCTGTTTTGTTTTCATTTTATTTGCATATTATGGTGGAAAATAAGTATTTGGTCAGAAACAAAATTTCATTTCAATACTTTGTGATATATCCTTTGTTGGCAATGACAGAGGTCAAACGTTTTCTGTAAGTCTTCACAAGGTTGCCACACACTGTTGTTGGTATGTTGGCCCATTCCTCCATGCAGATCTCCTCTAGAGCAGTGATGTTTTTGGCTTTTCGCTTGGCAACACGGACTTTCAACTCCCTCCAAAGGTTTTCTATAGGGTTGAGATCTGGAGACTGGCTAGGCCACTCCAGGACCTTGAAATGCTTCTTACGAAGCCACTCCTTCGTTGCCCTGGCGGTGTGCTTTGGATCAATGTCATGTTGAAAGACCCAGCCACGTTTCATCTTCAATGCCCTTGCTGATGGAAGGAGGTTTGCACTCAAAATCTCACGATACATGGCCCCATTCATTCTTTCATGTACCCGGATCAGTCGTCCTGGCCCCTTTGCAGAGAAACAGCCCCAAAGCATGTTTCCACCACCATGCTTTACAGTAGGTATGGTGTTTGATGGATGCAACTCAGTATTCTTTTTCCTCCAAACACGACAAGTTGTGTTTCTACCAAACAGTTCCAGTTTGGTTTCATCAGACCATAGGACATTCTCCCAAAACTCCTCTGGATCATCCAAATGCTCTCTAGCAAACTTCAGACGGGCCCGGACATGTACAGGCTTAAGCAGTGGGACACGTCTGGCACTGCAGGATCTGAGTCCATGGTGGCGTAGTGTGTTACTTATGGTAGGCCTTGTTACATTGGTCCCAGCTCTCTGCAGTTCATTCACTAGGTCCCCCCGCGTGGTTCTGGGATTTTTGCTCACCGTTCTTGTGATCATTCTGACCCCACGGGGTGGGATTTTGCGTGGAGCACCAGATCGAGGGAGATTATCAGTGGTCTTGTATGTCTTCCATTTTCTAATTAATTGCTCCCACAGTTGATTTCTTCACTCCAAGCTGGTTGGCTATTGCAGATTCAGTCTTCCCAGCCTGGTGCAGGGCTACAATTTTGTTTCTGGTGTCCTTTGACAGCTCTTTGGTCTTCACCATAGTGGAGTTTGGAGTCAGACTGTTTGAGGGTGTGCACAGGTGTCTTTTTATACTGATAACAAGTTTAAACAGGTGCCATTACTACAGGTAATGAGTGGAGGAAAGAGGAGACTCTTAAAGAAGAAGTTACAGGTCTGTGAGAGCCAGAAATCTTGATTGCTTGTTTCTGACCAAATACTTATTTTCCACCATAATATGCAAATAAAATGAAAACAAAACAGACAATGTGATTTTATGGATTTTTTTTTCTCAGTTTGTCTCCCATAGTTGAGGTCTACCTATGATGTAAATTACAGACGCCTCTCATCTTTTTAAGTGGTGGAACTTGCACTATTGCTGACTGACTAAATACTTTTTTTCCCCACTGTATATGTACAAGTATATCAGAGGGCAATACAGAGATCTCTCCAATGAACTGTTTGTACCAAGGACTGTGACCAGAACAAGGGGGCATTCTCTTCGCTTGGAGGAAAGACAATTTCTGCACCAGCATAGAAGAGGGTTCTTCACGGTAAGAGCAGTGAGGCTCTGGAATTCTCCTCATGAGGAAGTGGTGATGGCCAACTCACTGAATGAATGTAAGAAAGGAATGGTGGCTTTTCTTGTGAGTAACAGTATAGAAGGTTACGAATAACAGAATATTATAGGTAGATGGTTGACCCAGCTTAGGGGAAGGAATTTTTTTCCCTATGGAGAAAATTGGCTTCTACTCTGTGGGTTTTTTGCCTTCCCCAGGATCAACAATGCAGAACAGCTGCACTAAAAATAGGCTGAACTAGATGGACATAAGGTCTTCAGCCTTCAAAACTATGTTACTTGGGGATAGCATTTATGCAGGGGGCATTTATGCACACTTTATCCAAGTACAGTTTATCAAAGTACTGGCAGTTATAACATGGCAGTTAGACAGGGCAGGAGACAGGTAAGACATTTATATACATCTACTCCCTGTACATTTGGAGTACAAAAAATATATACCATATGCATTTGTGTAATTTTAATCCTGGCCGCTGCATTCACACACATCCACCGCCCTGGCATTAACTCTCTACACTCCATCCACATTGGCCCCTCGCTTCTTTCCTCTCCTATGTATAGCACTCATGCTCTTTTCACGTTGTTAAACTGCACAGATCCAGTCAGTCCCACCATTCAACATCAGAGACGCTCTCACAAATCACTTAACCATCTGCTCACTCTTTCTATCCTCCTTCTCCTAGTCGCAGGAGACATTGCTCCCAACCCTGGTCCCCCATGTTATAGAAAGTCAAACCTCCCGACTGCTACACTCAGAAACCCCTCTAATCTGATTAATATTCCCTGCATGCCATCTGTCTCTCTTAATTGTGCACTTTGGAATTCTCGCTCAGTGTGTAACAAACTCTCCTTCATTCATGACTTTTTCCTTTCTAATTCTCTTAACCTCCTG
The DNA here is from genome assembly GCF_039654945.1 of Dendrobates tinctorius. NCBI lineage: Eukaryota > Metazoa > Chordata > Amphibia > Anura > Dendrobatidae > Dendrobates > Dendrobates tinctorius. The sequence goes on along the minus strand of NW_027361722.1, from coordinate 1,643,981 downwards.
GCTCTTACTGAAACCTGGATCCAGCAGTCAGACACTACCGCTGCTGCTGCTGCTCTTTCATACGGGGGGCTTCACTTCTCTCATACCCCAAGATCAGACAATAGAGCTGGTGGAGGCATTGGTCTGCTCCTATCACCAAAATGTACCTTTCAGGTTATCCCTCAAGTACCCTCACTTGTCTTCCCTTCTTTTGAGGTCCATGCCGTCAGACTCTACACCCCCTTCTCCATGCGAGTGGCGGTGGTGTATCGTCCTCCCGGCCCCTCCCATCAGTTCCTGGATCATTTTGCCACTTGGCTTCCACATTTTCTCTCCTGTGACATCCCTACCCTCATCATGGGTGATTTCAACATCCCCATTGCTCTTCCCCTCTCACCATCTGCTACTCACCTTTTATCTCTAACCTCCTCATTTGGCCTTTCGCAGCTTACTAATTCTCCAACGCATGAAGACGGAAATTCCCTCGACTTGGTCTTCTCTCGGCTTTGTGCAGTGGATGATTTTGCAAACTACCCTCTCCCGCTCTCTGACCACAATCTTCTTTCATTCTCTATCAAGAACTGCCATGCTGCTCAGGTCACCCCCACTGTCCAGACTTATAGAAACATACAGGCCATTAACACCCAGAAACTTATGAAGAACTTGCAGTCTTCATTGGCCCCTATCTCCTCCCTCTCCTGTCCTGATTCTGCATTGAGGCATTACAATGAAACACTTCAAAGTGCCCTGGATGAATTTGCACCCCCTATAAATAGAACACCACAACGCAGACGGCGACAACCCTGGCACACGGTGCAAACACGCTTCCTGCAGCGGTGCTCCCGTGCGCCGAACGTCTGTGGAGAAAATCCAATCTACCCGAAGATTTCATCCATTTTAAGTTTATGCTTAGAACATACAACACTGCCCTTCACCTCTCCAAACAAACCTATTTCAACACCCTCATCACCTCACTGTCCAATAACCCGAAACGTCTCTTTGACACTTTTCATTCTCTACTCAATCCAAGAGTACAGGCCCCAACCACGGAGCTCCGAGCTGACGATCTGGCCAATTACTTCAAAGAAAAAATTGACCAGATCCTACAGGAAATTATCTCCCAATCCCCTCATACCATGCACTGTCCTCCCTCCCCCACTGCATCGAACTCACTCTCTGATTTTGAACCAGTCACAGAAGAAGAAGTAAGCAGGCTCCTTGCATCTTCTCGCCCAACTACTTGCACCAGTGACCCATTTCCGTCACAGCTCCTTCAGTCCCTTTCCCCTGCTGTCACCCCTCACCTAACTAAAATATTTAACCTCTCTCTCTCTTCTGGTATTTTTCCCTTCTCATTTAAGCATGCCATCATACATCCACTACTTAAAAAACCATCCCTCGACCAAAACTGTGCCGCTAACTATAGACCTGTCTCTAATCTTCCCTTCATCTCTAAACTCCTGGAACGCCTGGTCCACTCCCGTCTTATCCGCTATCTCTCAGAAAACTCTCTTCTCGACCCTCTCCAATCCGGTTTCCGCTCTTTACACTCCACTGAAACTGCCCTCACTAAAGTCTCTAATGATCTGCTAACAGCTAAATCAAATGGTCACTACTCCATGCTAATTCTCTTGGATCTCTCTGCAGCATTCGACACTGTGGATCATCAGCTCCTGCTCACTATGCTCCGTTCCATTGGCCTCAAGGATACCGTTCTCTCCTGGTTCTCCTCCTATCTCTCCGACCGCTCCTTTACTGTATCTTTTGCCAGTTCCTCCTCCTCTCATCTTCCCCTTACTGTTGGGGTCCCCCAAGGATCGGTTCTAGGTCCCCTCCTCTTCTCCTTTTACACTGCCCCTATTGGTCAAACAATCAGTAGACTTGGTTTCCAGTACCATCTCTATGCTGACGACACCCAATTATACGCTTCTTCTCCTGACATCACGCCAGCCTTTCTAGAAAACACCGGCGATTGTCTAAACGCTGTGTCTAATATCATGTCCTCACTATATCTGAAACTGAACCTGTCAAAGACTGAACTCCTTGTGTTTCCTCCCTCTACTAATGTACCTATACCCGACATTGCCATTTCTGTGTGTGGTTCCACTATTACTCCCCAGCAACAGGCCCGCTGTCTTGGGGTCATACTTGATTCCGAGCTTTCCTTTGCCCCCCACATTCGATCACTGGCTCGCTCTTGTCATCTGCACCTCAAAAACATTTCTAGAGTTCGACCTTTTCTTACCTTTGACTCTGCAAAAACTCTTACTGTTTCTCTTATTCATTCTCGTCTCGACTATTGTAACTCTCTTCTAATCGGTCTCCCTCTTACCAAACTCTCCCCCCTCCAATCTGTCTTGAATGCTGCAGCCAGGATCATATTCCTCACCAATCGTTACACCGATGCCTCTACCTTGTGCCAGTCATTACACTGGCTACCCATCCACTCCAGAATTCAGTATAAACTTATTACCCTCACTCACAAAGCCCTCCATGGCTCAGCACCACCCTACATCTCCTCCCTTGTTTCAGTATACCACCCTACCCGCGCCCTCCGTTCTGCTGATGACCTGAGATTAGCATCCTCAATAGTCAGAACCTCCCACTCCCGTCTCCAAGACTTTACACGTGCCGCGCCAATTCTTTGGAATGCACTTCCCAGGTCAATACGATTAGTCCCCAATCCCCACAATTTTAAGCGTGTCCTGAAAACGCATTTATTCAGACTGGCCTACCACCCCAACACATTAACCTAATCTATCCCTGTGTGGCACAGCCAAAAGTTTTACCATAACCAGGTTCCCCGCATCATGTTCCCACATGCTTTATGCCTCCATTAGCCCTCTGTGTCTGTACTGTTACACACTTAACATTATGACTGGTCCATACAATCAGGGTAACTGTTACCACCCACCTTTCGTGTCTCCCTCTTTCCTCATAGACTGTAAGCTTGCGAGCAGGGCACTCTTTCCTCTTGGTATTTGTTATAATCTACTGTATGTGATTATTGTTATGCTGTAATGTCTATTGTCTGTACAAATCCCCTCTGAAATGTAAAGTGCTGCGGAATATGTCGGCGCTATAAAAATAAAATTTATTATTATTATTATGTTACTATGTTACTATATATCAATTTGACAGCAAAAATGCATGGTGCATACATTTTACAGCAAAAATGAGTGATAAATTCTATCATGAATAAGCAAGTAAAGTGATACAAAAATTAAAGCATGGCTCAGGAATGGGGAGATAATGTTAAAATATAAAAACTCAAGTGTAGGCCATCAAAAAATGCTGTGCGGCTTATGTAATGACTCACAAGGTGTGCCCTTTAAGGAACCACACAGCCAAAATATAAATGACCCTATTTCCCAACAAAACCTAAGCGATGCTTACCCATAATAGATGCGTTACCAAAGCGCGGGTGCCCTGACGCGCGTTTCGCTGTGGCTTCCTAGGGGGGGCAGTCAGCGAAACGCACGTCAGGGCACCTGCACTTTGGTATCGCATCCATTATGGGTAAGCATCGCTTAGGTTTTGTTGGGAAATAGGGTCATTTATATTTTGGCTGTGTGGTTCCTTAAAGGGCACACCTTGTGAGTCATTACATAAGTCGCACAGCATTTTTTGATGGCCTACACTTGAGTTTTTATATTTTAACGTTATCTCCCCATTCCTGAGCCATGCTTTAATTTTTGTATCACTTTACTTGCTTATTCATGATAGAATTTATTATGCATTTTTGCTGTCAAATTTATATACATATCATGAGTAGACAATTTTTTAATCTATGATTATGGTGCTTACCATTGCATATATGGTTATGAAGCTGCCAGCCTGTTCTTGTATTATCTATATTTTATAACTTGTGAATTAATGCTGGTGATTTTGTATTATGAAATAAAGATATTGATACCTTGGTCTTTTGTGACATATGATTGAGTATTATGAATTTTTTAGGACTCAAAATGACTCTCTGGTAGTCCTCAATTGTATGACTCAATCAATATCTTAGCTGGGAGCCGCAGGTACCCTGAGTGATGCCACTCTGCCCATCAGCCCTTCTTATGGGGTGCAGTCCTTCCTAACCCTCATTGCAGGCTCTGCCACACCAGCCATTGGCCAGAATCAAAACAATCTTGTATCTCAGCTGTTTAAGCCTAGAAATGCTGCGTTCAAGAGAATCCACTGTATCATCAAAAGATCGAGTCACCGGGTTTCTCAGTGACATTATTGGGGATTGGGGAATACTATGTACTTTGCATGGAGACCTGAAAAGGCGCCAGGGCTGTCTGTGTATGGAGGCTGCTTTAACAGCACGATAGGTATTATAATACAACCACAAACCATTATGTATTGGAATATTGGAAGGATATTATGCAACCCAAATTCCCCAAAAGGAAGGTCACTGTGCAAAATGTAAAGAAAACCAGAAAGCAATGATTTGGAAATGTCTTATCTCCACACGTTATCACTCAGATCACACGTTGGACATTAATCCATTTCATTTCCAAAAATTATATAATTTAGAAATTGATGGCAGCAACAAATCTCAAAATACCTGGGACATCAACCAAAGACTGTGAAAGTGGCCTAAAGAAAAACAGTCGGAGGGTCAATGTCCAAGTAAGTCACATGACTGTGTATAAAGAGCATGTGAGAGAGGCAGAGTCTCTCCAAAAAAAAGATGATTGGTGGACGACAATCAAAGAACAACTGAGGACGAGAATTGTGGACCAACTTCAGAGAAATGGAACTAAATGTAGAATAACAGAGAGTGACATCATTGTATGTGATCATTGTGACCGCTCCATGATGTAAGGAAAAAGCTGAATAACAGCAAAATCCAAAAACCCTGCCCTCTTCTCAGGATAGAGGCAGAATGGAAAACTGTTCTGTAGTTCTGTGTCCTGCAGACTCATGAGGAGAGGGAACATGCAGCTTGTTATCGAGGAGAGGGACCATCCAGCTTGTTATCGAGGAGAGGGACCATCCAGCTCGTTATCATCACACAATTCTGCCTCTCTTATGAATGGGGGGCATTAGTGACTATGGCAGGGGCAGTGTACACACGAGAGACAACATCAATGCTTAGCATTATATATATATATATATATATATATAGTGTGTGTGTGTGTGTGTGTGGGTGTGTATATATATATATACAGCTCTGGCAAAAATTAAAGGGGATCTGTCACCCTTTTTTCGGCTTGCAGCTGCTGGCATAGACATCGGGGGCTTATATACAGCATTCTGTAATGCATTCTGTAATGCTGTAGATAAGCCTCCGATGTAACCTGAAAGATAAGAAAAACACGTTATATTATACTCACCGGGGTGGGCGGTCCGGTGGGCATTGCGGTCCGGTCCGACGCCTCCCTTCTTCATGCAATGACATCCTCTTCTCCCGTCCTGTAATGGCTGCGGCGCAGATGCACTGCTCTGCCCTGTTGAGGGCAGAGCAGAATTCTGCAGTGCGCAGGCGCCGGACCTCTCCCGACGCCTGCGCACTGCAGGACTCTGCTCTGCCCTCAACATGGCAGAGCAGTGCGCCTGCGCTGCAGCCATTACAGGACGGGAGAAGATTATGTCATTGCATGAAGAAGGGAGGCGTCGGACCGGACCGCAATGCCCACCGGACCGCCCACCCCGGTGAGTATAATATAACGTGTTTTTCTTCTCTTTCAGGTTACATCGGAGGCTTATCTACAGCATTACAGAATGCAATACAGAGTGCTGTAGATAAGCCCCCGATGTCTATGCCGGCAGCTGCAAGATGAAAAAAAGGGTGACAGATTCCCTTTAAGAGACCACTTCCAAATATTCAGTTTGTCTGATTTTTCTCTTTATATCTTTGAGTAAAATGTAAAGTGTTCTTTTATTCTATAAACTACTGACAACATGTCTCTGAATGTCCAAGCAATAAATTTTGTGGGTGTTTTTCTGAAAAGGAGAAATTGTCAAAATAAAAAAAAAACAGTGCTTTCAGACCTTAAATAATGCAAAGAAAATAAGTTCATAATCATTTGCTATCCATCTTCCTCTTGATTACATTCCAGACCCCAAACTGAAGAGCAGCGAGAATCCGACATCAGACAAAAATTGGACAACGTTCCTCTCCCAAAACATCAGTCACTGACTCCTCACCTCTCTGAGATTTACAGGCTGTTGTAAGAAGAAGAGGAGACGCGCTTCACAATGGTAGACATGGCCCTGAATCAATGATGGAAGAGGCCCGAGCCCGATGGTAGACACGGCCTGACAGAATGGTGAACATGGCTGGGATGCAAGGATGGAAGTGGCAAGGGCACAAAGGCAGATGCGACCCGGGTGGGTACGATGGTGGATGCAGCCGGTCACGGTGATGGATGCAACCCAGGTACGATGGTGGTCACAGCCCGGGAACAACTGCTCTGAGATGTGTCGGAGCCATTCATTTCTAAAAGAGGTAGTGTTTTCATATGAAATGGAAAAATTGTCATTATCCATTTCTGATCTGTTCTTTGTTCTGTGTGATAAAATATGGAGATAAAAGCTTTCCAGATTATTACATTGTTTTGGGGGTTTTTTTACATTTCACACAGCCGCCAAACAATTGTGGAATTGGGTTGTGGAATTGGGTTTGTACATCCTGGACTACACAAGAACATACTACACATAGACCCCTACACGTCACCTGAGAGGTACAAATGACAATGCACTTTTTTCTGTCTTCATATGTAAATGAAGCTGATATAAAGGATACATTCGTAGCCTTACATAGCGCCCCATCATGCGGCACCACATGTGAGCCAGGACAGGATACGGCTCGTCCTTTTAAATCTAATATTGGGGTTCTTGTATCTTACAAGTTTGTGCACCCCTAAGGAGCAGTGGCAGCACACACTGGCACCCAGCTGCTCCCTAGATGGACGGGCTCTGTGCCCACCTGAAGCATGACATGACCCTCGGGGACGCATCCTATTAAATAAAGGAAGAAATATTCAGACTCCTGTACAATAACGAGATTGATGTTAGATAGAGGAGCCTGAGCGCGACGGTCAAAAGCCCCAGCGTAAATTTAGAGCATTACTGGACTAAAAATAGCCGGCGCTGGAAAGCGTCTTTCAGCAGATCTGGTGGAGGGAGCGGGACGGGATAAAAGCGCTGCCTGCCTAATTGCTTACATTTATTCATGAGCATAAAGGCGCTGCATACCTGCTCCTAAATGGCGCAGACGGGACCAACCACGGCTCACAAAAGTGATTCAAGGAGCACATTAATGATGGGTCACATTAATGAGGATTTAATTTATTAATGCAAAAAAATGAATGACAAAGAATGACGGAAGAGGCTGCACAGTGTCATCCTGTGGCACTGCCAGGAGGGGTGGCAGCACTAATCCCTGCCATCTCTCAGCCGCATAATGCCCCCTAACTCTAGACTGATCCCGACCACTGGCGCCCCCCACTGATCGGCTGTACGCAGAGTGCATGGATTCAGGCCCGCACAGCTCCATGCAGTGGCCGTTCACAGTACTGCAGATCAGCTCGCATTGAAGTAATTGGGATCTGAGCTTCTGTACCGGACAATGACCACTGTGTTCGGAGATGAGCTGCTCAGTACACTGTGCACATTGGGCCGTCGCCAGAGCTCTCAGAACCCACTGATCAGATACTGATGATCTTGATATGGATTAACGGGGTCTTGGCACCTAAGTCAGTTCCACAGTCACTTTACCAAGCACTGCTTCTTAAATTGCACGGATTATGCCGGATATATCACCTGTGAACCTGAGGGCTGTAAAGGCAGGCACAGCCACTATAAGATACATGAGGCAAGACACGCAAGACACAGCCCCGTAAATCAGTTGTTTGCTGACTGATCTGATCACTATGAAACTGATTTATTACCTTTTATATTATTAAAACCAGACACTTTCTGTGCATCTTACCCCTGAATAATACTCAAACTAAGTAATAAACACCGTACTGATTCCCCTGCGCTCCCGTACTGATCCCTTTGCGCTGCCGTACTGATTCCCCTGCGCTGCCGTACTGATTCCCCTGCGCTGCCGTACTGATTCCCCTGCACTCCCGTACTGATTCCCCTGCTCTTCCATATTGATTCCCCTGCGCTCCCGTACTGATTCCCCTGCTCTTCCATATTGATTCCCCTGCGCTCCCTTACTGATTCCCCTGCACTCCCGTACTGATTCCCCTGCTCTTCCATATTGATTCCCCTGCGCTCCCGTACTGATTCCCCTGCTCTTCCATATTGATTACCCTGCGCTCCCGTACTGATTCCCCTGCGCTCCCGTACTGATTCCCCTACACTTCTGTACCACCGTGTTACAGATTCCCCCCTGACCTGTCACGGATTTGCTGCAGAAATCAAATGTCCATGTTGAAACTTCATCGCTAAAGTCCAGGACACAGAGAACAGTGGTGGTCCTAGAGAGTGTCGGATCGGAGATTAGAGTATTAGGCTATGGGAGCATGTTGAGTATTTACTTGCAGAAAAAAAAAAAATTTTAAAATTGCGTGGGCTCCAGCATAATTTTAATAACCAGCAGAGGGAAAGCCGACGGCTGAGAGCTGATGTTAATATTCTGGGAAGAAGCCAATAGCCATAAAGGTTCCCAGGCTATTTTGCTGTTTGCTTAACCTTTACCGACTAGTTTACAGGGGGGGCCCCAGAAAGAAATTGACATAGGGTCCCCTTATAAAATTTAACCAGCAAAGGCTAGGCAGAAAGCTACAGGCTGATATTAATAGAGTAAGAACAGACTAAAAACATCAGCTCACTGCCTCCCCAGAAAAGACGCATCTATAAGATGCGCCAAATCTGGCACTTAGCCTCGCTCTTCTCACTTGCCCTGTAGCATTGACAAGTGGGGTTCATAGCTGTGGGGTTGATGTCACCTTTGTATTGTCGGGTGACATCAAGCTCACAGGTTAGTAATGGAGAGGCGTCTATAAGACACCTATCGATTACTAACCCCATAGTGATATTATATAAAAACACAGACAACCAGAATAAAGTTCTTTATTTGAAATAATGACACAGACTCCTTTAATAAATCCTAATTAAACCATACTCGCCTAATCCGCCGAAGCCAACGTCTCCTGCAGCAAAAATAAAATAAGAAACCATTATTCCTCACCTGTCTACCGAGAAGATAATCCATAATGTTCCATGACAATCTTGATCTCATCACTGATGTGACTGCTCTCAAAGACAATCGGGGAAAGTTCTTAAGCAGGTCACAGTCACAGCTGCGGAGTCACGCTGACATCTGACAGCAAGGCCCCTCAGCGCTCTGACCGACAGTCTTACCGACAGTAGCATTACCTCGGGTCACAATCATAGCTCCGGGGTCTCGCTGATATCTGACAGCGTTACCCTGCAGCGCTCTGACCAACTGTCTTACTGGCGGCAGCGTTACCGCCGATAAGAACTACCGCGCCAATGTTTCCCACGCTGTCACACAGATGACAGCATGGGAAACATCATAGGAAGCCGGTAAAACGCAAAACAAAAACTCAGCAAATCCGCAAACATTTTTATACCTGCGTCTGCTGCAGATTTGACTTACTCAATTTAAGTCAATGGGTAAAAACACTGCAGAAATGCAAAAAGAATTGACATGCTACAGAAAAAAACGTACTGCAAATACTTAAGGAAAATTACTGAACATGTGTACAACACTTCAGGATTGACATTGAATTAGCTTGCATAAGGATTCCATAGCGTTTTGGCCCATTTCTGTGCAGAAAAAAAGCAGCAAAAACACATAAAAAAGCACTGTGTGCACATAGCCTTAGTATGTAGTATTCTATATAAAACCAACAGCCTAAAAATAATATCTAATCTTACAGTAAAAAATTGTTTGCTAAAATATCAAGGCGCTGGACAAGCCCTTTAACAAGAGGATAATAACCGGTGTCAGAGGCGGCTTCATTGTCTTCATGGCTTCTGAGCTGATTGTGTCCTGTGGTCAGGTGTGGGCAGAGTTTACTTATCCTAATTCTTTAAAGCGATATTCTCAAGTTTTTAGATTGCTTTAATTAGTTAAACAAGTTTGACATGCTTTCTCTATCTGCTGCCATTCTCCTGCACTGAAAGCTTTCATCTTTCATAGTGTACAGCTTGTTTCCATGACCGTGGCAGTAGCTATATTCCAGGAGAGGGGTTAACTCTTAACATCCCAGTCACCTTTTTCCACTCCATTGATTTCTACACAGCATTTATCAGCTCAGCCTCCTTGATGAGATGCAGTCATAAATCACTAACCAGGTCTAATAATCAAGGCTTTCACTGTCCTGAAATCTTTACTTGTTCAAATGTCTTAGGGTGGTTTCACATTAGCGTTTCCAGCAGCAGCGTCAGCCTGCGCACGGCCGCCGCTAAGCCCCGCCCCCTGTCACGCCTCCTCCGATAGCTCCTTCTAGGGCGCATGACGCTGCATGCGATCTGCGTCCCCTATCTTTAGCACTGGGGACGCAGGCCGTGCGCAGGTATGCGTTTGGCGGCGCATGCATCCTTTTGACGGTGCGCTGAGCGCCCTAAATTGCAACAGGTTGCGTTTGGCGCTGGTCGGCGGACCGTCAAAAGGACGCATGCGCCGCCAAACGCATACCTGCGCACATCCTGCGTCCCCAGTGCTAAAGATAGGGGACGCAGGTCGCATGCAGCGTCATGCGCCCCTAGGCGGAGCTACTGGAGGCCGGCAGGTGGCGGGGCTTAGCGGCGGCCGTGCGCAGGCCGACGCTGCTGCTGGAAACGCTAATGTGAAACCACCCTTATTATCTCTATAGTATGTGTAAATGCAGTGATAGCAGTGTAGACTCAGAACAAGCCACTGATAGCTGAACTACTATCTTAGAACTTCCTGGGCTTAGGGTATTGGCAGCGCTTTGGATGCAGCACATGTCCGCTCCATCCAAAGTGCTGTCGTTTTTTGTACGTCCGGTGATTCCGCATGTGTTAATTGAACCATGCGGAACCACCGCGTCCTATACATAGGACGATGAAATGTATAAATAGACATGCTGTGGTCTAGAAAGACGCGATGCATGTCTGCTTACACAAGGAAGCCAGAGGCGGCCATGCACGCATAGTGGAGATGGGATTTCATAAATTCCCCTCCACTATGCTGTAACATCTGGAAGCTGCGGGTTGGACGCTGCGGCTGTACGATTGTGAGCCCCGTCGGGGACAGCGATGATAATGTGTGCAAACTGTAAAGCGCTGCGGAATATGTTAGCACTATATAAAAATAAAGATTAATTATTATTAGGGTATGTGCACGCAATCAGGAATGTCTCAGTATTTACTCAGGATTTGACACAGGTGAAATCTGCACCAAATCTGCATCTGAGGTCACTGAAAGGTCACCTGCGTTTTTGATGCGTTTTTTCATCGCGTGCGTTTTTTTTCGTCACATGAAATAAAGCTAATTGAAAGTTGGCTTCTGGCAAGGAAAATAAAAGTGATTTCCTGTTTGCAGATATATTGGGGTAGGTTCCCACGGTCAGTAAACGGTGCGGGTTGGATGCTGTGTACATCCCCAATGGCCAACCTGCAGCGTCCAGCTGTTACAGCAGAGTGGATGTATTTCAAGAAATCCTATGCCCACTATGCGTGCACTGATGCCCATGGCTCACCAGCAGAGACGGACATGGGGCCGCAGCATGTCAATTTATGTAGCTGTGTAAATTACCCATTCACTATCATCATCTTCCTAGTCACATGTGTATTAAGTGCAGGAACGCAGCTTACTATGCATGTGTACTAAGTTACATAATGGTGAATCTTGTGACACCGCCGGAAGTACATGACACAGGAAGTGGAGGAAAGCAGAGCGGTCCCCTCCTTTTTAATAAATAAATAACATTTTTTTTTTTTTTTTTTAAATGGTGTGGGGTCCCCCTATATTTGTTAACCAGCCAGAGTAAAGCAGACAGCTGCGGCTTGGTATTTTTTTTCTCGCACCCATTGACTTGCATTGCCAAGTCTCATCTGATATTCGTGGCCACTCGCAGCATGATTAGATTTTTTTTCTCAGTTCGATCTGAACTGACAGAAAAAAATCGCAGATGAACACCGAATCAATGACTAACATTAGTCAGAGTGCAATTCAATTTATTATCTATTGAAAGTGTCCATTTTAAACGCAGATGAGTATGAGCCCTTTTACTACAACTCTGCTCCTCACCAGAGCTGTCATTCAAGGAGAGCCCGCCCGCCACAATCAAGGAAGTGAAAAGACTATAAGGAGACTGCAGAGTTCAAGAGGCAACTTGAGAATACCCCTTTAAGTGTATGTAGAGAAAATGTGAACTTGGGGAAAACATAAGAGCACCCTTTCCAGATGTAATGACTGCTCATCACATACTGCCATTAGCACCAGTCATCCTAGCACATGGGTGATGTCAAAGAAAATATTAAGATCTCTAAAGCCACTAGTGAGGGGGGCATTCACCCCCCTTCCCTCCTCATCTCTCTTTTCCAGTAGAAACAAGAGCTGACATTCTGAGTTTCTTAGAAATAGACTTGTACAATGGACATAAGGAAGTAGGAAATTATGTGTAGCTGGGAAATGGCAATCCTAATTAAATTGCAGGCAGTTCCTTTTGAACCAAAGGACCGCTGTGGTGCCAAAGGGAATGTCTATTGTGAGAGAGATGGAGAGTTATAGATTGGACAGGTAATTAACACAGGAAAGACCTTTTAAGTTTTGAAGGGATGAAAGGAAGTGAATATCTAACACCCTTTAGAGATAGCTACTGTTCCCTCAGACTTGGTGTCTCCGAAAGAACGTTGAGAATATTGGGGTTAATATAGATCCGATAGTGATGTGACATACATTTTCAACTTCAGGGCTAATCGTGGAAGAATATGCATGCTTTCTCAAAACTGTAACACCTTCCTAGAAGCCCCAAATCAATAGTGGCCAGATTGCTGGCACCAGCCATGTCATGTTTACTATCTATGGAAAGGTAAAATCCCGATAAAAAATATGGAGGCGATCTCAAACTTCTGAAATCATCAAGAGTGAAGATATCTCATCAATTGGGAATTTCATAAAAGGCTGAGAAAATTCCACAACCCAGCCCACGTGAGGTCATCAAGGGGGATGTGTGGATGTCATTCAGTTACTGATAAAAGTGACAAATTATGATCTGTGTTCCTGCAGAGAGATACTGCTACGAATGTGTCACGCCAACCTGGGAGATCTGGGGGGTAGAAGATCACTGTGTATTGTGAATCACAGATCTTCCATTTAGCCTTTGTATTTGTATCCCATAGTAAATTAATTTGGTTTCCTTTGGTACTGAAGAGGATAACGACCCTTTCTATGCTGATCAGAAACATGCAGCCCCATTTCAGCAGCTTCTGATCTGATTAACTCTTCCTATAAACCATGGCCTGGCCCTCTCTGTCCTGCCAGTGAAATATCTTCCTTTCTCTTAGGCTATGTGCACACGTTCCGGATTGGGCTGCGGACTTTTCCGCGTGGATTTGGCAAAATCCGCAGGTAAATCCGCAGGTCAAAAGACTTGCGGTTTCACACCTCTACAATGTTAAAGGTGTGAAACCGCTGCGGATTCCGCACAAACAATTGACATGCTGCGGATTGTAATCCGCGGCAAATCCGCATGGAAAAAAACGCAGCGTGGGCACAGTGGAGTTTAAAATCCATAGGCTAACCTGGTACTGTACCATGTCTGCGGAACTGCTGCGAATCCGCAGCAGAATCCGCAACGTGTGCACATAGCCTTAGGAGACTTTGTGCTGATCAGGAGTTCGTTGTTGCTCGTGGAGATTCGTCTTCCTGTGCTGTGTGCTAAAGCTAAGTAGTGAAGTTTGCAGTTGTGGCGTTCTGTAGTTTGCTGTTGTACGTGGGTAGTTATCTCCTGGTCCATTTTGGCATTTAGTTTACTCCCCCCAGTCCCCATCCTCCTCCCTATTGCTGGTTGGTGCTTTTGTATGATAGAAGCTTTCTGTTATCCATGTTTTGTCTTTGTGTCTGGTTTACCTTCCATTTCTGTCCCATGCCTCATGGGGTGGGGGGAGGGAACAGATTAGGGTTTTCACAGGAGCATAGTAAGAGACTTGGGCCTCTCTAACCTTCAGAGTACCCCAGGGACAGGGATAATTAGGCCTGTTTCACACATCCGTTTTTGGTCATCAGTCAAAATTCGCCAATTTTATTTAAAAAAAACGGATCCGCCAAAAAAGGGGCGGATCCGTTTTTTTCCCCCATTGATTTGCATTAGTGGCGGATTTTGACTGATGGTCGTCCGTTGGGTCTGTTTTTTGACGGATCCGTGAGAATTTTAGCGGCTCCTGGGCGGACCAGACGGGACACTGCAACGTTTTTTTTTGGCTGACGGTCCGCTATTTTTAACTGCCCGAAAGGTGAAAGACGGGAGCAGTTTTAACCCTGAAATGCTGTCCCAGGAGCCGCTAAAATTTTTCTCTCTCCCCCCCCCCACGGGTTCCTTCAAAACTCAACATTCGCCGGATCCCTCAAAACAACGGTCTGCTGCCACACGTTGCTGTCAATCCGCCGACGGATCCGTTTTCCGCCATTTTCGTGGATTACAACTGATCTGAAAATCGGATGTGTGAAACAGGCCTTAGGGTCCCAGCTCCAGGAACAGTTTGAGGCCAGTCCTCCTTACTGAAGTCACAGCGTGACAGATACATATCGGTGTATGCATAAATCCCGCTCACTGAACGCCTCCAATCGAAGCGCTCTCCTTCGCTAAACTGAATCGTCTCTGTAATCAGAGTATTACGTTCTTTCGTTAGTTCTGCTTTAATCTATGTAATTGTATATGCTGTATTGTTTTGTGCCCTTTGTAAAATCTTTTTTATATTTTTTATAGACACTGTCTATCGTTTAGGATTAAATATAAAATATAATAGTTCTGTTCCTTTAGCTCTGTAACCCGCCCCCTGAAGCCATACGCTACCAGAACCAGGCCTCCAGCTCGCCTGTATAAAAAACGACTGGTGGTGGCAGCGAGTAGTCTGGGATTATCGTGGCGTTCACAGTGACCGTATCGGGGGTATATGCGTATATTCCATGCGTTCCATTAGTAGAAACAGCCTACGACCTTCTCCGTTGATCGTTGGTCAGTCACATCATTGGCCGGATGATAGGGGACGGCAGAGAGCTGTTCGCTCCAGAGATAGCAGTGGGTGGGTTCTGTTACGACCCCACTGACTGCGATCTTTGACAGGTGAGTCCAATCTGCGGCAGGAACTGCATGGTTGGACCCTGGCACCTTATAGCCTTACGTTTGGCAGGTTCGGGGCCCCCTTCACTCTCCTTACTTCTCATAGACCACAAGGGATGTAACAATAAACACCTTCTCATTACCCTAGACCACCACAGATTTAAATATTAACCCCTTCACTTCCGTAGACCGTTAGAGATGTATTTATAACCTCTTAACTTTCCTAAATGAGGAAGGCTGTTACCTATTGCTGTAAAAAAAAGAGATGACAGAGAAAAATGTAAGTTGTAGGTGCAGAGTTTTGCGGAGTATTATGGGTAAACTTGTGCGCTCATTCTCCCCAGCCTCAGAAAGTGCAGCTGCATCCCCCTCCTCCCAGTTTAGCATTTACTGTATCACTGCAGGTCAACGTCTGAACATGTACAGATATTTCAGGGGAATATCATGTGCCGAATGTATTTTCCTGCTCTTTTCAATGCTGTCCCCTGACATGAGCAATGTTTATGGGGGTGTTAGCATCACCTCCAGCAAGTTATCTCAGCTTTCTACTTTAGCAGCAGATAAGGCCTGTTTCACACTTCCGTTTTTTCAAATCCGTCAAAATCCGTTGGTTTCCGTAAAAAAACGGATCCGCCATTTTTTTCAGGATCCGTTTTTTTTGTCCCATAGACTTCCATTAGCGGTTACCGCGGATCCGTCAAAAAAACGGATCCGTTTTTAAAAAACCGGATCCGTTTGCATCAGTTTCCGTCAAAAAAACGGAAACGGATCCGTTTGGCGGACACAAAAACGGAAGTGTGAAACAGGCCTTAACCTGTGGGAGATGAAGTAGAGAGTCTCCAGAGATCTCCTCACCAGGCAGCTGCAGCCCTGCAATGACCTAAGCAAACCCATTAAGAAAACGGAGAGACAGGAGGAAGACACAATATCTCCTTATACTGGGAGCTCGGGATCCCTAGGACTGGAAAATAAAACGCTTCCAGTACAAGTGACTGGTGAGTGTGCAAAGAACATCCTGATACTACAGCAAGCGGGGGTAACATATGGTACCAGATGTGTCCGAGATATAGGACGCTGAATGCATCAGGCCTAGGTGTGTCATCAATGAGATATAATGTGCTGCATACAGTGATTCCAAAACTCTTCATACCTAGTGACCTTTTCCACATTTTCTCAAATTACACCACATACTTAAATTTATTAAATGTACACTGCTCAAAAAAATAAAGGGAACACTAAAATACCACATCGTAGATATCAATGAATAAAATATTCCAGTTGCAAATCTTTAATCATTACACAGAGGAATGTGTTGAGAACAATAAAACATAAAAATGATCAATGTAAATCAGAATGAATATCCCATGGAGGTCTGGATTTGGAATGATACTCAAAGTCAAAGTGGAAAATTAAATTACAGGCTGATCCAACTTCAGTGGAAATGCCTCAAGACAAGGAAATTATGCTCAGTAGTGTGTGTGTGGCCTCCACATGCCTGTATAACCTCCGTACAACGCCTGGGCATGCTTCTGATAAGGCGGCGGATGGTCTCCTTAGGCATCTCCTCCCAGACCTGGACTAAAGCATCCGCCAACTCCTGGACAGTCTGTGATGCAATGTGACATTGGTGGATGGAGCGAGACATGATGTCCCAGATGTGCTCAATCAGATTCAGGTCTGGGGAACAGGCGGGCCAGTCCATAGCTTCAATGTTTTCATCTTGCAGAAACTGCTGACACACTCCAGCCACATGAGGTCTGGCATTGTCCTGCATTAGGAGGAACCCAGGGCCAACCGCACCAGCATATGGTCCCACAAGGGGTCTGAGGATCTCATCTCGGTACCTAATGGCAGTCTGGCTACCTCTGGCGAGCACATGGAGGGATGTGCGGCCCTCCAAAGAAATGCCACCCCACAACATTACTGACCCACTGCCAAACCGGTCATGCTGAAGGATGTTGCAGGCAGCAGATCGCTCTCCACGGCGTCTCCAGACTCTGTCACATGTGTTCAGTATGCCAAGCGTCCTGCACGGTGTTGGGCTGTGAGCCCAACCCCCATCTGTGGACGTCGGGCACTCAGACCATCCTCATGGAGTCGGTTTCTAACCGTTTGTGCAGACACATGCACATTTGTGGCCTGCTGGAGGTTATTTTGCAGGGCTGTGGCAGTGCTCCTCCTGTTCCTCCTTGCACAAAGGCTGAGGTAGCGGTCCTGTTGCTGGGTTGTTGCCCTCCTACGGCCTCCTCCACGTCTCCTTGTGTGCTGGCATGTCTCCTGGTAGCGCCTCCAGCCTCTGGCCACTACGCTGACAGACACAGCAAACCTTCTTGCCCCAGCTCGCATTGATGTGCCATCCTGGATGAGCTGCACTACCTGAGCCACTTGTGTGGGTTGTAGAGTCCGTCTCATGCTACCACGAGTGTGAAAGCACAAACAACATTCAAAAGTGACCAAAATATCAGCCAGAAAGCATTGGTACTGAGATGTGGTCTGTGGTCCCCACCTGCAGAACCACTCCTTTATTGAGGGTGTCTTGATAATTGCCAATAATTTCCATCTGTTGTTTACTCCATTTGCACAACAGCATGTGAAATTGATTGACAATCAGTGCTGCTTCCTAAGTGGACAGTTTGATTTCACAGAAGTTTAATTTACTTGGAGTTATATTCTGTTGTTTAAGTGTTCCCTTTATTTTTTTGAGCAGTGTATTTTATTGGGATTTTACGTGATAACAACACAAAGTATTTGTGAAAAGTAAAGGAAATTATACAAGGTTTTCTAATTATGATAAAAATTTCTCTGCCATTACTGCTGCAGTCTTTTGGGGTCTGTCTCTCCAACTCTGCACATCTACAGGTGACATCCTCTTTGCCCCCTCGCTCTCGCTCAGAGACATTGGGTAGAGACGTCTGTGATCAGTAATTTTCACGTCTTGTCACAGATTTTCTGTGATTCGGGTCTGGACGGTGACTGCGCCGATCACACACATGAATATGCTCTGATCTAGACCCTCCATTGTGGCTCTGGCAGGATGTTGAGAGTCGTTGTCCTGCTGGAAGGTACACCTAAGCCCCAGTATCACATCTTCTGCCGTCTCTAACAAGTTTTCCTCCAGAATTGCCCTGAATTTAGCTGAATCCATCTTCACATCACATATGACCAGCTGCCCTGCCCCTGCTGAAGAAAACGCTCCCACAGCATGATGCTGACACCACAATGTGTGACGGTGGGGATGGTGCAATGTTAGTTTTCCATCACACATAGAGTTTTGCATTTTATCCCAAAAAGTTCTCTTTTGGTCTCATCTTCCACATGCTCGCTGTGTCCGCTACATGGGACTTCTTATGGCTATCAAAAATATCTTCTTGACCCTTTCCATAAAAGGCAGGTTTGTGCAGATATGACTAATAGTTGTCCTGTGGACAGATTCTTCCCCTGAGCTGTGGATCTCTGCCGCTTAACCAGTGACCATAGGCCTCTTGGCTGCTTCTGTCATTAGTGCTCTCCTTGCTTTGGTTGTCAGTTTATGTGGACATCAATGTCTTGATTGTTTTGCAGCTGTGCCATACTCCTTACGTTTCTGGATGATGGACTGCACAGTGCTCCATGAGATGTTCAAAGCTTGGGATATTTTTTATAACCTAACCCTGCTTTCCTATTCTCCATAACTTTATCCCTGACCTGTCTGGTGGGCTCCTTGGTTTTCATGATGCTCTTTGATCGCAAATGTTCTCACACAAACGTCTGAGGGCTTCACAGAATAGCTGTAGTTATACTGAGAAGAAATCACTACCAGGTGGAAGCAATTTACTAATTACAGTGGGTACAAAAAGTATTCAGACCCCTTTAAATTTTTCACTCTTTGTTTCAATACAGCCATTTGGTAAAGTCAAAAAAGTTTATTTTTTTCTCATTAATGTACACTCTGCACCCCATCTTGACTGAAAAAAAACAGAAATGTAGAAATTTTCGCAAATTTATTAAGAAAGAAAAACTTAAATCTCACATGGTCATAAGTATTCAGACCCTTTGATCAGACACTCATATTTAAGTCACATGCTGTCCATTTCCTTGTGATCCTCCTTGAGATGGCTCTACTCCTTCATTAGAGTCCAGTTGTTTTTTATTAAACTGATAGGACTTGATTTGTAAAGGCGCACACCTGTCTATATAAGACCTCACAGTGCATGTCAGACCAAATGAGAATCATGATGTCAGGAACACCGCACTGCACTTGCTCACTGAGCCAGCGCGCATGTCCTGAGTACAAAAAAAGTGCTCAAAGATACCTGTGGAGCGGGCAGCAGCGGTGATGATGCATGCTCCAGGACCTGAAGCACGTGACTGCTGGGGGCATGACCTAAGCTCCACAGAGCTAGGAGCTGCAGGGAAACTCCTAGAAAGGTAACTACAGGACAATGTTACTAAGTGGCATAGACAGAGACAGAAACCAGATCAGGCAGCGTCAAAGCATGAGATAGCAGGACAGTACCAAAGGGTTAGACAGAGCGAATAGTCAGGACGTAGCAATAGATCAGAAAACCAGAACGGGCAATGGACGGTACAATAGGGACAAACTGCAACGGAGTAACAATAGCCAAGCCAGGAGGTCAGAACCGGAGAAGACAATAGTACCAAAACGAGAGACTGAGTACAGAGTGAGGGAACAGGCCAGGTCATACACGGGAATCAAACAAGCAATGCAGAATACACGCACACCAGGGGGGTCGGTCAGACACACAGCCAGAATAACAGTATAGCTGACAGAGAATGCTAGTCTGGAGTGAGTATAAATACCCCTCCCAGATCCAAAGAGAGCCCGGCAAAAGTTAAACTTGTGAGAACAGGACATTAACCATGTCCTAACCATGAAACATGAGGTCAAAGGAACTGGCCAAGGAGCTCAGAGACAGAATTGTGGCAAGGCACAGATCTGGCCAAAGTTACAAAAGAATCTGCAGTACTCAAGGTTCCGAAGAGCACAGTGGCCTCCATAATCCTTAAATGGAAGAAGTTTGGGAGCACCAGAAGTCTTCCTAGACCTGGCAGTCCAGCCAAAGTGAGCAATCATGGGAGAAGAGACTTGGTGAGAGAGGTAAAGAAGAACCCCAAGATCACTGTGGCTGAGCTCCACAGATGCAGTAGGGAGATGGGAGAAAGTTCCACAAAGTCAACTATCACTGCAGCCCTCCACCAGTCGGGCCTTTATGGCAGAGTGGCCCGATGGAAGCCTCTCCTCAGTGCCAGACATATGAAAGGCCGCATAGAGTTTGCTAAAAAACACATGAAGGACTCCCAGACTATGAGAAATAAGATTCTCTGGTCTGATGAGACGAAGATAGAACTTTTTGGTGATAATTCTAAGCGGTATGTGTGGAGAAAACAGGCACTGCTCCTCACCTGCCCAATACAATCCCAACAGTGAAACATGGTGGTGGCAGCATCATGCTATGGGGGTGCTTTTCAGCTGCAGGGACAGGACGACTGGTTGTAATTGAAGGAAACATGAATACGGCCAAGTACAGAGATATCCTGGATGAAAACCTCTTCCAGAGTGCTCTGCACCTCAGACTTGGCCAAAGGGTCACCTTCCAACAAGACATTGACCCTAAGCACACAGCTAAAATAACAAAGGAGTGGCTTCGAAACAACTCTGTGACCATTCTTGACTGGCCCAGCCAGAGCCCTGACCTAAACCCAATGGAGCATCTCTGGAGAGACCTGAAAACGGCTGTCCACCAACGTTCACCATCCAACCTGAAGGAACTGGAGGAACTTGAGAGGATCTGCAAGGAAGAATGGCAGAGGATCCCCAAATCCTGATGTGAAAAACTTGTTGCATCATTCCCAAGAAGACTCATGGCTGTACTAGCTCAAAAGGTGCTTCTCCTCAATACTGCACAATGTGAGATTTAATTTTTCTTTTTTATAAATTTGCAAAAATTTCTACATTTGTTTTTTTTCAGTCAAGATGGGTGCAGAGTGTACATTAATGAGAAAAAATGAACTTTTTTTGAATTTACCAAATGGCTGCAATGAAACAAAGAGTGAAAAATGTAACCCCTTTCTGACATGAGATGTACTATCCCGTCCACGGTACCCGGGACCCTATGACCAGGGCGGCGGGGAGGGGCGCCGCTGATCGCGGCCGGGTGTCAGCTGATTATTACAGCTGACACCCGACACTATGTGTCAAGGGCGGTCATGGACTGCCCCCAGCACGTTAACCCCTAAGGCCTGTTTCACACATCAGTTTTTGTCCATCAGTCAAAATCCGCCGTTTTGCAAAAAAAACGGATCCGCCACTTTTTTTTGGCGGATCCGTTTTTTTTCCCATTGAGTTGCATTACCGGCGGATCTTGACGGATGGCCATCCGTTGGATCAGTTTTTTTGTGGATCCGCCAAAATTTTGACGTCCGCCGACATGCCTGAACGGAGCATGTAACGTTTTTTCGGGCGGCAGGATCCGCACTTCTCACTGCGCATGCCCGAAAGACTTCACTCAGCCGGAAATTTAACCCTAAACTCTGTTCTGGCGACTGCAAAAACCTCTCTCTCTCTTCCCCCCCAGGCAGCGGTTCCTTTAAAATTCTTCCTTTCACGGATCCGTTAAAATAACGGTCCGGTGACAAACGTTGTGGTCAGTTCAGGAACGGATCCGCTATCCGCCATGTTAGCGGATTTTGACTGAACACTAAAACTGATGTGTGAAACAGGCCTCACATGATTGCAGTGTAGCGGGGAATTAGGGAAGCATCGGCAGGGAGGGGGCTCCCTCCGTGCTTCCCTGAGACCCCCGGAGCAGCGCGATGTGCTGCGCTGTCCGAGGGCCTCCTCCCTGCAGGCCCCGGGATCCAAGATGGCCGCGGGGGCCTTCAGGGGCCTACAGGGAGGCGGCTTCCTCAGTGCCTGCAGAGAGCAGGCAGTGAGGAAGCCTGTGCAGCGCCTGTCAGATCGCTGATCTGACAGAGTGCTATCCAAACTGTCAGATCAGCAATCTGACACATTACAGTGATGTTCTCCCCTGGGACAATAAAAAAGTTAAAAAAATGTAAAAATAATTTATAAAAAATCCCTAAATAAATAAAAAAAAATATTCCCTAATAAATTAATTTTTTGGAAATAAAAAAAACAATAAAAGCACACATATTTAGTATCGCTGCGGCCGTAACGACCTGCCCTATAAAACTGTCCCACTAGTTAACTCCTTTAGTGAACCCCTTAAAAAATAAAAAACAAAGCAAAAAACAATGCTTTATCATCATACCGCCGAACAAAAAGTGCAATAACGCACGATCAAAAAAGGATATAAATAACCATAGTACCGCTGAAAACGTCATCCTGTCCCGTAAAAAACGAGCCGCCACACAGCGTTATCAGCGAAAAAATAAAAAAGTTATAGCTCGCAGAATAAAGTGATGCAAAAATAATTATTTTTTATATAAAATTGTTTTCACTGCATAAAAGCACCAAAACATAAAAAAAGACATAAATGAGGTATCCCTGTAATCGTACTGACTCGAAGAATAAAACCACTTTATCAATTTTACCACATGCGGAACGGTGTAAACGCACCCCCCCAAAAGAAATTCATGAAACGCAGGTTTTTGTTCATTCTGCTCCCCAAAAATCGGAATAAAAAGCGATCAAACGATGTCACATGCTCAAAAATGGTACCAATAAAAACGTCAACTCGTCCCGCAAAAAATAAGACCTCACATGACTCAGTGGGTCAAAATACGGAAAAATTATAGCTCTCAAAATGTGGTGATGCAAAAACTATTTTTACAATAAAAAGCGTCTTTTAGCGTGCGACAGCTGCCAAACATAAAAACCGCCATAAATAGTAAATCAAACCCCCGTTATCACCCCCTGAGTTAGGGAAAAACAATAAAATTAAAAAAAAATTATTTATTTCCATTTTCCCATTAGGGCTAGGGTTAGGGCTAGAGCTGAGATTAGGGTTAGGGCTGAGATTAAGGTTAGGGGTGTGTTGGGGTTAGGGTTGGAGTTATAATTGGGGGGTTTCCACTGTTTGGGCACATCAGGTGCTCTCCAAACGCAACATGGCGTCTGATCTCAATTCCAGCCAATTCTGCGTTGAAAAAGTCAAACGGCGCTCCTTCCCTTCCAAGCTCTGCCATGCGCCCAAACAGTGTTTTACCCCCACATATAGGGAATCAGCCTACTCAGGACAATTTGCAAAACAACTTTTGGGGTCCAATTTCTCCTGTTACCCTTGGGAAAATAAAAAAATTGGGGACTAAAAGATCATGTCTGTGGAAAAAATATAATTTTTTTATTTTCACGCCCGGGCGTTATAAACTTCTGTGAAGCCCTTGGGGTTCAAAGTTCTCACCACATAAGTTCCTTGGGGGGTCTAGTTTCCAAAATGGTATCATTTGTGAGGGGTTTCCACTGTTTTGGCACATCAGGGGCTTTCCAAACGCGACATGGCATCCGATCTCAATTCCAGCCAAAAAAGTCAAATGGCGCTGCTTCCCTTCCAAGCTCTGCCATGCGCCCAAATAGTCATTTACCCCCACATATGGGGTATCAGCGTATTCAGGACAAATTGCACAATAACTTTTGGGGTCCTGCTTCCCTTGGGAAAATAAAAATTGGGGGTGAAAAGATCATTTTTGTGGAAAAAATATGATTTTTTAATTGTATGTTATAAACTTCTGTGAAGCCCTTGGGCGTTCAAAGTTCTCCCCACATATCTAGATTAGTTTCTTGGGGGGTCTAAGTTTCTAAAATGGGATCACTTGTGGGGGGTTTCCACTGTTTAGGCACATCAGGGGCTCTCCAAACGTGACATGGCGTCCGATTTGAATTCCAGCCAATTTTGCAATGAAAAAGTCACTACATGTCATGGAGGCTCCAGCCCCGCTGTGTGAATACATCAAAACACACTGCAGGGCTGGATCTGGGGCCTCCACAACACGCAGGTGCAATAGCCTGATGTCGGTTCTCGGGCAGCGTGCACTGCGTATGCCCGAGAACTCTTGTCACTGCGCAGGCGCCGGGATTCAAAACAGGAGGATGCAGCGACGCACAGGGGCATCATGATGGACGGATGGTGGGCGGCGCCGAGACACTGGACAGGCATGATGGACGGATTGTAGGCAGCTGATACAGGGGGACACATCATACCTATGGGACACATTACAGGTATGAGGAGCTATTTATAAAAGTCGATATTTCAGCGTTACTCGGGGTCAGAAAAAGAAAAGCCACCTTCACAGAATGCAGCCTTAGTGCTGCTGAAGGTGGCTCTTTAACTTAAAAACGCCCGGGGGGGGGGGGGGGGTGACAGGTTCCTTTTAAGGGCATAAAAATTCAAAGTTGGAAAATTGCGAAATTTTCGTCAAATTTCCGTTTTTTTCACAAATAAACGCAAGTCGTATCAATGAAATTTTACCACTAACATGAAGTACAATATGTCACGAAAAAACAATGTCAGAATCACCGGGACCCATGGAAGCTCCGGAGTTATGACCTCAAAGGGACAGTGGTCAGAATTGTAAAAATTGGCCTGGACATGAACGTGCAAACCACCCTTGGGGGGTAAAGGGGTCTGAACACTTTCCGTACCCACTGTATGTGACTTCTGGAGGCGATTAGTCACTCAGGATGTTATTTAGAAGGATCAGACTACAGGGGGTTGAATACAAATGCACCTTGCAATGTTCAGATTTATATTTTTTTAACTAATTGGAAAACCTTGCTTCATTCCGTTTACATGTCAAACGTACTTGTTACTTTGTGTAGTCTCATATAAAATACTAAGATACAGTATATCTAAGCTTGTGGGTGTAATGTGAAAAAATGTGGAAAAGTTCACTGGGTATGAAAACTTTTTCAGTGTATATCAAGTCTAGGTCTGCTATGCATGAGATATAAGATCCTGTATGTATCAGGACTAGGTCTGTCATGTATGAGGTATAGGGTGCTGTATGTATCAGGTCTTGGTCTGTCATGTATGAGGTATAGGGTGCTGTATGTATCAGGATTAGGTCTGTCATGTATGAGGTATAGGGTGCTGTATGTATCAGGTCTAGGTCTGTCATGTATGAGGTACAGGGTGCTGTATGTATCAGGTCTTGGTCTCTCATGTATGAGGTATAGGGTGCTGTATGTATCAGGATTAGGTCTGTCATGTATGAGGTATAGGGTGCTGTATGTATCAGGTCTAGGTCTGTCATGTATGAGGTACAGGGTGCTGTATGTATCAGGTCTAGGTCTGTCATGTATGAGGTATAGGGTGCTGTATGTATCAGGTCTTGGTCTGTCATGTATGAGGTATAGGATGCTGTATGTATCAGGTCTTGGTCTGTCATGTATGAGGTATAGGATGCTGTATGTATCAGGACTAGGTCTGTCATGTATGAGGTATAGGGTGCTGTATGTATCAGGTCTAGGTCTGACATGTATGAGGTATAGGATGCTGTATGTATCAGGTCTTGGTCTGTCATGTATGAGGTATAGGGTGCTGTATGTATCAGGACTAGGTCTGTCATGTATGAGGTATGGGATGCTGCATGTATCAGGTCTAGGTCTGTCATGTATGAGGTATAGGGTGCTGCATGTATGAGGTCTAGGTCTGTCATGTATGAGGTATAGGGTGCTGTATGTATCAGGTCTTGGTCTGTCATGTATGAGGTATAGGATGCTGCATGTATCAGGTCTAGGTCTGTCATGTATGAGGTATAGGGTGCTGCATGTATCAGGTCTTGGTCTGTCATGTATGAGGTATAGGGTGCTGCATGTATCAGGTCTAGGTCTGTCATGTATGAGGTATAGGGTGCTGTATGTATCAGGTCTTGGTCTGTCATGTATGAGGTAAAGGGTGCTGCATGTATCAGGTCTAGGTCTGTCATGTATGAGGTATAGGGTGCTGTAGGCATCAGGTCTAGGTCTGTCATGTATGAGGTATAGGGTGCTGTATGTATCAGGTCTAGGTCTGTCATGTATGAGGTATAGGATCCTGTATGTATCAGGTCTAGGTCTGTCATGTATGAGGTATAGGGTGCTGTATTTATCAGGTCTAGGTCTGTCATGTATGAGATATAGGATCCTGTATGTATCAGGTCTAGGTCTGTCATGTATGAGGTATAGGGTGCTGCATGAATCAAGTCTAGGTCTGTCATGTATGAGGTATAGGGTGCTGTATGTATCAGGTCTTGGTCTGTCATGTATGAGGTATAGGGTGCTGTATGTATCAGGTCTAGGTCTGTCATGTATGAGGTATAGGGTGCTGTATGTATCAGGATTAGGTCTGTCATGTATGAGGTATAGGGTGCTGTATGTATCAGGTCTTGGTCTGTCATGTATGAGGTATAGGGTGCTGCATGTATCAGGTCTAGGTCTGTCATGTATGAGGTATAGGGTGCTGTATGTATCAGGTCTTGGTCTGTCATGTATGAGGTATAGGGTGCTGCATGTATCAGGTCTAGGTCTGTCATGTATGAGGTATAGGGTGCTGTAGGCATCAGGTCTAGGTCTGTCATGTATGAGGTATAGGGTGCTGTATGTATCAGGTCTAGGTCTGTCATGTATGAGGTATAGGATCCTGTATGTATCAGGTCTAGGTCTGTCATGTATGAGGTATAGGGTGCTGTATGTATCAGGTCTAGGTCTGTCATGTATGAGGTATAGGATCCTGTATGAATCAGGTCTAGGTCTGTCATGTATGAGGTATAGGGTGCTGCATGAATCAAGTCTAGGTCTGTCATGTATGAGGTATAGGGTGCTGTATGTATCAGGTCTTGGTCTGTCATGTATGAGGTATAGGGTGCAGCATGTATCAGGTCTAGGTCTGTCATGTATGAGGTATAGGGTGCTGTATGTATCAGGTCTAGGTCTGTCATGTATGAGGTATAGGGCGCTGTATGTATCAGGTCTAGGTCTGTCATGTATGAGGTATGGGATGCTATATGTATCAGGTCTAGGTCTGTCATGTATGAGGTATAGGGTGCTGTATGTATCAGGTCTAGGTCTGTCATGTATGAGGTATAGGGTGCTGTATGTATCAAGATTTTTACTGGGAAATCATAAATCTTGCACTGGTGCTTTATATGTGAGCGATTATACGAATTACTGTTCTGGTTATTACACCTGGCGCTGCTGCCGCTCCTCCACCCAGTGACGTTTCCAGCAGACACTTTACATTTTTATAATGCAGCAAAAAGAAAAAGAAAAAACTCTCCCAGCAATGGCTCTGCCCGAGGCCTCGTCTCCAGCAGCTGCTGACACAACGTGGGACTTATTAAAGGGAACAGGTTATGTGCTGAGATTTATAAGGTGTGAGAAAAGGCTGACCCTACATCATGGGTGCAGGCTGACCCTACAACATCATGGGTGCAGGCTGACCCTACAACATCATGGGTGCGGGCTGACCCTACAACATCATGGGTGCAGGCTAACCCTACAACATCATGGGTGCAGGCTGACCCTACAACATCATGGGTGCAGGCTGACCCTACAACATCATGGGTGCAGGCTGACCCTACAACATCATGGGTGCAGGCTGACCCTACAACATCATGGGTGCAGGCTGACCCTACAACATCATGGGTGCAGGCTGACCCTACAACATCATGGGTGCAGGCTGACCCTACAACATCATGGGTGCAGGCTAACCCTACATCATGGGTGCAGGCTAACCCTTCATCATGGGTGCGGGCTGACCCTACATCATCGGTGCAGGCTGACCCTACAACATCATGGGTGCAGGCTGACCCTACAACATCATGGGTGCGGGCTGACCCTACATCATGGGAGCAGGCTGACCCTACATCATGGGAGCAGGCTGACCCTACAACATCATGGGTGCGGGCTGACCCTACAACATCATGGGTGCAGGCTGACCCTACAACATCATGGGTGCAGGCTGACCCTACATCATGGGTGCAGGCTGACCCTACAACATCATGGGTGCAGGCTAACCCTACATCATGGGTGCGGGTTGACCCTACAACATCATGAGTGCGGGCAGACCCTACAACATCATGGGTGCGGGCTGACCCTACAACATCATGGGTGCGGGTTGACCCTACAACATCATGGGTGCGGGTTGACCCTACAACATCATGGGTGCAGGCTGACCCTACAACATCATGGGTGCGGGCTGACCCTACAACATCATGGGTGCAGGCTGACCCTACATCATGGGTGCAGGCTGACCCTACAACATCATGGGTGCAGGCTAACCCTACATCATGGGTGCGGGTTGACCCTACAACATCATGAGTGCGGGCAGACCCTACAACATCATGGGTGCGGGCTGACCCTACAACATCATGGGTGCGGGTTGACCCTACAACATCATGGGTGCGGGTTGACCCTACAACATCATGTGTGCGTGCTAACCCTACAATGTTATGGGTGCGGGCTGAACCTACAACATCATGGGTGCAGGCTGACCCTATAACATCATGGGTGCAGGCTGACCCTACAACATCATGGGTGCAGGCTAACCCTACAACATCATGGGTGCGGGCTGACCCTACAACATCATGGGTGCAGGCTGACCCTACAACATCATGGGTGCAGGCTGACCCTACAACATCATGAGTGCGGGCTGACCCTACAACATCATGGGTGCGGGCTGACCCTACATCATGGGTGCGGGCTGACCCTACAACATCATGGGCGCGGGTTGACCCTACAACATCATGGGTGCGGGTTGACCCTACAACATCATGTGTGCGTGCTAACCCTACAATGTTATGGGTGCGGGCTGAACCTACAACATCATGGGTGCGGGCTGACCCTACAACATCATGGGTGCGGGCTGACCCTACAACATCATGGGTGCGGGCTGAGCCTACGTTATGGGTGCGGGCTGACCCTACAACATAATGTGTGCGTGCTAACCCTACAATGTTATGGGTGCGGGCTGAACCTACAACATCAAGTGTGCGGGCTGACCCTACAACATAATGGGTGCGGGCTGACCCTACAACATCATGACTACGGGCTGACCCTACAACATCATGGGTGCGGGTTGACCCTACAACATCATGTGTGCGTGCTAACCCTACAATGTTATGGGTGCGGGCTGAACCTACAATCATGGGTGCGGGCTGACCCTACAACATCATGGGTGCGGGCTGACCCTACAACATCATGGGTGCGGGCTGAACCTACAACATCATGGGTGCGGGCTGACCCTACAACATCATGGGTGCGGGCTGACCCTACAACATCATGGGTGCGGGCTGACCCTACAACATCATGGGTGCGGGCTGAACCTACAACATCATGGGTGCGGGCTGACCCTACAACATCATGGGTGCGGGCTGACCCTACAACATCATGGGTGCGGGCTGACCCTACAACATCATGGGTGCGTGCTAACCCTACAATGTTATGGGTGCGGGCTGAACCTACAACATCATGGGTGCGGGCTGAACCTACAACATCATGGGTGCGGGCTGACCCTACAACATCATGGGTGCGGGCTGACCCTACAACATCATGGGTGCGGGCTGACCCTACAACGTTATGGGTGTGGGCTAACCCTACGTTATGGATGCGCGCTAACCCTACAACGTTATGGGTGCGGGCTGACCCTAATACGTTATGGGTGCGGGCTGACCCTACAACGTTATGGGTGCGGGCTGACCCTACAACGTTATGGGTGCAGGCTGACCCTACAACATTATGGGTATGGGCTAACCGTACAACATCATGGGTGCAGGCTGACCCTACATCATGGGTGCGGGCTAACCCTACAACATCATGTGTGCAGGCTAACCCTACAACGTTTTGGATGCAGGCTGACCCTACAACATTATGGGTGCGGGCTAACCCTACAACATTAGGGGTATGGGCTAACCCTATAACATCATGCGTGCGGGCTAACCCTAAGTTATGGGTGCGGGCTGACGCTACAACATCATGGGTGCGGGCTGACCCTACAACAACATGGGTGCAAGCTGACTCTACAACATTATGGGTAAGGGCTGACCCTACAACATTATGGGTACAGGCTGACACTGTGACATTAAGGGTACAGGCTGACACTGACATTATGGGTACAGACTGACACTGACATTATGGGTATGGGCTGACACTGTGACATTATGGGTACAGACTGACACTGACATTATGGATACAGGCTGACACTGACATTATGGGTACAGACTGACACTGACATTATGGATACAGGCTGACACTGACAATATGGGTACAGACTGACACTGACATTATGGGTATGGGCTGACACTGTGACATTATGGGTACAGGCTGACCTACAACATTATAGGTACGGGCTGACACTGTGACATTATGGGTACAGGCTGACACTGTGCGCACTGGGTTATGCATGCCATGCTTTCTGTCTTTATTGTGATTGATCTAGGCTGCTGTACACACATACAGCAGCCCTACCCTGCCCCAGGCTCTATTTGATTATGCGCCTGTGGCTGGGCCTGTTTCACCCTTCATCTGTGGTTGCTGGTTTGGAAGTGTGGTGGTTAGATCTGAAATGTCCATGTCCATGTCCGGACCTGGTCGTCCTTTATCTGCGCTCGCCCTTTCTGGCGCCATGGGAGTGATTCAGAAACGATTCAGGTACATTTTGCATTTAATATGGTCTTGCTTTTAATACATTTAGGAGGATGTAATGGCACAGCGAATATAAAAAACGTAGAGTAGGACTGCCCCACATGAGAATTCTGTGACGTGGCGGGGTGGCTCAAAGAATTTATCAATTGTTTGCTAAATGTCTCATTTTAAAGTGCAAGCCTAAAAAGAGAGCATGGCACTCAGGAATAGTTTGGTTGTTGGTGCTCAAGTCGGGTATCTAACCCATCAATCAAAAATGACAAAAATCTTGGCACTCAATATGTGAAATTTTCAGACACTTTTATTTTGTGCATCCAGACAGAAAGGTTTAAACGTTTTCGGTCCAGCATAGGACCTTCATCAGAAAAATCTCGTTTACTGAAACATACATACAAAAGAAGAACCAAAACATGACGTTAATTGCTGTCCGCACCATCACAGAAATACATACTAACAAAAGACATGACAAAAATATATGTTCCAACTTCATCAAAAATTGAAAGGAGAGAGAGACGGCTCGTAGAGGTACTATCCAAGGGTGCTTTGCTGAGTCAGGCGATGGTAACTCCAAAGGTGCTGTGCTGGTCATTAAGGAAGAGGGAGCCTATAAGGCTGAGTTCACACGTGGCGTCTTTTTTGTGTTTCCGCGGCGGTTTTAACCGCGCGATTTTGCCGTGAAAATGCGAAAAATAAGCATCCCATGCATTCCTAAGGGATTCCGCAATGCTGTACTAATGCTGCGGTTTTTACCGCGACGGAATTGCTTCGCGGTAAAAAACGTAGCATGCTCATTAATTTAGCGGAATCGCGGCGATCCCGCACCCACAGGCTACGCCCACCATGCGAAAAGTAAGCAGAACATTTGCGGATGGTACCCACGGTCCAGAGGAGAGGAGACTGTCCTCCGGGCTTTGGGTACCATATCCCTGTAAAAAATAGAATTTAAAATAAAAAATATTGTTATTCTCACCTTCCGACGTCCCGCGCAGCCTTCCCGCCTCTCTCCACACTCCCGGTCCCAGTAAGCCTTTGCGAGCGATGACGTCCGTTCTCGCGGGATCGCGAAGTCTCGCGGTCATTCGCGCGACGTCATCGCGACGTCGTAATCCTGCGAGAACGTATCCCTGCATCGACTGCACCAAATTGCTGCAGGTTCTGTTTGGCACTGGTCGGCACAGCGTCAAAAGGACGCATGTGCCGCCAAACGCATACCTGCGCTCGGCCTGCGTCCCCAGTGCTAAAGATAGGGGACGCGGGACGCATGCAGCGTCATGCGCCCGTAGGCAGAGCTACCGGCGGAGGCGTGGCAGGGTTCGGGGCTTAGCGGCAGCCGTGCGCAGCCCGACGCTGCGGCCGTAAACACTAATGTGAAACTAGCCTAAGATGGAATACCTGGATGGCCGGTGAAAATGTTAAATGGCTGGCGTCTGGAAAGCATATGTGGACTGAGCCATCCAAAATTAGAACAGGCAGCTGTAAAATAAGTGGCCTATCAAACAGTGCAAAACAAGAGGGAGGCAGGGAATAGGTTGAAGGAAGGTAAATATACCTGTGCAGCGTAGGGCTTCAGAAAAGGGACCTCCAGGGTCACTAAAATAAGGAGTGAAGGCAGCGCTGATAGCAGTGGGTATACATTGTGTCACATCTATTGCATTATTTAATTAGAACCTCCATTTTGCTATTAGATTCTCTACTTTGTCCTTCTTTTGGCTACCAATACAAGGATTTATTTATTTCAGGTATTGGTGTGACTTCTATTCCTAGCCATCTTGGAAGCACTAGATTGCACATGTATGAGATATCGCACAAGGGCACACCATACTATCACGAGCAATTATCTGTTGTAGTTCCTTCCACGCTCAACAACACTCACTTATAGGCTCCCTCTTCCTTAACGACCAGCACAGCACCTTTGGAGTTACCATCGCCTGACTCAGCAAAGCACCCTTGGATAGTACCTCTACGAGCCGTCTCTCTCTCCTTTCAATTTTTGATGAAGTTGGAACATATATTTTTGTCATGTCTTTTGTTAGTATGTATTTCTGTGATGGTGCGGACAGCAATTAACGTCTTGTTTTTGTTCTTCTTTTGTATGTATGTTTCAGTAAACGAGATTTTTCTGATGAAGGTCCTATGCTGGACCGAAAACGTTTAAACCTTTCTGTCTGGATGCACAAAATAAAAGTGTCTGAATATTTCACATATTGAGTGCCAAGATTTTTGTCATTTTTCATTTTAAAGTACAGATAGAAATCAATATGTGCATATGCACTTTATGTATTGCGTTCTGACCATAGGCAGCGCTGGCTTCTCCGCTTTTTAACTCCTCAATTTCCTGGACTCCACAGCACTGGTCACTACAGAGCATGGATATAAAGTGCAGCACAGATTCATCACAACTAAAGGCTCAACTAATTTCTGTATCAAACACGACAGACACGGACTGAGCCAGCAACAGGACAGGCACGGGCTGAGCCAGCAACAGGACAGGCACGGGCTGAGCCAGCAACAGGACAGGCACGGGCTGAGCCAGCAACAGGACAGGCACGGGCTGAGCCAGCAACAGGACAGGCACGGGCTGAGCCAGCAACAGGACAGCCACGGGCTGAGCCAGCAACAGGACAGGCACGGGCTGAGCCAGCAACAGGACAGGCACGGGCTGAGCCAGCAACAGGACAGGCACGGGCTGAGCCAGCAACAGGACAGGCACGGGCTGAGCCAGCAATAGGACAGGCACGGGCTGAGCCAGCAACAGGACAGGCACGGGCTGCCCCAGCAACACGACAGGCACGGGCTGAGCCAGCAACAGGACAGGCACGGGCTGAGCCAGCAACAGGACAGGCACGGGCTGAGCCAGCAACAGGACAGGCACGGGCTGAGCCAGCAACAGGACAGGCACAGGCTGAGCCAGCAACAGGACAGGCACGGGCTGAGCCAGCAACAGGACAGGCACGGGCTGAGCCAGCAACACGACAGGCACGGGCTGAGCCAGCAACACTACAGGCACGGGCTGAGCCAGCAACACGACAGGCACGGGCTGAGCCAGCAACAGGACAGGCACGGGCTGAGCCAGCAACACGACAGGCACGGGCTGCCCCAGCAACACGACAGGCACGGGCTGCCCCAGCAACACGACTGGCACGGGCTGCCCCAGCAACACGACAGGCACAGGCTGCCCCAGCAACACGACAGGCACGGGCTGCCCCAGCAACACGACAGGCACGGGCTGCCCCAGCAACACGACAGGCACGGGCTGCCCCAGCATTGCAGCTTTCGAGACTCCTCAGGTCTCTTCATCAGGCATTAACTGATACAAAATCTGAAGAATCACATATTTATGCACAAGACAGCACAGAAATAATGCAATAGATAAGACAAGTGATATGAGGCAGAATTGTCATTATAGGAGAGGCATAGACATAAATGTTGGACCAGTTCATAGATAAGGAGTGTGAACGTTTTATTGCCCTCTGATTGGGGTCTGGTTCTGTGTAGTGTGATGACCCCAGAAGGTCTGAAGAGCGAATTTGCTCTTCATACCTTCTGGGGTCATCATACAACACAGAACCAGACCCCAATCAGAGGGCAATAAAACTTTCACACTTATTTGATGTAAAAAGACATAAATCCATGCGACACATTCGAAGAGACCTGAGTAGTCTCGAAAGCTGCAATGTGTTACCATCTTTTCAGTTAGCCATTAAAGGGTATCAACCACTGAGGACTCTCAATTCTAAATATTCTTGGCTAACATGATACAAAGATATATATCTTTCTTGTATGAAGGTGGATTTAGGATTTTCAACTATTATATGCTCTTCCTGCGGCACTGCTGGATTTTCCGAGCTCCAGACTCCGCTATGGGTGAACTGACATAATCCCCTTTATCTTTATCCAATGTATTATATAGTTTAGGAGTCGCTGTTGGTCCATTTTACATCGACTTCACGACTCTGACTCCACAGCCCTGATAACGACCCGTCACACCTATCTCCAGCCTAGAATCAGAGCAGACATAACCTTAACATCTCCCCCTCCACCACTACAGACCTTCATACTGAGAGGTCTGCTCTGCTGCCTGCTCCACCTGCGGCACTGCACACAATGCCCCCTCGGGCCTGCATTGTGGGGGACTCTGTTAGATTACCTTGCACACTTGGAACTGCTCGGAGGTAAGGCTCTCCTGGATTTCTGGTTCTCGGGGAGACACCACAGTCCCCGGCTGTCCAGATGGATAAACTCCACAGCCACCACCTGTTCCACCACCGACTCCTGCTCCAACCGGCGTAGAGGCAGTTAAGCCGTCCAACACCTTCCGTATAGTCTTCATCCTCGGACACCTCTACGAGGTCAGGGGAGCACAGAGAGCCCCAATGTTCATCCCCCAAATAAATGGAGTAAATTCCAGATGATGTGGGAAGGCACGAGGAGCAGTGTCTATAATGGACTAGGTGAGATTATAACGAGACATCATGGAGAAGAATTTGTGAGGTGAACCCAGAAGTAAGTGTCCTAGGGTGAAGTCATATGATCCGGACCCCAGATGATAAAGCCCAAACCAAGAGGGAACTTTATGACGGCGACATCCCAGGAGCTCCCGGATTAGTGCTGGATCCGATCTTCTCTAGCAGAGGTCCCGGATAATGTCCATCGATCAGTCCCCAAAACGAAGAATTCACGGCTAGATATCTGCCCCGTCCACCAGCTGCAACACATGTCCGATACTGCCGGCTGTCTGATGCCGTCAGTCCCTACCTCACACCTGTGATAGATCACTAGAGGAGAGATCACCGCCCCGTACAGGACTATAATAACTATATATTCCTTCCCTCAGAACTACAGATCCTCTGCTCGAGGCGTGCACGTGACCTGAACTCCGTGGAGACAGCACAGTCTACTCCAGTACAGGCACCAATAACAGTACTAGATCCCCCAAGTCCTCCACAGATCAGATCCCCCAATCTCATCTACAGACCAGAACCCCCAATATCCTTTATAAGAAACTAGATTGCCTATTTCCACTATAGATCAACAGATCCGAGCCCTCAATCTCTCTATCCCAGCACCAGATCACTCAGTATTTTGCCTGATCCCCTAAACTACTCTACAATAGACCACCAGATCTCTTACTACATAATGGATTGCTAAATCTGATGTGTAACAGACCAGATCTTTTCTTCTCATCAGACCAGATCCCTAATTTTAGGTTAATTATATCCCCGAATCCACCATACAAAAGGCCAGATTTCTCATTTTGTACTAGATCCCTCAATCTGATGTGTAACAGATCAAATCCCTCACTCTAGGCCTGATCAGGTCACCCCAATCCCCTGTAAACAGATAAGGTCTATAAATCTTTGCTAAATCCCCCAACTTTAAGTGTGACGTACAAAATCTCTTCCTCACCATTGATTACATCTCTCAATCTGTAATAGATCCCCCAATCTACTTTATAAAAATAAGGATCTTACAATCTGTAACAGCAGCTCCAGACATCTCTAAAATCAACCAGATACCTCAATTTATATTAGATCTCCAATCTGTTATGTAATTGGGTAGATCTATTTTTGAAAGATCAGATATACCATTGTAAACTAGATTCACCAGACCCTGACTCTTTTTACAACAGATTAGATCCCTTTATGTACAATAAGTCTCAAAATCAGACTAGATTCCTTCTTTACAAAAGACTAGATTTCCCATTGTATACTAGAGCCACTAGAGCCCCATGTACTCTATAACAGACAAGATCTCACAACCTATACTTGAACCCCCCCAGACTAGATTCCTTCTTTACAACAGACCAGATCAGATCTCACACCCTATGAAATCCCCTTGGACTAAATTGCTTATTTACAGTAGGCCAGAGCTCACAATGTAATCTGGATCTACCCAGACTAGACCTTATAGATCCCCCAGACTAAATCCATTCTTTGCAACAGACCAGATCTCTCAATATATATGAAATCTATATAGATCCTTTCTTTACAACAGCCAAAAATCTCACTATCTATACAGATCCCAAGACTAGATCGCTTCTTTACAGCAGACTGATGTCACAATCCATGCTAGATCTCCCAATCTACTCTAGTGCAGACTGGATCGGTCAATCTTTCCTGCCCCTCCTGGAGCCAGATCCCAGATCTGTCCTGCCCCCCCTGGAGCCAGACCTCAGATTTCTCCTAACCCCCCCCCCCCGGAGCCGTATCCCAGATCTCTCCTGACCCCCCTGGAGCTGGATCCCAGATCTCTTCTGATCCCCCCTGGAGCCGGATCCCTGATCTCTCCTGACCCCCCTGGGGCCGGATCCCAGATCTCTCCTGATCTCCCTGGAGCCGGATCCCTGATCTCTCCTGACCCCCCTGGGGCCGGATCCCAGATCTCTCCTGATCCCCCTGGAGCCGGATCCCTGATCTCTCCTGATCCCCCTGGAGCTGGATCCCTGATCTCTCCTGATCCCCCTGGGGCCGGATCCCAGATCTCTCCTGATCCCCCTGGAGCTGGATCCCCGATCTCTCCTGATCCCCCTGGAGCTGGATCCCCGATCTCTCCTGACCCCCCTGGAGCTGGATCCCTGATCTCTCCTGGCCCCCTGTGGCCGGATCCCAGATCTCTCCTGATCCCCCTGGAGCCGGATCCCCGATCTCCAGCAGATCCCAGGCGGTTGGTTCCCTCGGCTCCTCCGCAGGGTCTCCTCCCCGGCTCCTGCAGACAGGACGGGCGGCTCCGGAGCCTCCACAGGTTCCGCACCTGCCTCCTGTCAGGGCGCAGCTGCCTCCGACTGCGGGGATCGCACTCCGGACGGTGGGGATGACAGGGAGCCGCGGTGAGGGCTCCGGCCAGCAGCCTCCTCCGCCCGCTCACTCTCTCCGGATCTCCGCGCTGGAGCTGAGCAGGTGCGGCCGCCGCTGGAGCCCGGTCCGGAGCCTCGGCTGTCGCCGCCGCTGTCCGTGGTGCTGAGGAGAATGGGCGGGAACTGGAGGGCGGGAAAAAGGCGGGACGCGTGAGGTAATAAATAATTCAAAACACACTGACGCTAGCTCCGCCCAGTAACGCCCCTACACGTGACTTCTGCTGCCACGCCCCTTTCTACTCTACTCACCAGCCACGTAGTTTAGTTGGTTAAATGGAAACGCCCACTCGTCACTGACCAATCAGTATAAAACTCTGCCGCGATTACCAAGACGGCCACGCCCATATAGTGTTCCGTCAGCTGCAGCAAAAAGAGGCGGTGCTTTTTTTCGCAGTCAATAATTGGTCGGCCGTGTAAATGATTGACAGCTCAGCCAGCGAATAAGGAGCGTGTGTCTGCGCGCTACCTGAAGGGCGTGGTTAGAAAGAGGTATATAAGCCATGCTTCTGGAGCAGTGGGTGGTTAGTATGAGGTGGTCGGCGCAGAGCTGTGGAGGCTGCTGTCATGGAGCAGCGGGTCTGAGGCGGCTGACAGCTCTCTTCTCGGTGTATAGCGGAGTCACACACGGTATCCCTGGATCACGCACTCCGCCACAGTGTGCACCAGGGCCGGCACGGCGTCCACAGCCCGCGCCTCCGTCCCCTCAGCCATTCCTCGCTCGTTGTCAGTGGGAATTGTTTGTCAAATCACGTCCTGTATTAGGCCTGTTTCACACTTCCGTTTTTGTCCATCAGTCAAAATCCGCCGCTTTTAAAAAAAAAAAACGGATCGGCCATTTTTTTTGGTGGATCCGTTTTTTCCCATTGAGTTGCATTACCGGCGGATCTTGACGGCCTCCGTTGGATCCGTTTTATGCGGATCCGCCAAATTTTTTGCGTCCGCCGACATGTCCGGACGGACCCTGCAACGTTTTTTCCCTGCAGGATCCGCATTTTTATAGTGCGCATGCCCGGAGGAAGGAAGTCAGCCGGGAACCTAACACCGAAATCATTTCTGGTGGACGGAAAAATTCTCTCTCTCTCTCTCGGCTACGGTTCCTTTAAAATTCTTCATTCATCGGATCCATCAAAAAAACGGTCCAGTCACAAACGTTCACATCAGTTTTGCAACGGATCCTCTTTCCGCCATTTTGGCGGATTTTGACACACAAAAAACTGAAGTGTGAAACAGGCCTAACAGAGAAGAGTTCTACGAGCTGCGCAAGTCCGCCATTGTGTTACTCGTTCTTAGTGTTAACCGTGCGGCAAATGTAGCGCGGTTCTCAGAGCTCCGGGTGGGCGTGGATTTCTCCTGGCTCCGGGTGGCCGCGGATTTCTCCTGGCTCCGGGTGGCCGCGGATTTCTCCTGGCTCCGGGTGGCCGCGGTTCTCCTGGCTCCGGGTGGGTGCGCATTTCTCCTGGCTCCGGGTGGCCGTGGTTCTCCTGGCTCTGGGTGGGTGCAGATCTCCGGGTTCCAAGTGGCTGCAGTTTCCTGGCTCCGGGTGGCCGCGGATTTCTCCTGGCTCCGGGTGGCCGCGGATTTCTCCTGACTCCGGGTGGCCGCGGATTTCTCCTGGCTCCGGGTGGCCGCGGATTTCTCCTGGCTCCGGGTGGCCGCGGATTTCTCCTGGCTCCGGGTGGCCGCGGTTCTCCTGGCTCCGGGTGGGTGCGGATCTCCGGGTTCCAAGTGGCTGCAGTTTCCTGGCTCCGGGTGGCCGCGGATTTCTCCTGGCTCCGGGTGGCCGCGGATTTCTCCTGGCTCCGGGTGGCCGCGGATTTCTCCTGGCTCCGGGTGGCCACGGATTTCTCCTGGCTCCGGGTGGCCGCGGATTTCTCCTGGCTCCGGGTGGCCGCGGATTTCTCCTGGCTCCGGGTGGCCGCGGATTACTCCTGGCTCCGGGTGGCCGCGGTTCTCCTGGCTCCGGGTGGGTGCGGATCTCCGGGTTCCAAGTGGCTGCAGTTTCCTGGCTCCGGGTGGCCGTGGTTCTCTGAGTACTGGGTGGCCGTGGTTCTCTGAGTTTCAGGTGGTTGCGGTTCTTCGGGTTCCAGGTCGCTGCGGTTCTGCGAGTCGCTGCAGTTCTCCAGGTTCCAGGTGGCGGCGGTTCTCCGTGTGGCCGCTGTTCTCCAAGTTCTGGGTGGCTGTAGTTCTCCGGATGGAGTCCGATAACGCTTCTCTGCTGTGTGAAGACTGATTTTTTCCTTTTCCCGGGAGCTCCAGTTTTTAGTGTTAGCATTTAGTGTGTTTATGATATTTTTGTTGCAGTCCTAAACCTATAGGTTGGCCCCCGGCGTCTTGTCCCCTCCACTGGCAATGACTGACAGGTGTTCCCCTCTGCACATAGCAAGAGTCACTCATGGGGAGAGGCCCCCACAGACTCACCAACTTGACTAGTCTCCAGCATGACCTCAGTCCACAGCTGATATTACACTGTCTCTGAAATGCCGCAGCGTTTCAGAATAAAGTATACAGTGGCATGTAAAAGTCTGGGCACCCCTGATCAGAATTACTGTTATTGTGAACAGTTGAGCAAGTTGAAGATGAAATAATCTAAGACCTAGAGTCGAAACGCGCAGGATTATGCTGCTGCATGTGTTGTGCTGCTAGTGCTATTTTTGCATTGAACATCAGATTTGTTCATAATTTTATGGTAATAAAAGTTACTTTTTAAGTGAACAAGATTTCCTGTGGATCCTGCTGGAATTCGCCTGTTTTCTGATTATCTCTTCCGAGGCTGCTCAGCCCAGTCCGTGCAGGATCAGGCACTTGGAACTACAGCAAATATGGGTGAGCTGATGGACTTTTTCTTTTTTCTACAGAAATGATCTAAAAGGCTTAGAGTCACAGGTGACACATTTCCTTTCCTTTGTATTTTCTGCAGTATATATGTATTTCTTTTTTTTTTTCTTTTAAAAATTACAAAAAGGAAAATGGGCCAATGCAAAACTTTGGGCACCCTTGGAGATTTCTGTGTTCAGATAAGGTTTCCGGCCTTAAAGGGGTTGTCCCACGAACAAAAGTTTGTTTTAATCATTAGATCTTGTAATAATAAAACATTTCACAATTGGATGTGTTTAAATGGTCTGATCATTCCACATCTCCTGGACATGGGAGGACACAGTGGAGTGTACAGACATGACAGCTGGGATCACAGCCCATACTTCCTGTGAGGTAAAACATTTGCTGTTTTTTTTTGAGGCTGTGTGCCCACGTAGCGTTTTTCAAGCGTTTCTGCAGCTCTTTTAGACAAGCGTTTCTGCTGCAGAAACGCTTAAAAGCATTCCATGGATTTGTAATGGAAAATGCACATGTTGTGCCAATGGTTCGTTTTTAACCGCTGCGGAATCACTTAGCGGTTACAAGCGCAGCATGTTCATTAATTTTTCGGAATCGCGGGCGATTCCGCATGCCATCAATTGTATGGGCAAAGACGCTTAGGAAAACGCATGCAAAAACGCTTGACAAACGCTTAAAAAAGCGCATCAAAAACTGCCTGCGTTTTCCCGGGAGCAGGGTGTGCGATTCTCCTCAGGTTTATTCTGCATGAGAATCGCTACGTGGGCACAGAGCCTAAACAATATTTTTTTTAAACATCCAATTGTGGAAATTATTATTATTCCAAAATCTAATGATTAAAACTTTAGTTTGTGGAAAACCTCCTTTAATGTAACTCTGCTGCCAGTGCCCCTGCATGGAGTCCCCTTCCGCCCTCCATGCAGGGATGCCAGCTTACTCCCCAGCCCCGCGGCGTTGTTTCCCGGCATGTTCCTCCTGTTGCTTCCTGCTTTCTGTGTGTGCGTGCCTCAGTCGGGCGGCGCTCCTAGTACTCGCGTGCCCGCGCTTCCCCGTTCTTAATGTGGCAGTGAGCACATTTTACTAATTGCTCTCAGCTTGTTGTTGAAAGGCATTTAGCATAAGCAGTACACCTGCAAGATGGCTCCCAGCCAATAACTGGGAGGTATGTTGTATATAAGGCTCCCTCTCCCCTAGGGAGTCACCAAGCAGCATAGTGAATTATTAGTCAGTAAGGTGTACTGCACATGAGTAGTGAGGTCCCCTGTTCCTAGTGTGGCCAGTGCCTGAAACTAGTCCCCTGGTCCCGGGGCTTGCCAGTGCCTGAACCTCGTCCCGGGGCTTGCCAGTGCCTGAACCTCGTCCCGGGGCTTGCCAGTGCCTGAACCTCGTCCCCTGGTCCCAAGGCGGCCAGCGCCTGAACACTATTCCCTGGTCCATAAGTGTCCTAACCTTGATCCTGACTCATGGATCAGTTTGTCTTAACTAAGCCCTAAAGTAATGTCAGCGTACCTGACCCCTGGGATCAGCAGCTGCAGTACCGGGTTCTGCCTAGGAGTGGTACCTGGCGGCTACCTGCCGCACAAGCCTGACCTCACCACTAGAGGCTCCAGTGAACACCAAGGTAGCCGCTTAGTTACGCCCCTTGCCGGGTACGCCTTGCACCTGATGAAGACGGATCCTCCGTCGAAATGCGTTGTGGTTTAACCCCATCTCTTGTCTGAGTCTCTTTCCTGCGCTCCTAAAACCGTTTCCAACAAAGCAGGAGAAGGCTTTAAGAAGATGGCAAAGTGTGTTCAAGTTGCCATTTCCTCAGTTCGAATTGAATTAAGAAACAGTTGTTAACAGAAATAGTGGAGGTCAAGATAAGATCTGGAAGACCAAGCAAAATTTCAGTGAGAGCTGCTTGTAGGATTGCTAGAGAGGAAAATCAGAACCCCCGCTTGACTGCAAAAGACCATCAGAAAGATTTAG
This sequence comes from Dendrobates tinctorius, assembly GCF_039654945.1. Taxonomy (NCBI): domain Eukaryota; kingdom Metazoa; phylum Chordata; class Amphibia; order Anura; family Dendrobatidae; genus Dendrobates; species Dendrobates tinctorius. The sequence continues at coordinate 1,601,533 of NW_027361722.1, read as the reverse complement.
CAGACTCTGTAGTTGTGGTACATTGTTCTAATATTCAGAGACACCTGCACAAATATGACCTTCATGGAAGAGTCGTCAGAAGAAAACCTCTGATGGGTCCTCATCATGAAATTCAGTGTCAGAAGAATGCACGAGAACATCTAAACAAGCCTGGGGCATTTTAGAAACAAGTCCTTTGGACCGATGAGGATAGAATAGAACATTCTGGCCACAATGATCAGAGGTATATGGAGAAAAAAGGGCTCAGAATTTCAGGAAAACATCTCACCAACCATTAAGCATGGGGGGGAGATCAATCATGTTTTGGGGTTGTGTTGCAGCCAATGGCACGGGGAACATTTCACGGGTAGAGGGAAGAATGGATTCAATTACATTTCAACAAATTCTTGATACAAACATAACACCATCTGTAAAAAAGCTGAAGGTGAAAAGAGGAAAAGGAAGAGGATGGCTTCTACACATGGAGAATGATCCTAAACACAAGTAACAATCCACAACAGATGACCACAGAAGGCGCAAGATGAAGGTTTAACAATGGCCCTCACAGTCCCCTGATCTGAACATCATTGAAAATCTGTGGCGAGACCTCAAAATAGCAGAGGAGGGAAGACGCCCCAGGAATCTCACAGAACCGGAGGAATTCTCCAAGGAAGAATGGAGGAAAATCCCCCAGAGAAGAATAGGAAGACTCATGTCTGGCTACAAAAAGCGTATACAAGCTGTGATACCTGCAAAAGGGGGCGCTACTAGGTACTAACCATGCAGGGTGCACAAACTTTTGTATCGGCCCATTTTCATTATTGTAGTTTTTAAAATGTAAACTGACAACGTATTTTTGTTATTTTTTTGCATAAAATACAAAGGAAATGTGTAATCTGTAACTTTAGGCCTTATATATCATTTCATCTTCAACTTGCATCACTGCCCACAATAACAGTAATTCTGACCAGGGGTGCACAAACTTTTACATGCCACTACCTGTGTAAGATCATATAGCCAGTGCCTGATACATACTGGGGTTCGCTATAGTATCACTACATGGAGAAAAAATATGTGACCCTCTCCATATCCACCTCCAGGGGTTCCTCTGTCTTCCACAGACATTAATATTGAGAAAAGAATGTGCCCCCCACATCCACCTCCGGGGGCTTCACTGTCCTCATCTACATCCATAGACATTAATATGGAGAAAGTATGTGCTCCCCACATCCACCTCTGGGGGTTTCTCTGTCCTCATCTACATCCATAGACATTAATATGGAGAAAGTATGTGCCCCCCACATCCACCTCTGGGGGTTTCTCTGTCCTCATCTACATCCATAGACATTAATATGGAGGAAAGTATATGCCCCCCCACATCCACCTCCGGGGGCTTCTCTGTCCTCATCTACATCCATAGACATTAATATGGAGGAAAGTATATGCCCCCCCACATCCACCTCCGGGGGCTTCACTGTCCTCATCTACATCCATAGACATTAATATGGAGGAAAGTATATGCCCCCCCACATCCACCTCCGGGGGCTTCTCTGTCCTCATCTACATCCATAGACATTAATATTGAGAAAAATTATGTGCCCCCCACATCCACCTCCGGGGGCTTCACTGTCCTCATCTACATCCATAGACATTAATATGGAGAAAGTATGTGCCCCCCACATCCACCTCTGGGGGTTTCTCTGTCCTCATCTACATCCATAGACATTAATATGGAGAAAGTATGTGCCCCCCACATCCACCACAGGGGGTTTCACTGTCCTCATCTACATCCATAGACATTAATATGGAGAAAGTATGTGCCCCCCACATCCACCTCTGGGGGTTTCTCTGTCCTCATCTACATCCATAGACATTAATATGGAGGAAAGTATATGCCCCCCCACATCCACCTCCGGGGGCTTCTCTGTCCTCATCTACATCCATAGACATTAATATGGAGGAAAGTATATGCCCCCCCCACATCCACCTCCGGGGGCTTCTCTGTCCTCATCTACATCCATAGACATTAATATGGAGAAAGTATGTGCCCCCCACATCCACCTCTGGGGGTTTCTCTGTCCTCATCTACATCCATAGACATTAATGTGGAGGAAAGTATATGCCCCCCCACATCCACCTCCGGGGGCTTCTCTGTCCTCATCTACATCCATAGACATTAATATGGAGGAAAGTATATGCCCCCCCCACATCCACCTCCGGGGGCTTCTCTGTCCTCATCTACATCCATAGACATTAATATGGAGAAAGTATGTGCCCCCCACATCCACCTCTGGGGGTTTCTCTGTCCTCATCTACATCCATAGACATTAATATGGAGGAAAGTATATGCCCCCCCACATCCACCTCCGGGGGCTTCTCTGTCCTCATCTACATCCATAGACATTAATATGGAGGAAAGTATATGCCCCCCCACATCCACCTCCGGGGGCTTCACTGTCCTCATCTACATCCATAGACATTAATATGGAGAAAGTATGTGCCCCCCACATAATAATAATAATAATAATAATAATAATAATAATAATAAATGTTATTTTTATAGCTCCGACATATTCCGCAGCACTTTACATTTCAGAGGGGATTTGTACAGACAATAGACATTACAGCATAACAATAATCACATACAGTAGATTATAACAAATACCAAGAGGAGTGAGGGCCCTGCTCGCAAGCTTACAGTCTATGAGGAAAGAGGGAGACACGAAAGGTGGGTGGTAACAGTTACCCTGATTGTATGGACCAGTCATAATGTTAAGTGTGTAACAGTACAGACACAGAGGGCTAATGGAGGCATAAAGCATGTGGGAACATGATGCGGGGAACCTGGTTATGGTAAAACTTTTGGCTGTGCCACACAGGGATAGATTAGGTTAATGTGTTGGGGTGGTAGGCCAGTCTGAATAAATGCGTTTTCAGGACACGCTTAAAATTGTGGGGATTGGGGACTAATCGTATTGACCTGGGAAGTGCATTCCAAAGAATTGGCGCGGCACGTGTAAAGTCTTGGAGACGGGAGTGGGAGGTTCTGACTATTGAGGATGCTAATCTCAGGTCATCAGCAGAACGGAGGGCGCGGGTAGGGTGGTATACTGAAACAAGGGAGGAGATGTAGGGTGGTGCTGAGCCATGGAGGGCTTTGTGAGTGAGGGTAATAAGTTTATACTGAATTCTGGAGTGGATGGGTAGCCAGTGTAATGACTGGCACAAGGTAGAGGCATCGGTGTAACGATTGGTGAGGAATATGATCCTGGCTGCAGCATTCAAGACAGATTGGAGGGGGGAGAGTTTGGTAAGAGGGAGACCGATTAGAAGAGAGTTACAATAGTCGAGACGAGAATGAATAAGAGAAACAGTAAGAGTTTTTGCAGAGTCAAAGGTAAGAAAAGGTCGAATTCTAGAAATGTTTTTGAGGTGCAGATGACAAGAGCGAGCCAGTGATCGAATGTGGGGGGCAAAGGAAAGCTCGGAATCAAGTATGACCCCAAGACAGCGGGCCTGTTGCTGGGGAGTAATAGTGGAACCACACACAGAAATGGCAATGTCGGGTATAGGTACATTAGTAGAGGGAGGAAACACCAGGAGTTCAGTCTTTGACAGGTTCAGTTTCAGATATAGTGAGGACATGATATTAGACACAGCGTTTAGACAATCGCCGGTGTTTTCTAGAAAGGCTGGCGTGATGTCAGGAGAAGAAGCGTATAATTGGGTGTCGTCAGCATAGAGATGGTACTGGAAATCAAATCTACTGATTGTTTGACCAATAGGGGCAGTGTACAAGGAGAAGAGGAGGGGACCTAGAACCGATCCTTGGGGGACCCCAACAGTAAGGGGAAGATGAGAGGAGGAGGAACCGGTAAAAGATACAGTAAAGGAGCGGTCAGAGAGATAGGAGGAGAACCAGGAGAGAACGGTGTCCTTGAGGCCAATGGAACGGAGCATAGTGAGGAGGAGCTGATGATCCACAGTGTCGAATGCTGCAGAGAGATCCAAGAGAATTAGCATGGAGTAGTGACCATTTGATTTAGCTGTTAGCAGATCATTAGAGACTTTAGTGAGGGCAGTTTCAGTGGAGTGTAAAGAGCGGAAACCGGATTGGAGAGGGTCGAGAAGAGAGTTTTCTGAGAGATAGCGGATAAGACGGGAGTGGACCAGGCGTTCCAGGAGTTTAGAGATGAAGGGAAGATTAGAGACAGGTCTATAGTTAGCGGCACAGTTTTGGTCGAGGGATGGTTTTTTAAGTAGTGGATGTATGATGGCATGCTTAAATGAGAAGGGAAAAATACCAGAAGAGAGAGAGAGGTTAAATATTTTAGTTAGGTGAGGGGTGACAGCAGGGGAAAGGGACTGAAGGAGCTGTGACGGAAATGGGTCACTGGTGCAAGTAGTTGGGCGAGAAGATGCAAGGAGCCTGCTTACTTCTTCTTCTGTGACTGGTTCAAAATCAGAGAGTGAGTTCGATGCAGTGGGGGAGGGAGGACAGTGCATGGTATGAGGGGATTGGGAGATAATTTCCTGTCGGATCTGGTCAATTTTTTCTTTGAAGTAATTGGCCAGATCGTCAGCTCGGAGCTCCGTGGTTGGGGCCTGTACTCTTGGATTGAGTAGAGAATGAAAAGTGTCAAAGAGACGTTTCGGGTTATTGGACAGTGAGGTGATGAGGGTGTTGAAATAGGTTTGTTTGGAGAGGTGAAGGGCAGTGTTGTATGTTCTAAGCATAAACTTAAAATGGATGAAATCTTCGGGTAGATTGGATTTTCTCCACAGACGTTCGGCGCACCTGGAGCACCGCTGCAGGAAACGTGTTTGCACCGTGTGCCAGGGTTGTCGCCGTCTGCGTTGTAGTGTTCTATTTATAGGGGGTGCAACTTCATCCAGGGCACTTTGAAGTGTTTCATTGTAATGCTTCAATGCAGAATCAGGACAGGAGAGGGAGGAGATAGGGGCCAATGAAGACTGCAAGTTCTTCATAAGTTTCTGGGTGTTAATGGCCTGTATGTTTCTATAAGTATGGACAGTGGGGGTGACCTGAGCAGCATGGCAGTTCTTGATAGAGAATGAAAGAAGATTGTGGTCAGAGAGCGGGAGAGGGGAGTTTGCAAAATCATCCACTGCACAAAGCCGAGAGAAGACCAAGTCGAGGGAGTTTCCGTCTTCATGCGTTGGAGAATTAGTAAGCTGCGAAAGGCCAAATGAGGAGGTTAGAGATAAAAGGTGAGTAGCAGATGGTGAGAGGGGAAGAGCAATGGGGATGTTGAAATCACCCATGATGAGGGTAGGGATGTCACAGGAGAGAAAATGTGGAAGCCAAGTGGCAAAATGATCCAGGAACTGATGGGAGGGGCCGGGAGGACGATACACCACCGCCACTCGCAGGGAGAAGGGGGTGTAGAGTCTGACGGCATGGACCTCAAAAGAAGGGAAGACAAGTGAGGGTACTTGAGGGATAACCTGAAAGGTACATTTTGGTGATAGGAGCAGACCAACGCCTCCACCAGCTCTATTGTCTGATCTTGGGGTATGAGAGAAGTGAAGCCCCCCGTATGAAAGAGCAGCAGCAGCGGTAGTGTCTGACTGCTGGATCCAGGTTTCAGTAAGAGCCAGGAGGTTAAGAGAATTAGAAAGGAAAAAGTCATGAATGAAGGAGAGTTTGTTACACACTGAGCGAGAATTCCAAAGTGCACAATTAAGAGAGACAGATGGCATGCAGGGAATATTAATCAGATTAGAGGGGTTTCAGAGTGTAGCAGTCGGGAAGTTTGACTTTCTATAACATGGGGGACCAGGGTTGGGAGCAATGTCTCCTGCGACTAGGAGAAGGAGGATAGAAAGAGTGAGCAGATGGTTAAGTGATTTGTGAGAGCGTCTCTGATGTTGAATGGTGGGACTGACTGGATCTGTGCAGTTTAACAACGTGAAAAGAGCATGAGTGCTATACATAGGAGAGGAAAGAAGCGAGGGGCCAATGTGGATGGAGTGTAGAGAGTTAATGCCAGGGCGGTGGATGTGTGTGAATGCAGCGGCCAGGATTAAAATTACACAAATGCATATGGTATATATTTTTTGTACTCCAAATGTACAGGGAGTAGATGTATATAAATGTCTTACCTGTCTCCTGCCCTGTCGAACTGCCATGTTATAACTGCCAGTACTTTGATAAACTGTACTTGGATAAAGTGTGCATAAATGCCCCCTGCATAAATGCTATCCCCAAGCTATGTCTGAATATATAGGAGGATAAGACTTAGAACTTTTTTTTAATTTTTTTTTTTTTTTTTTGGGCTCTCTTCTCGTTAATCAATCACACTAAATTTCGACACCAGGACCCAATAAAATGTTGTGGTCAAATAAACACATGTCCAGCACTACATGGATCATAAAGCACTTTGAAAAGTTTCTTGACCTCACAACATAAGGGGACAAGCAGAGTAAGTTGAAAAAAACTATATACCATATAGAAGCTTGGAGAGTTGAAAACACAGAGATAGCATTCAGGATTAACTGCTTGCTGACATTGAATGGAGACACAGGAGTGGATTCAGAGCAGAGATTGGAAAAGCTGGTTACCTGTATGAAGAGAATAGAGATGCGTGTCACATTCATCCATGTTATAACTGCCAGTACTTTGATAAACTGTACTTGGATAAAGTGTGCATAAATGCCCCCTGCAACCCCCCTGCAACATCCACCTCTGGGGGTTTCTCTGTCCTCATCTACATCCATAGACATTAATATGGAGAAAGTATGTGCCCCCCACATCCACCACAGGGGGTTTCACTGTCCTCATCTACATCCATAGACATTAATATGGAGAAAGTATGTGCCCCCCCACATCCACCTCCGGGGGGTTCACTGTCCTCATCTACATCCATAGACATTAATATGGAGAAAGTGTGTGCCCCCCACATCCTCCTCCGGGGGCTTCACTGTCCTCATCTACATCCATAGACATTAATATGGAGAAAGTATGTGCCTCCCACATCTACCTCTGGGTGTTTCTCTGTCCTCATCTACATCCATAGACATTAATATGGAGAAAGTATGTGCCCCCCACATCCACCTCTGGGGGTTTCTCTGTCCTCATCCACATCCATAGACATTAATATGGAGAAAGTATGTGCCCCCCACATCCACCACCGGGGGCTTCACTGTCCTCATCTACATCCATAGACATTAATATGGAGAAAGTATGTGCCCCCCACATCCACCTCTGGGGGCTTCTTTGTCCTCATCTACATCCATACACATTAATATGGAGAAAGTATGTGCCCCCACATCCACCTCCGGGGGCTTCACTGTCCTCATCTACATCCATAGACATTAATATGGAGAAAGTATGTGCCCCCCACATCCACCACCGGGGGCTTCACTGTCCTCATCTACATCCATAGACATTAATATGGAGAAAGTATGTGCCCCCCACATCCACCTCTGGGGGCTTCTTTGTCCTCATCTACATCCACAGACATTAATATGGAGAAAGTATGTACCCCCTCATCCACCTCCAGGGGCTTCCCTGTCCTCATCTAAATCCATAGACATTAATATGGAGAAAGTATGTGCCCCCCACATCCACCTCCGGGGGCTTCACTGTCCTCATCTACATCCATAGACATTAATATGGAGAAAGTATGTGCCCCCCACATCCACCTCTGGGGGTTTCTTTGTCCTCATCTACATCCATACACATTAATATGGAGAAAGTATGTGCCCCCCACATCCACCTCCGGGGGCTTCACTGTCCTCATCTACATCCATAGACATTAATATGGAGAAAGTATGTGCCCCCCACATCCACCTCCGGGGGCTTCACTGTCCTCATCTACATCCATAGACATTAATATGGAGAAAGTATGTGCCCCCCACATCCACCTCCGGGGGCTTCTCTGTCCTCATCTACATCCATAGACATTAATATGGAGAAAGTATGTGCCCCCCACATCCACCTCCGGGGGCTTCACTGTCCTCATCTACATCCACAGACATTAATATGGAGAAAGTATGTGCCCCCCACATCCACCTACAGGGGCTTCACTGTCCTCATCTACATCCATAGACATTAATATGGAGAAAGTATGTGCCCCCCCCCATCCACCTCCGGGGGCTTCTCTGTCCTCGTCTACTTCTATAGTTAGAACAAGAAAAATGCCCAAAATCTTAGTAGACAAAACTGGCGGAACAATTTTTAAATAAACCGCCATATAAGTGAAAATTCCACTCCATATACATACTGAACCATAGGAGAACAAAAGAAGTAACGGATCCAATATAGTAAAAATGTAGCAATTTTATTAAATTACAATACAATATAAGTGTATCAAGTTACATAATAGCAAAAACAGGACAGAGACAAAAATAGGGGAGTAAAACAACCGTGCATGATATCCAAACCTATATAATCAGCCAATTATGTAATTTGCATAGTGGGACCGGCTGTATAAAGGCTATTGGCACAAAAACCCTCAATAATACCTACAGTATTAAGTAAGTCCAAGTGGATAAATAATTCAAAGAGAAGCAAAGAGGGCTTACTAACAGGGATGTGCACAGGAGCCAAAGAAGAGGGTGATCCCCGACGCGCGTTTCGCATCCACACTGGTCGCTTTCTCAAGGGGAAGTGAGGAAGAAGGATCACAAGGACCTTTAGTAACCCAGGTAACTGGTCACGTGAATAATCACATGGTTGCTTTTGCCTCCCCCCCATGTCTGGGTGGCCATTGTGCACTGGGCACAGTCATGGGGACAGATAAGGGTCTTCTTCAAACTGTTCCCACAAATCTGAAGCTACAATTGTCCACAATGTCTTGTGCTGAAGATGAAGATTTCCCATCACTGGAGCTGAGGGTCCGCGGCCTCCCCCTGATAACAGCCCACAGCATTACCCTCCTCCACCATCTATCCAGCGGGCACAATGCGGTCAGGGGGGAACATTCTACGAGTTGCACAGGTCACCTTCTGACATGTCAGCAGTGATCAGTAAGGATGATATCCCATCACAGGTGTCGACTGGCTGCAACTCCTGCCATGTAAATGAAGGACAAAAAATTGCTAAACATAGGGGACAGCTGCTTTCTAATATGGGGGGGTTGAATATATGTTAGGATCGTATATCACCTTGTGACTAAAAACATGAAGACATCTGGGGGTAAGAGGGGGGCAAATACTTTTGTCCATTTAGGCAGCGCAGACATTAGTATGGAGACACTGAACTGGGGAGGGTTTTGGCAGTCGTAGATTTGGAAATCTGAAATCAATAGTTTCATCTTTGTCCTGTTCTGTGTCCACTACATATTTTCATCCTGCACATTGATAGGGGGGTTTGCTGCACCTCAGGGGCGTGTGTAACACAGAGGCAGCTGTGTGATTGGTGGAGATGGGGGGCAGGCTTCCGGTTTACCCCGCCTTGCTTCCTTTTATGGTATGAGCATGCAGCAAATGCAACATGTTTGCAGATAAACACATCATATTATGTCTGTCGGGGGTTTCGCCGGAGATTTTGGCTGCTGATTTCTTGAAGAATATTGTCCAGGCTGAGTACACTGTAACAAACTCTCAGCCATGAGAAGTACTAGGTAGAAAGGAAACTTGTATGCAGGAATATTTCCGTTTGCTGACATCAGAGATCTTGAGGATGGTGAGGAATCGAGCCACGGTCCAACAGAAAGTTGCAGAACTATTTATTATAGGATCATTACACAAAATAGAATTATCACTTTAAATCCGGGCAGATGCATCCGTGTATGTGGCAGCAATGTAGCTGAGCCGTGCGCGCTCCCCTGGGGGCAGGAGGATGTCTGCCGGCTCTGTCCCTCCTCAGCATGATTTTAGCACTTGGTTAGGAGGTAGGACAGTCGCCCGAGGGGCCGATGATACAATTTGACTAAATCTCCAACCAGAAGGCAACATTTCAGATTGTGGCCTCCGTAAATGTATCAGCGCGCGGTTCCCAGATAATCGCCAATGGCAGACACCATCGCCTCGCGCCTCGCCGGAGCCTCGCTCCCTTGTTACATGTCTGGATACATTGTTCCAGGCCAGATAAGCTATTCCTTACAAGAAAGAATGAAAGGCAGCGACTCTGCGGAGGGATGGAGCACCAGAGCCACCGCATCCCCGCTGCTCGCTCCTCCCGGCAAATAAGACATCTCAAAATGGACGAAGGATTCTGCAGATTAACCCTGTAATCAGAGATACTGACTGTGCAACAGCGTGGGACGGGACGGTGTTAAAGGGAGTGTCCACCAACCAATGGACACTTTTTCCTGAAATGCATGTAGTTGGGGCCAACAATCATTGTGCAGAGGATTTCACGTCACTCCCCCAGGTGCTGCCCCATATGGTGGTTGTGATCGGCTTCTCTCCAGTGTTTCTGGCACTGGTTCACACCCGTCTTCCGTCGCCGATATGATTATAATCTGGTGATCGAAAAATCAGCGCAGTTAACCCTTAAAGTTCTGGAATGAAGTATTCTGCGATTTTGGTCAATCTTAGGCCTCTTTCACACATCCGTTTTGCGCCGTCAGGCGAGATCCAGCTTTTTTTTTGGAAAACCGGATCCGGCGAAATTCAATGCCGGATCCGGTTTTTCCCCATTGACTCGTATTAGCGCCGGATGGCATTGCGGTTTGTCCGTTTTTTGCCGTATCCGGCTATTTGTCTCATTCCGGCGTCTGGAAAAAATGGCTACTGTAACGCTTTTTTGTCTCCGACGAAAAAGCCGGAAGCGCCGGATCCGACGCTTCCGGCTTTTTGCCACAATGAAAGTCTATGGGCGCCGGAATGTGCCGGATCCAGAAAAAGACGGATCCAGCCACCGGATCCGTTTTTTTTAAGTCTGCGCATGCTCAGATCCAATTGGCCAGCCCCCAGGAAACAGATATGACCTGCTAGATGGATCCGGCAGAAAAACGGATCCGTTTCTACAGTTCTCCAAAATTTACGCCGGATCCGTTTTTTCTAAAAATAGCCGGATCCTGCCTGATGGCAAAAAACTGATGTGTGAAAGTAGCCTTATTACGACTAGAGACTGAAAACCTGAACAGGCCCAGTACTTCTCACAGCTGAGGAACTGTTACAGTTGTATCCAGCCCAGACAATCCTGTCTGCTCCATGCTAGGTTGTTCCTGCTGAGAAGAACTAAGCAAATGGAGTATTGTGGGGGGGACCGAGTGTAACATAATGTTCATGTTCCAGGCCCCTGTTTTATATCTTCCAGAAATAACTGAATGCCCCTTTCCACATACCCCTAGAGACTTCCCATTACCCTTGTCTCCTGCCCTCATCTTGCCTATTCTTTATTAATTTCACATCCGCTGACCTCTGCCCTTTCTATGGATGAGCCATACTGAGACTGTGGGTGCTAGTCTGCCCCCATCGCTGTACCCTACATCCATGTCTGCTCGCCTCTTCCCCAGATCATTCCTCTTGTGGATCCCACCGGCGGAGCCTCCCTGGGCTGCCAGGCATGCTGGGAAGGGATGCCATGAACATAGCCACTACATCTCCACTTCAGGAGAGAGGAGTGTAGGAGCTTCCACGAGATCCAGAATGAAAGCACAAAGGTTTGAGCCAAATCCGCAGAGCAGGTGGGTGCACACAAAGGCTGGAAAGCACAGCATTGCATAGAAGCACAAAGGAGGATCTGGCACGCCAAAATAAAAATAAAAAAACATTATTCGGCACTCAAGTCATAATTAAAAGCCATACAGAACCTGACGCGTTTCAGGTTTTTAGTGATGGCTTGAGTGCCGAATAAAGTTTTTTTATTTTTATTTTGGTGTGCCACAGCCTCCTTTTTGCTTCTATACATCTCTACTTCCTTGTCATTCAAAATACACTATATAGGATGACGGGAGCTCTAGTTGCAGAAGATCTTGAAAGCCGCAGGTTGGTGACTACTCCCGTACAGTATGCGCCGGATAATGGCAGGTCTGCAGGTGCCATAGACAGGGGCTGATTCATCAGACAGTTTTCTGGTGAAAAACTGCGTAAAATGTCACAAATGTGCAGTCATTTATCTGAATTGGCAATTTTAAGCCAGTCCTGCACAGCACCAGCAAGAGGGGGAAGCTTGGCCTAGACAAGAGTCAGAAACGTCTCCATTAATTCACAAAGTCCATTTCTTGTGTTTTTGTACCTGAACGATACGCCACATTCATTGAGAGGCGCATGTCATGAATATGAGCGTATTACTTACATTTCACCAATCAGTCTTGATGAATCAGGATTTCAGTGTCACTTTTTACTGTAGTTCTGGCATTATGTTGATGAACGAGGAAGCTCAGGATGAGCAGTGATGGTTCCTCATTGATAGGGCAGTGATAAAGAACAGCAGATTGCAGATAAAGATGAATCCATTATGTAACGTTACCCTATGTCTCAGTATTCCAGCTGTGATGTGGGGGCGGCGGGGGCTCTAGAACATCTTACCATTTAGCTGATGATTTACATGAGCCTGATCATCATCATCATCATCATCATCATCACTTTATATTGTGGTTATGTCAGCGCTAGTGAGGGAGCGCGGTATGTGTGATGGCCCCGGGCTATGCACCCCTGGAAGCCGCCAATCATTGCCGCATCCTGTGCAGGAGATTTATGGCCATCGCAGGAGTCAGACACAGAAAACTGAAAAACACCGAACATTTAAAGGGGACGAACAAAGACACAATAGTCAACGACGATGGTGATGAGCGGCGACCATGATCCCTGCCGGAAGTGACTGCGCAGTGCGGGGTCTTCTCGTGCCGCATAACAATCCGCCTTGTCTCGTTCTACGGATTGTTTGGCCTTGAAAAATGAATAATGCACAAACATGTATTGATGGGATGAAGTTATATAAGGGAAAGTGACAAACAATGCGAGACCCCGACTTCAGCACCTAGAAATGGAGGGATATGAATCTACGGCATATGTGAGGCGCTGACTCCAGAAATGAAGGAGCCTGATGTACAGTGGATATAAAACGTCCAAACAACCCTGTTTATAATCCCAGTTTTTTATCATGTAAAAAATCCTACCAAGAAGAATCATTTCAGAACTTTTGACCCCTTTAATGTCACCCATAAATCTGTATAAATCTACTTCTAAACAAACTGAAATCTATCTCAAGGGAACAATAAAAATAAGAAAAAATAAAATAATGTGGTTGCATAAATGTGCACACCCTCCTATAATCGGGGCTGTGGTCATGCCCAGAATCAGCCGATCACATTTCCCCCCATGTTACACAGTAGTCAGCGCTCGGCCACCGTCATTCACAGCGATTCTGATTAACCCCAGAGAAAGAGTCGCTGCTCCAGGAGGATTTTCCCGACATTTCTTGGTCTGTAAACAGCTGACAACACAGCAAAAGATCTCATTGTGGAAAGCTGTCAGTTTGGAGATGGTACAAAAACATTTCCCAGGCATAAGATACTATGGAGCACAGTGAGGACATGAACAAGAAGAGGCTTCAATTTGGCACAACAGTATCATTACCTAGAACTGGACGTCCCTCCAAAATTGAGGAACAGACAAGAAGGAAATTTGTCCATGAGGCTGCTAAGAGGCCGACAGCAACATTAAAGGAGCTGCAGGAATTTATTTCAAGTACTGGTTATGTCCTCCTGTGTGATAACCATCTCCCGTATTCTTCATATGTCTGGCTTGTGAGGTTGGGGGCAAGACTGAACCCTTTTCTTACAAACAAAAAAATTATCCCTGTCTGTGTTCTGCCAAAACCTTCATCACGTCTGCAAAAAGCATATGGAAAATGTATTCTGTCTGATATGACCAAGGTTGAACTTTTCTGCCTTAATTCCAAAAAGGTGCAAAGCCGACACTGCCCATCACAAGGGGATCACCATCCCCACACTAAGGCATGGTGGGGGCAGCATTGTGCTTTGTGGCTGTTTCCCTGAGGCTGGGAACTGGGGCTTTTGTCGAGGTGGAGGGAATTATGAGCAATTTCAGATGTGCTGGGCTGATATGGGACTCAACAAAGTATAAGTGTAAAGGTGTGCAGGTTTATGCAGTCACATTGTTTTATTTCTTAATTCTTCTTTTTCCACCCGAAAAGATTTCAGGTTTTTTTGTTTCTTTTTCTCAATTGAATTGTACAGATTATAGGTGACATTAAACATGGAACAAGTTCTGAAGGTGCTAATAACACTGACCTGACAGCAAATTTAATGGAGAATTTGACTCTGCGATTTATGTGAACTATAATACCTTCTATTAATTATTTATTTCTGTTTAGACCTTGTCTCTGCATTCTACATTCATCTACAGATTTGTTGCCTGGTACTTGTAGTCCTTCCTTCCTCATTTTTGTCTCATCCTTTGGAGGGTCACGTTCTGCCCGCACTCCTGTTGACCACGGGTCTTTAGTTTTCACTATTCATCATAGTGACTGTGATCTCAGGGACTGTTCTGGAGATCACAACCTAGAAATCCAGCAGGGGAAAGTGCTTGTGGTTGTAGGGGGGGGGGAGATATCTTGGGCTTTGTGCACACAAGGTTCCAAACATTGCTGAAAATATTCCTGAAAGACTCTTCCTATTCATTTCTATTGTAAAGCCGCTTTACTGGTCACATGTTCGGACATTGGAACAATGCCTGGTGGGAGGAATGAGCATGCAGATCCTGGTGGGAGGAGTGAGCGTGCAGATCCTGGTGGGAGGAATGAGCGCGCAGATCCTGGTGGGAGGAAAGAGCATGCAGATCTTGGTGGGAGGAATGAGCGTGCAGATCCTGGTGAGAGGAATGAGCGTGCAGATCCTGGTGGCAGGAGTGAGCGTGCAGATCCTGGTGGGAGGAATGAGCGTGCAGATCCTGGTGGGAGGAGTGAGAGTGCAGATCCTGGTGAGAGGAATGAGCGTGCAGACCCTGGTGGGAGGAATGAGCGTGCAGATCCTGGTGGGAGGAGTGAGAGTGCAGATCCTCGTGGGAGGAGTGAGCGTGCAGATCCTGGTGGGAGGAGTGAGCGTGCAGATCCTGGTGGGAGGAATGAGCGTGCAGATCCTGGTGGGAGGAGTGAGCGTGCAGATCCTGGTGGGAGGAGTGAGCGTGCAGATCCTGGTGGGTGGAATGAGCGTGCAGATCCTGGTGGGAGGAATGAGCGTGCAGATCCTGGTGGGAGGAATGAGCGTGCAGACCCTGGTGGGAGGAATGAGCGTGCAGATCCTGGTGGGAGGAGTGAGCGTGCAGATCCTGGTGGGAGGAATGAGCGTGCAGATTCTGGTGGGAGGAGTAAGAGTGCAGATCCTGGTGGGAGGAGTGAGTGTGCAGATCCTGGTGGGAGGATTGAGGAATGAGCGTGCAGACCCTGATGGGAGGAGTGAGTGTGCAGACCCTGGTGGGAGGAATGAGCGTGCAGACCCTGGTGGGAGGAATGAGCGTGCAGATCCTGGTGGGAGGAATGAGCGTGCAGATCCTGGTGGGAGGAATGAGCATGCAGATCCTGGTGGGAGGAGTGAGCGTGCAGATTCTGGTGAGGGAATGAGCGTGCAGATCCTGGTGGGGGGAATGAGCGTGCAGATCTTGGTGGGAGGAGTGAGCGTGCAGATCCTGGTGGGAGGAGTGAGCGTGCAGATCCTGGTGGGAGGAGTGAGCGTGCAGATCTTGGTGGGAGGAGTGAGCGTGCAGATCCTGGTGGGAGGAGTGAGCGTGCAGATCCTGGTGGGAGAAATGAGCGTGCAGATCCTGGTGGGAGGAGTGAGCGTGCAGATCCTGGTGGGAGAAATGAGCGTGCAGATCCTGGTGGGAGGAGTGAACGTGCAGATCCTGGTGAGAGGAATAAGCGTGCAGATCCTGGTGGGAGGAGTGAGCGTGCAGATCCTGGTGGGAGGAGTGAGCGTGCAGATCCTGGTGGGAGAAGTGAGCGTGCAGATCCTGGTGGGAGGAGTGAGCGTGCAGATCCTGGTGGGAGGAGTGAACGTGCAGATCCTGGTGGGAGGAGTGAACGTGCAGATCCTGGTGGGAGGAGTGAGCGTGCAGATCCTGGTGGGAGGAATGAGCATGCAGATCCTGGTGGGAGGAATGAGCGTGCAGATCCTGGTGGGAGGAATGAGCGTGCAGATCCTGGTGGGAGGAGTAAGCATGCAGATCCTGGTGGGTGGAATGAGCGTGCAGATCCTGGTGGGAGGAATGAGCGTGCAGATTCTGGTGGGAGGAGTAAGAGTGCAGATCCTGGTGGGAGGAGTGAGTGTGCAGATCCTGGTGGGAGGATTGAGGAATGAGCATGCAGACCCTGTTGGGAGGAATGAGCGTGCAGATCCTGGTGGGAGGAGTGAGCGTGCAGATCCTGGTGGGTGGAATGAGCATGCAGATCCTGGTGGGAGGAGTGACTGTGCAGATCCTGGTGGGAGGAATGAGCATGCAGATCCTGGTGAGGGAATGAGCGTGCAGATCCTGGTGGGGGGAATGAGCGTGCAGATCCTGGTGGGGGGGAATGAGCGTGCAGATCTTGGTGGGGGGAATGAGCGTGCAGATCCTGGTGGGAGGAGTGAGCGTGCAGATCCTGGTGGGAGGAATGAGCGTGCAGATCCTGGTGGGTGGAGTGAGAGTGCAGATCCTGGTGGGAGGAGTGAGTGTGCAGATCCTGGTGGGATCCACCCAAACTGCGCACTGTTCAATCAGAAGGCTGCAAAAAAAATATGCTTCAGATAACTCAAAACTGCTCCTAAAATGCCCCAAAGAAGGATCGTTTTCTGGAATTTTCCCACTAGAGAACTTGCCATATTTTACGGACTCAGGTCCGAGCGCTCTGATTACCGGGACTCAATACATTAATGACTAGCAGTAAAACCTTAAGGGTTCCCCTGTCCGGTCCATATAACGGATGGGTTATAAGGTACAGCAGGAGCTTCCTCTCTTCCCCTGAGAAGATGACTCACTTTCCATGATGCCTGCAGGCGGAGAGACAGCTTCATATGACAAGTGGTTTCATAGCTGCAGGTAACACATAATAATAATAATAATAATGAGCCCGGAGGAGCCGATCCCAGGGATTTTCTTTGTATTATCCATCTTCCTGCTATTCTCTGGGAATCCCATCATCAGCACACCTATTACAGGAAAGGAGGATTGATGGATGAGGCAGCAGCGGCTTCCACTACTAGACTGGTATATAAACCTCCGAATTCAGTGTATAGAATATACTGTATGTCTGTGACAAAGTCACTGACAAAGAGCTAGAGGGGAGATACGTTTCACTGAGGCTATTAGCTTCAGTGACTAGAAACCCAGATGTTTGCTCCAGCACACTCTGTCGAGAGGGGTTAATAGGCCATTTTAAGGACTGGGTTTTTGTGGACAACTATAGAACGGGTGGGAGGTTGTCCAGGATGTGGTCTGGGGTATAAATAGTCATCCTCCTGAGGTATTCAGGGTTCAGTGTGTCTGGAGAGGCTAACTCCAGAGAGGTGTTCATGATTGTGCTAACCTGAACCAACCGTGTGTTTTGCTAACTTTGAGAGGGCGGATCTCCGCTACCACACGGACTGTGCTTTATGTTACCACTTTGTTTTGTTTTCCTGCTTTTGCCCAAATGTCCGTGTTTATTTTTACTTCACCATGGTTTATGCCGCATATATAATAAACCAGTGAAGATCTTACAGATACAGTGTTCTGTGTATATATACACAGGCCGATTGGACACCAGTCACAGGTAGTGCATGGCTTCAGGGGTGCGGTTTAGAGGGCAAGAGGAATTAAATTTTATGTATTTATTCCAGAAATATAGGCACTGTTTATAAACATACACAAAGATGTTACAAAATAGACAAAATTGTACAGTATAAACAATTACATAAAAAAAGAAAGGATAAACACAAGAAAATGTACTGAACCTTATGTTACAGGATTGGCTCTGGCTTTTATGAAACAGAGCTCTTCATTTTGGTAGATACTAGGCAGAACTACAGTAACTGCATCTCCCAGGACTGACAAAGATTATAATTTGGTATTTGCATTTATTAACACAGGTTACACCCATACCTCCCCTCCGGTAACTCACAACAGGGATGTGGCTCAGTCTTAGAAAATTATGAGGTTCCCAAACGTTACGATATCTTCGCCCCCGAAGGTCCCAGGCTGGAGATATCACTGTCATGTTTCCTACCACGATCTTACCTTTATATAGATAGGTAACATGCCATGGATAGCATCATCCATCTGAACGTTATTTAATTTGAAGGTGTAATGGTCACCACTCAGTGAAATAAGACAATGAGTTATGTTTGCAACTTTGTCACAACTCTGAAAATATGACTTTCATATCAATCCTATCTATGCTGTTCATAAAAACCTCAATATTCATAATAATTTGAATGGAACAAAGAAGCTCACATCAGTTTTTTTGCAGTTCTGAGACACATGCAGGCATAAGCCATAAACGTGTTACCCTCTGCATTCCTAGGCAAGTTGGGGATCTCCTATCAATCAGATTCCAACTTTAATTACCTCTTTGCAGGAGAGGGGGAGTTGGATGGTCTCAGCTCAAGACAAGTCATATAACGGTTAATAACAAGCTTTTTTACTCTATTTAATCCAAACTTCAGCTGGATAGAGTTTTGAAATTGTATTTATAACAATTGTTATAATTTTTTATAGTTTTTATGTACGGTAACTCTTTTATGATCCCAGCTCTAGCCTTAACCTTGGGTAGGTTTAGAAAAGGCGTGCAAAGATTTAGAATGTATTACAATGCAGTATTTTTTGTACAACGGACCCCTCACATTGGGACAACTCTCCCAGCAGGTTTCTGTGTCTCCTCTCACAAAAGTGTCTGTCATATCAGTCATAGTCTGGCAAGGAGCGCAGCAATGGAGGTGTTTATTGGCTGCTGCGCTCTGCATAGGTAATGACTGAGATGACAAAGCTCACTTCATCATGATCAAAGCTTTGTCATTTCAGTTGCTGCCTATGCAGAGTGCTGTACTTTATGACAGACTCCTATCCACTATTGCACTCTGGAACGGATGTGAAAAACCTAGATGACAAAGCAATCGCTGGCTTGTTTGCTCATTCAGATTGCTAGTCACTGGGCACGGAGTACTCAATGTGCCAGTGCATTGCTCCGAGAAGGAGTGGTGCTTGCCAACATACTCATTTGTATTGGAGTGTCTCCTGGATCATTTCATTAAATCTTCCCTCCTGGAAGAAGGGGAGGGCAAATGTGAAAAACTAAAATTGGCCACAGCAGAACAGATTGAATAAAGGCTGTAAGAGCAGCATGGCCGCGTAACCTGGGGACAGCGGTGTTAATCCTCGGCAGAGGGCTGGTACCCGGTGTTACGGTCTCGGGAGGAGGTAATATGAATGATTGACAGGTGGAGCTTGTGATGTGTGATACATACAAATCTGTTACTATCTCCCTATAATTACCCCTACACGAATCCTCCGTGACTCATTGATGGCGGCTGTGATTCGCCCCCAGTTGTTCTCCACACTGAACAGAAAAGGAGCAACGCTAAATGTTCTTTATAGATTCCTCAACTTCCACCTGAACTTATCATTCAGTGTCCCGGAGAGCAAACAAAATAATGTTCAGTGTCCTAGCACCGACCACCTCATCCCTACACAGGAGTGTACCCCGTGTGCCTGCCGTAGGTCACAGGTCACTAATGTTACCATTCATAGGTCACATGTATCAGAAAGAAAACAAAGATGTGACACCCCCGGCTGAGGGTGTGTCCCCAGACATTGCAGAAAACAGGATGGTGCCTGGGTGTGTGTGCACTTACCTTCGCCATACATCACCTCACACCGCATGACATCGTAGACCAGGACACCAAGAAGAGCGAGAAGTGACTCAGAGAGTGAGTGCAAATTGATGTGTTTGAGATTTTTGTGAGGGTGAGTTTGTGGAGTGGGGATTGCGCACTAGGAGAGTTGAGGGAAGAGAATGTCAGTAGGTTGTGGTCGGACAGGGGGAGGGGTGAGATTAGTGAGGGAACATAGGCGGGTGAAGATAAGGTCCAGTATTATGAATCTTAAAGGTCCGCGGCAAGGCAAGGTGGAATGCTACGGATTGACAATGGCCACAATCTTATAAGGGCCAACGAACCTGGGACCCAGTTTCCAAGTGGGTGCCTTCAACTTAATGTTCCTTGAAGACAACCACACCAAGTTACCAACCCACGGGACCCACCAAGTGTCTCCGATCAGCCACACTCTTATATTTGGACCCCATCTTCCTCAACTTGTCAAGAACCCTTTACCACAAAGATATAATTGATGATGAAAAGTGTTCTTCTTCAGGTATTCCAGAAGAATGATTCCTATTAAATGAGCAAAACATAGGATGAAACCTGTATGCCACAAAGAATGCGGACTTACCAGTAGACTCATGCTAATTCAGCTAGAGGTAAGTAACCCAATCCTCCTGATTTTCAGACGCAAGAAACCTAACATAAGTCTCAAGATTCAGGTTAACTCATTCAGTTTGCCCATTAGAGTGTAGGTGAAATGCTGAAGCAAACGACTGATGGACAAACGAGTGCAAAATGCCCTCCAAAATTTGGAAATAAACTGCACCTCCTGATCAGAAACAATATCGGTAGGGATCCCATGAAATTTTACAATCTCTCTGATGAAAATTTCCTCCAAGGTCTTGGCGTTGGGTAAAGCAGGTAGCGCAATGAAATGTGACATTTTACTCAATCTGTCCAACACCACCAAAATAACAGTCTTACCTGCTGACACGGGTAGATCAGTGATAAAATCAGCCGATAAATATAACCATGGTCCACTGGTAATCGCCAATGGCTGGAGAGACCCAGACTGACGAGTATGAGAGGTCTTAGAAGACGCACAGACACTGCAGGCGGCTACATACTCCCAAACATCCTGATGTACCCCTGACCACCAAAAACACAGAGTAAGAAGATCTGTGGTGGGTTTACGACAGGGATGTCCAGCCAAGACCGAATCAAAACGTTCACTAAGAACTCTCAGGTGGAGATTCACAGGCACAAACGGCTTCCCTAATGGACAGGTAACAGGGGCGTCTCCCTGAGCCTCAACAACCTCTTTCTCAAGATCAAGGCACATAGACGCAATAACCACCACTTTTTGTAGAATAGGTACCGCTTCACAATTATTTCCACTCCCAGGAAAACAACGAGATAAGGCATCCGCCTTAAATGTTCTTAAACCTGGTGAATAATAATAATAATCTTTATTTTTATATAGTGCTAACATATTCCGCAGTGCTTTACAGTTTGGTGAAGAACAATGCCCATCTTGCCTGTCGAGGCATTAGACGTTTTGCAGACTCTAGATATACAAGATTCTTATGATCCATGATTACCATAACCGGATGAACTGGACCCTCCAGAAAATGACGCCACTCTTCAAAGGCCCACTTGATTGCCAAGGGTTCCCTGTTACCAATGTCATCATTTTTCTCTGCAGCTGACAGTTTTTTAGAATAGTATGCACATGGACTTCATTTACCAGGAGATGGATCCTGTGACAATATAGCCCCCACCATGGACGTGTCACCTTCTACAATAAAAGGCTGAGCGACGTCAGGCTGAATGAGAATCGGCGCAGATGCAAAACACTCCTTCAAGGCTTTCAATGCCTCCCTGGACGGACTGGATCATTTGAAAAAGTCTGTCCCTTTCCTGGTCATATCCGTCTGAGGTTTGGCCACTAACGAAAAGATTTTGATAAACTAATGATAGCAGTTGGCGAAATCCAAAAACCTTTGTAATGCCTTCAAATCCTCAGGACGATCCCAATCCTGTACCGCACGGATTTTCACCGGATCCATGCGAAAACCAGTGAATGATAAAATATGTCCTAGAAAAGAGATCTCCTCAACTGAGAACATACATTTATCTGGTGTGACAAATAATTTATTGTCTCTGAGTATCTGTAAGACCTTCCTGACCTGTACCTGGAGCGCTCAACTGAACAGATTAACCCCTGCACTGCTAAAAGAAACATGCACCGCTTAATATGAAGGTGAAGTGCTTCTAATCAGTGCAGGAGTAGGATAAATCAGACGCTGATGTCTTCTGCCTCCTCTCTGTCGTGGTAAACCCATGATAAGCGTCTTCTGGTGAGAAGGGGGAAGAAAATCTACATGTAAGTTCAATGCAGTTATCTAAAGAAGTAGCTGAGTTGGGGAGACACAATCGCGAGCACACTCCTAAAGCCCGGCTGCAAGAAAGCTGCCTACAATGTGCTGTGGCCCAGGCTGAAAAATATGGAGACACTAGGACTCTGCACTCAGGAGGGATGAGACCATGAGAAATGTTTTTTTTTTTGGAGCTGATGGCTGCAAACTGTATAGTGTTGCTAAGATGAGGACAAATAAAAATGCCTGAAGCCTACAGTGAGACCTGGTGGTGACACATGAGCTGCTGGTGGTAGAGGGGCACATGAACTACTGGTGTCGGGGAGTGTGCAAGGTCGGGGAGTGTGCGGGGTCAGGGAGTGTGCAAGGTCGGGGAGTGTGTGGAGTCAGGGAGTGTGCGGGGTCGGGGAGTGTGCGGTTTCGGGGAGTGTGCGGGGTTGGGAAGAGTGCGGGGTCTAACAGGTGCGCGGGATGCAGTGACGAGCAGGAGGCAGAGCAAGAGTAAAAGGGTCTATTACAGGGGTTATTCCATGCAGGGAGATAATGGGTTATGAGGGGAGTAAAACTGAGTATTATGTTAGGGTAAGAACAATTGTTCATGAAACAGGTAAACTTATCAGTCTGATGGTGTCCGGGCTGTGAAGGCTTGAATTACCACGGTCGCACCACAAGTGACAAGTCCCTGACGTGATCCTGAAGAAAGTTAAGGCACTGTCTCCCGATGGACGCGGCGTACCCTGGCTCTCCTAGGCGTGGTCCTGCGTTCCTGGGACGATGTGCGTATTGTGGCACAGTCTGTGGTACTGCCCTAGCGTGACTCAGTTCAGTGGTGGAGGCGGGGGTGAACCTACTCGGCTCTGTATGATTCACCTGGCCAGACTTAGGCCACTTTCACACTTCAGGCTTTCGGTATCCGGCATGGTGCGGCGAAAAACCGGACTGCCGGATCCGACATTTTCCCCGTGCTGTATCATTACTACCACATTGTGCCGGATGGCAATGCGGTGCGTCCGATTTTTTCCAGATCCGGAAAAATGCATGCAACGTTTTTTCCAGACACCGGACCAGTTTTTCACACTGCGCATGCCCGGAAACCTTCTCTGCCAGGAATACATCCGGCAGAAAGAAGGATCCGGTGTCTGCGTTTGCGGCCGGATCCAGTAGTCCGGTTTTTCGCCGCATCGTGCCGGGACAAAAAGCCTGAAGTGTGAAAGCGGTCTTAGGCCACGCGCCCGCAGCAATCAGCGGAATGGTGCAGGATGGATTATCAGTGACAGGGGTGAGCGGACACACAGTTGCTCGTCGCTCACAGTCAGTGTGTGCATAGGCCGGGGAACTACAGCGCCTCAAAGAAGAGTGAGTCAACCTTCTACTGCTGCGCCCTCTGTCAGAGTCCTGCTTTCCTGCACACCATACCTTTTATCCCTAACACGCCCCCTGCTGCTGAGTGCAAAGATCTGTCCGAGTCAGAAAGCTTCCCCTCGGAAACAATGGTGAAAGCCCAGATAGTTCCGAGACCAACACGAGAGAGGTACCACCGGCCCAATCCATCTTCCTACACGGGTTTGAGGTGTGTGCGGGGCCGGGGAGTGTGTGGGTCAGGAAATCTGTGGGGTCGGGGAGGGTGTGGGTCAGGGAATGAGCGGGGTCGGGGAGTGTGCTGGGTCGGGAAGTGTGCCGGGTCAGGGAGTGTGTGGGGTTGGGGAGTATGTGAGGTCAGGGAGTATGTGAGGACGGGGAGTGTGTGGGGTCGGGGAGCGTGCGGGGTCGGGGAGCGTGCGGGGTCGGGGAGGGTGCGGGGTCGGGGAGCGTGTGAGGTCGGGGAGTGTGTGGGGTTGGGGAGTATGTGAGGTCGGGGAGCGTGTGGGGTCGGGGAGCGTGTGGGGTCGGGGAGCGTGTGGGGTCGGGGAGCCTGCGGCGTCGGGGAGCGTGCGGGGTCGGGGAGTGTGCGGGGTCGGGGAGTGTGTGGGGTCGAGGAGTGTGTGGGGTCGGGGAGCGTGTGGGGTCGAGGAGTGTGTGGGGTCGGGGAGCGTGTGCGGGGTCGGGGAGTGTGTGGGGTCGAGGAGTGTGTGGGGTCGAGGAGTGTGTGAGGTCGGGGAGTGTGTGAGGTCGGGGAGTGTGTGAGGTTGAGGAGTTAGCAGGGTCGATGAGTATGTGAGGTCAGGAAGTGTGTGGGATCGGGGAGTGTGTGGGGTCGGTAAGTGTGCGGGGTTAGGGAGTGTGCGGGGTCGGGGAGTGTGTGGGGTTGAGGAGTTAGCAGGGTCGATAAGTATGTGAGGTCAGGAAGTGTGTGGGATCGGGGAGTGTGTGGGGTCGGTAAGTGTTCGGGGTTAGGGAGTGTGTGGGGTCGGGGAGCGTGTGGGGTCGAGGAGTGTGTGGGGTCGGGGAGCGTGTGGGGTCGGGGAGCGTGCGGGGTCGGGGAGCGTGTGCGGGGTCGGGGAGTGTGTGGGGTCGAGGAGTGTGTGGGGTCGAGGAGTGTGTGAGGTCGGGGAGTGTGTGAGGTCGGGGAGTGTGTGAGGTTGAGGAGTTAGCAGGGTCGATGAGTATGTGAGGTCAGGAAGTGTGTGGGATCGGGGAGTGTGTGGGGTCGGTAAGTGTGCGGGGTTAGGGAGTGTGCGGGGTCGGGGAGTGTGTGGGGTTGAGGAGTTAGCAGGGTCGATAAGTATGTGAGGTCAGGAAGTGTGTGGGATCGGGGAGTGTGTGGGGTCGGTAAGTGTTCGGGGTTAGGGAGTGTGCGGGGTCGGGGAGTGTGTGGGGTTGAGGAGTTAGCAGGGTCGATGAGTATGTGAGGTCAGGAAGTGTGTGGGATCGGGGAGTGTGTGGGGTCGGTAAGTGTTAGGGGTTAGGGAGTGTGCGGGGTCGGGGAGTGTGTGGGGTTGAGGAGTTAGCAGGGTCGGTGAGTATGTGAGGTCAGGAAGTGTGTGGGATCGGGGAGTGTGTGGGGTCGGTAAGTGTTCGGGGTTAGGGAGTGTGCGGGGTCGGGGAGTGTGTGGGGTTGAGGAGTTAGCAGGGTCGGTGAGTATGTGAGGTCAGGAAGTGTGTGGGATCGGGGAGTGTGTGGGGTCGGGAAGTGTCCGGAGTTAGGGAGTGTGTGGGATCGGGGAGTGTGTGGGATCGGGGAGTGTGTGGGGTCGGGAAGTGTGCGGTCGGGGAGTGTGCGGGTTCGGGGAGTGTGTGGGGTCAAGAAGTGTGTGGTTCTGGGGTGCACATCTTTAATAGCGTACAGTCTCACATTGTCTGTGAATCCGGTATGGAGTGAGTGGGAAGAATACAGGAGTGAGTCAATCACGGAGCGATGGAAGGGATGAGTCAGAGAAGGGATGACAGACAGAGAATAATCTGTCAGCGAGCGCCCAGAGGAGCCATGGTGGCTTCATTAACCCTCACTGCCTCATTAGCGCATTTATTAATCTTCAATTGATAAAGCATTTTATATGTTCATTTGACGGGCAGAGAGGCGGCCATTATAATATACACGGAACGCAATAACTGTATATTCACAAGATGTCCACACAATCTCATTGTGTATACACTTACATGAACCAGAGCTGTATTCACAATTCTGCAGCTACATTATGTCTTATATTCCAGTCACACTCAGAGCTGCATTCACAATTCTGCAGCTACATTATGTCTTATATTCCAGTCACACTCAGCTGCATTCACAATTCTGCTGTTTCAATCTGTCTTAGATTCTAATCACCTCCAGAGCTGGATTCATAATCCAGCTCGGGCTCATAGAGGGCATTATTGCTTCATGAGAGGCACCACATTACAAAATTACTATGGCGGATCAGAGTAAAAACATTACTGTTTTGCAAAAAGTAGAAAAAAAAGGCCACTATTATCTTTGCAGCACCCTAAGAGGAGTACTGTTACTTTGTAGGTGCTAACAGGGGCACTGATGCTTTTTGGGGTTATTAAGAGTATCATATAGAAGAAGTCGTCATGGGGGTCAGGGCCAGATGGAAAAAAAAAAGTTCAACTCCATAAACAGAAGATGTCACTTGTGGATACTGGATGTAACTGTACAGTAGTCATGCATGCGGTCTGCAGAGTGAAGAACTAATGTATGTTACAATGTGGACACTGTGTAATATTGGTATTGTCAGTGTGGTAGTATTATTCACTCAGTACTTAGTGGTGATGGTAGAGATCATGGCGAGGTGCTATTATTTAGCCTTGTAGAGGGGTGTCATGATAATTTTGGGCTCTCTATAGCAGGGGTGGGGGAACGGTTTTCTGCCAGGGGCCTTTTGGATATTTATGCCATCATTAACAGCAGCACAAAATTATCAACTTTAAAATTGCCCTGCTATATTGAGTCACACAATTACTTTACGCTAATGTGACGGCCATGGCTGCTTCTCTTTGGTGCGGCTGTGATGATAGTTGGTAGTGATGATGTTGCTACTCACAGCTGCTTTTCCAGATTTGCATCGGTCTGGAGCTCAGGTGAGGTTTTGCAATAAATTTTCAAAAGAACTCACAGTTTTACGTTCCAAACACAGATGTATATTACACTGTAGTTATCACATTGGGAAATTCATCATTGCACAGTGGGAGGTCTGCAGTGTATATATCACATAGGAGACACTGAGACGGCTGCATACATCACATAGGAGACACCGAGACTGCTGTATACATCATATAGGACACACCAAGACGGCTCTATATATTACACAGGACACAGCGAGACTGCCAAATACATTACAGAGGAGACATCAAGACTGCTGTATACATCACCTAGGACACATTAAGACTGCTGCATATAATACACAGGACACACTGAGACTGCCATATACATCACATAGGAGATACTGAGATTGCTGTATACATCACATAAGAGACACCAAAGCTACTGTATATAAATCACATTATACATCACATTGGATACAATGTGGCTGCAGCGCAAACATCACATAGGAGTCACTGAGACTGCTGTATACCTCACAGGAGACGCTGGGGCATTTACATTACAGGAGATATTTGGCATGCCATTGCTGTCTTCGTCGGTGGGACTGAAGCTCAGAGCGCACATTCTCTGCCCACATAGTACTGGACATAATCCTTCATTGTGTCCACTACAGCGTTCAATAGTAACCTCTGTGTTTGCATGCTCACAGTGTAAGGTAATATAGGGTCCGCAGCTGTCGGCTGGAGCACTGATGACCCCAGGAGACTGTTTGGGGGCAGGAGAAAAGACCACCAAGGCCATTCTCGGCCCGCGTGCCGAATGTTCCCCACCCCTGCTGTATAGTGTGTTTCTTCAGTAACAGTATGGTTACATTACTCAGGTACGAGGTCATGGTGAAGTGGAATTATTTGGGACTTATTCAGTATAGTGTTATTGGTATACTAGTATTCTTTGCCTTAGAAATTTTGCCCCTGCAACATTGGATTTGCAAACGTAAAGTATAAACCTGAGTTTGAAGGTAAAGTGATCTTTTCTTCAAAGATGACCTGCTGCCATCCCAACATAACATATGAGCCCTACATCAGACGTCTCCAGTCTGCGGGATCACACTAGAGCTCAAAGCGCGACGGTCAGGACGAGCAGAAAAGCACAAGCTGTACGGCCACCAGCTCCACTGAAAAGGGAACATTACATCTGCAGCTTTAGGAAATAAACATGCCATAGTGCTGGGCACTTATCACAGCCTTGTGGACCCTGGCATTTTTACCATAGGACCCCCAGCTCATGGATCCTGATTCTATCAATGACATGTAGCAAAGAGCAGTGGGTACAAAAATCCAGGGGAGCAGTCCAGCACGTCCAGCTGCTGAATGTCGTCACCTCCCAACAGAAGGACATGTTCTGAGTCTCCTGAAGGGAGAGTGTGAAGAAACCAGATTATATCTTAATTTCCCAGACGACTATGTTTCACAAACCAAGAAAAATTGACTTTTATCTGTATGTTGGCTTTTGGATTAAAGTGTTGATTTCTGGTGGGGCAAGAAAAAAGACTTTTGTTTGGGTAAGCCTGGAATAGTGACTTGTAAGCTGATATTTCATATAACGCAGTGTGCGCTTATCTTTGACTATTGATGTTTGCTGATATGCTAATTGTGCTTTGAAAGCAGAGAAAGAAAGACAGAGCAAATAGACTGAATGGTCAAGTAATGTTACTTGAT
Source organism: Dendrobates tinctorius (assembly GCF_039654945.1). Taxonomy (NCBI): domain Eukaryota; kingdom Metazoa; phylum Chordata; class Amphibia; order Anura; family Dendrobatidae; genus Dendrobates; species Dendrobates tinctorius. Next base: position 1,573,329 of record NW_027361722.1, on the reverse strand, counting down.
CTCATCACCATTGCTTCCCTTATCTTGATGCTGGACTGAAAGACACTGGGTAAACCTAAAAATAGGTTACATCCCTCAGTATAAAAAGACTCAGAGACTGAGAGAGAGCGACACAGCCTGACATTCTGCAAAACACCCAATGGACGAGAGACAGGACTGTAGCCAATCCATCATGGCACCCTCACAAGGGACACAGATCTATCATTCTATAGCAAACAACCTAGGGGTTTCGGCTCTGGTTGGAAGGATACGGATCTGCTCCATTGACAAATGCTGAGCCATGGATACGTTTGGAGAAGGCCAGGATTGGGACCCGTTGGTCGCCTGGCTTCATGGAGATGTTGGAAGAAGCCAGGTGGTGCTTCTCGTGTCAACTGGCTTTGGACCTTGTATGGACTCTATGGACGGTCATCTCCCAACGTTTGTCGTTACCTCCTCTCTGTGTGTGTATCACAGGTGGGGTAGTCCACCCTGGGAGCTCTGAAGTAACATCTGCTATTATCCCGGTGAGTCAGCGGAAGGGTGAGACTCTGTAATGTGCACCATCTTGGGTCCTGTGCTGGGACTGTTCTATGTGTTATCTGCCTGTTTTGTGGTTTAGTAAAGTATTGCCACACTGTTTTACCCTCACCCTACGTTGTCTGAGTAGCATTATGCTCACGTTAATGGGAGAGCCGGCGTTAGACAGGGCGATCCCTGGTCCATGCGGTTCCAGCTAGCGGACTTGGGCGCCCACCAACCCCCCGTTTCCCCACAAACAGTAAACTGAGAAATAAAGAAGCTCCAGTTCCTGAAGCCTGTCTGATAGCTTTGTGGCCAACATTGCAGGAAATCAGATTGGGGACATTATGGGGAGAACTTTATGTTCTAACGGCTACTTTTATTAATAATAATAATAAAAGTTATTTCTATAGCGCCGACATATTCCGCAGCACTTTACATTTCGGAGGGGATTTGTACAGACAATAGACATTACAGCATAAACAATAATCACATAGATCATAACAGATACCAAGAGGAGTGAGGGCCCTGCTCGCAAGCTTACAATCTATGAGGAAAGAGGGAGACACGAAAGGTGGGTGGTAACATTTTCCCTGATTGTATGGACCAGCCATAATGTTAAGTGTGTGACAGTACAGACACAGAGGGCTAATGGATGCATAAAGCATGTGGGAACATGATGCGGGGAACCTGGTTATGGTAAAACTTTTGGCTGTGCCACACAGGGATAGATTAGGTTAATGTGTTGAGGTGGTAGGCCAGTCTGAATAAATGCGTTTTCAGGGCACGCTTAAAATTGTGGGGATTGGGGACTAATCGTATTGACCTGGGAAGTGCATTCCAAAGAATTGGCGCATCACGTGTAAAGTCTTGGAGACTGGAGTGGGAGGTTCTAATTATTGAGGATGATAACCTCAGGTCATCAGCAGAACGAAGGGCGCGGGTAGGGTGGTATACTGAAACAAGGGAGGAGATGTAGGGTGGTACTGAGCCATGGAGGGCTTTGTGGGTGAGGGTAATAAGTTTATACTGGATTCTGGAGTGGATGGGTAGCCAGTGTAATGACTGGCATCGGTGTAACGATTGGTGAGGAATATGATCCTGGCTGCAGCATTCAGGACAGATTGGAGGGGGGAGAGTTTGGTAAGAGGGAGACCGATTAGAAGAGAGTTACAATAGTCCAGACAAGAATGAATAAGAGAAACAGTAAGAGTTTTGCGGAGTCAAAAGTAAGAAAAGGTCGAATTCTAGAAATGTTTTTGAGGTGCAGATAACAAGAGCGAGCCAGTGATCGAATGTGGGGGCAAAGGAAAGCTCGGAGTCAAGTATGACCCCAAGACAGCGGGCATGTTGCTGGGGAGTAATAGTGGAACCACACACCTTTAATAATTTCCTTCACTTTGTGTTAAGAAGAGGTTAATACAATTACTGGGAGATGTGTGAAGTGTTATCTCTCCACTTGTCCTTCTGCTCTAAAGACATCTCTGCAAACAAAGAAGACAAATCAAGGATTTGATTCTCCAGGGAAACAACACTGAGGAATTAGAAGCTTCCCTGATACAATGTGCCAGGAAGAGAACTGTAAAGGCAACATCCAGATCCTGCCATCTCCTCCCGGCCTGCAAGATGAAAGGGAGAGACTGCTACATATATTTAATATCATTTCAGCATTTAACAATTCACAACATTACAGAAAGTAATTGCCCCTTTAGAGTTTACTTTACCTGATGTTTTTCTAATACACTGCTCTCAAATTTCCACTATTCACAAAGATTTACATAATAAAATCCTGTCTGCCTGGAATTACAACTAGGGGGAGCTCCCTGTATACAGAGAGACATAAGATCCTGTCTGCAGTCACCACTAGGGGGAGCTCCCTGTATTCAGAGATAGATGATAAGATCCTGTCTGCAGCCACCACTAGGGGGAGCTCCCTGTATACAGACATACATGGTAAGATCCAGTCTGCAGCAACCACTAAGGGAAGCTCCCTGTATACAGAGATACATAAGATCCTGTCTGCAGTCACCACTAGGGGGAGCTCCCTGTATACAGAGATACATAAGATCCTGTCTGCAGCCACCAGTAGAGGGAGCTCCCTGTATACAGAGATACATGATAAGATCCTGTCTGCAGCCACCACTAGGGGGAGCTCCCTGTATACAGAGATACATGATAAGATCCTGTCTGCAGCCACCACTAGGGGGAGCTCCCTGTATACAGAGATACATGATAAGATCCTGTCTGCAGCCACCAATAGGGGGAGCTTCCTGTATACAGAGATACATGACATGATCCTGTCTGCAGCCACCACTAGGGGGGAGCTCCCTGTATACAGAGATACATGATAATATCCTGTCTGCAGCCACCACTAAGGGGAGCTCCCTGTATACAGAGATAAATGATAAGATCCTGTCTGCAGCCACCACTAGGGGGAGCTCCCTGTATACAGAGATATATGATGAGATCCTGTCTGCAGCCACCACTAGGGGGAGCTCCCTGTATACAGAGATACATGATAAGATCCTGTCTGCAGCCACCACTAGGGGGAGCTCCCTGTATACAGAGATATATGATGAGATCCTGGCTGCAGCCACCACTAGGGGGAGCTCCCTGTATACAGAGATATATGATGAGATCCTGTCTGCAGCCACCACTAGGGGGAGCTCCCTGTATACAGAGATACACGATAAGATCCTTATATTACTGCAGTGCGGCTTCATGAGCTTTCATCAGGCCTCCATGGGAAGAAATATTTCAGTATGCATCTTCCTCTGGTCATTAAATAAAGGGCCGGCGCACAGCACAGACTCACCCCACATCATAATGCCGCTCATCAGTGGCGGCTCAGGGGGTTTGCACCTCGTCCTAATTCCTCCCTGTGTTACAGTAAATACACTCAAGTCACGATTCCTTACGCTGAACGCCGTCATGGATTGTGATTAATTTGCTCTATAAGATGTTTGACCTTATCTGCTGGTTATTTCTCATGAATTCGTTGTAGAAGAAAATGATTATGTAAAAAATCCCAAGTCTCAGACGTCTCACAGACAACAAATTACCCCCCAGCGGCTTCCAGAGAGGGATCTGGGAGAGGACTCCGAATATCGCTCTGCTGGAGAGTGACATTAGGGTAAAGGAGTCCAAAAACTGCACCACAAGGTCACAAAACACGATTACTACACATGTATGGCCATATTACCAGGAGAGGAAGCCATGCAAAGACAGAACAAGAAAGGCAAGAGGCCATAACAGAAAAAGGCCAATAATAATAAATAGCTACATGGTAAAAATAAGACACCCCTGGAGACATAAATATAACTACTATAATACTGCCCCCTATCTACAAGAACATAACTACAAAAATACTGCCCCTATATACAAGAATATAACTACTATAATACTGCTCCTATGTACAAGAATATACTGTAACTACTATAATACTGCCCCTATGTACAAGAATATAACTACTATAATACTGCCCCTATGTATAATAATATAACTACTATAATACTGCCCCTATGTACAAGAATATAACTACTATAATACTGCCCCTATGTATAATAATATAACTACTATAATACTGCCCCTATGTACAAGAATATAACTACTATAATACTGCCCCTATATACAATAACATAACTACTATAATACTGCCCCTATGTACAAGAATATAACTACTATAATACTGCCCCTATGTATAATAATATAACTACTATAATACTGCCCCTATGTACAAGAATATAACTACTATAATACTGCCCCTATATACAATAACATAACTACTATAATACTGCTCCCTATATACAATAACATAACTACTATAATACTGCTCCCTATGTACAAGAATATAACTACTATAATACTGCTCCTATGTACAAGAATATAACTACTATAATACTGCCCCTATGTACAAGAATATAACTATAATACTGCTCCCATGTACAAGAATATAACTATAATACTGCTCCTATGTACAAGAATATAACTATAATACTGCTCCTATGTACAAGATTATAACTACTATAATACTGCTCCTATGTACAAGAATATAACTACTATAATACTGCTCCTATGTACAAGAATATAACTACTATAATACTGCCCCCTATGTACAAGACTATAACTACTATAATACTGCCCATAGGTACAAGAATATAACTACTATAATACTGACCCCTATACACAAGAATATAACTACTATAATACTGCCCCTACGTACAATAATATAACTACTATAATACTGCCCCTATGTACAAGAATATAACTACTATAATACTGCCCCCTATGTACAAGACTATAACTACTATAATACTGCCCATAGGTACAAGAATATAACTACTATAATACTGCCCCTAGTTACAAGAATATAACTACTATAATACTGCCCCTATGTACAAGAATATAACTACTATAATACTGCCCTTATGTACAAGAATATAACTACTATAATACTGCCCCTATGTACAAGACTATAACTACAATACTGCCCTTATGTACAAGAATATAACTACTATAATACTGCGTCTAGGTACAAGAATATAACTACTACAATACTGCCTCCTATGTACAAGAATATAACTACTATAATACTGCCTCCTATGTACAAGAATATAACTACTATAATACTGCCCCTCTATACAAGTATATAACTACTATAATACTGCCCCTATGTACAAGAATATAACTACTATAATACTGCCCCTATGTACAAGAATATAACTACTATAATACTGCTCCTATGTACAAGAATATAACTACTATAATACTTCCCCTCTATACAAGTATATAACTACTATAATACTGCCACTAGGTACAAGAATATAACTACTATAATACTGCCCCTATGTACAAGAATAAAACTACTATAATACTGCCCCGTATGTACAAGAATATAACTACTATAATACTGCCCATAGGTACAAGAATATAACTACTATAATACTGCTCCTATGTAAAAGAATATAACTACTATAATACTGCCCCCTATATACAAGAATATAACTACTATAATACTGCACCCTATGTACAAGAATATAACTACTATAATACTGCCCCTAGCTACAAGAATATACCTACTATAATACTGCCCCTATGTACAAGAATATAACTACTATAATACTGCCTCTATGTACAAGAATATAACTACTATAATACTGCCCCTAGGTACAAGAATATAACTACTATAATACTGCCCCTATGTACAAGAATAAAACTACTATAATACTGCTCCTATGTGCAAGAATATAACTACTATAATACTGCCCCTAGGTACAAGAGTATAACTACTATAATACTGCTCCTATGTGCAAGAATATAACTACTATAATACTGCTCCTATGTACAAGAATATAACTACTATAATACTGCCCCTCTATACAAGTATATAACTACTATAATACTGCCCCTATGTACAAGAATATAACTACTATAATACTGCCCCTAGGTACAAGAATATAACTACTATAATACTGCCCCCTATACACAAGAATATAACTACTATAATACTGCCCCTACGTACAAGAATATAACTACTATAATACTGCCCCTATGTACAAGAATATAACTACTATAATACTGCCCCCTATGTACAAGACTATAACTACTATAATACTGCCCATAGGTACAAGAATATAACTACTATAATACTGCTCCTATGTAAAAGAATATAACTACTATAATACTGCCCCCATATACAAGAATATAACTACTATAATACTGCACCCTATGTACAAGAATATAACTACTATAATACTGCCCTTATGTAAAAGAATATAACTACTATAATACTGCCCCTAGGTACAAGAATATAACTACTATAATACTGCCTCTATGTACAAGAATAAAACTACTATAATACTGCTCCTATGTACAAGAATATAACTACTATAATACTGCCCCTAGGTACAAGAATATAACTACTATAATACTGTCCCTATGTACAAGAATATAACTACTATAATACTGCCCTTATGTAAAAGAATATAACTACTATAATACTGCATCTAGGTACAAGAATATAACTACTATAATACTGCCTCCTATGTACAAGAATATAACTACTATAATACTGCCTCTATGTACAAGAATATAACTACTATAATACTGCCCCCTATGTACAAGAATATAACTACTATAATACTGCCCCTAGGTACAAGAATATAACCACTATAATACTGCTCCTATGTACAAGAATATAACTACTATAATACTGCCCCTAGGTACAAGAATATAACCACTATAATACTGCTCCTATGTACAAGAATATATCTACTATAATACTGCCCCCTATGTACAAGAATATATCTACTATAATACTGCCCCTATGTGCAAGAATTTAACTACATCAAATGGCCAAGTTCTCCAAACAATATGACATAGTTGTCATGGGAGATTTCAACTATCCAGACATTTGTTGGGAATCTCTCTCAGGCAAAACTAACAGGTCAAGGAAATTCTTATCTTCTCTTGCTGACAACTTTATCTTCCAAAAGGTAGGGGAGAAATCAAGGGGAACTGCTACCTTGGATCTTATCCTTATAAACAGGGAGGAAATGGTTGAGGAGGTAAAAGTGGCTGGGACCCTAGGAGGTAGCGACCATGCTATCTTAGAATTTTGGATAACTAGAGGAGGAAGACCTGTGAAGACTCAGACGTCAAGGTTAGATTTCAGAAAGGCAGATTTTAAGGAATTCAGAAAGAGAATTGGAGGGATCCAATGGCTGGATATCCTTAAAGACAAAAATGTCCAGGAAGGATGGGAAATCTTGAAAAATGAAATTCTCAAAGCCCAATTGTTAACAATTCCGAAAAGAGGGAAGAATAGGAAGCATTTAAGGAAACCAGGATGGATGAACACAGAACTTAAGCACATGCTAAAAAGGAAGAAAGAAATGTTTATAAAATGGAAAGAGGGAGGCATATCTAAAGAAGAATATAATGCTGTCTGCAGAACCTGCAGGGCACAAATCAGATTATCTAAAGCTGAAAATGAATTGAGACTTGCAAGAGATGTCAAAAGCAATAATAAAGAATTTTGGGGATATGTCAAAAGTAAAAGAAAAGTCAACGATGCTATAGGATTTTTACAGGATGAAATGGTAAGACAGGATGTTGAGAAGGCTGAACTTTTAAATTCCTATTTTGCATCTGTTTTCTCTCAGAAAGGAAATGTAACATCAACTGTTCTTCAATGTCCTATTAAGGGAATAGAAGTGTTACAGAACCCCCCAGCACACCGAATAGGAGATGTATGCCCTTACTGCAGCAACCAACCGGCTGCGACCCCCTGGGCAGAGGTAAACAAGATATCCCACTTCTGATCTCCCCCCACCTTTGTAAATCCCACGGCTATTGTAATGCATGTCTGGCGTCTTAATTGGAGCCTGTTATCTACTGGCACGACACACATTGATTGTCCAGCCCTCTGTATGTATATATATTCTGAGACCGATGAGTAAAATGTTGATATACTGGAAATACATGGAGTAGCAGTGATCTTTTATATGTTCCCATGTTACAAAGCCTTTTGAACCAGCGTCCTTCATTCAGAAGAAGGATGGAAAAAAGCAGAGTGAACCTCCTGAGAAACGGGGTGGTAATGTAAGAGGTATTACAGCCCAGAAGACCCCGCTACAAGAAGAATCCAGAATATCTATAAACAGAAGGATAGTGAGGAAACATTTATCTAACCTAAATGAATCCAAGTCTCGAGGTGCAGATGAATTACACCCCAGAGTACTGAAGGAGATAGCAGAAGAAATTTTTGAACCCCTCTCCATAATCTTTGAAAATTCTTGGAGAACAGGAGAAGTGCCAGAAGACTGGAGAAGAGCAAATGTTGTTCGGATCTTCAAAAAGGGGAAGAAGGTGGACCCAGGCAACTATAGGCTGGTGAGTCTGACTTCTATACCAGGAAAGATCTTCGAACAAATTATTAAACAACATGTATGTCAGTACCTGGATAAGAATGAAGTGATTAAACAGAGTCAGCATGGGTTTGTAACTAATAAGTCATGTCAGACTAACTTAATTTCCTTCTATGACGGTATCACTGATTGGGTGGATCAGGGAAATGCTGTAGATATAGTATATCTTCATTTCAGCAAAGCATTTGACAAAGTCTCTCATACAATCCTTATTGAAAAAATGACTAAGTATGGAATGGACAAGGCAACTGTTAGGTGGATTCATAACTGGCTTAGTGATCGGACCCAAAGAGTGGTCGTAAATGGCTGCACATCCAGTTGGAAGAATGTCTCAAGTGGGGTACCACAGGGCTCTGTCCTGGGCCCTGTATTGTTCAACATCTTTATCAACGATTTAGATAAAGGAATTGAGGGTAAACTGATTAAATTTGCACAAAGCTAGGAGGGATAGCTAATACTAGAGAAGAGAGAGAGGATTCAAAAAGATATAAATAAACTGGAGCAGTGGGCAGCAACTAACAGAATGGTTTTTAACAGGGAAAATGCAAAGTACTACATCTGGGCAATAAAAATGAAAAAAACATATACAGAATGGGAGGAATAGGGCTAAGCAACAGCTCATGTGAAAAAGACTTGGGCATACTAATAGATCACAGACTGAATATGAGTCAACAGTGTGATGCAGCAGCAAAAAAGGCAAATGCAATTCTAGGATGTATTAACAGAGGCATACAGTCTAGATCACGTGAAGTCATTATTTCCCTCTACTCCTCTTTGGTCAGACCCCATCTGGAACACTGTGTCCAGTTTTGTGCGCCACATTTTAAAAAAGACATCAACAAACTGGAGCAAGTTCAGAAAAGAGCGACCAGAATGGTGACCGGTCTGCAAACCCTGTCTTATGAGGAAAGGCTGCAGGATCTGGGATTGTTTAGCTTACAAAAGAGAAAACTGAGAGGAGACTTAATAGCTGTCTACAAATATCTAAAGGGCTGTCACATTGTAGAAGGATCAACTTTATTCTCATTTGCACAAGGAAAGACTAGAAGCAATGGGATGAAACTGAATGGGAGGAGACACAGATTAGATATTAGAAAAAAGTTTTTGACAGAGTTCTCCTTCAATTGAAGTCTTCAAACAGAGGCTGGACAGACATCTTTCTGGGATGATTTAGCGAATCCTGCTTTGAGCAGGGGGTTGGACCAGATGACCCAGGAGGTCCCTTCCAACTCTACGATTCTATGATACTATAATAATGCTCCTATGTACAAGAATATAACTACTATAATACTGCCCCTATGTACAAGAATATAACTACTATAATATTGCCCCTATGTACAAGAATATAACTACTATAATACTGCTCCTATGTACAAGAATATAACTACTAAAATACTGCCCCTATGAACAAGAATAAAACTACTATAATACTGCTCCTATGTACAAAAATATAACTACTATAATACTGCTCCTATGTACAAGAATATAACTACTATAATACTGCCCCTATATACAAGAATATAACTACTATAATACTGCCCCTATGAACAAGAATATAACTATTATAATACTGCCCCTATGTAGAAGAATATAACTACTATAATACTGCCCTTATGTACAAAAATATAACTACTATAATACTGCTCCTATGTACAAGAATATAACTACTATAATACTGCCTCCTATGTACAAGAATATAACTACTATAATACTGCCCCTATGTATAAGAATATAACTACTATAATACTACTTCTATGTACAATAATATAACTACTATAATACTTCTTCCTATGTACAAGAATATAACTACTATAATACTGCCCCTATGTACAACAATATAACTACTATAATACTGCCCCTATGTACAAGAATATAACTACTATAATACTACTTCTATGTACAATAATATAACTACTATAATTCTTCTTCCTATGTACAAGAATATAACTACTATAATACTGCCCCTATGTACAGGAATATAACTACTATAATACTGCCCCTATGTACAAGAATATAACTACTATAATACTGCTCCTATGTAGAAGAATATAACTACTATAATACTGCCCCTATGTACAGGAATATAACTACTATAATACTGCCCCTATGTATAAGAATATAACTACTATTATACTGCTCCTATGTAGAAGAATATAACTACTATAATACTGCCCCTATGTACAAGAATATAACTACTATAATATTGCCCCTATGTACAAGAATATAACTACTATAATACTGCTCCTATGTACAAGAATATAACTACTAAAATACTGCCCCTATGAACAAGAATATAACTACTATAATACTGCTCCTATGTACAAAAATATAACTACTATAATACTGCTCCTATGTACAAGAATATAACTACTATAATACTGCCCCTATGTACAAGAATATAACTGCTATAATACTGCTCCTATGTACAAGAATATAGCTACTATAATACTGCCCCTATGAACAAGAATATAACTACTATAATACTGCTCCTATGTACAAGAATATAACTACTATAATACTGCCCCTATGTATAAGAATATAACTACTATAATACTACTTCTATGTACAATAATATAACTACTATAATACTGCCCCATGTACAACAATATAACTACTATAATACTGCCCCCTATGTACAAGAATATAACTACTATAATACTGCCCCTATGTACAAGAATATAACTACTATAATATTGCCCCTATGTACAAGAATATAACTACTATAATACTGCCCCTATGTACAATAATATAACTACTATAATACTGCTCCTATGTACAAGAATATAACTACTATAATACTGCCCCTATGTACAAGAATATAACTACTATAATACTGCCCCTATGTACAAGAATATAACTACTATAATACTGCCCCTATGTACAAGAATATAACTACTATAATACTGCTCCTATGTACAAGAATATAACTACTATAATACTGCCCCATGTACAACAATATAACTACTATAATACTGCTCCTATGTACAAGAATATAACTACTATAATACTACTTCTATGTACAATAATATAACTACTGTAGGGATTCGACTCGCTTAGGTGCAGCGGGAGACAAACATGAGGCACGTTCCTTTAAAATTTCACCAGGTTTATTACTCCATAAACCATAGACAGCATAACACTGAAATGTAACCTTCACTTCAGGCAAAGGAACAGAAATGTCCATCAGCTCCTCCTCACTATGCTCCATTCCATTGGCCTCAAGGACACCGTTCTCTCCTGGTTCTCCTCCTATCTCTCCGACCGCTCCTTTACTGTTTCTTTTGCCGGTTCCTCCTCCTCTCACCTTCCCCTTACTGTTGGGGTTCCTCAAGGATCGGTTCTAGGCCCCCTCCTCTTCTCCTTGTACACTGCCCCTATTGGTCAAACAATCAGTAGATTTGGTTTCCAGTACCATCTCTATGCTGATGACACCCAATTATACGCTTCTTCTCCTGACATCACGCCAGCCTTTCTAGAAAACACCGGCGATTGTCTAAACGCTGTGTCTAATATCATGTCCTCACTATATCTGAAACTGAACCTGTCAAAGACTAAACTCCTGGTGTTTCCTCCCTCTACTAATGTACCTACACCCGACATTGCCATTTCTGTGTGTGGTTCCACTATTACTCCCCAGCAACAGGCCCGCTGTCTTGGGGTCATACTTGATTCCGAGCTTTCCTTTGCCCCCCACATTCGATCACTGGCTCGCTCTTGTCATCTGCACCTCAAAAACATTTCTAGAATTCGACCTTTTCTTACCTTTGACTCTGCAAAAACTCTTACTGTTTCTCTTATTCATTCTCGTCTCGACTATTGTAACTCTCTTCTAATCGGTCTCCCTCTTACAAAACTCTCCCCTCTCCAATCTGTCTTGAATGCTGCAGCCAGGATCATATTCCTCACCAATCGTTACACCGATGCCTCTACCTTGTGCCAGTCATTACACTGGCTACCCATCCACTCCAGAATTCAGTATAAACTTATTACCCTCACCCACAAAGCCCTCCATGGCTCAGCACCACCCTACATCTCCTCCCTTGTTTCAGTATACCACCCTACCCGCGCCCTCCGTTCTGCTGATGACCTGAGGTTAGTATCCTCAATAGTCAGAACCTCCCACTCCCGTCTCCAAGACTTTACACGTGCCGCGCCAATTCTTTGGAATGCACTTCCCAGGTCAATACGATTAGTCCCCAATCCCCACAATTTTAAGCGTGTCCTGAAAACGCATTTATTCAGACTGGCCTATCGCCTCAACACATTAACCTAACCTATCCCTGTGTGGCACAGCCAAAAGTTTTACCATAACCAGGTTCCCAGCATCATGTTCCCACATGCTTTATGCATCCATTAGCCCTCTGTGTCTGTACTGTTACCCACTTAACATTATGGCTGGTCCATACAATCAGGGCAACTGTTACCACCCACCTTTCGTGTCTCCCTCTTTCCTCATAGACTGTAAGCTTGCGAGCAGGGCCCTCACTCCTCTTGGTATTTGTTATAATCTACTGTATGTGATTATTGTTATGCTGTAATGTCTATTGTCTGTACAAATCCCCTCTGAAATGTAAAGTGCTGCGGAATATGTCGGCGCTATAAAAATAAAATTTATTATTATTATTATTATTATTATTATTATTATTATTATAAATGTCCGTGGCTTCAGACTCGGACTGAGAGTCTCAGCACATGCTGGGAGCTGTAGTCCTCCCCATATACACTCTCTGTAGTGTCCCACCTGGACACATGGAAGTCTGTCCACACTCAGACAGACTCACTCTCACACTCTCTCACATGTGCCAAACACCTCAATTACATAGCCCTGTAACCACACCCACAGGTGATCACATGGCTATGACATCACTAAAGGTTGTATAGACACACACAGGCTTCCCTGACACAGTGTAACAGAAAGATCAGCAGTACCTCTGCTGATCAATACACCCTGGAGCCTGCATCCCAAGGCCACCCACCTTGAGACCCATAATGGTCATTTAGGACCCTGCTCCTGTTACCACACTGAATGTGCCTGTACACCCGTCCTGGGACACCCACACAGCGCCCCCTAGCTGACATAGTGGTAACTACACCACACTACTATAATACTTCTTCCTATGTACAAGAATATAACTACTATTATACTGCTCCTATGTACAAGAATATAACTACTATAATACTGCTCCTATGTACAAGACTATAACTACTATAATACTGCTCCCCTATGTACAAGAATATAACTACTATAATACTGCTCCTATGTACAAGAATATAACTACTATAATACTGCTCCTATGTACAAGAATATAACTACTATAATACTTCTCCTATGTACAAGAATATAACTACTATAATACTGCCCCCTATATACAAGAATATAACTACTATAATACTGCCCCTATGTACAAGAATATAACTACTATAATACTGCCCCTATGTACAAGAATATAACTTCTATAATACTGCCCCTATGTACAAGAATATAACTACTATAATACTGCCCCCTATATACAAGAATATAACTACTATAATACTGCCCCTATGTACAAGAATATAACTACTATAATACTGCCCTATGTACAAGAATATAACTACTATAATACTGTCCCTATGTACAAGAATATAACTACTATAATACTGCTCATATGTACAAGAATATAATTACTATATTACTGCCCCTGTATACAAGAATATAACTACTATAATACTGCTCCTATGTACAAGAATATAACTACAATACTGCCCCTATATACAAGAATATAACTACTATAATACTGCCCTATGTACAAGAATATAACTACTATAATACTGTCCCTATGTACAAGAATATAACTACTATAATACTGCTCCTATATACAAGAAAAAAACTACTATAATACTGCCCCTATATACAAGAATATAACTACTATAATACTGCCCCTATGTACAAGAATATAACTACTATAATACTGCTCCTATGTACAAGAATATAAGTACTATAATACTGCTCCTATCTACAAGAATATAACTACTATAATACTGCCCCCTATGTACAAGAATATAACTACTATAATACTGCCCCATGTACAAGAATATAACTACTATAATACTGCTCTCCTATGTACAAGAATATAGCTACTATAATACTGCTCCTATGTACAAGAATATAACTACTATAATACTGCCCCTATATACAAGAATATAACTACTATAATACTGCCCCTATGTACAAGAATATAACTACTATAATACTGCTCCTATGTACAAGAATATAGCTACTATAATACTGCTCCTATGTACAAGAATATAACTACTATAATACTGCCCCTATGTACAAGTATATAACTACTATAATACTGCCCCTATGTACAAGAATATAACTACTATAATACTGCCCCTATATACAAGAATATAACTACTATAATACTGCCCCTATGTACAAGAATATGACTACTATAATACTGCCCCTATGTACAAGAATATAACTACTATAATACTGCCCCTATGTACAAGAATATAACTACTATAATACTGCTCCTATGTACAAGAATATAACTACTATAATACTGCCCCTATATACAAGAATATAACTACTATAATACTGCCCCTATGTACAAGAATATAACTACTATAATACTGCCCCTATGTACAAGAATATAACTACTATAATACTGCTCCTATGTACAAGAATATAACTACTATAATACTGCCCCTATATACAAGAATATAACTACTATAATACTGCCCCTATGTACAAGAATATGACTACTATAATACTGCCCCTATGTACAAGAATATAACTACTATAATACTGCCCCTATGTACAAGAATATAACTACTATAATACTGCCCCTATGTACAAGAATATAACTACTATAATACTGCTCCTATGTACAAGAATATAACTACTATAATACTGCCCCTATGTACAAGAATATAACTACTATAATACTGCCCCTATGTACAAGAATATAACTACTATAATACTGCTCCTTTGTACAAGAATATAACTACTATAATACTGCCCCTATGTACAAGAATATAACTACTATAATACTGCCCCTATGTACAAGAATATAACTACTATAATACTGCCCCTATGTACAAGAATATAACTACTATAATACTGCCCCTTTGTACAAGAATATAACTACTATAATACTGCCCCTATGTACAAGAATATAACTACTATAATACTGCCCCTTTGTACAAGAATATAACTACTATAATACTGCTCCTATGTACAAGAATATAACTACTATAATACTGCCCCTATGTACAAGAATATAACTACTATAATACTGCCCCTATGTACAAGAATATAACTACTATAATACTGCCCCTTTGTACAAGAATATAACTACTATAATACTGCTCCTATGTACAAGAATATAACTACTGTAATACTGCCTCTATGTACAAGAATATAACTACTATAATACTGCTCCTATGTACAAGAATATAACTACTGTAATACTGCCCCTATGTACAAGAATATAACTACTATAATACTGCTCCCTATGTACAAGAATATAACTACTATAATACTGCCCCTATGTACAAGAATATAACTACTATAATACTGCCCCCTATGTACAAGAATATAACTACTATAATACTGCTCCTGTGTACAAGAATATAACTACTATAATACTGCCCCTATGTACAAGAATATAACTATTATAATACTGCTCCTATGTACAAGAATATAACTACTATAATACTGCTCCTATGTACAAGAATATAACTACTATAATACTGCCTCTATGTACAAGAATATAACTACTATAATACTGCTCCTATATACAAGAATATAACTACTATAATACTGCCCCTATGTACAAGAATATAACTACTATAATACTGCTCCTATGTACAAGAATATAACTATTATAATACTGCGCCTATGTAGAAGAATATAACTACTATAATACTGCCCCTATGTACAAGAATATAACTACTATAATACTGCCCCTATGTAAAAGAATATAACTACTATAATACTGCGCCTATGTAGAAGAATATAACTACTATAATACTGCCCCTATGTACAAGAATATAACTACTATAATACTGCCCCTATGTAAAAGAATATAACTACTATAATACTGCTCCTATGTACAAGAATATAACTACTATAATACTGCTCCTATATACAAGAATATAACTACTATAATACTGCTCCTATGTACAAGAATATAACTACTATAATACTGCTCCCATATACAAGAATATAACTACTATAATACTGCTCCTATATACAAGAATATAACTACTATAATACTGCTCCTATATACAAGAATATAACTACTATAATACTGCTCCCATATACAAGAATATAACTACTATAATACTTCTCCTATATACAAGAATATAACTACTATAATACTGCCCCTATGTACAAGAATATAACTACTATAATACTGCTCCTATGTACAAGAATATAACTACTATAATACGGCCTTGTTTGCATAATTTGCAAAAAAGATTGGTATTAATAAGCGTGCTAGTCACGTCTCTGACAGAATATTCGAATAACAGCACTTTATAAACTATATAACCTCACTATACAGTTGCCACATAAACCAGTATATCATTAATAGTGTCATATAGTGCTCACTTAACAACATATTACAGTACTCAAATAGTATGACGCTGCACATGAAGTAAATGCCATACATTGGACAAAGAATAGCACCATATTAATAACAGTGCCACAAAGGGCTCATGTAACACCACTTTATAACAATATATACGGAAACACCGCCACACAGTTCTATGATAACACCACAGTGCAGATGATATATATTCTCACATGCCCAACATCTCCTCAGTAATAATAGTTCCACTGAGTGCTCACATAGCGCCCCCATTCCTTGTCTAATGGTACAGTACATTGGTCACATAATGCTGCCATCTCGCGCCCAATAAAACCAGTTACATTTCATCTATTACTATGCTTGTGTCTACAACCTGTCGTCACATGTGTGATCTTCTGCTAAGATAATGTTTTGTCTTTCATGGATTATACATTGTGTTTGGCTATGAGATCCAGATTTTATTTTCTTTATTATGCTTTTCTTATATAGCACTATCATATTCAGCAGCGCTGTACAGACATTATCATCACTGTCCCCATTGGGGCTCACAATCTAAATTCCCTATCAGTCTTTGGAATGTGGGAGGACACCGGAGAACCCGGAGGAAACCCACACAAACACGGGGAGAACATACAAACTCCTTGCAGATGCAGTTGTCCTTGGTGGGATTTGAACCCAGGACCCCAGCGCTGCAAGACTAATAACTGAGCCACTGTGCCGCCCTATGTATAGTTCAGTGCTAACCGCTGAACCACCATGCTTCCCTATATATAATACAGTGCTACCCACCGAGCCACCGTGATGCCCCTGCCCTGAATGATAAGTGCAAACAGGATTAGACCGCAGGGGGCGCTGTAGTCAGCAGACTGATAAGATCATCCTGTGTGTCTCCAGCTGAGGCATCCTGAGCACCATAGTTTTTTACCTTATGAATGTATTCCTGGGGGCAGCCATATTTCAGACACCCAGTGGCGGCCAGTGTAGCAGGCGGGTGCTTTATGGCAGTTGCAATGCATGGAAGAATTTCATAGACTGCTACCACAGCCCACTAAGGATTATGAAATGACTCTGCTAAGCTGTCCCAGTCTACACAGCAAAGCTCTCAAGTGAGCAGCAGAAAACTGGAAATGTCAGTCTATAGTGTCTTCTCCAGTGAAATGTGGAAATGACACGATATTGCGCAATGTGTTTATTATGGATAAAACCACAAAAAATATACAGAAAGTAATAATAAAAGCTAGTAGATAATTTTCTTGACGCTTTACATTTCCATGGGTGGGAGGATGCGCTGGGGGTGAGTGGGTGGAATAAGGTGACTGGAGGGCTGACAGCGAGTGAGTGTGGCGGCATGAGGCTATTGAGGGGGGACTTTTGGGGTCTCTGCAGGCTTTGATGGGATCCGGTGGCCTCACCACTGCCCACCTGTCAGCACCTTGGTCCCATTGGTGGATCTCATCACCACTTTCTCTTTGCAGAACCCTGAATCCTTTATCCTCTTTCTGCACTGTGTCCGGACCGGTCACTCAACAGACCATGGGACACCTCCATGATGTGGACTCCGTGTCCTGAGCGGAAGATGCGGGGTTAATTAAAGCTGGCACCATGGACGCAGCAGAGATATGGAGTCTCCCTCCATCTGCCCACTCCAGTGCCACCTCCTCAGAGCCGGATCCCAGGGCTGCAGCATTCCCAGAGCTGCTGAAGGAGAACTAATTACTGAGCAATTACAAGACAAGGAGCACATCTCACAGCACAGGAACTGCTGACAGATTTCCTTCCAGGCTGATACCTGTCCCTGTGGAGAAGCCATCGCATCATGCCCAGAAGGACTGCAATCAGGGGAAGCCGTACATGTCCCTCAATCTGCCAGGGAAATGACTCGCTCTGGTACTGCAGCAATAAAAGGGGTTAATGGTGGCAATCCCACCAGGCTGTGCCTGTAAGCTAACATCACTCAGCTCTATAATATCATACCAGCTAATAAAAATATCAATTATATGTGATGGACTAACAGCAATCATAAAGCTAAAAGGAGGAGGGTAATATATGTCCATGGCACAGAGATACATGATAAGATCCTGTCTGCAGCCACCACTAGGGGGAGCTCCCTGTATACAGAGCTACATAATAAGAGTCTGTCTGTAGCCACCACTAGGGGGAGCTCCCTGTATACAGAGATACATGATAAGATCCTGTCTGCAGTCACCACTAGGGGGAGCTCCCTGTATACAGAGATACATGATAAGATCCTGTCTGCAGCCACCACTAGGGGGAGCTCCCTGTATACAGAGATACATTATAAGATTCTGTCTGCATTCACCACTAGGGGGAGCTCCCTGTATACAGAGATACCGTATATGATAAGATTCTGTCTGCAGCCACCACTAGGGGGAGCTCCCTGTATACAGAGATACATGATAAGATGCTGTCTGCAGCCACCACTAGGGGGAACTCCCTGTATACAGAGATACATGATAAGATTCTGTCTGTAGCCACCACTAGGGGGAGCTCCCTGTATACAGAGATATATGATAAGATTCTGTCTGTAGCCACCACTAGGGGAAGCTCCCTGTATACAGAGATACATGATAAGATTCTGTCTGTAGCCACCACTAGGGGGAGCTCCCTGTATACAGAGATACATGATAAGATTCTGTCTGTAGCCACCACTAGGGGAAGCTCCCTGTATACAGAGATACATGATAAGATTCTGTCTGTAGCCACCACTAGGGGAAGCTCCCTGTATACAGAGATACATGATAAGATCCTGTCTGCAGCCACAACTAGGGGGAGCTCCCTGTATGCAGAGATACATGATAAGATGCTGTCTGCAGCCACCACTAGGGGGAGCTCCCTGTATACAGAGGTACATGATAAGATTCTGTCTGTAGTCACCACTAGGGGAAGCTCCCTGTATACAGAGGTACATGATAAGATTCTGTCTGTAGCCACCATTAGGTGGAGCTCCCTGTATACAGAGATACATGATAAGATCCTGTCTGCAGCCACCACTAGGGGGAGCTCCCTGTATGCAGAGATACATGATAAGATTCAGAACGGAGAAACTAGTCACAGTCATTGCTCAAGTGAGCTTTTAGCCTATTCTTCCACACAAACACTCATCACATCCTGAAGGTCCCATGGCTCCTTCTTTAAATTATATTATATACTAGCTGAAGAGCCCGGCGCTGCCCGGGCATAGTAACTAACTGTGGTTAGTTATCTCATATTCCCATGCCCATATACCCATCATACATATCCACGATCCCATAGTCCTGTGCCCATATACCCATCACACATCCTCCATCCCATAGTCCCGTGCCCATATACCCATCACACATCCTCCATCCCATAGTCCCGTGTCCATATACCCATCACACATCCTACATCCCATAGTCCTGTGCCCATATACCCATCATACATATCCTCCATCTCATAGTCCCGTGCCCATATACCCATCATACATATCCTCCATCCCATAGTCCCGTGCCCATATACCCATCACACATCCTCCATCCCATAGTCCCATGCCCATATACCCATCATACATATCCTCCATCTCATAGTCCCGTGCCCATATACCCATCACACATCCTCCATCCCATAGTCCCGTGCCCATATACCCATCATACATCCTCCATCTCATAGTCCCGTGCCCATATACCCATCATACATATCCTCCATCTCATAGTCCCATGCCCATATACCCATCACACATTCTCCATCCCATAGTCCCGTGCCCATATACCCATCACACATCCTCCATCCCATAGTCCCGTGCCCATATACCCATCATAGATATCCTCCATCCCATAGTCCCGTGCCCATATACCCATCATACATATCCTCCATCCCATAGTCCCGTGCCCATATACCCATCATACATATCCTCCATCCCATAGTCCCGTGCCCATATACCCATCACACATCCTCCATCTCATAGTCCCGTGCCCATATACCCGTCATACATATCCTCCATCCCATAGTCCCGTGCCCATATACCCATCACACATCCTCCATCCCATAGTCCCGTGCCCATATACCCATCATACATATCCTCCATCCCATAGTCCCGTGCCCATATACCCATCATACATATCCTCCATCCCATAGTCCCGTGCCCATATACCCATCACACATCCTCCATCCCATAGTCCCGTGCCCATATACCCATCATACATATCCTCCATCTCATAGTCCCATGCCCATATACCCATCACACATCCTCCATCCCATAGTCCCGTGCCCATATACCCATCATACATATCCTCCATCCCATAGTCCCGTGCCCATATACCCATCATACATATCCTCCATCCCATAGTCCCGTGCCCATATACCCATCACACATCCTCCATCCCATAGTCCCGTGCCCATATACCCATCATACATATCCTCCATCCCATAGTCCCGTGCCCATATACCCATCATACATATCCTCCATCCCATAGTCCCGTGCCCATATACCCATCACACATCCTCCATCCCATAGTCCCGTGCCCATATACCCATCACACATCCTCCATCCCATAGTCCCGTGCCCATATACCCATCATACATATCCTCCATCCCATAGTCCCGTGCCCATCTACCCATCATACATATCCTCCATCCCATAGTCCAGTGCCCATATACCCATCACACATCCTCCATCTCATAGTCCCGTGCCCATATACCCGTCATACATATCCTCCATCCCAAAGTCAACCATTATGACATCATAATGAGCGGCAGGGCTTGCAACCTATGATGACATCAGCGTCGCCATGGCAACCATTATGACATCATAATGAGGGGAGGGGCTTGATACACACACACACTTTTTCCCCATTATGTAGATAGGGGCATTGTGACATCATAATGAGGGGCGGGGCTTGACACGCGCACACTTTTTCCCCATTATGTAGATAGGGGCAAAATTGTTTGGTAAATTTGAACGCGCGGGGTTAAAATTTCGCCTCACAACATAGCTTAGGATGCTCTCGGGGTCCAGACGTGTGACTGTGCCAAATTTTGTGGCTGTAGCTGCGACGGTGCAGATGCCAATCCCGGACATGGACATATACACACACACACACACACACACACACACACACATACATTCATACATACACTACATACACACACACATACATTCATACATACACTACATACACACACACATACATTCATACATACACACACACATACATTCATACATACACTACATACACACACACATACATTCATACATACACTACATACACACACACATACATTCATACATACACTACATACACACACACATACATTCATACATACACTACATACTTGAGCTTTATATATTAGATTATTACTTATAATGTTCTGTGAAACAATTTTACCTGCTGATTCCAGGTCTTTCTGTAATTCTCCACAAGTTGTGGTTGGCTTTTGGACAGCTCTTCTGATAATTTCTTTCACACCTCTGCATGAAATCTTGCGAGAAGCAGCTGGTCGCAGCCGCTTTGTGGTGAAATGGGGTTCTTTTCACTTACAGATTATCGGCCCAGCAGTACTCACTGGAACCTCAATAGTTTAGAAATTCTTCTGTAACCAATGTCATCAGGATGTTTTGCAACAATAAGTTTTCGAAGGTATTGAGACAGTTCACTGGTTCTACCTATCATGAGATGTTTTCTGTGTGGCCCCTTGGTAATGAGGCACATTTTTACAGAAATTAAGGTGAAGCAGCAGATATTGTTTTAGTGGCCGGGTTGCTTTCTAATTACTGATAAGTCTCAGCTAGTGTCAGGACTTTCCAGGGCCTTTTGCTGCTCTCGTTCTTCATGTAAATATGCAGCTAATGAATTCTATTGAGAATCCTGCTATTAGAACTGGAAAGGAAGAACAAATACAACAAACTCTAAATGAAAATATAGGAGAAGCTGACTACAAACTAAAATGTGTCTATACAAATGCACAGAACATGTGAAACAAGGAGAATTGGAGCTGCTAACACAGGAAGAGAGATATGATGTCATAGGCATCACTGAACCTTGGAGGGATGATACACATGCTTGGAATACAAACCTTGAAAGCTATAAGTTATTTATTAATCAGGATTTACAAGAGCGGAGGGGGTGTTGCATTGTATGTTAGGAAAACACATATCTCCAAAGAGATCCAAGCTTCAGAAA
Organism: Dendrobates tinctorius; assembly: GCF_039654945.1. Lineage (NCBI taxonomy): Eukaryota > Metazoa > Chordata > Amphibia > Anura > Dendrobatidae > Dendrobates > Dendrobates tinctorius. The sequence goes on along the minus strand of NW_027361722.1, from coordinate 1,550,163 downwards.
CTGGTAGCTTTGTAGAAACTGTTTGGGTAAGAATTCATCAAGAGAAGAACAGAAAGGACACTATTGTAGGTGTTTACTATTGGCCACCTGGACAGACTGAAGATATGGATGAACTCTTTTTACATCAGATGTCTCTGTTCTCAAAAAAGTATGACATAGTGATCATGGAAGATTTTAACTATCCAGATATTTGTTAGGATTCTCTTGCTGACAACTTTATCTTTCAAGGGTGGCTGGGAATTTAGGAGGCAGCGCTCATAATACCCTCAAATTTTCGATTACAAGAGGCAGAAGACCAGAGAGGACTCAGATTTTAAAGTTGGACTTCTGAAAGGCAGATTTTAATGGGCTACGAAAGAGGGTGAGAAAGTTCCAATGGCCGGATGTTCTAAAGGACAGAAATGTCCAAGAAAGAAGGAAGACTTTACTAAATGAAATTCTCACCACACAATCAGTAACAATCCCGAAAAGAAGGAAGAATTGGAAGCATTTAAAGAGACCAGGGTGGATGAACTCAGAACTTAGTCACTTGAAGAAGAATACATTTTGTCTGCAGAGAATGCAGGGCAAGAGTAAGAAGAGCTAAAGCCAGTAATGAAGTGAGGCTTGTAAGGGAGACCAAAAGCAATAAAAAGGATTTCGGGGGTATGTCCATAGCAAAAGAAAAGTCAAGATGCAATAAGATTTTTACAGGATGAAAAGGGTGAAGTGGTCAGAAATGATGTTGAGAAGCTGAACTTTTAAATTCCAATTTTGCATCTGTGTTCTCTAAGAAATCAATTGTAACATCAACTGATACAGTGCCATCGAAGGAATAAAAGAATCCACTCTATACATAAACAGAGAGATGGTGCGGGAACACGGAGCTAATTTACATTAATTTACATCTCCTGGTCCAGATGAATTACATCCTAGGATACAGAAAGAGTTAGCTGGGGAAAGTGCAGAATCACTAGCCAGAATCTAAGCAAAATTATGGAGAACAGGAGAAGTCCCAGAAGATTGGAGAAGGGAAAATGTTGTCCCTAGCTTCAAAAAAGGAAAGAAGACGGAGCCAGGAAATTGCAGGCCAGTGAGCCTTACTGCTATACCAGGAAAGATCTGTGAACAAATTATTAAACAGCTTGTATGTAAGTACTTGAAAAAGAATACAGTAATTAACCAGAGTCAATATGGGCTAGTAGCAAACAAGTCATGCCAGACTAATCTAATTTTCTTCTATGATGGAATCACTGACTGGGTGGATCAAGGAAATGTGGTAAAAATAGTATATCTCAACTTCAGCAAAGCATCTGCAAGGAGTTTGTATGTTCTCCCCGTGTTTGCGTGGGTTTCCTCCGGGTACTCCGGTTTCCTCCCACATTCCAAAGACATACTGATAGGGAATTTAGATTGTGAGCCCCATCGGGGACAGTGATGATAATGTGTGCAAAACTGTAAAGCGCGGCGGAATATGTTATATAAAAATAAAAGATTATTATTATTATTTGATAAAGTATCTCATACTATCCTTATTGTAAACATGTCCACGTATGGTTTGAAAAGGCTACGGTTAGGAGATTACATAACTGTCTCAGTGATCGCACTCAAAGAGTGGTAATAAATGGTTGCACATATAATTTGAGGAGTGTTTCAAGTGGGGACCGCAAGACTCTGTCCTGGCCCCAGTGTTGTTCAACATTTTTAGAAATGATCTAGATAAGGGAATTGATGGTAAACTAATCAAATTTGCAGACAATGCAAAGCTAGGGGAGATAGCTAACACTTGAAAAGACAGTAAAAGGATTCAGAAGGATCTAAATAAGCTTGAACAATAGCAGCGACTAAAAGAATGGTATTTAACAGGGAGAAATGCAAGATTCTACTTCTGGGCAAGAAAAACGAAAATTACATCTACAGAATGGGAGGAATAAAACTAAGTAACAGCACGTGTGAGAAAAACTTGGGCATACTAATAGATCACAGACTGCACATGAGTCAACAGTGTGATGCAGCAGCAAAAAAGGTAAACACAGTTTTAGAATGTAAGAGACGCCTAGAGTCTAGATCACGGGAAGTAATTATCCCCCTCTACTCCTCCTTGGTCAGGCCTCATCTGGAATACTGTGTCCAGTTCTGGGCACCACATTGTAAAAAAGACATTGGAAAACTGGAGCAAGTTCAGAGAAGAGCGTCCAGGATTGTGAGTGGACTGCAAAATATGTCCTACGAGGAACGGTTAAAGGATCTGGGAATGTTTAGCTGCAAAAAAAAAGGCTAAGAGGAAACTTAACAGCTGTCTACAGATATCTGAAGGGCTGTCACAGTGTAGAGAGATCATCATTATTCTCATTTGCAAATGGAGTCACAAGAAGCAATGGAATGAAACTGAGAGGGAGAAGATACAGATTAGAGACTAGATGGATGACAGTGAGGGTAATCAAAGAGAGGAACAGGCTGCCACAAGAGGTGGTGAGTTCTCCTTCAATGGAAGTCTTCAGAGTCAGGATAGACATCTGTCAGAGATGGTTTATTGACTCCTGCATTGAGCCCGATGCTCAGGAGGACCCTGGAGGTCCCTTCGAACTCTAACGTTCTAGGATTCTGTGTGTTCAATATTTTTCTTGGGGTCTTTTCTCATTATTACACATAATTTATGGACATCGGATGGATTGTTACTGACATCTGGGGAGAATTACATGTCAATAGAAGCTTTAGAAATAAATTTACTAAGAAAACTGGCGACGTGTTCAATATTTATTTCACTCACTGTACACAGTGACTGCACCAGCAGAATAGTGAGCGCAGCTTTGGGGTATAATACAGAATGTAACTCAGGATCAGTAATGTAATGTATGTACATAGTGACTGCACCAGCAGAATAGTGAGTGCAGCTCTGGGTACGCCCAGGAAGAGGAGGAGCGTCTGTGCTGAGCTCTGCAGGCTGGGGTTTTGCTAAGCTCCTGGGAAGGGAGGTTTTTCCTGCAAGGACTTTCCATCTACCCCCTTCCCAGGAAAGAGGACTCTCCCTGGGACTGAGCGCCGGGGCTGTGCCCCTGGCTCCCACCCCCCGGCAAGCCAGCTGGGGGTGGGGGGCCTCATCCACCACTTCGGGGGGAGTTGGAGGGAGCCAGGATATCTAAAAGCAGGCTCCGTACCTCAAAGAAAGCGGAGGTCGCCGCCACAGTCCAGCGGCTGGAAGAGGAGATTCGGGCCCTGGAGGGCCGGCGAAGTGTCATCATGGCCGGCAGCGGCCCCTTCCAGGAGAAGCTACGGAACGAGGACCGGTTCAGGGCCATGGCCGGTGGGTCTCCTGGGGGGTCAGGAGGCCCCACCCAGGTGGAGGAAAGTGAGGAGAAGGAAGAGCAAGATGGCGCCCACACCACACCCGGGCCACCTCCACCTGAAGACCTGACGGACACCAGAAGGAGTCAGGTAACATGCAGCGGGATAGCCCCTGAGCAGGTGGCCCTCCCGCTGGACTCCAGTAACGCGGAGGAAAGCAGGAGCGAGGGGGAGGATGGAGGGAGTGGGAGCAATACCGAGGGGGGCTGCCTCATCCTCAGGCAAGTGCGGCAGATGGAATCCCCAGCACGGTTTGGCACGCTGTTGTTTGGGGATGAAGTCTGCCCGGAGGAAGAGGCAACCGGGAAGAGGAGAAACAGGAGGCGCAGGCGTAAGGCCTCTGAAGGCGTGGAGGAACAACTGGTTTTTGCTCCTCTTCCCGGGGCCCCTCTGTCCCGCTGTGTGGAACCCGCTACCCACCCCGGCTCGGGCCCTGTGGTGGGTCCGCAGCGAGGGAGCGGGGAGAGAGATGACTGTTGTGACCTGACTGTCGCATCTGGTGACAGTTCAGACCAGGGCAGCGACATGGAGGTCGGTGCTGGTTGTGGTGGTGGTGTCCAGGCTCAGCCCTCAGTGGCAGGGGGGGCTGGCCTGGCACCAGGTAAAGTTGGTACAGTCAGGGCCGCACCTCCGGCGGCGAGTGCTGGGGCTTCTGGGCCCCCCACATACGGATCCGCTAAGTCTGGATCGCTAGTGGGGGTCCAGAAGTCTAGGAAGGGCGAGCAAAAAATCAAACAACTGAAGCGGTGCAGGGAGCTGGTCGCTCCCATGGCGGCGCCCGTGGTAAGAGCGGGGTCTCCGGCATGTCGACCCAAAAGGGGGAGTGGCCGGCCCTGCCCGTGGCAAGTGGTGGGCAGAGTGGCGGCGGTGGTCTGTGAGGGGGGCGGGGCCTCCCCGAGTGTTGCCCGGCCTGCAAAGGCTGTGGCATGTGGGGGGGCGTGTCCTCCTCGGCCGCTGTCCCGCTCGCTACGTCCGTGTCACCTGGGGGGGCGTGGCCTCGCAAGGGGTCACTGCTCTGCCCGTGGTGGCCGTGACTGGCGGGGGGGGCATGGCCACGGCAGGCCCGCTGCCCTCTGTCCCACCCACCCTCCCAATCAGTGCAAGTAAGCTGCCCCCAAAAGCTGGCGGGGGGGTTGTCGGGGTCCCCAGCCCACCTACCTTCATCTGAGGGTGCGGGGACTCTGGCGCCCCCTGGCAGGCCGGCAGAGGGAGTGAAGAAGGATGCAGGGCAGGGAGCTGTGCCAGAGGCCGTCCCTGCCCAGAGCAAGGAAATCAAAAGAAACTCTGAAAAAGAAAAAAAAATGGTGCTGGAGAAACCAAGAGCTGCTGCTGCTCCCAGGCATAGCCAGGGAAATGTGCAGTATGTCATCAGTGCTGAGGCACTTAAAGGGGCAGCAGCACTCTTAGCCAGTAAGGGCAATCATGGAGCACCTGGCCAGCTAGGGCCCCCAGCAGGTGGGAGGGAAAATTGTGGCAAAGGAACTGTTAATGCTGATGTAAATAAAAATGTAAATATAAATAAAATTGGTGCTGAGGAGTATGAGGAGTGCGTGAGTGAATGTGAGAGCGGGGTGACTGATATTTTTGAGGAGTTGTTTGTGGACGTGAATGGGGATGTGAGTGACATGGATGAGGGAGTGAATGTGGCTGAAAGTGCTGGAGTGAATGCTGGGGTGAGTGGGAATAATAGAGTGAATGGGAGAGTGAGTGGGAGGACGAATGGGGGTGCAGGCACAAGTGGTGGTGGGAGGGCTGGCCCATCTGCCCCCCCGGCCGCGAGACCCCAACGTAACTATGCGGGGGCCGCGGCTGGGGGTCAGGGTGGTCCTGGGGGGGGTCTCCTCGCCTCCGGGCTCCAGGGACGGCGCTTTGCACCACCGTTTCCTGGAGGCCCTTAAAAGGGGAGAAAGGTCGGTAACAGTAGAGGGGAGGACAGTGGACCTGTCTTTCTGGATAGAGAGACACGGCCTTGCCGCCAAGAAGGAATGTGGTCCGTCTTAGGTGGGGGGGCAATGAAGCTTCTCCACCCAGGAGCAAGGTGATGGAGCTCCTCCTTAAGATGGGCTTCGGGGCGAATGACATCTTTGCCCTGATACATCCTTCGGCGTCCCACTTCTTTGATGTCAGTTTCGTGCGGCCAGAGGGGCTTGAGCTCTTCTGGTCGAACTACGAGCTGGTGCGAGAAGAGCCCGGATGGCGAGACTTCGTTGAGCAAGCGGTGTCTCGCCAAAATTCCGTCAAGCGAGTGACCGTGGTGACTTGTAACGAGTCGCTCGCAGGCGTGGACATCATGACGTGGCTTTCTCGTTACGGGGAAGTCACCGAGGTCCCAAAAAAGAACAGGGACGAATTTGGCATCTGGTCGGGGGGCTGGACCTTCATGGTAAAGCTGAAGGTTTCCGGCGGCACAGTCACCCACATCCCTTCCTCGGCGTTCCTGGGGACAGGATCCTGGTCTTCTACCAGGGGCAACCGAAGGTCTGCCACAAGTGCGGCGACCCCACCCACTTCAGCGCCAGCTGCAAGGTGCAGAAGTGTGCGTTGTGTGGTGGGGTAGGCCACCTGACCGCCTTGTGCAAAGACATTCGGTGCCACCTGTGTGGTGACCTAGGTCACCCGCTCAGCCGCTGCCCTCGCTCTTTCTCCAATACCGCTGCAGGCCCGGTGGGGGGAGACCATGAGGGGGCAACCTCTGGCGGTGCTTCTGCCGTGGCAGGTGGTGGCGGAGGGGGAAGGGCTGAGGGGCCGGTGAGGAAGGGCAATGCTAAGGCAAGGGGCCCCGCGTATGAGCGGAGGCAAGAAAAACGCCATGGAGGCAAGGGGCAGGTGGAGCCTCGGGAAACTGGGGTGATGCCTGCCCCTCCCTCTAGGCCCGTGGCAAAAGCCTCTGAGGCCCTGGGGGAGAGTGCGGTGAGTGAGGAGATCAGGAGGATGGAGAGAGAGGAGAAAGCGGCTGACTCAGACGACTCCTCTCGTTATGAAAGTGTCGACGAGGATGTCAGGGGGCAGCCTACAGCATCAGGTGGCAAAAACAAGCGTGCCAACCGTAAATCGGGAGGGAAGAGGGCTGACAAGTCTTCAAATTCCCCCCCGCCCCCGACCACAAGAGTGCATACGGAAGGGCCCGCTGACCCCCCTCTGATCAGACTCTCCAACCGGTTCAGCGCCCTCGGAGGTTCAGATGATGATCCGCAAGACGAGGGTGCTGGGCCGGGGGTAACACCGGAGGGTCCTTCGGGGGATGGTGGAGTCCGTCCCTCACTGGGGGGGGAGGGATGGACACGTCGGGGGCTTCCCTAAAAAGGAAGGTGTCTGACCCCTCCCCAGGAGGAGGTGATAGCGGGGCAGGGAAGAAACTGGCCATCCAACTCGATCACCCATGATGGCTGAACTCGCCCCGTTGACGCTGGCGTCCATTAATGTCGCCAGCATTAAGTCAGATGCAGCTCGCTTCACGGCCTTTGATTTTTTCTCCCAGATTGAGGCAGAAATTTTATTTTTGCAAGAGACCAGACTAACGGACATGGGGGCCATCTTTAAAGCACGGAGGGAGTGGAGGTGCGGGCCCTCATACTGGTCTCTGGCGGCTGAGCCGTATAGCGGGGTGGCAGTCCTTTTTAAGACTGCAGATGTTGAATGCCGACGGGTTACTGAGTTGGAAATGGGGAGGTGCCTGATCCTAGATGTCTTCATGAGGGGACAAGAGCTCCGGCTCATTAATATCTACGGCCCACAGTCCAAGTGGGACCGTAAATGTCTCTTCCTGAGGATAAAGCCCTTTCTTTTTACGAGCCGACAGGTGGTCTTCGGTGGGGACTTCAACACCGTTACGAGGTCCCGTGACCGGGGGGGTCCCGGAGACCGCCTGGCTTATGACAGCGTCGCGCTTAATAACATAGCTAGTGAAGCTCGCCTGGTGGATGTCCACATCCGGCACACCCCAGGCCACGGGGGTTTCACCTACCATAGGGGTAGCAGTAGGTCTAGAATAGACAGGTTTTTTTTGAAGGAGGACGCCATCTTTTCTGCTGTGTCCGCCGTTGAGGTGGAGTTCTCCGATCACTGTTTAATTTTCTTTTCTCTGAATGTTGCAGAGACTCCTCGGATGGGAAGAGGGCTGTGGAAGCTCAATTCGTCCCTGCTGGAAGAAGCGGAGGTGAGACAATCCTTTGAGGATTTTCTTCAGAGCCAGGTACCGCTGTTGGATCTCTGTAGTAGTAAGTCAGAGTGGTGGGAGATCTTCAAAAAGCGGGTGGCGGGGTTCTTCCGTCAGCTCTCGAACCTCAGAAGTCTGAACAGGCACCGCTTGTATCAGGCTCTGGGGAGGAAACTCGAGCAGCTTGTCTCGACTGGAGGTGACCGTGAGGAAATCTCCAGAGTGAAATCTTTGCTCAAGAGGTGCCAGTATGATAGACACACATCTTTAGTTTTTGAGAGGGACTTCGGGAAGTACCGCTCACCCGACCCTTACAGAAACTGTAAGATGTCAGTGAATTGTAAGATGGTGACAGGACTGATTGACAGTACCGGGTCCCTGAACAGATCCAAATCAGGGATCCTGGATGTGGTCAGATCCTTCTACTCACGCCTCTTGGAAAAGAAGGATCTGGATCGGGATAGGATATCGGCTTTCCTGGCTGAAACCGTCCCTGAGCCAGGGGGTGATCCCTCTCTTGGTGTTTTGGCAGAAGAAATTAGGGAGGAGGAAGTGAGACTGGCCATTGATGGGCTTCGGCCCAAGAAATCGCCAGGTCCGGATGGCTTAACATCCGAGTTTTATAAGACTTTTAGGGGCTCCTTGGTGCCCCTCTTGACAGGGGTCTTTAATGAGTGTCTATCCTTGGGCACTCTTCCCAACTCAATGAGGAAGTCAGCCCTAATTATTCTGTCAAAGGGTAAAGACCCGTCCCGTATCGAGAATTGGCGTCCCATAGCGCTTCTCGATACGGACCGGAAGGTTCTGGCCAAAGTGCTGTTTAATCGGCTGGTGAAGTTTGCACCCCGGCTCCTTTCAGGGGCCCAGCATTGCTCTGTTCCAGGCCGCAGTACTTTTAGTGCTGTGCTCGGTGTCCGGGAGGCAGTGGAGCAGGGTAGGGCAGGCCACTGGAAGGGGTACTTGCTTTCCTTAGACCAAGCGAAAGCCTTTGACCGGGTCAACCATGAATACCTCTGGTCCGTCCTTTTGAGGTATGGTCTGCCATGGAGGTTTGTAAAATGGTTAGAGATCTTGTACCAAGGGGCTGAGACTTTTCCGCTGGTGAACGGTTGGTCAGGTCGCCCTTTTGAGGTGGGTTCTGGGGTCCGTCAGGGCTGTCCGCTGAGCCCGCTTTTATACGTGTTCGCGATCGATCCCTTCCTAAGGAGGGTAGATCGTGGGCCGTTGGCGGGAGTCGGGATGGACCAGGCGGGCTCTGGGTCCTCTCTGAGGGTGGTGGCGTACGCCGATGATGTTTCCCTTTTCGTGTCCTCGAGGGGGGAGGCGGATTGGGTCATGTCAGAGGTAGTGCGCTACTCGGAGGCATCCGGGTCCATGATCAACCGGGATAAGTGTGAAAGTCTCTGGCTGGGAGGGGGAGATCCTAGTTTTGATCTCCCGGACACCCTTCCAGGGCCCCAGGCCACCGCTAAAATTCTAGGCATCGAATTTGGCCCCGGGGACTACCCCCAGCAAAATTGGGAGGGCAGACTTAAGATCGCCGCCCAAAAGGTGGACCAATGGAAGGGTTGGTCTTTGTCCCTAAGGGAAGGGGTTGCCCTGGCTAAAGGCTTTCTGCTTCCCTTGTTAATTTACCTAGGCAGCGTGTGCATCTTGCCAGAACCTCTCTGGACACAGGTCTATAGCCTGTTCTTCCAGCTGTTATGGGGAAATAGGCTCAACCTAATCAAGAGAGAGGTCACATACCGCACGAGGAGACTAGGTGGGTTGGGTATGGTCAACCCGGTAGTGTTCTTAGTGAACACCTTTCTTAAAGCCAACATTTCCAACCTCTGGCTAGAGAGGGCTCCTCCGTGGGTAGTCTCCTGCAAGGGTTGGCTTCGGCCCTTCTTCCAGGAATGGGAGACAGGAGGGCAAGTGAAGGACCTCCGCACACCTCATGGGCATCTCCCGGCTTATGCTACCCCGGTTCTGAAGGTGATCCGCCGGTGGGGTCTGGGAATGTGGGAAATCAGGACCATGTCGCGGCAATGCCTTGACAGGAGGGTTCTGTTGACCCATTTCCAGAAGCCCCTGGCCCTTGAGGATTGCCCAGGCTGGGATCTGGAGGTGGGGCTCGGACTTTTAAATTCTAAGCGGATCCCCACGAAGTTTTGGGACTTGACCTGGCGCTGCTTCCACGGGAGGCTGTATGTAAAGGATAACCTGAACTGCAGGAAATCCGATGATCGGGGTTGTCCCCGTGAGGAGTGTGGCGACGTGTTGGAAAGCATGGAGCACTTCCTGCTTCAGTGTCCCTTTAATACAGAGGTTTACAACAGGGTGGGGGCTTTCATACGTTGGCCGCGGCTGGCGTCCCTCTCCTATGCCGAGTGAGCCTATGGAGCGTTCAGAACTCTGGGTGGCCGAGACCGGGGCACTTTATTCCTAGTCAGTGTAGTGGTTAGGTTCTACATTTGGAATGCACGGTGCTTAGTTTCGACACGGCAGAAAGCCCTCCCAAGGGAAGAGGTGGTTAGTAACATCCTGGGTGACCTGGTGAAGGTGCGTTCTTTGGAGTTCGAAAGGTTGGGTGTGAGGAGGGCCTCTTGGCTTTGGAGGGGCCTTTCCTTTTAAAAACACACTCTAGGGAGAGCTAGATTTTGTGTGACTGTGGGTAGGGACAGCATAAGGTGGTGTGGGTGGTGAGGGACAGAAGTAGGGGCAGATAGGGACAGGAAGGGACAGGCACTGAGGGACAGATAGAGAGTTAGTTATGATAAGGTAGGTAGAGTAGGGGCAGGTAAGGACAGATAGGGACAGTTTCTTTAGGGACAGAAGTAGGGACAGTCTTAGTCGTTGAGGGACAGGGTGAATGTGTTAGTGAGGGATGGGGCCTCTAGAACTCCTTTTTCCTGGTGGTGGGCTACTGCATGGCATGGCATATTTTTGTTTTGAGATAGAGAAATAATGGATATTGGGCTTGCAGGCACTGAACTTGGGCCTGTAAGTAAAGGTTTGTGGTGTGGCATTATTCGGTAAAGCAAATGATGTAATGACATTGCATTGTAATATTGCATTGTAATATGTATTGTAGTATATGTATTGTAGTATGTGTTGTTATTCTTTTCCATAGTCAGAGGTGCATGGGGGGCGTAGTGAGGTTGGGAGGGGGGTGAATGGGGGGGTGAGAGCGGGAAAAAAAAGTAAAAGGACCCTAAACCAAGGGGAAAGTGGTGAATGGATATACCATATACCATGGACCATGGAAATTGGACCATTTTTGAGCACATCGGGGGCAAATGGGTGAGGGTTTTGCTTATGGGCATAAACTTTCATGCTCATCAGGCCTAGACGTGATAAGGCCATGGACATTTATGGACCTGTGGTGTGGGTGGTGGGGAAAAAAAAAAAAATATATATATATATATTGAGGTGTTAAGCTGGTGTAGGTAATTTTGCCAAAAAAGAATTGGCTAGGTTTATTTAAGGCAGCATGGGCCAAGAATATTATTTTTGTTTTCCTGTATATAGGTATGGGCGGAAGTGTGAATGGGGGTGAAAGATTAAAAACTGTTTTTCATTATTTTATGGGAAAAGTTTTCTGTTGGAAAGTTCCTGCTGGGGGTCCCCTAAGCTGGAAAGCTTGGGGACTATAACAAGTTGTGTTTTTGCACAAGCTTCTGTATGTCCTAAGTGTATGATTAATGTGTGTATTTTGGTTCATGTTTTCTTTTCTGGAATGTTGTGTTGTATTGTTTTTGATATTTTATAATAAAAGAGATACAGGATGTAACTCAGGATCAGTAATGTATGTACACAGTGACTGCACTAGCAGAATAGTGAGTGCAGCTCTGGAATATAATACAGGATGTAACTCAGGATCAGTAATGTAATGTATGTACACAGTGACTGCACCAGCAGAATAGTGAGTGCAGCTCTGGAGTATAATACAGGATGTAACTCAGGATCTGTAATGTATGTACACAGTGACTGCACCAGCAGAAAAGTGAGTGCAGCTCTGGAGTATAATACAGGATGTAACTCAGGATCTGTAATGTAATGTATGTACACAGTGACTGCAACAGTAGAATAGTGAGCGCAGCTCTGGGGTATAATACAGGATGTAACTCAGGATCAGTAATGTAATGTATGTACACAGTGACTGCACCAGCAAAATAGTGAGTGCAGCTCTGGAGTATAATACAGGATGTAACTCAGGATCAGTAATGTAATGTATGTACACAGTGACTGCACCAGCAGAATAGTGAGTGCAGCTCTAGAGTATAATACAGGATGTAACTCAGGATCAGTAATGTAATGTATGTACACAGTGACCTCACCAGCAGAATAGTGAGTGCAGCTCTGGGGTATAATACAGGATGTAACTCAGGATCAGTAATGTAATGTATGTACACAGTGACTGCACCAGCAGATTAGTGAGTGCAGCTCTGGAGTATAATACAGGATGTAACTCAGGATCAGTAATGTAATGTATGTACACAGTGACTGCACCAGCAGAATAGTGAGTGCAGCTCTAGAGTATAATACAGGATGTAACTCAGGATCAGTAATGTAATGTATGTACACAGTGACCTCACCAGCAGAATAGTGAGTGCAGCTCTGGGGTATAATACAGGATGTAACTCAGGATCAGTAATGTAATGTATGTACACAGTGACTGCACCAGCAGATTAGTGAGTGCAGCTCTGGGGTATAATACAGGATGTAACTCAGGATCAGTAATGTAATGTATGTACACAGTGATTGCACCAGCAGAATAGTGAGTGCAGCTCTAGAGTATAATACAGGATGTAACTCAGGATCAGTAATGTAATGTATGTACACAGTGACCTCACCAGCAGAATAGTGAGTGCAGCTCTGGGGTATAATACAGGATGTAACTCAGGATCTGTAATGTAATGTATGTACACAGTGATTGCACCAGCAGAATAGTGAGTACAGCTCTGGGGTATAATACAGGATGTAACTCAGGATCTGTAATGTAATGTATGTACACAGTGACTGCACTGTTTATGTTGATTGATTCTGTGACCTGTATAATGCAGATCTAAGGGGTTAATGAGGTGATACAATCACAAGCACAACATCCAGTAATGTGGAATATGATGTCGCTGACGCTCGTCGTTTCCTCGGTAACACGTTGTTCTCTGATATAATCTTCGTCTTGGATATTTCACTTCTTCATTTACAGCAATTAATAGAGAAGGTGAAATGTTAATGAGGTAATTGTCCCGGACCTGGGTACTCGCGGCGCTGAGTGCAGGATTCCCCGGAGAGCAGCGGCTGCAGCTTCCGCTAATGAGAAGGTCAAACTACAGCGACGGTGATTAGAGCCGGATTATAGACGTCTCATTATCGGGAGCGAACCAGAACGTGGACAAATACCAGAGACGGAGCCCAGCAGGGGGCGCCATCACCACCCGAACATCCACCTGTCCTGGGAGAATTCGACCAATGGAAAGTGTGTATCACACAGGAGAGGATTAGATACACGACTCAGCAGTCAGTATCACACAGGATGGGATTAGATACACGGCTCAGCAATCAGTATCACACAGGATAGGATTAGATCCACGGCTCAGCAGTATCACACAGGAGAGGATTAGATCCACGGCTCAGCAGTCAGTATCACACAGGAGAGGATTAGATCCACGGCTCAGCAGTCAGTATCACACAGGAGAGGATTAGATCCACGGCTCAGCAGTCAGTATCACACAGGAGAGGATTAGATACACAGCTCAGCAGACAGTATCACACAGGATAGGCTTAGATACACGGCTCAGCCGTCAGTATCACACAGGAGAGGAATAGATACACGGCTCAGCAATCGGTATCACACAGGATGGGATTAGATACACGGCTTAGCAGTCGGTATCACACAGGATGGGATTAGATACACGGCTCAGCAGTCGGTGTCACACAGGATGGGATTAGATACACGGGTCACCAGTCGGTATCACACAGGATGGGATTAGATACACGGGTCACCAGTCGGTATCACACAGGAGAGGATTAGATACACGGCTCACTAGTCGGTATCACACAGGAGAGGATTAGATACACGACTCAGCAGTCAGTATCACACAGGATGGGATTAGGTACACGTCTCAGCAGTCAGTATCACACAGGAGAGGATTAGATACACGGCTCAGCAGTCAGTATCACACAGGATGGGATTAGATACACGGCTCAGCAGTCATTCTCACACAGGATGGGATTAGATACACGGCTCAGCAGTCAGTATCACACAGGAGAGGATTGGATACACGGCTCAGCAGTCAGTATCACACAGGAGAGGATTGGATACACGGCTCAGCAGACAGTATCACACAGGATGGGATTAGATACACGGCTCAGCAGTCAGTATCACAGGATGGGATTAGATACACGGCTCAGCAGTCAGTATCACAGGATGGGATTAGATACACGGCTCAGCAGTCGGTATCATACAGGATAGGATTAGATACACGGCTCAGCAGTCGGCATCACATAGGATAGGATTAGATACACGGCTCAGCAGTCGGTATCACACAGGATGGGATTAGATATACGGCTCAGCAGTCGGTATCACACAGGATGGGATTAGATACACGGCTCAGCATTCGGTATCACACAGGATGGGATTAGATACACGGCTCAGCTGTCGGTATCACACAGGATGGGATTAGATACACGGCTCAGCAGTCGGTATCACACAGGATGGGATTAGATACACGGCTCAGCAGTCGGTATCACAAAGGATGGGATTAGATACACGGCTCAGCAGTCAGTATCACACAGGAGAGGATTAGATACACGGCTCAGCAGTCAGTATCACACAGTAGAGGATTAGATACACGGCTCAGCAGTCAGTATCACACAGGAGAGGATTAGATACAAGGCTCAGCAGTCGGTATCACACAGGAGAGGATTAGATACACGGCTCAGCAGTCGGTATCACACACGATGGGATTAGATACACGGCTCAGCAGTCGGTATCACACAGGATGGGATTAGATACACGGCTCAGCAGTCGGTATCACACAGGATGGGATTAGATACACGGCTCAGCAGTCGGTAACACACAGGATGGGATTAGATACACGGCTCAGCAGTCGGTATCACACAGGATGGGATTAGATACACGGGTCACCAGTCGGTATCACACAGGAGAGGATTAGATACACGGCTCACTAGTCGGTATCACACAGGAGAGGATTAGATACACAGCACAGCAGAGGATTAGATACACGGCTGAGCAGTCAGTATCACACAGGAGAGGATTAGATACACGACTCAGCAGTCAGTATCACACAGGATGGGATTAGATACACGGCTCAGCAGTCAGTATCACACCAGAGAGGATTAGATACACGGCTCAGCAGTCAGTATCACACAGGATGGGATTAGATACACGGCTCAGCAGTCAGTATCACACAGGATGGGATTAGATACACGGCTCAGCAGTCAGTATCACAGGATGGGATTAGATACACGGCTCAGCAGTCGGTATCACACAGGAGAGGATTAGATACACGGCTCTGCAGTCGGTATCACACAGGAGAGGATTACATACACGGCTCAGCAGTCGGTATCACACAGGATAGGATTAGATACACGGCTCAGCAGTCGGTATCACACAGGATGGGATTAGATACACGGCTCAGCAGTCGGTATCACACAGGATGGGATTAGATACACGGCTCAGCAGTCGGTATCACACAGGATGGGATTAGATACACGGCTCAGCAGTCGGTATCACAAAGGATGGGTTTAGATACACGGCTCAGCAGTCGGTATCACAAAGGATGGGATTAGATACACGGCTCAGCAGTCGGTATCACACAGGATGGGATTAGATACACGGCTCAGCAGTCGGTATCACACAGGATGGGATTAGATACACGGCTCAGCAGTCGGTATCACAAAGGATGGGATTAGATACACGGCTCAGCAGTCGGCATCACAAAGGATGGGATTAGATACACGGCTCAGCAGTCGGTATCACACAGGATGGGATTAGATACACGGCTCACCAGTCGGTATCACACAGGAGATTAGATACACGGCTCACCAGTCGGTATCACACATGAGAGGATTAGATACACGGTTCACTAGTCAGTATCACACAGGAGAGGATTAGATACACGGTTCACCAGTCGGTATCACACAGGAGAGGATTAGATACACGGCTCAGCAGTCAGTATCACACAGGATAGGATTAGATACACGGCTCAGCAGTCAATATCATACAGGATAGGATTAGATACACAGCTCAGCAGTCCGTATCGCACAGGAGAGGATTAGATACACGGCTCAGCAGCCAGTATCCCACAGGAGAGGATTAGATACACGGCTCAGCAGCCAGTATCCCACAGGAGAGGATTAGATACACCGCTCAGCACTCAGTATCACACAGGAGAGGATTAGATACACCGCTCAGCAGTCAGTATCACACAGGAGAGGATTAGATACACAGCTCAGCAGACAGTATCACACAGGAGAGGATTAGATACACAGCTCAGCAGACAGTAACACACAGGAGAGGATTAGATACACGGCTCAGCAGTCAGTATCACACAGGGGAGGATTAGATACACGGCTCAGCAGTCGGTATCACACAGGAGAGGATTACATACACGGCTCAGCAGTCGGTATCACACAGGATGGGATTAGATACACGGCTCAGCAGTCAGTATCACACAGCAGAGGATTACATACACGGCTCAGCAGTCGGTATCACACAGAATAGGATTAGATACACGGCTCAGCAGTCGGTATCACACAGGATGGTATTAGATACACAGCTCAGCAGTCAGTATCACACAGGAGAGGATTAGATACACGGCTCAGCAGTCAGTATCACACAGGAGAGGATTAGATACACGGCTCAGCAGTCAGTATCACACAGGAGAGGATTAGATACACGGCTCAGCAGTCAGTATCACACAGGAGAGGATTAGATACACAGCTCAGCAGACAGTATCACACAGGATAGGATTAGATACACGGCTCAGCAGTCAGTATCACACAGGAGAGGATTAGATACACGGCTCAGCAGTCAGTATCACACAGGAGAGGATTAGATACACGGCTCAGCAGTCAGTATCACACAGGAGAGGATTAGATACACGGCTCAGCAGTCAGTATCACACAGGATAGGATTAGATACACGGCTCAGCAGTCAGTATCACACAGGAGAGGATTAGATACACGGCTCAGCAGTCAGTATCACACAGGAGAGGATTAGATACACAGCTCAGCAGTCAGTATCACACAGGAGAGGATTAGATACACGGCTCAGCAGTCAGTATCACACAGGATAGGATTAGATACACGGCTCAGCAGACAGTATCACACAGGATAGGATTAGATACACGGCTCAGCAGTCAGTATCACACAGGAGAGGATTAGATACACGGCTCAGCAGTCAGTATCACACAGGAGAGGATTAGATACACGGCTCAGCAGTCAGTATCACACAGGAGAGGATTAGATACACGGCTCAGCAGTCAGTATCACACAGGAGAGGATTAGATACACGGCTCAGCAGACTATCACACAGGATAGGATTAGATACACGGCTCAGCAGTCAGTATCACACAGGATTGGATTAGATACACGGCTCAGCAGTCAGTATCACACAGGAGAGGATTAGATACACGGCTCAGCAGTCAGTATCACACAGGAGAGGATTAGATACACGGCTCAGCAGTCAGTATCACACAGGATTGGATTAGATACACGGCTCAGCAGTCAGTATCACACAGGAGAGGATTAGATACACAGCTCAGCAGTCAGTATCACACAGGAGAGGATTAGATACACGGCTCAGCAGTCAGTATCACACAGGAGAGGATTAGATACACGGCTCAGCAGTCAGTATCACACAGGAGAGGATTAGATACACGGCTCAGCAGTCAGTATCACACAGGATTGGATTAGATACACGGCTCAGCAGTCAGTATCACACAGGAGAGGATTAGATACACAGCTCAGCAGTCAGTATCACACAGGAGAGGATTAGATACACGGCTCAGCAGTCAGTATCACACAGGAGAGGATTAGATACACGGCTCAGCAGTCAGTATCACACAGGAGAGGATTAGATACACGGCTCAGCAGTCAGTATCACACAGGAGAGGATTAGATACACGGCTCAGCAGTCAGTATCACACAGGAGAGGATTAGATACACGGCTCAGCAGTCAGTATCACACAGGAGAGGATTAGATACACAGCTCAGCAGTCAGTATCACACAGGAGAGGATTAGATACACGGCTCAGCAGTCAGTATCACACAGGAGAGGATTAGATACACAGCTCAGCAGTCAGTATCACACAGGAGAGGATTAGATACACGGCTCAGCAGTCAGTATCACACTGGAGAGGATTAGATACACGGCTCAGCAGTCAGTATCACACAGGAGAGGATTAGATACACGGCTCAGCAGTCAGTATCACACAGGAGAGGATTAGATACTTATCAGCCGCAGTGGTAGATGATGGTATGTCACCCGTCCTCGGGGTCTCAGTACTTGTGTGTGGTCTGTGAATGTCGGACATCCTTATCAAGGTGTCACAATTGATTTGTCAGGCTTGGGTGTCATCGCCATAGTAACCGCAGGTGGCTGAGCGGCCATTTTATCCCTCGTACACATCTTCATACAGGAGGATACTGACATGGAGCTCAGGGGTCGGTCACGTCATTAGATCATGGACCTCATGTTTGTCAGCGCAGCATGAGGCAACATGTCAGTGAATACAGGCAGGTGCCATACCGGCGGGTGAGGCAGATGGCTTCCTGGCCTCCATGTCCTCTAGGCTAGATCGGTGATGGTTCCTCGTCTGGACCTAGCGATATGGCGGCACAATGGCTGAGATCAACAGACAAGTGATGGCAATCCTTGAAGGCCGGGAGTGAGGCCTGGGAGCGGCCCTACGTGGTGTGGCCTCCTGACTTACCCCGATACCTCCAGTTAGCCATCATGTGTTGGGTCATTAGGGTCTTGGAGGTCGGTTCCTTATCTTGTCGACTAGCTGCAGACAGCTCGATGGAGCGCCATCCGGTGGCTCAGGGAGGTCACCCAGCAGGAGCCGCACAGAACATTTAGGGTTTCTCTTGTAGTCCTAGGTCTGATTAGCTCACAGCCGGGTAAAAGACCTATTTTTTTGGGATCACCTAGTGGATCTCTAGGCGTCTCCTGTCCAGACTATGGTTGGGTCACAATAACCGCCTGACTGCGAGTCTCCCGCCCTGAACTAGCTGAATTATGCGTATCCACGTGGAGTTTAGCTCAGGTCTGGAGATCCGGCCATTGGGCCGGTTATTGCGATCCAAGCATTGTCCGTGTTTCTCGGACTGGTGAAATTGCCATACTCCGAAGGGAGGTGAGAACGTTTCTAAAACAATCCACAGGGAGGAGATTGGAACAAAGCAAAACCCTCTAACCTGCATGATCACAACCGCCAGAAGCCTGACAAACAAGATGGAAGAACTAGAGGCAGAAACATCTGCAGGTGACTATGACATGGTGGGAATAACCGAGAGATGGTGAGATGGAAGCTGTGACCGGGCAGATACCTTACAGGGTGACAGTCTGTTTAGAAAGGAGCGGAACAATCGGAGAGGAGGAGGAGAGGTTTGTCTTTATGTAAAGTCTTGTCTAAAGTCCACTTTAAGGGAGGATATTAGGGAAGGGAATGAGGATGTCGAGTCCATATGGGTCGAAATACATGGAGGGAAAAATAGTAACAAAATTCTCATTGGCGTCTGTTACACCCCCCAAATATAACAGAAATCATGGAGAGTCTACTACTAAGGCAGATTGATGAAGCTGCAACCCATAATGAGGTCCTTGTTATGGGGGACTTTATCTACCCGGAAACAGAAACCTGCGAAACCCATAAAGGCAAAAGGTTTCTGCTAATAGCCAAGAAGAATTATCTCTCACTATTGGTGCAGAATCCGACCAGAGGAGCAGCACTTTACACCTAATACTATCTAACAGACCTGACAGAATAACAAATCTGCAGGTCATCGGGCATCTAGGAAATAGCGGCCACAATATTGTACAGTGTCACTTGTGTTTCGCTCGGGGGACTTGTCAGGGAGTCACAAAAACACTGAACTTTAGGAAGGCAAAGTCTGACCAGCTCAGAGATGCCCTTAATCTGGTGACTGGGACAATGTCCTCAGAAATAAGAATACAGAAAATAAATGGGAAATGTGTAAGAACATCCTAAATAGGCGCTGTAAGCGGTTTATACCTTGTGGGAATAAAAGGACAAGAAATAGGAAAAACCCAATGTGGCTAACAAAGTAGTAAGAGGGCGATTACCAGTAACAAGAAAGCATTGACACTACTAAAGCAGGACGGCCCCGCTGAGGATCTAAGAAACTACAGGGAGAAAAATACTTCTGCCAAAAAGGAAACAGAGAAGCACAAAGGAGAGTAACACTAATCCCAAACTGTTCTTCAACTACCGTATATGCTCAAGTATAAGCCGACCCAAGGATAAGCCGAGGCACCTACTTTTGCCACGGAAAACTGGGTAAGCTTATTGACTCGAGTATAAGCCGGGTAAGCATTGTCCCCTCATCCCTGTCCCGTTATGCATGGCTCCCCTCAATCCCTGTCCCAGTATGCATGGCTCCCTCAGTCCCTGTCCCAGTATGTATGGCTCCCTCGTCCCTGTCCTGGTAAGCATGGCTCCTTATCCCCTATTCTACTCACCCTCCAGCGTGCCCTCGCAGCATCTCGATGGTTCTTTTCTCCCAGCAGCTCTTCTGGCGCGATCACGTGGCACCACTCATTAAGGTAATAAAATATGCTCTCCACGCCTATGGGAGTGGAGATGCATGCATATTCATTACCTTAATTAGCGGCGCCACGTGATTACGCATGAAGAGTTGCTGGAAGAAAAGAACCATCGAGATGTTGCGAGGGCACGCTGGTGGGTGAGCAGGATTGTCTTCTGGAAGTTGGCAGCTGTCATTGTGCGCTGCTATAAGAGAAATGAACATTCATTTCTCTTTAGCTGCGGGCACATTTACAGGCACAGCTGCCGCTCCCCCACCAGCTTTCTGGACAATTGACTCCTGTATGAGCTGAAGAGCGCGTTTTCAGCACAAAAAAAAAAAATGTGCTGAAAAACTCAGCTTATACACAAGTATATACGGTATATCAATAGTAAAAGAATCAAAAGTGAAAATTGCGAGGAAAGAATGGTTGTAGATGATGAGGAAAACACCAATATATTACACACCTTCTCCACGGTATTCACGGTGGAAAATGAAATGGCGAGAGACAAAGAAAACCCGATATTAAGGGTCACCAATCTAACCCAAGAAGATGAGATAATCCTTTAATCGTCCCACCATGGGGAAATTCAGAGCATTACAGCAGCAAGGCAGGAACAAGTACAGATACAGATGCATAAAGGCATTACATTGACAGTAGGTAGGTACATATACGGAAAAAAAGATATAACCGGACTATCACAGCTTTGGATCTATCAGTTCTCTGTTTGGGTCGTTCTCCGTTTTGGACAGTGCTGGTTATACAGCCTAACTGCAGCAGGAAGGAAGGACTTTCGATAGCGCTCCCTCTCACATTTAGGATGAAGTAGCCGGTCACGGACAGTACTGCACATCTTTGTCACGGTCTCATGCATGGGATGGGAATCATTCTGCACCATGTAGCTCACCTTGGCCAGTATCCTCCTGTCGCCTACTTCCTGAACTGGATCAAGGGGGCATCCCAAGACAGAGCTGGCCCTTCTAATCAGTTTGTCCAGCCTATTCCTGTCCCTGGTTGATATGCCCCTACCCCAGCACGCCACACCAAAGAAGATGACTGATGCCACAACAGAGTTGAAGAAGGATGCAAGGAGTGCCCCCCTAACGCCAAAGGCTCTCAGCCTTCTGAGCAGATAAAGCCTACTGTGGCCCTTCCTGTACACTGCATCCAAGTGATGGGCCCAGTCAAGCTTATTATTGAGGATCACACCAAGGTACTTATAGGTGTCGACTATCTCAATGTCATTTCCCTGAATGTTCACCACTACTGGTGGATTTTTTCCCTTGCGAAAGTCCACCACCAATTCCTTGGTCTTCCCGGAATTAATCCTAAGGTGGTTCCTCTGACACTACTCCACAAAAGCTTGGTTAGTATCTCTGTACTCTCTTTCATCTCCTCCTGTGATGAGGCCTACTATTGCAGAGTCATCAGAATACTTCTGCAAGTAGCAGCTAGATGAGTTGCACTTAAAATCCGCAGTGTACAGTGTGAAGAGAAAAGGGGCATCTGGTAGCAGGTTTACACAGTAAAATATCGATATTTGCAGATGATACAAAACTATGTAAAGCAGTCAATACAAGAGAAGATAGAATTCTGCTACAGATGGATCTGGATAAGTTGGAAACTTGGGCCGAAAGGTGGCAGATGCGGTTTAACAATGATAAATGTAAGGTTATACACATGGGAAGAAGGAATCAATATCACCATTACACACTGAACGGGAAGCCACTGGGTAAATCTGACATGGAGAAGGACTTGGGAATCCTAGTTAATGATAAACTTACCTGGAGCAGCCAGTGCCAGGCAGCGGCTGCCAAGGCAAAGAGGATCATGGGGTGCATTAAAAGAGGTCTGGATACACATGATGAGAGCATTATACTGCCTCTGTACAAATCTCTGGTTACACCGCACAGGGAGTACTGGGTACAGTTTTGGGCACCGATGCTCAGGAAGGATATAATGGAACTAGAGTGGGTACAAAGGAGGGCAACAAAATTAATAAAGGGGATGGGGGAACTACAATACCCAGAGATATTAGCAAAATTAGGATTATTTAGTCTAGACAAAAGATGACTGAGGGGCGAAGCACAAGTGATGGGGCCCAAAGGAAAAGCACCAGAGATGGCATCCATGGGAGAAGCAGAAGAGATGATGCACCAGGTAGAAGCAGAAAAGATGGCATTCAATGGAGAACCACCATTGATAAGTGTCAAAATGAGAATCAGAAGGAATGGTGCTTAAAGGAGATGACACATAAGCAAGAAGCAAAGTAGATGGTGTCCAAGTGAATTGCACCAGCGATGGTATCCAAGGGAAAAACAGAAGTGATGGTATTCAAGGAAGAAGCAGAAGCACCACAGCGATGACGCCCAAGGGAGAAGCAGAAGACATGGAGTCCAAGCGAGATGCACCAGAGATGGTATTCAAGGGAAAAGCAGGAGAGATGGCGTCAAAGTGAGGATCAGTACATATAGCTCCCAAGGGAGAAGCACCAGAGATGGCACCCAAGGAAAAGCACTGCAGGTGTCCAAGGAAGAAGCACAAGATGGTGTTCAAGGAGGAAAAAGAAAAAAAAGCGCCCAAGAGAGAAGCACCAGATACTAAGGAAGAGTGTTCCAAAATCAGAACCAGTTAGGTGATGGTTGTCTGTTGGCCGGGAACTGATGGGGGATGCTTGAGCTGCTTAGTCCACCTTGTGGCTTTATGCCTGTTGGCATCAGCCTTAGATGAGCACCATATTGTACTATGGTAATGTGCAATATTTCTTAGTCTTAAAATGAGTCCAAGCATGTAGACCAGGTGGCGGTATAGTAATAGTCATAACCGTGATGTCACCGGTCCCCTTACAGGATCCATATACAGCAGGCTAGTGAAGACGTGTCGTATTATCACCAGGTGCTATCGATGGTGCAGTGCCAAGCCGCGGCTTAGGTCACCGGTCTGTAAGTCCACATCTCCTCCTCCACCTGCACGGACCATTCATCACCCTGATAATCGAACAGCGCTGCTGCTAATGAGAGTGTAATGCGATTGTCCTCAGCGTGGAGGACACAGCAGCACGAGGCGGGGAGGGGGAACAGCTCATCCTGATATCTCTCCGGATACAAGGAAACCATTTTCATTACGGAAGAAGGAAGCGGCTCCAGGCATCGAGTAATTAATTCACTGGAGTTGCTGCTTTCCAGGAAATCATCCGCTCATTACTGTCCAACCCTGAGGGTCAAAGCTCAATCAGCGCAGGTCAGACGTGGAGAAGACGGTCGACCACAGATGTACACCGCCAACGCCCGTCCTGGGAGATGATGATTTCACCATAGTTACTCATAATGGTGCATCTACGGTACTAATGACAACATACCCCGCACAGGACCGCCAGGGGCATTCTTCACCGTCTCGACCCCCGAGGTTAGGGAGGCCAGACATGACCGGTTACCAGGGCCACCGTATGGAGCAGCTCACTCCATTTTAATACAATTTGCAAAGTTTTTGATGACTTGAATGAATCTGCACCAAACCCCCCACCATGAGTGGTCCTCATCCACCATCATTCCCAAGAACAGACTCCACCTCCAATAAGGCCACGTCAGCCATTATATATCCAGCTCCCAAAATACCTCCCATGATGCATCATTTTTTCTTAACTGGATGGTGCTTGTTTCCTGACACCTCCTTCTGATGTGGAGGGGAAGTGGGGTTGACAACCGGTAAACGTTTCTGAATACTGCACACACTTGGAATACTCTATGACTAGGCTGAAGATATGCTATACTAAAATATCAGGACAACTACACATTCCTTACACCACTCCATCCGACGCTCGGCCTTGTGCTTGGTGATCTACGGCTGTACACAGCAGCTCAGCCATGAAGCTCCTGGCGGGGGCGCAGTGTTTGTACTAATACCAGAGGTGGTCTAGACTCCTTAGCACTCGGCCCCCCACTCTTTACCGCTATGGGGTCTCCACTGCGTGGCTGAGCTGCTACGGTTCCTTCCACTTCTGCATAATTTGATAAGGGAAAATTCAGGAGGAAAAAATGTTACCCGGTGGCGCCTATTACAGGGCAGCGCTGGTATCAATGAGCTGTGCACCACTGGCCGTTCTGTCGATGGCACGGCGGAGGTTATATACCAGAGACGAGGGACTATATTCAAGGCGCTCGGCGCTTGTTACCGGCCTCTTCACACCGGCTGATGACGAATAATGGGCACAGAACAATCACTAATAGATCAATCCTTTCCCATCATGTTATCAGCAGCACATCTGCAGCTTCCCCCAGGCGATGTGCTGCCGAGAACAATCCAATGAATGAGCAGCATTTTTCTCGATCAGCAGGTGATCGCTGACATTTTAACGCCTCTGAATTCTCCTCTGAGCAGCTACTATGTAACACACATAAAGCACCATCCACACACTATCGAGGACTTACCAGCCTGTGTGCGCCTGCTCACTTACTCCAGACTCTCAGAGTGCAGGACCTTGGGTCTGACGACACCAAAGGTCCTGCTGCACGCTTATAATTAGAAGCTGAACGGATTCTGCAGGACTGCTATTAATTCTAATTCTTCTCGTAATCGCTGGGGTCCTTATGGAGATGCCCATATTGCCCCTCTCCCATGCCAGCACTGAAGACATTCCTCCACATTAGTATACGCTTCCCATGTAATCACCTTCGAACGGCACACAGTGATAACGTCACAGGTGGGGAGTCCGACTGTCCGGACATTATAGGACATCTTGAGCCATTTTTCTCCCATTCATCTACTCTTCCTTTTGTGCTACTCCTCTGACTTCTATCCCCACCGCACGGCCCCTTTAAATTCTGCAGCTGTTCCCAGGTCTGCTCTTTATTAGCGCTCGTTATATTTGCTCTATGGAAAATGTTCAGATCCGTCGTTATCAGCAGAGGACGTCGCTCTCAGCAGATATTACGGCCAGGCACAGGAGCCGCAGCTATATGGGGCCATTGTGCATTAGGTAGCCATCATGTGTTACAGGCAGGATATGGCGGCAGACAGGAATTATATGGCAGCACTCACTCCGGAGCCAAAGGATCACAACTACAGGTGACAGCTCCTATGGCCCCCCATTACATTCCGATACCTGACTTCTCCAGACTCCAGCCTTGTCAATGGGAATAAAGGTCTGGTATTCAGGGGTCTGGGAAAGCTGAGTGATAGTGGCGGTAATGTATGGTGATCACCCAGCCTTTCCACAAAGGGAAAAGCCAAGGAACAGGACCAGATTTGAGGCTTTATATTTACCAGGGATTTTCATTCGCACCAAAATTCCCTGAAATAAGTCTTACAGTTTTAAAAATGCAAAAATTTTATTCCAGGGAAAAAAATAAAATAAAATAAATCCAAAAACAATTCACAGAAATCTTGTAAAATCCACAGATCGGTGATCGCAGGGCGAGCAAAACCGCTACATGGCGTCATGTTCTCCCACCGATGGAAAACGAGGTGGCCGCCATCACAGAGGAAGAAGAAACATCCGGCGTCCACCAATCACGTCAATGAAACGTGGGCGCCGATTGGTTGCAATATTCGATGGCTCAGTAGGTAAAGGATACAGGTTCACTTAAAGGGAAATCAAGTAAATTTGGTTGGACGCCACTTTAAGGGTCAAAAGACTCGTCGTCCGATTCTTTGTCACTGACACATAATATCTGTATAATGTCAAGTTCTGCCGCTTTATGACAGTTTGTTTCAGATGCGACAATAATACGATACACAAAGATGTCCGACCCCAATGACTTCTGTACGACAGGTCAGAAAAATGTAGGCGGTTTCCCTTTAAGACTTAAAGAGACTAATCCACTTCTAGGTCAAAGCTCAACGAACGTAAAAAGAAACAGTTCTGAAACTAAGTTGGCTCATTTCAGATCTTCACCATTATCAAGTTGTCTGCTTGATGTCACTGAATGCTGATAATCGCTCTGAACCCCGACACACAGCTGATGTGTTTGTTACAATGTGTCAGCCTGGGGAACCCTGGAAACAACAACTGGTTGGGCATTTTGGTAAAATGTATCAGCGCAGGTAAAATCCTGGAGATTTCAGCTCACAGAGGACACAGCAGTGACAGCAAGCAGAGATCTTGAAGTCTAGAAAGCTGCAGATTCATTTATGCTGATACAACTGATCTTTATTTACAGAAGATGGGACACCGGCCCTTTAAAAGTGAAGTCCTCCTGAGAACGGGGACAAATTGAGAGCTCTGCGAACAGCGATTATGGCACCGGGACGTAATACTGCTACCAGAAGTACTGACCCGCCAGCTGTTCTCTCTGCTATCAGCCTAAAGTAAAAAGTAATAAAAACAGATTGACCCTTATATACAGCCCGGAGGAGGGGGCACAATCTAAGCTACACGTGATGCCCTCCTGCTAGTGTTGGACATGATGTGCCAGGGTCGGCTGCAGGGGCTGGTTTAGTAATAAATTATTGCCCCCCCCCCATTACTTAAAAGGTAAAATGAAGAAGTATTTGTAACAAATAAAATGGTGGCGCCCCCATGTGGCCTGCAGGGGATGTGGCTGTCTGAGTGCTGCGGTACAACATGGCGGCAGCTCAGTCGTACATGTCCTCAAACACCCTCTGCCCAATCCCTATGTACGCCTCCTTCTCCTGGGGGGTCATCTGCGCCACCAGCTCAGGGCGCTGGCTGACCTCGCTGTACAGGTAGGGCCGCCCGCCAACGGTCAGCGTGGGGTCAGCAGATACCTCCTCAAACTCATCATCTTCGTCATCCTCCACCTCCATCAGGCGGGAGGCCGCGCTCACAGGGTGCCGGGTGGCGGGACTGTCCTGGTCCGATTCGCTGGTGTCGCTGTCTGAATCGCTACCTCCTCCCGCGTTTCCGCTCGCCGCGGACGATATTCCCGCCGCGCCGCCTGCTGCGCTCTTTTTCTCGTGAATGAGCAGAGCTTGCATCACCTCCTCGTTCTCATCCGCCATGGTGCGGCCATCTTCCTGGAAAGACTCTGAGTCCAGACCTGGAGGAAGACAGAAGGTTAGGAGAATCAGGGTGACGCTTACAGGGGTCCCCACCCAACGCTGCACACAATAGGGGGGACAGATCCTATGTGGCAGCGTCCAGTCTCCTGTAGGGGAATCTTCTCGGGCTGAAGCTTCTTCCACATTTCTGCTGTCAGCGAATGACATTATTGACATCCCCCGGAGGAGCGCCTGGCCTAGCTGCGTGCAGCGCTCCCCTCACCCACCGCTCACCGTCTTTGGCGTCGCGGGGTTCGCTGTAGGCGCCGCCCTGCACGGTGCTCTCCCGCAGCCAGATGGGCCTCTCCTTCACGGGTTTGCTCTCGGTGGGCGCTCGCTCCTCCTGCTCCTCCAGGCTGATGACCACGTCCTGCGTGTACAGGTCTTCATACGACGGACCTCTGGTCCAGGCTTCTCTATGAGGACCGGAGGCTCCATCCCTCGAGGCCGCGGCCTTGTCCTTGCTGCAAAACACAGAGGATTGATATGGAGACACATAATGATACAATCAGCTGCGCCGGAGACAGCGGAGCTCCACCATCGATGCAGCAGCGAGATGAAGTCTCTGGGGGGGCGAGTAAATTACCGCCTCCTCCGCCTGCACAGCATACAGAGAAGAGCGGCTCCACGCACAGTAATCAGCGGCTCTAAGTGCAAAGTTTTTAGGATCTGACAGTTTTTGGAGCAACAGATATAAGAGAGGAAGAGAATAAAGAAAGGGAGAGAAAAAAAGGAGAAGAGGAGGAGGCGACAGCAAAGACTGAGCCCAACGTAAAGAGAACGACAAGGAAAAACGGGAACCAGAAAGAGAAGACACCGCACAAACAGGACACACAGACACTAACACAGGCTGTATACGTGCTTAATACTCATAGAACCGTAGAGTTGGAAGGGACCTCCTGGGCCATCTGGTCCAACCCCCTGCTCACAGCAGGATTCGCTAAATCATCCCAGTCAGATGTCTGTCCAGCCTCTGTTTGAAGACTTCTATTGAAGGAGAACTCACCACTTCTCGTGGCAGCCTGTTCCACTCATTGATCACTCTAACTGTCAAAAAGTTTTTTCTAACATCTAATCTGTGTCTCCTCCCATTCAGTTTCATCCCATTGCTTCTAGTCTTTCCTTGTGCAAATGAGAATAAAGTTGATCCTTCTACAATGTGACAGCCCTTTAGATATTTGTAGACAGCTATTAAGTCTCCTCTCAGTCTTCTCTTCTGAAGCTAAACATTCCCAAATCCTGCAACCTTTCCTCATAACACAGGGTTTGCAGACCGGTCACCATTCTGGTCGCTCTTTTCTGAACTTCCTCCAGTTTGTTGATGTCTTTTTTAAAATGTGGTGCCCAAAACTGGACACAATATTCCAGATGAGGTCTGACCAAAGAGGAGTAGAGGGAAATAATGACTTCACGTGATCTAGACTGTATGCTTCTGTTATAGGGAGCTGCACTCACTATTCTGCTGGTGCAGTCACTGTGTACACACATTACATTACTGATCCCGAGTTACATCCTGTATTATACTCCAGAGCTGCACTCACTATTCTGCTGGTGCAGTCACTGTGTATATACATTACATTACTGATCCTGAGTTACATCCTGTATTATACTCCAGAGCTGCACTCACTATTCTGCTGGTGCAGTCACTGTGTACATACATTACATTACTGATCCTGAGTTACATCCTGTATTATACTCCAGAGCTGCACTCACTATTCTGCTGGTGCAGTCACTGTGTATGTACATTACTTTATTGATCCTGAGTTACAGCCTGTATTATACTCCAGAGCTGCACTCACTATTCTGCTGGTGCAGTCACTGTGTACATACATTACATTACTGATCCTGAGTTACATCCTGTATTATACCCCAGAGCTGCGCTCACTATTCTGCTGGTGCAGTCACTTTGTATGTACATTACTGATCCTGAGTTACATCCTGTATTATACTCCAGAGCTGCCCTCACTATTCTGCTGGTGCAGTCACTGTGCACATACATTACATTACTGATCCTGAGATACATCCTGTATTATACCCCAGAGCTGCACTCACTATTCTGCTGGTGCAGTCACTGTGTACATACATGACTGATCCTGAGTTACATCCTGTATTATACTCCAGAGCTGCACTCACTATTCTGCTGGTGCAGTCACTGTGTATGTACATTACATTATTGATCCTGAGTTACAGCCTGTATTATACTCCAGAGCTGCACTCACTATTCTGCTGGTGCAGTCACTGTGTACATACATTACTGATCCTGAGTTACATCCTGTATTATACTCCAGAGCTGCACTCACTATTCTACTGGTGCAGTCACTGTGTACATACATTACTGATCCCGAGTTACATCCTGTATTATACTCCAGAGCTGCACTCACTATTCTGCTGGTGCAGTCACTGTGTACATACATTACATTACTGATCCTGAGTTACATCCTGCATTATACCCCAGAGCTGCACTCACTACTCTCTGTCATCAGCCATCACAGACTGAGGATAGGCAGACAGTACTGGATGTAACGTCTGGCTGCGCAGGGACTGAGGCTCAGGCACCTTTGTCTGAGGGCTGGGATTTCGGTGGGCTCGGGCTCCAGGATCTCGTAGGCCAGGTTGATGTCTTCGGTCTCTCGGAGCAGGATGTAGATCCGTTCTATCTGATGATTAAATCGGGCAACCAGGGTCCGAGCGTCCTTCTTGGGTGTCGCAGACTCATCCTCCTCCACCTCCGTCTGGCAGAATGTGCACCGGAAAGTACCTGAAATACAAAGACAGTCAGGAAGGTCTCATCACAGGCAGGACACCAGCACAGAGACGCCGACCATAACCAGGGAACCGGCTCAGATCGTCTCAAAATAATTGTATCTATTCAGCACAGAGAATGCCTTCACCCCATTCCTGCACTGCCAAGTACAGAATCAACAGCCTGTATTATACTCCAGAGCTGCACTCACATTCCACGGCCTTACGGATTTAATCTCTCAGCATTCACAGCTTGTATACTGTCTGCACAAAGCTAATCCTGGTGATAAGTGACACGATCCCGTACAGACTGACGCAGAAACAAACCAACATCTCGAAATATAGGTGCTCAGTCAGTGTCTGTAAACATGCAGACTAGCGAGTGCAGCTCTGGAGAATAATACAGGATGTAACTCAGGATCAGTAATGTAATCTATGTACACAGTGACTGCACCAGCAGAATAGTGAGTGCAGCTCTGGAGTATAATACAGGAGGTAACTCAGGATCAGTAATGTATGTACACAGTGACCGCACCAGCAGAATAGTGAGTGCAGCTCTGGAGTATAATACAGGATGTAACTCAGGATCAGTAATGTAATGTATGTATACAGTGACTGCACCAGCAGAATAGTGAGTGCAGCTCTGGAGTATAATACAGGAGGTAACTCAGGATCAGTAATGTATGTACACAGTGACCGCACCAGCAGAATAGTGAGTGCAGCTCTGGAGTATAATACAGGATGTAACTCAGGATCAGTAATGTAATCTATGTACACAGTGACTGCACCAGCAGAATAGTGAGTGCAGCTCTGGAGTATAATACAGGAGGTAACTCAGGATCAGTAATGTATGTACACAGTGACCGCACCAGCAGAATAGTGAGTGCAGCTCTGGAGTATAATACAGGAGGTAACTCAGGATCAGTAATGTAATGTATGTATACAGTGACTGCACCAGCAGAATAGTGAGTGCAGCTCTGGGGTATAATACAGGATGTAACTCAGGATCAGTAATGTAATGTATGTATACAGTGACTGCACCAGCAGAATAGTGAGTGCAGCTCTGGAGAATAATACAGGATGTAACTCAGGATCAGTAATGTAATGTATGTACACAGTGACTGCACCAGCAGAATAGTGAGTGCAGCGCTGGAGTATAATACAGGATGTAACTCAGGATCAGTAATGTAATGTATGTACACAGTGACTGCACCAGCAGAATAGTGAGTGCAGCTCTGGGGTATAATACAGGATGTAACTCAGGATCAGTAATGTATGTACACAGTGACCGCACCAGCAGAATAGTGAGTGCAGCTCTGGAGTATAATACAGGAGGTAACTCAGGATCAGTAATGTAATGTATGTATACAGTGACTGCACCAGCAGAATAGTGAGTGCAGCGCTGGAGTATAATACAGGATGTAACTCAGGATCAGTAATGTAATGTATGTACACAGTGACTGCACCAGCAGAATAGTGAGTGCAGCTCTGGAGTATAATACAGGAGGTAACTCAGGATCAGTAATGTAATGTATGTACACAATGACTGCACCAGCAGAATAGTGAGTGCAGCTCTGGAGTATAATACAGGAGGTAACTCAGGATCAGTAATGTAATGTATGTATACAGTGACTGCACCAGCAGAATAGTGAGTGCAGCGCTGGAGTATAATACAGGATGTAACTCAGGATCAGTAATATAATGTATGCACACAGTGACTGCACCAGCAGAATAGTGAGTGCAGCTCTGGGGTATAATACAGGATGTAACTCAGGATCAGTAATATAATGTATGTACTCAGTGACTGCACCAGCAGAATAGTGAGTGCAGCTCTGGGGTATAATACAGGATATAACTCCGGATCAGTAATGTAATGTATGCACACAGTGATTGCACCAGCAGAATAGTGAGTGCAGCTCTGGGGTATAATACAGGATGTAACTCAGGATCAGTAATGTATGTACACAGTGACTCCACCAGCAGAATAGTGAGTGCAGCTCTGGAGTATAATACAGGATGTAACTCAGGATCAGTAATGTATGTACACAGTGACTGCACCAGCAGAATAGTGAGTGCAGCTCTGGAGTATAATACAGGATGTAACTCAGGATCAGTAATGTAATGTATGTACACAGTGACTGCACCAGCAGAATAGTGAGTGCAGCT
Organism: Dendrobates tinctorius; assembly: GCF_039654945.1. Classification (NCBI taxonomy): domain Eukaryota; kingdom Metazoa; phylum Chordata; class Amphibia; order Anura; family Dendrobatidae; genus Dendrobates; species Dendrobates tinctorius. Next base: position 1,517,992 of record NW_027361722.1, on the reverse strand, counting down.
CTGCTCATTCTGGTAATTGTGGGTGCGGTCGACACTGATCCTGCTGTGTGTTCCTGAGCTCCACAGAATCAACACCTCTCCACCCAGGGACCTGATCTCTCTCTTACCAAGGGAGGAGTGGGTTTCCTGGGACGAGTGAAGGAGCCAAGTCCCAGGCTTCTGTTTCCCGGTCCAGGCCGGTGGGGAACGAAAGAAACCAGCAACCGGCCTGCACATCAGAGGACTCGGGGGCGAGACCCTCCACCAGGAGTTGCAGCAATGTGGCTCCTACTCCCCCCAGGTCTGCAGAGACCCAGAGAAGCCATAAGGCTTCCAACATGGAGGAGAAGCCTGCTAGCAGCATGCAAGATGGCGGTCCTTCCGGAGGAAAGCTGAGTGCTCACGGAGGTAAGGCCGCCCTCGCTGAGGAAAGTTGGGGGCTGCAGAAACCAAAGGAGTCTGTGTCCACCTATGCCTCCCGGGTTATGAGCCACCTCCGTGAGTATGAAGAGGCGAGTAAGACCATCAGGAGGCTCCGGGAGGAGCTGCGCTGCACAAGTGCCAAAGCTGCAGGTTCCTCCAGACCCAGGAAGACCCAACTCCAAACGGAGGTAAAGCAAATAAAGCTGGATATTAAGGAGCTGGAGGTGAGGAAAGCGTTCCTAAGAGAGAAGAGTGGACCATTTAAAGAAAAACTAATAAATGAGGACAGATTTAGAGAAATGGCTGATAACAGAGAGCAAAGGCAGAAGGGGCTGCAGCCTGAGAGCCAGGTGGATGATGATGATGACCAGCAGAAAGCCCCACCTGGCAGCCTGCAAAGTCACCCGCAGGCCACGTGCAGAGAGCTCCCTGCTGGACAGGTGACACTGGCATCTGGTCGCAGTTCTGCTGGCTCTGGGGAAGACAGTGACAGCAGCGGCCAGGGAGGGGCTCTAATGGCGGAGATAAAGCTCCTGGAGTCCCCAGTGTGCCTTCAGAACTTCCATCTTGGTGGCGATTTACCACAGGAGGCACCTGGGGGCCAGAAGAAAAAGACCAAAGACCACCAAGCCAAAGCTACAGAAGTGGTGAGTTATGTATATGCCCCCCTCCCTATACCCCCTGAGTCAGCTGCAGGGTCAGCTCGCTGTATAAGCCCCGTTGTCCAGCCCAGCCCCTGCTGTGGATCCGGTGCAAAGACGCGGGGAGAGTACAGAGCACGGTAGTGAGGCGCAGACCTCTGTCTCTGCTTGTAGTAGCGGGGACGTAGCAGCGGGTGCATCAGCAGAGTGGCTGGACAGTGAGGGCGGCCCGGCGGCGGGTATACGGTTAGGCCACGATACTGTGGTGCGCTCCTCAGTGGGAGGGGGGGAGCAGCCCAGTGTCAGGGGCAGCCCCGGTAGCCTTGGCGCCCCTGATTGATGTTGCCACTTATCACTTAGTTGAGGCCTGGTAGCAACCATGAAGCAGCGGAAATTACTAACTGATGAGGCGAAGGGCACCCGTAAGTCTAGGGGTGAAGTCGTCTCCAGTTCTGTGGAGGAGACTGAGCCCCTTGTGCCTGACGATGCGGAGGTCAAAATGCCACCCCCTGTTGTCACTGGTCCAGCAGGAGTGAATGTGGTGGGAGGCGTGGATGAGGAAGTTTCTTTGTCTAGTGGTGTGGTTGCTGGTTTGGTGGAGGGTGAGGGGGTTATGGAGGTGGGTAATAGGGATACTGTTGGTGTTGATGTGGTCACTGATCCGGTTGCCCCCCTGGTGATGTCAGCACCAGTCAGTAGATATGCCGTTGTCACCTCTGGGGGAAAATAGGGTGTCCTCCTCGTCTCCGGAGAAGGCATATTGCAGCGGCGTCTCCTGGAGGCTTTAAAGAAGGGGGACAGATCACTAATGGTAGACGGTCGAGAGGTCGATCTATCCTTCTGGAAAGAGAGTCATGGCATTGGGGCCTTCCGAGAGCAAAATGTGGGGGAAATACAGTGTGGTCCCTCCCAACAGCCGAGCCGTGTAGTGTGCCTAGGAATGTGGTCCGTCTTCGGTGGAGGGGCAGTGATGCGTGTCCTCCAAGGTCTAAGGTTGTGGAGCTCCTGCTGAAGATGGGCTTCAAGACTATTGACATCTATGCCTTGATACATCCCTATTCCACGCCCGAGTGGGATGTCAGCTTTGTTCGGCCAGAGGGGCTTGAGCTATTCTGGTTAAATTATGAGTTGGCAAAAAAGAGCCCGGCTGGTGAGACTTTGCCATTCAGACGGTGTCTCGGCAAAACCAAGTCAAGAAAGTGACCGTGATGACTTGTGAGGAGTCGCTTTCTTGTTATGACATCATGACGTGGCTTGACCGATATGGAGAGGTGGTGGAGATGCCTAAGAAGAACCGTGACGAGTTTGGTCAGGGGCCTGGACGTTTATGGTAAAACTTAAGCGTTCAGGTGGTACGGTTGCCCACATTCCATCATCTGCCTTCCTGGGTAGCGATCGTATCCTGGTCTTCTACCAGTGGCAACCGAAGCTCTGTCACAGGTGCAGCGACCCCCCCCACTTCAGTGAAAACTGCACTGTGCAGAAATGTGCATTGTGTGGGGATATCGGCCATCTTGCTGCATCTTGTGTGGAGATTAGGTGCCACCTGTGTGGTGACTTAGGTCACCCATTCAGCCGTTGGCCTCACTCCTTCACTAATGCAGTCGTGACCCCGGTGGGAGAAAGCAGTGACGCCGATTCTGCTGGGGAAGGGACTAGCAGGGGTGAGGGAGCTGAGGGGCCAAGGAGGAAAAGCAATAAAAAGACGCCTGCCCAGCTGAGGCGTCTAGACAAGCGCAGACAGGAGAGGGAGCTGGGCGAGCCCCGGGCTACTGCGGTGACCCCTGTCGTGGATGCCAGTCTTGCTGCTGAGGCCCCGAGGGATGATGAGTTGGATGAGGAGGTCAGGAGGATCCACAGGGAGGAAACTGCCACTGCCTCCGAATCCTCCCATTATGAAAGTATGGATGAGGATAATAGGCAGTGGCTAGACATCAAGCGTAAGCTCGGCACCAAAAAGAAGAGAAAGAAGGGAGATAAAACATCTCCCGCTCTGACCAAGGTAGGAAAAACTGACTCCCCTCGGTTTGGTCTTTCTTACCGATTCCAAGCCCTTGAGAACATCTCTTCCTCTGAGGAGGAAGTGGAGGGTGAGGTTTCGGTGGGGCTTAGAGGGGGTGCCGAGTTTCCTTCTTCTGGGGGTGTAAGGTTCTTGGAGGGAGGAACTGGCCTAGAGTCCGTAGACGAGGACGATAAAAAGAAAAAACACCTGGGAATGGACACCTCTGTGTCATTAAAGAGGGGGAAAGATTCCTCCTCTGAGACAGAAGGGGGAATCCCACCTTTGACCAGTCTGGCTATGTGCGAGGGCCCCAAACTTCACTGCCGTACAGGAGGATTGGGGTGACTATTTATACAGCTCTGGCAAAAATTAAGAGCGCCCTGCACAGTTTTATAAAAATCATCTTCTCTCCATGTCTGACAGCCATTCTATTCCAGTGTCCTTTGAATTCCAACCAGACGACACCTCATTCTACTTAACCCCTTCGTGACCCAGCCTGTTTTCACCTTTCTGACCGGGCCAATTTTTACAATTCTGACCACTGTCCCTTTATGAGGTAATAACTCTGGAACGCTTCAATGGATCCCACTGATTCGGAGACTGTTTTCGCCTGGCATATTGTACTTTATTGAAAGCAGTAAAGTTTCTTCAATATGACTTTTTTGTGAAAAAAAAGGAAATTTGGCAAAAATGTAGAAACTTTTGCAATTTTTCAACTTTTAATTTTTATGCTCTTAAGGCTTCTTTTACACTTGCCGTGTTTTTTGTGACCCGTTTTTGCGGGCCATATTGCCGTAATTTTCAGGGTCTGCTGCAAAAACGGGCCGCAAAAATCTTCTCGGATTTCTGCAGGCCTTCGAAGTGATAAACAGGAAGCACATGGGAGCGTCCTAGTAAAAATACGGCGTTCCGCAAATACGGTCTTCACGGTGTACAGCAAAATCAACACACCGGGCAAGCTTCCGTTGTTTTTGCAGCCCTATTGTTTTCAATGGGGGCCGTGTCCGTAAGTCGTGAAAAATATAGAGCAGGTTCGATATTTTTTCACGGCTGTAAATACGGCCCTCACAGCCATACGGCACGCCGACGAATTTTTACGGCCCGTTTTTGAGGCCCCATAGAAATCTATTGTGGCCGCAAAAACACAGCAAGTGTAAAAGAAGCCTAAATCAGAGTCATAGCACACAAAAAAGTTAAGTGACATTTCCCACATGTTTACTTTCCATCAGCACAATTTGGGAACCAAAATTTTTTTTGGTTAGGAAGTTATAAGGGTTAAACGTTGACCAGCGATTTCTCATTTTCACAACACCATTTTATTTTTAAGGACCACATCACATTTGAAGTCACTTTGAGGGGTCTATATGATAGAAAATACCCAAAAGTGACACCATTCTAAAAACTGCACCCCTCAAGGTGCTCAAAACCACATTCAAGAAGTTTATTAACCCTTCAGGTGCTTCACAGGAATTTTTGGAATGTTTAAAAAAAAAAAAAATGAACATTTAACTTTTTTCACAAAAAATTTACTTCAGATCCAATTTGTTTTATTTTACCAAGGGTAACAGGAGAAATTGGACCCCAAAAGTTATTGTGCAATTTGTCCTGAGTACGCCGATACCTGATATGTGGGGGGGGGGGGAAACCACTGTTTGGGCGCACGGCAGAGCTCGGAAGGGAAGGAGCGCCGTTTGACTTTTTCACTGCAAAATTGCCGGAATTCAGATAGGACGCCATGTTGTGTTTGGAGAGACCCTGATGTACCAAAACAGTGGAAACCCCCCAAATCTAACTCCAACCCTAATCCCAACCCTAACTTTAGCCCTAACCCTAGCGGGAAAATGGAAATACTTTATTTTATTATTTTTCCCTAACTCAGGGGGTGATAAAGGGGGGTTTGATTTACTATTTATGGCGGTTTTTATGTTTGGCAGCTGTCGCACGCTAAAAGACACTTTTTATTGCAAAAATACAAAAATAGTTTTTGCATCACCACATATTGAGGGCTATAATTTTTCCATATTTTGGCCCACCGAGTCATGTGGGGTCTTGTTTTTTGCGGGACGAGTCGACGTTTCTATTGGTACCATTTTCGGACACATGATATTTTTTGAGGCAGAATGAACAAAAAAACAGCAATTCATGATTTTTTTTTTTTTTTTTTTTTTGGGGGGGGGGGGGGGGGGGCGTTTACACCGTTCCGCCTGTGGTAAAATTGATAAAGCGTTTTTATTCTTCAGGTCAGTACGGTTACAGCGATACCTCATGTCTTTTTTTTATATTTTGGCGCTTTTATACAATAAAAACTATTTAATAGAAAAAATTATTTTTGCATCGCTTTATTCTGCGAGCTATAACTTTTCATTTTTTCGCTGATGACGCTGTGTGGCGGCTCGGTTTTTGCGGGACAAGATGACGTTTTCAGCGGTACCATGGATATTTATATCCGTCTTTTTGTTCGGTGGTATGATAATACAGCATTGGTTTTTTTGCCTTTTTTTTTAATGGTGTTCACTAAAGGGGTTAACTAGTGGGTCAGTTTTATAGCTCGGGTCGTTACGGAGGCGGCGATACCAAATGTGTACTTTTATTGATTTTTTTTTATTTACATAAATATACGGTATGTATTTTTTGGTAAAAATTTTTTTTATTTGTGGTTTTTTTTTTTTTTTTATATTTTTACACATTATAATTTTTTTTCACTTTATTACATTGTCCCAGGTTTGGACATTACTATATATAGTCAGATCGCTGACCTGACACTTTGCATAGCACTGTGTCTGATCAGCGATCTGACAGGCAGTGCAGAGGCTTGCTGGCGCCTGCTCCCAGCAGGCAATGACAAGCCTCCTCACTGTAGGACCCGGCCGGAAGGACGTTCCGGCCATCTTGGAGCCGGGGGTCTCCATAGCGCTGTTCCGGTGGGAAAGCACAGGGAGCCCCCTTCTTGCGCAATTGTTCTCTATGCTGCTGTCAGTAGTGACAGCAGCATCAGAGAGGTTAAATTCCCAAGATCGGTGGTAGCACCCATCGTGGGCGTTGCTGCGAGGTGTCAGCTGTCACATACCGCTGACACCCACACCCGATCACTGTGGTGCTCAGCGTGAGGCCACGGTGATCGTGGCGCCGTACTAGTAGTGCTCTGGACAGAAATGCAGTTCCCGCAGAGCAGTACAGCGAAGGGGTTAATGTGCTTCTTATTAGGTGATCACCTGAACCAAATCTTATTTAACGAAGGAAAGTATAAAAACCCTGCTGTGGTGTTCACAATCCTCCTGCAATAGGACAAGCTGGATGGCAAAACAAGTGCTAGTAATATCCCAAAAGTAATAGGAAAGAAAAAATAACTGTTAACCATGCCAAAGGAGAGAGGAAAAGAAGGGCTCAATTCTGGCTTTACTAGCAGAGGGATACAGTGCGCGTCATGTTGCCCCCATCCTTAAAATTTCTACGACGGCAGTCCATTACAACAAGGTCTAGCAGCAGACATTGGGGACAACAAAGCTACAGACCGGCAGAGGGTGAAAGCGACTCTCCACTGACCGGGATGACCATCATCTTATTCGAATGTCACTCAGCAACCGCAGGATGACATCAAGTGACCTACAAAAGGAATGACAAATGGCAGCTGGGGTGAAGTGCACGGCAAGAACAGTCCGTAACAGGCTCCTAGAGGCAGGGCTCAAGTCATGTAACACTAGAAAAAAGCCTTTCATCAATGAGAAGCAAAGTAGAGCTAGGTTGAAGTTTGCCAAAGACCATAAGGATTGGACCATAGAGGACTGGAGTAAGGTAATCTTCTCTGATGAGTCTAATTTTCAGCTTTCCCAACACCTGGTCGTCTAATGGTTAGACGGAGACCTGGAGAGGCGTACAAGCCACAGTGTCATGCACCCACTGTGAAATTTGGTGGAGGATCGGTGATGATCTGGGGATGCGTCAGCAAGGCTGGAATTGGGCAGGTTAATCTTGGTGAAGGACGTATGAATCAAGCCGCATACAAGGTTATCCTGGAAAAACAGCCGATTCCTTCTGCTCAGGCAATGTTCCCCAACTCTGAGGACAATGCGCCATGCCACACAGCTAGGTCAATCAATGTGTGGATGAAGGACCACCACATCAAATCCTGTCATGGCCGCCCAATCTCCAGACCTGAACCCCACTGAAAACCTCTGGAATGTAATCAGGAGGAAGATGGAGAGTCACAAGCCATCACACACAGAACTGCTGACATGTGTACCAGGAGCGGCATAAGGTCACCCAAAAGCCGTGTGAGAGACTGGAGGAAAGCAGCCAAGACGCAGGAAAGCCGGGGTTAACAATCATGGGGAATCCACAGAATACTGATCTCTGAACTCTTCCTGAGGTAAAACATTAGTATTGTTGTTTCTAAATGATTCTGATCTTGTTCCTTAGCATTATTTGAGGTCGGCATTTTTTGTTCTTTTGACCATTTCTCATTTTCTGAAATATAAAATTTAGTGCTTGGAGATTCGGAGACATGTGGTCAGAAGTTTATAGAATAAAAGAGCAATTTACATTTTACTGAAAAATATAAAGAGAAAAATCAGACAAACTGAACATTGTGCCGCGGTCTCTTCATTTGTGTCAGAGCTGTACGTCTATGTATCACACACTGTAGCGGGGCTGACTGATCGGCGTGCTCCGCTTGCGTGTTCTGGCGCCATGTTGTGTGCACAGGCTGCTGCTCCCTCCATGTCAGCGCCGCGCTCAGTGGACGGCTTACAGAGTGCGGTTCCAGCACTACAGCAGTTAAGTGTCAGGCCGCAGCAGCGCCGGCAGAGCGGGAGACAGAAGACGCGCGTTCCAAGGTCTCCTATTCACCGCGTGTCTGGAGAAGCATCCATCGCTCTCCAGCTGCTCATTGTCTCTCCTCTGAAATCAGATCCAACAATGGCGCGGAGCAGAGGAGCGCCCGGCCGACAGAAGAACACCAAGGCTGGCGTCACATCAAGGGGCAGCAGCAGCTGGGGGGGGGGGGGTCGCTCCATCCGGAGACGACAGCAAAGTGGATGACAGCATAGCGTCTACAGAGACTGTAGGTTTATTGCTAGGAAACCATCAGTATGGAGGCTCTCCTACAGCTTTCTCAGACTCCTGAATAACACATCTGCCTGCTGTGCAACAATATGGGTTAGGCCGGGGTCACAATTGTGAGTGTGATGCGAGAAACTCACATGAATACCCGGCACTTGGACAGAAGTGTGAGGCGGCGGCAGTGCGCCCGAGTGCCGGCGGCAGTGCGCCCGAGTGCCGGGTATTGTTGTGCGAGTTTCTCGCATCACACTCGCAAGTCTGACTCCGGCCTTACAATCTAAATATCGCTGGACGTAGGACCTGTGCACACCTAACAGACAATACGCAGCAGTAGTCGCGGGAGCTGTGGCCCCCTGAGCTCCTGGCATTAGTGTGGGGCCTGGATTTTGCTCAGCCCAATATTATCCTGCTCTGGAGGTGACTAGAGGATAATGGAGCCAGTATGGTGATACCACAGCTGCACTAGAATTATACTACATTTCTTACTAAGCTCCTCATTCACACGATGCAGATTTCTTGCCTTTCAGTCTTTGGAGATGATCACATCGGTGCAGGATGATGGTAAGTGGCTGATAACTGCGGTGCACTCCTTGTGGGTATCAGGCACCGGGCGGGGGAGGGGATCGGGGAAGAAGGAGGATTCTCATCAACTGAAGCCCGGGGGATTGTGGGGCTTTACCGCAGCCTGCGGTCAGGCAGAAACAGCATCGAGAAGCCAGAGTAATGGAAATGGCTGGTACAGCCGAGCCCGGGCCTCCGGAGAGCACTGCAGCCGGCCGATCAGTGGCCCTGCAGGGAACAATCACCGCCGAAAATAGCAGCAAACACGGAGCATGCGGCACGTCCAGCAGAAGAAGGGTTAACACGCCTGCTCCAAGGTCACCGCGCCGAGTGCAGATCCCATACACAATGAGCAAATCCTAATGTAAGAGCGATAAGGGAGACGACCGCGAGGAGGAACGACAAAACAAGAGTCTAAAAGGGACACGGACCATCCCAGGTCAGAGAAGAGGAACCCGCAGGACTGCAGTCATCCTCCCCAACCAAGACATCAGAGAACTGGGAAAACCAGAGCGGCACCTGTCACTTAACTAATATGCATTACTATACTATCCTCAAGAGCTGCGCTCACTATTCTGCTGGTGCAGTCACTGTGTACATACATTACATTACTGATCCTGAGTTACATCCTGTATTATACCCCAGAGCTGCACTCACTATTCTGCTGGTGCAGTCACTGTGTACATACATTACTGATCCTGAGTTACCTCCTCTATTATACCCCAGAGCTGCACTCACTATTCTGCTGGTGCAGTCACTGTGTACATACATTACTGATCCTGAGTTACCTCCTGTATTATACTCCAGAGCTGCACTCACTATTCTGCTGGTGGAGTCACTGTGTACATACATTACATTACTGATCCTGAGTTACATCCTGCATCATACTCCAGAGCTGCACTCACTATTCTGTTGGTGCAGTCACTGTGTACATACATTACATTACTGTTCCTGAGTTACATCCTGTATTATACCCCAGAGCTGCACTCACTATTCTGCTGGTGCAGTCACTGTGTACATACATTACTGATCCTGAGTTACCTCCTGTATTATACTCCAGAGCTGCACTCACTATTCTGCTGGTGGAGTCACTGTGTACATACATTACATTACTGATCCTGAGTTACATCCTGTATTATACTCCAAAGCTGCACGCACTATTCTGCTGGTGCAGTCACTGTGTACATACATTACTGATCCTGAGTTACCTCCTGTATTATACTCCAGAGCTGCACTCACTATTCTGCTGGTGGAGTCACTATGTACATACATTACATTACTGATCCTGAGTTACATCCTGCATCATACTCTAGAGCTGCACTCACTATTCTGTTGGTGCAGTCAATGTGTACATACATTACTGATCCTGAGTTACATCCTGTATTATACCCCAGAGCTGCAGTCACTATTCTGCTGGTGCAGTCACTGTGTACATACATTACATTACTGATCCTGAGTTACCTCCTGTATTATACCCCAGAGCTGCACTCACTATTCTGCTGGTGCAGTCACTGTGTACATACATTACTGATCCTGAGTTACCTCCTGTATTATACCCCAGAGCTGCACTCACTATTCTGCTGGTGCGGTCACTGTGTACATACATTACATTACTGATCCTGAGTTACACCCTGTATTATACTCCAGAGCTGCACTCACTATTCTGCTGGTGCAGTCACTGTGTACATACATTACATTACTGATCCTGAGTTACCTCCTGTATTATACCCCAGAGCTGTACTCACTATTCTGCTGGTGCAGTCACTGTGTACATACATTACATTACTGATCCTGAGTTACATCCTGTATTATACTCCAGAGCTGCACTCACTATTCTGCTGGTGCGGTCACTGTGTACATACATTACATTACTGATCCTGAGTTACATTCTGCATTACACTCCAGAGCTGAAGTCGCTATTCTATGGGCAGAACATTAACTGCAGGTGTGAAGTACATAATGCATGGCTTTTCTACAAGGTAACTGGATGTACTATGGTTATGGATAGCTTTAGCAGCCTTCACCATACAAGTGACTGACAGCAGCGCTGGAGGCAATCAATGATGACATTGGCACATACAGTGACAACCACAGAAAGCAAAAATAGGGACTAAAAGGGAAGACTCAGAAGACGGAATTGAATAACATCATGGATGATGGCGGTGACCACCACTAACTATACTGGAACCAGTGTGACTACAGTGAGAGCAGAGCTCCCCCTGCTGGGCAGTCCTCGACACACCATACACCACTGACTCCGCTTTATGTCGCATTCACACATCCATGTGTCTCAGTTTGTGCTGTCATGAGATCTGCGGCCGACACACGAATCACAGTCCGTACTCAGACACACAGATGTGTGAATGAAGCCCAAGTCCTCACTCACATCGAGGCTCTGAATGCGCCGTGTCATCCGCAGACAGAACAGAAGTATTAATATTTCTTATTCATTTTTACTTAATTCACTCCAGGTGGTTAAAGTGCCCTGTGATCAGGATTGTGCTCAGTGACTACAGGCAGTGTCAGGTCGGCACCGTTATACTGATTACACCGATACCTGTGATCAGGATTGTGCTCAGTGACTACAGGCAGTGTCAGATCGGCGGCGTTATACTGATTACACCGATACCTGTGATCAGGGTTGTGCTCAGTGATTACAGGCAGTGTCAGATCGGCGCCGTTATACTGATACCTGTGATCAGGATTGTGCGCAGTGACTACAGGCAGTGTCAGATCGGCGCCGTTATACTGATTACACCGATACCTGTGATCAGGGTTGTGCTCAGTGATTACAGGCAGTGTCAGATCGGCGCCGTTATACTGATACCTGTGATCAGGATTGTGCTCAGTGACTACAGGCAGTGTCAGGTCGGTGCTGTTATACTGATCACAATGATACCTGGTGATGAATCTGCCTTATGGAGCTAGCTGAGAGCTGCTACTGTGCAGGCGGCGCCATCTTGGAGGAGGAATCTTTTTTTCTACAGTAAGATGGAGAAGCATCTATGGAGTAGCAGCAGCAGCAGCTATCGGATCACAGCTACATACACTGCGACATTTTCAAATTGATTTTTTTTTCTAGCTATAGATTATAGAACATCAAGAAAATGTATCGTTGGGACATGAAACATGCAATTATGCTGCAACGCAGGGGCCACGGCTGACACCTGCCTGCAGAGCCGCCATCAGGGCATTACTACCCTGCCTGATGTATGGGGCCCACTCTTCTGCTCATAGGGCACCAGCGGCAGGATTCTGCCGGTGCAGTAACTGAATTACCTGTACACTCACACTATATAAAGAGCTCTGTGTGTATAATGTCACTGGTGATCACTGTATTACCTGTACACTGACACTATATACAAAGCTCCTGTGTATAATGTCACCGGTGATCCCTATATTACCTGTACACTGCCACTATATACAGAGCTCCTGTGTATAATATCACTGGTGATCACTGTATTACCTGTACACTGACACTATATACAGAGCTCCTGTGTATAATGTCACTGGTGATCACTGTATTACCTGTACACTGACACTATATACAGAGCTCCTGTGTATAATGTCACTGGTGATCACTGTATTACCTGTACACTGACACTATATACAGAGCTCCTGTGTATAATGTCACCGGTGATCACTGTATTACCTGTACACTGACACTATATACAGAGGTCCTATGTATAATGTCACCGGTGATCACTGTATTACCTGTACACTGACACTATATACAGAGCTCCTGTGTATAATGTCACCGGTGATCACTGTATTACCTGTACACTGACACTATATACAGAGCTCCTGTGTATAATGTCACTGGTGATCACTGTATTACCTGTACACGGACACTATATACACAGCTCCTGTGTATAATGTCACCGGTGATCACTGTATTATCTGTACACTGACACTATATACAGAGCTCCTGAGTATAATGTCACCGGTGATCACTGTATTACCTGTACACTGACACTATATACAGAGCTCCTATGTATAATGTCACTGGTGATCACTGTATTACCTGTACACTGACATTATATTCAGAGCTCCTGTGTATAATGTCACCGGTGATCACTGTATTACCTGTACACTATACACAGAGCTCCTGTGTATAATGTCACTGGTGATCACTGTATTACCTGTACACTGACACTATATACAGAGCTCCTGTGTATAATGTCACCGGTGATCACTGTATTACCTGTACACTATATACAGAGCTCCTGTGTATAATGTCACTGGTGATCACTGTATTACCTGTACACTGACACTATATACAGAGCTCCTGTGTATAATGTCACTGGTGATCTCTATTACCTGTACACTATACACAGAGCTCCTGTGTATAATGTCACTAGTGATCTCTGTATTACCTGTACACTGACACTATATACAGAGCTCCTGTGTATAATGTCACTGGTGATCACTGTATTACCTGTACACTGACACTATATACAGAGCGCCTGTGTAGGTCACCGGTGATCGCTGTATTACCTGTACACTATACACAGAGCTCCTGTGTATAGTCACTGGTGATCACTGTATTACCTGTACACTGACACTATATACAGAGCTCCTGTGTATAATGTCACCGGTGATCACTGTATTACCTGTACACTATACACTATATACAGAGCTCCTGTGTATAATGTCACTAGTGATCTCTGTATTACCTGTACACTGACACTATATACAGAGCTCCTGAGTATAAGGTCACCGGTGATCACTGTATAACCTGTACACTATACACAGAGCTGCTGTGTACAATGCCATCATTGATTACTGTATTACCTGTACACTGACACTATATACAGAGCTCCTGAGTATAAGGTCACCGGTGATCGCTGTATTACCTGTACACTATACACAGAGTTCCTGTGTATGTCACCGGTGATCGCTGTATTACCTGTACACTATACACAGGGCTCCTGTGTATAATGGCACTGGTGATGACAGTATTACCTGTACACTATATACAGAGCTCCGGTGTATAATGTCACCGGTGATCCCTGTATTATCTGTACACTGACACTATATACAGAGCTCCTGAGTATAAGGTCACTGGTGATCACTGTATATCCTGTACACTATATACAGAGCTGCTGTGTACAATGCCATCAGTGATCACTATTACCTGTACACGGACACTGTATACGAAGTACAGATCTCCTGTGTATAATGGCACTTATGGTTATATTAAGTATTGTGGTTTTTTTCTTAATTAATAATCAGTGTTGTAGTATTCAGTCACAATGTGGTAGTAATATGTGGTCTGGACATGGTGCGGTGGTATTTTTGCCTTGTATGTGATATTATTGGTAATTTTAAACATTGAAAAATTATCAAATATAGCTACATTTTATTGGATATTTTAACAAATAATAGGTTAGAGTAGAGTAGGGCTCGGCCAAAAGAGTCTACCTTGTCGTGGCGGCAGATTAAACAATCTTTTGGCCAAAACAAAAGCTGCCGGCTATGAGTGTGATCTAGTGATGGGAAGTGTTAATGTGTGATTGGTGAGGATGTGGTGCATAAAAGTTTTTCCAAGCGAGGGTGGTAGGACTGTGCACAGTTCGAGGGGTGGAGGAGATGGGTTGGAGCCTGGACAGCGTCTCAAGGGGGCCCCGAAAATTTTGCCACTATGGGGACCCGAAATTCCTAGTGGCAGCCCTGGGTATAGAAGGTTTTTTTTTTTTTTTATTTTAAAGTATGTACAGATATTCATTATGGAAACTAGGGAGCGGGTCAGTGAGACCTGTCAGCAGTCTGCATTATGAATACCTCATCAGAGCACCACATACAGACCCCCCTCCCCGGGCCCGCCCCAGGCATATCATTAAAGGGAATCTGTCACCTCATTTTTCAGCCGCCATCAGGGGCTTATCCACAGCATTCTGTAATGCATTCTGTAATGCTGTAGATAAGCCCACGATGTACCCTGAAAGATAAGAAAAACAAGTTATACTCACCCAGGGCCGGTCCTGGTCCGGTGCGGTGGGTGTCGCGGTCCGATGCCTCCCATCTTCTAGAGATGTCGTCATCCTCCTTACTTCTGTTGCGGCTCCTGCGCACTGCAGTATTCTGCTCTGCCCTCAACAGGGCAGAGAATTGGCCCTGCGCAGGAGCCGCGACAGAAGGAGGATGACGACATCTCTAGAAGATGGGAGGCACCGGACCGCGACACCCACCGCATCGGACCAGGACCGGCCCTGGGTGAGTATAACGTGTTTTTCTTCTCTTTCAGGGTACATCGGGGCTTATCTACAGCATTACAGAATGCATTACAGAATGCTGGAGATAAGCCCCTGATGGCGGTGGACAAATCTCATAGGGGAAAAATGAGGTGACAGATTCTCTTTAACTAAAAGCTGAAAATAAAGATTAAAGGGGTTGTCCGGGCTTTTCACATAATCTCAGTACATATCTGGGCTGCAGAATTATGACAATAAGTAATTTACTTTCTGTCACTAGTTTGCACGGTTTTCTAGATATTCTGAACAGAACGTCCAAGGGGGGGGGTGTTATGGCATTGAAATGAGAACTAGTCGTAACCTCCTACTCTACTCCAAACCTGCCCTCTATAGCAACAACCCCACCCTCCATAGCTACAGGCCCTCCCCGTCCACATGAAGCAGCCCTCATCACACAGTAACGAATTCTTGCCCTCCAGCAGCCTCAGTGCAGGGAGCTGCTCCTCCCCCAGACACACACTGAACAGTGATCTATGGAAAGTGAAACTAGTGAGGAGGGAAAATCGTCCTGTATTATAATCTGCACAGGGGATGGCAGTCACTGATGTAATATGTTGTGTGACAAAGCCTCTGCTGTGTGAATGAGACAGCTCTGTGTCACTGATGTCTTCACAAAGCAGCAGATTTGGTGCAGTGTATGTGTGAGCACTGTGTCTCTAATGACAAATACTGATGGGAGCAGCCTGTCCAATCAGCAGCTGTAACAGTGTGAAGTTTTGGGGGGTGTATGTATGTATTGTGCTGCTCACAAATACAGGATCACTGCTGTGTTCTTTCCAATGCTGGAATGATGATAAAGATGAGTGCTGGTGCAGTTTACTGCCATCCAATGAGTGGGCAGTGGGTGGTGCTGGTCACTGGAGCTTGCTGGGAGTTTGGTGGAGCTTCGTACATACACTGCACCAAATCTGCTGTTGTGTGAAGACATCAGTGACACAGAGCTGTCTCATTCACACAGCAGAGGCTTTGTCACACAACAGATTACATCAGTGACTGCCATCCCCTGTGCAGATTAGAATACAGGACGATTTTCCCTCCACACTAGTTTCACTTTCCATAGATCACTGTTCAGCGTGTGTCTGGGGGAGGAGCAGCTGCTCTCTGCACTGAGGCTGCTGGAGGGGAAGAATTCGTTACTGTGCGATGAGGGCTGCTTCATGTGGACGGGGAGGGCCTGTAGCTATGGAGGGTGGGGTTGTTGCTATAGAGGGCAGGTTAGGAGTAGAGTAGGAGGTTACGACTAGTTCTCATTTCAATGCCATAACACCCCCCCCCTGGACATTCTGTTCAGAATATCTAGAAAACCGTGCAAACTAGTGACAGAAAGTAAATTACTTATTGTCATAATTCTGCAGCCCAGATATGTACTGAGATTATGTGAAAAGCCCGGACAACCCCTTTAACCCCTTCCTGACATCAGACGTACTATCCCGTCCATGGGACCCGGGCCCCTATGCCCATGGACGGGATAGTACGTCTAGCGCGATCAGCGGCGCCCAAGTGGTGAGCGCCGCTGATCGCGGCCGGGTGTCAGCTGATTATCAAAGCTGACACCCGGCACTATGTGTCAGGGGCGGTCACGGACCGCCCCCGACACGTTAACCCCTTGCACACCGGGAGTTAAAGGGAAGCATCGGCAGGGAGGGGGCACCCTCCGTGCTTCCGTGACCCCCCCACGGCAGCGCAATGTGCAGCGCTGCTGCGGGGGACTCCTTTCCTCCAGGCCCCCGGATCCAAGATGGCGACGGGGGCCTTCAGGGGCCTGGAGGAAGCTGGCTTCCTCAGTGCCTGCAAAGCGCAGGCATGAGGAAGCCTTGTGCACTGCCTGTGACAGATTGCTGATCTGTCACAGTGATCTGTGATGTGACAGATCAGCGATCTGTCACAGGACAGTGATGTCCCACCTGGGACTATGTAATAAAGTAAAAAAAATCGCCAAATAAATTAGTAAAAAAAAAAAAAAAAAAAAAAATTCCCCAATAAATTCATTTTTTGAAAATAAAAAAAAACCAAAACAATAAAAGTACACATATTAGGTATCGCCGCGTCTGTAACGACCCGCCCTATAAAACTGTCCCATTAGTTAACCCCTTTAGCGAACCCCTTAAAAAATAAAAATAAAAAATGAAGCAAAAAATAATGATTTATTATCATACCGCCAAACAAAAAGTGCAATAACGCGCGATCAAAAAGACGCATATAAATATCCATGGTACCGCTGAAAACGTCATCTTGTCCCGCAAAAAACGAGCCGCCACACAGCATCATCAGCGAAAAAATAAAAAAGTTATAGCTCGCAGAATAAAGCGATGCAAAAATAATTATTTTTTATATAAAAGTTTTCATTGCATAAAACCGACAAAACATAAAAAAGCGACATAAATGAGGTATCGCTGTAACCGTACTGACCCGAAGAATAAAACCGCTTTATCAATTTTACCGCACGCGGAACGGTGTAAACGCACCCCCCAAAAGAAATTCATGAAACGCTGGTTTTTGTTCATTCTGCTTCCCAAAAATCGGAATAAAAAGCGATCAAAAAATGTCACGTGCCCGAAAATGGTACCAATAAAAACGTCAACTCGTCCCGCAAAAAATAAGACCTCACATGACTCGGTGTGTCAAAATACGGAAAAATTATAGCTCTCAATATGTGGTGATGCAAAAACTATTTTTACAATAAAAAGCGTCTTTTATCGTGCGACAGCTGCCAAACATAAAAACCGCCATAAATAGTAAATCAAACCCCCCGTTATCACCCCCTTAGTTAGGGAAAAATAATAAAATTAAAAAAATGTATTTATTTCCATTTTCCCATTAGGGTTACGGTCTGGGCTAGGGTTAGGGCTAGGGTTAGGGCTGAGATTAGGGTTAGGGGTGTGTTGGGGTTCGGGTTGGAGTTAGAATTGGGGGTTTCCACTGTTTGGGCACATCAGGGGCTCTCCAAATGCAACATTGCGTCTGATCTCAATTCCAGCCCATTCTGAGTTGAAAAAGTTATATGGTGCTCCTTCCCTTCCAAGCTCTGCCATGCGCCCAAACAGTGTTTTACCCCCACATGTAGGGTATCAGCCTACTCAGGACAAATTGCAAAACAATTTTTGGGGTCCAATTTCTCCTGTTACCCTTAGGAAAATAAAAAATTGGGGGCAAAAATATCATTTTTGTGGAAAAAAATTTTTTATTTTCACGTCCGAGCATTATAAACTTCTGTGAAGCACTTAGGGGTTCAAAGTGCTCACCACACATCTAGATAAGTTCCGTGGGGGGGGGTCTAGTGTCCAAAATGGGGTCACCTGTTGGGAGTTTCAATAGTTTAGGTACATCAGGGGCTCTCCAAAGGCAACATGACACCCGCAGACCATTCCATCAAAGTCTGCATTCCAAAATGGCACTGCTTCCCTTCCGAGCCCCGACGTGTGTCCATACAGTAGTTTTCTCCCACATATGGGGTGTCAGCGTACTCAGGACAAATTGGACAACAACTTTTGCGGTCCAATTTCTCCTGTTACCCTTGGGAAAATGAAAAAATTGGGGACTAATTGATCATGTTTGTGGAAAAAATACGATTTTTTTATTTTCATGCCCTGGCATTATAAACTTCTGTGAAGCCCTTGGGGGTTCAAAGTGCTCACCACACATCTAGATAAGTTCCTTAGGGGGTCTAGTTTTCAAAATGGGGTCATTTGTGGGGGGTTTCCACTGTTTAGGTACATTAGGGGCTCTCCAAAGGCAACATGACAACCGCAGACCATTCCATCAATGTCTGCATTCCAAAACGTCACTACTTCCCTTCCGATCCCCGACGTGTTCCCATACAGTAGTTTTCTCCCACATATGGGGTATCAGCATACTCAGGACAAATTGGACAACAACTTTTGGGGTCCAATTTCTCCTGGTACCCTTGGGAAAATAAAAAAAATGGTGACTAAAAGATCATGTTTGTGGAAAAAATACGAATTTTTTATTTTCACGCCCGGGCGTTATAAACTTCTGTGAAGCACTGGGGGGTTCAAAGTGCTCACCACACATCTAGATAAGTTCCTTGGGGGGTCTAGTTTCCAAAATGGTGTCATTTGTGGGGGGTTTCCACTGTTTAGGTACATCAGGGGTTTTCCAATCGCGACATGGTGTCCGATCTCAATTCCAACCAAAAACGTCAAATGGCGCTGCTTCCCTTCCGAGCTCTGCCATGTGCCCAAATAGTGGTTTACCCCCACATGTGGGGTATCAGCGTACTCAGGACAAATTGCACAATAACTTTTAGGGTGCTGTTACCCTTGGAAAAATAAGAATTGAGGGTGAAAAGATCATTTTTGTGGAAAAAATATGATTTTTTAATTGTACGGCTTTATGTTATAAACTTCTGTGAAGCCCTTGGGGGTTCAAAGTTCTCACCACACATCTAGATAAGTTCCTTAGGGGGTCTAGTTTCCAAAATGGTGTCATTTGTGGGGGGTTTCCACTGTTTTGGTACATCAGGGGTTTTCCAGTCGCGACATGATGTCCGATCTCAATTCCAGCCAAAAACGTCAAATGGCGCTGCTTCCCTTCCGAGCTCTGCCATGCGCCCAAATAGTGGTTTACCCCCACATGTGGGGTATCAGCATACTCAAGACAAATTGCACAATAACTTTTAGGGTCCTGTTACCCTTGGGAAAATAAAAATTGGGGTGAAAAGATCATTTTTGTGGAAAAAATATGATTTTTTAATTGTACCGCTGTACGTTATAAACTTCTGTAAAGCCCTTGTGGGTTCAAAGTTCTCACCACATATCTAGATAAGTTCCTTGGGGGGGGGGTCTAGTTTCCAAAATGGGGTCACTTGTAGGGGGTTTCCACTGTTTAGGTACATCAGGGACTCTCCAAACGTGACATGGCGTCCGATCTGAATTCCAGCCAATTTTGCATTGAAAAAGTCAAACGGCGCTCCTTCCATTCTGAGCTCTGCCATGCGCCGAAACAGTCGTTCCCCCCCACAAATCAGGTATCAGCGTACTCAGGACAAATTGCACAATAACTTTTGCAGTCCAATTTCTCCTGTTACCCTTGGTAAAATAAAAAAAATTGAACCTGAAGTATTTTTTTCGTGAAAAAAAGTTAGATGTTCATTTTTTTTTAAATATTCAAAAAAATTCCTGTGACGCACCTAAAGGGTTAATAGACTTCTTGAATGTGGTTTTGAGCACTTTAAGGGGTGCAGTTTTTAGAATGGTGTCACTTTTGGGTATTTTCTATCATATAGACCCCTCAAAGTGGCTTCAAATGTGATGTGGTCCTAAAAATAAAATGGTGTTGTAAAAATGAGAAATCGCTGGTCAACTTTTAACCCTTATAACTTCCTAACATAAAAAAATTTTGGTTCCAAAATTGTGCTGATGTAAAGTAAACATGTAGGAAATGTCACTTATCAAGTTTTTTGTGTGCCGTATCTCTGTGATTTAAGGGCATAAAAATTCAAAGTTGGAAAATTGCGAAATTTTCAAAATTTTTGCCAAATTTCCGTTTTTTTCACAAATAAACGCAAGTTATATGAATGAAATTTTACCACTAACATGAAGTACAATATGTCACGAGAAAACAATGTCAGAATCACCGGGATCCATGGAAGCGTTCCAGAGTTATGGCCTCATAAAGGGACAGTGGTCAGAATTGTAAAAATTGGCCCGGTCATGAACGTGCAAACCACCCTTGGGGGTGAAGGGGTTAAAGAACAACCATACGACAGATTTCAGCAAGTAAAGTATCATTTGCCGACTTGACACTGTGTGTAGATTACTGTGCACAATCCTGCTGACAGGGGCACTTTAAATAAAACAGATACTGCGGTGGCTCAGTGGTTAGCACTCAGCCTTGCAGCGTTGGGGTCCTGGGTTCAAATCCCACCAAGGACAACATCTGCAAGGAGTTTGTATGTTCTCCCTGTGTTTATGTGGGTTTCCTCCGGGTTCTCTGGTTTCCTCCCACATTCCAAAGACATACTGAAAGGGAATCTAGATTGTGAGCCCCAATGGGGACAGTGATGATAATGTCTGTAAAGCGCTATATAAATGAGTAAAAATAAATATACATACTGCAGAGCTATACTCACTATTTTACTGGAGGAGTCAGTGTGTAAACACATTACTTATGATATATAAGTGACTGCACCATCTGCATAATGAGTGCAGCTCTGGAGTATAATACAGGATGTAACTCAGGATCAGTAATGTATGTACACAGTGACTGCACCAGCAGAATAGTGAGTGCAGCTCTGGGGTATAATACAGGATGTAACTCAGGATCAGTAATGTAATGTATGTACAGTTGTACACAGTGACTGCACCAGCAGAATAGTGAGTGCAGCTCTGGAGTATAATACAGGAGGTAACTCAGGATCAGTAATGTATGTACACTGTGACTGCACCAGCAGAATAGTGAGTGCAGCTCTGGGGTATAATACAGGATGTAACTCAGGATCAGTAATGTAATGTATGTACACAGTGACTGCACCACCAGAATAGTGAGTGCAGCTCTGGGGTATAATACAGGATGTAACTCAGGATCAGTAATGTATGTACACAGTGACTGCACCAGCAGAATAGTGAGTGCAGCTCTGGGGTATAATACAGGATGTAACTCAGGATCAGTAATGTAATGTATGTACAGTTGTACACAGTGACTGCACCAGCAGAATAGTGAGTGCAGCTCTGGAGTATAATACAGGAGGTAACTCAGGATCAGTAATGTATGTACACAGTGACTGCACCAGCAGAATAGTGAGTGCAGCTCTGGGGTATAATACAGGATGTAACTCAGGATCAGTAATGTAATGTATGTACACTGTGACTGCACCAGCAGAATAGTGAGTGCAGCTCTGGGGTATAATACAGGATGTAACTCAGGATCAGTAATGTAATGTATGTACAGTTGTACACAGTGACTGCACCAGCAGAATAGTGAGTGCAGCTCTGGAGTATAATACAGGATGTAACTCAGGATCAGTAATGTAATGTATGTACACAGTGACTGCCCCAGGAGAATAGTGAGTGCAGCTCTGGAGTATAATACAGGATGTAACGCAGGATCAGTAATGTAATGTATGTACACAGTGACTGCACCAGCAGAATAGTGAGTGCAGCTCTGGAGTATAATACAGGATGTAAATCAGGATCAGTAATGTATGTACACAGTGACTGCACCAGCAGAATAGTGAGTGCAGCTCTGCAGTATAATACAGGATGTAACTCAGGATCAGTAATGTAATGTATATACACAGTGACTGCACCAGCAGAATAGTGAGTGCAGCTCTGGGGTATAATACAGGATGTAACTCAGGATCAGTAATGTAATGTATGTACACAGTGACTGCCCCAGGAGAATAGTGAGTGCAGCTCTGGAGTATAATACAGGATGTAACGCAGGATCAGTAATGTAATGTATGTACACAGTGACTGCACCAGCAGAATAGTGAGTGCAGCTCTGGAGTATAATACAGGATGTAAATCAGGATCAGTAATGTATGTACACAGTGACTGCACCAGCAGAATAGTGAGTGCAGCTCTGCAGTATAATACAGGATGTAACTCAGGATCAGTAATGTAATGTATATACACAGTGACTGCACCAGCAGAATAGTGAGTGCAGCTCTGGAGTATAATACAGGAGGTAACTCAGGATCAGTAATGTAATGTATGTACACAGTGACTGCACCAGCAGAATAGTGAGTGCAGCTCTGGAGTATAATACAGGAGGTAACTCAGGATCAGTAATGTAATGTATGTACACAGTGACTGCACCAGCAGAATAGTGAGTGCAGCTCTGGAGTATAATACAGGATGTAATTCAGGATCAGTAATGTATGTACACAGTGACTGCACCAGCAGAATAGTGAGTGCAGCTCTGGTGTATAATACAGGATGTAACTCAGGATCAGTAATGTAATGTATATACACAGTGACTGCACCAGCAGAATAGTGAGTGCAGCTCTGGAGTATAATACAGGATGTAACTCAGGATCAGTAATGTAATGTATGTACACAGCGACTGCACCAGCAGAATAGTGAGTGCAGCTCTGGAGTATAATACAGGATGTAACTCAGGATCAGTAATGTATGTACACAGTGACTGCACCAGCAGAATAGTGAGTGCAGCTCTGGAGTATAATACAGGATGTAACTCAGGATCAGTAATGTAATGTATATACACAGTGACTGCACCAGCAGAATAGTGAGTGCAGCTCTGGAGTATAATACAGGATGTAACTCAGGATCAGTAATGTAATGTATATACACAGTGACTGCACCAGCAGAATAGTGAGTGCAGCTCTGGAGTATAATACAGGATGTAACTCAGGATCAGTAATGTAATGTATGTACATAGTGACTGCACCAGCAGAATAGTGAGTGCAGCTCTGGAGTATAATACAGGATGTAACTCAGGATCAGTAATGTAATGTATATACACAGTGACTGCACCAGCAGAATAGTGAGTGCAGCTCTGGAGTATAATACAGGATGTAACTCAGGATCAGTAATGTAATGTATGTACACAGTGACTGCACCAGCAGAATAGTGAGTGCAGCTCTGGAGTATAATACAGGATGTAACTCGGGATCAGTAATGTATGTACACAGTGACTGCACCAGCAGAATAGTGAGTGCAGCTCTGGAGTATAATACAGGATGTAACTCAGGATCAGTAATGTATATACACAGTGACTGCACCAGCAGAATAGTGAGTGCAGCTCTGGAGTATAATACAGGATGTAACTCAGGATCAGTAATGTAATGTATGTACACAGTGACTGCACCAGCAGAATAGTGAGTGCAGCTCTGGAGTATAATACAGGATGTAACTCAGGATCAGTAATGTAATGTATATACACAGTGACTGCACCAGCAGAATAGTGAGTGCAGCTCTGGAGTATAATACAGGATGTAACTCAGGATCAGTAATGTAATGTATGTACACAGTGACTGCACCAGCAGAATAGTGAGTGCAGCTCTGGAGTATAATACAGGATGTAACTCAGGATCAGTAATGTATGTACACAGTGACTGCACCAGCAGAATAGTGAGTGCAGCTCTGGAGTATAATACAGGATGTAACTCAGGATCAGTAATGTAATGTATGTACACAGTGACTGCACCAGCAGAATAGTGAGTGCAGCTCTGGAGTATAATACAGGATGTAACTCAGGATCAGTGATGTATATACACAGTGACTGCACCAGCAGAATAGTGAGTGCAGCTCTGGGGTATAATACAGGATGTAACTCAGGATCAGTAATGTAATGTATGTACACAGTGACTGCACCAGCAGAATAGTGAGTGCAGCTCTGGGGTATAATACAGGATGTAACTCAGGATCAGTAATGTAATGTATGTGAGGTGGTAGGAAACATCTTGGGTGACCTGGTGAAGGTCCGTTCTTTGGAGTTCGAAAGGTTGGGTGTGAGGAAGGCCTCTTGGCTTTGGAGGGGCCTCTCCTTTTAGAAACGCACTCAAGGGAGAGCTAGCTCCGTGTGAATGAGGGTAGGGATAGCATAAGTTTCACTGGGTGTTAGGGACAGAATTAGGGGCAGATAGGGACAGGGAGGGACAGGCACTGAGGGACAGATAGAGAGTTAGTTATGATAAGTTAGGTAGAGTAGGGGCAGGTAGGGACAGATAGGGACAGTTTCTTTAGGGACAGAAGTAGGGACAGTCTTAGTTGTTGAGGGACAGGGTGAATGTGTTAGTGAGGGATGGGGCCTCCAGAACTCCTTTCCTGGTGTTGGGCTGGTGCATGTCACTTTAGCTTTTTGTTTTGGAAGCATGAAATTTAATGGATATTGGGCTTGCAGGCACCAAACTTGGGCCTGTGGCAAGGTTTTTGGAAATGTGGTTAATACTTATTGTTTGGGTAATATTATCACTGGTTATAGCAGGTCGTATCTTAGGTGTATAACAAGTGTAGTATGTGCTTTTTGTGTATCTGTACATGTATGCAGTATTGTATGTATGTCGCTAGGATGGTGCTTTTAAAAAAAATGTATATATTATAGTTAGGAAAGGGGGAAGGGGTACAGTCAGGTTGGGTGGGGGTTTCTTGCGGGAGGGAGGGGGGAAGTTTGGACCCTGGAATGGACCCTGAGAAATCAAGGGCCGAAGATCAGAAGGAGATGGCCTGGGAACTACACCAAGGACCATGGGAAATATATAAGGAAATGTAGATACGGGCCATAAACTTTCCTGGACCCTGAGGTGCTGTTTTTTTTCTGAGGCCATAAACTTTCATGGACCTAGGTGTGGAAAAGGCTACGAACTTGTGGACCTGTGGTGTGGGTGGTGGGAAAAAAAAAATTAAATAAAAAAATAAAAAAAAAAAAAAAATAAAATATAAAAAAAAAATTATATATATAAAAAAAAAAAAAAAAGGGGAAAAAGGGGGGTGGTTTCTTGCTGTGTTGAGGGGAAGTAGTTGAGGGTCTGCCAAGATGGCTGTTTTTTCTGTTTAAGGCAGTGGGCCAGAAAAAGTGTTTACTTTCCTGTTTTAAATCCAGTATATAGGAATGAATGGGAGCATGAGTGAAGGTGTGAATGGGTTTGAATGTGAAGGAATGGATTTTTGTTTGTTTTCTTTGTTTTTTTTTTTTGGAGGTTCCTGCTGGGGGTCCCTCAGGCTGCAAAGCCTGGAGACACTGCACTATGTCCTTCAGAGATGGACTGTCGTAAGCTAGCATATTTGCACAAGTTTTTTTTTGTATGTCGGTGTGGTTTATTTTAGTTCATGTATCGTGGTTTTTGATTTCTGGAATGTTGTTTTTGTCTGTCTTATGTATTGTGTTTTTGATATTTTTTATAATAAAAGAGATACAGGATGTAACTCAGGATCAGTGATGTAATGTATATACACAGTGACTGCACCAGCAGAATAGTGAGTGCAGCTCTGGAGTATAATACAGGATGTAACTCAGGATCAGTAATGTAATGTATGTACACAGTGACTGCACCAGCAGAATAGTGAGTGCAGCTCTGGAGTATAATACAGGATGTAACTCAGGATCAGTAATGTAATGTATGTACACAGTGACTGCACCAGCAGAATAGTGAGTGCAGCTCTGGAGTATAATACAGGATGTAACTCAGGATCAGTAATGTAATGTATATACACAGTGACTGCACCAGCAGAATAGTGAGTGCAGCTCTGGAGTATAATACAGGATGTAACTCAGGATCAGTAATGTAATGTATGTACACAGTGACTGCACCAGCAGAATAGTGAGTGCAGCTCTGGAGTATAATACAGGATGTAACTCAGGATCAGTAATGTAATGTATGTACACAGTGACTGCACCAGCAGAATAGTGAGTGCAGCTCTGGAGTATAATACAGGATGTAACTCAGGATCAGTAATGTAATGTATGTACAGTGACTGCACCAGCAGAATAGTGAGTGCAGCTCTGGGGTATAATACAGGATGTAACTCAGGATCAGTAATGTAATGTATGTACACAGTGACTGCACCAGCAGAATAGTGAGTGCAGCTCTGGAGTATAATACAGGATGTAACTCAGGATCAGTAATGTAATGTATGTACACAGTGACTGCACCAGCAGAATAGTGAGTGCAGCTCTGGAGTATAATACAGGATGTAACTCAGGATCAGTAATGTAATGTATGTACACAGTGACTGCACTAGCAGAATAGTGAGTGCTGCTCTGGAGTATAATACAGGAGGTAACTCAGGATCAGTAATGTAATGTATGTACACAGTGACTGCACCAGCAGAATAGTGAGTGCAGCTCTGGAGTATAATACAGGATGTAACTCAGGATCAGTAATGTAATGTATGTACACAGTGACTGCACTAGCAGAATAGTGAGTGCTGCTCTGGAGTATAATACAGGAGGTAACTCAGGATCAGTAATGTAATGTATGTACACAGTGACTGCACCAGCAGAATAGTGAGTGCAGCTCTGGAGTATAATACAGGATGTAACTCAGGATCAGTAATGTAATGTATGTACACAGTGACTGCACCAGCAGAATAGTGAGTGCTGCTCTGGAGTATAATACAGGAGGTAACTCAGGATCAGTAATGTAATGTATGTACACTGTGACTGCACCAGCAGAATAGTGAGTGCAGCTCTGGAGTGAACGCGTTGTGTGTCCCAGTGGTTGGAGAGGACCTGAGATTATTGCCCTCTTACCGGTCATCGGATCGAACAGCTGGTTGGCCTCCAGGTCGGTGAAGGTGCTGCAGCAGTTGGGGCACTTGAATGAGGCGCGGTTGGTGGAGTCCCTCTCGTCGGTCTCGATCCTCCGCCTCATGTGGTCCAGCTTGTACTTCACCACGTTCACCAGCAGCCGGTAGTTGATGAAGTAGTAGTTGTGCCTGGTGGTCTTCCCGTCGGTGGCGGTCTCCACCCGCATGCGGCACTTGATGAACTTGTCCGCCTTCAGGGTGTTGAGCACGGCTCGCAGTTGCTTGCGGTCGAACTTCAGCAGCTCCAGCATGTCCTCCTCCTTCACGCAGGGGTTGCGGATCAGGATGTCCAGCGCCAGCGCGTGCTCCAGCCCGTAGAAGCCGCGCACCACGTGCTTGGCCAGACGCTTCAGCACCGCAGGGACCTCGGTCACCACCTCGGCGTCCGTCATGTTACCTGTCACAGGAGAACGACACCGGTGACGCCGTCCACCACGGCTGGTCCTGCTGCCGCAGCTGAGGGGCGCCGCAGTCGTGTCCTCTGTCCTGTATCAGGGAGGATGCAACTGTAACAGCCCCTCAGCTGTGGACGAGAGCAGATGAGCACAGGCAGTGCTGGGCAGCCGCCATTATCTGGGTATGAAATCACCGGCAGAAGGGGGCACATACTTATCCACAGAGGGCAGGGGCCATTCGCTGCACAGATGATACTGACAGCACGGGGCCCGCGCACACTCACCTCACGCCGCCTCACCGGCCGCTCTCTGCGTCATCAGCATGCGCATCCTGATCTTACCGACGTCCGAATCTCCATCCGCCATCTTAAGTCAGGGAAAACTGGAAACAGAGCGAAACTTGCATTCTACGCGCCAAACCCTGAGTCCTGCCCCACAATCCACACACAGCAAGCCCCGAGAGCGGCCGACAGGGAGATATACAATATTCCCTACGTATTCCTACGGTATGGATCTGCCAGTAGTAACAATGGCCGCTGAAACGCTTCAAAGCGTCTTGAAACGCTCGGTGACGTACTTCCGGCCAATTTCCGGATGTTGTCTCTTCTGATTGGTGGATGGGTCTGTGAAGTGACCAGTTAGCATCAGGTGTTGGTTGTCTTGGTGAGCAGCACGGAGGCGGGATGTGCTGGACCTGCTGGTGACATGGCGGCGCTGGACCGGGTGAAGGTGCTGGTGCTTGGGGATTCCGGTGAGGCGTAGTATGGCGGCGGCCCAAGTGTCACAAATGATATGAGTTTTCCTTAGTTTCATCTGCTCCTAAGAAAGATGACAACCAATATGGCGGCGGGGCGTCAGGCAGCTTTCCTTTAGTGCTGAGTGTCAGGTGTGAGCGGTTGTGTCCTAGCAGGGTGGCGGCCGTCCTCACACTGCCCTCTGCCTGCAGGAGTCGGGAAGTCGTCGTTGGTCCATCTCCTGTGCCAGAACCAAGTGCTGGGGAACCCGTCCTGGACCGTGGGCTGCTCGGTGGACGTCAGGGTGAGTGTTGGGGCCCGGTCAGTGCCGCCGAGGGGAAGAGGGGGCCCGGTCAGTGCCGCCGAGGGGAAGAGGGGACCCGGTCGGTGCCGCCGAGGGGAAGAGGGGGCCCGGTCGGTGCCGCCGAGGGGAAGAGGGGACCCGGTCGGTGCCGCCGAGGGGAAGAGGGGGCCCGGTCGGTGCCGCCGAGGGGAAGAGGGGGCCCGGTCGGTGCCGCCGAGGGGAAGAGGGGGCCCGGTCGGTGCCGCCGAGGGGAAGAGGGGGCCCGGTCGGTGCCGCCGAGGGGAAGAGGGGGCCCGGTCGGTGCCGCCGAGGGGAAGAGGGGGCCCGGTCGGTGCCGCCGAGGGGAAGAGGGGGCCCGGTCGGTGCCGCCGAGGGGAAGAGGGGGCCCGGTCGGTGCCGCCGAGGGGAAGAGGGGGCCCGGTCGGTGCCGCCGAGGGGAAGAGGGGGCCCGGTCGGTGCCGCCGAGGGGAAGAGGGGGCCCGGTCGGTGCCGCCGAGGGGAAGAGGGGGCCCGGTCGGTGCCGCCGAGGGGAAGAGGGGGCCCGGTCGGTGCCGCCGAGGGGAAGAGGGGGCCCGGTCGGTGCCGCCGAGGGGAAGAGGGGGCCCGGTCGGTGCGTGCCGCCGAGGGGAAGAGGGGGCCCGGTCGGTGCGTGCCGCCGAGGGGAAGAGGGGGCCCGGTCGGTGCGTGCCGCCGAGGGGAAGAGGGGGCCCGGTCGGTGCGTGCCGCCGAGGGGAAGAGGGGGCCCGGTCGGTGCGTGCCGCCGAGGGGAAGAGGGGGCCCGGTCGGTGCGTGCCGCCGAGGGGAAGAGGGGGGGGCCAGTGCTGTCAGTGCTGCTGGGGGTGGGCAGAGGGCATCCCGGTCAGTCAATCTATTTTTGTCATCAGCTGCACGAGTATCGGGAGGGCACTCCGGAGGAGAAGACATTCTACATAGAGCTGTGGGATGTCGGCGGATCGGTGGGCAGCACCAGCAGCGTGAAGAGCACTAGAGCCGTATTCTACAACAGCGTCAACGGTGAGAAGAGCTGATTTATAAATCCTCCAGAGCTGCACTTACTATCCGTTGCACCATGTGTTATCCTCCATTCATCTCCAGTCAGTATTCTAATGTTACATCATGTGTTATCCTCCTGTCACCTCCAGAGCTGCACTCATTGTTCTGCAGCTACATCATGTCTTATACTCGTTCTTTTAGCTTTTTCCTGCCATCCACTTTGATGATGAGCACACATCTGACTCTGCTGCATTTCCCTGCAGCTCTATGTATAATCCACAGGTATTGATTTGTGGCTGCAGCTCTAGATGTGACTTGTGCACGTGTCACTTTTTCACCTCGTAGACAAGTAAATGGGATCTTCGGTTTTTCTGAGGCCTGTAAGTCATATGGTCTCTCGTTCCTGGCTCTCATTGCTCCTTTTCTGTATTTTTCAGGTATTGTCCTTGTTCACGATCTCACAAACAAGAAGTCATCTCAGAATTTATACCGCTGGTCCCTGGAGGCTCTGAACCGAGACCTGCAGCCGACGGGTGTGCTGGTGACCAACGGGTGAGTACTCTGCACCCATTGTACACTGTGCAGAATGACCAGCACTGAGGATCATGTACTGTGTGTTTATAGTATATATGTAGCTATACTGTGTATATCACTACGGTATATACTCCTGTATACACTGTGCAGAATTCTCAGCAGTGCGGATGTCACCAGATCATTATTTTCTTCAGATTTCTACACATGTATAATTATGAACGCTGATTGGATGAAATAGGGTAGGTGACGTATATTTGTGTAATGAGGGGGTGTGTCCTCAGGATGCCACACCCTCTATCGTGGTGTACTAAATTACTAGCAGCCCATTCTCCTTAGGCAATATGGCTAAAATGAGATTTCCAGAGTCTGAGACGTCCCAAATTGTTTCCACCTATAGAGGACGTAGAACCAGCACCACAGAGACACGGCCGAGGTGGGGAGGCCGAGCTCGACTACCACTGAGCAAGACACAGAAGTACAAGGTGCTCAGAGACACGGTCGAGGTGAGGAGGCCGAGCCCGACCGCCACTGAGCAAGACACAAGTACAAGGTGTTCAGTGCTGAGAAACACGGCCGAGGTAAGGAGGCTGAGCCCGACCGCCACTGAACAAGACACAGAAGTACAAGCTGCTCAGAGACACGGCCGAGGTGGGGAGGCTGAGCCAGACCACCACTGAGGAAGACACAGAAGTATAAGGTGCTCAGAGACAGGGCCGAGGTGAGGAGGCTGAGCCCGACCACCACTGAGCAAGTCACAGAAGTACAAGGAGGTCAGTGCTCAGACACGGCCGAGGTGAGGAGGCTGAGCCCGACCACCACTGAGCAAGTCACAGAAGTACAAGGAGTTCAGTGCTCAGACACGGCCGAGGTGAGGAGGCCGAGCCCAAACACCACTGAGCAAGTCACAGAAGTACAAGGTGCTCAGAGACACGGCCAAGCTGAGGAGGCAGAGTCCGAGCATCAATGAGCAAGACAAAGTGGACATGTCAGGACTGAATCAAGAAATATCTGGTACAGAATGTTTCCAGCTTTTATGGACGGATGAGATGAGTGTGAATCTAGACGAAGCATGTGGATGGGCCGTGGCTGGATCAGTGCCGGCCATAGATCTCTTCTTACCCTCAGACACAAGTGAGGTGCAAATTGGCGCTGCCAAGGTTGGACTGAGGTGTTTGGGGTCACAGGGGGAATTGACCCTAGACACCCCCTCCCTACAGCTATATGCAAGTATCTGTTAGCCGCTCTTCCCGATATAGTGGAGGGTCGACTGTAAAACATCGGCGGCTCCTGCACATCTGCTGTGCGCCCCCATAACTGTGATGTACAATTACGGTAGTTTACACTAATGTTTGTTTGCTGAAAACACGTCACCGATCCACAGGTTAAGTCCGTGAGAACTTGCTGATCGGTGGAATCCGACCATTGGAAACTGCAATGATCAGGAAAATGGGGAACTTGAATCCCCATCTTAAAATGCAGCGGCAGGTGGGATGTCTGTCCGCAGATTCATTCATCCTCTCTGGGGGCCCCCAGAGAAAGCCAAGTGCAGCCCCTTAGGGAATGATTGGATCAGTGGTCGAGCCGTACATGCCGCTCCATACTAATGGGGATAAGACGTCACATTCTGCCGATCGGTGCAGGTCCCAGCAGTCAGACCCCCAACAATCTATAACTTATCACTTATCCTTTGGCCACGGTCACACACTCAGTATTTTACATCAGTATTTGTTCCTCTCCTGAATTTGCCTTACAATCAGAGGAAAAGTAATATAGAGACACATCAGGGAAGAATGGATTCAATGAAATTTCAACAAATTCTTGATGCAAACATAAAACATCTTTAAAAAAAAAAATCTGAAGGTGAGAAGAGGATGAGGAAGAGGATTGCTTCTACACATGGAGAATGATACTAAACACACGTCACAATCCTCAATAGATGACCTCAGAAGGCGCAAGATGAAGGTTTTACAATGGCCTCACAGTCCCCTGATCTGTAGATCATTGACAATCTGTGGCGAGACCTCAAAATAGCAGAGGATGCAAGACGCCCCAGGAATCTCGCAGAACCGGAGGAATTCTCCAAGGAAGAAAGGAGGAAAATCCCCCAGAGAAGAATAGGAAGACTCTTGTCTGGCTACAATATGTTTATAAACTGTGATACCTGCAAAAGGGGGCGCTACTAGGTACTAACCATGCAGGGTGCACAAACTTTTACATAGGCCCACTTTCCTTTTTTGTCCCAATTTATGTAAAGGCCAGAATATTTACTATATTTATGGTAGTAATCACTCTTGTTAGGGTTTCCTCTGCTTTGTCCATAAATATCACCATATCATCAGCGTATAGGCCTATGGTATCCGTCCGACCCGCTCTCTCTATACCAGCGATATCAGGGGATAATCTTATGCGAATTGCCAGCGCCTCAATAGCGAGAGCAAAAAGGGCCGGGGAAAGAGGACACCCCTGACGGGTTCCCCTATGCAATGAAAATGATTCAGATATGGAGCTATTTACGATGACCCGGGCCTTGGGCTTCATGTATAAGACATTGACCCAGTTTTGGAATCTTTCGCCAAATCCATATCTCTGCAAACATGCACGGAGAAAAGGCCATTCAAGTGAGTCAAAGGCCTTGGCCGCATCTAGTGATGCCAATGCCCATTCATTATCCGGTACCAGAGAACTATATGGGGCCACTGAATGGACACGTCTGATATTTGTGGAAGTGCTCTTACCCGGCATAAAACCCGGGTGTACAAGATCCAATATAACTGTATTTACTCTTTTGGCTAAAATAAATTTTTGTAAAAATTTTATAATCCACATTTACTAGTGATATAGACCTATAAGATCCACAATCTAAAGGGTCCTTCCCCCTCCTTTTTTAGAACTATTGGCCTCATAAAAAGACTCCGGCATGCATTCCCCCTCCCAAATCCCACGAAACACTGTCAACAAAAGTGGCGCCAGTTTATCCTGACTATGATCCGAAACTCCCCTGTTCCCGTGTTTAATGTCCTCCACCCACGCCGCCTGACCGCTGGATCCAAAAATGTAGTCTATGCGAGAAAGAGAGCGTTTTGTGGAGGAATGGCAAGTATATTCCCTTGTCTTTGGATGGTGCACTCTCCATAGATCTAGCCACCCACTACCCGCCATGAATTGTGACAGCTGGGATGAGCCCGGGGGGGGACCCCACCCTGTATTCCATCGCCCAGTCTCAATTTATCAAGATGGCTATGCATGACCAGATTAAAATCTCCCATACAGATGACATGTGCGTCTGGGTAACTTAAAGCGAAGCTCAATGCCTTCTGGAGAATTGATATATTGGCCGGATGGGGATTGTAAATACAAAGGATGACGTATTTCCGAGAGTCAATCAGCACATGAACAAACACAAATCGTCCCTCGTGGTCTCTCCGGGCTTCCCTGACCTCCCACCGAACATCCTTATGAATTAACAGAGAAACTCCCCTTGAGTAGCTGGTGTGAAAAGAATGCATAAACCATTGCACCCACGGCTTCTGCACCCACCGAACTGTATCCCTGGTCAGGTGCGTCTCCACTAGGGCCAATATGTGAGGACGGCAATGTCTGACCTGTGAGAATACCTTAATTTTCTTGTGAGGGGTTTTTATGCCCCTCACATTCCAGGTCATACAAATCAGCTCAGAGCCCATTACCATCCATTCAAATATGGTGTATAATGGTGCCCGAGCCAGGTGCAGAGAGTCCACTCAGATAGCAGAATTTGACGTCGGCTGCATCCTCTATCTAAACAACGACAAACATAAAAAAAACTTTTAAAAAAGCAAAAGCAATGCAGGAACCTAGTAACATAGGCGTACAGTCTTACGCCCCCAACAGAAAATGAATAAGGGGATACCATCACTGAGCACGTGACCGGTATAGCTGGTATCTGGGAACTCGCCGGGAGAGCTCCAATTAGACCTTTGGTTGAAAGGATCCGAAGTAACAGTCGCCGCATTAGGACTCCCTCGCAGGGGATCCCCCATGGGACCGCAGCCATTTAGTCGCTTCCGCCGGATCCGTAAAAAATACAGAAGAACCCTCGTGGACAACTCGGAGCCGGGCTGGATATATCATAGAATATACAATGTTCCTGTCTCTGAGTCGCATCTTGACCTCGAAGAACTGCGCCCGCTGTTTCTGCAGCTCCACGGAGAAGTCCGGAAAGATGGAAACGACAACGTTATTGAATTTAATAGGACTTTTCAGGCGCGCCAGACGTAAGATGGTGTCTCTGTCCTTGCAGTTGAGCAGGTGTGCCAGGAATGGTCGAGGTGGGGCCCCCGGAGGCAGGGGTCTGGTAGGGACCCCATGAGCTCTTTTAACGGCGAACATTGAGGAGAATTCGTCCCCTAAGGAGGTCTTAAGCCAATCCTCCAGAAACTGCTCAGGATGCTGACCCTCCGAGCGCTCAGGCAGTCCAACAATACGTATATTATTCCTGCGCATTCTGTTTTCTAAATTATCCGCCTTTTGCTTCCAGGCATTCATGGAGTCCGCCACCTTCGTTAATTTAGCCTCCATAGGTGTAATGGTATCTTCCACCCTGGACACCCTCGTCTCCACCTCCGTAATGCATCCCCTCATGGCCTGCATATCCTGACGGAGTCTCCCCACCTCCGTATAAACTTGTTTAAGGGTCAATTCTTCCTGATCCGTCTCCTCCTCACCCCCAGAAGGGCGATTTTTGCGCTGAACTTGAGAGGATGTGCTCCTATTGTGCCGCGCACTTTCAGCGGGGTCAGGTCTAGCAAACTCCTTTAATTTCTCCGCCGCTCCCGACCCCTTAAGTCGGCTCATGATTGTCTGCAGTGCGGCTGATAAAACAAATTAAGGTGTGCAATCCAGGTATTGCCCACTACAGATGGGTATCACAGCGGGCTGGTAACAGTTACTTGTGAATCAAGCTACAGAGGGACGTTTGAGGGATTACCAGGGCAGCAGCTAGGCACAGTCCAGATGATCTTTATGGCACGGGGAGGGGGTCCCGCAGAGGCAGCTGCAGTGAGGGAGGGTGCACAAAGCCTCCCTTAATGATGGCGCCAGCCGGTAGTGAGTAGATGGGCAGAGAGGGATACCGCGCAGGGGCCCGTTTCCCAGGGCACTCGCCTCGCGCTCCCCCCGGATTGTCAGTCAGATTTCTTCTCTGCCCGGTGGCGGTGCAGCAGTGGGAAGCCGGCGCTGCAGCTCTCAGCAGTTGAGCTGCGCGCCCAAGATGGCCGCCGCCTCGTGGGAGAACCACCCGCCCGCTCTTATCTCCCCCCGTCGCCCGCTCTCAGGATCCGTCTCCCGACCTGCCACAAAGCGCCCAAGGGGTCCCAGCGTCCGAGGGAGGTCCAGCCAGCAGCAGGTGAGCCGCCAGAAAAGGTCTCGGGACCAGGACATGGCAGGATTATGAGGAGCTCTCTCCACTAGCGTCCTCTCCCTCTCACGGCATAGCCACGCCCCCCACTTTCCTTTTTTGTAGTTTTTAAAAATGAAAAAATATATACACTGCTCAAAAAAATAAAGGGAACACTTTATAACTCCAAGGAAATCAAACTTCTGTGAAATCAAACTGTTTATTTTCTTTGAGCAGTGTATATTTTTTATTTTTCTTCTCCGAAAAAAAAATAAAAATAAAATAAAGGCAGTGTCATCTTTATCCCTTTTAGAGATCAATTAATCTTCAACTTGCTTAACTGTTCACAATAACAGTAATTTAGAGCAGGGGTGCACAAACTTTTACCTGCCACTGTATTAGTATATCGCACTGTGATTTATGGAAATGTCAGAAATGGATTTTGTACATTTGATGTTCGGTTTTTATTCTGTCTCTGTATCAGATGGGGAAAATCAAGTGAGAGGGAAAATTTGCATTTAATTCTGCACACGGTGCCATTATATCGCCTACTGACGCCCAACTTTCCTTCCCCATGAGCAGATTACATGAGAAGTCTGAGCACCCTCTGGGGGCGCTATAATGTCGGCCATCTTTGTTGTCAGATGCTTTTCAGTGATCCCGTGCTGACCTCCCTCTCACTGCTCCTGTAGGGATTACGACCGGGAGAACTTTGCAGATAACCAGATCCCACTTCTAGTGATCGGCACCAAGCTAGACCAGATCCCAGAGGCGAAGCGTAACGAGGTTCTCACCCGCACGGCGTTCCTGGCCGAGGATTTCAATGCAGAGGAGATAAATCTGGTAAGGAAGACACTGAAAGGTCTTGTTATATTGTCCTCATTGTATTCTGGATTCAGCTAGAGCTGAAATCCCAATTCTGCTGCTCTCAGGCCACAGAGCCTCACCATGACGCTGCTTCATCGTGTGAGGCCGTGTGAGAGATGCAGTGTTTTTACCGGGCAGCGTACACAATCATAACAGCAAGTGCTGAGGAATTGGGGGTCTAATGTAATTATAACGTTCACTATGCAAAAAATATGGGTTATTTACCCAGCAGGGGGCAGTATAATGCTGTGATGTCCTCCCTCTATACAGGACTGCACTAACACACGGTACCTCGCCGCCGGGTCATCCAACGCTGTCAAAGTCAGCAGATTCTTCGATAAGGTAACAGATTGTCAGCTCAGCCAAAATCCACCGCTTATATCAGCGCTGGAGCGTTATAAGAGGGGCTGATATCAGTCACATATGGTGTAATGTCTGGAGGTTATATCAGCACTGGAGCGTTATAAGAGGGGCTGATATCAGTCACATATGGTGTAATGTCTGGGGGTTATATCAGTACTGGAGCGTTATAAGAGGGGCTGATATCAGTCACATATGGTGTAATGTCTGGGGGTTAGATCAGTGCTGTAGCGTTTTAAGAGGGGCTGATATCAGTCACATATGGTGTAATGTCTGGAGGATATATCAGGACTGGAGCGTTATAAGAGGGGCTGATATCAGTCACATATGGTGTAATGTCTGGAGGATATATCAGTACTGGAGCGTTATAAGAGGGGCTGATATCGGTGCTGGATATAACGCAATGATGAAGAGGCAGTGATCCTATTGATGATCACTACCATCAATCTCTTCACTGCCTGCAATGGCTGATAACAGGGAGAATATCTTGCGTGCAGCTCTTGTCTTCCTGGGTGAAGCAGTGTATCGCACGATGGTGCCACGCTTTGTTTGTCGCTCTCCCGTATCTGCGCTGTCATGCCTGATTGACCTCACAGGATCTCCTTCCATTTCAGGTAATAGAGAAAAGATACTTCTCACGGGATGGAAACGCGGTAAGTGCACGGCTCATTCTCCTGTACAGTATATAGGGGAGTAACATGAGGCTTATGGTGACCACCACAGTGAGCGGGAACATTCACCACCTGAGGTCCGATATTGTATTTATTCTCACACTTAATGTTTTCTCGTGTTTAATCCATATGTAAGAGACGAAAGACGAGCAGGAAACCCTTTGCTGGTTGGCAGTACATGTACAATGAGTGCGCCCACCGTGCAGAGTCGGTGCGCCCTCACACGATATGGGGAGAAGCATTGAGCCAAATGCCTTAATTATTGAGCTCAGGTTTTCCCTTTTAGTCCAATCCCCGACCAGTGTATAACATCCATCTCCTGCCATACCGTACACCTCAGCTATGACATAACCAGCCGATTAAACAGCACCTTTGCCAGAACCTTCCTGTCTGCATTGAGAAGCGCTATGGGACGCCAATTCTCAATGCAGGATGGGTCCTTACCCTTTGACAAGATTATCAGGGCAGACCTCCTCATTGACTCTGGCACAGTGCCCGAGGAAAGACACTCATTGAATACCTCAGTCAAGAGGGGAACCAAAGCGTCCATAAAGGTCTTATAGAACTCAGATGTTAAGCCATCTGGACCGGGTGACTTTTTTTTTTTTTTGGGGCAAGCCCTTCAATCGCCGACTTAACTTCTTCTTCCCTGATCGTCTCTGTCAAAACGTCAAGAGAGGGGTCTACCCCCTGGTTCAGGAACGGCTTCAGCCAGGAAAGCCGACATCTCATCCCAATCAAGATCCCTCTTCCCCCCCCCCCCCCAAGAGGTGCGAGTAGAAGGATCCTGATCTGGATCGCCTCAGGAACCCTGTAGTGTCGACCAGTCCTGTAACCACTTTACTATTCACCGACTATTCTTGCAGTTTCTGTAAGGGTCGGGCGAGCGGTACTTTCCATAATCCCTCTCAAAAACCAAAGATGCGTGTCTATCGTACTGACACCTCATGAGCAAAGATTTCACTCTGGAGATCTCCTCGCGGCTACCTCCAGTTCAGATGCTTGAGTCTCCTCCTCAGACCCTGATACAGGCGGTACCTGTTCATACTCCTGAGGCTCGGGAGCT
Organism: Dendrobates tinctorius; assembly: GCF_039654945.1. NCBI lineage: Eukaryota > Metazoa > Chordata > Amphibia > Anura > Dendrobatidae > Dendrobates > Dendrobates tinctorius. The sequence continues at coordinate 1,479,546 of NW_027361722.1, read as the reverse complement.
GGAGGAAGAATCTCGCCACCGTTTTCTTGAACATCTCCCACCACTCTGACGTACTACTACAAAGATTCAGTAAGGGTACCTGGCTCTTGTGTCTGCTTCTTCCAAGAGAGATGAATTGAGCCTCCAAAAGCCTCTTCCCATCCGGAGGGTCTCTGTAACATTCAGAGAAAACAAAATTAAACAGTGGTTGGAGAACTCCACCTCAACATCAGACACTGCTGAAGAGACAGGTTTTATTTAAAGGAGGAAGCTATCTATTCTGGACCTCCAGTTACCTCTGATAGGTGAACCCCTCGTGGCCTGGGGTGTGCCGAATGTGGACATCCACCAGGCGAGCCTCACTAGCTATACAATTAGGGGCAACGCTATCATAAGTCAGCTTGTCTCTGGAACCTCCTATCTCGGGGCCTCATGACAGTATTGAAGTCCCCTCCAAAGACAACCTGCCGACTTGTAAAAAGTCTAGATAGCAAATTGGTATGCTTAAGATAAAACGTAACTTTTAATTACCCATTAAAAAGTAGAAAAGTACCAAAATAGTGGAAAAAGTGCTTGTGCAAAGTGCATAAAATCACAAACCGTACTGTGTCGCCTCAATATTCTATATGTAAGGACGAAGAAATGCAGGTGCGCAAGTATCTTATTGCACCTTAATGTATATTCAGGTGTTCCTATTGTATGAACACAACTGAAAAATCCTAGACAAAGGACCTATTAATTGCTGCAACCAAAATACAGCCTTAGGTCTCTAGTGGCAGCAAATATGTCTTTCATACATGCGACATAAATCTTCAAATATTCAACATGTTTAGACATAGATACAAATGCACTAATGGATTAAACAGTGTGATTTCCATATCTCTCATAGAACACTGTGTGTAGGAGTTGATTCCTCCACAAAACACTGCAGTACTATTATTCTTATGGTAGACTTAAGATAAGTACAGTGGATCTGCTTTTATCTTCTTATAGTACACTCATAATGGAAGGGATACCAGGTTCAGCATATTTCCATGCCCGCAAAAGTGGCCTAGTTCCCTGCATTTATCACCCAATAAATGCAGGGAACTAGGCCACCTTTGCGGGCATGGAAATATGCTGAACCTGGTATCCCTTCCATTATGAGTGTACTATAAGAAGATAAGTACAGTGGATCTGCTTTTAAGTCTACCATAAGAATAATAGTACTGCAGTGTTTTGTGGAGGAATCAACTCCTACACACAGTGTTCTATGAGAGATGTGCAAATCACACTGTTTAATCCATTAGCGCATTTGTATCTATGTCTAAACATGTTGAATATTAGAAGATTTATGTCGCATGTATGAAAGACATATTTGCTGCCACTAGAGACCTAAGGCTGTATTTTGGTTGCACCAATTAATAGGTCCTTTGTCTAGGATTTTTTTCAGTTGTGTTCATACAATAGGAACACCTGAATATACATTAAGGTGCAATAAGATACTTTCGCGCCTGCATTTCTTCATCCTTACATATAGAATATTGAGGCGACATAGTACGGTTTGTGATTTTATGCACTTTGCACAAGCACTTTTTGCACTATTTTGGCACTTTTCTACTTTTTAATGGGTAATTAAAAGTTACGTTTTATCTTAAGCATACCAATTTGCTATCTAGACAAATTTGACATTGGTTGATACACCCTGGCTATTTGATTCGACTTGTAAAAAGGTAGGGCTTGATCCTCATAAAGAGACACTTCCGGTCCCATTTAGTTTGGGGACCATAGATGTTAATAAGCCGGAGCTCTTGTCCCTTCATGAGGACATCTAAGATCAGGCACCTCCCCATTTCTAACTCAATAACCCGTCGGCATTCCACCGGTGCGGTAAAAAGGACCGCCACTCCGCTATACGGCTCGGCCACAAGAGACCAATAGGAGGGCCCGAGTCTCCACTCCCTCTTGGCTTTAAACACGTCTGCCATGTTTGGCAGTCTGGTCTCTTGCAAAAAGAAAATGTCAGCTTCAACACGGCTGAGAAAATCAAAGGCTGCATATCTAGCTGTATTTGACTTTATGCTGGCGACATTAATGGATGCCAGCGTCAACAGAGTGGGTACTGCCATCATTGGTGATTGAGATAGATGGCTTTCTTCCCACTCCCCTTATCCTCTGCCTCAGAGGAGGAATCCTTCCCCCTCTTGAACGACACAGAGGTGTCCATTCCCACGTGTTTTTTCTTTTTGTCGTCCTCGTCTCCGGACTCCTGGCCAGTCCCTCCCTCCAGGGACCTTACATTCCCAGAAGAAGGAGACTTGGCACCCCCTGTAAGCTCCGCCGAAGCTGGAATCTCAGCCTCCTCCTCAGAGGAAGAGATGTTCTCAAGGGCTTGGAACCAGTTAGAAAGACCAACCAGAGTACGGGAGATGTTTTATCTCCCTTCTTTCTCTTCCTTTTGGTGCCGAGCTTACGCTTGTCCTCTAGCCACTGCCTATTATCCTCATCCATACTTTCATAATGGGAGGATTTGGAGGCAGTGGCAGTTTCCTCCCTGTGGATCCTCCTGATCTCCTCATCCAACTTATCATCCCTCGGGGCCTCAGCAGCAAGACTGGCGTCCAGGACAGGGGTCACCGCAGTAGCACGGGGCTCGCCCCGCTCCCTCTCCTGTCTGCGCTTGTCTAGACGCCTTAGCTGGGCAGGCGTCTTTTTATTGCTTTTCCTCCTTGGCCCCTCAGCTCCCTCACCCCTGCTAGTCCCTTCCCCAGCAGAATCAGCCTCACTGCTTTCTCCCACCGGGGTCACGACTGCATTAGCGAAGGAGTGAGGACAACGGTTGAATGGGTGACCTAAGTCACCACACAGGTGGCACCTAATCTTCACACAAGATGCAACTAGATGGCCGATATCCCCACACAATGCACATTTCTGCACAGTGCAGTTTGCACTGAAGTGTGTGGGGTCGCCGCACCTGTGACAGAGCTTCGGTTGCGCTGGTAGAAGACCTGGACACGATCCCTACCCAGGAAGGCAGATGATGGAATGTGGGCAACCGTACCACCTGAACGCTTAAGTTTTACAATAAGCGTCCAGGCCCCTGACCACATATCAAACTCGTCACGGTTCTTCTTCGGCATCTCCACCACCTCTCCATATCTGCCAAGCCATGTCGTGATGTCATAACAAAAAAGCGACTCGTTACAAGTCATCACGGTCACTTTCTTGACTTGATTTTGGCGAGACACCGCCTGGATGGCAAAGTCTCGCCAGCCGGGCTCAATTTTTGCCAACTCCTAATTCCACCAGAAGAGCTCAAGCCCCTCTGGCCGAACAAAGCTGACATCAAACTCAGGCGTGGAATAGGGATGTATCAAGGCGTAGATGTCAATAGCCTTTAAGCCCATCTTCAGCAGGAGCTCCACAACCTTAGACCTTGGAGGACACGCATCACTGCCCCTCCACCGAAGACGGACCACATTCCTACGCACACTACCTGGCCCGGCTGTTGGAAGGAACCACACTGTATTTCCCCCATTTTGCTCTTGGAAGGCCCTGAGGCCATGCCTCTCTATCCAGAAGGATAGATCAACCTCTCGACCCTCTACCATTAGTGATCTCTCCCCCTTCTTTAAAGCCTCCAGGAGACGCCGCTGCAACATGCCGTCCCTGGAGATGAGGACGCCCTATTTCTCCTGGAGGTGACAGCGGCATAACTACTAGCGGGTACTGCCACCACCGGGGGGGCAACCGGACCAGTGACCACATCAACACCAACAGTATCACTATTACCCCCCTCCATAACTCCCTCACTCTCCACCAAACCAGCAACCACACCACTAGACAAAGAAATTTCCTCATCCACGCCTCCCACCACATTCTCTCCTGCTGGACCAGTGACAACAGGGGGTGACATTTTGACCTCCGCATCTTCAGGCACAAGGGGCTCAGTCTCCTCCACAGAACTGGAGGCGAACTCACTCCTGGTCTCGCGTGTGCCCTCCGCATTATCAGCTGGTAATTTCCACTGTTTCAGTTGACATCAGACACCACTGATCTCTTGCCGCTGATCCTTTATATCAGGATCTTGCTGACCAGCAGCGCCAACGCAGAATAGGACTTTGGGAGGATCAGAACGCCCAGCCCCAACAGCCCCCTCACACTGCGGCCAATTCTCAACTAAGTGATCAGCGGCAACAGCATTCAGGGGCGCCGAGGCTACCGGAGCTACCCCCGACACTGGGCCGCTCCCCCCTCCCAGTGCACCACAGTATTGTGGCCTAACCGTATGCCTGCTGTCAGGCCTCCCTCACTGTCCAGCCTCTCGGCTGATGCACCTCCTGCTACGTCCCTGCTACTACAAGCAGAGACGGAGCTCTGCGCCTCACTACCGTGCTCTGTACTCTCCCCGCGCCTTTGCACCAGATCCACAGCATAACCCGGGCTGGGCTGGGCAACGGGGCTTATACAGCTAGCTGACCCTGGGGGTACAGGGAGGGGGGCATATACATAGCTTACCGCTTCCTGGAGCTTTGGCTTGGTGGTCTTTCCTTTTTCCCTTTGTCTTCTGGCCCCCAGGTGCCTCCTCTTGTAAATTGCCACCAAGATGGAAGTTCTGAAGGCACACTGGGGACTCCAGGAGCTTTATCTCCGCCATTAGAGCCCCTCCCTGGCCGCTGTTGTCACTGTCCTCCCCAGAGCCAGCAGAACTCCGACCAGCTGCCAATGTCGCCTGTCCATTAGGGAGCTCGCTGCACGAGGCCTGCGGGTGACTTTGCAGGCTGCCAGGTGGGGCTTTCTGCTGGTCGTCGTCATCATCATCATCATCATCCACCTGGCTCTCAGGCTGCAGCCCCATCTGCCTTTGCTCTGTGGTATCAGCCACGGCTCTGAATCTGTCTTCATTTATAAGCTTTTCCTTAAACTGTCCACTTTCTTTCTCTGATGAAAGCTTTTCTGACTTCAAGCTCATTGATTTCAACTTTTAGTCTCTTTACCTCCGCCTGCAGCTGATTCTTCCCCGGTTTGGAGGCACCTGCAGCTTTGGCGCTTGGGCAGCGTAGCTCCTCCCGGAGCCTCCTGATGGTCTTGCTTGCATCCTCATACTCACGGAGGTGGCTCGTGACCCGGGAGGCATAGGTGGACACAGACTCCTGGAGTCTCTGCAGCCCCTAACCTTTTTCAGTGAGGTCGGCCTCACCTCCATGAGCACTCAGCTTTCCTCCGGAAGGACCGCCATCTTGATCGCTGCTCGCAGGCTTCTCCTCCATGTTGGAAGCCTTGCGGCTTCTCTGGGACACTGCAGACCCGGGGGGAGTAGGAGCCACATTGCTGCGAGTCCTGGTGGAGCGTCTCACCCCTGTGTTCTCTGATGTGCAGGCCGGTTGCTGGTTTCTTCTGCTCCCCGCCAGCCTGGTCTGGGAAACAGAACCCTGGGACTTGGCTCCTTCACTCGTCCCAGGAAACCCTCTCCCTCCCTGGGTAGGAGAGAGAGCAGGTCCCTGGGTAGTGAGGTTTTGATTCGCAGGATCAGTGTCGACCGCACCACAATTGGCACAATGAGCAGCAGCTGAACAGAGCTGCACTCACTATTCTGCTGGTGCAGTCACTGTGTACATAGTTATGTCCATATATATTTGGACAAAGACAACACTATTCTAATTTTGGTTCTAGACATTACCACAATGAATTTTAAACAAAACTATTCAGATGCAGTTGAAGTTCAGACTTTCAGCTTTCATTTGAGGGTCTCCTCATTAACATTGGATGAAGGGTTTAGGAGTTTCAGCTCCTTAACATGTGCCACCCTGTTTTTAATGGGACCAAAAGTAATTGGACAATCGACTCCAAGGCTATTTCATGGACAGGTGTGGGCAATCCCTTCGTTATGTCATTCTCAGTTAAGCAGATAAAAGGCCTGGAGTTGATTTGAGGTGTGGTGCTGGCATTTGGAAGGTTTTGCTGTGAAGGAAAAATGCGGTCAAAGGAGCTCTCCATGCAGGTGAAACAAGCCATCCTTAAGCCGCAAAAACAGAAAAACCCATCCGAGAAATTGCTACAACATTAGGAGGGGCAAAATCTACAGTTTGGTACATCCTGAGAAAGAAAGAAAGACAACAGTGGTGGATGATCGCAGAATAGTCTCCATGGTGAAGAGAAACCCCTTCAGCACAGCCAACCAAGTGACCAACACTCTCCAGGAGGTAGGCGCATCAATATCCAAATCTACCATAAAGAGAAGACTGCATGAAAGTAAATGCAGAGGGTTCACTGCACGGTGCAAGCCACTCATAAGCATCAAGAATCAAAAGGCTGGACTGGACTTTTCTATAAAACATCTAAAAAAAAAAAAAAAAGCCAGCACAGTTCTGGAGGAACATTCTATGGAGAGATGAAACCAAGATCAACCTCTACCAGAATGATGGAAAGAGAAAAGTATGGCGAAGGCGTGGTACAGCTCATGATCCAAATCATACCACATCATCTGTAAAGCACGGTGGAGGCAGTGTGATGGCTTGGGCATGCATGGCTGCCAGTGGCACTGGGTCACTAGTGTTTATTGATGATGTGACACAGGACAGAAGCAGCTGAATGAATTCTGAGCTATTCAGAGCCAGACTGTGTGCTCAGATCCAGCCAAATGCAGCCAAACTGATTGGTCGTCGTTTCATACTACAGATGGACAATGACCCAAAACATAAAGCCAAAGCAACCCAGGAGTTTATTAAAGCAAAGACGTGGAATATTCTTGAATGGCCAAGTCAGTCACCTGATCTCAACCCAATTGAGCATGCATTTCACTTGTTAAAGACTAAACTTGAGACAGAAAGGCCCACAAACAAACAGCAACTGAAAACCACCGCAGTGAAGGCCTGGCAGAGCATCAAAAAGGAGGAAACACAGCGTCTGGTGATGTCCATGAGTCCAAGACTTCAGGCAGTCATTGCCAACAAAGGGTTGTCAACCAAGTACTAGAAATGAACATTTTATTTACAATTATTTAATCTGTCCAATTACCTTTGGTCCCTTTTAAAAACAGGGTGGCACATGTTAAGGAGCGGAAACTCCTAAACCCTTCATCCAATTTTAATGTGGATACCCTCAAATGAAAGCTGAAAGTCTGAACTTCAACTGTATCTGAAGTGTTTGGCTTAAAATTCATTGTGGTAATATCTTGAACCAAAATTAGAAAAATTTTGTCTGTGTCCAAATATATATGGACCTAACTGTACATACATTACATTACTGATCCTGAGTTACCTCCTGTATTATACGCCAGAGTTGCACTCACTATTCTGCTGGTACAGTCACTGTATACATACAGGATGTAACTCAGGATCAGTAATGTATTATACTCCAGAGCTGCACTCACTATTCTGCTGGTGCAGTCACTGTGTACATACATTACATTACTGATCCTGAGTTACCTCCTGTATTATACCCCAGAGTTGCACTCACTATTCTGCTGGTGCAGTCACTGTGTACATACATTACATTACTGATCCTCAGTTACATCCTGTATTTGTGTACATACATTACATTACTGATCCTGAGTTACATCCTGTATTATACTCCAGAGCTGCACTCACTATTCTGCTGGTGCAGTCGCTGTGTACATACATTACTGATGCTGAGTTACATCCTGTATTATACTCCAGAGCTGCACTCACTATTCTGCTGGTGCAGTCACTGTGTATATACATTACATTACTGATCCTCAGTTACATCCTGTATTATACTCCAGAGCTGCACTCACTATTCTGCTGGTGCAGTCACTGTGTACATACATTACTGATGCTGAGTTACATCCTGTATTATACTCCAGAGCTGCACTCACTATTCTGCTGGTGCAGTCACTGTGTATATACATTACATTACTGATCCTCAGTTACATCCTGTATTATACTCCAGAGCTGCACTCACTATTCTGCTGGTGCAGTCACTGTGTACATACATTACATTACTGATCCTGAGTTACATCCTGCATTATACTCCAGAGCTGCACTCACTATTCTGCTGGTGCAGTCGCTGTGTACATACATTACTGATGCTGAGTTACATCCTGTATTATACTCCAGAGCTGCACTCACTATTCTGCTGGTGCAGTCACTGTGTATATACATTACATTACTGATCCTCAGTTACATCCTGTATTATACTCCAGAGCTGCACTCACTATTCTGCTGGTGCAGTCACTGTGTACATACATTACTGATGCTGAGTTACATCCTGTATTATACTCCAGAGCTGCACTCACTATTCTGCTGGTGCAGTCACTGTGTATATACATTACATTACTGATCCTCAGTTACATCCTGTATTATACTCCAGAGCTGCACTCACTATTCTGCTGGTGCAGTCACTGTGTACATACATTACATTACTGATCCTGAGTTACATCCTGTATTATACTCCAGAGCTGCACTCACTATTCTGCTGGTGCAGTCACTGGGTACATACATTACTGATCCTGAGTTACATCCTGTGCTATACTCCAGAGCTGCACTCACTATTCTGCTGGTGCAGTCACTGTGTACATACATTACTGATGCTGAGTTACATCCTGTATTATACTCCAGAGCTGCACTCACTATTCTGCTGGTGCAGTCACTGTGTATATACATTACATTACTGATCCTCAGTTACATCCTGTATAATACTCCAGAGCTGCACTCACTATTCTGCTGGTGCAGTCACTGTGTACATACATTACATTACTGATCCTCAGTTACATCCTGTATTATACTCCAGAGCTGCACTCACTATTCTGCTGGTGCAGTCACTGTGTACATACATTACTGATGCTGAGTTACATCCTGTATTATACTCCAGAGCTGCACTCACTATTCTGCTGGTGCAGTCACTGTGTACATACATTACTGATGCTGAGTTACATCCTGTATAATACTCCAGAGCTGCACTCACTATTCTGCTGGTGCAGTCACTGTGTACATACATTACATTACTGATCCTCAGTTACATCCTGTATTATACCCCAGAGCTGCACTCACTATTCTATTGAGACTCTAGATTCTCACTTTCACATGAAGACCCTGAACCAGCAGGGAGTTTTGGGCCTTCTGATATAAACTCTGTGGATGTGCAGATTATTTGGAGATGAATCTACAGCAAATGTTTTGTTCAGGGTTTTTTTTTTTTTTTACAATTTGCTTTAGTTATTTGTATCAGGAAAATTCCAGAATACTGAAGACTGATATAGTAATGTATCTGTAAATGTGGCAGAGAGCAAGCTGATCACCGCGGACACAATCCATTGCCATCTCTGCTCCTCCCGGAATCTGCTGCTGTGCGGCTATAATGTGGCCCCTGGGGGACCCTGCTATCGCCCTGGTGAAGTGTATATAAGAGGTCATCAAATACATGTATTTATATCACGTCGCAGTGCTCAGTACTCGAGGTGTAACAGGAAGGAAAACTGGAGACAAGTTACTGATGGGGATAATGGAGACATGGACACAACCTCCTGATTCTCCAGGCCGGAGTCTGAGCCTCGAGCAGAAATCCCGGCACCTCCGGCCTCGTCTGCTGTCACTGAGATCATTAATGGTTGTCTGAGGAAAGTTCTGCCGCTGAGTGTACAAATCATCAGTATCTGCTGCCGGCAGCTCCTGTGTAATCACCGACCAATGACGCCCCCACTGCTGGCAGCTCCTGTGTAATCACCGACCAATGACATCCCCGATGTGCTCGATGGGGACAAGACCGGAGGCTCTGCCAGCAGCTCCTGTGTAATCACCGACCAATGACGTCCCCGTTGTGCCTGATGGAGACAAGACCGGAGGCTCTGCCGGCAGCACCTGTGTAATCACCGACCAATGACGTCCCCGCTGCCGGCAGCACCTGTGTAATCACCGACCAATGACGCCCCGCTGCCGGCAGCACCTGTGTAATCCCCAATGACGCCCTCGATGTGCCTGATGAAGTCAAGTCCAGGGACAGTGCAGCCACGGGAGCACGTTCAGGCCACGCAGGATCTCTCAGTGCTGTGAGGACCATGCCATCTGCGGATGTGGTGATATAAAGCGTTGCCAGGGCTGGAGGTGCTGGGATTTCTGCACGAGGCTCTGACTCCGGAGCTTGTGATGATGTTTCCATCCATTTTCTGGGATCTTCACGTCTTCTCCTTGGAGCTGTGTCCTGATGTTGCGCTGTGTGACCAGACACTTTCATCTCCCCTGTATCTGATTCTAAGAGACTCCAGTTGATTTTGCCGCATCTTCTCGCACTCCGATACCATCCATATATCCTCCATCTAGTAGTGAAACGGGCCACGTTATTGGTGTGATGCTGGGCCCTGCAGATTCCTGTGGATTGTTCCCGTGCTGATCGGGGTGGTTTTTGTCACTTGTGGATTTCCTGCTCAGTCCTTGTTAACCCCGTCCCCTCCAGGCCTCTGATCTGTTTTCTTCTTTTTCCTCAGATGCCGGGATTCTCTGATCGGAAGCGGTTTGGCTCCTTTAAGAGTTTACATTATGACTGAGGAGCTGACTCGAAGGACCAATAGGGACATAAACGATATCCACGTCCCATGGATCAGCCACGTGAGCGCATCAGTGGCGCCTCGTCACTGCCTTCTTGTAATGAACAGGTTGATGTCACTGGTCCATTGTTATACAAGTAAAAAATGAGACTGCAGGGTCCGTCCAGGACCTCGGGACTAGTAAAGTTTTGCCGGACAGGATTATCTACCGTATGTCTTATAATCTTACAGAACTGGACTGTGGCAGCGCGTATGTACGGGGCCATAAACCAGGGCGATTGCCTTGTGAATAGTGGATCCCTGCTCCTTTATTGCCAGAAGTTCCCACATAGAGATGGGCATTAACTCCTTTATGTTGGTGATTACTCCGTCATCTGTGAATCCTACAATTACATGACGCTTTCACAGCAGCCGCCTGATGCTAACACCCCCAGTGTCCTGTTTACTTTGTTTCCAACATCTGTGGATGTTCAGGATTTTTTCAGCCCCAGACTCTGACATCTGGATGGTGACTTGTAGGGCAATGATAAGCATAGATGGCACTGCCAAAGTAGCAGAATAACCTCCAGTGGCAACTCAGGTCAGCCATGTCTGCATGTGACATTCTCATTGTACATAAGTCTGTATGTAGTGATCTCCGCCTAGCGGCGGCTGTATAAATCTGTATGTAGTGAGCTCCCTCTAGTGGCGGCTGTATAAATCTGTATGTAGTGAGCTCCCTCTAGTGGCGGCTGTATGTAGTGAGCTCCCCCTAGTGGCATCTGTATGTAGTGAGTTCCCCCTAGTGGCATCTGTATAAATCTGTATGTAGTGAGCTCCCTCTAGTGGTGGATGTATAAATCTGTATGTAGTGAGCTCCCCCTAGTGCCATCTGTATATGTTGTGTATGTAGTGAGCTTCCCCAGGTGATGGGTGTATAAATCTGTCTGTAGTGAGCTCCCTCTGGTGGTGGCTGTATAAATCTGTATGTAGTGAGCTCCCTCTGGTGGTGGCTGTATAAATCTGTATGTAGTGAGCTCCCTCTGGTGGTGGCTGTATAAATCTGTATGTAGTGAGCTCCCTCTAGTGGTGGATGTATAAATCTGTATGTAGTGAGCTCCCCCTAGTGCCATCTGTATATGTTGTGTATGTAGTGAGCTTCCCCAGGTGATGGGTGTATAAATCTGTCTGTAGTGAGCTCCCTCTGGTGGTGGCTGTATAAATCTGTATGTAGTGAGCTTCCTCTAGTGGTGGCTGTATAAATCTGTATGTAGTGAGCTCCCTCTAGTGGCGGCTGTATGTAGTGAGCTCCCCCTAGTGGCATCTGTATGTAGTGAGTTCCCCCTAGTGGCATCTGTATAAATCTGCATGTAGTGAGCTCCCTCTGGTGGTGGCTGTATAAATCTGTATGTAGTGAGTCCCCCCTAGTGGTGGATGTATAAATCTGTATGTAGTGAGCTCCCCCTAGTGCCATCTGTATATGTTGTGTATGTAGTGAGCTTCCCCAGGTGATGGGTGTATAAATCTGTCTGTAGTGAGCTCCCTCTGGTGGTGGCTGTATAAATCTGTATGTAGTGAGCTCCCTCTGGTGGTGGCTGTATAAATCTGTATGTAGTGAGCTCCCTCTAGTGGTGGATGTATAAATCTGTATATAGTGAGCTCCCCCTAGTGCCATCTGTATATGTTGTGTATGTAGTGAGCTTCCCCAGGTGATGGGTGTATAAATCTGTCTGTAGTGAACTCATTTATAAGAATACAAAGCTTACAATCAATAAATAGCAAAAAATCAAAACCCCAGCGAAAGCAACCGTCCGAGTCCAACATTACCCCCCAGTCCAAAGCAAAGTCCGAGTCCAGCATAACTGCCCCCAGCCAAAGCAACCCCCCCCCCCAAAAAAAAAACCAAACAAGAATCAAACTCTGTCTTCTCTCTCAGAGAAGCTTCCTCCTTCATCTTTCTCTCTTATGCTGTTTTGTGTCCTTCACTCGTTTTTTCACTTTTGACTTTTGATTTCTCCAGATCTCCTCCTCCCCAGGTTACCTCACCCGAGGAGAGAAGAAACATTTTTTTAATACACGTGCACATACACACTTCACACCAATTAGTACAACCAATACCAGATTCATCGTAACATTAACACCGGGTATACACACACCCTATATGTGCATTTAACCACTCCACTGTGAAATATTAGAGAGCCAGAGAACCACAGGAGTTTTTAGAATGAAATGTAGTCTCTTAACATATACAAGAGATAAAATTACAAGACACATGCATAGTATTTCACTTCTGCAAAACAAAAATCTGATAGTGAAAAGCCGCCAGCCCGCCACCAGGAAACCGGAGATGACCGGCTTCTATCCTAACAATCCTTACTCTACCAGCCGTCCCTACCTGTCTAGACATCTGCCTCTATTTATCTACCTACCTTTCCCTGTCTCTCCCTGCCTGCCCCTACTGCCCTACCTAACTCACCACGTGCCTGCCTAACTGTCCCTCGGCTGTCCCTGTCCTGCCCCTATCTACCTGTCCCTACTGAAGACATCTACCTGTCCCACTTACCTGCTTATCTAAGCCCTAGGGTACATTAAATGAGAACCCTCTCCAGAGCAGAGAGGCCCTCGCTGCACCCAGCCTGTCATACTCCAGAGAGCGCACCTTCACCAGGGCACCCAGAATGCTCCTAACAACCTCGTCCCTAGGGAGGATTTTCTGCTGAATTTATATTAAGCACCGTGCATTCCACATGTAAAACCTGACGACTAAACTGACTAGAAATAAAGTGCCCCGATCTCGGCCACCCAGGGATCTGAATGCCCCATACGCCCACTGCGCATAGGAAAGGTGTGCCAGCCAATGGAAGCACCCACCCTGTTGTAGACCCCTGTATTAAAAGGACACTGAAGGAGGAAGTGCTCCATGCTTTCCAGCGTGTCGCAACACTCCTCACTGGGACAACCCCGATCTTCGGCGTTCCAACACTTCAGGTTGTCCCTTACATACAGTTTCCCATGGAAGCAGCGCCAAGTCCCAAAACTTCAAGGGGACCCGTGTAGAATTCAATAACCTCAGCCTGCCCTCCAGATCCCAACTTGGGCAATATTTGAGCACCAGAGGCTTCTAGAAATGGGTCAGCAGGACCCTCCTCGACATGGTCCTTATCTCCCACATTCCCAGACCCCACCGGATTACCTTCAGAACCGGGGTAGCGTAAGCCGGGAGATGTCCATGCGTTGTGCATAGGTCCTTCACTTGCCCTCCTGTGTCCCATTCCTGGAAGAAGGGCCGAAGCCTTCCCCTGCAGGAGAATACCCATGGAGGAGCCCTCTCTGACCAGAGGTTGGCGATGTTAGTCTTGACAAAAGTGTTTACTAGAAAAACCACTGGGTTGACCATACCCAACCCTCCTAGTCTCCTTGTGCGATATGTGACCTCTCGCTTGACTAGGTTTAGCCTATTTCCCCATAACATCTGGGAAAACAGGTTGTAGACCCGTGTCAAGAGCGGCTCTGGCAACATACAGACACTGCCTAGGTATATTAACAAGGGTAGCAAAAAAACCCTTGACCAGGCTAACCCTTTCCCTCAGGGTCAAAGACCAACCCTTCCATTGGTCCACCTTCTGGGTGGCGATCTTAAGTCTGCTCTCCCAATTTTGCTGGGGGTAGTCCCCCGGTCCAAATTTGATGCCTAGAATTTTTGACGATGCCTGGGTCTCTGGAAGGGTGTCCGGGAGAGCAAAACTAGGGTCTCCCCCTCCCAGCCAGAGACTCTCACACTTTTCCTGATTCTGGACCCAAAAGCCTCCGAGTAGCGACCAACCTCAGACATGACCCACTCCGCCTCCACACCCAAGGACACGAAAAGGGAGACGTCATAGGGATACGCTACCACCCTCAGAGTGGCTTCTGGGGCCGCCTGGTCCATCCTGACTCCCGCCAACGGCCCGCGCTCAATCCTCCTTAAAAGGGTATCTATCGCGAACACGTATAACAGTGGGCTCAACGGACAGCCCTGGCGGACCCCAGACCCAACCTCAAAAGGGAGGCCAGACCAACCATTCACGAGCGGGAAGGTCTCTGCCCCCACATACAAGATGTTTTAGCCAATTCACAAACCACCCCCCCCCCTCCCAGGCAGACCGTACTTCAGAAGGACGGACCAGAAGTTGATTCACCTGTTCAAAAGCCTTCGCCTGGTCTAAAGACAGCAAATACCCCTTCCAGTGACCAGTCCTACCCTGCTCCACTGCCTCCCGGACATCGAGCACAGCACTAAAAGTGCTGCGGCCTGGAACAGAGCAATGCTGGGTCCCAACTTCAGCCGTTTGAACAGCACCTTTGCTAGAACCTTCCGGTCCATATTGAGAAGCGCTATGGGACGCCAATGCTCAATACGGGACGAGTCCTTACCCTTTGACAGGATAATCAGGGCTGACTGCCTCATTGACCGGGAAAGAGTGCCCGAGGAGAGACACTCGTTAAACACCTCAGTCAAGAGGGGGACCAAGGAGTCCCTGAAGGTCTTATAAAACTCGGATGATAAGCCATCCGGACCTGGCGATTTCTTAGGCTGAATCCCATCAATGGCCAGTCGCACTTCCTCTTCCCTCATTGCCTCTGTCAAAACGTGAAGCGAGAGGACATCCCCCTGGCTCAGGGATGGCTTCGGCCAGGAAAGCCAACATCGCGTTCTGATCCAGATCCCTCTTCCCCAAAAGGTGTGAGTAGAAAGATCTGGTCACCTCCAGGATCCCTGATTTGGATCTATTCAGGGACCCCGTAGTGTCGACCAAACCTGTCACCACCTTACAACTCACTGACATCTTACAGTTTCTGTAGGGGTCGGGCGAGCGGTACCTCCCGAAATACCTCTCAAAAACCAAAGATGTGTGCCTATCGTACTGACACCTCTTAAGTAAAGACTTTCCTCTGGAGATTTCCTCACGGTCACCCCAGTCGAGACGAGCTGTTCAAGTTTCCTCCTCAGTTCCTGATACAGGCGGTACCTGCTCAGGCTCCTGAGGCTCGAGAGCTGGCGGAAGAAACTCTCAACCCGTTCCTTGAACATCTCCCTCCACTCTGTCTTATCGCTACAGAGATCCAAAAGCGGTACCTGGCTCTGAAGAATGTCCTCAAAGGATTGTCTTATCTCTGCTTCTTCCAAGAGGGACAAATTCAGCTTCCATAGTCCCTTTCCCATCCGAGTGGTTTCTGAAACAGAAATCAGACAGTGATCGGAGTACTCCACCTCCACAACGGACACTGCTGAAGAGATGGCTTCCTCCTTCAAAAAAAAAAACCTGTCTATCCTAGACCTGAAACTACCTCTATGAAAGGTGAAACCACTGTGACCTGGGGTGTGCCGGATGTGGACATCCACCAGGCGAGCGTCACTAGCTATGCTATTAAGAGTAGTATTATCATAAGCCAGCCGGTCATTGGAGCCTCCCCTTATCACGAAGCCTTGTGACAGTATTAAAGTCACCTCCAAAGACCACCTGCCGGCTCGTAAAAAGATAGGGCTTAATCTTCAGGAAGGGACATTTACAGTCCCACTTTGACTGTGGACCATAGATGTTAATGAGCCGAAGCTCCTGTCCCCTCATGAAGACGTCTAAGACCAGGCACCTCCCCATTTCTACCTAGATAACTCTCCGGCATTCAACCGATGCAGTCTTAAAAAGGACTGCCGCCCCGCTACACAGCTCGGCCGCAAGAGACCAGTATGAGGACCCGCACCTCCACTTGCTCTCCGCCTTACATATGGCCCCCATATCCGTAAGTCTGGTCTCCTGCAACAGCAAAACTTCAGCCTCAAGTTGGGTGATAAAATCCACCTCCCAAGGAAGACACGCCTCTGGAGAAGGGACTCCGCCCCCTTCCAAAGACCCTCCCAATATTACCTCCGGAACCTCACCCCTGACCACCGTCTCAGCAGGGGCGTCAAGGACTTGGAACTGGTGGAGAGGGGGATCAGAGGGGGGAGTCAGTGGGACCTTCCTTAGGCACCTTGGTCAGGGAGGGAGAAGATTTTTCCACCTCCCTTCTTTACTTTTTTTTTTTTTTTTTTTTTTTTTTTTTACTTTTGTCACTCTTGGTACCCTTGTCACCCATTTCTTTTGGCTGTTCCCCCTCCATCCTCATCAAAACTTTAATATTGGGAGGCATCTGAGAGATCAGCCACCTCCTCATTCTCCATCCGTCTGATATCCTCATTCACTGCTTCCTCCCCCAGGGCCTCAGTGACATGGGCCGTCGCCTCGGAAGAGGGGGCAGCTATTACCCCAGTTTCCTGAGGCTCTTCCTGCCTCCGCTGGTAATAGGGGCCCCTAGCCCTGCCATTCCTCATCTGCCCCTCAGCTCCTTTCCCGCTGCCACCTCCAACGGATGCAGAAGTTGCATTGCCAAGAACCGCCTCGCGGCTCCCCTCTGCCCGGCTAGCCATGGCATTAGAGAAGGAACGGGGGTAGCTGCTGAACGGGTGACTTAGATTACCACACAGGTGACATCGAATGACACCACAGGACGCGGCAAGATGGCCTACCCCGCCACACAAGCCTCATTTCTGCACCTTGCAGCCCGTGCAGAAGTGGTGAGGATCACCGCACCTGTGGCAGACCTTCGGCTGCCCCTGGTAGAAGACCAGAATACAATCCCTTCCCAGGAAAGCCGAGGAAGGGATGTGGGTGACAGTGCCCCCTGAACGCTTCAACTTTACCATGAAGGTCCAGCCTCCTGACCAGATGCCAAAATCGTCCTGGTTCGTCCTGACTCATTACACATTAAAACGGTCACTTTCTTCGGCCCACTTTGGCAAACCCTCGCCAGCCGGGCTCCTCTTTTACCAGCTCATAATTCGACCAAAAGAGCTCCAAGCCCTCCGGCCGAACAAAGCTGATATCAAAGGTGGAGGTCCCAAAAGGATGTATCAGAGCAAAGATATCAATAGCCCTGAAGTCCATCTTCATGAGGAGCTTCACCACATTTGTCCTGGATGGACATCGCCCCTCCAGTGAAGACGAACCACATTTCTCCTGGAGACCTCCTGCCCGGCTGTCGGGAGGGACCACACAGTCCCGCCCCCCCCCCCCCTTTTCTCTTGGAAGACAGGTAGACCAAACTTATCTAGGCAGTAGGACAACTCCACCTCTCTTCCCTCTACATTGATTGTCTGCTCCCCTTTTTTTGAGGGCCTCCAGGAAACTGCAAAAAGCATTATTCCCTGGGTCCAGAGATGAGGAAGACCCTCGCAGAATCCCACCGGCAGCAGCCGCATAACTAATGGTGCCTGCAGGTGAGGGGGGCGATGGACCAGCCCCTAAATTCCCTGAACCCTCAACCTCAGTCAACCATCTCCACCTCACTGACCTCAGCCTCACCATTTTCACTAGCATTTTCATTTCTGGCACTTCTCCTGTTCTCCAAGAATTTTCAAAGATTATGGAGAGGGGTTCAAAAATTTCTTCTGCTATCTCCTTCAGTACTCTGGGGTGTAATTCATCTGGACCTGGAGACTTGAATTCATTTAGGTTAGCTAAGTGTTTCCTCACTATCTTTCTGTTTATAGATATCCTGGATTCTTCTATTCCCTTAATAGGACAGTGAATAACAGTTGATGTTGCATTTCCTTTCTGAGAGAAAACAGATGCAAAATAGGAATTTAAAAGTTCAGCCTTCTCAACATCCTGTCTTACCATTTCATCATTTTCATCCTGTAAAAATCCTATAGCATCTTTGACTTTTCTTTTACTTTTGACATATCCCCAAAATCCTTTATTATTGCTTTTGACATCTCTTGCAAGCCTCAGTTCATTTTCAGCTTTAGCTAATCTGATTTGTGCCCTGCAGGTTCTGCAGACAGCATTATATTCTTCTTTAGATATGCCTCCCTCTTTCCATTTTATAAACATTTTTTTTCTTCCTTTTTAGCATGTGCTTAAGTTCTGTGTTCATCCATCCTGGTTTCCTTAAATGCTTCCTATTCTTCCCTCTTTTCGGAATTGTTAACAACTGTGCTTTGAGAATTTCATTTTTCAAGATTTCCCATCCTTCCTGGACATTTTTGTCTTTAAGGATATCCAGCCATTGGATCCCTCCAATTCTCTTTCTGAATCCCTTAAAATCTGCCTTTCTGAAATCTAACCTTGACGTCTGAGTCTTCACAGGTCTTCCACCTCTAGTAATCCAAAATTCTAAAATAGCATGGTCGCTACCTCCTAGGGTCCCAGCCACTTTTACCTCCTCAACCATTTCCTCCCTGTTTATAAGGATTAGATCCAAGGTAGCAGTTCCCCTTGTTTTCTCCCTTACCTTTTGGAAGATAAAGTTGTCAGCAAGAGAGGATAAGAATTTCCTTGACCTGTTAGTTTTGCCTGAGAGAGATTCCCAACAAATGTCTGGATAGTTGAAATCTCCCATGACAACTATGTCATATTTTTTGGAGAACTTGGCCATCTGATGCATAAAGAGTTCATCTATATCTTCGGCTTGCACAGGCGGCCTGTAGTAAATGCCTACAATGGTGTCCTTTCCATTGTTCTGTCCTTGTATTCTTACCCAAACAGTTTCCACAGAACTCCCAGTCTCTGAAGCTTCAATCTCTGTGCAGATATACGCGTTTCTAACATACAATGCGACACCCCCTCCTCGTTTATCAAGTCTGTTTCTTGCAAATAAGTTGTATCCTTCTAGTCTTGTATTCCAATCATGTGTATTGTCCCACCAAGTTTCAGTGATTCCAATGACATCATATTTCTGTTCCTGTGTTAGTAGTTCCAATTCTCCTTGTTTGTTGCCCATGCTTTGTGCATTAGTATAGAAACATTTTAGTTTGTGATTGGTTTCTCTTTCTCCAATATTTTTATTTATTAGATTCTTTCGTCTTTGTTCTTCCTTTCCACTTCTAATAGCAGAGTTCTCAATAGCATTTGTCAGGTGTATGGCTTTTTCTGGTCTTTTGCTTCCCTTCCCATGTTGTTCTAGTTTAAAGCTCTCCTTACAAGTGTAGCAAGGCGACTTCCAAATACATGCTTTCCAGTCTTCGTAAGGTGCACCCCATCTCTAGCAAGTAGTCCATCGTATAAGTAGTTCACTCCGTGATCCAGAAATCCAAATCGTTGCTGACGGCACCATCGACGTAGCCAGTTGTTCACCTGCAGAATCTTATTCCACCTCCTTGTTCCATGGCCATCCACTGGGAGGATGGAAGAGAAGACCACCTGCGCTCCCAGTTCTTTCACTTTCTTGCCTAAGTCTTCAAAGTCTCTGCAGATGGTTTCCAGGTCGTTTCTTGCGGTGTCATTTGTCCCCACATGTAGTAGCAGGAATGGGTGGTCATCTGTAGGTCTGAAGAGTCCTGATATCCTGTCAGACACATCTTTAATTTTTGCACCTGGAAGACAGCACATTTCTCTTGAAGTTATATCCGGTCTGCAGATAGCGGCCTCTGTTCCTCTCAGCAGGGAATCCCCCATGACCACCACTCTCCGTTTCTTCTTCACAACATTTTTCTTTCTCCATCCAGGAGGACTCTGAGGGCGTACAAGGTTGCTGCTTGTTGGCAAAGTCTTATCCTGATGTATTTCTTCATCGTTTTCCTGCGTGAGAGCCTGGTACTGGTTTCTGAGCAGTATGGGTGCTGACTGCCTCCTGATCCTCCTGCTTCTCTGGGTCACATGTCTCCATTCCTCTGTTTCTTCAGGTGCACTTCGAATTTCTTCTCTTTCTGTAACATGAAGAGATAATTCTGCTCTGTCCAAGAACTCTTCACCTTCCTTAATGATCTTCAACGTAGCTAACCTCTCTTCGAGATTTTGCAACTTTTCCTCCAACAGGGACACAAGCTGCATTTGTGGCATGTGAAGTTTGGTTTTTCCACTGGTAAATCTGTGAACATGTAGCAAGAAATGCAGCTCACCAAATGGCTCCTGGCCTCTTCCATCTTGAGATTTCTTAAAAACGATGAAAGATGAGCCAAATTTCGCGAGCCTGTCGGCGCGCGGTTTTTACATTTTCCTCTTTTCAGCTGCAACGGCCAAAACCCAGTGATCGTTGAGCTCGCGGAGACTCTTCACTTATCCCAGAAGGCACTGGGAATATGCAAATGATCTCCTCAAGACTCTTCCCCTGGTTTTCCGATTTCCTCTTTTCAGCTGCAACGGCCAAAACCCAGTGATCGTTGAGCTCGCGGAGACTCTTCACTTATCCCAGAAGGCACTGGGAATATGCAAATGATCTCCTCAAGACTCTTCCCCTGTTTTTTTTTTGCAGAATTCGCACCAACCATACCTCCAGCAGAATCCGCCCCTCCAGCACCTGACCCTTCACCATTGTCACAGACACTATTCACACCACTTCCATTCTTATTTACATTTGTGTTTTTTACACTGCTTTCTGCTGGGGGGGTTGCTATTTGCAGTGCAGCTGCCCCTTTAAGAATGATACTGCAGGGTTTAATTACCACACCCTGCTTTCCAGCAGTGCATGTGCTGGCAGCTGCAGACTATTGCTCCAGCCTCTCCTGCAGACCATCTCCACGCTCCTGTGTGCATTTCACTGCTGGGTCCCCCGCAGATACAGGTGACACACATGCAGAGGACCCCAGTGGCGCGACAGTCCGGGCCGGCATTACCGCAGCCATTACAGCTACATCCGAGATAACCGGTGCCGGGGTCCCTGGCTTTGACCCATTATCGGATCTACATGTGGGGGGCCCCGACACCACTGCACACGCCGCTAGCCCACCGCGAACACTGCGGGGAGCGGCGACCACCGGCAAGGTACCCACAGTCTCCACCTCCCGAGCGTCAGCGGGTGGAGCAGGCGCCAGGCTGTCCCCTGTTTTCACCGAGGATCGGGCCTGGACACCTCCACAGGTGTTACTTCCGCCCGCCACAGGGCCACACTCCAGACCATGCAGACTGTCCGGCTCGGCAGCCGCTTGCCCACTCTCGCCCCCTCTGCTACCGTCAGCAGAGACGGCGACCTGCACCACGTGATTTGTACTCTCCCCGCTTCCTCGCACTGGACCCACTGCAGGTCCCGGGCCGGGGTGGGTAGCGGGCTCCACACAGCGGGACCGGGGGGTCCCAGGAAAGGGGACAAACACCAACCTCTCCTCCGATGTTTTCCTTTTTTCCGTTTCTTTTTCCCCCTCCTGGTTGCCTCGTCCCCGCAGACATCCCAAATTTCAGGTGGGCATAATTTACTGGGGACTCTAGCTGATGGATCTGCTGCAGGACGAGGCAACCCTCACTACTGCTGGTATCGCTGCTGCTATCATCCGCATCACCCCCATCATCCTCTGAAATACTATTGTCTGATGGGAGTGGGACCTGCACTGGATCTATCCCACTGTGTGTGGCCTGGAGATCACTTACCAAGCTCCCAGGTGGTTACGGTGCCTCCTCCATCTCCACATGGTCCACCTCCTCCACCTGGGTCAGACGCTGAGACCTCTCTGGCTCCTTTTCAGCAGCCATGTTGTGGAATCGGTCCTCATCTTCCAATTTTTCCCAAAAAGGCCCGATGTTGTCCAATATGGCCGCTCTCCGGGCTTCAATGCCCTCAATGCAGATCCCCAGGCTGGATATCCTGGCTGTTAGGGAAGACTTCTCTGTGCGGGAGGCTCTGTCTGCAGCCTGCCTTGCCTCCTTCATCTCCTCCTGGAGCCTCCTCAGGGTCTTCCCAGCCTCCTCATACTCGCAGAGGTACGCAAGGATGTTGGAGCCATAGCTGGTAACCAGCTCCCGTGCGGCCCTAGTGCCTCAATCCTTCTGCACCGCCGCCGCTGCACCTCTGCGAGAACTCAGCTCACCTCCGGGAGGAGGCACCGCAGTGGCCCTCGCCTCAGCCTTAGGGGCTTTGCAGCCCTCCTGGGTCTTCCTGGGCTCCTCCATGTTTCGGGCCTTGCCGGATCTGGTGACCCTGTTTGCCGGTAGCAATGAGCTCCCACCCCTCACCGGCTTAGACCAATAGGTGGGAGATGGGGACACAGCTCTTACACTACACCCCTCTCTTTTTTGGGTCGGGGGGGGGGGGGGGGGGTAGAGATTCCTGGGTGTAAAAAAAAAAAAAACAAAAAAAAAAAAACGGACTCTCCTGGAGCAAACACACCAGCACACCTTCCTCCACAGACTACAGGCTCCTAGTGCTGACTGTATAAATCTGTATGTAGTGAGCTCCCTCTAGTGGTGGCTGTATATATATGTAATAATAATAAATTTTATTTTTATAGCGCTGACATATTCCGCAGCACTTTAAATTTCAGAGGGGACTTGTACAGACAATAGACATTTACAGCATAACAATAATCACATAGATCATAACAGATACCAAGAGGAATGAGGGCCCTGCTCGCAAGCTTACAATCTAGGAGAAAAGAGGTAGACACGAAAGGTGGGTGGTAACAATTGCCCTGATTGTATGGACCAGCCATAATTGTTATGAGCTCATTTTCTCCTTCACCTTTGTTGTCCGATGAACTCCCTCTGCTGGTGAAAGGAGGTAGTGAAATTGATTTGGATGGGAAAAACCTGTCATCTGAACAGGTGGAGTGTGATTGGACATCCGGAATCTCTGAGTGGATATAAGGCGCCGACGCCCTGCTGGGTTGCTGGTGATCCTCTCTGCTCTGAGCTCTGGCCTCCAGTTTAGTCCTGTCTACTAAAGCTAAGTTTTTGCTCTGCTATTGTTCCATGAGATTTTGTCTGTTTATTTAGTGTTTGTGTTCAGCCAGCCCTGGTTGGGACTGGCTGAACTCCATTTTTGTCTCTGATCAGTTGATCTCTTTGCTCTGTTTTCAGAATATACCTGAGTGCTGATATAGTGATTTTGAAGTCTAGTGACTTCAGGGCCTTTTCTATCAGACGTGTTGGACATTATTTTTGGCAGGGTTTTTGCGTGATTGCAGACAGTTGCTTTTCTTTCCTGTCCTATCTAGTTAGTGAGGGCCCCATCGTTTGCTCAGCCTGTCTTTCTGTCTGTGTTCGTGTTTTCATCTGTTTTCACCGTCAATACATGTTGGGGGCTGTCTATTGCTTTGGGGTCTGCTCTGGGGCAGTTTAGATTTCCCCTTTTCTTTCTTTACGTTTATTTAGTTCTCCGGCTGTGAACGAGGTGTCTAGGACCACCGTAGGAACACCCCACGGCTACTGTTAGTTGTTGTGAATAGGATCAGGAGTCTGTAATCCGCTAGCTACCAACCTCTCCGGTTTTCTGGACTTAGCTTGTATTTTTGTTTTTTCCTCCTCCGGTGACTCATTCATAACACATGTTACGTGTGTAACAGTACAGACACAGAGGGCTAATGGATGCATAAAGCATGTGGGAACATGATGCGGGGAACCAGGTTATGGTAAAACTTTTGGCTGTGCCACACAGGGATAGATTAGGTTAATGTGTTGAGGCGGTAGGCCAGTCTGAATAAATGCGTTTTCAGGGCACGCTTAAAATTGTGGGGGTTGGGGACTAATCGTATTGACCTGGGAAGTGCATTCCAAAGAATTGGCGCAGCACATGTAAAGTCTTGGAGACTGGAGTGGGAGGTTCTGATTGAGGATGCTAACCTCAGGTCATCAGCAGAACGGAGGGCGCGGGTAGGGTGGTATACTGAAACAAGGGAGGAGATGTAGGGTGATGCTAAGCCATGGAGAGCTTTGTGGGTGAGGGCAATAAATCTGTACTGGATTCTGGAGTGGATGGGTAGCCAGTGTAATGACTGGCACAAGGTAGAGGCATCGGTGTAACGATTGGCGAGGAATATGACCCTGGCTGCAGCATTCAGGACAGATTGGAGGGGGGAGAGTTTGGTAAGAGGGAGACCGATTAGAAGAGAGTTACAATAGTCCAGACGAGAATGAATAAGAGAAACAGTAAGAGTTTTTGCAGAGTCAAAAGTAAGAAAAGGTCAAATTCTAGAAATGTTTTTGAGGTGCAGATGACAAGAGCGAGCCAGTGATCGAATGTGGGGGCAAAGGAAAGCTCGGAGTCAAGTATGACCCCAAGACAGCGGGCATGTTGCTGGGGAGTAGTAGTGGAACCACACACGGAAATGGCAATGTCGGGTATAGGTACATTAGTAGCGGGAGGAAACACAAGGAGTTCAGTCTTTGACAGGTTCAGTTTCAGATATAGTGAGGACATGATGTTAGACGCAGCGTTTAGACAATCGCCGGTGTTTTCTAGAAAGGCTGGCGTGATGTCAGGAGAAGAAGCGTATAATTGGGTGTCATCAGCATAGTATATATATCCATCCTGGCCCCCCCGTGTGTGTGTGTGTATGTGTATGTGTATATATATATATATATGGATCTCTCCCCATCCTGGGCCCCCCGTAATATATAAATATATATATATATATATATATATATATATATATATATATATATATATATATATATATATATATATATATACACTGTCCTGGGCCCCCCTGTATACACTGTTCCAAATTATGCAAATGATATTTTTCTCTGATTTTCCTAAATAGTCGGTACAAATGACAGTCAGTCTAATAAAAGTCATCACCGGTTAGAGTATACATCATATTTTATAGAAGAAACTTCACAATAATAACAGTATAATCTCCAAAATGAATAAAAACTCAAATTGCACTGTTCCAAATTATTAGGCACAGTAGAATTTCTTAACATTTGATATGTTTTAAAGAACTGAAAATGCTCATTTGTGGAATTTGCAGCATTAGGAGGTCACACTCACTGAGCAAAAAGGATATTTTGGAGTTAAATAGCTTAACAGGCCAAGTTACATGTTAACATAGGAACCCTTCTTTGATATCACCTTCACAATTCTGGCCTCCATTGACCTTGTGAGTTGTTGGAGAGTTTCTGCTTGGATTTCTTCGCCTCCCAGAGCTGCTGTTCTGATGTGACCGGCCTCCCACCCTCATAGATCTTTTGCTTGATGATACTCCAAAGGTTCTCTATAGGGTTGAGGTCAGGGAAAGATGGTGGCCACACCATGAGTTTATCTCCTTTTATGCCCATAGCAGTCAATGACTCGGAGGTCTTCTTTGCAGCATGAGATGGTGCATTGTCATGCATGAAGATGATTTTGCTCCTGAAGGCACGTTTCTGCTTTTTATACCATGGAAGACAGCTGTCAGTCAGAAACTATATACTTTGCAGAGGTCATTTTCACACCTTCAGGAACCTTAAAGAGCCCTACCAGCTGTTTCCCCATGATTCCGGCCCAAAACATGACTCCTCCACCTCCATGCTGACGTCGCAGCCTTGTTGGGACATAGTGGCCATCCACTACTCCATCCATCTGGACCATCCAGGGTTGCTCGACACTCATCAGTAAGCAAGACTGTTTGAAAATTAGTCTTCATGTATGTCTGGGGCCACTGCTACCATTTCTGCTTGTGAACACTGTTTAGGGGTAGCTGAATAGTAGATTTATGCACCACAGCAAGCCTTTGAAGGATCCTACACCTTGAGGTTCGAGGGACTCCAGAGGCACCAGCAGCTTTAAATATCTGTTTGCTGGTTTGTAATGGCTTTTTAGCAGCTGCTCTCTTAATCCGATGAACTTGCCTGGGAGAAACCTTCCTCATTCTGCCTTTATCAGCACAAACATGTCTGTGCTCAGAATCAACCACAATCTCTTAACAGTACAATGATCACGTTTAAGTTTTTGGGAAATATCTAATGTTTTCATCTCTTGACCAAGGCATTGCACTATTTGATGCTTTTCAGCAGCAGAGAGATCCTTTTTATTTCCTAAATTCCTTGAAACCTGTGCCCTGCTTAATAATGTGGAACATCATTCTTAAGTAGCTTTTCTTTAATTGAGCTCACCTGGTAAACTAATTATCACAGGCATTTGAGATTGATTTCAGTGATCCAAAGAGCCTTGATACACAATAGCATCTATGAGTTTATTTGATATACAAAAAATAACATCTTTATGACACTTAAATCCAATTTGCATAATAATTTGGAACACAGTGTATATATCTATCCATCCTGGCCCCTTCCCCTTATGAGAGAGAGAGAATTAAAAAAACAAAAAAAAACAAAACCATTGCTCTGACCTGCCTGCGCTCCCAGCAGCGTCCTCCTCCTCCTCCTCCTGCTCATGTCGGTGCACTCATACTAAAATGGTCGCCGACATAGCAGAGGCCAGTGAATGTGTGCGCCCGGCTCATGACACTGACGTCATACGCTGATAGGCTGGTTTCACATTAGCGCTTTTATCCGTAGCGCATCCTGCGCATGCGCACCTATGTTTAACATGACGTGCGCATGGTCTTGCGCACACTTGCATTTTCGTGCGCATGCGTTTTTGTCTTTCGCGCCAGACGCAACATGTTGCATCTTTTGGTCTGCTCTGTCTCATCAAAAAAACGCATGCGCACGGAATGCGCAAAAACACATTGAAGTCTATGGAAACGCATGCGTGCGCATGGTCTTGCGCGCTTGCGTTTTTTTTGCACATGCGTTTTTGAGGTAAACAAGTCTGGAATGTGGTCTAGACAATGGAAAAAACGT
The DNA here is from genome assembly GCF_039654945.1 of Dendrobates tinctorius. NCBI lineage: Eukaryota > Metazoa > Chordata > Amphibia > Anura > Dendrobatidae > Dendrobates > Dendrobates tinctorius. The sequence goes on along the minus strand of NW_027361722.1, from coordinate 1,452,591 downwards.
CACACCTAAAAACGCATGCGCATAAAAAACACAAACGTATGTAAAATGCAAGCAACGCTGCGTTTTTTGACACATCAGCGTACGCATGACGCTAAAAAAAGCGTGTTTGCTTTGCGTTTTTCTTTTTTTTTTTTAATGCGCTTGATGCACTGCTCAAAAAAACGCTAATGTGAAACTAGCCTTAGTATCGATCGGGACGTGCGCCGCAGTGGTTCAAGTAATGAACTGTCACATTGCCGTCAGACTCGGGGCCTGCTGTCCCGGCCTCGGCCACTAAGAGGCGCCGGATGGTCATGTCGCCGTCAGACTCGGGGCCTGCTGTCCCGGCCTCGGCCACTAGGAGGCGCCGTGGTTCGCTCCCGAGTGATGGCGGTGACAAAGAAGGGGCTCCTGCGCAGGCATCTGATGGATGCAGGCTCCGCTCCTCTGTCAATCATGAAGGGTTTGGTGCATCACCATCTGGCCTGGTCCTGGGGGCGGTCCTGATGACATCATCAGTCCGGGAGCCTGTGAGGGATGACCTGATCTCTCAAATACCTTGGGACTGGACTTGCAAGCCGCCGGATATATTCTTGGTTCCCCTATGTGCTACTGTGTGATTTGCTATTGTTTGACTCTGACGTCAGCCTGGATTTCTGACCCCTCTACTGCCTGACGATTTTGTACTTCTGCCATTCTCCCGGTTTGTGACCTTGGCCTGGATATTCGACTCTGCTACTGCCTGCCGTTTTTGTACCTTGCTGCTCTCCCGTTTTGTGGCCTGGACTGTCAACTCTGCCATTGCCTGCCGTTTCTGTACCTCCGCTGCTCTCCCGGCTTCTGACTACGTTTTGGTTCCCCGCCTTCTTCCCTATTGGCGACCGTCCTGCTCTGGCGCACTGCTCCACCAGGCAGCCACCACCTGGGCCTTGCAACAATTCCAGATCCCTGTATTAGGGGTTAAGGGTCTTAGGGTGCTGTCCCTACTGCAGTCCAGATCCGCGGACGGACGTCACATTAACGCTGGGAGCGCGCGTCCCTGCACATAGCGGCGGCCTGCGTTTTTAAAGGGCCCGCGCCCCTTAAAACCGCAGACTTAAGAATCATAGAATCGTAGAGTTGGAAGGGACCTCCTTATTCTCATTTGCACAAGGAAAGACTAGAAGCAATGGGATGAAGCTGAATGGGAGGAGACACAGATTAGATATTAGAAAAAACTTTTTGACAGTTAGAGTGATCAATGAGTGGAACAGGCTGCCACGAGAAGTGGTGAGTTCTCCTTCAATGGAAGTCTTCAAACAGAGGCTGGACAGACATCTAACTGGGATGATTTAGCGAATCCTGCTTTGAGCAGGGGGTTGGACCAGATGGCCCAGGAGGTCCCTTCCAACTCTACGATTCTATGATTCTATGATATAGGAGGCTAAGGCTTAGATCTCCTTTTTTTTTTTTCTTTTTTTTTTTTATTGCTCTCTCTTCTCGTTAATCAATCAAACTAAGTTGAGACAGCAGGACCCAATAAATGTTGTAGTCAGATAAACAAATGTCCAGCACATGTCCATACATATATGTATGCAGTGGGCTCCCCCTAGTGGTGGCTGTATAAATCTGCATGTAGTGAGCTCCCTCTAGTGGTGGATGTATAAATCTGTATGTAGTGAGCTCCCCCTAGTGGTGGCTGTATAAATCTGTATGTAGTGAGCTCCCCCTAGTGGTGGCTGTATAAATCTGTATATATTCAGTCCTTAGCTGTGGAACATTATGGGACACATAACTTTTACTGTGCATTGTCCAAAAGTATAAAATAATTCATGATGCATGCTGACAATTGCATATGTTCCAACATGGCATCTACAGTGCCTTGCGAAAGTATTCGGCCCCCTGGAACTTTTCAACCTTCTCCCACATTTCATGGTTGAAACATAAAGATATCAAATGAAAATTTTTGGTGAAGAATCAACAACAAGTGGGACACAATTGTGAAGTTGAGCGAAATTTATTGGTTATTTTAATTTTTTGTGGAAATACAAAAACTGAAAAGTGGGGCGTGCAATATTATTCGGCCCCTGTAACTTAATACTTTGTTGCACCACCTTTTGCTGCGATTACAGCTGCAGTCGCTTGGGGTATGTCTCTATCAGTTTTGTACATCGAGAGACTGAAATTCTCGCCCATTCTTCCTTGGCAAACAGCTCGAGCTCAGTGAGGTTGGATGGAGATGGTTTATTAACAGCAGTTTTCAGCTCTTTCCACAGAGACTCGATTGGATTCAGGTCTGGACTGTGACTTGGCCATTCTAACACCTGAATATGTGTTTATTTGTGAACCATTCCATTGTAGATTCTGCTTTATGTTTGGAATTATTGTCTTGTTGGAAGACAAATCTCCGTCCCAGTCTCTGGTCTTTTGCAGACTCCAACAGGTTTTTGTTATGATTGAGTCACCGTAGGAGGCAAAAACAGAAATGCTAGCTAAGTCCAGAAAACCAGAGAAGTTGGCAGCTATCGGATTGCAGACCCCTGAACCTATCAACACAACTAGCAGTAGCCGTGGGGGGTTCCTACTATGCCCTAGACCCCTCGATCACAGCCGGAGAATTAAATAGGCCGAAAGAAAGGGGAAATCTAAACTGCCCCAGAGCAGACCCCAAAGCAATAGGCAGCCCCCAACATATGACGGTGAAGCAAGATGAAAATACTAACACAGAAAGATAGACTGAGCAAAGAAGGGCCCAAGCTAACTAAATAGAAAAGGACAGGAAGGCTGCTGTCTGCAATCCGTGAAAAACCCTATGAAAATCAGAGCCAACAGACTGGCAGTGAAAAAGGCCCTGAAGACGCTAGGCTTCAAAAAAGCTATGTCAGTACTCCGGAATATACTGAAGACAGAGCTACAGGCAAAAGGAGATTCAGCTCACCCCAGCAGGGAATGGCAGAATACTGAAAAGCAAGGAAAACAAAACAAAAAGCTAACAGGCAAAACAGAAACTTAGCTTTAGAGGAGTAGGAATCAGACTGGTGTCCTAGAAGTCCACAGAGAAATCACCCGCAGGGCAGAAGGGCGTCGGCAGCCTTATATCCAGTCCGTGACTCCACTCAGCCAGTCATCCTCATTAGACTCAGGTGCCTGATAATCAGGCTCATTACCTTCCTTTACCAGAATAGGGAGTTCACCAGACCCCAGTGACGAAGGGGAAAATGAACTCACAACAGGTTTTCTTCAAGAATGGTCCTGTATTTGAATCCATCCATATTCCCTGTCCCTGCTGAAGAAAAGTAGGCCCAAACCATGATGCTGCCACCACGTTTGACAGTGGGGATGGTGTTCAGGGTGATGAGCTGTGTTGCCTTAACACCAAACATATCGTTTGGCATTGTTGCCAAAAAGTTCTATTTTGGTTTCATCAGACCAGAGCACCTTCTTCCACATGTTTGGTGTGTCTCCCAGGTGGCTTGTTGCAAATTTTAAACAACACTTTTTATGGATATCTTTGAGCAATGGCTTTCTTTTTGCCACTATTCCATAAAGGCCAGATTTGTGCAGTGTACGACTGATTGTTGTCCTATGGACAGACTGTCCCACCTCAGCTGTAGATCTCTGCAGTTCATCCAGAGTGATCATGGGCCTCTTGGCTGCATCTCTGATCAGTCTTCTCCTTGTTTGAGATGAAAGTTTAGAGGGACGGCTGGGTCTTGGTAGATTGGCAGTGGTAAGATACTCCTTCCATTTCAATATGATTGCTTGCACAGTGCTCCTTGGGATGTTTAAAGTTTTGGAAATTATTTTGTATCCAAATCCGGCTTTAAACTTCTCCACAACAGTATCACGGACCTGCCTGTTGTGTTCCTTGGCCTTCATGATGCTCTCTGTGATTCAGACAGAACCCTGAGACTATCACAGAGCAGGTGCATTTATACGGAGACCTGATTACACACAGGTGGATTATATTTATCATCATTAGTCATTGAGGACAACATTGGATTATTCAGAGATCCACAATGAACTTCTGGAGTGAGTTTGCTGCACTGAAAGTAAAGGGGACGAATAATATTGCACACCCCACTTTTCAGTTTTTGAATTTCCTCAAAAATTTAAAATAACCAATAAATTTTGTTCAACTTCACAATTGTGTCCCACTTGTTGTTGATTCTTCACTAAAAATTTACATTTGGTATCTTTGTTTGAAGCATGATATGTGGGAAAAGGTTGAAAAGTTCCAGGGGTCCGAATACTTTCACAAGGCACTGTAATAAGAACCATGAATGCAGCTCTGGAGGGAACTGATGTTTGAGCCATGGGATAACAGTAGAATTGTGATTACAGCTCTGACTGTACACACGTACACAAGTAAATGAAGGTTTCTCCGTGTGATGTGCGGACCTGGTGCTCAGCGGTGGACGGTGGGAGGTCGGAGTCCTTGTAAGAGAAGACACCTGTAATGTTGCGTTCTGTTGTCAGTGACCCGAGCGGTCCATCCCTCCCCCTCCACCAGTCACACTGCAGAATTGTGCAACCGGCCTGTGTTTAATCAAATCCACATTGAGCTGCGTGTTTAATCTTGGCAGAGCAGAAATCTGCAGCACAGAGCGGAGGAACAGGGACCTGGACATGGCAGAGCTCAAGGTAAGTCCTGAGCCGGCCGAAAAGTGGAGCCTGGAGCTGGGAAGGAAGGGAATGTATCCTAGCGATCATCGATAACGAGCCGCCGTTCTTACTGTCACCGGGAGACACAATCTGCTACGGGTCCGTTATATTGGAGGTTGAGTTTAAACTGACACAAACTCCTGATATATTTGACAATTCGTGTGTGATATGGACGGATACACGGCGGATACATGAGCGATACGTGTGTGATATGGACTGATACACGGTGGATACATGTGTGCTATGGATGGATGGATACGCGGCGGATGCATTTGTGATATGGACGGATACGCGGCGGATACATGTGTGATATGGACTGATACACGGCGGATACATGTGTAATACGGACTGATACGCGGCGGATACGTGTGATATGGACTGATACACGGCGGATACATGAGCTATATGTGTGTGATATGGACTGATATACGAGCGATACATGTGTGCTATGGACTGATACGCGGCGGATACATGTGTGCTATGGACTGATACGTGGCGGATACATGTGTGCTATGGACTGATACGCGGCGGATACATGAGCGATATGTGTGTGATATGGACTGATACGCGGCGGATACATGAGCGATGTGTGTGATATGGACTGATACACGGTGGATACATGAGTGCTATGGATGGATAGATACGCGGCGGATGCATTTGTGATATGGACGGATACGCGGCGGATACATGTGTGATATGGACTGATACACGGCGGATACATGAGTGCTATGGATGGATAGATACGCGGCGGATGCATTTGTGATATGGACGGATACGCGGCGGATGCGGATACGCGGCGGATGCATTTGTGATATGGACGGATACGCGGCGGATACATGTGTGATATGGACTGATACACGGCGGATACAGGTGTGATACGGACTGATACGCGGCGGATACAGGTGTGCTATGGACTGATATGTGGCGGATACAGGTGTGCTATGGACTGATACGTGGCGGATACAGGTGTGCTATGGACTGATACGTGGCGGATACAGGTGTGCTATGGACTGATACGCGGCGGATACAGGTGTGCTATGGACTGATACGCGGCGGATACATGTGTGCTATGGACTGATACGCGGCGGATACATGTGTGCTATGGACTGATACGCGGCGGATACATGTGTGCTATGGACTGATACACGGCGGATACATGTGTGCTATGGACTGATACGCGGCGGATACATGAGCGATGTGTGTGATATGGACTGATACACGAGCGATACATGTGTGCTATGGACTGATACGCGGCGGATACATGTGTGCTTTGGACTGATACGCGGCGGATACATGTGTGCTATGGACTGATACGCGAGCGATACATGTGTGCTATGGACTGATACTCGAGCGATACATGTGTGATATGGACTGATACGCGGCGGATACATGCGTGATATGGACTGATACACGGCGGATACATGAGCTATATGTGTGTGATATGGACTGATATACGAGCGATACGTGTGTGCTGTGGACTGATACGCGGCGGATACATGTGTGCTATGGACTGATACGCGGCGGATACATGTGTGCTATGGACTGATACGCGGCGGATACATGAGCGATGTGTGTGATATGGACTGATACGCGGTGGATACATGAGCGATGTGTGTGATATGGACTGATACATGGTGGATACATGAGCGATATGTGTGATATGGACTGATACGCGGCGGAAACGTGTGATATGGACTGATACGCGGCGGATACATGTGTTCTATGGACTGATACGTGGCGGATACATGAGCGATGTGTGTGATATGGACTGATACACGAGCGATACATGTGTGCTATGGACTGATACGCGGCGGATACATGTGTGCTATGGACTGATACACGAGCGATACATGTGTGCTATGGACTGATACGCGAGCGATACATGTGTGATATGGACTGATACGCGGTGGATACATGTGTGATATGGACTGATACGCGGAGGATACACGAGCGATACATGTGTGATATGGACTGATACACGGTGGATACATGTGTGGTATGGACTGATACGCGGCGGCTACATGTGTGATATGGACTGATACGTGGCGGATACATGTGTGCTATGGACTGATACGCGGCGGATACATGTGTGATATGGACTGATACATGAGCGATACATGTGTGATATGGACTGATACGCGGTGGATACATGTGTGATATGGACTGATACGCGGAGGATACACGAGCGATACATGTGTGATATGGACTGATACACGGTGGATACATGTGTGGTATGGACTGATACGCGGCGGCTACATGTGTGATATGGACTGATACGTGGCGGATACATGTGTGCTATGGACTGATACGCGGCGGATACATGTGTGATATGGACTGATACATGAGCGATGTGTGTGATATGGACTGATACGCGGCGGATACATGTGTGCTATGGACTGATACGCGGCGGATACATGTGTGCTATGGACTGATACGCGGCGGATACATGAGCGATACATGTGTGTTATGGACTGATACGTGGCGGATACATGTGTGCTATGGACTGATACGCGGCGGATACATGTGTGATATGGACTGATACGTGGCGGATACATGTGTGCTATGGACTGATACGCGGCGGATACATGTGTTCTATGGACTGATACGCGGCGGATACATGAGCGATGTGTGTGATATGGACTGATACACGAGCGATACATGTGTGCTATGGACTGATACGCGGCGGATACATGTGTGCTATGGACTGATACGCGGCGGATACATGTGTGCTATGGACTGATACACGAGCGATACATGTGTGTTATGGACTGATACGCGGTGGATACATGTGTGATATGGACTGATACGTGGCGGATACATGTGTGATATGGACTGATACATGAGCGATGTGTGTGATATGGACTGATACGCGGCGGATACATGTGTGATATGGACTGATACATGAGCGATGTGTGTGATATGGACTGATACGCGGCGGATACATGTGTGCTATGGACTGATACACGAGCGATACATGTGTGTTATGGACTGATACGCGGCGGCTACATGTGTGATATGGACTGATACGCGGCGGATACATGTGTGCTATGGACTGATACGCGGCAGATACATGTGTGCTATGGACTGATACACGGCGGATACATGAGCGATACATGTGTGTTATGGACTGATACGTGGCGGATACATGTGTGCTATGGACTGATACGCGGCGGATACATGTGTGATATGGACTGATACGTGGCGGATACATCTGTGCTATGGACTGATACGCGGCGGATACATGTGTTCTATGGACTGATACGCGGCGGATACATGAGCGATGTGTGTGATATGGACTGATACACGAGCGATACATGTGTGCTATGGACTGATACGCGGCGGATACATGTGTGCTATGGACTGATACGCGGCGGATACATGTGTGCTATGGACTGATACACGAGCGATACATGTGTGTTATGGACTGATACGCGGTGGATACATGTGTGATATGGACTGATACACGAGCGATACATGTGTGTTATGGACTGATACGCGGCGGATACATGTGTGCTATGGACTGATACATGAGCGATACATGTGTGTTATGGACTGATACGCGGCGGATACATGTGTGATATGGACTGATACACGAGCGATACATGTGTGCTATGGACTGATACACGAGCGATACATGTGTGCTATGGACTGATACTCGGTGGATACATGTGTGCTATGGACTGATACACGAGCGATACATGTGTGCTATGGACTGATACACGAGCGATACATGTGTGCTATGGACTGATACTCGGTGGATACATGTGTGTTATGGACTGATACGCGGTGGATACATGTGTGCTATGGACTGATACATGAGCGATACATGTGTGCTATGGACTGATACGTGGCGGATACAGGTGTGCTATGGACTGATACGCGGCGGATACAGGTGTGCTATGGACTGATACGCGGCGGATACAGGTGTGCTATGGACTGATACATGAGCGATATGAGTGTGATTCGTTTGGTGCGATGTTCTGCGTCCACATAGAAGTGCATTGCAGGCTGCGTGTGACGGATGTGCAGAGTTACAGCCTGGTTTTGTCATATGTACATGACGCTTCATCATTAATGTCAGTAGTTCTGCAACTTCCCCCAAAAAATGTTTGTTTTGCCCAAATTCTGGATCTCTGCTTACTGTCAGTGTCCGGTCCGGGATCATTGCTATTTATAGCCAGAGGCTGAAATCTGTGCATAGGTCGTACTCCTCGCAGGCAATGGCGGATCCTAATAGGGGCGGATGGGGCGGTCGCCCCGGGCCCAAGGTTTTTTGGGGGCGCAGGGGCGGGCTGGGCCGGGTGGCAGAGAGGCAAATGCCCCCCGGACCGCTCCCCCAGCACCTGTACAGGGCCGGCCGTGCCCTGTGCTGCCTGTGACGCCGCCGGCAGCAGACAGCCGCCCGCGTCACATTCTATGAGGGGCCAGGAGCTGTGCACGGCCGTCACCTTGACGGCTGCTCAGCTCCGGCTCCCTCCGGCTGTACTTCCGGGTCAGATGTCGGGCGTGCGTGATGACATGTCCCGGAGGATGCTGAAAGCAGAGGCGCTGCTGGGGAGCGAGCCGGCTGTGAGGTAAGTATGGGGAACTTTTTTTATTTTTTTTTATTTATAAAATGAATTAAATGGGGGAGGGGGTGAGTGGGGGCTGTACACAATGAAGGGGGAGTGACTGGGGCCTGTATATGATGACGGGGGGTGACTGGGGGCTGTATATGATGAAGGGGGGTGACTGGGGGCTGTATATGATGAAGGGGGGTGACTGGGGCCTGTATATGATGAAGGGGGGGTGACTGGGGCCTGTATATGATGAAGGGGGGGTGACTGGGGCCTGTATATGCTGAAGGGGGGGTGACTGGGGCCTGTATATGCTGAAGGGGGGGTGACTGGGGCCTGTATATGCTGAAGGGGGGTGACTGGGGGCTGTATATGATGACGGGGGGGTGACTGGGGGCTGTATATGATGAAGGGGGGTGACTGGGGCTGTATATGATGACGGAGGGGTGACTGGGGCCTGTATATGATGACGGGGGGTGACTGGGGGCTGTATATGATGAAGGGGGGTGACTGGGCCTGTATATGATGAAGGGGGGTGACTGGGGGATGTATATGATGAAGGGGGGTGACTGGGGCTGTATATGATGACGGAGGGGTGACTGGGGCCTGTATATGATGAAGGGGGGTGACTGGGGCCTGTATATGATGAAGGGGGGTGACTGGGGCTGTATATGATGAAGGGGGGTGACTGGGGGCTGTATATGATGAAGGGGGGTGACTGGGGCCTGTATATGATGAAGGGGGGTGATTGGGGCCTGTATATGATGAAGGGGGGTGACTGGGGGCTGTATATGATGACGGGGGGGTGACTGGGGGCTGTATATGCTGAAGGGGGGTGACTGGGGGCTGTATATGCTGAAGGGGGGTGACTGGGGGCTGTATATGCTGAAGGGGGGTGACTGGGGGCTGTATATGATGACGGGGGGGTGACTGGGGGCTGTATATGATGACGGGGGGTGACTGGGGGCTGTATATGATGACGGGGGGTGACTGGAGTTGTACAGGATGAAGGGGGTGAGTGGGGGCTTCACAGGATGAAGGGGGGATGAGTGGGGGCTTCACATGGTGGAATGGTGGCGGGTTTTCCGTATGGACCCGCAGCAAACCAAGTGCTGCGGTCCGTACGGCTGTCAATTCCCGCACGGGGACCGCAGCGCTCAGGTGGGAAGGGGGGTACAGGGGCCCAGGTTTTATGAACAGCCCCGGGCCCATAGTCCACTTAATCCGCCACTGCTCGCAGGTCAGGGTTTGTTGCAATGTGCGGGAGGTTCTTTACTCCGACCAATCACAGGTTTACTACATTCCCAGGAACCTGGTGGCGGCAGTATTATATGTGCACTATGGATGTTATACGGTGACGTTGGGTCTGTGAGGCGCTTATATTTACAAGCGTGATGATTGTCCACCTCTGTAGTATCGGGACTGACAACAGAAGCGAGAACTCCAACTACAGATACCTGCAGTCCTATGTAACACCACAGATAAAGTAGTAGATGTCACCTGCAGTCCTGTGTAGCACCACAGATAACGTAGTAGATGTCACCTGCAGTCCTGTGTAACAGCTCAGATAATGTGGAAGATGTCACCTGCAGTCCTATGTAACACCAGTGACAACACAGAGTTTCTTTACACCCATTGGTCAGACCACATCTTTGGGGGACGCTTTATCCTCATAGCCAGGAATTGTAAATACAGTTCTGTACAAATGCTGGGAGTTGTAGTTTCACAACAGCTGAGAAAAGCTGTAGAGTTAGCTGCAGCTGTTGGGGCTGCTGAGAGTTGTAGTTCCCCTGCAGTCCTCTCGCTGTGACCTTTGCTGCCTCCTGCTGTGGGCGTCTGTGGATGGGGCAGGGGTGTTCCCGGCTCAGCCAATCACAGCCGGCGCTGTGACATCTGCCCAGATGTTCCACTACATGGACAGTTCAGACTCCAGGCACTTCCTGTCACCATTAACCCCATCACCGCTGGCAGGAGGATAAATGGGTCATTGCAAGGAGGTGCAGCCGATCGCAGAGCTCGGGGTGCGATGATGTAATAATGCTATACAGTGCTCACCCCCATATAATGATTACCCCGATATAATACTCTGATATAATGCTCACCTTGATATAGTAATATAATATCACCAAGACAGAAACCCTAATATAAGGAACAGTCCCAAGCCCATATATCCGGACCGTCATAGGCACTAGCCCTGGATTTCTCCCAGAACGGAGTATAAGATCCAGAGGAAAGAACAAAATGCCAATTATATTTTAATATACAAAGCAATCCAGAATAAAAGATCAGATCAATGTCAGAAGCATTTACCACAGAAATCGGGTGCAAAAGAAATGAGTGTAACCCCACAGATAGTGTAGTAAGGGAGGGCCTGATAAAAGGCCTTACTGTGTGTGTGTGTATATATATATATATATATATATATATATATATATATATATATTGACAGTGCTACAAATGGATTCAAGGTGCTCTGAGATTCATGGGTCCGCATCAATGACTGTAAGTAGCGGTGTGCATCGATCAGTCACCAGTAAGGCGGGCTGGATCCCCTACTTGAGCACCAATACTTCCTACTGTATGAGGGCCGGGTTTATATGGAGCATCGGTGCTGGATCGTCTGCCGCCGCCGCCCACAGTCAGGGTCGTATTCCAGAGTTTTCCTCATCCCGCGGCTCCTGACTGTTCTGCTGACATCTATTCCCAAACCAGGAGATGTGTGGCCCAGTGTCACCAGTTGGCATGTGATAACTAAGCTCCACCCAGTGGGTCAAGGAAAGAAGTTAAGGGGTTAATAAAGGTTCAGTCTGCAATTTCCTGATGAATAACTGGGCCTGTGAGCCTGTACGCCGTGGGGTGTGAGCCCGTACGCCGTGGGGTGGAGTGGATGCGTCTCGTCTCTGCAACAAAATGTGCAACTTTATTCTGCTCCAGCAAATCGTTTAGTAAATGTCTCCAGCGTGTCCCTGAGACTGGCTGCTGTGAGAGGGGAGGAAGAGCAGCGAGAGGAGACCTCTGAGATGACGTACCACGGCTACACCGAGCATTCCTGACTCCGCTCCGTCCGTCCACAGTACTATACTAGACCATTTGCCGCGGGCGCGCCGCCATCTACCGGCTCTTTGTGCCTCTTGCCGCTGGCACCGGCGTTTATTCTGCATCATTTCTTTCTTCCATAAACATAGACAGGATTACCGCGCACCAGGAGAGCGACCCCCGCCAGCATCCGCCCTATATGAAGAAATGGGTTGGTGCGGACCCCGAGGCTCCAGACCCTTCATTGGTGCGAAATGTGGAAAGGTCATGGGTGGGGGACACGGGTGCGACTGCAGGGGAGAACAGATGAACCTCCGGGGGAGGGCAAGACGCTGCTAAATATTTCCCAGCCCCCCAGTGTGTGCGAGGCAAATGTCACCGCCACTAAGGATGGTGGAGAAAGCGGCATCCCGGGACTATTAAAGGGGCAGGACAATAACGGCAGCATAAAGACCGAGTGCAATGGGTGGCTATAGTGTCCCTCCACCTGATACTCCATGATCTGTTGGACCACCAATGGGCATGCAGGACGACCCGAGCTAGAAAAGCATCACCGGCTTCTACTCTCTCCATTTACAGCTCAGGTGCACGCAACTATCGCTCCCTGTTATCAGCCAGTCCAGAAATCTCTGACATTTCTACTATCAGTTTCTGGGATTCCTGGGGGATGAGCCACATCTCAGGATCTGGAATAGCAAGTGTCTCATGTAGATGTAAACCTGCAGTGTAGACCCCGTGTGTACATCCAAAGCCCCCTGCCTGATCTCTATCCCCTTTCCTAGTTTCGTGTACCCCCTTCCCTGCAGTTTCAGTAACTTCTCCCACATGTGGTGGTCCTGACACATGGTGACTCAGCAGCTTTATCTGGCAGACACTGCACCCAGCACCTCATGGGTTACTATGGGGGGATTTATTTGTGAAGCTGGAGGACAACATGCCGAACCGAGAAGGCGTCCGGCTTCATCAATTCAGGACCCCAATTACAGTAAAAACAATCAATACCTCCCACAACGACACCGTTCCAGCATTGTCATCATTGCCGCTATCCAAGGTCATTAATAAATTAAGTGATATTGGCTGCAGCAGACACATGACAGCAATCAGCGACCTGGTTGTATAAATCTGTATGTAGTGAGCTCCCCTAGTGGTGGCTGTATAAATCTGTATGTAGTGAGCTCCCCCTAGTGGTGGCTGTATAAATCTGTATGTAGTGATCTTCCCCTAGTGGTGGCTGTATAAATCTGTATGTAGTGATCTTCCCCTAGTGGTGGCTGTATAAATCTGTAGTGAGCTCCCCTAGTGGTGGCTGTATAAATCTGTATGTAGTGAGCTCCCCCTAGTGGTGGCTGTATAAATCTGTATGTAGTGAGCTCCCCCTAGTGGTGGCTGTATAAATCTGTATGTAGTGAGCTCCCCCTAGTGGTGGCTGTATAAATCTGTATGTAGTGATCTTCCCCTAGTGGTGGCTGTATAAATCTGTATGTAGAGAGCTCCCTCTAGTGGTCGCTGTATAAATCTGTATGTAGAGAGCTCCCTCTATTGGTGGCTGTATAAATCTGTATGTAGAGACCTCCCCCTAGTGGTGGCAGTATAAATCTGTATGTAGAGAGCTCCCTCTAGCGGTGGCTGTATAAATCTGTATGTAGCGTGCTCCCTCTAGAGGTGGCTGTATAAATCTGTATGTAGAGCGCTCCCTCTAGTGGTGGCTGTATAAATCTGTATGTAGTGAGCTCCCCCTAGTGGTGGCTGTATAAATCTGTATGTAGTGATCTTCCCCTAGTGGTGGCTGTATAAATCTGTATGTAGAGAGCTCCCTCTAGTGGTGGCTGCATAAATCTGTATGTAGTGAGCTCCCCCTAGTGGTGGCTGTATAACTATGTAGTGAGCTCCCTCTAGAGGTGGCTGTATAAATCTTTATGTAGTGAGCTCCCCCTAGTGGTGGCTGTATAAATATGTATGTAGTGAGCTCCCCCTAGTGATGGCTGTATAACTCTGTATGTCGTGAGCTCCCCCTAGTGGTGGCTGTGTAACTGTATATAGTGAGCTCCCTCTAGAGGTGGCTGTATAAATCTGTATGCAGTGAGTTCCCCCTAGTGGTGACTGTATAAATCTGTATGTAGTGAGCTCCCCCTAGTGGTGGCTGTATAAATCTGTATGTAGTGAGCTCCCTCTGGTGGTGGCTGTATAAATATGTATGTAGTGAGCTCCCTCTAGTGGTGACTGTATAAATCTGTATGTAGTGAGCTCTCCCTAGTGGTGGATGTATAAATCTGTATGTAGAGAGCTCCCTCTAGCGGTGGCTGTATAAATCTGTATGTAGAGTGCTCCCTCTAGAGGTGGCTGTATAAATCTGTATGTAGAGCGCTCCCTCTAGTGGTGGCTGTATAAATCTGTATGTAGTGAGCTCCCCCTAGTGGTGGCTGTATAAATCTGTATGTAGTGATCTTCCCCTAGTGGCTGTATAAATCTGTATGTAGAGAGCTCCCTCTAGTGGTGGCTGCATAAATCTGTATGTAGTGAGCTCCCCCTAGTGGTGGCTGTATAACTCTATGTAGTGAGCTCCCTCTAGAGGTGGCTGTATAAATCTTTATGTAGTGAGCTCCCCCTAGTGGTGGCTGTATAAATATGTATGTAGTGAGCTCCCCCTAGTGATGGCTGTATAACTCTGTATGTCGTGAGCTCCCCCTAGTGGTGGCTGTGTAACTGTATATAGTGAGCTCCCTCTAGAGGTGGCTGTATAAATCTGTATGCAGTGAGTTCCCCCTAGTGGTGACTGTATAAATCTGTATGTAGTGAGCTCCCCCTAGTGGTGGCTGTATAAATCTGTATGTAGTGAGCTCCCTCTGGTGGTGGCTGTATAAATATGTATGTAGTGAGCTCCCTCTAGTGGTGACTGTATAAATCTGTATGTAGTGAGCTCTCCCTAGTGGTGGATGTATAAATCTGTATGTAGTGAGCTCCCTCTAGTGGTGGCTGTATAAATCTGTATGTAGAGAGCTCCCACTAGTGGTGGCAGTATAAATCTGTATGTAGAGAGCTCCCTCTAGCGGTGGCTGTATAAATCTGTATGTAGAGCGCTCCCTCTAGTGGTGGCTGTATAAATCTGTATGTAGAGCGCTCCCTCTAGTGGTGGCTGTATAAATCTGTATGTAGTGATCTTCCCCTAGTGGTGGCTGTATAAATCTATGTAGAGAGCTCCCTCTAGTGGTGGCTGCATAAATCTGTATGTAGTGAGCTCCCCCTAGTGGTGGCTGTATAAATCTGTATGTAGTGAGCTCCCTCTAGTGGTGGCTGTATAAATCTGTATGTAGTGAGCTCCCTCTAGTGGTGGCTGTATAAATATGTATGTAGTGAGCTCCCTCTAGTGGTGACTGTATAAATCTGTAGTGAGCTCTCCCTAGTGGTGGATGTATAAATCTGTATGTAGTGAGCTCTCCCTTGTGGTGGCTGTATAAATCTGTATGTAGTGAGCTCCCTCTAGTGGTGACTGTATAAATCTGTATGCAGTGAGCTCCCTCTAGTGGTGGCTGTATAAATCTGTATGTAGTGAGCTCCCTCGTGTGGTGACTGTTTAAATCTGTATGTAGTGAGCTCCCTCTAGTCGTGGCTGTATAAATCTGTATGTAGTGAGCTCCCCCTAGTGGTGACTATATAAATCTATGTAGTGAGCTCCCTCTAGTGGTGACTATATAAATCTGTATGTAGTGAGCTCCCCCTAGTGGAGACTGTATAAATCTGTATATAGTGAGCTCCCCCTAGTGGTGACTGTATAAGTCTGTATGTAGTGAGCTCCCCCTAGTGATGACTGTATAAATCTGTATGTAGTGAGCTCCCTCTAGTGGTGACTGTATAAATCTGTATGTAGTGAGGTTCCCTTAGTGGTGACTGTATAAATCTGTATGTAGTGAGCTCCCTCTAGTGGTGACTGTATAAATCTGTATGCAGTGAGCTCCCTCTAGTGGCGACTGTATAAATCTATGTAGTGAGCTCCCCCTAGTGGTGACTGTATAAATCTGTATGCAGTGAGCTCCCTCTAGTGGTGGCTGTATAAATCTGTACGTAGTGAGCTCCCTCTAGTGGTGGCTGTATAAATCTGTATGTAGTAAGCTCCCCCTAGTGGTGACTATATAAATCTGTATGTAGTGAGCTCCCCCTAGTGGAGACTGTATAAATCTGTATGTAGTGAGCTCCCTCTAGTGGTGGCTGTATAAATCTGTATGTAGTAAGCTCCCCCTAGTGGTGACTATATAAATCTGTATGTAGTGAGCTCCCTCTAGTGGTGACTGTATAAATCTGTATGTAGTGAG
Organism: Dendrobates tinctorius; assembly: GCF_039654945.1. Lineage (NCBI taxonomy): Eukaryota > Metazoa > Chordata > Amphibia > Anura > Dendrobatidae > Dendrobates > Dendrobates tinctorius. Next base: position 1,436,069 of record NW_027361722.1, on the reverse strand, counting down.
CTCCCCCTAGTGGAGACTGTATAAATCTGTACGCAGTGAGCTCCCTCTAGTGGTGGCTGTATAAATCTGTACGTAGTGAGCTCCCTCTAGTGGTGGCTGTATAAATCTGTATGTAGTAAGCTCCCCCTAGTGGTGACTATATAAATCTGTATGTAGTGAGCTCCCCCTAGTGGAGACTGTATAAATCTGTATGTGCTGAGCTCCCCTAGTGGAGACTGTATAAATCTTTATGTAGTGAGCTCCCCCTAGTGGTGACTGTATAAATCTGTATATAGTTAGCTCCCCCTAGTGGTGACTGTATAAATCTGTATATAGTGAGCTCCCCCTAGTGGTGACTGTATAAATCTGTATGTAGTGAGCTCCCCCTAGTGGAGACTGTATAAATCTGTACGCAGTGAGCTCCCTCTAGTGGTGGCTGTATAAATCTGTATGTAGTGAGCTCCCTCTAGTGGTGACTGTATAAATCTGTATGCAGTGAGCTCCCTCTAGTTGTGGCTGTATAAATCTGTATGTAGTGAGCTCCCTCTAGTGGTGGCTGTATAAATCTGTATGTAGTGAGCTCCCCCTAGTGGAGACTGTATAAATCTGTATGTAGTGAGCTCCCTCTAGTGGTGACTGTATAAATCTGTATGTAGTGAGCTCCCTCTAGTGGTGACTGTATAAATCTGTATGTAGTGAGCTCCCTCTAGTGGTGACTGTATAAATATGTATGTAGTGAGCTCCCTCTAGTGGTGACTGTATAAATCTGTATGCAGTGAGCTCCCTCTAGTGGTGGCTGTATAAATCTGTATGTAGAGAGCTCCCTCTAGTGGTGGCTGTATAAATCTGTATGTAGTGAGCTCCCTCTAGTGGTGCCTGCAGGCGGACAGAATATCATTATATAGCGCTATGGCTTTGTGACAGGTCTCAGGGATTTGGAGCATTTGCCGTCTCACGTGTAACTTTTCTCTCTCTGCTTTTCAGTATATGCCTGGATTTGGCAATGAATTCTCCTCGGAGGATCCTCGCTGTCCGGGATCTTTACCGGAGGGACAGGTGAGCGGCTGATTTACGTCTCTGGCAGATGTCATTTCTTACTGAAGCTTTTCATTTTGAAAGCTCTTTTCTTGCTCTCAGTGATGGGAATTGTGTCTTCAGCCCCAGATCCTTCCCCTCGCAGGATATAGAACTGAATGTTCCTATTCACTGACAACAAGAACAGAGCGGTAGGGAATTAGACACAGATTCATTCACTGCATTGCTCTTCAGAATAACCCCCAGGTCTGTCCGTACGGTCTGTACGCGGAGCAGCTCTCCGGTTCTGCCTTCACCTGCCCCAGAAGCTCCAATAAAAGAAGGTAAGGAAATGGAATCCAGTGGGCACTGCCCCTTTAAGAGGAGTAAGACCCCAATAACTATGAATCGCCTCTTCTATTCAGTCATTGCTTTTTTTATATCTGGCCCTGGGAAATTTGGGTTACAACCAACATGGCGGCTGTTGACCCACAAAGGCTGGCATCCATCTTTCCTACAGTCCTGCTTGGTAAAGCTGCCCCCCCCCGATCACTAATGCATTATGTAAAAACTGCTCGTCCGGATGATGGGAGTTATCATATTTTACCTTTTCAGTTGGCTTTACCGTATTCTGCCGTCTGTCCGCCATAAACCCTATCAGGCTTATGAGCAAAAACACCTGACTCATAACTGGGATGAAGTGGAGCCAGACCCCAACCAGGTGAGACGGCCCCCAACCAGGTGAGACAGCCCCCAACCAGGTGAGACAGCCCCCAACCAGTGAGATGGACCCCAACCAGGTGAGCCAGACCCCAACCAGGTGAGCCAGACCCCAACCAGGTGAGCCAGACCCCAACCAGGTGAGACGACGGCCCCCAACCAGGTGAGACGGCCCCCAACCAGGTGAGCAAGCCACCAACCGGTGAGACGGCCCCCAACCAGGTGAGATGGCCTCCAGTCAGATGAGACGGCCCCCAACCAAGTGAGACAGCCCCTAACCGGTGAGACGGCCCCCAATCTGGTGAGCCAGAACCCAACCAGGTGAGACCCATAATCAGACGAGACAGCCCCCCAAACCAGGTGAGACGGCCCCCAATAAGGTGTAACAGCCCACCTCAAAGGTGAGACTGCCGTCCATAGGGCTGAGCTACTCCCATCTGGCACCTGTAGTGCAGGAGGTGTGATGACTTATTCAGCTCCCCTCTTACACATACATATACTGTATATGACGCCATTAGTCCCGCCATATCATATAGATTATACTATCTAGTGTACGTAATAACACAACTAAGGGTAGTGCAGCAAAGCACCACGTGTCACTACGGGGGCACTCGCCTGAGGGGCGGCTTAGGCCGGGTTCACACAACTGGTCTAAAATTCTGCACTGGTTCAATTCTCCATAATCCAAAACCCCAGCAGAAGTCGTCACTACCAGCAGCCACCACTAGAGGGAGCACACTGAGTCGCTTGGGACAAGCAGATTGTGCCGGAGATTTTGAACCCGATTTTCCGTCCGTTTTCGTCACTGATTCTGAATCTGCCCTTATATATCTTCCATCAGCTCTGGTTGATGAGATGAGATATTCCCTGTGTATACGCATCTGACCAATCGAACACTAGGACTGATGTCTTATAGACATTATTGGCTATTAATATTAACCCCTTTATGACATCTGCCGTACATGTACGGCGCGTGTTGGCAGCTGTGGACGGGAGCTCACCTGTATCCCGCCCACAGCATCACTGTACTGTATATAGCATGAGCGAGCGGACGGTCGCAGCTACGAGCCCCCGAGGGGCTGACAAGAAAGGCGAGTAGTGAAAACAGTTTTAAAAGATGAAAAAAACTAAAAAAAATCCTAAAAGTTCAAATCGCCTCCTTTTCATAAAAGTCCGATCTATTAAAATATAAAAACGATTAACCCCATCTGTAAATGGGAAAAAATTACTTTTTTTGCTCACTGCATTTCTTCACAAAAGGCTGCAACAAGCGATCATAAAGTCACACGTATCCCAAAGTGGTAGTAATAAACACGTCGTCTCGCCCCGCAAATAATAAACCCGCCACTCAGCTCCATCGGCCGAAAAATAAACATGCTACGGGTCTTGGAAAATGGCGCACAACCCCCCCAAAAATATTGTGGGGCAAATTTCTGACTAGTCCAGGCCTCATTTACTGTTTGTAAAGATCTGCTCATGTGTAATAAAGGGATTTATAGACGCAGACAACTGCTGGCAGCACGGGGGGCTCGGGGGTCCTGACTGGATCACTTTAACGCTTAAGTGCTCATTGCATTTACTAAGTCTTCAGTTATTTGTCGCCCACCTTACCGACCACCTGTGATTCTTTATTACCCCCTTCTGTCAAGGAAAAAAATCCCAAGTGTGCATTATCTAAGGAAATACAAAAATGAATGACCTGTTCTTATTCAGAGAGCTGAGCGACCCAACACCGAGCTGACCCGAGACCGAGCTGACCCGAAGCCAAGGCAGAGCCGACCCGAGACTGAGCCGTCCTGAGACTGAGCTGACCCGAAGCCAAGCCGACCCAACCCAAGGCAGAGCCGACACGAGACTAAGCCAACCTGAGACCGAACCGACCTGAGACTGAACCGACCTGAGACTAAACCAACCCGAGACCGAACTGACCCGAGACCGAACCAATCCAAAACTGAGCCAACCCGAGACCGAACCGACCCAAGACTGAGCCGTCCTGAGACCAACCTGACCCAAGACCAAGGCAACCCAAGACTGAGCCGACCCGAAGCCAAGCCGACCCCACCCGAGACCGAACTGACCAGAGACTGAACTGACCCGAGACATAGCAGATCCGAGACCGAGCCAACCAGACTTGAGACTGAACTGACCCAAGAACGAGTTGACCCGATCCGAGTCCGAACTGACCCAAGACCGAACTGACCTGAGGCCGAGCCGACCAGAGACCAAGCTGAGCTAAAGCTGAACCAAGACCGCAAAAGCGACGTCCTGAGTCTTTAGTGATGTTTGGCACATGAAGTTTTGATAACTGTAAAAATATATTAAGAATTGAACGGGTGCTGAATTTTGCACAGCGAGTGAATGATCACCAGACTTTGTTCTGCTCCTCACAGATCCTTATACAACGGGATCCAGTAACATCAGCCATTACTATGTGGGGCGCTAATCACTTTCTTGTGGTCTTTTTGCAGCTGAGGTGGAAGCCATTTGTGGTCGGGGAGAAGAAGCAGGACTTTGTGGATGTGAGTCATAAGATGAGCCGTGTGGATGACACCATAGCGTCCTATCTGCAGTGAAGTCGGGGGGCACAAACATATGCATTTAATGGTTCTTATTACAGAAGCAGTGCGAACATGTAAATCCCCTAAAAGCCAAATTTATTCAAAAATACATTAAAAAACACCTTTCCCAGTGAATCATTGGCAAATGCCACAAATGAAAAAAAGACCTGTTCTGGGATGCTGCACAGCCCTACAATAAGGCTTTCTGATACCTTCCTGACCGTGGAGGTTGGCACCCTAAAAGTACAAATCTTGGCGCCCCCACTCAACGAGGACTATCCCTCACTCCCCTACCAGTCCCTGATAAGACAGGAGGGAAAACAATAATCAGATAGTGCAGAAATGAATAATGCAGGACCCCAGACTAATATCAAAAATACATAAAAACTATAATACCTCCGCATCATGATCACCCATGACCAACTGATAAAGATCAGCCCCCCTCAGGGGTATATAATCAATCCAAGTAAAAGAGGCTCACTTATCATGTGCAGGTATGCCCCGACGCGTTTCACCGCCTGTGGCGGTTCATCAGGAGGAATAATCATTGTTATTGATGTCCATAACCGAGACCCAGATGACGCTTGATGGTACCGGAGGTCGTAGAGGGGCGGATTTAAATAACCCCCATGATGCACTGCCACAGATCGGCCCCACCTACCATCCGGTGGTTAAATCACACACGAGAAGGCGATAATAGTAACCCCCATATGTCCACATGATAGTGATACGTTCATGCAGTCACATACCCTCAGCGTCATCAGATCTGTCCCAGGTCATTTCCACCGCCCAAAATACACAACAGGCGTTAAAGCCATAGTGTGCGCGTCCGGTTCTAAAAATCAATGCCGGCCTTCTTATTACAGAAGCACAAAGTCCTTATAAAAGGTTGCCTCAATACCAAACACAGGTGCCAATACTTATACTTTTGCAAATATATAAACAAATTATGTTTTAGAAACTATTATGATATCTCTGCCATTATCTGTTCAGGGACTGTACACGCTCTGTGGAGCTGGAGACACCAAGTCGCGCAATGGGATCGCCATCCATATTTACACCTGTAATGTGTCCATGATTGACAGGTAAGTTAGTGCCCCCTTTTCACATCAGTGTCTCCGGTACGTGTGGTGACAGTTTTCACACCTACCGGAGACACTTACACACATAGACCTATTCAAGTGAATGAGTCTATGCACATGTCAGTGTGTTTCCACGGACCGTACAGGCCGCAAAGTGTCCCGCATACGTGCACATGGATGATACACAGGGATGTTGCCTGGAAAGCAGCGGTACTGTTCACGATGTTACCTGGTGCCGGTTGCTGAAAACTGCTCTCATCATGGTCCTCTGCTGTGTCGGCGATCAGTGCAAGCAGGGGAAAATGATGAGAGCTGTATTCAACTCATAACAGCGACAGCAGGCAGTGGCTGATGGGACTATTACTCCCATCAGCCTACACCTGCTGCCGCTAATAACATTTGAGAGCCGGAGCGGCTGATGGGAGTACTCATCACCCGCAGCCTGAGCTATCAAATATATTTTTTAAATAACATGGGTTCCCCTATATCTTTGATAACCAGCCAGGCAAAACTGACAGCTGGCGGCTGCAACCCTCAGCTGTCAGCTTCAGTAAGGCTGGTTATCAAGAATAGACGGGTCCCCACATTTTTTGAAAACCAGCCTAGCTAAAGCAGACAGCTGGGGGCTGGTAATCTCAGGCTGGTAAGGGGCCATAGATATTGACCCTCTCCAGCCTAAAAATAGCAGCCCGCAGCCGCCCACAAAAGGCACATCTATTAGATGCGTAAATTCTGGCATTTTTCCCGACTCTTCCCACTTGCCCTGTAGCGGTGGCAAATGGGGTTCATATTTGTGGAGTTGATGTCACCTTTGTATTGTCTGGTGACATCAAGGCCACGGGTTAGTAATGGAGAGGTGTCTATAAGACACCCATCCATTACTAATCCTATAGTTATATGGTAAATAAACACAGCCAGAATAAAGCCTTTTATTAGAAATAAAGCAAAACACTTTTCCATTTTTATTTAAAGGGAACCTGTCACTCCCCCCAGGCGGTTTTAAATAAAAGAGCCACCTTGTGCAGCACTAATGCTGCATTCTGTCAATGTGGCTCTTTTACTTAGCTTCCCTTCCACCGCAGAGATATTCGTTTTTAAAATTGGTAAAAAATACCTGAATTTTGACAGTGGGGCAGGTCTTTCCCCCTCTGACAGACGCCTCTCATACATCAATCATTTCTTTCTTCAGTATTTGGCGCCGCCTCCTCAGCTTCTTTTGAAATCGTGGCGCCTGCGCTGTACTATATCTTCTTGGGCATGCGCAGTTAGCGCTGCCCGTACTCTCACATCACATCCTGGCCTTCCTATTGCGCGGCCAGAGATCCCGCCCCGCAGTCGCTTATGATTTATTCACACTGCGGGGCTGGGAATCTTGGGCATGCGCAGTAGTTCTCTGAACTACAGAACGCAGCATTAGTGCTGCACAAGGTGGCTCTTTTACTTAAAAACGCCTGGAGGGGGTGACAGGTTCCCTTTAAAAATAACAAACAGTTATACTCACCAACGCCTAATTCCACTGAAGCCCTTGTCTCCTGTAATACAACTAAAATAAAAAACAATATCCCTCACCTGTCCGTCGTTCTGTTCCCACGCTGTAATCCATGTCTGGGGATCAATAGTGTGTAACCTGAACGGTGCCAAGATGCGACCGTCCAGGCTGAGAACCACTAGGGAATTACTGCAAGCGCAGAGTCAGTGACTAGAGATGAGCAAATATGTTCGGCTCCCTCCTTATTCAGCAAGCTATAGCACTTACCGAGTAAGCTGCAGATGGAATCCGGCTTCCTGTATGGCTCCTGCTGATCAGCTGTCCGGCTCCACAGCTGCATGAGTTGCGGCTGTTTCACTGTCACAACACATGTATGGAGAGCCCAACAGACAGGCTCCTCATGCATTTGTTGTGACTGTCACACACCCGCGACACATGCAGCTGGAGAGATCCAGGTAGTGTTCCCAGACAGGCTGAACTGCGGTGACTTTTTCACATGGTGCTGAGGTCACCGCAGTTCAGCCCGGCTGGGAATGTAGCCTCAGTGACCAGCAGTAACCTTGATGACGTCACCTCTGGTCACTAAGTCACCAATGGTTCTCAGCCTGGACAGTCACATCTTGGCACTGTCCAGCTTGAAAACTATTAATCCCCAGACATGGATTACGGTGTGGGACAGAATGGCGGACAGGTGAGGGATATTGTTGTTTTTCATTTTTGTTTTATCTAATCGGTGCGCCTTTTCTGGGGAACTGCATGCTGCTATTTTTAGGCTGGGGGTCAATATCCATGGCCCCTTACCAGCCTGATAATACCAGCCCCTAGTTGTCAGCTTTATCTTTGCTGGTTGTCAAAAATGGGGGAGACCCCATTCCGTTTTTAAATTATTTAAATCATTTTTTTAAAAAAAACAGCGTGGGGACCCCTCTATTCTTGACAATCAGCCTTGGTGAAGCTGACAGCTGAGGGTTGCAGCCCACAGTTGTCAGTTTTGCCTGACAACTGTGGCGGTGGCTGATGAATACTCCCATCCGCCGCCGAATGCTCTCACTGTTATCAGCTGAATACAACTCTCAACATCCTCCCCTGCTAGCATTGATCACTGGCAGGGCAGGGGAGAATGATGAGAGCCATCTGCAGCACCCGGCGCTGGGGAATAGTATCGCTGATTCCCAGGCGCTGATACGTGTAGTACCGATGCAGCGCACGGGCGGCACACGTATGCCACAACTATTACAAACACGGACTCTGATATCTCCGGTACCGGAAGTATCAGGATGTGCAAAACCATCCTAAGGCCTGGTTCACATGTTACAGTTTTATCATATTTTTCACAGGGGATTTTTGCACATGTGGGTGAGGTCTCTTTCCTCTTTGTCTCCATGATGTGTGATTTATCGCTTCTTCCCACCAGGTGCTTATATAACTCTGACGGAGATTTTCTTATCGGTGAGTTCAGATTTCTCCATTTTGTCACTTTCTTTGATAAAAGTTTTGCGGAAAGTTGCTGAAAAGTTGGAACTTGGTTGTGTAAACAAATGTCTGTGTGCTGCCACCTAGTGTCAGTGGTGGGAATTGCAGTATTGGATGACGTTACATCAAGTCTCCTGTGATGTTTGGTTTTCTTTTCACAGTTCCGCAGCAGGGAAATCTCCTAATTCTCACTGAATTTGGGAAGGTCTTGGTAGAACCCAATGAGATCTGTGTTATTCAGGTGATATGAGGTCCTATGAGAACACAGCAGTACAAGATATTATATATGGCGGTTATAATACTGTATGTCTCTTGCATGGATCTCTATTTGGCAGCAAGGGATGAGATTCAGCATTGAGGTCTTTGGTAACTCCAGAGGTTACATCTTAGAGGTCTTCGGGGTCCACTTTGAGCTCCCTGACCTGGGACCAATAGGTAAGAGCCTGAGAGTGATATAGAATTAAGGACATAGAATATCCTTCATGTTCAAGACTGAAAACTGTTACCAATGATAACTAGAATGATTGGACTTTATTGTAGGAGCCAATGGCCTGGCCAATCCTCGGGATTTTCTGACCCCTGTGGCCTGGTATGAAGACAGGACAGTAGCTGGTGGCTACACTGTGATCAGCAAGTACCAGGGGAAGCTCTTCTCCGCACAGCAGGTCTTTCCGTTTGTTTCTCTGATTATGGCTAAAGGGCCAATGTTCTGCCCTATGTAAATACACTTCTGACAGATTTTTGTATTTAACTTTTAAGCATTTTCATTTCATTCTACACAAGTTTTAAAAAATGATCCATTTTTTAAGTAGGAAGGTACAGCCATGGGTATGGCAACACTGCAAAATATGAAGTAACAAATACTGTGATGGGTACAGAAACAACCCCAACTAATCTGTGAGATGCTATCAAACATACTGAAGCAACTCAAAACAACCTGATTAATCAGTCACCATGATTGGACTATAACAGTGTCTGAGGGGACATAACAGAGAAACAATGTCTTTACTGTATCACCTTTCAACACCCTTTACTTTGTCATTATTATTTTCTGGTACTGTGATGGGTACATTTTCCCCAATCAACCCAACAGACTATCACTATGACATAACTACATTTACTAGAGAAATTATTTTTTTAATCCCAACTTCCCAGTGAAACTACTTTTGAGTTTATACTTCTTTAATGCTTTATCGTTTATTGTAAGTAAGGTACTGCAGTGGGCACCAACACAAGCCCTACAATTGCTAATAATTCTCTGTAATACAATTTTTCTTATTTTCTTCCTATATTTTATATTGGGTCTTATATGCAATTTGTTATATTTTACGATTATACACTACTCACAAAAAGTTACAGATATTTGGCTTTCCAGCGAAATTTATAAAGTTCACACTACAGTGATATTTTATCATGAAAGTAGGGCATTTAAGTAGAAGCAGTAATGGTGGTTTCATCATCTCAATTTACTGAAACAAAAGCCAACAACAGTGGGGAGTAACCCCCCAACACAATATGTCAATGGCTCAATAACTTGAGCATCAATTACAGCTGACAACGTCGCATGCTATTATCAAGTCGAGTTATTGTCTGCCGAGACATGGCGTCACACTCATCTTGAAGGGCGACCCTCAGGTCGTTGGGATTCTGGAGTACAGATTTACGAGCCTTTACACTGTGACTCAGCTGATCCCAGAAGTTTTCTCTGGGATTCAGGTCTGGAGAAAGTGTAGGCCTCTCCAATTGAGGTCCCCCAGTCTCCAGCAGCCGTTCCCTAATGATGCGACCTCAATGGCCTGGAGCATAGTCGTTCATGAAGATGAGATTAGGCCTGCATTGTTCATGCAGAGGCACATTGCCAGGATTAATGATGTTACTCAGATAGTAGGGGCTCATCACTGTACCATTCACAAAGTGTAGGGCAGTTCTGTACTAAGACCGACCTGCACTAACACCACCACCAAAGCCTCGTCTGGTGACAACAGTGGCTGACGCACAACGCTCTCCTTGATGTCTCTAACATCATTGATGCCATCATTTCTACTCAGCATGAATAACCTTTTATCAGTGGACAGCACTGAGGTCACTGGTCCCCCGTCCATTGTAGATGGCGCCTGTGCCTGGTGGTGCGATCAGGAACCTTGCAGGTCATCTAGCTCGCAGACCACCCTGATGTAAATGGTCTGACGTGACACTTGGGTGCCTCTCACCTTTCTTACATGTGCCTGGAGTGGTGTGGTGTTCATCATCTGGTTCTGATGGACATCATTCACAATGGAGCCCTCACCAGTGTGGGATGTGGCAGAGGACGTCCACTTCTCTGCCTTTGTGACTCCTCCAGTCTCTGTACCTGTGTAGTCACCGGCTGATGACCCTGTGACCCTCTGAGCTCAGTGGTCACTTCTGTCCGAGAACATCCTGCCTGAAGCCTTGTGATGGCGACGTCTTGGGGATCAGCTGTTTGGCGTTGCCTTGGTCTCATGGTGTCACAGTGTGACCAGCGTGATGAGAAGGACGGTTAATACCGATCCTACCTGACCCTGAATTGTATCTGCAAATTCTTGGATCAAACTCCAGGTGTGAATTTTGTCATTAAGCTCCTTGTTAGAGAAGAGCAAGTTGTTCAGAAAGTCCTGAGACATCGAGCAGTCTGACGAGTAATCAGAGGTTAGAGATGTCACCTGAAGTTCTCCTGAGAAGGTCGGAGGCCGTTGAAGGGTCGGCATGAAATTTCACCCAAAAGCCAAATGTCCCTCAGCTTTTGTAGCAGTGCGTTGTTGCATTCTATCTGCTTTGTGTTGCGATCTCTGTATTCTCGTTACGTATCATGGCATCTTGTCTTTCCTCCTTCTTGCAGGATTTTTCACCATTCAATGTGGTTGCCTGGCACGGGAACTATGCCCCCTACAAGTACCATCTGGACAATTTCATGGTCATTAACTGTGTGGCGTTTGACCACGCGGTGAGTTTCGGTGTTCTGCGTTTGGATCGCCGTCTCTTCTGTTCTTATATTTATGTATATTCGTCCGCTGTCTCCAGGACCCGTCCATCTTCACCGTCCTCACCGCTAAATCACTCAGACCTGGGGTTGCCATCGCAGATTTTGTCATTTTTCCTCCACGCTGGGGAGTAGCAAACCACACCTTCCGCCCCCCCTATTACCACCGTAAGTGACCGTCCCCCCGGCCGGGACCCTGCAACATATCAGACCTAATGCGATGTCTCCTCTGCTAGGGAACTGCATGAGCGAGTTCATGGGTCTGATCAAGGGCCACTACGAAGCCAAAGAAGAGGGGTTCCAGCCTGGGGGAGGAAGTCTGCACAGCGCCATGACCCCTCATGGTCCGGACACCGACTGCTTCGAGAAGGCGAGCAAAGCCAAACTAGAACCGGAGCGAGTGGCTGAAGGAACCATGGTAAATGGGGAGCCCCTCATTACATCATCTCTTTAAGAAACATTGTCCTTATACATCTTGGAATTTGTAACAATGTATCAGTCTGTGATCTGAACACAGCAGCACAGACCTCTGCTGTCCTGATGGTTTGTTACAATGTGTCAGGCAGGAGACCAGGCTGATAACCAGAGGATTGAGTAGACGGGATACAATTGTAACAAACCCTCAGCTGTGGACAGGATAAGCCTGGTATGGGGGCTTCATAGCTGACAGTCAGTGTCAGGTTTCCAGGGCTCCGGTGACATCATAGCTGTGACATCACACCTCCCGTCATGTCATCACTCTTCAGGATTTCTGTTTCAGGCCTTCATGTTTGAGTCGTCGCTCAGCATGGCGGTGACCCGCTGGGGGCTCGAAACCTGCAGCCGCCTGGACAAAGAATATTACCGCTGCTGGGAGACGCTGCGCAGTCACTTCACCCCCACACAGCGGAGCAAGAGCTGAGCCTGCAGAGCGGCACTCCTGACTGCAGCCGCTTATAGTCCAAGGATCGTGTATTATTACATCCGATGACATCACGACCATCTCTAATCTCCATGTGATCTGTATGAACGGGGGGCACAAATACTAATAAATCTGACTTGGTATTCAAATTCATTGCTGAATGTAAGCTCATTATGACTTATCCTCCAGAGCCGCACTCACTATTCTGCTGGTGCAGTCACTGTGTACGTACATTACATTACTGATCCTGAGTTACCTCCTGTATTATACTCCAGAGCTGCACTCACTATTCTGCTGGTGCAGTCACTGTGTACATACATTACATTACTGATCCTGAGTTACCTCCTGTATTATACTCCAGAGCTGCACTCACTATTCTGCTGGTGCAGTCACTGTGTACATACATTACATTACTGATCCGGAGTTACCTCCTGTATTATACTCCAGAGCTGCACTCACTATTCTGCTGGTGCAGTCACTGTGTACATACATTACATTACTGATCCTGAGTTACCTCCTGTATTATACTCCAGAGCTGCACTCACTATTCTGCTGGTGCAGTCACTGTGTACATACATTACATTACTGATCCTGAGTTACCTCCTGTATTATACTCCAGAGCTGCACTCACTATTCTGCTGGTGCAGTCACTGTGTACATACATTACATTACTGATCCTGAGTTACCTCCTGTATTATACTCCAGAGCTGCACTCACTATTCTGCTGGTGCAGTCACTGTGTACATACATTACATTACTGATCCTGAGTTACCTCCTGTATTATACTCCAGAGCTGCACTCACTATTCTGCTGGTGCAGTCACTGTGTACATACATTACATTACTGATCCTGAGTTACCTCCTGTATTATACTCCAGAGCTGCACTCACTATTCTGCTGGTGCAGTCACTGTGTACATACATTACATTACTGATCCTGAGTTACATCCTGTATTATACCCCAGAGCTGCACTCACTATTCTGCTGGTGCAGTCACTGTGTACATACATTACATTACTGATCCTGAGTTACATCCTGTATTATACTCCAGAGCTGCACTCACTATTCTGCTGGTGCAGTCACTGTGTACATACATTACATTACTGATCCTGAGTTACATCTGGTGCCGGCAGTTGCTCTGTGGGTGAGACAACAGATGGCCACAGCAGAGAAAATAAAGGAAAGTCTCTTCCAATTATTACCTCATAATGCAAATTAGTCAAAACACCCACCTCGTGGCACCGCCTCCCCGCTGGCGCGCTGATCACCACAAGTGCGGTTGGATAGTCTTTTAAGTCCCCGTGTATACACAACACCCCAATTTTCCGACCCGAATACTCGCTGGTTTGTATCCAGCTGGCTCGTACCAGGGTTACAAGACTCCCCGAGTCCAATAGGGCCGCAGCCGGGGTGCCCACCACTTCAACCTGACACAAATGTTCCATATTGGGACCTTTCAGGGTGCGTATTGCACACATCGGTTCGGCATAGTGAGACTGGTGGTACCCAAAGTTGGTGTCCATGGGCTCAGCCAGGTGGGGGCAATCAGCTTTCATACGCCTTGGTTCCTGGCACCGCCAGCAGATTATGGGGCTCCTTACTTCCCCAGATAAGTCCTGATCGGCCTTCCTGGGCTCTGCTCGCCGGACCAGGGGTGGAGACTTAGGGAACCTTCCTGTTATCTTCCGAGGAGTCCCTCCCTGTAGCTCTTTGGTGGCACCATACCTTTCTATGAGGTCTATCATCTGCATGGCATTAGTAGGGGATGCCTGTCCAACTCATGTCTGGAGGGAGGGGGGCAAAGCGCTCCAAAACTTATCAGTCACTATGCGGTCCAGCATGGCCGTGGGGGACAACACCTTAGGCTGCAACCACTTTCGTAACAGGTGCATCAGGTTGTAATACTGGGACTGAGCCGGCTTGGAGGGGGTAAACTCCCACTCGTGTACCCGCTGGGCCTGAACTAACACATTTACCCCAAGACATGCCAGTATCTCACCCTTGACGACCATGTAGTCCGCCCTATGCTCCGTGGATAGGTCCTGATATACATTCAAAGGTCCTGGGGCCAGAAATGGAATGATGATTTCTGCCCACTGGTCCCAGGGTAGCTTCTCTCTGTCAGTGACTCCTTCGAACATCTCCAGGTATGCCTCCACATCGTCTGACTTCCATTTTTGGAACCGCTGTATGAACCGCTTTCCGGACGTCATGGATTCCCCGGTAAGTTCCTTTTGTCTGTGCTGTTGTGATATGCTGTATTGACAGCTGATTGGTTTCCTGCTGCTGCATAGCCTGCTGCTACATAGCCTGCTGTTGCATGGCCTCTATGAGCATTTTGACCGTGGCCTCCATTTCTGGAAAGTTCCCCGCCTGGGTCTGTGCCACTTGTTTCATTCAGGACATAGGCTGGGGTACCGATCAAAAATAAGCAAAAACAGCCTGGCCTCACTGCGTTCTCCACCAATTGTAGCGATCCGCTTTGGTAGGTAATGGCAGGGCTGCAGTAACGAAGCAACACACAGGCTTAAAGTCTAATTTCAGAGGTTTAATGTCACTTTGCAAACAGCAGGTTAACAGAAAATAAGGAAAAACATAAATATACTCCAGCTTGGAGAACCACTAGTCCCAGACCCACCCCTTGCACGGGACGGGCTTAACTAAGCGGCTGCCAGGTCCTGCGGCATCTGCCAGGTGCCATTCTGTCATGCTTACCGCTGCTCCTGCTGGTCCCGCGCCCGCCGCCTCCTTCACGCCCACGGCTCCTGCCGCTGCTTCCATTCTTGGGCCCACGCTGTCCACGGCCTTCAGGCGCGTCTGCCGCTCCCCGCGCGCTCCTGCAGCAGGCGCGTGTCCGCCAGCTCTCCTGCATCCTGCCTCGCGGTCAGCCCGCCGCTCCTGGCGCGCTTCTGTAGCAGGCGCGTGCCCGCCGGCTCTCCTGCATCCTGCCCCGTGGTCAGCCTCTCTGATCAGCCCGGGGCGCATGCGCTCCTCTCACCACAGACCTCAGCACAGACTGGCTCAGCCCATCTCTCCGCCCCCGTGACCCTGGAGGCCTGACCTGGAAGTCCTGCTCCTATAAAAGGGAGCTGCCCCTTCAGACCCATGCCTGATTATTGTGTCCCATGACAGATTCTCGGGTCCACTGTCTCCTGCGTTTCACTCGCTAGCACCCAGCACTGTGCCTCTAACCCGCCTTGTCTATTCAGTTGATCCCTCACCGTCTTTGTATTTCCTTCCAGAGTCCGCCATTCCTGTCTGTTCCTGTCGTCACCTGTGTGTGCCTTCCTGATCCACTCCTGCCTACTCCGGTTCCTCCTGCCTGCTCTCCGTTCAGTCCTGCAGCCGTCCCTCCTGTGTTCGCCAGCCTGCCTTCCAACCCGGGGTCCGCCTGTCTACTCCTCCAGTTGTCCCCAAGTACCAGCTTCCACGGCGATAGTCTCCTCCGGGCCTGCCTCTAACACTCCCTGTGTTAGGGGCACACCTGGCCTGCTCGCCCGGGGGCAGGTTCATCGTCGCGGTCATGTGGGTTCACCTTTGGAGTCTTCACAGCCTCACAGAATAATCAGGCCATGGACCCCGCTGGTACCCCGACCCCGACCCAAAAGGAACTTTTGTTCCTACGGGAAAATCAGGCGAGGAACATGTCTTTCCTCAAATTCATGGAGTCCCGTTTGTCATCTCTGCAGGCCTCGGATCCGGGGAGTGCCTCCCAGATCACCGGTCTCCAACAGGAGCTCGCCCAGCAGCGCGACACTCAGGCCCACATTTAGAATTACATGGCCTCGGTAGATAACCGCCTGCTAGCTCTCCAGACCGCAGCCGCAACTTCGGTTCAGCCCACGGCCCCGCTTCCCAGTCCTCGTTTGGCGAAGCCCCCGCGATACGGTGGCGACCCCAAGTCGTGTAGGGGCTTCTTAAATCAATGCCAACTACACTTCGAGTTGCTGCCACAACAGTATCCCACCGATCGAGCCAAGGTGGCCTTTATCGTGTCCCATTTAGAAGGAGAGGCTCTGGCTTGGATTAACCCCCTCTGGGAACGAGATGACCCCTTAGTCGCCCAACTCTCCTTTTTCCTGGATACCTTCCGTAAGGTGTTTGATGAGCTGGGTCGTTTGGCCTCCACCACCGAATCTCTATTCAATCTGCACCAGGGCACGCTTTCGGTAGGTCAGTACGCCATTCGGTTTCGCACCCTGTCCTCGGAATTGGGTTGGAACAATGAGGTCTTGGTGGGAGCCTTTTGGCGGAGTCTTTCTAATCGAATCAAGGATGAGTTGGCGGGTCGAGATACTCCCACCTCCCTGGAGGATCTGATCTCTTTGGCCACCTGCATCGACCTACGCTTTCAGGAACGATCCCGAGAGGTTGCTAGAGAGAGAAGACCTTCTCGCGCTCCTTCGGCCGCCCGTAGTCCGCCCCGCTCCCGCCCAGTGACAGCGTCTGCGGCCCCGATACCGGAACCCATGCAAGTGGATCGTCTCAAGCCGGTGGAGGAGCGCCGGAGAGGGTCAAACAGAGGCTCTGCTTCTATTGTGGGAGTGCTGCCCATTACCTTCGTTCCTGTCCTATACGTCCGGGAAACGCCTCCGCCTAGGACAGGTAAGAGAGGCCTTCCTAGGTAATTTTGACTCCTCTCTACCCTTGACTCTTTCCGTCCTTTTGCATCTAGGTTCTAAACGTTTTTCCGAATGGGCTTATATTGATTCTGGGGCGGCTGGTAATTTTATTCAACTCGAGGCGGTTAGGAGGCTTCGGATTCCTGTCAGATCCCTGAAGACCCCTCGGCAGATTGCGTCGGTCGACAGCCAACCCCTCCGGGAGTCCGTTACTCAGGTCACCAAAGAAATGGAACTTCAGATTGGAGCCTTACACCGGGAGAAGATTGTTTTCTACGTACTGCCTTCATTATCTCATACCATCCTTTTGGGTCTTCCTTGGCTAAGAACACACGAGCCTACTCTTGACTGGCATTCTGGTGACGTTCTGCGATGGGGCCAGCCTTGCCAAAATAAGTGTCTGCTCACCGTACAGCCGCAGTTTTTCACGTTCAACAGCAACGTCAACAGAGTTACCTTCCGCCTACTGGGCTTTTTTGGACGTCTTTGACAAGAAGGAGGCCGAGAGCCTGCCTCCGCATCGGCCATATGCCATCGGCCATATGCCATCGGCCATCGCCCTGAGGTTGGATCTATCCGCTTTCTCCCTCCGAAACTCAGGCTATGTCCGAATATGTTCAGGAGAACCTGGCCAGAGGCTTTATCCGCAATTCTTCCTCGCCCGCCGGGGCCGGGTTCTTTTTTGTCAAGAAGAAGGATGGGTCCCTTCGTCCCTGTATTGACTACAGAGGTCTCAACGATATCACTATTAAGAACAAATACCCCCTTCCTCTCATTCCAGAGCTATTTGACCGTCTACAGGGAGCACGGATCTTCACTAAGTTAGATCTTCGGGGGGGCCTATAATCTGGTCCGGATTCACTCTGGTGATGAATGGAAGACCGCTTTCAACACCCGGGACGGCCACTATGAGTACCTAGTTATGCCCTTCGGGTTGTGCAATGCTCCCGCAGTGTTCCAAGAGTTTGTCAATGACATATTCCGAGATCTACTCTACTCCTGCGTGGTGGTATACTTGGATGACATCCTGGTGTTTTCCCCGGATCTGTCTACACACCGAAAAGACGTCCGCCAAGTCTTTCTTCGTCTGAGAGAACATCGTCTCTATGCGAAGCTGGAGAAATGCGCCTTTGAACAGTCGTCACTGCCGTTCTTGGGGTACATGATTTCTGATTCTGGCTTGCGAATGGACCCGGGAAAAGTGTCCGCGGTACTCAACTGGCCGCGTCCCCAGGGAATTAAGGCAATCCAGCGGTTCCTGGGGTTTGCCAACTATTACCGGCAGTTTATCCCACACTTTTCCTCTTTGACCGCTCCTATCTCCGCTTTGATCCGCAAAGGAGCCAACCCCCACCGCTGGTCTCCTGAAGCCGAGAACGCCTTCCAAACCCTGAGGCAAGCCTTTGCCACAGCTCCCGTACTTCACCGTCCAGAGGCTAACAAGCCATTCACCCTTGAGGTGAATGCCTCCGCCACCGGAGCAGGAGCGGTCCTCTCTCAAAGATCCTCCTCCGGACGGCTTCTGCTCCAAAACATTCTCCCCCTCGGAGAGGAACTATACCATTGGGGGCAGAGAGTTGCTCGCCATCAAACTAGCCTTGGAGGAGTGGCGGTATCTTCTGGAGGGTGCTGTACATCCACTCCAGATCTACACCGACCACAAGAATTTAGCGTATATCCAGTCAGCACAAAGGCTTAACCCCCGGCAAGCTAGGTGGTCCCTGTTCTTTACCCAATTCGACTTTGAGCTTCATTTCCGTCCTGGTGAGAAAAACCTCAAAGCGGATGCCTTATCCCGGTCATTTCTGGTCACCGATAACAAAGAGGAACCTTCACACATAGTGGAGCCTAGCAAGCTCATCGTAGTCGCTCCGGTTAGCATGACTTCCTTACCTCCCAGTAAGACTTTTGTTCGAGACGATGACAGGAAGCGAGTTCTCTACTGGGGTCATGCCTCCAAGCTAGCAGGTCATGTTGGCCTCAAGACAACACTTTCCTTCGTCTCTCGTTTTTATTGGTGGCCCTCCCTGCCTCAAGATGTCCGAAACTTCATCGCTTCATGCCCATCTTGTGCCAAGAATAAAGGTCCCTCGGCACCAACCCTCCGGTCTCTTGCATCCACTTCCGGTGCCCTCGGCTCCGTGGCAGCATGTCGCGATGGACTTTATTACGGATCTACCTCAGTCTTTGGCCACACAGTCATTTTGGTGGTCGTAGACCGCTTCTCCAAGATGGCCCATTTCATCCCTCTGCCCGGACTACGTTCCGCCCCCGAGCTGGCGCGAATTTTCATCTCTCATGTCTTTCGGATTCATGGCTTCCCCAAGCACATTGTCTCGGATAGAGGGGTTCAGTTTACCTCGCGATTCTGGAGGGCCCTATGCAAGCTGATGGAGGTAACATTGGAGTTTTCCTCCGCCTACCATCCTCAATCTAACGGTCAAGCAGAACGTAAGAACCAAATTCTCGTAACGCACCTCCGACATTTTTCTAACGCCCACCAGAACAATTGGTCCAGCTTGCTCCTGTGGGCCGAATTTGCCTACAACAATCATACCAATGAATCCTCTGCCAAGTCACCCTTCTTTATTGTTTATGGACAACATCCTGGTGTACCTCTGCTGGTACTTCCGGCTTCGGGTGTGCCGGCGGCCGATCTTCTGACCGAGGAGTTTTCTAGGGTCTGGCAGGAGACCAAAACCGCACTTGAACGGGCATGTGACAGTTTTAAGAAACATGCCGATAAAAGACGCTTGGATACCCCGTTGTACCACCCTGGAGATAAAGTCTGGCTATCCTCAAAATTTCTCCGCCTCAAAGTTCCCTCGTACAAACTGGGCCCCCGGTACATCGGACCCTTTGAGATTTTAGCTCGTATCAACGATGTGGCCTACAAGTTAAAACTCCCGGCCTCGCTACAAATTCCTAATTCATTCCACATTTCCCTCTTGAAACCTGTTGTGCATAACCACTTCCATGCTTCTGCTGGCCACTCTCCAGTGCCTGTTTCCACACAAGATGTCTTTGAAGTTAAGGACATTCTTGCCATGAAGAGATCTATAGGTAAAACCTTTTTCTTAATCGATTGGAAAGGTTTTGGCCCAGAGGAGAGATATTGGGAGCCCCGGGAGAACATTCAGGCTCCTCAGATTTTGTCAAAGTTCCTTTCCGGCCTTAAGAGGAGGGGGTGTAAGAAGGGGGGTACTGTCATGCTTACCGCTGCTCCCGCTGGTCCCGCACCCGCCGCCTCCTAAACGCCCACAGCTCCTGCCGCTGCTTCCATTCTTGGGCCCACACTGTCCACGGCCTCCAGGCGCGTCCGCCGCTCCCCACGCGCTCCTGCAGCAGGCGCGTGTCCGCCGGCTCTCCTGCATCCTGCCTCGCGGTCAGCCCGCCGCTCCCGGCGCGCTTCTGTAGCAGGCGCGCGCCCGCCGGCTCTTCTACATCCTGCCCCGTGGTCAGTCTCTCTGATCAGGGGGCACACCTGGCCTGCTCGCCCGGGGGCAGGTTCATCGTCGCGGTCCTGTGGGTTCACCTTTGGAGTCTTCACAGCCTCACACATTCCCAGGGTTGTTGAGAGTCTTGCTGCTATAGTCCTGCAGCACGGGCATCCTGTATACAAGTTCAGGCTAAGTCCAGCCAAGCTCCTGTAACTTCCAGACACACACTCACCATGTGCCAAATACCAACCTCCATTACATAGCCCATAATCCCTCCCACCGGTGAGGTAGACATCACATGGGCTGATCATGTGACTATGACATCATCACAGGTCCTGTCTTTAGGGAAAAACCCGGCCAAACATTAATCTGCTGGGAGAAATGTATCTCCCATCCAGTTAAACACCCTTTACTGTACCACACTCCGTATTTATTTCCGGAGTCACACACAGACGCTCACTCAGTATGAATTTGACCATAATACAAACAGCAGATATACAGTACTGTATGAGGAGCGTGCAGCTTTATACAGTGTAGGGGAAAATTTAAATCTCCATATTTATTTCTGGAGTCACACACTGACGCTCGCTCAGTATGTATTTGACCGTAATACAAACAGCAGATATACGGTACTGTATGAGGAGCATACAGCTTTGTATGGTGTAGGGGAAAATTTAAATCTCCATATTTATTTCTGGAGTCACACACAGACGCTCGCTCAGTATGGATTTGACCGTCATACAAACTGCAGATATACGGTACTGTATGAGGAGCATACAGCTGTGTATGGTGTAGGGGAAAATTTAAATCTCCGTATTTATTTCCGGAGTCACACACAGATAGTCAGCATGTATTTGTCCGTGATACCAGCCGATACACGGTAGTGTGTGAGGAGCGTACAGCTCTATACGGTGTGGGAAAAATGAACGGTCGGTAACTGTGCAGAAAAAAAGAATTAAAGTATTAGTGCTGTGTAAAAAGCCGTCTACACAGCAGTGTACACACAGCAATACAGCTATCAGGCAGCCTAATAACCAGCACTGCTGCACACAAGAAAATCCTCCCCTGTCACTGCACACTAACTATACAGCACAACTGCTATCAGCACAAGCACATAAGAACTTCTTATATCTTTACAGCCCTATCTTTCTCCCTACTGATAAACAGCAACCTCTCCCTACTGTTAAGATCGGCAGAAGTAAAATGGAGGTCGTCGGTCAGGGCTTTTATAGACACTATGACGCCCCCAAAGCAAGCCAATCACTGCAATGCCCTTCTCTACGATGGTGGCGGACGCTGCACGTCATCTCATTGCCCACAGTATACATCCTTTCTCATTGGCTGAAAGAAAGGCACCTGCAAGCATTCTGGGAAATCCAACTTTGGCGATCATTTTGCCTACTGCATGGCCGACTTCACGCTATGGTCGGGTTTCGGTTGGCGAAACCCGACTTTGGCATAAGTCGGCGACTTATGAATCTGGCCGACCTGTTTCGCTCATCTCTACTTATGACCATGTGATATTTCAGTTTTTCTTTTTTAATAAATTTGCAGAAATTTCTACATTGCTGGTTTTTTGTCAAGATGGGGTGCAGAGTGTACAATAATGAGAAGAAAATGAACTTTTTTGAATTTGCCAAATGGCTGCAAAGAAACAAAGAGTGAAAAATATAAAGTGGCCTGAATAATTTCCGTACCCACTGTATAGTACACCTACAGAACCCAGCAATTACCGTAACAAAACTTTAAAGCAATTTCCCTAAAAAACAAAAACTCCACAAAAACAGTGTTGGATACCTCCTCCCGCGCTTCTTCCACTTACACTGCCACATCCATCTACACCTCTTCACTTTGGCATCTGCCTCCTGGTTCAAGATAATTATTATTTTTTTTATTCTCTGTAATTTTAAGTGAAATTGCTATCCACATTTGTTTGCAGAGCAGCTGTCCTGCTCCTAACCCAATTTTACTTCCTTTTGCAACCCCCAACCACTTTCAACCATCATTTTACAGCAAAAAAGTTCAGGCCTATACTGCCTTATACTGCAAGTGAGCTGGTCTTATTATGCTGGGAAGGGCCCAATAACTATGGTGCTTCACATCCTAATAATTTCAGCTCACAGTTGTCTGCTTTGCCTTTTCTAGTTATTACAAATAAGGTGGGACCCTAAATAATAAGAACAGCTCACCATCCTCCACCAAAGATGGTTGAAATGAACACTGTCACCCACACTGATTACAACACCTGTGACTCTTGTATAGCAGACCTAGCAATCACACCTGCATTATAATCATGTGCACTAAACAAAAGAAACTAGAGTGCAATGACGATCACCACTACCGGGGGGGAAACTTAGAACAAACGACACACAATGCAATAATCCTAATGGCCACCGGGGGCAAAAACACCTGAAGCACAGCCTAGGGAAAAAAAAAGGTTACCTGTGCTTTATATCAGTCATGGTCCAGCATGGATCATGACACCATGCACACGAAAACCGCACTTGATATCTGCATTTAAACATACTGGTTGATGACCGGATCATGCAGCTTTATATGACAACCCCTATTTATTATTATGGCTGGACCTGAAATAACAAGTGCTTCTCACCTATGTGCCCGTCCCAATTCCTTGTAGATTGTAAGCTTGCAGCAGGGCCCTCACTTCTCCTGTATTGATAATTAATGACATGATAGAGTATATGCATAATTCAGACCAAGTGAGCATGCCACAAATCCAGCACGCGTTTCGCTTCCACTTTGACAGGACGTGTGGTGGAGGGGTATCGGCTAGCTAATAAAGTGCGAATACAGCTGCTGCAAATGGGTCATCAGGGAAAACGTCACCTTATTGTGCGCTGCCACGTGCGCATGGGCATGACATCTGCTGCCGGCCGGCAGCAAGAAGCGCATCAATGAAGTGCAACAATATCACGGTTCATGACGTGGGACCAGCTAGCCAGTCAGGACAGTGCACAACAATCATGGCCGCCATCTGTAACATTGGAAAAAGAGTTGGTGAAGATATTTTGTGATAATATGGCTGTTGATGACTATGAACAAAGGGGAATAGTGATATTTAATGGGAAGGGGAATTGGGAGAAAGATATTGTGGAAAAAAGGAAAAGTGTGACTGTAAGTGATAATGATAGTGAAAAAACCTAGTAAAAAGGTAGAAAGGAGAAAAGTTTCTATGTGAATATGAACCGTAAGTGCAAATGACTAAAAATGCAATTAAAGTGGAAAACAAAAAAATGAAAAGAAAAAATGTGTAAAGAATGTTGAAAAAAGTCAATGACTGATGTGAGAATGATTATTCTCCCAAATGGGAACACATTTCTGTTGTATAAAAGTACACAAAATATAATAAATGTGAGTATGTGAAAAAAAAGTGTTCTTTCCTTTTTGAGTTATTTATTTTTCTACTTTCCTTTTCTTTCTTTTGTAGATTCTTACTAGCTGAAGAGCTCGGCGCTGCCCGGGCATAGTAACTAACTGTGGTTAGTTATAACAAATTATAATTATCCTCCATCCCATAGTCCCATGCCCATATACCCATCATACATATCGTCCATCCCATAGTCCCGTGCCCATATACCCATCACACATCCTCCATCCCATAGTCCCGTGCCCATATACCCATCATACATATTCGCCATCCCATAGTCCAGTGCCCATATACCCATCATACATATTCTCCATCCCATAGTCCAATGCCCATATACCCATCACACATCCTCCATCCCATAGTCCAGTGCCCATGTACCCATCACACATCCTCCATCCCATAGTCCCGTGCCCATATACCATCATACATATCCGCCATCCCATAGTCCCGTGCCCATATACCCATCATGCATATCGTCCATCCCATAGTCCCGTGCCCATATACCCATCATACATATTCGCCATCCCATAGTCCAGTGCCCATATACCCGTCATACATATCCTGCATCCCATAGTCCAGTGCCCATATACCCATCACACATCCTCCATCTCATAGTCCCGTGCCCATATACCCATCTTACATATCCGCCATCCCATAGTCCCGTGCCCATACACCCATCTTACATATCGTCCATCCCATAGTCCCGTGCCCATATACCCGTCATACATATCGTCCATCCCATAGTCCCGTGCCCATATACCCATCATGCATATCGTCCATCCCATAGTCCCGTGCCCATATACCCATCATACATATTCGCCATCCCATAGTCCAGTGCCCATATACCCATCACACATCCTCCATCTCATAGTCCCGTGCCCATATACCCATCTTACATATCCGCCATCCCATAGTCCCGTGCCCATACACCCATCTTACATATCCGCCATCCCGTAGTCCCGTGCCCATATACCCATCATACATATCGTCCATCCCATAGTCCCGTGCCCATATACCCATCATACATATCTACGATCCCATAGGCCCGTGCCCATATACCCATCATACATATCCTCCATCCCATAGTCGAGTGCCCATATACCCATCACACATTCTCCATCCAATAGTCCCGTGCCCATATACCCATTACACATCCTCCATCCCATAGTCCCATGCCTATATACCCATCATACATATCCGCCATCCCATAGTCCCGTGCCCATATACCCATCATACATATCGTCCATCCCATAGTCCCGTGCCCATATACCCATCACACAACCTCCATCCCATAGTCCCGTGCCCATATACCCATCATACATATCATCCATCCCATAGTCCCGTGCCCATATACCCATCACACATCCTCCATCCCATAGTCCCGTGCCCACATACCCATTACACATCCGCCATCCCATAGTCCCGTGCCCATATACCCATCATACATATCGTCCATCCCATAGTCCCGTGCCCATATACCCGTCATACATATCCTCCATCCCATAGTCCCGTGCCCATATACCCATCACACATCCTCCATCCCATAGTCCCGTGCCCATATACCCATCATGCATATCTGCCATCCCATAGTCCCGTGCCCATACACCCATCATACATATCCGCCATCCCATAGTCCCGTGCCCATATACCCATCATACATATTCGCCATCCCATAGTCCAGTGCCCATATACCCGTCATACATATCCTGCATCCCATAGTCCAGTGCCCATATACCCATCACACATCCTCCATCCCATAGTCCAGTGCCCATATACCCATCATACATATCCTCCATCCCATAGTCCAGTGCCCATATACCCATCACACATCCTCCATTCCATAGTCCCGTGCCCATATACCCATCATACATATCCGCCATCCCATAGTCCCGTGCCCATATACCCATCATGCATATCGTCCATCCCATAGTCCCGTGCCCATATACCCATCATACATATTTGCCATCCCATAGTCCATTGCCCATATACCCATCATACATATCCTGCATCCCATAGTCCAGTGCCCATATACCCATCACACATCCTCCATCTCATAGTCCCGTGCCCATATACCCATCTTACATATCCGCCATCCCATAGTCCCGTGCCCATACACCCATCTTACATATCGTCCATCCCATAGTCCCGTGCCCATATACCCGTCATACATATCCGCCATCCCGTAGTCCCGTGCCCATATACCCATCATACATATCGTCCATCCCATAGTCCCGTGCCCATATACCCATCATACATATCTACGATCCCATAGGCCCGTGCCCATATACCCATCATACATATCCTCCATCCCATAGTCGAGTGCCCATATACCCATCACACATTCTCCATCCAATAGTCCCGTGCCCATATACCCATTACACATCCTCCATCCCATAGTCCCATGCCCATATACCCATCATACATATCCGCCATCCCATAGTCCCGTGCCCATATACCCATCATACATATCGTCCATCCCATAGTCCCGTGCCCATATACCCATCACACAACCTCCATCCCATAGTCCCGTGCCCATATACCCATCATACATATCATCCATCCCATAGTCCCGTGCCCATATACCCATCACACATCCTCCATCCCATAGTCCCGTGCCCATATACCCATTACACATCCGCCATCCCATAGTCCCGTGCCCATATACCCATCATACATATCGTCCATCCCATAGTCCCGTGCCCATATACCCGTCATACATATCCTCCATCCCATAGTCCCGGCCCATATACCCATCACACATCCTCCATCCCATAGTCCCGTGCCCATATACCCATCATGCATATCCGCCATCCCATAGTCCCGTGCCCATACACCCATCATACATATCCGCCATCCCATAATCCCGTGCCCATATACCCATCACACATCCTCCATCCCATAGTCCAGTGCCCATATACCCATCATACATATTCTCCATCCCATAGTCCCATGCCCATATACCCATCATACATATTCTCCATCCCATAGTCCCGTGCCCATATACCCATCATACATATCCTCCATCCCATAGTCCAGTGCCCATATACCCATCACACATCCTCCATCCCATAGTCCAGTGCCCATATACCCATCATACATATTCTCCATCCCATAGTCCCATGCCCATATACCCATCATACATATTCTCCATCCCATAGTCCCATGCCCATATACCCATCATACATATTCTCCATCCCATATTCCCATGCCCATATACCCATCATACATATTCGCCATCCCATAGTCCAGTGTCCATATACCCATAACACATCCTCCATCCCATAGGCCCGTGCCCATATGCAAATCCGCCATCCCATAGTCCCATGCCCATATACCCATCATACATATCCTCCATCCCATAGTCCCATGCCCATATACATATCCTCCATCCCATAGTCAAGTGCCCATATACCCATCACACATCCTTCATCTCATAGTCCCGTGCCCATACACCCATCATACATATCTTCCATCCCATAGTCCCGTGCCCATATACCCGTCATACATATCCTCCATCCCATAGTCCAGTGCCCATATACCCATCATACATATCCTCCATCCCATAGTCCCGTGCCCATATACATATCCTCCATCCCATAGTCAAGTGCCCATATACCCAACACACATCCTTCATCTCATAGTCCCATGCCCATATACCCATCATAAATATCTTCCATCCCATAGTCCCGTGCCCATATACCCGTCATACATATCCTCCATCCCATAGTCCAGTGCCCATATACCCATCATACATATCCTCCATCCCATAGTCCCGTTCCCATATACCCATCATACATATCCTCCATCCCATAGTCCCACGCGCATATACCCATCACACATCCTCCATCCCATAGTCCAGTGCCCATATACCCATCATACATATCCTCCATCCCATAGTCTCGTGCCCATATACCCATCATACATATCCTCCATCCCATAGTCCCGTTCCCATATACCCATCATACATATCCTCCATCCCATAGTCCCGTGCGCATATACCCATCACACATCCTCCATCCCATAGTCCCGTGCCCATATACATATCCTCCATCCCATAGTCCCGTTCCCATATACCCGTCATACATATCCTCCATCCCATAGTCCCGTGCGCATATACCCATCACACATCCTACATCCCATAGTCCAGTGCCCATATACCCGTCATACATATCCGCCATCCCATAGTCTCGTGCCCATATACCCATCATACATATCCTCCATCTCATAGTCCCGTGCCCATATACCCGTCATACATATCCTCCATCCCATAGTCCCGTGCCCATATACCCGTCATACATATCCGCAATCCCATAGTCCCGTGCCCATATACCCATCATACATATCCTCCATCCCATAGTCCCGTGCCCATATACCCATCATACATATCCTCCATCCCATAGTCTCGTGCCCATATACCCATCATACATATCCTCCATCCCATAGTCCTGTTCCCATATACCCATCATACATATCCTCCATCCCATAGTCCCGTGCGCATATACCCATCACACATCCTCCATCCCATAGTCCCGTGCCCATATACATATCCTCCATCCCATAGTCCCGTTCCCATATACCCGTCATACATATCCTCCATCCCATAGTCCCGTGCGCATATACCCATCATACATATCCTCCATCCCATAGTCCCGTTCCCATATACCCGTCATACATATCCTCCATCCCATAGTCCCGTTCCCATATACCCGTCATATATATCCTCCATCCCATAGTCCCGTGCGCATATACCCATCATACATATCCTCCATCCCATAGTCCCGTGCGCATATACCCATCATACATATCCTCCATCCCATAGTCCCGTTCCCATATACCCATCATACATATCCTCCATCCCATAGTCCCGTTCCCATATACCCGTCATACATATCCTCCATCCCATAGTC